>NC_057345.1:107982565-109232565 GCF_016509475.1 Prionailurus bengalensis
AAAGACCTTATGTTTCATCATCAACAATGCTTTATTAGGGAAGGAGAAGTAAAGTTTTATTTATCCCAAATCCCCCCACTCCCCCCCCCCAAAAAAAAAAAGAAGAAGAAAGGAAAAGAAAATAATCCTTGCCACAGGTCTTAGGCACAGATCGAAGAAAGGCTGTATTTTAAGAAAGGTAGACTTGTTCCCGATGCTTTTCCTGGGGCTCTGAGGAAGAGTGGTCCCAATTCAGAGAGGAGCCTGACCCTAAGAGGAAAGAGAACAACTTCAGGATTAAGTCTCTTCTATGTCAAACCTCAGCCCAGGAAGAGCAGAGTAGAGATTCAGAGAATGGTGTCTGCCACCAGGGCAGGCTTCGGAGAGAAGATGTCTGCTGCTGGAGCATGGGGGAGACCTGTGATTTGTTTGCACGATGGTCTTGATGGCTTTTGCTCTTACTGCTCCTGGGTGGTCACTTCTCCTGGCACGGTGGTGGGCTGCACAGGGGGACACTGCTGCTGGCAGAGTTGAGGTGGAAACTCTGGAGGTGGGCATGGCACTGGGCACTTCGGCGGTGGGCATGGCACTGGGCACTTGGGAGGTGGGAGCACAAGAGGTCGTTGGCAGGGCTGCTTGCACTATTGCTGCTGCTGCTGCTGATAGGACATCTTTCTGGATATCAGAGAACCTAAAAAAATGCAAAGGTCAAAATGCAAGTGTCATTGTTTACAAGAGGATCCCTCTTGCAGACAGAGCAAGCCAAAACCCATCAATTATTTCCAAGGACAAACTTTGGTCTCTGACTCTCTCCTTTAGACTGTGTGGCTCCCCTTTTTGTTCTTGTTAGGATCATGCCTCATCAGTATCTTGTGCATTTGGGGCCACTTTATCTCAACTTCTCTTGACCTCTTTCAATGACAAAATTGTCTTCTCTGTCTTGAGATAGCAACAGATAGTGGATGTATGCAAATACAATCTCAAAAAAAAAAAGATGCTGAATTCCTGGCCAATACCAAAGCAAGTCTCTACCACATCAGTTCCCATGAGGCCCTGATTAAGATTGAAGTAAGCTGCTTTGGGTGCTAAGACAAAGTCTATTCAGGGAGAATTGCCAAAGTGTAGGCCTGCCCTCAAAGGGCTCATGGAGAGGCTGGCAATACATTAGGATGCTCTCTCTTATATTAATATGTCATGACCAAAGAGAAACTCTTGCCCTCACTTGTTTCAGCTCAATATTATTCCCTTAATTAGGTTTTGCTTAAGAATTTCAACCTTGTAATAGAAAGACACATACTTCATCAACAAAAATTAGCTCACAAACATCCTTGGTCTGACAACTTTCAATTCCCCAGGGAAGAGTATGCACGTCGTTGAGGAAAACCAGCTATTGCTGCTTACAAATTAATTCCAAACATCATCTCATATCCCCCAAGCATATAGAACCACCCACCCCACCCCCCATGAGATTCACTTGATTCTCCAGAGCTGTTGGGGAGCTGAGCACGAAAAGGGTGGCAACAATGTGGCAGGTGTCCCCTTTATATGGCTTCGGTGGTGCCCACCTTCAGGAAGTGAAGAAGCCTAAGGCTGGGCTGGACCAGTTGTTTGGAAACCAAATGCAATCCACCTGAAATTCCCAAAATGTCTTGTCACTTCGATTACTGGAAACTTCCTGCTCTGGGATTGTCCCCATTGGGGCAAGAACTCAGTGATTTGCCTGAGGCTCTCTCTTGACCAGCAGTTCCAGTTTCATGTGACAGATGAAGAATTGGGGCAGTTCTCAAACTGGGGGCCCAAGAGGTCATTCCTTGATTGGGCTTACCTTCACCTACCTCCCTGCCCCATGCCTGTATCAGAAGCCTGTGTGTCCATTTACTTTTCAACTGCCTGTCATTTAGCTTTGTATTCTAGAATGACAGAAGCTTGGGTTCTGAGAGGCTAGCAACATGGCTTATGCTCTGTCTCTCTCGCAGGCACTTATAACTCACTTCCACTTACTCTAAGGCTGGCTGCTCACATTAACTGGTTCCTTTTAATATGGATGAAGAGAATGCATGGTCTCCACAGGGAGCGACAGGGCTCCCTGTGCAGGAGCTGAAGCCAGGATCCAGCACAACACAGGCTGTGCTATTCTGTAGAGAACAAGACTGTGTGGCCTCATGTCAATGGTGACATGGGGCTGGTCCATTTTCCACTTAATGTCTGCTAGAATGCCAAGGTTACTTTCTACCATGCTCGTCCCAGGATTGTCATTCTCTTATTTGAAATCCTGTGGGAATTTTTCAACTCATAGCTCACTAAGAGAAAGTGAAATGTTTGTTTTTATTGAATGTCACTCAACAGACCTGTGATCACTTCTGAAACATGAGTTAGGGTGTTAGCAGAGGCTTCAAAACTCCCTGCCTTACCTTTTCTTAACATCCCTGGGAGTACTCAATCCACTGATTCCTCCTCACCTTCCAAGTGAACTCATCTGTGGTTTTGTTTAAATAAAGGCAGGGTGGTTGGCATTAAAATCTCCCAGTAAGTTCTAAATACAGCTTACATAAACCCTTTAGTACTGTAATCACTATGCTTACAGCCCCTTATTTATTTTTATTAATATTCTATCCATTAATAGATTAATTAATGTTATCAATATCTACACATCTCACGGTAACCAGACATCACCTGCCTTGCACCTCTTCCAATATTCAGTGAAGCAGCAGAGTACACTGGAAATGTCCTAGAGGAGACATCCAAAGACAGGAGTTTAAACCTAGGGGCGTCGCTAGCTAGCTTTGTGATGCGGGAAAATATTTTCTCAGCATCCTCTGCCTTCGTACATCTGTTATTAGTTACAGCTAACATTGACAAGAATTATTCCTAATACTTAGAAGACCTAGAACCTTCCACTGGGCTTTCCATTGTTAAAGTCAATAATTACCAGCCAAGCCATCAAATCTCCCTTGACCTTCTTGATTTCCTCCTGCAGAACCCCAGCACTCAGCCTATTTTCCTTGCACCTTTGAAGCCATTGTTTACTTCCATCAAGAACACGTAGATAGGTGTTCCTTTTCATTGTTAAGGGTATTACTAAGTAACCATCACTATAAGGAAACTGACAAAAATGATCAAAATTCAAAAGCATTCGTGTATTCAGGCAGTTGGCTCACCATTATTGGGTTTGGGGCTTCTATGACGTCATGAGTAACGCCTGCCCTAAGAAATATCAAGATATTATGAAAAACAAGCAAACACTGAAAGAGTTGATCAAAACATATTTTCTTAATGCTTTCATGGGGATGGTTTCTGATTAGATCATTTATGGATCCACATGACAAAATAATAGGCAAAAATGAAAAGTGATCTTCCAAAAGAGTGTGTATTATATGAAAAGGGCAAGTAGCAAACCATGTGTACAATATAACTACATTTATACTTAATGTATATGTAGCTACATGTGTGTATATATAAATACATATGTAAATGTGGATCTCTTACACCATGCAGAGGAAATCAACTGTACTACCGTTTGAGATTTTAGGCACAGCTAACTGAAGGTTTTGTTATGTGCCAAGCATTGTGTGAAGAACCCTATGTGCATTAACTCATCTTTCCTTACAACAGACTTATAGGTGAAAAGTTATTTTCTCCTTCCCCACTTCAACTCTTGCCCTGTCAGTCTTTTAATGTGAAACGTATATGAACTCCCTATGATTTTCTCAGAAAGAAATTCAGAGCTGGATAAGGAGAAACATTGCTGAACATTCCCAGAAAGCAAAAAGAAAACTACTACCACCCTTCCAACAATCACGTTTAGGCAGCTAAACTGGAAACTACATTAGGACAACCTGGTTTGAAAAAGTGGTACAATCATTTTCTCTTCTCTGTCACTAGCAGGTTTGCTGTTTGGGGTCTTTAAATTTTTGGTTTCGAACCAATGTGCAAGCACTCACAAAAGCTCCAAGATCACTGAGCAAGTACACGGTAGACAAATTTCATGAAAGATCGAGAGAGAAAAGGACTCTTAGTTCAACAACTTGTTATTTTGCATGAGCAAATGCTCTTGGATATTTTTAATCTTTGAGTAGATAAGAAATGCACACTTGGCAAAATTCAAATGGTGCAGAGATAATACATGATGAAAATGGCCCCTTACCCCTTTCCTTCAGCCACTCAATTTCCCACCCTAGGGAATCACTGTTACCAGTCTCTCAGTGAGTCCTTCCATTGACTGTAGCTTTATATTACATGCATATGTAATGAATGTAATATAAATGTAATGAAAGCATGACAGTATCATGCTTTCCTCAGTGAATTTGTTCCTAGTGTTTATGATGAGATTATTAGTATTTTATGAGATTCTTTAGAGGAACCAGTGATGTCCAGATGCCTCACAATGAAGAAGTTTAACTAATACCAGCCATATAACACCTTGTGGGGAAACATTTACCAGTTGTCAGACTCAAGGATCCAAGAAGACAAAGGAAAAAAAAAAAAAAAAGAAAGAAAGATGCAATGGGCAGTGAGCCCACTTGGGGAGAAATAGCTTTCCAGTAAGCAGCATATGTTGGTTGGCAAGTGTGCAGGAAGGTGGGCCATGGGGAAAAGAGGAATACGATGGAAGAGGCAGAGCAGATGATCCACAGGAAATGATGAAGGCAGAGGGGAAAGACTCTTCCAAGACAACAAAGCTGCTGGCATTTCCTCGTATATGTATTGTATATGCCATTGCAAACTGGCAAATGGATGTTAAACCACCAGAATAAATGTGATCCGTGCTGGAACACGTGTGTAATACATGAGTAAGCATGTCTGCCGTTGACACATGCTGCCTCTTTTAATTTGTATAAACTTGTACAATTTATATAAAGCATACTAAAGAAGAAAACTAAGGAAGGGAAATAGATTGTATACATGGTCAGGCAGGCAGAGAAACCAAATCCTGAGCATGTGACTGAATAGAAGCTGACGTGATACCAGAGCCAGCTGCATGTTATGTAACAGAAACCCAGGGGCTTTGGAGACACACAGGCCTCAATCTATGGCTTCCTGTATGACTGATCCTATGTGAGTCATTTAACCAGGCGATGCCTCTGCACTTCTCTGGAAAATGGAGAAAATAATGTATTTATCCTGAGAGTTACTATGATGATTAATTTAAGTGAAAAGTACCTGGGGCGCCTGGGTGGCTCAGTAGGTTGGGCGTCCAACTTCAGCTCAGCTCATGATCTCCTGGTTTGTGAGTTCCAGCCCCACGTCAGACACCCTGTTGACAGCTCAGAGCCTGAAGCCTGCTTCAGATTCTGTGTCTCCTCCTCTCTCTGCCCCTCCCATGCTCACGCTCTGTCTCTCAGTAATAAATAAACGTTAAAAAAATTTTTTTTAAATGAGAAGCGCCTGCCTCCTAGTAGGTACTTAATAAACATTAATAACTATAATGTTTTAGTACATAGAGAGGCATGTAAATCTGACTCTATGTAGTATATACTGGTAACCATTATGTTATTTTTTGTATTTCAACAGGATTATGTGATTTTTTTAATAGGTTGATTATATATATTATATTATATATGTGAATAGATACAGAAAAAGAGGGAGTGAGGGAGATAGAGTTTGAGAAAAATGTGCTGAAATCCCTAATTCAGTTGATTATGTCCATGAACAGCCTGTTTTGTTTGTTTGCCCTGTTTTGTTTTCATCAAAAAATCCTCTATACCTAACAGCCAATGACTTGAATTAGCCATTACTTGTAAGTAACATCTTTTACAATAAACGAAGAATTTAGGAAAAATTAATTAACTAATGATAGTAAGTTTAGAAATTCATCTAAAGCTTTTTAAAAATAAAATCTGTGTGTGTGTGTGTGTGTGTGTGTGTGTGTGTGTGAGTGTGTGTGTGTGTGTGTGTGTGTGTCTACATGGATTAGATAGATAGTGGTCCATGAAAACAAAAATAGACACAAAAATCAATACTATTTATTTTTATAGGCACATGTATATATGAAATATATAAAAATAGCATATAGTAATAAAACAAAATATTTTAACATAGAAAAGGAAGCCATCAAGAAAACAGAAAAGACAAGCTACTGAAATGGGAGAAGAGATTTGCAAGTGATGTATCTGATAGAATGTCAATATCCAAAATCTTTAAAGCCTTCACCTGCAAAAATAATCCCATTAAAAATGGGCAGAGGACCTGAATAGACATTTTTCCAAAGAGGAACAAACAGATGAAAAGATTTTCAACATCACTATGCATCAGGGAAATACAAATCAAAACTACACCCTATACTTGTCAGAATGGCTAAAATCAAAAACACAAGAAATAACAAGTGTTGGCCAGGACGTGGAGGAAAAGGAACCCACGTGCACTGCTGGTAGGAATGCAAATTGGTGCTGCCACTGTGGAAAACAATATGGAGGTCCCTTAAAAAGGTAAAAATAGAATTACCATATGATCCAGTAAATCCACTAGTGGATTTAATGGATCCATCCACTACCCAAAGAAAATGAAAATACTAGTTCAAAAAAGACATATGCACTCCTGAGGCACCTGGCTGGCTCAGTCAGTGGAGCATGCGACTCTTGAACTCAGGGTTATGAGTTGGAGCTCCACGTTGGATGTAGAGATTACTTAAAAATAAAATCTTAAAAAAGAGATATATGCCCTCCGATGTTTATTGCAACATTCTTTACGATAACCAAGATATGGAAGCAACTCAAGTGTCCATCGATAGATGAATGGGTAAAGAAGATGTGTATACAGACACACACACACACACACACACACACGTGCGTGTGTGGGGGGGGGTGGGGGGTGTTTATTTTATATAAATTATATGTTATTCCATATATTTATATATATATATAACTATATCAATATAATTATTATAATCATATCAATATAATTATAATTATACACTATATATTATATAAATATATAACTATAATTAAATTTTATTATATATAAATGATTTATATATAAAATTGTACAGATAATATATACTTATATATAATTTATATACATTATGGAATATTATTCAACCATCATAAAGAATGGAATCTTGCCATTTGCAACAACATGGGTGGTGCTACAGGGTATAATGCTAAGTGAAGGAAGTCAGAGAAAGACAGATACCACAGGATTTCACTCATACGCGGAATTTAAGAATCAAGACAAAAGAACAAACACAGAGAAAAGGAGAGGAAGAAAAACAAATAGACTCTTAAATACAGAGAACAAACTAGTGGTCGCCAGGGGGAAGGTGGGTGGGGGGATGGGCAAAATAGATAAAGGGGATTGAGAACACACTTATTGTGAGGAGCACTGAGTAATGTATCAAAGTGTTGAATCGTTATATTGCACACCTGAAACTAATCTAACACTGGATGCTACTTATACTTCAATAAGAACATTTTTAAATGAAATACTGTATGTGACACTCATGATTATTTGATTCTGGGAATGAGTTAGAAGAGGAGTCAAAGGTATCTTAGGCTTTTCTTTATAGTTATATTTCTCTTTCAAATGAAACAATATAAATGCATTTTGTAATTTTAAAAATTAATTACAGGTGAAAAATTCTGACCAGGTATCACATGATATCATTAGTTACTCATTTGGAGTGATGCAGATATTCAGTATTTCCATATATGTCTTAAATTTCTCAAAATCAAAAGCTTAAAGCAACGAAAGAGTAAAGAAAAAAATGTCAAGCAGTCAACACACCAAGATGTTGATAGTGATTATTCCGGCTGATAGGATTTCATCTTGTTATTATTATTTTTTTTTATCCAAGTATAATTAACATATCAAATATAAGAATCTATATACCCTGCGGGTATATTGACAAAACCCTCACATAAACACACAGGCACACATAATCCAGTTCTAAAATATTTTTGTGGAAAATCACAGGGATGGTTTCGCACAGCTTTTATCCTGGCCTTGTCATTTTCGTCACAAATGACACCCGATTTACCCCACTGTCATGCCAGAGTTAGGCAGACAGCTCAGCTTCTTTCCCCAAGCCCACCTGGGCACTCCCACACTGCCATTGTCTCACAAGGCTGATCAAAGACCATGGAGCTGCCCTAGGGAGAGAGATGGTAGCTATAGGTAGCAATAGGAAAGCTCCTAGCTCTTACATACACAGCCTACGCGGGCTTCACAAGGCTCCTGAGGAGCTGTATTTAGCAATTCTTCTACACCTGTTAGAAACATTCCAAGCTTCAGTTTGTTTGTCGGTTCATTCCAAATTGTAAAGGATCATATTCAATCTCTCATTTGAAGCATCCCTTTCTTTAATTTTGTATTTATTGACTTAAAAATGGCAGCAAAAAGCCCACACAAAACTAGTAAAATACATTAAATCTCTCGTGTCCTTTTGCTTCTCTTTTTTTCCAGGACACCGAGCTTCTGGAGCCCTGTGCTTGTCAGTTCCTCGGGTAACTTGGAGTCCTGCAGCTGCCTATAAGACCCTATTTCAAGATTCAAAACTACGTTCTCACTTTAAAGCCCGATTTCTGCATCAGACAGAAGTTTCATGGCTCGACCAGTGACAGTCCCAGCCTTGGGGGCAACTCTGACTTGGAAATGTCTTTCTTGTTCTACATTGAACCTAGCAAACCTCAGCGCCCTGAGCTGCGGGCCTGTGGCTCCACTCTCTAGTCCAGGGTGGGAGGGGGGGAATCAGGTGGGACAGCTGGTTCCCTGACTCACCCGGCCTCCTCTTCTTTCCCAGGCACACGTCCACGGGGCCTCACATGACAAAACTTCTAGCTCCTTCCCTGCTTGGTCTCCCTGCATGGACCCACGTGCTGGGAGACTGCAGATAGGGCAGACCCAGAGGCCCATTCCTGACCTGTGCTAGCAGATCCTGATTATGCATGATGCTCTAGGGTAGACATTGAGGCCCCAGACTGAATGAGACAAACTCCCTGTACTGAGGGGCTCCTAAGACTTTATGTGACATAGAAATTAAAATAAAATGTTGGCAAGCACAATGGTAAACATACATAGTTTACCCAAAAAGGCATTTGATTCAGCAGAGGTTGGCTGTGGTCAGGATCTGATTGAAATCAGAGGTCTGGGTGGGTCAGACTGCGGAGTCTGAGGTTCCCATTCCATGGCAGGACCCTGCCATCCCTCATTTCACGTTGGTCACTGGCCGGGGCCCTGGGGCTGCATTTCAGTGGGATGACTCAGCCGTGGGTCTGTCTCCTCCCACATTCCTGGCCCAGAATCGCACCGTCCATGTGGCCTTCGAGCAGAAGCGGAGGCTTCAGAGTGCTCAGCACCTCTGCAGCAGGAGGGAAAGGAATGTGGGTCACTCATTTCATGCAGCAGAAGACACTCCTTTCCTAGGACTATTGATATCTGTGGGCACTGGGCAAAGTGCAGTTTCCTATTCTCTAATTTCATGAGGGAGACTGTAGGCATTGTCCATTTAGAAGTGTCACTTAACACTGGGAGGATCCTGAGAATATATTTCTGATTTTTGAGTAGTCTTTACAACTTCTGTCCATCTGATGCCTAAGAATATTCACAGTGAGCATGATATTAATCTCACTCCTCTTCTCCATACTTTAACAGCCCAGCTAATAGTAGGCAGGGGCCCCTTGCTGAGTCCAGGGTCATGATTCAGTTCAAGATTCAGATGACACTGGCACCTGAGGTTTAATTGCTCGAGCCTGAGCAATAATTCACAAAATAGACCTCAAACAGGGATGAACAATCTTGTTCTGGATTTAGCTCAGGGTTGCATTCAAAAGAAAAAACCAATACAAGTTCTCAGAAAGAAAAACAATGTTAAAATTCATTAAAATGCTTAAAGTTAATTTAAATGTGTATTTCCAAAGTGGCGAACTGGACCCAGTGTTTACAGCAGCACTCTCAACAATAGCCAAATTATGGAAAGAGCACAAATGCCCATCGCCTGATGAATGGATAAAGAAGATGTGGTGCATATACAAGGGAATATTTCTTGGCGATTAAAAAGAATGAAATCTTGGCATTTGCAGCAGCGTGGATGGAATTGGAGTGTATTGTGCTGAGCAAAATAAATCAGTCAGAGGAAGACAAATGTATGCTTTCACTCACTCTTATGTGGAATTTAGAAGCCAAACAGATGAATGCAGGAGAAGGGAAGGAAAAGGAAAATAAGAGAAAAACAGAGAGGGAGGCAAACCATAAGAGACCCTTAAATAGAACAAACTGAGGGTTGCTGGAGGGGAGGTGGGGGAGGGATGGGCTAGATGGGTGATGGACATTAAGGAGGGCACTTGTTGGGATGAGCACTGGGTGTTGTACGTAAGTGATGAATGAGCCAATCAATTCTACTCCTGAAACCAATACTATGCTATATGTTAGCTAATTTGAACTTAAATTTGAAACAAAAGTGGCAAACTGGAAACATGACAAAAAAAAAAGGCTTAAATCTTCCTTACCTATTTCCCTAAATTTGTAGTCACCTTTGCATAGCCACTGCCCTTAACTTCCAGTCCTCTCCTCTCCCGCCCCGTCCTCTCCCCTCTTCTCTTCTCACATCTTGCCTGTATTTCTCCCTCACTTGCTCCTTTATGCTCCAAAGAGCAGTGTTTGCTCAGTGTTTGCTGCTTTTGTTTCTCTTGCCCATCCTTCCCCATTTCCAGCTCAGTTGTTTTCCTTTGCAAGTGTTGTCCTGTCCATCCTAGTGTTAACCCATCTGGGATTTCTGTAATTCTTTATGTCCTCCTCTTTATCCATTATGCAACTCAGTAGCACACAAGAATAGTCAGCAGCAGGCGGTGAGGGGTGGGGTGGGGGAATGAGGAAGGAGAGAGAATGCACTGCAGTTAAGTGTTATTTATTTTTTTTCTGTCTCAGAGGTGGTAAAATGGTCTTCCTCCCGGGAAGTCACAAGACTGTTGTGAAGCCCATGTAAGATAACGGAATTTAGGAACCTAAACCATTTATTTATTCAACAGATACTATTTCCGCATCTAATCTGTTCAGGTCTTGGCCACGTGTCCCACGTGCAGAATGGGGAAGCTACAGTCCCTGTGGCAGAAGAGCTGCAGGCTTGGGGGAGAAGCAGGTGAGTGGAAAGCCCACTGAGGGAGGATGGATATCATCAGTGAGGCTCAGCCAGTTTCAGGAGACTCTCAGGTGCGACACCTGTCCCAGTGGAAGGGATCCAGAAAGGCTTTTCACTGAAGTGATGGCTTTGTTGAGAATGGTGTCCATTGTATCCAGGTAAAAATGATGACTAAAGGCCCTGCAGGGAGAAGAAGATGGTGTGTGAGAAAATTACCAGAAGACTGATACCAGAAGACTGATCCGTAACTGCACACGGATCAAGGAATGGATGGAACAACAAGGAAGGGGTCTGGAGGGCAAGAGATGGCTGTGTGTTGGACCAGGGACTTATCCTGCTAAGCTGAAGTGTTGTAGGCAGGCAGGTGACAGGGTCAGCTCGGACTTGTTAAGAAATTTCTCTGACTGCAATGCAGAAGATGGGTTTGAATCAAACAAGAATGGGGAAGACAGCCATGTCGGGAAGGAGTGGTAATGATCCAGCGGAGATGAGGAGGCCCTGAACTAGGGCCATGGTAGTCAGCACAGGAGGGGTGAAGTGGATTCCAGAAATACTTAGTCTGTGAAGCTGGCATGACTGAGTGTGTGTGATGGGAAAACCGCACAAAACCGGAGGCGGGGCGGAGCGGGGCGGGCGGGGGGGGGGGCGGAAGTCAAGATAACTCCATTTCCTGGGAGCCTGAAAGTTTATAGAGAGGGTGGACGCTGGATGTTCACACGATGTGTGGGAAGAGGACCACCTTGCTGACACTTGGAGGACAAAATGTGTTCTCATCCCAGTGTCAACAATGAAGTTACTTACATAAAGAACTTGGCTATAAATGTTAAGTCAAATCCAAGGGGCCCTTGGGAAATACAATCATCTCTCTTTCCCCTCTCCTCTTCTTTCCTGTCCCTTACCCTCCACCTCTCTACCTTCCTTGCTTTCTTTCTTTATCTAATACCCATTACATACCTCTGTCTTTTCCTTCAAAATCAAATTTTGCAAATGAGGAACTTTGGGACCAGGTCTCTCAGCTTTGCCATTTCCAACCTTTAAGAGTTGTGTTAAATAATCCTTTGCACGGTATAAAAAAGTCTGTCAGAGAAGTACTATTATCGCCATTTTCTTCAGAGGAAACTGAGAACTGTAGAAGTGTTAAGAAAATTGCTCAGCGTTACACACCTGATTCAGACAAAGACTCTGGATTGAAACCTAATCATTGTGTGTATACCATGCCAATTTGCTAACAATGTGTGCCAACAGATTTCTTTACTTATATGTTGTATTTCTTATTTGTTTTTGAATACTTGCATGTATTATTAATAGTTATAAAACCTATTTGAACAGAGTGGGTGGAGTACCATTATTTAAAAGTAGGGTCATCTCTCTTTCACTCACCATCTCTGCAAATCAAGAAATAATCATCCCTCTCTCTGAAGACAGTAAACCTCATCAAGTCTTCTCATCTTAAGAAAGTCTGATCTTCCTCCAGTTTATCAAACATAAATAATAACCCAAGTAATTTATTGGTGAAAATAACTTTGGAATCTATTAGTAATTCATGAGTCAAAGAGAAGCAGGTCTAAAATTGGGTCGGGAGAACTGCTGTGAATCACAGGATCCTTAGGTCATTCCCTTACTCCAGCAGGTACCACCTGTAGCTTCTAGGATTTCAACATGACAAGGAATGTTCTGGAATTGCCTCAGCCATCCCAAGAGCATCCCTGTTCCTTCTGGCATCCCTGCAAGATGTCAGCCTCCAATGGCCGTCCAGGTGACTCTAATGCTAAACCTCAGGGTGCTAGGCGAGACCAACTAACCATCCTCTGGTCTGCTCCTCTGGGCTGCAGAGAGAGAGAGAGAGAGAGAGAGAGAGAGAGAGACAGAGAGAGTTAGTTCAGGAACAGGGTGCAACCCATGGAGGTTCCTACCTCCTCAAACCCCCATGTTGATCCCCCGACATTCTCCCTGTACCTTTCCCACCAATGGAGTTGGACATACTGCAGATGGTGCACAGCATTCTTCTGGGTAAAGAGCCCTAAGTGAGAAGGCTCCCTTCAGGCAGAGGAGACCCTTCTCAGAGGTAAGAAACAGGGAAGGTATATCCCACTAATGCCTTCTGATTAACAGTGATGTCAGTTGGAAGAGAGGGGGGGCAGGAAAGATCTTAGCCTGAGGGACCTTATCCACACAATGCCAGTCTCTCTTAGGTATTGTGATTAGTGCCTTACCTTACCTTATTATGTTTCTACCTTTTAGGGTTTATGTCTCTTTTCTTTTGAAACAAATTCTATCGTGGTAAGAGCACCTAACATGAGGTCACCCACCTAACAGATTCTTAAGTCCACAGTACAATATTGTGATCTACAGGTATGCTGTGGTAAGCAGACTTCTAGAACTGACTCATCTTGCATAACTGAAATTTTATACCCGTTGATAAGCACCTCGCTGTTTTCCTCACCCAGTCCCTGACAACCATGATTCTATTCTTTACCTCCATGAGTTTGACTGTTTTAGATACCCCACTCAGGGGATTCATGCAGTATTTATCCTTCTGGACCTGGCCTATTTCTCTTGACATAACATCTTCCAGGCTTATCCATGTTGTCTCAGATGGCAGTGTTTCCTTGTTTCCTTCCTTTATAGCTGAATAATATTCCATTGTACCTATATACCATATTTCTTTATCCATTCATCTGCTGATAGACATTTAGGTGTGGTGAGTAATGCTGAAATGAATGCGAGAGTGCTGATATTTCTTCCAGATCCTGATTTAAATTCTTTTGGGTAAATACCAGGCAAGGAACTGCTGGATCATAGGGTAGTTCTATTTTTCAAGTTTTTGAGGAACCTCCGTACTGTTTTTCATAGTTGCTTCACCATTTTGCATTTCCACGAATAGTGTACAAATGTTCCCTTTTCTCTACAACCTCACAGCCTCACCAACATTTTTTACTGTCCTTTTTTTTTTTTCTTATGGCAGTCATCCTAACAGGCATGAAGTGATATCGCATGTGGCTTTGATTTGCATTTCCCTAATGATAAGTGATGTTGAGCATCTTTACGTGTAGCAGTTGGTCGTCTATGTCTTTGATGAAATGGCTATTCAAATAGTTTCTCCATTTAAAAATTAAGGTTATTGGGGCACCTGGGTGGCTCAGTCAGTTCATTGTTAGACATCGGCTGAGGTCATGATCTCGTGGTTCATGAGCTCCAGCACCACGTCGGGCTCTGTGCTGACAGCTCAGACCCTGGAGCCTGCTTCAGGTTCTAGGTCTCACACTCTCTCTCTGCCCCTCCCCCGCTCTCTCTCTCTCTCAAAAATAAATAAACGTTTAAAAATAAATAAAAAATTAAGGTTACCTTTTTTTTTTGCTATGGAATTGAAGGTGTTCCTTATATATTTTGGAAATTAAACCCTTATCAGATATATGGACATCTCCGTTTCTTGAAGACCTGTCACATAATGTGCCTCATATTAGGTATTTCACTGAGTTTTTGCAGCAAACTTTTGAGGCAGATGTAGTTCCTTTTTTATTGAAGTATAACTAACAAACGGTGTTATATTAGTTTCAGGCATACAACGTGGTGACTCAACAATTCTATACATTACTCAGCGCCCATCACAGTAGGTGTACTCTTAAACCCCCTCACTTATTTCATGCCTGCTCCCACCTACCTCTCCTCTGACTACTACCAGTTTGTTCTCTGTACTTGAGAGTCTGCTTGTCTCTGTTTTCTTTGTTTGTTTTGTTTCTTAAATTCCACATATGCATAAAAATCACATGTATTTGTCTTTCTCAGACTTTCACTTAGCATTATACCCTCCAGGTCCATCCATGTTGTTATGAATGACAAGGTTTCGTTGTTTTTCTTCTGTTTTGCTTTTTGTTTTTGTTTTTCATTTTTTGTTTTGTTCTTTTTTTGTTTGTTTTTATCGCCTGAATGATTTTCCATTGTATTTATTTATCGCATCTCTTTTGCCCAGTCATCTAACAGTGGACACTTGGGCTGCTTCCAGATCTTGGCTATTGTAAGTAATGCTGTAACAAACATAATCAATGGACACTTGGGCTGCTTCCAGATCTTGGCTATTGTAAATAATGCTGCAATAAACATAGAGGTGCATATATCTTCTCAAATTAGTGTTTTTGTTTTCTTTGGGTAAATGACCAGTGATGGATTTACTGGATCTTATGCTCATTCCATTGTTAATTTTTTGAGGAGCCACGATACTGTTTTCCACAGTGGCTATACCAACTTACATTCCCGCCAAAAATACACGAGGGTTCCTTTTTCTCCACATCCTTGCCAACAGTTGTTATTTCTTGTGTTTTTGATTTGAGCTCTTCTGACAGGTGTGAGCTGATATGTCATTATGGTTTTGATCTGCATTTCCGTAGTGAGTTGAACATCTTTTCATATGTTTGTTGGCCATCTGCATGTCTTCTTTGGAAAATGTAGGATAAATTCCTCGGCTCATTTTTATTTCAGATTATCTGTTTTGTTTTGTTTTGATGTTGTCTAGTGTAAATTCTTCATATATTTTGGGTATTGACCCCTTATCAGATGTATCTTTTGAAAATATGTTCTCCCATTTAGTAGGTGGCCTTTTTGTTTGGTGATGATTTCCTTCCCTGTGCAAAAGGTTTTTATTTTGGTGTCGACTCAATAGTTTAATTTTTCTCTTGTGTCCCTTGCCTGAGGAGACATTTCTAGAAAGATGTCTCTATGACTGAGGTCAAAGAAATTAGGAGGCCGGTGTAGTTCTTACCTCTACTCTACAGAGATGTTAAATGATCTTTAGGGAGGTTAGGAAATATTTCAGGTCACATGGTAGTGGTGCCTACAGACGTCTGCATAGCCAAGGCACTCATGTTTTCCCCACGAGGCCTAGTGAGTAATATTAGCCGAGGTGTTACTGTGGTTCAACAAATGAATACTAAGAGGTTATCCATGGGTTTTGTGTTGGCCATGCTTTATTTATCTAGGTAACAACACCCATGAATTGAATGGTGGGGTAAATAGCTTATGGAGCTTCCTTTCTTGAATGTACTATGTCTAGAAGTCCCTCTAAATGCCAGTTCAGAACAGAGAGCCTAATAGAGAGTAGGCAAGTTAACTTTTGCAGGAGGAAGCAACACATGCTGTTTGGGGAGCATGAAGGAAAAAGCTGCGAAATGGGGGCAGCTCAGGCACTGAGTCAGTTTTGAAGAAGTGAGAGAATATGAGTTTGGGTGTCTAGTGGACCACAAGTCCCCCTCCCCCCCCCCCCCCCCCACTGATGAGGACCACAGAGAGCACATCACATCAGTGTGTAAATCTGCAAGTGTGGAGACTTTGGGAGGGGCCGAGCCAGTGGTCTAGAAAACAGGGGTTGTGCTGTCCTGTTCAAGGCCATTAATGGAGCCATGTAACAACATGCCCAGCCTAGGGCTATCAGCACCTAGGAACCAAGACAAGACTGTGGTCTCTTCAAGCCAATTAATTGTCTAGAAGGGCCTGGAGACCAGTAGGACATGGTCAAAAGGGTTAGTTGTAAAGGAAAACTGTGAGTGAGGGTTAAGGTCCTGGACAAGGAAGGGTCAGCTCACCCTACTGTCTACTCTACTATCAAAGGGAACAAAGCTGGATGCTGGGCAGGTGAAACTGAATGGGGCAGTAAGTTTTACAGTTAAGGTGCTCGGGGAGCCAGGGAGTAGGGCAGGCACCACCTCTAACTATGGAGGTGCATCACGGCTGTCAAAGAATATCTCATGTTCCCTAGTTGCCACATGACACTGGCATGGGGAGGGTGAGACAAGGTCCAAAGTGAATCACTGAGCCTTCCCCAATGAGGGTGAGGAAGATCCTGGACAAGGAAGTTTGGTGATATCCACATTAGTGTGGCAAGCCATTTCTGAGGTTGCATGCAGATGGTAATTTGGTTGGGAAATAAGTGCGTCATCCCAGTCCTGGACTGTCACCTGCCTGGGCCCGCCTGGCCCTTATAAAAGGACTCTCCACCACACTGGTGTTATCTTCTGGAGACACCGAGGCATACATCTCCTCTGAAGCCTCTGGTGAGTACAAGCCTTAGAGATCTTTTTTGGCATTTGAATAGTGTGAGGATTTAATCTGGGAGAACAAGTGACTGTTTATTTTAGCCAATTAAAGTCCGTGCATGGGGAAGAGACAATAATGAGGTCTGGGGGGTATTTGGAAGGTGACCGTGAAGGTCATGACAGAAATGGAGTCAGAGGTACAATCCTAAACTGACTGACAACAAGAGAGACGAGGTGTTGTCCTGTGGCCTATACTGTGCACGTTCCAAGTGCATCCCTCTCAGGGCTCTCGGTCCCTTTGAGTGCTGGGTGGGAGTCTGGGCAGTCCTCCTCGAAGCCCAGGCCTCAGAACCCCAGTCAGGTCAGTGAGACCAGCAACCAGGGCTCAGAAAGCTATCGGTAGAGGTCTGTTTGGGGATTGGCTAGAAGTTTCGTATCTGGGTTCTTTGTCTCCACATGATGTTTGTATTCACACAGCACACAGGCAATCGTGTCTGTACAAAGTGATAGACAGAAACATTAACCAGAAAAGACCGGAGAGCTAGGGTAAGAGGTGCTCAAAGGGAAGGGTGAAGGAGCCACACAGAATCATACAGACAGTGTTAGGGAACAGAGGGTCCTTGCAGGCTGCAGGGTCCGTGGCTCATTGTTCTGCCAACAGGACTGCCTGTGTTAGGAATGCTGTTGTCTGTTTGCATCTCAGGCTCCTTGCTGTCCAGGAACGATGTCCTATCAACAGCAGCAGTGCAAGCAGCCCTGCCAGCCACCTCCTGTGTGCCCTGAGCCTTGCCCACCCCCAAAGTGTCCAGAGCCATGTCCCCCTCCTCCATGCCCACCTGTGAAGTGCCCACCTCCACCCTGCCAGCAGAAGTGCCCTCCTGTGCAGCCGTGCCCCCCCTGCCAGCAGAAGTGCCCACCCAAGAGCAAGTAACAGCAGCAGGATGCATCATGACCATGAAACAACAAGACACAGGGTCTCCTGTGGATGTCTCAGGACTCCATCCCCTTCCCTTCAGCCACGAGCACAGAATGCATGTTCTCTGACTTGCCACCTGGGTTGACAGCGGACAGAGAAAAGGCTGGGTTCCCGAAGCTGATACCACATTGTGGGAAGATGAGCAGTGGGGTCGTGGCCTAATTGCACTTTGCCATCTGTCTGTCTGTGATCTGGGTGGTGATCTCTCCCCTGTGAGCCTTTTGGTATCTCTATTTGTTTGCTTCTCCAATAAAGCACACGTGTCATGGTCGAGACCACATTACTTTTGTTTGTGCTTTGTGTTTGTAATCTCTTCTGTCCCCTACACCACATGAATGTTCCTTTCCATTCCTATTGAAATATTTATTAGAGTCAAGCTTTCCCATCACTGAGTTCAGTTTTGCCCAAAATGTGTCTTGCGGAATGGGTACATCAAATGATTCTCTTTTACTGATTTTAAACTCACTTCTAGCTCTTTCTGATTTGTATGACCCTGAAAACAATTACTTAAACTGTCTCAGCTTCAGTTTCCTCATCTGTAAAAAGCAGGACAGATTGTTTTCTGCTCAGTGCCCTCACAGAAATTAATTTGTTCACAAGTGTTTCCTGAGTATCTGCCATGTGCCAGGCAAGCAGTCTTCCATGTGCTACAGAGATGATCATAGTGGCCCCCAAATCCTTGAGGGCATTACACACACACGTGCGTGTGCACACGTGCACACACACACACACGACCAAGAACAGTCATTTGTGGGTAAATTTTAGAGAAAATTGTTTAGAAAGCCTCTTCCTAAGTGACTTTTGGGAAAGACCTGAGTGAGTAGAAGAGTGAGCCATGAATGTATCAAGGGTACATCCTTCCAATGAGAAGGCATGGCAAGTTCCAAGGTACAGCACAGTGACAACAGGGACACGGGGAGAACAGTGATCTAGGGGACACCTGTCTCCTTATGAGGTGAGAGAGGTAAGGTCTCAAGGATGTAGTAATGATTTTGTGATTTGCACCATTGTTGGCACCATTTTGAATTTCTGCAAATAGTGTATGAATGCTCCCTTTTCAGACAACGACATACCAAAACGCAAAGTGAGTGAACTAAAACTACATAATGTTGATTGAAAGAGGGGAAACAACAACGATGGCATGCAGTATAATTCATGTACACGAAGTTTCAAAAACTGGAAAACTTACCTGGGATTTCTAGAGACGTTTCTACACTGATGGGTAAAAAGTACAAATACAAACAAGAAAGTGATTGTTTTAAGAGTCAGGATAGTGGCTACCTCTGGTTTTAAATGATGAGATATAATTTAATAAGGAAGCATGGGTCTTTTGAAGGATTGGTAATGTTATTGTCTTGATGTCGGGGTTGGTTACACGAGTGCTCATTTATAATTAGTCACCTTATACAGCTAGTTTTCATGAACGTTCTGAATGTGTTGGTTATGTTCCCCCAAAAGAAGGGTTTTTATTTCTTGTTTCTTTGAAGACATGATAGGAAAAAAAACTCTATCACAGCAAATTCAGGTCAGGGATGTTTCCATGAGTGTAAACTTAACCCTTCACCATTTTTAGGGTTTGGAGCACAGCAAGAACAAAAGTCCCTATGCACTTTGTTACCTAAAATCTGATGAAATTAAATGGAGTAGATTTCCCCATATGATGGAAAAACCAATAGACCTACTTTTCATGTAGTCACCCCCTCAGAATAAGTTTTCTTTTTGCAAAAGGGTTTGAGTGGTTCCTCAGATTTTAGCCGTTTTTTGGAAATGTCTTTGAAAGACTGAATGTACTTTCCTTAGATGTGCTATAGAAGAAAAATTGTATATGATAGTTGAGAATTACATAGATGTAAATTTTAGGACTTTGACCACCAGCATTATATGGTGGTCAACCTTTGAGCAAATCACAAAATCATTACTACATCCTTGAGACCTTACCTCTCTCACCTCATAAGGAGACAGGTGTCCCCTAGATCACTGTTCTCCCCGTGTCCCTGTTGTCACTGTGCTGTACCTTGGAACTTGCCATGCCTTCTCATTGGAAGGATGTACCCTTGATACATTCATGGCTCACTCTTCTACTCACTCAGGTCTTTCCCAAAAGTCACTTAGGAAGAGGCTTTCTAAACAATTTTCTCTAAAATTTACCCACAAATGACTGTTCTTGGTCGTGTGTGTGTGTGTGCACGTGTGCACACGCACGTGTGTGTGTAATGCCCTCAAGGATTTGGGGGCCACTATGATCATCTCTGTAGCACATGGAAGACTGCTTGCCTGGCACATGGCAGATACTCAGGAAACACTTGTGAACAAATTAATTTCTGTGAGGGCACTGAGCAGAAAACAATCTGTCCTGCTTTTTACAGATGAGGAAACTGAAGCTGAGACAGTTTAAGTAATTGTTTTCAGGGTCATACAAATCAGAAAGAGCTAGAAGTGAGTTTAAAATCAGTAAAAGAGAATCATTTGATGTACCCATTCCGCAAGACACATTTTGGGCAAAACTGAACTCAGTGATGGGAAAGCTTGACTCTAATAAATATTTCAATAGGAATGGAAAGGAACATTCATGTGGTGTAGGGGACAGAAGAGATTACAAACACAAAGCACAAACAAAAGTAATGTGGTCTCGACCATGACACGTGTGCTTTATTGGAGAAGCAAACAAATAGAGATACCAAAAGGCTCACAGGGGAGAGATCACCACCCAGATCACAGACAGACAGATGGCAAAGTGCAATTAGGCCACGACCCCACTGCTCATCTTCCCACAATGTGGTATCAGCTTCGGGAACCCAGCCTTTTCTCTGTCCGCTGTCAACCCAGGTGGCAAGTCAGAGAACATGCATTCTGTGCTCGTGGCTGAAGGGAAGGGGATGGAGTCCTGAGACATCCACAGGAGACCCTGTGTCTTGTTGTTTCATGGTCATGATGCATCCTGCTGCTGTTACTTGCTCTTGGGTGGGCACTTCTGCTGGCAGGGGGGGCACGGCTGCACAGGAGGGCACTTCTGCTGGCAGGGTGGAGGTGGGCACTTCACAGGTGGGCATGGAGGAGGGGGACATGGCTCTGGACACTTTGGGGGTGGGCAAGGCTCAGGGCACACAGGAGGTGGCTGGCAGGGCTGCTTGCACTGCTGCTGTTGATAGGACATCGTTCCTGGACAGCAAGGAGCCTGAGATGCAAACAGACAACAGCATTCCTAACACAGGCAGTCCTGTTGGCAGAACAATGAGCCACGGACCCTGCAGCCTGCAAGGACCCTCTGTTCCCTAACACTGTCTGTATGATTCTGTGTGGCTCCTTCACCCTTCCCTTTGAGCACCTCTTACCCTAGCTCTCCGGTCTTTTCTGGTTAATGTTTCTGTCTATCACTTTGTACAGACACGATTGCCTGTGTGCTGTGTGAATACAAACATCATGTGGAGACAAAGAACCCAGATACGAAACTTCTAGCCAATCCCCAAACAGACCTCTACCGATAGCTTTCTGAGCCCTGGTTGCTGGTCTCACTGACCTGACTGGGGTTCTGAGGCCTGGGCTTCGAGGAGGACTGCCCAGACTCCCACCCAGCACTCAAAGGGACCGAGAGCCCTGAGAGGGATGCACTTGGAACGTGCACAGTATAGGCCACAGGACAACACCTCGTCTCTCTTGTTGTCAGTCAGTTTAGGATTGTACCTCTGACTCCATTTCTGTCATGACCTTCACGGTCACCTTCCAAATACCCCCCAGACCTCATTATTGTCTCTTCCCCATGCACGGACTTTAATTGGCTAAAATAAACAGTCACTTGTTCTCCCAGATTAAATCCTCACACTATTCAAATGCCAAAAAAGATCTCTAAGGCTTGTACTCACCAGAGGCTTCAGAGGAGATGTATGCCTCGGTGTCTCCAGAAGATAACACCAGTGTGGTGGAGAGTCCTTTTATAAGGGCCAGGCGGGCCCAGGCAGGTGACAGTCCAGGACTGGGATGACGCACTTATTTCCCAACCAAATTACCATCTGCATGCAACCTCAGAAATGGCTTGCCACACTAATGTGGATATCACCAAACTTCCTTGTCCAGGATCTTCCTCACCCTCATTGGGGAAGGCTCAGTGATTCACTTTGGACCTTGTCTCACCCTCCCCATGCCAGTGTCATGTGGCAACTAGGGAACATGAGATATTCTTTGACAGCCGTGATGCACCTCCATAGTTAGAGGTGGTGCCTGCCCTACTCCCTGGCTCCCCGAGCACCTTAACTGTAAAACTTACTGCCCCATTCAGTTTCACCTGCCCAGCATCCAGCTTTGTTCCCTTTGATAGTAGAGTAGACAGTAGGGTGAGCTGACCCTTCCTTGTCCAGGACCTTAACCCTCACTCACAGTTTTCCTTTACAACTAACCCTTTTGACCATGTCCTACTGGTCTCCAGGCCCTTCTAGACAATTAATTGGCTTGAAGAGACCACAGTCTTGTCTTGGTTCCTAGGTGCTGATAGCCCTAGGCTGGGCATGTTGTTACATGGCTCCATTAATGGCCTTGAACAGGACAGCACAACCCCTGTTTTCTAGACCACTGGCTCGGCCCCTCCCAAAGTCTCCACACTTGCAGATTTACACACTGATGTGATGTGCTCTCTGTGGTCCTCATCAGTGGGGGGGGGGGGGGGGGAGGGGGACTTGTGGTCCACTAGACACCCAAACTCATATTCTCTCACTTCTTCAAAACTGACTCAGTGCCTGAGCTGCCCCCATTTCGCAGCTTTTTCCTTCATGCTCCCCAAACAGCATGTGTTGCTTCCTCCTGCAAAAGTTAACTTGCCTACTCTCTATTAGGCTCTCTGTTCTGAACTGGCATTTAGAGGGACTTCTAGACATAGTACATTCAAGAAAGGAAGCTCCATAAGCTATTTACCCCACCATTCAATTCATGGGTGTTGTTACCTAGATAAATAAAGCATGGCCAACACAAAACCCATGGATAACCTCTTAGTATTCATTTGTTGAACCACAGTAACACCTCGGCTAATATTACTCACTAGGCCTCGTGGGGAAAACATGAGTGCCTTGGCTATGCAGACGTCTGTAGGCACCACTACCATGTGACCTGAAATATTTCCTAACCTCCCTAAAGATCATTTAACATCTCTGTAGAGTAGAGGTAAGAACTACACCGGCCTCCTAATTTCTTTGACCTCAGTCATAGAGACATCTTTCTAGAAATGTCTCCTCAGGCAAGGGACACAAGAGAAAAATTAAACTATTGAGTCGACACCAAAATAAAAACCTTTTGCACAGGGAAGGAAATCATCACCAAACAAAAAGGCCACCTACTAAATGGGAGAACATATTTTCAAAAGATACATCTGATAAGGGGTCAATACCCAAAATATATGAAGAATTTACACTAGACAACATCAAAACAAAACAAAACAGATAATCTGAAATAAAAATGAGCCGAGGAATTTATCCTACATTTTCCAAAGAAGACATGCAGATGGCCAACAAACATATGAAAAGATGTTCAACTCACTACGGAAATGCAGATCAAAACCATAATGACATATCAGCTCACACCTGTCAGAAGAGCTCAAATCAAAAACACAAGAAATAACAACTGTTGGCAAGGATGTGGAGAAAAAGGAACCCTCGTGTATTTTTGGCGGGAATGTAAGTTGGTATAGCCACTGTGGAAAACAGTATCGTGGCTCCTCAAAAAATTAACAATGGAATGAGCATAAGATCCAGTAAATCCATCACTGGTCATTTACCCAAAGAAAACAAAAACACTAATTTGAGAAGATATATGCACCTCTATGTTTATTGCAGCATTATTTACAATAGCCAAGATCTGGAAGCAGCCCAAGTGTCCATTGATTATGTTTGTTACAGCATTACTTACAATAGCCAAGATCTGGAAGCAGCCCAAGTGTCCACTGTTAGATGACTGGGCAAAAGAGATGCGATAAATAAATACAATGGAAAATCATTCAGGCGATAAAAACAAACAAAAAAAGAACAAAACAAAAAATGAAAAACAAAAACAAAAAGCAAAACAGAAGAAAAACAACGAAACCTTGTCATTCATAACAACATGGATGGACCTGGAGGGTATAATGCTAAGTGAAAGTCTGAGAAAGACAAATACATGTGATTTTTATGCATATGTGGAATTTAAGAAACAAAACAAACAAAGAAAACAGAGACAAGCAGACTCTCAAGTACAGAGAACAAACTGGTAGTAGTCAGAGGAGAGGTAGGTGGGAGCAGGCATGAAATAAGTGAGGGGGTTTAAGAGTACACCTACTGTGATGGGCGCTGAGTAATGTATAGAATTGTTGAGTCACCACGTTGTATGCCTGAAACTAATATAACACCGTTTGTTAGTTATACTTCAATAAAAAAGGAACTACATCTGCCTCAAAAGTTTGCTGCAAAAACTCAGTGAAATACCTAATATGAGGCACATTATGTGACAGGTCTTCAAGAAACGGAGATGTCCATATATCTGATAAGGGTTTAATTTCCAAAATATATAAGGAACACCTTCAATTCCATAGCAAAAAAAAAAGGTAACCTTAATTTTTTATTTATTTTTAAACGTTTATTTATTTTTGAGAGAGAGAGAGAGCGGGGGAGGGGCAGAGAGAGAGTGTGAGACCTAGAACCTGAAGCAGGCTCCAGGGTCTGAGCTGTCAGCACAGAGCCCGACGTGGTGCTGGAGCTCATGAACCACGAGATCATGACCTCAGCCGATGTCTAACAATGAACTGACTGAGCCACCCAGGTGCCCCAATAACCTTAATTTTTAAATGGAGAAACTATTTGAATAGCCATTTCATCAAAGACATAGACGACCAACTGCTACACGTAAAGATGCTCAACATCACTTATCATTAGGGAAATGCAAATCAAAGCCACATGCGATATCACTTCATGCCTGTTAGGATGACTGCCATAAGAAAAAAAAAAAAGGACAGTAAAAAATGTTGGTGAGGCTGTGAGGTTGTAGAGAAAAGGGAACATTTGTACACTATTCGTGGAAATGCAAAATGGTGAAGCAACTATGAAAAACAGTACGGAGGTTCCTCAAAAACTTGAAAAATAGAACTACCCTATGATCCAGCAGTTCCTTGCCTGGTATTTACCCAAAAGAATTTAAATCAGGATCTGGAAGAAATATCAGCACTCTCGCATTCATTTCAGCATTACTCACCACACCTAAATGTCTATCAGCAGATGAATGGATAAAGAAATATGGTATATAGGTACAATGGAATATTATTCAGCTATAAAGGAAGGAAACAAGGAAACACTGCCATCTGAGACAACATGGATAAGCCTGGAAGATGTTATGTCAAGAGAAATAGGCCAGGTCCAGAAGGATAAATACTGCATGAATCCCCTGAGTGGGGTATCTAAAACAGTCAAACTCATGGAGGTAAAGAATAGAATCATGGTTGTCAGGGACTGGGTGAGGAAAACAGCGAGGTGCTTATCAACGGGTATAAAATTTCAGTTATGCAAGATGAGTCAGTTCTAGAAGTCTGCTTACCACAGCATACCTGTAGATCACAATATTGTACTGTGGACTTAAGAATCTGTTAGGTGGGTGACCTCATGTTAGGTGCTCTTACCACGATAGAATTTGTTTCAAAAGAAAAGAGACATAAACCCTAAAAGGTAGAAACATAATAAGGTAAGGTAAGGCACTAATCACAATACCTAAGAGAGACTGGCATTGTGTGGATAAGGTCCCTCAGGCTAAGATCTTTCCTGCCCCCCCTCTCTTCCAACTGACATCACTGTTAATCAGAAGGCATTAGTGGGATATACCTTCCCTGTTTCTTACCTCTGAGAAGGGTCTCCTCTGCCTGAAGGGAGCCTTCTCACTTAGGGCTCTTTACCCAGAAGAATGCTGTGCACCATCTGCAGTATGTCCAACTCCATTGGTGGGAAAGGTACAGGGAGAATGTCGGGGGATCAACATGGGGGTTTGAGGAGGTAGGAACCTCCATGGGTTGCACCCTGTTCCTGAACTAACTCTCTCTGTCTCTCTCTCTCTCTCTCTCTCTCTCTCTCTCTGCAGCCCAGAGGAGCAGACCAGAGGATGGTTAGTTGGTCTCGCCTAGCACCCTGAGGTTTAGCATTAGAGTCACCTGGACGGCCATTGGAGGCTGACATCTTGCAGGGATGCCAGAAGGAACAGGGATGCTCTTGGGATGGCTGAGGCAATTCCAGAACATTCCTTGTCATGTTGAAATCCTAGAAGCTACAGGTGGTACCTGCTGGAGTAAGGGAATGACCTAAGGATCCTGTGATTCACAGCAGTTCTCCCGACCCAATTTTAGACCTGCTTCTCTTTGACTCATGAATTACTAATAGATTCCAAAGTTATTTTCACCAATAAATTACTTGGGTTATTATTTATGTTTGATAAACTGGAGGAAGATCAGACTTTCTTAAGATGAGAAGACTTGATGAGGTTTACTGTCTTCAGAGAGAGGGATGATTATTTCTTGATTTGCAGAGATGGTGAGTGAAAGAGAGATGACCCTACTTTTAAATAATGGTACTCCACCCACTCTGTTCAAATAGGTTTTATAACTATTAATAATACATGCAAGTATTCAAAAACAAATAAGAAATACAACATATAAGTAAAGAAATCTGTTGGCACACATTGTTAGCAAATTGGCATGGTATACACACAATGATTAGGTTTCAATCCAGAGTCTTTGTCTGAATCAGGTGTGTAACGCTGAGCAATTTTCTTAACACTTCTACAGTTCTCAGTTTCCTCTGAAGAAAATGGCGATAATAGTACTTCTCTGACAGACTTTTTTATACCGTGCAAAGGATTATTTAACACAACTCTTAAAGGTTGGAAATGGCAAAGCTGAGAGACCTGGTCCCAAAGTTCCTCATTTGCAAAATTTGATTTTGAAGGAAAAGACAGAGGTATGTAATGGGTATTAGATAAAGAAAGAAAGCAAGGAAGGTAGAGAGGTGGAGGGTAAGGGACAGGAAAGAAGAGGAGAGGGGAAAGAGAGATGATTGTATTTCCCAAGGGCCCCTTGGATTTGACTTAACATTTATAGCCAAGTTCTTTATGTAAGTAACTTCATTGTTGACACTGGGATGAGAACACATTTTGTCCTCCAAGTGTCAGCAAGGTGGTCCTCTTCCCACACATCGTGTGAACATCCAGCGTCCACCCTCTCTATAAACTTTCAGGCTCCCAGGAAATGGAGTTATCTTGACTTCCGCCCCCCCCCCCGCCCGCCCCGCTCCGCCCCGCCTCCGGTTTTGTGCGGTTTTCCCATCACACACACTCAGTCATGCCAGCTTCACAGACTAAGTATTTCTGGAATCCACTTCACCCCTCCTGTGCTGACTACCATGGCCCTAGTTCAGGGCCTCCTCATCTCCGCTGGATCATTACCACTCCTTCCCGACATGGCTGTCTTCCCCATTCTTGTTTGATTCAAACCCATCTTCTGCATTGCAGTCAGAGAAATTTCTTAACAAGTCCGAGCTGACCCTGTCACCTGCCTGCCTACAACACTTCAGCTTAGCAGGATAAGTCCCTGGTCCAACACACAGCCATCTCTTGCCCTCCAGACCCCTTCCTTGTTGTTCCATCCATTCCTTGATCCGTGTGCAGTTACGGATCAGTCTTCTGGTATCAGTCTTCTGGTAATTTTCTCACACACCATCTTCTTCTCCCTGCAGGGCCTTTAGTCATCATTTTTACCTGGATACAATGGACACCATTCTCAACAAAGCCATCACTTCAGTGAAAAGCCTTTCTGGATCCCTTCCACTGGGACAGGTGTCGCACCTGAGAGTCTCCTGAAACTGGCTGAGCCTCACTGATGATATCCATCCTCCCTCAGTGGGCTTTCCACTCACCTGCTTCTCCCCCAAGCCTGCAGCTCTTCTGCCACAGGGACTGTAGCTTCCCCATTCTGCACGTGGGACACGTGGCCAAGACCTGAACAGATTAGATGCGGAAATAGTATCTGTTGAATAAATAAATGGTTTAGGTTCCTAAATTCCGTTATCTTACATGGGCTTCACAACAGTCTTGTGACTTCCCGGGAGGAAGACCATTTTACCACCTCTGAGACAGAAAAAAAATAAATAACACTTAACTGCAGTGCATTCTCTCTCCTTCCTCATTCCCCCACCCCACCCCTCACCGCCTGCTGCTGACTATTCTTGTGTGCTACTGAGTTGCATAATGGATAAAGAGGAGGACATAAAGAATTACAGAAATCCCAGATGGGTTAACACTAGGATGGACAGGACAACACTTGCAAAGGAAAACAACTGAGCTGGAAATGGGGAAGGATGGGCAAGAGAAACAAAAGCAGCAAACACTGAGCAAACACTGCTCTTTGGAGCATAAAGGAGCAAGTGAGGGAGAAATACAGGCAAGATGTGAGAAGAGAAGAGGGGAGAGGACGGGGCGGGAGAGGAGAGGACTGGAAGTTAAGGGCAGTGGCTATGCAAAGGTGACTACAAATTTAGGGAAATAGGTAAGGAAGATTTAAGCCTTTTTTTTTTGTCATGTTTCCAGTTTGCCACTTTTGTTTCAAATTTAAGTTCAAATTAGCTAACATATAGCATAGTATTGGTTTCAGGAGTAGAATTGATTGGCTCATTCATCACTTACGTACAACACCCAGTGCTCATCCCAACAAGTGCCCTCCTTAATGTCCATCACCCATCTAGCCCATCCCTCCCCCACCTCCCCTCCAGCAACCCTCAGTTTGTTCTATTTAAGGGTCTCTTATGGTTTGCCTCCCTCTCTGTTTTTCTCTTATTTTCCTTTTCCTTCCCTTCTCCTGCATTCATCTGTTTGGCTTCTAAATTCCACATAAGAGTGAGTGAAAGCATACATTTGTCTTCCTCTGACTGATTTATTTTGCTCAGCACAATACACTCCAATTCCATCCACGCTGCTGCAAATGCCAAGATTTCATTCTTTTTAATCGCCAAGAAATATTCCCTTGTATATGCACCACATCTTCTTTATCCATTCATCAGGCGATGGGCATTTGTGCTCTTTCCATAATTTGGCTATTGTTGAGAGTGCTGCTGTAAACACTGGGTCCAGTTCGCCACTTTGGAAATACACATTTAAATTAACTTTAAGCATTTTAATGAATTTTAACATTGTTTTTCTTTCTGAGAACTTGTATTGGTTTTTTCTTTTGAATGCAACCCTGAGCTAAATCCAGAACAAGATTGTTCATCCCTGTTTGAGGTCTATTTTGTGAATTATTGCTCAGGCTCGAGCAATTAAACCTCAGGTGCCAGTGTCATCTGAATCTTGAACTGAATCATGACCCTGGACTCAGCAAGGGGCCCCTGCCTACTATTAGCTGGGCTGTTAAAGTATGGAGAAGAGGAGTGAGATTAATATCATGCTCACTGTGAATATTCTTAGGCATCAGATGGACAGAAGTTGTAAAGACTACTCAAAAATCAGAAATATATTCTCAGGATCCTCCCAGTGTTAAGTGACACTTCTAAATGGACAATGCCTACAGTCTCCCTCATGAAATTAGAGAATAGGAAACTGCACTTTGCCCAGTGCCCACAGATATCAATAGTCCTAGGAAAGGAGTGTCTTCTGCTGCATGAAATGAGTGACCCACATTCCTTTCCCTCCTGCTGCAGAGGTGCTGAGCACTCTGAAGCCTCCGCTTCTGCTCGAAGGCCACATGGACGGTGCGATTCTGGGCCAGGAATGTGGGAGGAGACAGACCCACGGCTGAGTCATCCCACTGAAATGCAGCCCCAGGGCCCCGGCCAGTGACCAACGTGAAATGAGGGATGGCAGGGTCCTGCCATGGAATGGGAACCTCAGACTCCGCAGTCTGACCCACCCAGACCTCTGATTTCAATCAGATCCTGACCACAGCCAACCTCTGCTGAATCAAATGCCTTTTTGGGTAAACTATGTATGTTTACCATTGTGCTTGCCAACATTTTATTTTAATTTCTATGTCACATAAAGTCTTAGGAGCCCCTCAGTACAGGGAGTTTGTCTCATTCAGTCTGGGGCCTCAATGTCTACCCTAGAGCATCATGCATAATCAGGATCTGCTAGCACAGGTCAGGAATGGGCCTCTGGGTCTGCCCTATCTGCAGTCTCCCAGCACGTGGGTCCATGCAGGGAGACCAAGCAGGGAAGGAGCTAGAAGTTTTGTCATGTGAGGCCCCGTGGACGTGTGCCTGGGAAAGAAGAGGAGGCCGGGTGAGTCAGGGAACCAGCTGTCCCACCTGATTCCCCCCCTCCCACCCTGGACTAGAGAGTGGAGCCACAGGCCCGCAGCTCAGGGCGCTGAGGTTTGCTAGGTTCAATGTAGAACAAGAAAGACATTTCCAAGTCAGAGTTGCCCCCAAGGCTGGGACTGTCACTGGTCGAGCCATGAAACTTCTGTCTGATGCAGAAATCGGGCTTTAAAGTGAGAACGTAGTTTTGAATCTTGAAATAGGGTCTTATAGGCAGCTGCAGGACTCCAAGTTACCCGAGGAACTGACAAGCACAGGGCTCCAGAAGCTCGGTGTCCTGGAAAAAAAGAGAAGCAAAAGGACACGAGAGATTTAATGTATTTTACTAGTTTTGTGTGGGCTTTTTGCTGCCATTTTTAAGTCAATAAATACAAAATTAAAGAAAGGGATGCTTCAAATGAGAGATTGAATATGATCCTTTACAATTTGGAATGAACCGACAAACAAACTGAAGCTTGGAATGTTTCTAACAGGTGTAGAAGAATTGCTAAATACAGCTCCTCAGGAGCCTTGTGAAGCCCGCGTAGGCTGTGTATGTAAGAGCTAGGAGCTTTCCTATTGCTACCTATAGCTACCATCTCTCTCCCTAGGGCAGCTCCATGGTCTTTGATCAGCCTTGTGAGACAATGGCAGTGTGGGAGTGCCCAGGTGGGCTTGGGGAAAGAAGCTGAGCTGTCTGCCTAACTCTGGCATGACAGTGGGGTAAATCGGGTGTCATTTGTGACGAAAATGACAAGGCCAGGATAAAAGCTGTGCGAAACCATCCCTGTGATTTTCCACAAAAATATTTTAGAACTGGATTATGTGTGCCTGTGTGTTTATGTGAGGGTTTTGTCAATATACCCGCAGGGTATATAGATTCTTATATTTGATATGTTAATTATACTTGGATAAAAAAAAATAATAATAACAAGATGAAATCCTATCAGCCGGAATAATCACTATCAACATCTTGGTGTGTTGACTGCTTGACATTTTTTTCTTTACTCTTTCGTTGCTTTAAGCTTTTGATTTTGAGAAATTTAAGACATATATGGAAATACTGAATATCTGCATCACTCCAAATGAGTAACTAATGATATCATGTGATACCTGGTCAGAATTTTTCACCTGTAATTAATTTTTAAAATTACAAAATGCATTTATATTGTTTCATTTGAAAGAGAAATATAACTATAAAGAAAAGCCTAAGATACCTTTGACTCCTCTTCTAACTCATTCCCAGAATCAAATAATCATGAGTGTCACATACAGTATTTCATTTAAAAATGTTCTTATTGAAGTATAAGTAGCATCCAGTGTTAGATTAGTTTCAGGTGTGCAATATAACGATTCAACACTTTGATACATTACTCAGTGCTCCTCACAATAAGTGTGTTCTCAATCCCCTTTATCTATTTTGCCCATCCCCCCACCCACCTTCCCCCTGGCGACCACTAGTTTGTTCTCTGTATTTAAGAGTCTATTTGTTTTTCTTCCTCTCCTTTTCTCTGTGTTTGTTCTTTTGTCTTGATTCTTAAATTCCGCGTATGAGTGAAATCCTGTGGTATCTGTCTTTCTCTGACTTCCTTCACTTAGCATTATACCCTGTAGCACCACCCATGTTGTTGCAAATGGCAAGATTCCATTCTTTATGATGGTTGAATAATATTCCATAATGTATATAAATTATATATAAGTATATATTATCTGTACAATTTTATATATAAATCATTTATATATAATAAAATTTAATTATAGTTATATATTTATATAATATATAGTGTATAATTATAATTATATTGATATGATTATAATAATTATATTGATATAGTTATATATATATATAAATATATGGAATAACATATAATTTATATAAAATAAACACCCCCCACCCCCCCCCACACACGCACGTGTGTGTGTGTGTGTGTGTGTGTGTCTGTATACACATCTTCTTTACCCATTCATCTATCGATGGACACTTGAGTTGCTTCCATATCTTGGTTATCGTAAAGAATGTTGCAATAAACATCGGAGGGCATATATCTCTTTTTTAAGATTTTATTTTTAAGTAATCTCTACATCCAACGTGGAGCTCCAACTCATAACCCTGAGTTCAAGAGTCGCATGCTCCACTGACTGAGCCAGCCAGGTGCCTCAGGAGTGCATATGTCTTTTTTGAACTAGTATTTTCATTTTCTTTGGGTAGTGGATGGATCCATTAAATCCACTAGTGGATTTACTGGATCATATGGTAATTCTATTTTTACCTTTTTAAGGGACCTCCATATTGTTTTCCACAGTGGCAGCACCAATTTGCATTCCTACCAGCAGTGCACGTGGGTTCCTTTTCCTCCACGTCCTGGCCAACACTTGTTATTTCTTGTGTTTTTGATTTTAGCCATTCTGACAAGTATAGGGTGTAGTTTTGATTTGTATTTCCCTGATGCATAGTGATGTTGAAAATCTTTTCATCTGTTTGTTCCTCTTTGGAAAAATGTCTATTCAGGTCCTCTGCCCATTTTTAATGGGATTATTTTTGCAGGTGAAGGCTTTAAAGATTTTGGATATTGACATTCTATCAGATACATCACTTGCAAATCTCTTCTCCCATTTCAGTAGCTTGTCTTTTCTGTTTTCTTGATGGCTTCCTTTTCTATGTTAAAATATTTTGTTTTATTACTATATGCTATTTTTATATATTTCATATATACATGTGCCTATAAAAATAAATAGTATTGATTTTTGTGTCTATTTTTGTTTTCATGGACCACTATCTATCTAATCCATGTAGACACACACACACACACACACACACACTCACACACACACACACACACACACACACACACACAGATTTTATTTTTAAAAAGCTTTAGATGAATTTCTAAACTTACTATCATTAGTTAATTAATTTTTCCTAAATTCTTCGTTTATTGTAAAAGATGTTACTTACAAGTAATGGCTAATTCAAGTCATTGGCTGTTAGGTATAGAGGATTTTTTGATGAAAACAAAACAGGGCAAACAAACAAAACAGGCTGTTCATGGACATAATCAACTGAATTAGGGATTTCAGCACATTTTTCTCAAACTCTATCTCCCTCACTCCCTCTTTTTCTGTATCTATTCACATATATAATATAATATATATAATCAACCTATTAAAAAAATCACATAATCCTGTTGAAATACAAAAAATAACATAATGGTTACCAGTATATACTACATAGAGTCAGATTTACATGCCTCTCTATGTACTAAAACATTATAGTTATTAATGTTTATTAAGTACCTACTAGGAGGCAGGCGCTTCTCATTTAAAAAAAATTTTTTTAACGTTTATTTATTACTGAGAGACAGAGCGTGAGCATGGGAGGGGCAGAGAGAGGAGGAGACACAGAATCTGAAGCAGGCTTCAGGCTCTGAGCTGTCAACAGGGTGTCTGACGTGGGGCTGGAACTCACAAACCAGGAGATCATGAGCTGAGCTGAAGTTGGACGCCCAACCTACTGAGCCACCCAGGCGCCCCAGGTACTTTTCACTTAAATTAATCATCATAGTAACTCTCAGGATAAATACATTATTTTCTCCATTTTCCAGAGAAGTGCAGAGGCATCGCCTGGTTAAATGACTCACATAGGATCAGTCATACAGGAAGCCATAGATTGAGGCCTGTGTGTCTCCAAAGCCCCTGGGTTTCTGTTACATAACATGCAGCTGGCTCTGGTATCACGTCAGCTTCTATTCAGTCACATGCTCAGGATTTGGTTTCTCTGCCTGCCTGACCATGTATACAATCTATTTCCCTTCCTTAGTTTTCTTCTTTAGTATGCTTTATATAAATTGTACAAGTTTATACAAATTAAAAGAGGCAGCATGTGTCAACGGCAGACATGCTTACTCATGTATTACACACGTGTTCCAGCACGGATCACATTTATTCTGGTGGTTTAACATCCATTTGCCAGTTTGCAATGGCATATACAATACATATACGAGGAAATGCCAGCAGCTTTGTTGTCTTGGAAGAGTCTTTCCCCTCTGCCTTCATCATTTCCTGTGGATCATCTGCTCTGCCTCTTCCATCGTATTCCTCTTTTCCCCATGGCCCACCTTCCTGCACACTTGCCAACCAACATATGCTGCTTACTGGAAAGCTATTTCTCCCCAAGTGGGCTCACTGCCCATTGCATCTTTCTTTCTTTTTTTTTTTTTTTTCCTTTGTCTTCTTGGATCCTTGAGTCTGACAACTGGTAAATGTTTCCCCACAAGGTGTTATATGGCTGGTATTAGTTAAACTTCTTCATTGTGAGGCATCTGGACATCACTGGTTCCTCTAAAGAATCTCATAAAATACTAATAATCTCATCATAAACACTAGGAACAAATTCACTGAGGAAAGCATGATACTGTCATGCTTTCATTACATTTATATTACATTCATTACATATGCATGTAATATAAAGCTACAGTCAATGGAAGGACTCACTGAGAGACTGGTAACAGTGATTCCCTAGGGTGGGAAATTGAGTGGCTGAAGGAAAGGGGTAAGGGGCCATTTTCATCATGTATTATCTCTGCACCATTTGAATTTTGCCAAGTGTGCATTTCTTATCTACTCAAAGATTAAAAATATCCAAGAGCATTTGCTCATGCAAAATAACAAGTTGTTGAACTAAGAGTCCTTTTCTCTCTCGATCTTTCATGAAATTTGTCTACCGTGTACTTGCTCAGTGATCTTGGAGCTTTTGTGAGTGCTTGCACATTGGTTCGAAACCAAAAATTTAAAGACCCCAAACAGCAAACCTGCTAGTGACAGAGAAGAGAAAATGATTGTACCACTTTTTCAAACCAGGTTGTCCTAATGTAGTTTCCAGTTTAGCTGCCTAAACGTGATTGTTGGAAGGGTGGTAGTAGTTTTCTTTTTGCTTTCTGGGAATGTTCAGCAATGTTTCTCCTTATCCAGCTCTGAATTTCTTTCTGAGAAAATCATAGGGAGTTCATATACGTTTCACATTAAAAGACTGACAGGGCAAGAGTTGAAGTGGGGAAGGAGAAAATAACTTTTCACCTATAAGTCTGTTGTAAGGAAAGATGAGTTAATGCACATAGGGTTCTTCACACAATGCTTGGCACATAACAAAACCTTCAGTTAGCTGTGCCTAAAATCTCAAACGGTAGTACAGTTGATTTCCTCTGCATGGTGTAAGAGATCCACATTTACATATGTATTTATATATACACACATGTAGCTACATATACATTAAGTATAAATGTAGTTATATTGTACACATGGTTTGCTACTTGCCCTTTTCATATAATACACACTCTTTTGGAAGATCACTTTTCATTTTTGCCTATTATTTTGTCATGTGGATCCATAAATGATCTAATCAGAAACCATCCCCATGAAAGCATTAAGAAAATATGTTTTGATCAACTCTTTCAGTGTTTGCTTGTTTTTCATAATATCTTGATATTTCTTAGGGCAGGCGTTACTCATGACGTCATAGAAGCCCCAAACCCAATAATGGTGAGCCAACTGCCTGAATACACGAATGCTTTTGAATTTTGATCATTTTTGTCAGTTTCCTTATAGTGATGGTTACTTAGTAATACCCTTAACAATGAAAAGGAACACCTATCTACGTGTTCTTGATGGAAGTAAACAATGGCTTCAAAGGTGCAAGGAAAATAGGCTGAGTGCTGGGGTTCTGCAGGAGGAAATCAAGAAGGTCAAGGGAGATTTGATGGCTTGGCTGGTAATTATTGACTTTAACAATGGAAAGCCCAGTGGAAGGTTCTAGGTCTTCTAAGTATTAGGAATAATTCTTGTCAATGTTAGCTGTAACTAATAACAGATGTACGAAGGCAGAGGATGCTGAGAAAATATTTTCCCGCATCACAAAGCTAGCTAGCGACGCCCCTAGGTTTAAACTCCTGTCTTTGGATGTCTCCTCTAGGACATTTCCAGTGTACTCTGCTGCTTCACTGAATATTGGAAGAGGTGCAAGGCAGGTGATGTCTGGTTACCGTGAGATGTGTAGATATTGATAACATTAATTAATCTATTAATGGATAGAATATTAATAAAAATAAATAAGGGGCTGTAAGCATAGTGATTACAGTACTAAAGGGTTTATGTAAGCTGTATTTAGAACTTACTGGGAGATTTTAATGCCAACCACCCTGCCTTTATTTAAACAAAACCACAGATGAGTTCACTTGGAAGGTGAGGAGGAATCAGTGGATTGAGTACTCCCAGGGATGTTAAGAAAAGGTAAGGCAGGGAGTTTTGAAGCCTCTGCTAACACCCTAACTCATGTTTCAGAAGTGATCACAGGTCTGTTGAGTGACATTCAATAAAAACAAACATTTCACTTTCTCTTAGTGAGCTATGAGTTGAAAATTCCCACAGGATTTCAAATAAGAGAATGACAATCCTGGGACGAGCATGGTAGAAAGTAACCTTGGCATTCTAGCAGACATTAAGTGGAAAATGGACCAGCCCCATGTCACCATTGACATGAGGCCACACAGTCTTGTTCTCTACAGAATAGCACAGCCTGTGTTGTGCTGGATCCTGGCTTCAGCTCCTGCACAGGGAGCCCTGTCGCTCCCTGTGGAGACCATGCATTCTCTTCATCCATATTAAAAGGAACCAGTTAATGTGAGCAGCCAGCCTTAGAGTAAGTGGAAGTGAGTTATAAGTGCCTGCGAGAGAGACAGAGCATAAGCCATGTTGCTAGCCTCTCAGAACCCAAGCTTCTGTCATTCTAGAATACAAAGCTAAATGACAGGCAGTTGAAAAGTAAATGGACACACAGGCTTCTGATACAGGCATGGGGCAGGGAGGTAGGTGAAGGTAAGCCCAATCAAGGAATGACCTCTTGGGCCCCCAGTTTGAGAACTGCCCCAATTCTTCATCTGTCACATGAAACTGGAACTGCTGGTCAAGAGAGAGCCTCAGGCAAATCACTGAGTTCTTGCCCCAATGGGGACAATCCCAGAGCAGGAAGTTTCCAGTAATCGAAGTGACAAGACATTTTGGGAATTTCAGGTGGATTGCATTTGGTTTCCAAACAACTGGTCCAGCCCAGCCTTAGGCTTCTTCACTTCCTGAAGGTGGGCACCACCGAGCCATATAAAGGGGACACCTGCCACATTGTTGCCACCCTTTTCGTGCTCAGCTCCCCAACAGCTCTGGAGAATCAAGTGAATCTCATGGGGGGTGGGGTGGGTGGTTCTATATGCTTGGGGGATATGAGATGATGTTTGGAATTAATTTGTAAGCAGCAATAGCTGGTTTTCCTCAACGACGTGCATACTCTTCCCTGGGGAATTGAAAGTTGTCAGACCAAGGATGTTTGTGAGCTAATTTTTGTTGATGAAGTATGTGTCTTTCTATTACAAGGTTGAAATTCTTAAGCAAAACCTAATTAAGGGAATAATATTGAGCTGAAACAAGTGAGGGCAAGAGTTTCTCTTTGGTCATGACATATTAATATAAGAGAGAGCATCCTAATGTATTGCCAGCCTCTCCATGAGCCCTTTGAGGGCAGGCCTACACTTTGGCAATTCTCCCTGAATAGACTTTGTCTTAGCACCCAAAGCAGCTTACTTCAATCTTAATCAGGGCCTCATGGGAACTGATGTGGTAGAGACTTGCTTTGGTATTGGCCAGGAATTCAGCATCTTTTTTTTTTGAGATTGTATTTGCATACATCCACTATCTGTTGCTATCTCAAGACAGAGAAGACAATTTTGTCATTGAAAGAGGTCAAGAGAAGTTGAGATAAAGTGGCCCCAAATGCACAAGATACTGATGAGGCATGATCCTAACAAGAACAAAAAGGGGAGCCACACAGTCTAAAGGAGAGAGTCAGAGACCAAAGTTTGTCCTTGGAAATAATTGATGGGTTTTGGCTTGCTCTGTCTGCAAGAGGGATCCTCTTGTAAACAATGACACTTGCATTTTGACCTTTGCATTTTTTTAGGTTCTCTGATATCCAGAAAGATGTCCTATCAGCAGCAGCAGCAGCAATAGTGCAAGCAGCCCTGCCAACGACCTCTTGTGCTCCCACCTCCCAAGTGCCCAGTGCCATGCCCACCGCCGAAGTGCCCAGTGCCATGCCCACCTCCAGAGTTTCCACCTCAACTCTGCCAGCAGCAGTGTCCCCCTGTGCAGCCACCACCGTGCCAGGAGAAGTGACCACCCAGGAGCAGTAAGAGCAAAAGCCATCAAGACCATCGTGCAAACAAATCACAGGTCTCCCCCATGCTCCAGCAGCACATCTTCTCTCCGAAGCCTGCCCTGGTGGCAGACACCATTCTCTGAATCTCTACTCTGCTCTTCCTGGGCTGAGGTTTGACATAGAAGAGACTTAATCCTGAAGTTGTTCTCTTTCCTCTTAGGGTCAGGCTCCTCTCTGAATTGGGACCACTCTTCCTCAGAGCCCCAGGAAAAGCATCGGGAACAAGTCTACCTTTCTTAAAATACAGCCTTTCTTCGATCTGTGCCTAAGACCTGGGCAAGGATTATTTTCTTTTCCTTTCTTCTTCTTTTTTTTTTGGGGGGGGGGGAGTGGGGGGATTTGGATAAATAAAACTTTACTTCTCCTTCCCTAATAAAGCATTGTTGATGATGAAACATAAGTGTCTTTCTTCTTTAATCTTGGTTGTTAACTGTATCAGATTAGTGGGAAATTGTTTTCGTTTGGTTTTTCTGTCAGGAATTAACCACTGAATTCTAAAGGATACAGTCACAGTTAATCGTGTTTGATTTGAAACGTGTCTGTTTAGGTTGAGTAAAGAAATAAGTTTGTTTGTGTGTTTGTTTGTTTTAATTAGGCCAAATGCCAGCTCTGCTACTTACAAGTGATGTGTTCTTTCTTTGCTAGAAAATGACATCTTCAGCTCAGGGTTGTCTAAGAATCTACCCATTTGTTCGGTCATCCAAAATATGTACTATCACAGGAAAACATATTAAATACATGTACCCATAAAGTGTGTACTTTATGCCTGGCTCCCTGCTGTGCAAGGGGTATACAGTGGTGGGCAAAATACCAACATTTTGTCTTTGTGGAGCTTAAATGATGTGGGAAGGAGAAGTTAATGAACAAATGAATATAAATCAGTGTATCATATCAGGTAGTAATAAATGTGCTTGAGAATAGTTATTAAGTGGATTTGGAGGATAAAGAACAATGGGCAAGGGAGGTGGGGTCTGCTAGTCTCAGAGCCCTGAGTGAAATAAGTGAGCCATGGGAATAGGAGGAGTAGGTCCATCCAAGCAGAGGGAAGAGTAAGGAAGATGTGTGGTCATAGGACATCAACGCAGCCAGTGGCTGCATTAGAACGAGTGGGAGGGAGCATGGAGGAAATGAAGATAGTGAGAGAGTCACAGGCCAGATCACGCAGGGGCTTGTTGAACTCAGTAAACGTTTGGGACTTTGTTCAAGTATTATGGGAATGGTATGCACTAAATTTTATGCCTACGAAATTCTCCTCTATCATATACCATTGCTTGTGCTACATAAGCTTGCTTATGTAGCATATCCTAAGAGAATAAATTATGCTTGCAACATTTTGCCTTGAAAAGGTATTGGGTTATTTATTTGTTGGTTTGTTTATAAAGTTTATTCATAAAGTTTATTATTTATTTTCAGAGACAGAGAGAGAGAGAGAGAGAAAGAGAGACAGAGAGAGAGAGAGAGAGAGGGAGGGAGGGAGAGAACCCCAAGCAGGCTCCATGCTCACCACGGAGCCTGAGCGGGGCTTGATCTCATGACCATGAGATCATGGCCTGAGCTGATATCAAGAGTTGGACGCCTCACCGACTGAGCCACCGAGGCATCCCAATATTTGGTTATCAAAAGGTTTGGATAAAAAGATTTAAATATCAAAGAGTTAAGTTTTAAAGTTCATTGGCAAACATGGAAGTTTCTTTCTAACTGCTAACAGGTAAGACGTTTGTCAATTGTCCCACCTTGAAAGGAAATTTAACCAGTTCATCTTCAATATTAAATCTATGGTTTCTCATGGCTCACAGAGCTGTTCCTGCTGAGGACCATATGCCCACGGGATGCTGGAGTGTAGAGGTACATGAGTCTACGTGAAATGCTCCAAGTTGTGGGGTTTTGAAGGTAGATGAGACCACCACCGGACGCTGATAGTTACTTTGTATTGTTGAGGCTCACATCTAACTTTCTTTTAATCACCACATCAAATGGGATAATGTGTGTCATGTGTCCAGCATAGTTCCTGCACACGGGACTTTCAACCAGGAGCAGTTCCCATTTTATAATCAGTGTCAGTGTTAGAGCAAGCACCTAGTTAGGCTTTACCAGGATGCATGGTGTCCAGCAAAGGGGGAGTCAGAGCCTGTTATCAGGAACCTCAGCAACCTGTCCTGGCAGCACCCCACATACAAGGACACCAGAAACCGGATCAAATCAGACAGGCCTGCGACAAAGGAGGCCAGAGACCCTGACATAAGGGAGGAAAGGCTTGAAAACTTGCCCCCCTCCCCCAAATCTCCCCCCCAGGTAGTGAACAGCCCATCCCCTAGTTAACTACTGTCAAACTCTGGGGTGCACAGGTCTCCCTTGACCTGCCCACTCTCCCGTCTCTGGAGTGCACCTTCTCTCCCAGAAGCTCTTCACTTGCACCGCTCAGCTCAACCACTGTCTGTGAATTCTTTTCAGGGATGAGACTAAGACCCTCCGGTGACATACCCAGGGACAGGCCTCAGGGCCTGGAAGTCTCCCCAGTCTACCCGGCAGCATCAGCCTATGACCTGAGTGAGGACAATAGGGAGTCAGAGTTAACATAGGGAACAGGGTTTCTCACATTTCTACCCCTAACCCCTCACTGCCATGCCCCCCAGGACCTGCTCTCAACATCCATACCGTGGGTTGCCCACGCTCTGCCACCTCGACACTGCTGTTCTGAGCTCGACTGCCGTGGGGTCCCCCACAGATTCTTTTTCAAGTCAGAGAAGCAGTGGGGGAAGATGGAAGGGTTCCTGTAAGTACAGAGATCCTCTCGCCTCATTTTTTCCAACAGACTCTTCTGAATCTCACAATCAGGTGCAAAAAAAACCTTGATTTTATTTTTTTAATTTGAAGTATAGTTGACACACAATGTTACATAGGTTTTCAGGTATACAACATAGTGATGAGAGAAGGGATTTCCTTCCAAGTCCACAGGACTGTGTATAAACTCTGTTCAAACCGCAATCCTGACTTAAGACCACTAGGCTGGCTTTGTGCACGTGCTTGGTGCATGCATAGCCTCAGGGTAAAACCATCTTGTCCTTGAGATATGAATCAATGCCCCTGTTTCCTGGGGAACTCGGGATTTCTGCCCATGTGCTAATCTATATCTTTTCCCCTTTTACAAGATGTATGAAAGTATATAACCCTGCAAAAGTGTTCGTTCCTCAAATCACTTTCTTCCCTACGAAGGTCGTGTTTCCTGGGCAGCTGTACAAACTCGGGCTCAAATAAAACTCTTTCTTACTTGAGGAGATTCTAAAAGGTTTGTTCAATTTGCATTGATACCGGAGACTCAACAACTCCTCTACCTGTTATGCTCAGCTCACAAGTGTGGTTGTGGTCTGTCACCACGCATGTGGCCCCACTGCAGCGGCTAGCCACCAGTGTGGTTGTGGTCTGTCACCACGCGTCCAGCCCCACTGCAGTGCCATCCACTAGACTCCCTTGGCTGTGCTTTTCCTCCCTGTGACTTACTCATTCCGGAACTGGGGAACTGGAAGAACGGGACCACCCTTCTCCCCTCACCCACTTTTCCCTTCCCCCTAGTGCCCTCCCCTCTGGCAACCACCAAGTTGTCTGTCTTTTGGGGTCTGGTTTTTGCTTTGTTTGCTCACTTGATTTGTTTTTGAGAGTCCACACAAGGTTGAAATCTGTGTTTCTTTGGGTTTTCCCCTGAAATCAGTACCTTGAGTTGTCTGACTTTCCAGTGTTTTTGTTCTTTTGTTAATTTTTTAATGCTTATTTATGTATTTTGAGACAGAGAGAAAGCCAGTGGGGAAGGGAGAGAGAGAATCCCAAGCAGGCTCTGCCCTGTCAGCACAGAGCCAGATGCAGGGCTCAGTCTCTCAGACCATGAGATCATGACCTGAGTGGAAACCAAGAGTCAGAGGCTTAACCTACTGAGCCGTCACCCAGGCACCCCAATGTGTGTCGATAAGTATAAATGAAAACCTCTCCTGGAAAACATGTGGGAAAATTATACAATTAAAGAGAAAGGATGTAACAATTAACATTCCTACTTATTTCCAACTGATGCATTTGCTTTCTAGCATTGACCATGGTTACTCAGATTGTTTTAACAACACTCCTTCACCTAGGTGCAGAGTTGATCAAAGCCCTCCTGAGAGCTACTGGAGGGTGTGAGAACAGCTTTGTGGGTACATTGTAGTCTTTGGGAGATCCCACTCCCCCATCTCTTCTGTTTATTCCCTCCTATTCCTTTTCTTTATTTTCTGCTTTATCGCACTGCCTGGAACTTCCAGTATGATGTTAATACAAGTGGCCAAAGAGGAAAACTTTGCCTTGTTCCTGATCCCAGGGGGGAAGCAGTCCGATTTTCACCTTTAAAACATGATGTTAGCTGTAAGTATTTCAAAGATGACTTTTATCAAGTTGAGAAAGTTACCTTTGATTCCTAGTTTGTTGAGAATGCTTTTTAATTTACAAATGGATGTTGACTTTCACCAGATGTCTCTTTCTCCTTATATCGTGGTGATTTTGTGTTTTTGTTCTTTACTCCTATGATGAGCTCCATGGATTGGTTTGTAAATGTCAAGCCAGCCTTTGGCCACCGGGATGGATCCCACTGAGGCATGCTGTATTACACTTTTACACATTGGTGGTTTTCACTTGCTAATATTTGTTGAGAAATTTTGCATCTTTGTTCAGGAGAGATATTGGCCAGTTTTTCCCTGTAATGTCTTTGTTTTTGTTACGAGGACAGTACTGGCTTTGTAAGAATGAGTTGGAGGGTATGCTCTCCTTTTCTTTTCTTCCAAAGATGTTGTGTAGAATTGATTTATTTTTCTAAATGTGTGGTAAAATCTGCCAATGAACCTGTCTGTGCCTGGACTGCCATTGTTGCAAGGGTTTTAGCTGTTTTAGCTACATATTCCATTTCTTTGGTTGACATAGTGTAACTCAGGTTATCTATGTCTTCTTGGACAAGGTTAGATGATTTATTTCATTCGGTGAACTGGTCCATTCATTTACGTTATTGCACTTATGGGCATGGATTTATTTGTATTACTACCTAATTATCTTTCAAAAGGCTGTGGGGTCTGCACTGAGGGGAAGTGCTACAGATTAAATGTATGTGTCTCCTCCCCCCCCCCACACCCCCCAAATTCAGATATTGGAATCCAAACCCTCAATGTGATGGTATTAGGAAGGGGGCCTTAGGTGAATGATTAGGTCATGAATGAGATCAGTACCCTTGTACAACAGACCCTGGAGAGTCCCCTCACCCCTTCCATCATGGGAGGACACAGAGAGAAGACAGCAGTCTAGTGGCACTAGGAAGTGGGCTCTCACCAGACACCAACTCTGCCGGCACCTGGATCTTGGACGTCCCCACCTCCAGAACTGTGAGAACTAAACATTTGCTGTTCAAGCCACTCCGTCTATGGTATTTTTGTCACAGCAACCTTCGATGACTAAGGCAGGAAGTATGTTTGAGTATGTCTGAGAATGAGCATGGAGATATGACCAGTTTGCTAGGCTCTAAGAGGCAAATTTTCTATTGGCTCTACACAAAACTGAATGACAAAGGGGGCCAACCAGTTCTGTAATACGGAAGGCTCTAAGGAAGGGGACAAGGATGAGGTGATACTATCCTCAGCCAGGAGGAAAAATCTTTTGGACCAGTTAGCGACTTGCCCACATTTTTCAGCGGCTACTGTGAACTGAAACTCTCAGATGGGGTACATCTACAAGTGAGTCGTAAAGAGCGTGTAGGACAAACCACTGTGGGAATTACAGGAGAAGTTCACTGTGGTTGGGAAATGACTGCCCGGTACAGGCCAGTCTTGTGATGCTCTGCCTTTGTTGAAGGGACAACAAGGTCCCATAAAGGGCACCCTGCCATTCCACCGCCGTCCTTTTTTTTTTTTTTTAAATTTCTTATGATATTTGACCTATGTCGCATATCAGGTGAGTCTGATTTCCTGAAGGTCGTGCCTGTTTTGGAGGATTACAGTGGGAAAACAAACAAACAAACAAACAAACAAACAACTGTTGTTACCCACTGATATATGCTTGATTTCTTTACTTCAACGTGGGGCAGAAGTTGCCAGCATGGAGGTGCTGTCAATGGCATTCTTATTTTAGCATTTTGGGGGACTACATTCAAATGTATGTGGAAAACACCTACGAGGCAATGTTGAATTGAGAGAAATTGAGGAAGGGGAATTCTCTGCTGGCTGTGTCTGTGCTAACAGGAGAATCTCCCGCTGCAGTTGCAAGGGTTCTGGATGTATGTGTAGGCCTCTTGAAGGCAGAATCCCAGCCTGGCAATTATCCCTCTGAACCACAGGCGGGTATACCATCATTTTGTTCCTTATGATGATGAGCCTGTTTAGGAATTGCTTGTGTGGGCTTAGCCAGGATTGCAGCAACTTGGTCTTTCCTTCTCAACGTGGCAGTGTGTCCATTCACTTTTTTTTTTTTTTTTTTTTTTTTTTTTTTTTGCTAAAGGACAGAGGCACTTCTCTCTCTGGAAAGAAGCATGTGAAATGATCGACCTCGGCAGAGAAGCCCACGGAGGTGCCAATACCAGGATAAGGGGAAGAGCGGGGAAGTAGAGAGAAGGACCGATTCGGTGGCAGGAGTTCAGAGCACGTGCTTGGTGGGGGAGAGATCGTGTTGAAGCGCATTAGCACCGTGGATTATTATGCAAGCAAAGGAATCCCACGTAAACGTTGTCACACGGTGCCTTCAGGTTCCTGGGCACCTAGGAAAGAAGTCCTACTAGCGGCAGCAATGCAAACAGCCCTGACAGCCACCGGCCGTGAGTCCACCTGACTGCCCTGAGCCTTGCTCACCAGTGAAGCGCCTAGGACCACTTCTATTAGCACAGCGCCCTAGGCCACACCCACCACCAAAGTGTCCTGCGCTGTGCCTGTTGGGGAACATCAGCAAAAAGCCGTGACTGCCGCTTGACCCGGGCTTTCGGAGGCTCCTCACCCCATCCCCTGTCCCGGGAACCCGGTCCTGCCTTCCTTTCCTGCCCGCAAAGGCTGCTCCGAGGACTCAGCCTTGAGATGCCATGCGGTGTTGAGAACACCTGCCCGGAAGCTGGTCAAGGCCTCCCTGCAGGTGAACTTTCAGGGGCGGGGACCATCCATCCCTCTTTTGCTGCGGCTGCACACAAGCCTCTTATGCAAGTCCCTTTTACTTGTTCTAAGGGCCACCTACCAACCGGAGTGGCCTGCCTGTCCCTTAGGTCGTTCCCTGCCCTCCCAGGAAGGGCCGCTTCCAGGTTACACCACAGAAGGTCCTGTAGGGTTACCCACCACCAACGTGCCCACCAACCAAGTGCTCCCCTCATCCATGCAGCAGTGTCCTGCCGTGTGGCCACCTCAACCCTGCCAGCTCGGCTGCCCACCTGGGTCGCGGCGCCTGGGTTCTTTGGGGAGCCTTCCTCGGACTCAGCGCTGTCTTCTCTTCTCCAAATGCCCCTGGGGGAACAACCGGCCTTTCCTTCAGCTTCACCTTGCTCTGCCTGGGAGGACACGGGGCATGAGAGAGGCTGGATGATTGCAGCTTTTCTCGTGCTTTTTGGAGTCGGCTTCTCTTCCCTGGAGGCGGCGAGCACGTAGCATCCCTAGTGCGCTGGCTTCTTAGAGCCCGGAAACCCAGAGCAGCGGGATCTAGCTCAGCTCTGTCCTGTGGCCACGGGTGTCTCGTCTCCCTGTGCTGTGCACACCCTGGGCCCTACTCCCATCCCTAGGCTGCCATGCTTCATTAATAAAGCACATTTCTGTGGGACACAGATCCTCGCTTCTGCTTCTTTGTAGTCTCTTTGTCGGTTATATCCAATCACAATACAGTTAGTCTCCTCCTCTCCCCTTCTCCCACTCTCAAGTGCTCTTTAAATTCAAAATTTCATCCTCAAGGTGAGCTGGATTGAGTGTGAATTGTCTTACGTGGGGTTGGCATGCCAAGACGCTTTCTGCTGTTGGAATCTATTCTGCTGTGTTACTTAGTCCCTCTGAGATTGAGCTTTGTCGTCCCTCAAATCGGGAAAAAAACAAAACCAAACAACCCAAACACCTTTCTTTCACGGAGTTTTAGAAATCTACCAAATTGTAAGAAAAATTACATAGTGGTCGAAATGATGCAATGTTTAATATTTAGAAATTGTTTATCATCTTATCACTTGGGAAACATTAATACATCTATTTATTTTGGTGTATGTGTATCCATGGACATCTATCTATCCAAAGGAAATAAACCCATTATTTCTAAGAGATAGGTGTTCTCCTATGTTCTTTGTAGCATTCATTATTCACGGGAGCCGAGGTACAGAAACAAGCTGACTATGGCAGGGGACTGGGTAAAGAAAATGTATATGCAATCCAATACTATTCAAGCTTTAAAGAGGAGGAAATCCTGCCCTCTGTGACAACATGGATGAGACTTATTTTTGCTTCAATGCTAAGCGAAGTAAGCTAATAGAGAAAGATAAATACTGCATGATATCACTAATATGTGGAATTTAAAAAAAAAAAGACTTTTTTATACCCATGGTAACAGAAAGTAGAAGAGTGGTTGCAAGGGCCTGGGGAGTGGGGGAATAGGTAAAAGCGTCTGGTAAAAGAGACGCTGGTAAAAGAGAGTCTGGTGAAAGCGTCCAACATTTCAGTTATAAGGTTAAGTAAAGCCTAAGGATCTAGTGTGTAACATGATGACTCTAGCTGAAACACTATATTGTATCATTGGAATTTGATAAGAGAGTAAGCAAAAATTAAATATGTGAGGGGAGAGATGTGTTAATTAACTTGATTGGGAGAATCCTTTCACAATGTACATGTGTATCAAACCCTCAAGGTCTTGCAGCTGGACTGGGAATTAAATTGAGAAGAGTCAAATAATTAGGGGAAAAAAAGAAGCCACAGTTTTCTTACAGGAGCACAGAGGTCCAGGAAGGAAATTGAGACCCAAGCAAATGACTGATGCAGGCAGTTTTTATACCTTTTAGACAAAGAGACAATAAATCTGTGAGGCATTGACAGGACAAAGAAAACTTAATGTTGGGAGCTTCAATTCATAAGGGATTCTAAACAGATTTTGGGCCGGGGTGGTAGATTAGTAAAAAAGTAACAAGGGTTGTTAAACAGCCTCCTCTGCCCTAAATTTCCCACCTCTGGTGATAAGGGTGTCTCCTTGTCTCCTGCTACAGGGAGGGTACCTTTCTCATGGGGGATGTATTCCTTCTCTCAGGGGGGAGGGTCTGAATGTCCTTCCTACATAGGCTCTCTCTAAAGTGACTTTTAGTTAAAATAATCAGTATGCCCAAGAGGCACATTTTGGGGTGGTCTTCCCTTGGCCCCTACAGTTTATAGACAGAATTTATTTTTATATCATTGTCCACTTGTATATCATGATGAATTCACTTATTAATTCTAATTGATTTCATTGTAGATTATTTTGGATGTTCTACATGCCCCATTAGGTGATGTGTGAATAACAATGCTTTTATCAGTTCCTTTACAGTCCTTATGTCTTTTCTTCTTGATGCTTGTTTGTTTGACTATTTATTTTGCCTATTTGCACTGGCCAGAATTTTTAGTCAATGTTGAAGAAGTTGTGATATTGGGTATTTCTGCCTCATTCTTAAGCTCAGAGGGAAAATGTTTGTCATGTCACAATTGCATAGGGTTTACTAAACAGACCTTCTTCATCAGGTTAAATGTTATTCCTTCTATCCCTAGTTTCCTAAGAGGTTTATAAAAATCATTCATGATGTTCAATTTTGTCAAATGTCTTTCTGAATCCACTGAGGTGATAAGATGATTTTTTTTGCTTTTATTCTGTTAATGTGGTGAATTATATTGATTGATGTTTAAACATTGAACCAAACTCACATTCTTGAAAGAACCCAATTTGGTTATATTATTCTTTTTATATATTCTCGGATATTACTTACTAATATTTGCTTAAATTTTTTTCCTCTATCTTTTCTAATTTTTATTTCTTATAATGTCCTCATCAGTTTTGAATTTATTGTGGAGTATTTTCAGTTTTTTTTTCTATTTCCTGTAAAGTAATTAAAGTGAGATTGATATTATTTCTTAAATGTCGGAAAGAACTTTCTTCTGAAGTTATCTGACCCTGGTAGTTTATTTTAATTTAATTAGAGTTTTAACTTCTTAGAAGCTATATAACTATAAGAATTTTATATTTCTTATTGATCACTTTTAGTAACTTGTTACGTTATAAGCATTTATTGATTTTCTCTACATTTTAAGTTTTTTAAGTTCATTTATTTTGAGAAAGACAGAGAGAGACAGAGAGAGAGAGAGAGAGAGAGAGAGAGAGACGGAGCAGGTGAAGGGCAGAGAGAGAAAAGAGAGAGAATCCCAAGCAGGCTCTGCACTGTCAGTGCAGATCCTGATGTGGGGCTCGAACTCATGAACTATGAGATCATCACCTGAGCTGAAACCAAGAGTTGGACATTTAACGGACTGAGCCACCCAGCTGTCCCTGATTTTCTACACATTTCAAATTTATGTAATATAATTCCTTATAACAGGCTTGGCAAACTTTGTATAAAGGAGCAGCTAGAAAATGTTTTATGTGTTGAGTCAGTCTGGTCTCTGTTGCAACTATTCAACAAAGCAGCCATAGACCAGATATAAATGACTGGGTGTGGCTGTCTTCCAATAGAATTTTACTTACAAAAATAATTTTTTAAGTTTTAGAAAACAGGTAGTAGGCTAGATTCGGCCAATAGACTGTACAATATCTGTCTGTTTTCCTTTTCATTTCCAACAGTAGCAATGTGTGCTTTCTTCTGTTTTTGCTGATTAGTTTTCATAGAAGTCTATCAATTAGGCAAGGCTTTTCAAAGAACTGATTTGTATCTTTGTTAATTTTCTCTGTTCTTTCTACTTTGGTGGGGTTTACCTTGCTGCTTGCTCCTTTACTAGCTTCAGAACATGCTGTACAAGCTTAGGTTATTGATTTTCCTGCCTTTTCTGTCTAAATTATGCATTTATGGCTATAATTAGCTGTATCTCATGAATTTTGATGTATTTTAACTTTGCTATTATTCAGCTATGGTTAAAAAAAATAAATTCCACTGTGATTCCTTCTTTGACTCAAGGGTTCTTCAGAAGTGTATTGCTGTACTTCCAAGCAACTGAGGATTTTTTAGTTATATATGTATTTTTAAATTTGCAGCTTCATTCTAAGTGGTTATATAATATTCTGAATGATTCAAACTTTAACATTTTGAGACTGGGTTTATACCAGGCATGTGGTCATTAAAAAAAAAAGAGTTCTACATGCATTTTTTTAATGTGTATTTATTTTTGAGGGAGAGAGTGAGAGAGAGAGGGAGGGAGGGAGGGAGGGAAGGAGGGAGGGAGGAGCAGAGAGAGAGGAAGACATAGAATCCGAAGCAGGCTCCAGCCTCTGAGCTGTCAGCACAGAGCTCGACGCAGGGCTCAAACTCACTAACTGTAAGATCATGACTGAGCCACCCAGGTGCTCCTACATGCGTTTTAAAAGAATGTGTCGGGGCACCTGGGTGGCGCAGTCGGTTAAGCGTCCGACTTCAGCCAGGTCACGATTTCGCTGTCCGTGAGTTCGAGCCCCGCGTCAGGCTCTGGGCTGATGGCTCGGAGCCTGGAGCCTGTTTCCGATTCTGTGTCTCCCTCTCTCTCTGCCCCTCCCCTGTTCATGCTCTGTCTCTCTCTGTCCCAAAAATAAATAAAAAATGTAGAAAAAAAAATTAAAAAAAAAAAAAAAAGAATGTGTCTTCTTTAAATGTGTGTGTGTGTGTGTGTGTGTGTGTGTGTGTGTGATATTCTTAACCTGTCAATTAGGTCATGTGCTGATTATGTGTTTCAAATCCTTTCCATCTTTACTGACTTTAGCCTGTTTATCCTATCAGTTTTTGCAAAAGATGTTAAGGTTCTCCCACTATGATTGTGGATTTGTCTATTTCTTCTTTTATTCCTGTCAATTATCATTTAAATATTTTAAGTTATGTAATATGGTTCATGCAAATTTAGAATTGTTATATTTCCTGAGATTGACCTTTTCTTATTTTTGAAATATCCTTTTTTATTGTCTGAGGTAAGCAGTTTTTATGTCTAGAAAACGGCATGCCTCTTTTGCTAGGCTGTTAGTATGGAGACTGAGTCCATTGACTAAGGAGTTGGGGTGAATTAGGGATTTGTTATTGCTATGGTTATGTCTGCACACAGATTTCAAATTCTTCTAGTCTTACCTTGTGCTTAGGATGGTGGCTGGCATGCTGGAGGGTTTTCTTAATTTTTCTACTCAACGCTCAGCTTTGGGTCTTCCTGGTGCATCTAGGCCACAAAGTTGGTCTCTTTCTTAGCTCTCATCTTCTCTAGTGAAGACAACTACTCCTGTTGCTTGGTGGGGCACAAGGGCATTGTCTACTGTCTTGCTTCATCCTCAGTCTCAGGTAGACCTCCAGCACCTGTGTCTTGAGTATAGGGCTTTCTCAGTGATCATGTACCTCCCTCCTGTGGCAGCCAAACTCTTCCTGGTATTGATGGTAGCTCTTATGTGAGAAAGAATTTCTGCCCTCATCTAGTGTACTGATAGTATCTCTAATAATGGTGATGATAATAATGACAAAGACGATGATACTCCAAATGATATTGGTATAGGAATCTGGGACCAAGACTTTTCCTCAGTCTCCCTTAGGAGTAGAGGACTTTTTCCTTCTACTTTTCCCCCAGCCTTGATTGTCTTTCTGTGTGCAATGAGGGCAACAGAACTTGCCGTGCCTTTCTAGCAGCTTAAGGCTCTTGTTTCCCATGGAGGAGAAGAGTTTTAGTGGGGCTTCATGCCTTTACAGTCATGGCTGCTCCCCTCCCTTAAGTCAGCACCACTGAGGGAGGCGTTTTCTTCTCCATCCACTTCCCTGTTGCCAGCATTTCTCACGAGAACACAGTGGACAAATGAGAAGGATGTTCAAGTGGGTGCAAAGTCCCCTGTTTCTGTGACACTTAGGGCCTCCAGAGTGTCATGTGGCCCATGCTCAGGCTTGGGCAATTTGGTAGGCACTTAGTTACTGAGTTCTTCTTGTTCAGTGTACGGCCTCTAATATCCTTCTCAGAGGTCTGACTCAGAAAGGGCCAGCTTTCTGCACCCTCAGTGAAAGTGAAACTTCTCTCTCCCTCTGATATCCCTTTATATCTTCTCTCTTGCCTCCTTTTTGATTGTTTTTATTATTCCCCCCTTCTCAATTGTTTTTTAGGATTTTTAAAATAATTATTTTAAAAAATGCTCTAGAAATTATAACAAACATCCTTGGCTTATAATTTTTTTTTTTTTTTTTTTTTTGGGACAGAGAGAGACAGAGCATGAACGGGGGAGGGGCAGAGAGAGAGGGAGACACAGAATCGGAAACAGGCTCCAGGCTCTGAGCCATCAGCCCAGAGCCCGACGCGGGGCTCGAACTCACGGACCGCGAGATCGTGACCTGGCTGAAGTCGGACGCTTAACCGACTGCGCCACCCAGGCGCCCCTCTTGGCTTATAATCTAATAAGCATTAGTGCTTATACTCTTTCTCAGAAAACACTGTGAAACTTAGAATGCTTTACTTTTGTTAATTTAACCCCAGGCTCTTGAGTTATTGTTGTCATGCAATTTAATATAAATTTTAAACCTCACACACCATTATTATTAACATACTGTGAATATTGATTTACATTTATCCACATCTAGATCCCATTGCTCTGTATTTCTCACTCTCTGCTAGGAAGAGTTTCTCCTCACATTTGTATTTGGGCCCAATCCGGAGGGGCTGTTGTGATGGAGAAGTTTATTTTTGGCTTCTATTAGCTTACTGGGTGGCTATTCATGAATCCACCATGGGCATCCCCCTCCCCAATCCCCATTAGCCAAGGAGGAGGTGTTGGTGAACTGCAGGTTTCAGGCACCAACTTGACTAGGCCGCTGTATCAGCCACCTGTAGGCTCTTCGCTGGAGCTGCACTACAGCTGCTCTTGTGGTTGACTCAGTGCCCCAGGAAAGGTTCATAGATCCTGGAGGACCAGGTACGCATTTTGGTCTGAGGGGGTTGGGCACTAAACTTGAACATCAGCGTCTTCACTGTCACGCACAGCATCCACTTTTGGGAGGTGTGTCCCGATCCAGCTTTAAGAGAATGATTCACAAATTCTAAATGGGAGTCAGGCCTTCTTTTAAGAAATCATATTTTGGGTGTGTTATAGGATACAAGGAGTAATTTTCTATTAGGGAAAGTCCCTCAGCATGTCCTAGAGTCTATGCTTCAATGATTATGGACTCAATTGTGATGCTATGGTTTGCAGATTCCTGTTCTTCAGCTTTTAAACATGGCAGCTTTAATCCTGGCATTCATGACCAATACTGATTTCACATAAAACCCTCTACTTCCTGGCATTGGATGGGTGTCAGGTACTTGCTTTTCTGAGTGGGAGCTTAGATGGTTTAGTGTTTCTTCCCTGCCTAGACTTCACCTGGAGAGCAAGGGGGATGGGTGCTCCTTCCTCGCACAGTTCTGCTCATATTTCTTCTCCCTTTGGAAAACTACATTCTAGAAAAGATTTTTGATGATTTCACTAGATCAAGTAAATTCCAGTAGGGTCACTTCTGAGTTTGAGGAAAGAAAAATAGATTACATCATTTATGAATTAATTCACTAAACCTTTACTATATGCCAGACTATATTCTAGATCATGTGGATATATCAGTTAAAGATGAAGAAGTTCTTAGCTCTGTCCTTTTAGAGAGTACATTTGGTGGTGGTGGTACAGTGTCTTTGTGTTTGACTGCTGGGGTATATAAAGAGAAAATAGATATTCAACAGGCAGGTAATATTAAACATGAAACCCCTACCTTTGAGGGACTTATAGCCTAGGTTTGGAAAGAGAAAGCATACACCAGTCTTGCAGGCATTAGACCTCTTTGCTGTACTATACCTGTTCCTCTCATAAATCCATACTCAGTCCTGTATGTGTCTGTGTGTGAATGTAAAATATCATCTTACACTTTTCTTAGGTTTTGTGTAGGTTGGACCTTGTTTTATTCCTGGAGTTTAGGAATCATCCAGGACATGAGGTATGCACAGGGTGTCCTGAGGTTCAGTGATGGGGGTAGCCCCCATTTTGCACTTGTTTTTTTAAGCTTATTTATTTTGAGAAAGAGAGAGAAAGAACATGAGCAGGGGAGGGGCAGAGAGAGACAGAGAGGGAGAATCCCAAGCAGTCTCCATGCTGTCAGTGTGGAGCCCGACGTGGGGCTCAAAGTCATGAACCATGAGATCATGACCTGAGCAGAAATCAAGAGTCTGATGCTTAACTGATTGAGCCACCCAGGTGCCCCCTCCCTTTTGCACTTTCTTAAATAAGCTAAGGATCCTCAACTATCCACAGCAAAAATGGAACAGCCTTGGTGACTGAAGGCATAAGGAGGAAAAGCAGCCATGGTGAATTCTGGGCCAGAATAAGAGAGAAAAACTGCAGTGGTCTTTTGGTGGTGGGTAAGTTTCTCAGGAGGCAGAAATTATGTTATTCTGGGAGGACCTGAGGATATATTAGGGAGGTTTCCCAAACTTTCCTGAGTTCCATATCACTTTTCTTAATTTTGCATATTGCCAGCATTATTGCATACTTAAATAGTTTTCATTAAAACTGCCTTCAAATCAATACACTTTAAAAACTTACAGTAATTCAGTTGTACTATATATTACATGACAAGTTTTAAATTTAACTTAAGAATTTTTCAAATTTAGGGGCACTTGGGTGACTCAGTTGTTGAGTGCCCAACTTTGGCTCAGGTCATGATCTCTCGGCTCGTGGGTTGGAGCCCTGCGTTGGGCTGTGTGCTGACAGCTCAGAGCCTGGAGCTGCTTCGGATTCTGTGTTTCTGTCTCTCTCTGCCCTTTCCTGCTCATGTTCTCTCTCTGTCTCTCTCTGTAAAAAAAAAAAAAAAAATCAATATTTTAAAAAATTTAAAGAATTTTTCAAATTTAGATTGAGATAGATAAGCATTAAAATGTAAAAATTGTTTGCCATGTAGGCTCATCTTCTGTAATAAGTCACACTATTGCAACTGTTGGGAAATACTGCTACAGGAATTAATGCTTATAAATGGAGCATTGCCTTCCATGGACAGATTCTTCCCTTTCCAAAAACTTTCATCCTCTTCTTTGATTCTTCTTTATAAGGTAACTCTCCCAGCATGGAGTAGAAATGAAAGTCTGGGAAGTGTATATTTCAAGTAAGCACAGGAAGAGAGATGCATTGGTTCTTGTTATTCTTCCCAGGTTAAATGCAGGCTGAGGCCATGGGAAGAGGGTCAGGGGTAGTAGGACCTATTGGAGCTACAGGGAAGAAACAGACCTGTTGGGGGTCCTGGCTCCCCCCACCCATGCTGCACCAAGAGCACCGTACCAGGTAGCCCACACTGTCATCAGCCTTGGCCTTTCTGGTAGTCTGTAGTTGTTGAAGGTCTTCTTAAAAAGAACATACTCGTGCTTCTATAAGTAGTTATTCAATATTAAAAAAAAATTCTCTATAGTAAGTATAAATAGTGAAATTATTAAAGTTACTACAAAGAAACTGTCATTAGTAACCATTCTAGAGAAGAGTAAGGATGGAGCAAGCTGAGGAGTGGGGGTACCAATCTGCAGGAAGTCCTGGGGAGAGATGGTCTTCCTAGGAAAAGATTGGAGACAGAATCACTAAAAGAGCATGAAAAATAAGCTACATCTGATGTCTCATTGCAAGCAAGGAGACCCGGGAGGCTGTGTCAGAGAAAGGTTCAATGTGATCTCACCCTACAGCCACACTGCCAAGAGTATATGAAAAAGTAGGGCAAGAAATAGGTGATAATAAGTCTCCTTGAAGAATATGAACACTAGGAACAACATTGAGTGTCGCAAAAATTGGTAACAATAATTTAGCAATAATTAATGGCCAAATGTTCTCTAGTGAATGGTAGTTAATAATAACAACTGACTCATGAGTAACCTGACATAAATCTTCCTTGAACTTATTCCTGGTTTCCTTGCCAGCTACCCTGTCATTATTTAAATACGTAAATTAATTAAAATAGCAAGTATATTAGTACTTTAACAGCTGACTAAAAAGGTTATTTAAACATTTGATTTTTCAGAGATGGGATATCAGGTCAAAATGTTTATCTTTCAAATGTCGAAGAAATCAAAGGAGGTCATTTGGGATTAATTCGACAGGAAGAAGTAGTGAGTAATAGGATGGGAGAATCATGAGGACAACTTACTCATGGTGCCAGCCCTGGGTTGGAGCTTAGAGACCTGAAAGGCAGAAGGTCTTGGGATTCTGGCAAATCCCAAATAGCCACAGTGGTGAGGCTTTATTAAAACTACACTGTGAAGCTCAGAGCATATCTGTGTCCTATCTAGCGGAATGCAGTATTTGAAAATATGGTACTGGTAGTCACTGTTGGGGGTGTTCATATGTCTCTAATTGTAAATAAAGTTGAAGGAGAATATTTACACATGAACTCATTAGTGATCATTAACATGATCACTGAGACTAAAGGGGAGCAGCCTGAGGAGGAATGGGCTACAAGTATGACTTGGGCAGCTATCTAGGGTGGACCAGGTATCCAATTATATAGGCAATGAGACCTAAAAACAGTGGCCAGGCTTACGACACAGATAACCTGAGGGGATGTTGAAGGAGCGCTAACTCCCTTCATTCAAGCACTCCACTGACTTCCAGTCAGAGAACTCTGCAATCTCCAAACTGAGATAAAGCCCTGAACGTTTCTGGTAAGGCAGGGCCCTAGTTAAAAAGAGTTCAGGTGAATTGCATTCGAATGGTGCACTATGCGAACCTGCCCAGGCTTGGGCTGTTCTGTTCTAGACTAGGGCTCTCTGCAAGATGGCCACTATCTCAGCCCCCCAGCAACTTTGGGGAATCTGGAGAGTCTGATTCGTGGGATGCAGGGGCAGGGTCATCTCTTGCTTTAGGTACTTCAAAGTGTTTGATTTAATCTGGAAGTCCAAACTGTGTTGGCCTGTTTAACGTCATTCGGTCGATGGAAACGGCAGATGGTGATAGGTTATTTTTGTCTGTTTTTTTTTTTTTCATTTTTGGATAATTGCATTAAAGTTCACAGGAGAAAATAAATTGATAGGAAATTAAAATGAATGAGAGACTCTTTCCTTTCTCATGGTCATTTAAAGAGTATGTAGAAATGTGATTTCAAAAAGTTGGGACAGTTCTTGTACCAAGGAGACACATGGAGTTGACATTGTCCTCTTTTAGGACAGCTCCTCTCATTTCAGTAGACCCTTCTCTCACCTGTGCTCAAGGGCAACTCTTAAAGAAAAGCTGCACCAGTTGCAGAGGAAGAGACAACAGTCCCAAACCAAGAGATGGTCATCAAGGGATACTCCTACAGGCAGAGAAGCCCAAGTCCATGCAATTATCCCTTTGATTTTCAAGGGTCTGCTTTAATTTCTTAACACCTTCTTTATGATGGTCTATATTCCACACTCTTCTCCTGAGGCATAGCAGTCCTGGAGAGCCACCTGCTCTATTCCCCTCAAGATTCCTGAACTATGCCCACTTCCAAGTGCCCACCTGTGCTGTGCCAGCAGAAAGGCCTTTCTGTGCAGAAACCCTCATCATGCCAGAAAAAAAGGCCCACCCACGATCACTTTCAGTCCCCAGACACATTCAGGACTATAAAACAAGAACAAATATTTTATGCTGATAAAATATTTGTTCTGAGTCCTACTGTCATATATATATATATATATATATATATATATATGTGTGTGTGTGTGTGTGTGTATATATATATGGTAAAATATATTTTTTATAATTAAAAAATATTATATATATAATATATATAAATAAAAAATATATATATATATAAATTTTATCCTTGCCAATTTTCATATCTGCTCTACCTGGAACAAAGTGTGACAGAGAAGTGGCTTCTTTTATGTAGGGGTCATACTGTTTCTCTCTGACCAAGAACCACCTTTGATTCCAAGCTTTCTAAATTCTCAGATAGAAGAGCAAGATCAAACCTTACTGTGTGCCTTCTGTCTACCATATAGGCAGGGATTTCTGTGCCCTGAGTAATATACCTTCCTGGCAGGATAGTAAATAAAGACCATGTCTTATGGTCAAATGTAAATTCATTTTCTCTCTATACCTCTCTTTTTTAAAACTTGCTTTTGGTAACTTTTGCTGATCAGTGTTTTGTTGTGGTGGGGGTGGAAATGGTAGTGGTATGTACGTGTGTGAAAATCTTTTAATCCTTTTCCCATTGGATCCAGAGTTTTGGGGACTTGTAATAAATGTTTCATGAATCTTGTTTAAATTAGATCTGATATAACGGTACACCAAAGAATATTTCTTCATTGCTTCAAATCCACGTTCTACTGTTTACATTCATTGTGACTCCTAGGCAAGTTTCTCCCTTGATCTGAACTTCAATTTTCCCAGCTTCAAAGTGAGGAATATATACCTACATCACAATCTTCCTATTCAGTAAGATAGGATAGTGTGAGTAAACTTCTTAGCATAGTTAGGGCCTGGAACTGAATTAACAAGAAAATTTTGTTGTTGGTATCATTAATGTTTTTTCTCTAGCCAAAAAACAGGTAAGAAAGGCTGATATAGTACAGATTCAATGCAATCTGTGTCAAAACACCGTCAGCATTTTTTCACAGAGCTAGATCAAACAATTCTAAAATTTGTATGGCTCCACAAAAGACCCCAAATAGTCAAAGCAATCTGGAAAAAGAAAGCAAAGCTGGAGGCACCACAATTCCAGACTTCAAGCTATATTACAGAGCTGTAGTCATCAAGACAGTATGGCACTGACACAAAAACTGACACAGAGGTCTATGGAACAGAATAGAAAACCCAGAAATGGACACACAACTATATGGTCAACTAATCTTCAGCAAAGCAGGAAAAAATATCTAGTGGAAAAAAGGCAGTCTCTGCAACAAACGTTGTTGGGAAAACTGGACAGCAACATGCAGAAGAATGAAACTAGACCACTTCCTTACACTATACACACACACATGCAAAAACTCAAAATAGATTAAAAACCTAAATGTGAAACCTGAAACCATAAAAATCCTGGAAGACAACAGAGGCAGCAATTTCTCTGACATCTGCATAGCAACATTTTTTCTAGATATATCTCCTGTGGCAAGGGAAATAAAAGCAAAAACAAACTATTGGGACTATATCAAAATAAAAAGCTTTTGCACAGTGAAGGAAACAATCAATAAAACTAAAAGGCAACCTATGGAACGGGAGAAGATATTTGCAATATCAACAACATATCTAATAAAGGGTTATTATCCAAAATATGTAAAGAACGTATACAACTCAACATCCAAGAAACAAATTATCTAATTAAAAAATGGGCAGAAGACATGAACGGATATTTCTCCAAAGATGACATCCAGGTGGCCAACAGACATGAGAAGATACTCAACATCACTCATCATCAGGGAAATGTAAATCAAAACTACAAATGAGATATCACCTCACACCTGTCAGAATAGCTAAAATAAAAACACGAGAAACAACAAGTGTTGGTGAGGATGTGGAGAAAAAGGAACCCTCTTGCACTGCTAGTGGGAATGCAAACTGATGCAGCCACTGTAGAAAACAGTATGAAGGTTCCTCAAAAAGTTAAAATAGAACTACCTTATGATCCAATAATCGCACTACTGGATATTTACCCCCCAAAATACACAAACACTAATTCAAAGGAATACATGCACGCCTATTTTTGTAGCAGCGTTATTTACAATACCCAAGATATGGAAGCAGTCCAAGTGTCCATTGATTGATGAATGGGCAAAGAAGGTGTGCAATGAAACTATTATTCAGCCATAAAAAAGAATGAAATCTTGTCACTCTCAATGACATGGATGGAACTAGAGAGTATAATGCTAAGTGAAATAAGTCAGTCAGAGAAAGACAAATACCATATGATTTCATTCATATTTCAAACTTGAGAAACAAAACAAAACAAAAAAATGAGCAAAGAAAAAAGAGAGAGAGAGAGAGAGAGAGAGAGAAACCAAGAAACAGACTCTTAACTAGAGAGAACAAACTGATGTTTGCCAGTGGGAAGGGGGTGAGGGGATGGGTTAAATAGATGATTAAGGAGTGCACTTGTGATGATGAGCACTGGGTGAAGTGTGGAATTGTTGGATCAGTGTATTGTATACCTGAAATTAATATAACATTGCATGTTAACTATATTGGAATTTAAAATCACAAAATAAAATTATATATATACATATAAAATAAAATATATAAAAATAAAATAAAATAAATAAATAAAATAAATAAAATGAAATGAAATAAAATATAAAATAAAATAACATAGAAAGCCTTATAAAAAAATAAAGAAGATTCTTAAACTTGGTTACCCTTTCACATCCTGATTATTCTTCTTCCCTTCCAATCCAATTCAATTTATATCTGCTGCTTTTAGGACTTATGGGGGGGGGGGTGAGTTTGCAATCTGAAAACAAGGGTGAAAGGTGATTGAAGTAAGGTCCCTGGATGTATCTAAATATTCATCGCTCCCCCACATGGACATCAATTCCACAGAACTGGATCAACCGTAACCCTTGGTTCAAGACACATTGCAATTGTTGGTCCACATAGGGCTAACTGATATTTTATGTAAAAATATTTTCAAGTCTTATGTACCCACCAAGAACTAGAACTGACAATAAGTTATATTCATACCTACGTATCAGCCTATCCCCCACTCTTCCTGAAGTTTATGTTTATTATTTCATAGCTTTTCATTTCAGAGTTTTATTATTATGTTAATGGTTCTTGAACATAAAAGAAATGAGTATTTTCTTATATGTAGCTTTCTGGGTCATGCTTTCTTTCACGAATACTATATTGCCAGGATTTATCATACCATATACCTACATTCATTTTTTGTGCTATATGATTTCCATCATTTCACTAAACCACATTTTACTACCCATTCCCTTATCAATAAAATTTAAGTTGTTTCCAGTTTTGGCTCTTACAATCAAAGCTTCTATGAGCATTCCTATATATGTATCTTGGTACATATATACAAATATTTCTCTTTATATACCCTGAGGAATAGAATTGTTGGTTATAATATGTGTGGGTATTACATTTTGCCTTATTGTCCTATTTTCCCAAGTATTGTACTATTTCACATTCCATTAACAATCCAAACAGATCCAATTAATCCATATTGTCTTCAATATTTGGCACTATTGGGTTTCTTAACTTTTGCCAATCAAATAATACAAAATAGTGTTTCATTGTGATCTTGATTTATATTACCCTAGTTACTATGTGTTTGAGCATCACTGTATATATATCAGCCATAAGTGTTTCTTTATCTGTGCAATAACTTATGATTTTTAACCTAATTTTTATTAGAAAATTTTTTTCTCTTTTTAGAAAACACTTTTAATGTTTATTTATTTTTGAGAGGAAGGGAAGGGACAGAGAGAGTGGAATACAGAATCTGAATCAGGCTTGGTGCTGTCAACCAAAGCCTGACATGGGGCTCGAACCCACAAACTGTGAGATCATGACCTGAGCTGAAGTTGGATGCCAATCAACTGAGCCGCCCAGGCACCCCAGAAAATGTTTTTTTTTTTTCTTATTTATGTGTAGAAGTTGATATTGTTGGAGAAAAACATTTATTGAAAACTTGGAGAACTTGATAAAAATATAATTGGGGGCTTCATTGCGGGCCTATTTTGATTGACAACATAACTTAAAATATTTTAAATTATAATTTCAATTCATTTAATAATTATAGATAATCAAGATTTGTATTACTGCTAGAGGAAGATTTTTTTTTTTAACAACCAATTAATTTTTATTTTAAAATTCTGGCTAACCAAAACCTGTGAAACCTGAGTAAGCTTCTGGAATAAAAATCATTAATGGAAAATTCTTAATGTTCTAGACATCTTTTCCTTCCCTACTCAGCTTTTAAAATAACAAGTTTTTCTATTCTGGTAAAATATATATAACATAAAATTTTCCCTTTTAAAAAATGATGTTAAGTGTACGATTCAGTGGCATTAAGTACATTCGCAATATTATGCAAAAAATTGCCACTATCCATTTCTAGATCCTTTACAACATCTCAAACAGAAACTCCTGTACCCATCACATAACAATTCCCCATTCCTCCCTCCCTCTAGCCTTTGGTAACCTCTACTCTGCTTCCTGTCTCTATGAATTGGACTCTTCTAGGTACCTCATATAAGTGGAACCATACAATATCCCTTTGTGGCTGACTTGTTTCACTTAGCAAAATGTTTCCAGGGCTCATCCACGTAGCATGTATCAGGACTTCATTCCTTTTCAGGGCTGAATAATATTCCATGGTATGGATATATCACATTTTGTTTATCCACTCATTTGTTGGTGAACATTTGTGTTGTTTCCACCATTTGGCTATTGTGAATAACATGCTATAAACATTGGTGTACAAATGTCTATTTCAGTCCTTACCTTCATCTGGCTATATATCTAAAAGTATAATTGCCAGATCATATGGTAGTTCTCCTTAACTTTTTGAGGGACCACCAAACTGTTTCTCACAGTGGTTGCGCTATTATACAGTTCTACCAGAAATGCAAAATGGATTTAATTCTCCACATCATCACCAACACTTGTTACTTTCTGTTTGTTTTATTTGGTTTGGTAATTGCCTTCCTATTGAGCGTACATTGGTGTCTCACTGGGGTCTTTATTTTTATTTATTTATTTTTATTTTTTTTATAATTTTCTATATATGAAGTTTATTGTCAAATTGGTTTCCATACAACATCCAGTGCTCATCCCAAAAGGTGCCCTCCTCAATACCCATCACCCACCCTCCCCGCCCTCCCACCCCCCATCAACCCTCAGTTTGTTCTCTGTTTTTAAGAGTCTCTTATGCTTTGGCTCTCTTCCACTCTAACCTCTTTTTTTTTTTTTTTCCTTCCCCTCCCCCATGGGTTTCCGTTAAGTTTCTCAGGATCCACATAGAGTGAAAACATATGGTATCTGTCTTTCTCTGTATGGCTTATTTCACTTAGCATCACACTCTCCAGTTCCATCCATGTTGCTACAAAGGGCCATATTTCATTCTTTCTCATTGCCACGTAGTACTCCATTGTGTATATAAACCACAATGTCTTTATCCATTCATCAGTTGATGGACATTTAGGCTCTTTCCATAATTTGGCTATTGTTGAGAGTGCTGCTACAAACATTGGGGTACAAGTGCCCCTATGCATCAGTACTCCTGTATCTCTCGGGTAAATTCCTAGCAGTGCTATTGCTGGGTCATAGGGTAGGTCTATTTTTAATTTTCTGAGGAACCTCCACACTGTTTTCCAAAGTAGCTGCACCAATTTGCATTCCCACCAATAGTGCAAGAGGGTTCCCGTTTCTCCACATCCTCGCCAGCATCTATAGTCCCCTGATTTGTTCATTTTGGCCACTCTGACTGGCGTGAGGTGATATCTGAGTGTGGTTTTGATTTGTATTTCCCTGATGAGGAGTGACGTTGAGCATCTTTTCATGTGCCTGTTGGCCATCCGGATGTCTTCTTTAGACAAGTGTCTATTCATGTTTTCTGCCCATTTCTTCACTGGGTTATTTGTTTTTCGGGTGTGGAGTTTGGTGAGCTCTTTATAGATTTTGTATGCTAGCCCTTTGTCCGATATGTCATTTGCAAATATCTTTTCCCATTCCGTTGGTTGCCTTTTAGTTTAGTTGGTTGTTTCCTTTGCTGTGCAGAAGCTTTTTATCTTCATAAGGTCCCAGTAGTTCATTTTTGCTTTTAATTCCCTTGCCTTTGGGGATGTGTCAAGTAAGAGATTGCTACGGCTGAGGTCAGAGAGGTCTTTTCCTGCCTTCTCCTCTAGGGTTTTGATGGTTTCCTGTCTCACACTCAGGTCCTTTATCCATTTTGAGTTTATTTTTGTGAATGGTGTGAGAAAGTGGTCTAGTTTCAATCTTCTGCATGTTGCTGTCCAGTTCTCCCAGCACCCTTTGTTAAAGAGACTGTCTTTTTTCCATTGGATGTTCTTTCCTGCCTTGTCAAAGATGAGTTGGCCATACGTTTGAGGGTCTAGTTCTGGGGTTTCTATTCTATTCCATTGGTCTATGTGTCTGTTTTTGTGCCAATACCATGCTGTCTTGATGATGACAGCTTTGTAGTAGAGGCTAAAGTCTGGGATTGTGATGCCTCCTGCTTTGGTCTTCTTCTTCAAAATTACTTTGGCTATTTGGGGCCTTTTGTGGTTCCATACGAATTTTAGGATTGCTTGTTCTAGTTTTGAGAAGAATGCTTGTGCAATTTTGATTGGGATTGCATTGAATGTGTAGGTAGCTTTGGGTAGGATTGACATTTTGGCAATATTTATTCTTCCAATCCATGAGCACGGAATGTTTTTCCATTTCTTTATGTCTTCTTCAATTTCCTTCATAAGCTTTCTATAGTTTTCACCACACAGATCTTTTACATCTTTGGTTAGATTTATTCCTAGGTATGTTATGCTTCTTGGTGCAATTGTGAATGGGATCAGTTTCTTTATTTGTCTTTCTGTTGCTTCTTTATTAGTATATAAGAATGCAACTGATTTCTGTACACTGATTTGTATCCTGCAACTTTGCTGAATTCATGTATCAGTTCTAGCAGACTTCTGGTGGAGTCTATCGGATTTTCCATGTATAGTATCATGTCATCTGCAAAAAGTGAAAGCTTGACTTCATCTTTGCCAATTTTGATGCCTTTGATTTCCTTTTGTTTTCTGATTGCTGATGCTAGAAACTTCCAACACTATGTTAAACAACAGCGGTGAGAGTGGACATCCCTGTCGTCTTCCTGATCTCAGGGAAATAGCTCTCAGTTTTTCCCCGTTTTGGATGATGTTAGCTGTGGGCTTTTCATAAATGGCTTTTATGATCTTTAAGTATGTTCCTTCTATCCCGACTTTCTCGAGGGTTTTTGTTAAGAAAGTTTGCTGAAATGAGAAAAAATGAAATATGGCCTTTTGTGGCAACGTGGATGGAACTGGAGAGTGTGATGCTAAGTGAAATAAGCCATACAGAGAAAGACAGATACCATATGTTTTCACTCTTATGTGGATCCTGAGAAACTTAACAGGAACCCATGGGGGAGGGGAAAGAAAAAAAATAAAGAGGTTAGAATGGGAGAGAGCCAAAGCATAAGAGACTGTTAAAAACTGAGAATAAACTGAGGGTTGATGGGGGGTGGGAGGGAGGAGAGGGTGGGTGATGGGTATTGAGGAGGGCACCTTTTGGGATGAGCACTGGGTGTTGTATGGAAACCAATTTGTCAATAAATTTCATAAAAAAAAAAAAAGAAAGTTTGCTGAATTTTGTAAAATGCCTTTTCTGCATCGATTGACAGGATCATATGGTTCTTATCTTTCCTTTTATTAATGTGATCTATCACACTGATTGATTTGCGAATGTTGAACCAGCCCTGCAGCCCAGGAATGAATCCCACTTGATCATGGGGAATAATTCTTTTTGTATGCTGTTGAATTCGATTTGCTAGTATCCTATTGAGAATTTTTGCATCCATACTCATCAGGGATATTGGCCTGTAGTTCTCTCTTTTTACTGGGTCTCTGTCTGGTTTAGGAATCAAAGTGATACTGGTTTCATAGAATGAGTCTGCAAGTTTTCCTTCCCTTTCTATTTTTTGGAATAGGTTGAGAAGGATCAGTATTATCTCTGCTTTAAACGTCTGGTAGAACTCCCCTGGGAAGCCATCTGGTCCTGGACTCTTATTTGTTGGGAGATTTTTGATGACTGATTCAGTTTCTTCGCTGGTTATGGGTCTGTTCAAGCTTTCTATTTCCTCCTGATTGAGTTTTGGAAGTGTGTGGGTGTTTAGGAATTTGTCCATTTCTTCCAGGTTGCCCAGTTTGTTGTATTAGTTTTTCATAGTATTCCCTGATAATTGGTTGTATCTCTGAGGGATTGGTTGTAATCATTCCATTTTCATTCATGATTTTATCTATTTGGGTCATCTCCCTTTTCTTTTTGAGAAGCCTGGCTAGAGGTTTATCAATTTTGTTTATTTTTTCAAAAAACCAACTCTTGGTTTCGTTGATCTGCTCTACAGTTTTTTTAGATTCTATATTGTTTATTTCTGCTCTGATCTTTATTATTTCTCTTCTTCTGCTGGGTTTAGGCTGCCTTTGCTGTTCTGCTTCTATTTCCTTGAGGTGTGCTGTTAGATTTTGTATTTGGGATTTTTCTTGTTTCTTGAGATAGGCGTGGATTGCAATGTATTTTCCTCTCAGGACTGCCTTCGCTGCATCCCAAAGCGTTTGGATTGTTGTATTTTCATTTTTATTTGTTTCCATATTTTTTTAAATTTCTTCTCTAATTGCCTGGTCGACCCATTCATTCTTTAGTAGGGTGTTCTACTCCCTACTCCATGCTTTTGGAGGTTTTCCAGACTTTTTCCTGTGGTTGATTTCAAGCTTCATAGCATTGTGGTCTGAAAGTATGCATGGTATGATTTCAATTCTTGTATACTTATGAAGGGCTGTTTTGTGACCCAGTATGTGATCTAATCTATCTTGGAAAATGTTCCATGTGCACTGGAGAAGAAAGTATATTCTGTTGCTTTGGGACGCAGAGTTCTAAATATATCTGTCAAGTCCATCTGTTCCAATGTATCATTCAGGGCCCTTGTTTCTTTATTGACCGTGTGTCTAGATGATCTATCCATTGCTGTAAGTGGAGTGTTAAAGTCCCCTGCAATTAGCACATTCTTATCAATAAGGTTGCTTATGTTTGTGAGTAATTGTTTTATATATTTGGGGGCTCCTGTATTCAGTGCATAGACATTTATAATTGTCAGCTCTTCCTGATGGATAGACCCTGTGATTATTATATAATGCCCTTCTTCATCTCTTGTTACAGCCTTTAATTTAAAGTCTAGTTTGTCTGATATAAGTATGGCTACTCCAGCTTTCTTTTGACTTCCAGTGGCATGATTAATAGTTCTCCATCCCCTCACTCTCAATCTGAAGGTGTCCTCAGGTCTAAAATGAGTCTCTTGTAGACAGCAAATAGATGGGTCTTGTTTTTTTGTCCATTCTGATACCCTATGTCTTTTGGTTGGTGCATTTAGTCCATTTACATTCAGTGTTTTGTAGAAAGATATGGGTTTAGAGTCATTGTGATGTCCGTAGGTTTCATGCTTATAGCGATGTCTCTGGTGCTTTGTCTCACAGGATCCCCCTTAGGATGTCTTGTAGGGCTGGTTTAGTGGTGACGAATTCCTTCAGTTTTTGTGTGTTTGGGAAGACCTTTATCTCTCCTTCTATTCTAAATGACAGACCTGCTGGGTAAAGGATTCTCAGCTGCATATTTTTTCTGTTCATCACATGGAAGATTTCCTGCCATTCCTTTCTGGCCTGCCAAGTTACAGTAGAGAGATCAGTCACGAGTCTTATAGGTCTCCCTTTATATGTTACAGCACGTTTATCTCTAGCTGCTTTCAGAATTTTCTCTTTATCCTTGTATTTTGCCAGTTTCACTATGATATGTCATGCAGAAGATCGATTCAAGTTCTGTCTGAAGGAAGTTCTCTGGGCCTCTTGGATTTCAGTGCCTTTTTCCTTCCCCAGATCAGGGAAGTTCTCAGCTATTATTTCTTCAAGTACACCTTCAGCATCTTTCCCTCTCTCTTCCTCCTCTGGAATACCAATTATGTGTATATTATTTCTCTTTAGTGCATCACTTAGTTCTCTAATTTTCCCCTCATACTCCTGGATTTTTTATCTCTCTTTTTCTCAGCTTCTTCTTTTTCTGTAATGTTATCATCTAGTTCACCTATTCTCTCCTCTGCCTCTTCAATCCGAGCCGTAGTTGTCTCCATTTTATTTTGCAGTTCATTGATCGCATTTTTTAGCTCCTCCTGGCTGTTCCTTAGTCCCTTGATCTCTGTAGCAAGAGATTCTCTGCTGTCCTTTATACTGTTTTCGGGCCTAGCGATTAATTTTATGACTATTATTCTAAATTCACTTTCTGTTATATTGTTTAAGTCATTTTTGATCAGTTCGTTAGCTGTTGTTATTTCCTGGACGTTTTTCTAAGGGGAATTCTTCCGTTTTGTCATTTTGGATAGTCCCTGGAGTGGTGCGGGACTGCGTGGCACTTCCCCTGTGCTGTCGTGAATAGCTTGTGTTGGTGGGTGGGCCACAGTCAGACCTGATGTCTGCCCCCAGCCCACCGCTGGGGCCACAGTCAGACTGGTGTGTGCCTTCTCTTCCCCTCTCCTAGGGGTGGGATTCACTGTGGGGTGGCTGGCCTGTCTGGGCTACTTGCACCCTGCCAGGCTTGTGGTGCTGGGGATCTGGCGTATTAGCTGGGGCGGATCAGCAACGTGCACAGGGGCGGGCGGAGCAGGCTCAGCTCGCTTTTCCTTCGGAGATCCGCTTCGGGAGGGGCCCTGTGGCACCGGGCGGGAATCAGACCCGCCAGAGGGACAGATCTGCAGAAGCACAGCGCTGGGTGTTTGCGCGGTGCAAGGAAGTTCCCTGGCAGGAACTGGTTCCCTTTGGGATTTTGGCTGGGGGATGGGCGAGGGAGATGGCGCTGGCGAGCGCCTTTGTTCCCCGCCAAGCTGAGCTCTGTCGTCCGGGGCTCAACAACTCTCCCTCCCTTTGTCCTCCAGCCCTCCCGTTCTCTGAGCAGAGCTGTTAGCTTATAACCTTCCAGATGTCGAGTCCCACTTGCTGTCGGAACACACTCCGTCCGGCCCCTCCGCTTTTGCCAGCCAGACTCGGGGGCTCTGCTTGGCCGGCGGGCTGCCCCTCCACCCCGGCTCCCTCCCGCCAGTCCGTGGAGCGCACACCGCCTCTCCGCCCTTCCTACCGGCTTCCTTCCGTGGGCCTCTCGTCTGCGCTTGGCTCCGGAGACTCCATTCTGCTAGTCTTCTGGCGGTTTTCTGGGTTATTTAGGCAGGTGTAGGTGGAATCTAAGTGATCAGCAGGACGCGCGGTGAGCCCAGCGTCCTCCTACGCCGCCATCTTCCCAGGATTCCTCACTGGGGTCTTGAGTGGCATTTCTCTGATGATTAGTGATGATGAACATTTTTTTCATGTGTTTATTGGCCATTTGTACATCTTCTTTGGAGACATACCTGTTTAAGTCCTTTGCCTATTTATTAATTGGGTGTTTGGTTTGTTTTAGGAGTTTTTATATATTCTGGATATTAATCTCTTATAGCATATGTTTCGCAAATATTTTCTCTCATTCCGTGGGTTGTTTTTTCACTTCCTCTGCAGTGTCCTTTGACGCATAAAAGTTTTTCATTTCAATGAAGTTCAAGGTATCTATTTTTTCTTTTATTGCCTGTGTATTTAGCATTGTATCCAAATAATCATTGCCAAACCCAGTGTCATGAAGCTTTCCCCCTGTGCTTTCTTCTAAGAGATTTATAGTTGTATCTCTTCCATTTAGGTCTCTGCATTTTGAGTTAATTTCCATATAGGATGTGGGGCACTTCATTCTGTTGCATGTGGGTGTCCCCCTCTTCCAGCACCATTGTTGAGAACACCATCATTTTCCCTACTGAATGGTCTTGACAGCTTGGTCAAAACCAATTGACTATATACGATATTTAGCTCTAGAAAATCTTGAGTTTTGGTAGGTCAGAGTTTTCTAAGAGTTTTATACGTCATTTAACTTTCTCAAACTTATCCTCTTAAAATTCTGCCAGCTCTTTCTGCCCAGGCAACAGTCACCTCCTCCTCCTCCCCATCCATCATGCTGACGTTCACACAGCTTTATCTCTGAGTTTTCACAGTGTTTACCCAGATTTCCTGGTGCTCTTTTATCACCTTTGTGGAGGGATCCAACAACCCATGTACTTGGAGAGACTTTTGTGAGAGGTGTCTGACTTATTCCACTGCACTTTTTTCTCATCAGTTACAGGAAGGTATTTTACTTTTATATTTTTTCAATTTTTTTTGAGAGAGAGAGAGAGAGAGAGAGAGCACACAAGTGGGGGCGGGGCAGAGAGAAGGAGAGACAGAATCCCAAGCAGGCTCTGTGCCATCAGCACATGAGCCCCAATGAGGGGCTTGAACTCATGAACCATGAGATCTCGATCACGATCTGAGCCAAGATCAGATCACGATCTGAGCCAAGATCAAGAGTCAGATGCTTAACTGACTGGACCACCCAGGCACCTCCAGGGGAGGGTATTGTTATTATTGCCAGGTTCTATTATCCTTGTTATCTCTCTCACTACCATTCACTTTTTCCTGGTTAACCGTAGACTGGACCATTTTAGCATTTCTTTTTATCTGACTCTTGGATATTGGGCAGACTCATCCCTTGTATTTTAAATAAGTGAGTACGATTCCCCACGTTTGGTTGAACTGTGGCTCTTGTGTGTGTGTCAATTCTGGAATGAGAATCTCACTGGGATTTTTCTTCAGGATAGATTATAATTGGAATGCAATCAAATGTGGGGGAGTAACAATAAAACAACAGCCCCAGATTTGGTGCCAGGCCAGAAATGCTGTGCAGAACCTCAGATGCAGAAAAGGAAAAGAGTATTTTCTCCCTGAGCAATGGAGAGACATGTTTTTTTGTCACTTTTTTTACAGTAACATTTTAAGATACTTTATTCAATAACATTCTTTGGAGAATCTTTTGAAAAGAAAAACAAAAAAGTAAAACTCCTCTGTAATTACTCTATCCAGGGGTAATATTACTCTTAACAAATGGTTATGTGTGTGTTCTATCTTTTCTTGAATATATATGAAAATCTCATTATGCTCTACATATGTTTTTTAAAATTGTGATTTGAATGCTTTGATAATATTAAATCAACTTAAAAAACATCCTCCAAACATCCTTCCCGCCCAAGTTTTTATTTAATATACAGTGTAATGTACAGTTAGTTAATATATAGCATGATATTTCAGGTGTACAATTTAGCGATTCATCACTTACATATAACACCCAGTGCTCATCACAACAAGTGCCCTCCTTAATGTCCATCACCTATGTAGCCCATCCTCCATCCCAACTTCCCTCTGGTAATCCTAAGTTTATTTTCTGTAGTTAAAAGTCTATTTCCTGGTTTGCCTCTCTTTTTTCCAATGTTCATCCGTTTTGTTTATTAAATTCCAAATATGAGTGAAATCATATGGTATTTGTGTTTCTCTGACTGACTTATTTTGCTTAGCATAATACACTCTAGCTCCATCTGTGTTGTTGCCAGCAATTGCACTACTAGGTATTGACCCAAAGGATACAAAACTACTGATTCAAAGGGGTTCATGCACCCTGATGTTGGTAGCAGCATTATCAGCAATAGCAAAATTTTAGACAGATCCCAATGTCCATTGGCTGTTGAATGGATAAAGGTGTGGTATAGATATACAATGGAATATTACTCAGCTATCAAAATGAATGAAATCTTGCCATTTTCAAAAACATCCTTTTAAATTATCTTAAGAATTCCACCATATGAATCTACTCTAATTTATCCGATTCAGCAAAGTTATGAAAGAATGATGTAGACTGAACCTTTCACTCAGAAATAAAGACCAAAGGCAGAAATTCAAGGGGATTTGCAATTATCATGTATCTAAGTATATCAGGAATATTTTACCATAATTCTTATTTCTTTGTCTTTATTTCTTCATTAACTTGTTGTAGAATCTTGATTTGCAGGGACTATTTTGTTCAATGCTGTATAACATATAGTAGCAAAATGTGAAATGAAACATTGAATCAAGATCTGGGCAAAATTTTGTTCTTTCCTGTTATTTGTCCCATAATGATGATACATGGTAAAATCCTTAACAAATTAGGGAGTGGAAATCCTAGGATTGAACCCTGGGGCTATCTGACTTTTAAAGTCCATAAAACCAAGCTCTTTAGGTATGTAGATAGATGATAGATAGACAGATAGATAGATGATAAATAGATAATAGATAGATGATAGCTAGCTAGCTAGATGATAGCTAGCTAGCTAGCTAGATACAAATGATAGATGATAGCTAGCTAGCTAGATGATAGAGAGAGAGATGATATAGATTATAGATATAGAGTTAGAGATAAATATAGATATAGATATAGATATAGATATAGATATAGATATAGATATAGTTGACAGAGATAGAGATAGGACATGAGGGGTATGTTTGTGTGTGTGTGTGTGTGTGTGTGTGTGTGTGTGTGAAGTATTCCTGATTCCATGTCTCAGGTCACAGATGTCCACACGGGAGGAATTTTGATTGTTATGTGCCATTCTTCATCTTACGGCAGCTCTTTATGTAGTTGTGATCTTGAGGTGGTCTGAGAGTTCAGGTTTACTATTGCAGTCTATAAAGTGACTTCTGCCTGACACGTTGGGAGTACTGGAGCTGCTATGACTTAGCTACCTGCATTAGCATGGTTTGCAACCTTTATGAGAGGGGTGTTCTCAGAGAGTCTCAAAATGTGACCAAAACTGGGGTTTCTGACATTGCAATCCCATTTGAGCAGGTAATTATCAAATTTTGGATGACATAAATCAGACATTTCTCTAAGGATTTATGTTTTAGATGTGATGTGAGGCCATGGGAGTAGTAAGTGACTTACTGAGTAAAGTCTCTTCTCTTTGCCCTCTGAAATAGTCTATATGAACCTTTTGGTGATGACACTGTTTGCAGACGCTTGGCCTCAAGGTGCTGTCATGCTGGTGCCATCCCTGTGTAGTCACAGCCAGTGGGGGTGTTGGCCAAAAGTTCTTCCTGACCAGCAAGAGTGATGACAGTTCTGGAAACTGAAACTTTGTAACCAAATGGATGTGATGTTGGGTTGACCCAGCGCTCCTTTATCCACCGTAGCATAGCCAGGGACTGGCTCAGAGGTTTCAGTGTCTCCTCTTCCTCTTCCATTTCCTCCTTCTTCTCCTCCTCTTCCTCCATTTCCAATTATAACCCACATTCTTGGAAAGCTTCCTGGTTATTTGGCTAGGACAAAGAAGCTCTAGCAGCATCACTTTAAATGTTTACTGCATATAACATTTAGTCAGCCCCACCAATTGCAAAAAGAGGTAAAAAAGATATGAAAGGACTATTCATATAAATAATCATCATGATCATAATCACTAAATGCATTGATGTGTCTGGAGTAACTGATATGTACCAGATTGCACAGATAAGAGATACATGCAGGAGAAGGAGAAGATAATGTGGCAGGTTGAGGGGTAGGGGCTTAAGGAAAAGAGAGAATAAACATGCAGATACATTTTTTAAATTATTGTCTTTCAAAGACCTGTAATTTGTTTGGAAAGAGAGTGGGAGAAAAATATATGGGGTTAGCCTAAGTGTCTGTTTCCTCTGGATTTCAGACTTCTAGGGCTGTGATTCCTTTTTCTCTCCCCAAAATCTACTCTAAATCATTTACATGCAATGTTGTGAATCTAAAATGGTATCTTATATTTATTTTGGGTTTTCTGAAATTGAAACCTGGTATTTACTTATGGAACGAAAAGGATTTATTTCCTGATGAAGAAGTTTAGAGGCCATACCTGCAGTCCAAGGAGGGTTAGGGTCAGATGAGATGGGGACATCCAGGTCCCATGAACAAATGTGTTCCCGCAGTCTACAGTAACATAAAGCCAGTGTTGTAACTTCATTCCTAAGCGAGATGGGGCCCCTTCACCAGCCATGGCCCAAAAAGAAAAGCTTCAGTGCCCAAGGAGACAGAAAAAAACAAAACAAAACAAAACCTAAATCATGGTTTCACCACCATGTTCCCTGCAGCATTATTTACAATAGCCAAGACATGAAAAAAAATAAAAGGTTATATATATATATATATAGCCCTAAAAAGAGGGAAATCCTGCTATTTGTGACAACATAGGTGGACCTTGAAGGCATTATGTTTGTGGAATAAGTCAGACAATGAAAGACAAATACCATATGATCTCAGTTATATGTAGAATCTAAAACAAAAACAAAAGGAAAAAAACCATCAGGACTATAGGTATAGAACACAGATTTGTGGTTGCTAAAGGTGAGGTGTGAGGAGTGGATAAGATGGGTAAAGGGGGTCTAAAGGTACAAGCTTTCTCTTTTAAACTAAATAAGTAATGGAAATGTAGTGCACAGCATGGTGAATGCAGTTAATAATACTGTACTACAAACCATATGAGACTCTTAATGATAGAAAGCAAACTGAAGGTTGGTGAAAGGGAGGTGCCTGGGGGGATGGGCTACATGGATGATGGGCACTAAGGAGGCACTTGTGATGAGCACTGGGTGTTTTATGTAAGTGATGAATCACTAAATTCTCCTGAAACCAGTATTATGGTATATGTTAACTAACTAGAATTTAAATAAAAACCTGAAACAAACAAACAAAAACAATACTGTTCTACATCTTTGAAAGTTGCTAAGAGAGTAGATCTCACAAGTTCTCATCACAAGAAAAAAATTGTGGCTATGTATGGTGATGAATGTCAACAAGACATATTGTGATTCCTTTGCAATACATACAAATATCAAATAATTATGCTGTACACCTGAAACTAATATGTTATATGCCAATATACACCTCAATTTAAAAAAAGAAACTAGTAGTTGCTTTTAGAACATTTTCATTGTGGGCTGGTAACCATGTTCAAAAGGCTTTTCATAAATTAATGCATCTTCGTGAGGTCATCTCTCATTTATGGGACAGCAGGCCTCAGAACAGGGAGTGTGTGTTCCCGAGGAGACACTAGCTAGTATGTAATGTTCTTCCCTGATGGTATTTGCTGGCCTAGATGCTGAAGGAGGGTCCAGGATTGAGGAAAACTCCATTTGGAGCCAATGGAAAGATAAAAGCAGAGAGCACATTTCCTAGGAGTTCAGTTGCCATCTCTGGGTAGATCCCAGAACAGTGTACCCTGTAGCTTGTGTATTTGTCTGTGTTCCCCATTAACTTACAAACAAGGCACTGGCCTCATCTTGTTCTCTATTGTGGGGAACATCACTGGAAACCATATAGGTATGTATCAATAAATGTTGAATAAATGCTTGCGATTTTTGTTTACTTCACTCCATTTCTGTTAAGTGGTGACTAGGAGTACATTTATGAAAAATAAAAGGGCTCAAGTGTGTATCCTTGTGGGCAGCAAGGAGGAAAAATGCTAAGGAAACTAGATCCCACTCTGAAATCTCTCCTTGGAGAGAAACATCTCTGGGAGTGGGGTGGAGAAGACAGCTTCAAAGTGGCAGGAAATATTGGTCATATCTTTGGTTCTATAGAATGGAAGAAAGAGAAGGAGAGAACTTCAGGCATGAACAGGGTCAAGAGATGCTATCAGCCTGCACTCCAAGAAGCAGGTGTCATTCTCCCTTGTTTATAGGGGAAGGCTGCCTGTGGTCACTTGGTTTGTCACAGATAGAACTGGGACAAGACCTCCTTTCACCTCACCTTCTGTATTAGGGCTCTCCAAAGACACAGAACTAATAAGATATATGATCTCTCTATCTATCTCATATCTATAGCTTTACTTTTCTATATATTTGTATCTGTGTCTATCATTGCTCTCTCTCTCTCATATCTAGATCTACCTTTATCTATTTGTCTATCTATAGAGAAAGAGAGAGAGAAATTTATTATAAGAATTAGCTCATGTGATTATGAAAGCTAGCAAGTCCAAGCTCTGCAGAGGCAATGTTTCATTGGGCAGGAGAATTCAGGGGGATTATCTCTTACTTGGGGGAGGGTCAGCCTTTTGTTCTCTTCAGACCTTCAACGGATTGGATGAGATCCCTACACACATTACAGAAGGTAATCTGCTTTACTCAACCTACTGATTTAAATGTTAATCACATCCAAAACCACCCTCTCAGAAACATTCAGAATAATGTTTGACCTGGTGGCCAGTCAAGTTGACACAAACCAACCACCTTCTTTCTACCACAATGACAAATTGTATGAAGAAAGCAGAGGTGGAGATAGATATATTTGACATCTATTCCACTGTGATCAATATGGAAAAAATCTTTAAAAATAAGTAAAAATTATTATGTAATCATTATTAATGATTAAGAAGTTGTAAGCAGGGGCACCTGGGTGGCTCAGTTAATTGTTTGACTTTGGCTCAGGTCATGATCTGTGGTCCATGAGTTCGAGCCCAGTGTTGGGGTGTGTACTGACAGCTCAGAGCCTGGAGCCTGCTTCAGATTCTGCACCTCTGTCTCTCTGTCCCTTCTCCACTTGTGCTCTGTCTTCCTCCCAAAATAAATAAGCATTTTTTTTAATTTAAAAAAAGAAGTTGTAAGCAAATGGCAATTAACTTCAGTGACTGAATTTTTTTTTTAATTTTTTTTTCAACGTTTATTTATTTTTTGGGGGACAGAGAGAGACAGAGCATGAATGGGGGAGGGGCAGAGAGAGAGGGAGACACAGAATCGGAAACAGGCTCCAGGCTCTGAGCCATCAGCCCAGAGCCCGATGCGGGGCTCGAACTCACGGACCGCGAGATCGTGACCTGGCTGAAGTCGGACGCTTAACCGACTGCGCCACCCAGGCGCCCCCAGTGACTGAATTATTAATAAAGTTATTTAAGTTGTGTCTTGAATTTACCAATAGATTCTATGTCAAATAAAATGTGTTTAAACAATTATTTTTTTCTCAATGTTCATTTATTTTTGAGAAAGAGAGAGAGAGAGAACAAGCAGGGGACGGGCAGAGAGAGAGAGAGAGAGAGAGAGAATCTGAAGCAGGCTCCAGGCTTTGAGCTGTCAGCACAGAGCCCATTGAGGGGCTCAAACCCACGAACCGTGAGATCATGACCTGAGCCGAAGTCGGACGCTTAACCAACTAAGCCACCCAGGTGTCCCTTAAATAATTATTAAGTATAAAATATGTACATATAAAATTGGTTGTTTGGATGGCATTGCTTATTAGATTGGGTTTCCCAGTGATTTCAAAGGGGCAGGAAGCCAGAAGATTTCTTCTTCTTTTTTTTTTTTCAGAAGATTTTTAACAATCCTCTAAATTATCCTCAGTAGTTGAAGAAATGGAAAGAGTTAGGAGATATTATGTAGGAGCAGCAGGTTGTATGTCATGCTGGGGAGTCATGAGCAAAAGTTTACTTTCTGTTGTAATTCTAGGCCTTGAGCTGCCAGAAGATGTGAATTACAACAGATGATACTGTGATCCTAGTGGATTCCACCTGATCCAAGATGGTACAGATTTCTAAAGGCGACAGGAATCAGTTTGATGTCCTCTATTGGAACAAATAAAGCAATGAAACCAGGAGTCTGGAGGTCAATATTTTACTGAATGTTTCTAAGTATCATGAGGGGAAGACCAATGAGATGGTCTGCAACCTCACCTCAGTCCATGTTAGAAAAAAGAAAAGAATACTTAGATTAGCAAGCTATAGCATCAAAAGGAAATTTATTAAAAGAAGCATTTGGGACAAAGAATGCTGGTGTCATCAGGTAGCAAGGCTCTTTTCAACCCAGCATGTACAACAGAATACCAGCCAGCGAAAGTGGAACACGGTAGGCAGTATTATGATTCAGGGAACACGAAAGATAAAAGAGAGAATCATCTTCCCCAATCAAAAAGAGCCTTTGACCACCAGTTAGAGAATCCCTGAAATTCTTCTGCTATAACAAGTCACTTAAACTAAGAGCTTAGGGTTTCTGTGTCATGAACACGTAACCCAGTGAAGAAATCTTAGAGCAGGATATTTCCTATTTGCAAAGTCCCTGTCTAGCAAGTTATGGGTGGATTTGCATTTTAGTTGGGAAATTATTGGACCAGGCCAGTTTTAGGCAATCCCACTTCCTCTTGGGTGGGACAGCAAGCCCTATAAAGAGATCCCCTGCCATGGGACTACTACCATCCTTCTGGTACTCGAGTCCTGATCTATTTCGGAGAGCTTGGTGAGTCTGATTTCTTGAGTTCTGTTTTTTGGTGCTCTCAAATGTTGAATTTAATCTGTGGCCAGCAAGTTCAGTTGCTCCAAAGTTAGGATCATTGGTTCAACGCTCCGTAGGTGATGGAAACTTGGTATCTGGGCACAATGATATACTGTTTTCATTTGTTTTTTGGTAGATAGTTTGACATCCCCTATGGGAAAAGAAATTAATAGTAAAGCTTTGATAAGAGGAAAAAAGAACAAAGTACTTTTCTCTTTTCTATATATTTTTGGTGTCCCTCCTACTGTGATTTCAAAGGTTTATGTCTTAGAAGGTATGAAGCCATTGTATTCTTATTGAGTGGCCCTTTGTTCTGTACCTATGCCAGTTTATTGGGACCTCACAAGAGATAATGATGGTGGAGATTGTTTGTGAGGCTGCCCAGGATTTCGGAACGTGTGACTGCCTTTCTCAAAGATGTTTCTGTCATGCAAATAACATTACTTAGTTCTTTCAAACAGAGATATTTTCTTTGGAAAAATGATATGAGAAAATAGAGCACTTTCTGTGGGCTGATGAAGCAATTCGCTAAAGAGGAAGAGAGAAGCCAGAAAGTCATAAAAAGGGAGTTACAAGGTTAAAAGATATTCTTAGAGATTGGAGAGAGAATATGTCAAAGTTTTACATAAGCTTTGCTTTCTCGCTCTGCGAAAGTCCCTTCTTTTGAACACTGTCACATGTTTTCTTTCAGATTCTAAAATCCCAGAAAGATGTCTTATCAACAGCAGCAGTGCAAGCAACCCTGCCAGCCACCTCCCATGTGCCCACCTAAGTGCCCTGAGCCTTGCCCACCTCCAAAGTGTCCAGAGCCTTGCCCACCTCCAAAGTGCCCAGAGCCTTGCCTACCGCCAAGGTGTCCTGAGCCATGCCCACCTCCAAAGTGCCAGCAGAAGTGCGCATTCAAGAACAAGTAGCAGCTTCAGGACTCACCAGGACCAGGAAGGATAAAGACACTGGCTCACCTAATTCCACAGCTCCACTTACCTTCTTTTCAAAGCCTAACCTGGGTACAGAGGAAGCTTCTCTCTGTAGCCTGTACCATATCTGTGACAACTACTGCATCACAGAGGGAAAGGTTTCCTCCCAAGGCTGTGATACCATTACTCTCCCAGAGGCAGCTGCAAAAGGGTGGTCCTCAGCTGTGCCAGACCCCAGGGCCTCAGAAGGAAGGGCAGCAGCTCTCTGTGGGGTGTCAGCAAAGGATTCTCTGGATGTCTCCTGCGACTGTCTGTGCCCAGACCAGGACTTTCTACTTCCTGGACCACTGTCACTTTTCTTTAATTTCTGAATAAAGTGCATTTTTGTTGTGATGGGATAAATATTTTCTTTCTTTTTACACCTGGTTTTTAGCAATATCATACCATCATTGTGGTTTATTTCTGTCCTTTCATCCCAAGGCCTAAGGTCTCATAATCAGTGTTATCTGAATTTTGGATCACATCAAAGATTACTTCTATGTAATTTAGAATCTGTTATTTTCCTTAACTACTATTGATTGATTTGGAGAACAAATTATTTAACGTCTCAGGATTTTAATTCCTTTACTACAAAGTGGAGAAAATAATATTTACATTACAAACTTGTCAGGCATAAAATTGAATGAATGTGTCTAATTTAATTGGCACAAAGCCTGGCACATAATAAGCACTCAATGAAGCAGCAGACTGTCATTGTCTCATCACCATCACCATCACCACCACCATTTCCATCGCCACCACCACCAGGTTTGCTCCAACCTGAAAGTGGCTGAGACATAACTAGTGTAGGAAACATGAAGATTCTTGAATTTTATTACCCTTTTATATTCCATTGTTCTCTTTCCTTTCTAATTCACTTTATTTTTTATGTGATATTTCAGAGAAACTTTTGTATTACTGGAGTATTCTGCATAAAATTATAGCTGTTCTTAAAACATGGGGAAACAACAGAAAGGGAAATAATAAGGCTCCTTACAAGGCAAAGTGTTCTCTCCTCTCCATGCATACCACATGTTTTTCTTACTCTGGCAACCCACCAAAATTCAGGGTCCTGTCATGTTTGTTCACCTCTGAAATTGCTTTTTGGAGTGTTGTAACCCTACATTTGAGAAATATTTGGGTTTACATGTCTATTTAGATTTGCAAAGTTATTGCTGCTCTGTAGCTTATTTTGTAATTGCTTAGCCAACTAGTCAAGTAAGCTGAAAAAAGAGGGTTATGTTCTTTAAGTGTATCATTTCTTGTGGTGCTAAGTGTTCACAAACAGAATACTTAACTGAGATATCACACACACACACACACACACACACAGAGAAAGAGAGAGAGAGAGAGAGAGAGAGAGAGAAATTATTTTTTAAAGCAACAAAGTCTTCATATTAAATCAACTACACTGCACATATTTAAGAGGTTCTTCCTTTTCTATATCCTCCAGTAACAAAACTAGAAGTGAAGGACCCCAAGATGATAGAACTACAGGTGTAAGGGTATTCCAGATTACTGCCCATCCCTCTTCATGCTGTGGTGAGAGTGAAAAGTAACCCACAGAAGACTTCCACTCAAGTTACACACTGCACATGCTGAGATGCACACTTGGGAGAAAAGTGAGACAGAAAAAGAAAAATAACCACTGAAGGGAGTATTTAAGATGGCAGGGAAGTAGGGGAACCCTGGGCTTTCCTCATCCTTCAAACACAGTTGTATTGAGGTCAGATCGCTTGGAACACCCAGAAAATTGATCTGTGGGTTGCAGAAGGATCTCCATGGTTGGAGGCAGACAATATGGTAGGTGTGAGGTGTGTGGAAGTGAATTAATGGAGAGAAAAATCCTGAGGAAGGGAGGGAATCTTTTCTGTGGAGAGATGAAAGAGAGAGAAATAGAGAAGGGTTTAGAAAGTGCAACATCAGGTTTGCACAAGAGGAAAACCTCTCTGGACCACGGAGTGGGGAACTGGAAGTACTGAGTGTCACAGGTTTGTTTTTGTTTTTGTTTTTGTTTTTTGCAAACAGCATTTAGAGCTCAAACTCTGAGGTTTTGGAAGTGCATGACTTTCTCCAGAGCAGATCTGTGGCACCTGCTTCTGGGGAGAAGGAGGGAGCTGGGCCCGTAGTGCACAGTGTGGTGTAGGGATCACTGGGCACACTGAGAGAAAATATTCCCCTTCCTGGAGTACTTTTGGAAGAGAGCATGTTGCCTCCCCAAGGATAAAAGACTGCTGGAGCCAGGAAAAAGCCTTTCATCAACAGGAGACAGAAGCAAATCCAGAGGGAATGTAACAATGTTCCTGCTTTTAGCAGTGCTACACCATAGATCCCATGCACTATATAGATGTGGAACTGTTTTCTTGTGACAATGGACTTAAGACACAGCATGGAGAGGTATCCGGTGCTGGGTCCTTTAAGAGTTTTTAATTCTAGCCAAGCGCCAACAGAAAAACACAGGAGAGCTGTGCTACAGGGCATGCTGATTGCCCTCACTATTCTGAGAAGACTGCCTGAGTAGCAAGGGGTGTGATATCTCCTGTCCGAGAACAGGAGGCTGGGGTGGTGCCATTTTCCCCATGAACATCAACACTGTGAGACTTCAGAGACCAGCATAGTGGCCACCAGGGAAGACTGGACCACTTACCCTAAAACCCTCCCCTCTGTGCCTGGCTACTACTTATTTACTGGGGCAAGACTGACGGAGCCAAAGAGTGGGCCTCTCCTCCAGAAGACCAGCACAGGTAGCCAAGTGTGCAGAAAACTGAGTGCTTCAAAACGACACCTGTATTTTCATTTCCTTTTCTCTCTCTCTCTACCTCCTTTTTTTTTTTTTTTTTTTGAATCAGGGTTCATTGTTTCTTTTCTTTTTCTTTCTTTCCTTTTTTTCCCTTTCTTTTTCTTTGGAATCAGCCTTATAGTTTTTTGATTCACTGGCCTCTTTTGTTCTCTTTCCTTTTCCCTTTTTTTTGGGGGGGGGGGTAGATCAGGCTTTTTACCCCACTTTTTTCAGGGTTACTTCAACAAACAAATCACAGCACTCTTAGTTAAAGGTCCAAACACTCCACCACTTCAAGCAAGGGGGATCTCTGCAAAGGACTGACCAATGGAAAAGAGCAGCCAAAACACAAGGGTAGCGTGCACACAGCATACAACAGAAACACTTCCTGAAGTCCCAGGCCGTGGACTGTATATGACCCATTTGCAATTGCACCCAAAACAATAAAATACTTAGGAATAAGCCTACGTAAGGACGTAAAATATCTGTACTCTGAAAACTATAGAACACTTAGGAAATAAATTGAAGAGGACACAAAGAAATGGAAAAGCATTCCATGCTCATGGATGGAAGAATAAACGTTGTTAAATGTCTATACTACCCCCCAGCAATCTACACATTTAATGCAATCCCTATCAAAACACCACCAGCCTTCTTCACAGAGCTAGGTAAAAAAAAATCCTAAAATTACATGGAGACACCAAAGACCCTGAATAGCCAAAGCAATCCTAAAAAAGAAAAACAAAACTGAAGGTATCACAAACCCAGGTTTCAAGCTATATTACAAAGCTGTAGTGATCAAGACAGTATGGTACTAGCACAAAACAAACACATAGAGCAATGGAACAGAACAGAAAACCCAGAAATGGACCCACAGCTATATATTTACCTCATCTTTGACAAAGCAGGAAAGAATATCTAATGGGTAAAAGACCATCTCTTCAACAAATAGTGTTGGGAAAACTGGACAGAAACATGCAGAAGAATGAAACTGGACCACTTTCTTACACCATACACCAAAATAAATTCAAAATGGATGAAAGACCTAAATGTGAGACAGGAAACCATCAAAGTCCTCCAGGAGAACACAGGTAGCAGCCTCTTTGACTTAGGCTACAGTAACGTCTTTCTAGACACATCACCAATGGCAAGGGAAATGAAAGCAAACGATGTATTGGGACTTCAACAAGATAAAATGCTCCTGCACAGCAAAGGAAACAATCAATAAAACTAAACGGCAACAGACATAATGGGAGAAGATATTTGCAATGACGTATCAGGTAAAGGGTTAGTATCCAAAATCTATAAAGAACTCATCAGACTCAGCACCCCAAAAAACAAATAATCCAGTTAATTAATGGGGAGAAGACATAAATAGACACTTTTCCAAAAGACATCCACATGGCTAACAGACACATGAAAAGATGCTCAACATCACTCTTCATCAGAGAAATACACCAAAACCATGTTGAGATACCAACTCACACCTGTCAGAATGGCTAAAATTAAAAACTCATGAAACAACAGGCGTTAGCGAGGATGCAGAGAGAGGCGAACCCTCTTGCACTGCTGGTGGGAATGCAAACTGATGCAGCCACTCTGGAGAACAGTATGGAGCTTCCTCAAAAAACTAAAAATAGAACTACCCTACAATCCACCAATTGCACTATTAGGTATTTACCCAAATGATACAAAAATACAGATTCAAAGGGATACATGCACCTCAATATTTATAGCAGCATTATCAACAATAACCGAACTATGGAGAGAGCCCAAACGTCCATCGACTGATGGAGGTTTGATGGATGGAGGTGGGTATGAGATGGACTAGATGGGTGATGGGTGTTATGGAGGGACCTTGTGATTTGCACTGGGTGTTGTATGTAAGTGATGAATCACTGAAGTCTACTTCTGAAACCAATATTGCACTGTATATTAACTAACTAAAATATAAATAAATAATTAAATAATTAAATAAAAAATGAAAAATAATCACCAACACTTGGGAGTTGTTTCTACTACAGCTAGTGTTATTTGACCTAATGCTGAAACTAATTTCTTGAAGTGATCAAAGCAATAAAGTTAACACATCCATCACTTCACATAATTACAATTATGTGTGTGTGTGTGTGTGTGAGTGTGTGTTCGTGCGTGCGTGGTGAAAACTTTTAAGATCTACTCTTTCTCAGTGACTTTCAAATATACAGCAGTTTGTTAACTATAGTCATCATTCTGGATCACCAAAATTATTAATCTTATAACTGTAATTTTGTCTTTGGTTTTCTGCAAGCTGATGATTGCTCGCATGGATTTGTTTTTCTTTATTTGTATTTTTTTCAGAGTTTATAGTGCTTCTTTAAAAACATTTTTTTTAAATGTTTCTTTATTTTTGAGAGGAGTGAGACAGAGCGTGAGTGGGGGAGGGCCAGAGAGAGGGAGACACAGAATCTGAGGCAGGCTCCAGGCTCTGAGCTGTCAGCACAGAGCCCGATGTGGGACTCGAACCACGAACCGTGAGAACATGACCTGAGCCAAAGTCGGACCCCTAACCGACTGAGCCACCCAGGCACCCCTAGAGTGCTTCTTAAATATCCAGTTTGATTTCTTTTTTCACGTTAGGAAATTATCAGCTATTGTCTCTTCATGTATCATTTTTACGCCATTCTTTCTCTGTCCTCTCTTTCTGGAACTCTAATTACTTGTTAGATATTTCACTTTGTCCCATAAATTTGTTACACTCCTGTCTTCATTTTCCATCTTTTCTTTCTTCAGAACTTCAGTATACCAGCTTTTATTAAACTTTCTACTTTCTTAATCCTTCCTCTAGCTGTTCCAATTTGCTATTAAATATATCGACTGAGTCCTTATCTAAGTTCTTATTTTTATAATTTTTGTTCATTATTTTAATAAATACATTCCAATTTTCTGATTAAATTCTCCATCTTGTCATTTATTTTTATTTTTATTTTGTTTTTAAGGCATATTCTTTTAGTGCTTGATGATTGATTCCATTTACATTCCAAGACCAGTGAATATTGGTCATTTTATAATGATTGCCAGCATCGTTTTTGCCAATTTGAGAGACAAAGAGATAACTTTCTTTCTTCTTTTTTTTAAATATAATTTACTGTCAAATTGGTTTCCATACAACACCCAGTGCTCATCCCAACAAGTGCCCTCCTCCTTGCCCATCACCCACGTTCCCCTCTCCCCCACCCCCCATCTACCCTTAGTTTGTTCTCAGTCCTTAAGAGTCTCTTATGGTTTGCTTCCCTCCCTCTCTGTAACTTTTTTTTCCTCCTTCTCCTCCCCCATGGTCTTCTGTTAAGTTTCTCAAGATCCACATATGAGTGAAAACATGGGGTATCTGTCTCTCTCTGCCTGGCTTATTTCACTTAGCATTTAAAATTCCATGTCCAATAATTGGTGGATAATTGGTAATGTGATCTTATTTTCTTGTTTTTTTCCCCCTTTTGGTTTAGTTTCTTGGTATTTATTATCATTTTTTATTGAAAGCTAGATATTTTGTATGGGAAATTATAGGGGCTGTGCGTGATCTTTCTTCTTTTAGATAATATTCATTTTATTTTCTATAAGAGTTTGATTAGGAAATAATCATCTTAATAATAATCTAATCGTGGAAAAATATTATTAGAGTATATGTTTCAGTAAGTATAAGCTATGGTCTACTTTTGACTATTCCTCATCCTAAGGACTCGTAAGATCAGTTTAAGAGTCTGAGGTTTTTAACAAAATCTCCTTAGTCTTGGCAGGCTCCATAATCCAAATTTTATCTCCTCAGCATCTTTGAGTGGGTAAGGCATCCGTTAGCTTCTAGGTCTACTAAAAGCCGCTTTCTGTTCATCTTGTAGTACTTACATATCAGAACATACCTCAAGAGGAAGGGTGATATAGAGTATTGAATTCACCTCCTTGCAATTCGTTTTATAGAATCTTAGACCTTCAAGTATCTTGACTTTCCTGGACCTACTCAATGAACAGAACATTTCCTATAAATAATATCAATGTGATATGCCATTTTTAGAAGATCAAATAGATTATATTTTGTTTGAAAATAATTAGATCAGTTCCTCTTGATTACCTTGCACCTCCATGAATGAGGGAGTGTGGAGGGATTGTGCCTCAAAAATAACATTATGTGAGTACTCAATCCCCATCTGCTCTAGAAAATCAGGTGAATGATTTCTTGGGATCATTCTTATTTGAGGCAGGTTGATGTTATTTAGAATCATTCTGGAGGCAGAAAAAGACTACTGTTAATAATGATTTGGAACTTATTCTTATCTAATATATGGAAGCTGCCAAATGGGGAGTGTTACATATTACATGGCTTATTTTATAGTGTATTTTATTAAAATCCACATGAGAAAAAAGAATAAAGAGTTAAAAGGGGGAATTGTGGATACAATTTGAATGAGAAGAAAGGATTCTTTTATTCTCTATGACATTTAAGACACAGTGTCCCATTGAATCTCAAAGGCTTGTATATTAAATCACAAATCCTCAAAGGATCTGGGTCTCAGCAATTATCTATCTTGGAGTATCACTTGGGTCCTTTCCCAAGAAACTTAGTTAGATCCTCAATGGTGCTTCAAAGGACACAATGTTGAAAAAATGTTCTTAAAGCATTGATCAGAATATCATGAAGTGAGTCTGCTTTTCTGAGGATCCTTTTTGACCATCCAACATTTGTTGCTCCTACAGTAGATTGGAGTTTTCTGTGGTAAGTGTCATGAGGAAGGGAGTTTTGCCAATGAAGGACAAATTGATGATAAGATGCTAAAAAGGAAGGGAGGGGAGCTATCCAATTTCCTAATGATAGTATTTTGAGATCAAATAATATTCTTGGGATTGAAGCAATAAAGGCCCACCTTATCAGATGGACTTTGACTTGCTCCAAGTGCAGAAAAGTTCTCCCTGTTAATGTTTTCAATGAAAGGTTTTTCAGATTTTCCAAGACACAGGAAGGATCTTCCATTAGCAGGACTGTGCAAGTTGCCTTCCTAAAACCTTCTGTGTCCCTAACCAGGCCTATATAGCTTCACAGCCAAATTCTACCAAACACTTGAAGAAGAATTAACACATATCCTTCACAAAATCTTGAAATAAAAAGATAGAAAAAAAGGTTTTAATACCACTGAACTGTACACTTAAAAATAGTTAAGATAATTAATTTTACATTGTGTGTATTTTAATAATTTTAAAAAGTAGAAGAGAAGGAAATATTTATCAACTCATTTCTATGAAGCCAGTACTATGCCACTACCAAAACCAGGGAATAAAAAATTCTTAAGGATATAGATATAGATAAAAAATTCTTAAATATCATATACAAAAATTCTTAATAAATGCTGGCAAATCAAATCCATTAACTTAAAAGAAAGACTATACACCATGAGAGGGATTTACCTTAAGAATGAAAGATTAACTTACCGTAAAAGTTAATCAGTATAATATACCATATTCATAGGATAAGGACAAGCAACACATATTCATCTCAATAAACTTAGAAAAAACATTCAACAAAATGCAACAACTTTTCATGATAAGGAAAAAAAAACCACTCAACAGCCTTGGAATATCTTCAACCTGATAAAGACCATCCATGAAAAACTCATAGGTAACATCATGCTTAAGGTGAAAGACTGGATTCATTCCCACAAAGATCAGCCATAAGACAAAGTTGTGCATTCTTGACATTCTATTGAACTACTGAACATTGTACTGGAGGTATTGCTAGAGCAATTAGACAAGGGGGGAATTAGGCAACTGGCAAAAAGGCATCCAGGTTGGAAAGGTAACTCTATTTCTTTTTTTAAATTTTTTTGTTAATGTTTATTTTTGAGAGACAGAGATAGAGTGTGAGTGTGGGAGGGGCAGAGAGAGAGGGAGACACAGAATCTGAAGCAGGATCCGGGCTCTGAGCTGTCAGCACAGAGCCCAACGCGGGGCTTGAACTCATGGACCATGAGATCATGACCTGAGCTGAAGTTGGACACAACCAACTAGGCCACCTAGGTGCCCCAAGGTAACTCTATTTCTATTCCCAGATAGTATGATTTTGTATATAGAAAATTCTAAGGAATTCACACACACACACACACACACACACCCCTCAGGACTAATGAACAAATTTACCAAGATTGCAGGATATAAGATCAATACACAAAAATTAATTATATTCTATACACAGTGAACAACCTGAATGTGAAAATAGAACAATTACTTTCACAGCAGCATCAAAAAGAATAAAACACTCAGGAATAAAATTAACAAAAGAAGTGCTACACTTGTACACTGAAAACTACAAATGTCACTGAAGTAAATTAAAAGAAGACATAAATAAATGAAAAAATATTCTGTGTTCATGGATTAGAAGATTAATATTAACATGGCAATACTCTCCAAATTGATCAACAGACTCAACACAATCCCTGTCAAAATCCTAGCTGCCTTTTTTGCAGAGGTTGATATGTGAATCCTAAAATTCAAAAGGAAATGTGAGGGACCCAACTAGCCAAACAGTCTGGAAAAAGTAACATTGAGTTGGAGGATTCACACTTCCCCAAATTTTTTTTTTTGAAAAAAATTTTTTTTTTCAACGTTTATTTATTTTTGGGACAGAGAGCGACAGAGCATGAACGGGGGAGGGGCAGAGAGAGAGGGAGACACAGAATCGGAAACAGGCTCCAGGCTCTGAGCCATCAGCACAGAGCCCGACGCGGGGCTCGAACTCACGGACCGCGAGATCATGACCTGGCTGAAGTCGGACGCTTAACCGACTGCGCCACCCAGGCGCTCCCACACTTCCCCAAATTTTAAAACTTGCTACAAAGTTACACTACTCAAAGACAGTCTGATATTACATAAGGAGAAATTCCTGAAACAAATCTTTACGTTTATGGTCAATTGATTTTTGACAAAAGTGGCAAGACAACTGGATATCCATACGTAAATAATAAAGTTGGATCACTACCTCATATTATACAGAAAAATTAACTCAAAATGGATCATAGACCTAAATGTAGGTGCAACAACTATGAAACTCTCAAAAATGTTAGTATGAACTCTATTACTTCAAATTAGAAAATAGTTTCTTAGCTATGACTCCAAAGCCTCAACTGACAAAAGGAAAAAAAAAAAAAGATAGACAAATGAGACCTTAGAAAAATTGAGAACTTTTGTACTTTAAAGGACACCCATTGAAAGAGTGAAAAGATAACCCACAGAATAGGAAAGTATTTGTAAATTATATATCTGATTGAGAATTTTTATCCAGAGTATATAAAGAACACAATTCAACAATAAAATGAAAAATAACCTAATTAAAAATGGGCAAAGACTAGTACTCTAGATAGCACTCTGAAGAAACTATACAATTGGACAATAAGCACATGAAAAGATGTTTACCGTCAGTACTTGTTATGGAAATGTAAACTAATTAAAACCATAACAAATACCACTTCATTACAACTGAGAGGGCTATAAAAAAAGACAGGCAATAAAAAGTCTCACTGAGGTTACAGAGATGTTGGAACCCTCATACATTGCTGGTGAGAATGTAAAATGGTGCAGTTACTTTGGAAAACATTTTGGCAGTTCCTCAAAAGTGAAATATAGAGTTAACATATGACACAGCAATTCCATTCCCAGCTATGTACCTAAGTGAATTAAAAACGTGCGTGCACATAAAATTTGTATGTGAATGTTCATAACAGCATTATTCATAATAGCTAAAGATGGAAACAACCAAAATACACATCAGCTGATGAATGTGGGATGTCCACGTGCTATAATATTATTTGGCAATATAATATTATTTGAAATACTAATATATGCTACAACATGGATCAACCTTTAAAATGCTATGCTAAGTTAAAGAATCACACACAAAAGGCCACATATGGTATGACACCATTTACATGCAGTGTCCAGAATAGGCAAAGGTATAAAGGTAGACTCGTGTTTGCCAGGGGCTGGCAAAACTCATCCATATGGAGTTTCTTTTTGGAGTAATTAAAGTATTTCAAAATTAGATAGTGATGATGATTGTGCAAGTCTGTGACTCTACTAAAAACTACAAAACTTTCTCAACTTATGATGGGGTAACATTTCAATAAACCTTTTGTAAACTGAAAAGATAACTTGAAAATGTATGTAATACACCTAATCTACTGAACACATAGCTTAGATAGCCTCACTTAAACAGACAAACTCATCTATCTAACACAAAACCTGTTTTATTATAAATTCTTGCATATATTGTAATTTATTGAATACTATACTGAAAGTGTAGAACAGAATGGTCATACAGAATGTTGGTACAGAATGTTGGCAGTGTATGGGTGTTGACCATGATTATATGGCTTACTGGGAGCTGTGGCTGCTGTGTCCAGCATCATGAGAGAGCGTGTACTGCATTTCACTAGCCCAGTGAAAGATCTAACTTCAAAATTTGAAGTGTGGTTTCTACTGAATACATATGGCTTTTGCACGACTGTAAAATTAAAAAAAAAGTGTCAAATCATTGTAAGTTGGGGACTGTCCATATTGAAATATACATTTTGAAAGTATGAAATTCAAGAGAGGAGTTAAGATGGCAGAGTAGTAGGAGGACCCTATGCTTGCCTCATCCCTTGAAAACAGCTAGATAAATATAAAATCATTCTGAACACCCAAGAGATTGATCTGAGGACTGAAAGGACAAACTGCACATCTAGAGGGACAAAAACAGCTAGCCACATCATGGAGATAGGTGCTGTGGAGAGTTGATTTGGGGAAGAAAAGAACTGTGGGTGCTGTGGAAGGGAGGGAGCTCTGATCACAGAAAGAGAGTGAGAGTGAGAGAGCAAGAGAGAGAGAAAGCATGTACAGGGGATTACACAAGAAAAACTTTCCCCCAAAACCATTGATTGTGAAAAGGAGGGGGCTGATTATTGCAAGTTTTTATAAGCAGTGGAACTCAAAGTCTGAAGTTTTGTAAGTCCCCACCACCACCACTGGGTGGAGCCTGGTGGGTGTAGCGATGCTTCTGTGGGAAAGGAGGGCTGAGGCCCGGAGCAGAAGTATGGTCTGAGGATCCCGTGGATCACTCCAGGAGAAACAGTTCTGCTCTTTGAGTACATTTGGGAGAGGTGGCACCGCCTCTCAGGGGATAAATGAGATAGCGGGTGCCAAAAGAGACGGCAGGCACCATCGACCAGCCTCGTTGATGAGCATAGCAGCAGAGGCACTTGCTGAAGGCAGCTAACCTAAAAGTCAGCCTTTGGCCATGCTTTACCATAAACTACGAGCCCCTGTGCAGTCATGCCACTGCTTTTCTGGGACAGACCAGCACCAGCCACAGTGCAGTGAGACCCTCCCCCAGAATATCAGTGCAGGTCCTTTCCATGGCCCTAAGATGTAGACTTTTGAAACCCAGTTGCATGCCTGAGATAAAACATAGGAATACTGAGCCACCAGGCAGAAAAATGGCTTGGACACAGGGTGAAGGAAGGGATCCGGTGGAAGCCTGGGACATGAGAGGAGATAGTTTGCTCTTCTGTCAGGGCTTCCTGATCAGTGGTGGGTGTGAACTTCCTGCTCTGGGGATGAGAGAGCTGGCTGATGCCCTTGTTTCCCCACACATCAGCACAGACAGACTTCAGTGAGCAACACAGTGCCCCCAGGGGAGGCTGCAGTCATTACACCAAGCCCTGCCCCACTGCACCCTGCAGGTGCATCTTTACTAGGGTAAGTCTGCCTGAGAACCAGTGCAGCAGGGCCCTCCTCCAGAAGACAAGCACAAACCCCTCACATGCACCAAATCTACTGATTATTCAGTGCTGCAAAGCCTCTGCTCTAGGGGAGATAAGATCTACCTTCATTTAACAAGCAGACCAAAACCTACCTAGTTAAAACTTATCACAAAGTGGACAAAGCCCAAACACCCCCACTGCAGGCAAGGAGAAAACCTGCAGAGGACTAATCTGAGGGAAAGAGCAGGCAGAAATCAACAGCAGAGTGCACACAGCATACACCAAAAAAACTTCCTGAAGCGGCAGGACCTGTACAGTATATGACCTCTTGTTAACATAACCATTACTCTCAGGAACAGGAAACATAACAGATTTTCCTAACACACAGAAGACAGAGGTCTAGGCAAAATGCCAAGATGGAGAAATTCATCACAGAAGAGATAACAAGAAGAGGTCATAGCCAGGGATCTAATCAAAACAGATATAGCAATATGCCGGAACCAGAATTCAAAACAAGAATCATAAAGTTGGTAGTTATGTATGACAAAAGCATAGAAGACACTAAGGAATCCCTTACTGCAGAGACAAAGGAAATAAAAAACTAGTCAGGCCAAAATAAAAAAATGCTATAACTGAGATACAAAACTGACTGGATATATTGACAACAAGGTTGGAGAAGCTGCAGAATGAGTCAGTGATATAGAAGACAAAGTTATGGAAAATAATGAAGCTGGGGGCACCCAGGTGGCTCAGTTGGTTGAGTGTCTGACTCTTGATTTTGGCTCAAGTGGTGATCTCATAGTGAGTTTGAGCCCTGAGTCGGGCTCAGTGCTGATAGTGCAGGGCCTGCTTGGCATTGTCTGTCTTCTCCTCTCTCTGTCCCTCCCCTGCTTGTGCGCTCTCTCTCTCTCTCTCTAAAAATAAAAAAACATTTAAAAACTATTTTTGAAGAAAATAATGAAGCTGATAAAAAGAGGGAACAGGTGCTTGGGTGGCTCAGTCGGTTAAGCGTTCAACTTCACTCAGGTCATGATCTCACAGTTTGTGAGACCAAGCCCCACATTAGGTTCTCTGTTGTCAGCACAGAGGCTGTGTTTGGATCCTCTGTTCCCCACCTCTCTTTGCCCCTCCTGCACTCGAGTTTGCTGTCTCTCAAAAATAAATAGACATTGAAAAAAGAGGGAAAGCAAAATATTGGATCACAAATGTAGACTTAAGGAACTCAGTAACTCCATAAAATGTAGCATCATTTGTGTCATAGGAGTTCCAGAAGAAAAAGCTCAGGGAAAAAGGGGCAGACAGTGTATTTGAATATATTATAGCTCAAAACTTCCATAACCTGGGGAGGAAAACAGACATTAAAATCCAGGAGACACAGAGAACTCCAATCAAAATCAACAAGAGCCAGTCAATGCCAAGAAATATCACAGTAAAATTTGCAAAATACACAGACTAGGAAAGAATCCTGAAACAGCAAAAAGAAAAAAGTCCTTGACCTACAAGGGAAGACAAATCAAGTTCACAGCATATCTCTCCACAGAAACATGGCAGGCCAGAAGGGAATGGCATGATGTATTCAATCAGCTAAATGGGAAAAATATTCAGCCAAATATACTTTACTCAACAGGCTTTAATTCAGAATAGAAAGAGAAATAAGGAGTTTCGCAGACACAAAAACTAAAGGAATCTGTGACCACTAAAGCAGCCCCGCAAGACATATTAAGGAGAATGCTTTGAATGGGAAAGAAAAACCAAAAGTAACAAATATCAGAAATGAACAGAGAAAATCTCTAGAAACTCCCACTTTGCAGGCAATACAATGGCACTAAATTCATATCATCAATAATCACTCTGAATGTAAGTGGACTCAATGCGGCAATCAAAAGGCATAGGGTATCAAGATGGCAAAAAAACAAAAAACAAAAAAACAAAAAACAAAACAAAAACAAAAACAAGACCCATCTATATGCTACTTATAAGAGACTCATCTTAGACCTAATGCAACTGCAGATTAAAAGTGAAGCATTAAAGAACCATCTATCATGCTAATGGACATCAAAAGAAAGCCAGAGTAACCACACTTATATCTGATGAACTAGATTTTAAACCAAAGATGAAGTAGGGCACTATATCATAATTAAGGGATCTATCCATCAAGAAGATTTAACAATTTTAAACATATATGGCCTCAACTCGAAAGCATGCAAATATATAAACCATTAACAAACCAATTAACAAACATAAAGACTCTTTGATAAAGCAATAATAGTAGGGGACTTTAATATCCCACTTACAACAATGGACAGATCATCTGAGCAGAAAAGCCACAAGGAAACAATGACTTTGAATGACACACTGGACCCGATGGATTTAACAGATACACTCAGAACATTTCATCCTAAAGGACCAGAATACATATTCTTCTCAAGTGCACATGGAACATTCTCCAGAATAGATCACATAGATTACAAATCAGCCCTCAACAAGCACAAAAAGACTGAGATCATACCATACATATTTTCTGACCACAACGCTATGAAACTTTCAATCAACCACAAGACAAAACTTGACAAGACCATGAATACTTGGAGATTAAAGAACATCCTATTAAGAATGAATAGGTTAACCAAGAAATTAAGGAGGAAATTGAAAAGTACATGGAAGCCAGTGAAAATGAAAACATGCAGCCCAAAACCTCTGGGATGAAGCAAAGGCAGTGAGAAGAGAGAAGTATATAGCAATCCAGCCCTTCCTAAAGAAGGAAGAAAGGTTTCAAATGCACACCAATCCTTGCACCTAAAGGAGCTAGGAAAAGAACAGAAAATAAAGGCCAGAACCAGCAGAAGATGGAAAGAATAAATATTAGAGCAGAAATCAATGCTATCAAAGTTAAAAAAAAAAAAAAAAAAAAAAACAGGACAGGTCAATGAAACCAGGAGCTGGTTCTTTGAAAGAATTAACAAAACTGATAAACGCCCAGCAAGGTTGATCAAAAAGAAAAAGGAAAGGACGCAAATAAGTAAAATCAAGAATGAAAGAGGAGAGATCACAACCAACACAACAGAAATAAAAACAATAATAAAAGAATATTATAAGCCACTATATGCCAACAAATTGGGCAACCTGGAAGAAATGGACCAATTCCTAAAAACATATAAACCACAAAAACTGAAACAGGGGGCAATAGAAAATTTGAACACACAGATAACCAGTAAAGAAATTGAATCAGTAATCAAAAATCTCCCAACAAACAACAGTCCGGGGCAAAATGGGTTTCCAGGAAAATTCTGCCAAACAGTTATAGAAGAGTTAACACCTATTCTTTTGAAGCTGTTCCAAAAAATGGAAATGGAAGGAAAATTTCCAAACTCATTTGCGAGACCGGCATTACCTTGATTCCAAAACCAGAAAAAGATCTCACTAAAAAGGAGAACTACAGACCAATTTCCATGATGAACATGGATGCAAAAATTCTCAACAAGATACTAGCAAGCTGGATCCAAAAATACATTAAAAGAATTATTCATCACGATCAAGTGGGATTTATTCCAGGGATGTACGGCTGGTTCAATATCTGCAAATCAATCAATGTGATACATCACATTAATAAAAGAAAGGATAAGAACCACATGATCCTCTAAATAGAGGGAGAGAAAGCATTTGACAAAATATAGCATCCTTTCTCGGTAAAAACCCTCAAGAAAATAGGGATAGAAAGAACATACCTAACGATCATAAAGGCTGTATACAAAAGGCCCACAGCTAATATCATCCTCAATAGGGAAAAACAGAGCTCTCCCCCTAAGGTTAGGAACATGACAGGGATGTCGACTCTCAACACTGTTATTCAACATAGTATTGGGAGTCCTAGTCTCACAATCAGACAGCAAAAAGAAATAAAAGGCATCCAAAAGAGCAAAGAGGAAGTCAAACTTACACTCTTTGCAGATGTCATGATTCGGTACTTGGAAAACCCAAAAGACTCCACCAAAAAACTACTAGAAATGATACATGAATTCAGCAAAGTCGCAGGATATAAAACCAATGTACAGAAATTGGTTGCATTTCTATACACAAATAATGAAGCAGCAGAAAGAGAAATCAAGGAATCCATCCCATTTATAATTGCACAGAAAGCCATAAAATACCTAGGAATAAACCTAACCCAAGAACTGAAAAATGTATACACTGAAAACTATAGAAACATGAAAAAACTGAAGAAGACCCAAAGAAATGGGAAAACATTCCATATTCATGGATTGGAAGAACAAATATTTTTAAAATGCCGATACTACCCAAAACAATGTACATATTCAATGCAATCCCTATTGAAATAACACCAACATTCTTCACAGAGCTAGAATAAACAATTATAGAATTTGTATGGAACCAGAAAGAACTCCAAATAGCCAAAGTGTTGTTGAAAAAGAAAACCAAAGCTGGAGGCATCATAATTCTGGACTTCAAGCTGATTACAAAACTGTAATCACCAAGAGAGTATGGCACTCACACAAAAAACGGACACATAGATCAATGAAACAGAATAGAGAACCCAGAAATGGGCCCACAAACGTATGGCCAACTAAACTTTGACAAAGCTGGAAAGAATACTCAATGGAAAAGAGACAGTCTCTTCAGCAACTGGTGTTGGGAAAACTGGAGAGCAACATGAAGAAGAATGAACGTGGACCACTTTCCTACAGCATACCTGAAAATAAACTCCAAATGGGTGAAAGACCTAAATGTAATACAGGAAACCATCAAAACCCTAGAGGAGAAAACAGGCAACAACCTTTTTGATCTTGGCCACAGCAACTTCTTATTTGACATGTCTCCAGAGGCAAGGGAAACAAAAGCAAAAATGAACTATTAGGACCTCATCAAGACAAAAAGCTTCTGCACAGTGAGGAAACGATCAACAAAAATAAAAGGAAAAAAGTTCCTTCCTGGAAAGAAAAGCCTCGGTGTCAGGACTCTGCGAGAATCCTGCTACATTACTTGGGGGCTCGAGTTTTGCAACTGGGAATGTGAACCTCAGGGCACCAGGAGAGGCAGCCTGGCACCAGGGGACCTCTTGATCTGCAGGAGACTAGCCCTCCAGGTGCACCTGGGAGAAGACCCCATGAGGGCCAGGAACCAGCTCTGGGAGCGCCCGTCAGACTGGTACGAACTCGGGTTCATTTTGGCAGACCTGCCATTAATAGGCAGAAGGGGAGCCTGCTCACCTCCCAGAGTTGCACTAGTAAATCCACAAGGGATGAGGAATGAGGCTGCAACTCCAAGACGTTGGGCGCTGGGCACTGGGTGGCAGGTTGGAGTCACCATTTGACTATGTGGGGACTTGTCTCTCATTCATTTCCTGGTCAATGACTATGATAGTTAGAGCCAGCTATCTCTGGTAACTCTACCTCAGAATTGTGACTTTAAGGAATATTCCCACGCAGCTGCCGAAACTCCTTATGTTTCGGGGAAATTCCCATCTTCTCCAGACTGACATGGACAGCCTAATTCCATTGCTGGAAAACAAAACAAAACAAAGGAAACCTGGAGTCTGCTCCTCTGTCTGAATTGACAAGATTTAAAACTGGGAATTCTCCTTCCCTGCCTTCTGCTGGCCCCTCCTTTCCTTCCCTCCCTCCTGTTTCTGCACCACCTGGGAGGCAGTCTGCTTAACTGGCTCCTCAATGCCACAGGCACCATCAGCTCCTCCTCCTATCCTAGATGTTGAGGATCCAAGACCCCCGAAGTCAGATTTCCCCACCAACGTTCCAGGTAAAAATTAACCATGGGGGCCAAATTATCTTACCTGGATTCAAGTAAAACGTATTCAGTGTTTAAGCTAATTTAAGTTTGCTGGTTTGAGATAGACAATGTTTATCAACATTAAAAAAAAAAACGTTTATTCTACCTAGATTTGCTGAAGGTCCAATAAGCTCATGTTATCTCTGTTCCAATTTGTTAGCAAAAGGATGGCTTAAAGTGATGGTTAATTTTGTGTGTCTCAAAGTTTTCATGGGTAATTGTTAAGATAGATTTGAAAGTCTTTGGTAAGCTGAAATGTTAAAGTTTTGTTGCATGATAAATTGAGATTGAATTCATTGGCTATCTAATGAGATAAGAGGCTAAAGCACTAATTACTAGATGTAGGCCTGTGCTTTTGACTTGTAAAAAACTAAGGATATTTGGATCTGTGGGAAAACATGTTTTGTGCTTAATGGATTCATAAATTTGTCCTTCAAAAAAAATTCTGATGTAACTAAGATTTCTAAGAGTTAAAATTCTGCTACATGTAGGTAAAACTGATAAAAATAAGAAAAGCAACTCTGCATGTAGAAAAATAGGAGATATTAAAGAAAATATAAGAAATGGACATATATATTTGTTGAAGGTGAAAGAAAGTAATTTTGTCCTAAATGAGACTGGTTATTTGGAGAGAAATGGCTTGGGACAAAATCTAAATGCAAAGAAAAGTTGTAGAAGTTTCGTGAAGGAAAATCTTTAAAAAGAAATTTTATGTGTGGTCAGGATAGACTAAGGTTAAAAGAAATGGATTTTAAAAGTACACGGGGTTAAGATTAAAATTCCTCACCCTTTGGTCCAAAGGCTGGGGAAACGATGGCAATACCCTTAGTACCAGCTTCCAAATCCTCCACATTTGTGTTTTTCCTGTTCAGCAGAGGAACGGATGCCTCTGCATTGTGAGGGATGATATATGAAGAGCTTTTACTAAGGTACATGGCAGCCATTTTACTACACTTAGCCCACTGTGTGCCAAAAATGGATATCCACATAGCTGAAACATATTTATGTGGGCATTGTTGATAAAGGCAGGGAAATAGACCTTGACTTTGGCTCTTTAACCCCTTTCCTCAATGTCCAATGATCAATATGTAAGTTAGTGCTGAGCCAAAATAAAATTAGTGCAACCTAAGACACCCAAGGAGGTCTTGTTTGGTCACAGTCCATACCCCCAAGTATGAAAAAAACAGGAAAGACCAGGTCATCTCTGGGAGGTGGGGTCAAGCCTGGGTAAGAATACTCTCAGCACCTGGAGAGACTGACAGGGCTTTTGGCTGCCGGTTACAGCCAGCTATGGGAAATTGAGATAAGGGACAACTATCTTCCTTTTTCCTATAGATGGGTGCCAGAGTCCAGCTCCAGCAGGTCCAGGGGTTCCGGAAGAAGAACAGCATCAGTGAAATAAAACGAAACTAAAATAAAAAACTAAAAAATAAAAAACTAAAATAAAAAACTAAAACTAAAATAAAATGGACACAGACAACAGCAGTGTGTTGAACTGGCCGATTTATTGTAGCAAACGTGGCATTATATTTGCTAGTGATTTCCTTGTAGCATACGTCATCTATGTTTTCTGGCATTACCCAATTCTAAAATTGTTCCTTTGTGTCATCACCCAATAAGGAATAACATGATTGTTTTCTCATAACGTTCCCTCCTGCCCTTTGCTTATTGATTAATTTCTTTCATTGTTTTTATTATGTATCTACGTTTATCTATAATCTATAAAGTATTTGCTTTGCTGTTTTCTTGATAGATCATTTATCTCTCAACACCTCAAGTGGAACAGTTACAGGGACATGACCTGTTAGTTGTTTCCCTGAACCATTCGTGATTTTGAAGAACAAAAGTGTCCGCCTGGGTCCGAGGTGCCAGGAAGGGGGCCAAGAGGGCCTTAGAAACCCACACCTTATACATTCTCAGAGAGAAAATGCACCTAGGAACCAATGGACCATTCTGTACTTTAACCAACTAGGTTCAATCATCATCTGGAATGCCTCTTGGGGGCCAAGTGGGCCTAGGGGTTAGAGTGACCTGTGTCCATAGATACACTTCTTAGTTACCAGAGTGGGGCTTTCAAATCCATATGTCTCTTCTTTGTTGGCTGCCTTTGCTGGCAAATGCATGAGGCTATCCTTCCTGTAAGTAGAGGAGTCTCCATAGGGGAAGGCAAGGGCTAAATGCAAGGCCGCACAATTTCTTGCAGAACCTTATTTTCTTTCCTAAAGGTTCTTTTCCCAGGGGGCCTGTCGAGGGCAATTCGCCAACAGACAATACCCCAGGTAGTTTTAAGGCCAAATTACCTAAAAGCGGGAGTACAAGAAGCTTCACTGTCCGTGGGTCATCTTGCAGTCACCAATCCATCCACAGTCACGGCCTTGCCATTCAAGCTGGGATAGCTCGGCTTCCAGCAGATGGGTAATTCCCCAACCAAGGCCATTACTCCTTTAGAATGCATTATGATTCATTTTCTTTTGCACAAAAGCTTGGCCCCAATACAAATTGGAAGGGGGAACCTGGCCCTCAGACAGAAATATCAATGACAATGCAATCTTACAGTTGGACCTGTTCTGCAAATGTGAAGGGAAATGGGGAGAATTCCCATATGTTCATTGTTTTGGGACCTTAAGAAAAAAAATAGAAAGCAATATAAGGTAGATCCTAATTTAATGGCAACCTTTTCTAAAGTCCAGCAATCAGGAGGGTCACAACTAAGGGCCCCTTACCTGTACCCAAAACAGACCTAGAGAAGGAGGAAGGGAAGTCTTCCACTCAACCTCCTCCTCCTATGCAAATAAAACACAATTCTGAAGCCTGCTACCCACCTTAACCAAGGCCTCCCTGTAATGTAACAGGCATGTTTCCCTTACAAGAAGCTAAAATGCCAAAAGAAAAAAAAACCCTTTACATTACAAGGTTTAAGACAGAAGATAAAAGGAGATCTAGGTAAATTTTCTGATCAGAGAAGTGTATAAAGGCTTCTCAGAATATTGCATATGTTTTTGAGTTCACCTAGAAAGATATAATGCTTTTGTTAAATCAGACTCTTAATGAGACAGATGTTTTAAGGAAAAAAAAATTAAAGAAATCTATATACTTTATACCTTAAATTATGCTAAATTAGCCACTATTTTACAAACACAAAATAAGAGCCCAATCGCCTTCCTGGAGAGGTTGAGGGAGGCTCTCATTAAATATATGGCTATCTTGTGAGGAAATGGCAGAAAACATGAATAGACACTTCACTAAAGAAGACATCCAGATGGCCAACAGGCACATGAAAAGATGCTCAGCCTCGCTCCTCATCAGGGAAATACAAATCAAAACCACACTCAGGTATCACCTCACGCCAGTCAGAGTGGCTAAAATGAACAAATCAGGAGACTGTAGATGCTGGAGAGGATGTGGAGAAACGGGAACCCTGTTGCACTGTTGGTGGGAATGCAAACTGGTGCAGATGCTCTGGAAAAAAGTGTGGAGTTTCCTCAAAAAATTAAAAATAGGGGGCGCCTGGGTGGCGCAGTCGGTTAAGCGTCCGGCTTCAGCCAGGTCACGATCTTGCGGTCCGTGAGTTCGAGCCCCGCGTCAGGCTCTGGGCTGATGGCTCAGAGCCTGGAGCCTGTTTCCAATTCTGTGTCTCCCTCTCTCTCTGCCCCTCCCCCATTCATGCTCTGTCTCTCTCTGTCCCAAAAATAAATAAACGTTAAAAACAAAAAAATTAAAAATAGACCTACCCTATGACCCAGCAATAGCACTGCTAGGAATTTGCCCAAGGGACACAGGAGTGCAGATGCATAGGGGCACTTGTACCCCAATGTTTATAGAGCACTCTCAACAATAGCCAAATTATGGAAAGAGCCTAAATGTCCATCAACTGACGAATGGAAAAGAAATTGTGGTTTATATACACAATGGAATACTATGTGGCAATGAGAAAGAATGAAATATGGCCTTTTGTAGCAACGTGGATGGAACTGGAGAGTTTTATGTTAAGTGAAAGAAGCCATACAGAGAGGGACAGATACCATATGTTTTCACTCTTTTTTTTTTTTTTTAACATTCTCCTAGCACTTACGTTTTTGGGGTTTTTTTCATGTATGAACTTTATTCTTTTTAATATGAAATTTATTGCCAAATTGGTTTCCATACAACACCCAGTGCTCATCCCAAAAGGTGCCCTCCTCAATGCCCTTCACCCGCCCTCCCCTCCCTCCCACCCCCCATCAACCCTCACTTTGTCCTCAGTTTTAAGAGTCTCTTATGCTTTGGCTTTCTCCCTCTCTAACCTCTTTTTTTTTATTCCCCTCCCCCATAGACTTCTGTTAAGTTTCTCAGGATCCACATAAGAGTGAAAACATACGGTATCTGTCTTTCTCTGTATGACTTATTTCACTTAACATAAAACTCTCCAGTTCCATCCACGTTGCTACAAAAGGCCATATTTCATTCTTTCTCATTTCCACATAGTATTCCATTGTGTATATAAACCACAATTTCTTTTCCATTCGTCAGTTGATGGACATTTAGGCTCTTTCCATAATTTGGCTATTGTTGAGAGTGTTCTATAAACATTGGGGTACAAGTGCCCCTATGCATCTGCACTCCTGTGTCCCTTGGGCAAATTCCTAGCAGTGCTATTGCTGGGTCATAGGGTAGGTCTATTTTTAATTTTTTGAGGAAACTCCACGCTGTTTTCCAGAGCATCTGCACCAGTTTGCATTCCCACCAACAGTGCAACAGGGTTCCCATTTCTCCACATCCTCTCCAGCATCTACAGTCTCCTGATTTGTTCATTTTAGCCACTCTGACTGGCATGAAGTGATACCTGAGTGTGGTTTTGATTTGTATTTCCCTGATGAGGAGCGAGGCTGAGCATCTTTTCATGTGTTTGTTGGCCATCTGGATGTCTTCTTTAGTGAAGTGTCTATTCATGTTTTCTGCCCATTTATTCACTGGATTATTTGTTTTTCGGGTGTGGAGTTTGGTGAGCTCTTTATAGATTTTGGATACTATCCCTTTGTCTGATATGTCATTTGCAAATATCTTTTCCCATTCCGTTGGTTGACTGTTAGTTTTGTTAATTGTTTCCTTTGCTGTGCAGAAGCTTTTTATCTTGATGAGGTCCCAGTAATTCATTTTTACCTTTAATTCCCTTGCCCTTGTGGATGTTTCAAGTAAGAAATTGCTGCGGCTGAGGTCAGAGAGGTTTTTTCCTGCTTTCTCCTCTAGGGTTTTGATGGTTTCCTGTCTCACATTCAGGTCCTTTATCCTTTTGAGTTTGTTTTTGTGAATGGTATAAGAAAGTGGTCTAGTTTCATTCTTCTGCATGTTGCTGCCCAGTTCTCCCAGCACCATTTGTTAAAGAGACTGTCTTTTTTCCATTGGATAGTCTTTCCTGCTTTGTCAAAGTCTAGTTGGCCATACATTTGTGGGTCTAGTTCTGGGGTTTCTATTCTATTCCATTGGTCTATGTGTCTGTTTTTGTGCCAATACCATGCTGTCTTGATGATTGCAGCTTTGTAGTAGAGGCTAAAGTCTGGGATTGTGATGCCTCCTGCTTTGGTCTTCTTCTTCAAAATTACTTTGGCTCGTGCTCGCTTCGGCAGCACATATACAAAATTACTTTGGCTATTCGGGGCCTTTTGTGGTTCCATATGAATTTTAGGATTGCTTGTTCTAGTTTCAAGAAGAATGCTGGTGCAATTTTGATTGGGATTGCATTGAATGTGTAGATCGCTTTGGGTGGTATTGACATTTTAACAATATTTATTCTTCCAATCCATGAGCACAGAATGCTTTTCCATTTCTTAGTATCTTCTTCAGTTTCCTTCATAAGCTTTCTATAGTTTTCAGCATACAGATCTTTTACATCTTTGGCTAGGTTTATTCCTAGGTGTTTTATGCTGCTTGATGCAATTGTGAGTGGGATCAGTTTCTTTATTTCTCTTTCTTTTTTAAAAAATTTTTTTTCAACGTTTATTTATTTTTGGGACAGAGAGAGACAGAGCATGAACGGGGGAGGGGCAGAGAGAGAGGGAGACACAGAATCAGAAACAGGCTCCAGGCTCTGGGCCATCAGCCCAGAGCCCAACGCGGGGCTCGAACTCACGGACCGTGAGATCGTGACCTGGCTGAAGTTGGACGCTTAACCGACTGCGCCACCCAGGCGCCCCTATTTCTCTTTCTGTTGCTTCATTATTAGTGTATAAGAATGCAACTGATTTCTGTACACTGATTTTGTATCCTGCAACATTGCTAAATTCATGTATCAGTTCTAGTAGACTTTTGGTGGAGTCTACCGGGTTTTCCATGAATAATATCATGTCATCTGCAAAAAGTGAAAGCTTAACTTCATCTTTGCTAATTTTGATGCCTTTGATTTCCTTTTGTTGTCTGATTGCTGATGCTAGCACTTCCAACACTATGTTAAACAACAGCGGTGAGAGTGGACATCCCTGTCGTGTTACTGATCTCAGGGAAAAAGCTCTCAGTTTTTCCTCATTGAAGATGATATTAGCTGTGGGATTTTCTTAAATGGCTTTTATGATGTTTAAGTATGTTCTTTCTATCCCAACTTTCTCGAGGGTTTTTATTAAGAAAGGATGCTGAATATTGTCAAATGCTTTTTCTGCATCGATTGACAGGATCATATGGTTCTTATCTTTTCTTTTATTAATGGAGATGTATCACATTGATTGATTTGCGAATGTTGAACCAGCCCTGCAGCCCAGGAATCAATCCCACTTGATCATGGGGAATAATTCTTTTTTTTTTTTTTAATTTTTTTTTCAACATTTATTTATTTTTGGGACAGAGAGAGACAGAGCATGAACGGGGGAGGGGCAGAGAGAGAGGGAGACACAGAATCGGAAACAGGCTCCAGGCTCTGAGCCATCAGCCCAGAGCCCGACGCGGGGCTCGAACTCACGGACCGCAAGATCGTGACCTGGCTGAAGTCGGACGCTTAACCGACTGCGCCACCCAGGCGCCCCGGAATAATTCTTTTTATATGTTGTTGAACTCAATTTGCTAGTATCTTATTGAGAATTTTTGCATCCATACTCATCAGGGATATTGGCCTGTAGTTCTCTTTTTTTACTGGGTCTCTGTCTGGTTTAGGAATCAAAGTAATGCTGGCTTCATAGAATGAGTCTGGAAGTTTTCCTTCCCTTTCTATTTTTTGGAATAGCTTGAGAAGAATCAGTATTATTTCTGCTTTAAATGTCTGGTAGAACTCCCCCTGGGAAGCCATCTTGTCCTGGACTCTTATTTGTTGGGAGATTTTTGTTAACTGATTCAATTTCTTCACTGGTTCAAGCTTTCTATTTCTTCCTGTTTGAGTTTTGGGAGTGTGTGGGTGTTTAGGAATTTGTCCATTTCTTCCAGGTTGTCCAGTTTGTTGGCATATAATTTTTCATAGTATTCCCTGATAATTGCTTCTATTTCTGAGGGATTGGTTGTAATAATTCCATTTTCATTCATGGTTTATCTATTTGGGTCATCTCCCTTTTCTTTTTGAGAAGCCTGGCTAGAGTTTTATCAATTTTGTTTATTTTTTCAAAAAACCAACTCTTGGTTTCATTGATCTGCTCTACAGATTTTTTAGATTCTATATTATTTATTTCTGCTCTGATCCTTATTATTTCTCTTCTTCTGCTGGGTTTGGGGTGTCTTTGATGCTCTGCTTCTATTTCCTTGAGGTGTGTTGTTAGATTTTGTATTTGGGATTTTTCTTGTTTCTTGAGATAGGCGTGGATTGCAATGTATTTTCCTCTCATGACTGCCTTTGCTGCAACCCAAAGCATTTGGATTGTTGTATTTTCATTTTCACTTTTTTCCATATATTTTTAAATTTCTTCTCTAATTGCCTGGTCAACCCATTCATTCTTTAGTAGGGTGTTCTTTACCCTCCATGCTTTTGGAGATTTCCAGACTTTTTCCTGTGGTTGATTTCAAGCTTCATAGCATTGTGGTCTGAAAGTATGCATGGTATGATTTCAATTCTTGTATACTTATGAAGGGCTGTTTTGTGACCCAGTATGTGATCTATCTTGGAGAATGTTCCATGTTCACTCGAGAAGAAAGCACACTCTGTTGCTTTGGGATGCAGAGTTCTAAATATATCTGTCAAGTCCATCTTTTCCAATGTATCATTCAGGGCCCTTGTTTCTTTATTGACCGTGTGTCTAGATGATCTATCCATTGTTGTAAGTGGAGTCCCCTGCAATTACCACATTCTTATCAATAAGGTTGCTTATGTTTGTGAGTAATTGTTTTATATATTTGGGGGCTCCTGTATTTGTCACGTAGACATTTATAATTGTTAGCTCTTCCTGATGGATAGACCCTGTGATTATTATATAATGCCCTTCTTCATCTCTTGTTACAGCCTTTAATTTAAAGTCTAGTTTGTCTGATATAAGTATGGCTACTCCAGCTTTCTTTTGACTTCCAGTAGCATGATAGATAGTTCTCCAACCCCTCACTCTCAATCTGAAGGTGTCCTTAGGTCTGAAATGAGTCTCTTGTAGACAGAAAATAGATGGGTCTTGTTTTTTTTATCCATTCTGATACCCTATGTCTTTTGGTTGGAGCATTTAGTCCATTTATATTCAGGGTTATTGTAGAAAGATATGGGTTTAGAGTCATCATGATGTCTGTAAGTTTCATGCTTGTAGTGATATCTCTGGTACATTGTCTCACAGGATCCCCCTTAGGATGTCTTGTAGGGCTGGTTTAGTGGTGATGAATTCCTTCAGTTTTTGTTTGTTTTGGAAGACCTTTATATCTCCTTCCATTCTAAATGACAGACTTGCTGGATAAAGGATTCTGGGCTGCATATATTTTCTCTTCATCACATTGAAGATATCCTGCCATTCCTTTTTGGCCTGCCAAGTTTCAGTAGATAAATCAGTCACTAGTCTTATTGGTCTCCCTTTATATGTTAGAGCATCCCTAGCTGCTTTCAGAATTTTCTCTTTATCCTTGTATTTTGCCAGTTTCACTATGATATGTCGTGCAGAAAATCGATTCAAGTTACGTCTGAAGGGAGTTCTCTGTGCCTCTTGGATTCAATGCCTTTTTCCTTCCCCAGATCAGGGAAGTTCTCAGCTATGATTACTTCAAGTACACCTCAGCACCTTTCCCCCTCTCTTCCTCCTCTGGAATCCCATTATGCATATGTTATTACGTTTAATTGTGTCACTTAGTTCTCTAATTCTCCCCTCATACTCCTGGATTTTTTTTATCTCTCTTTTTCTCAGCTTCCTCTTTTTCCACAATTTTATCTTCTAGTTTACCTATCTCTCCTCTGCCTCTTCAATCCGAGCTGTGGTCACCTCCATTTTATTTTGCAGATCATTTTAGCATTTTTTAGCTCCTTCTGACTGTTTCTTAGTCCCTTGATCTCTGTAGTAATAGGTTCTCTGCTGTCCTCTATGCACTTTTCAAGCCCACCAATTAATTTTATGACTATTATTTTAAATTCATTTTCTGTTACATTGTTTAAATCGTTTTTGATCAGTTCGTTAGCTGTCACTACTTCCTGGAGTTTCTTTTGAGGAGAATTCTTCCGTTTTGTCATTTTGGATAATCCCTGGAGAGGCGTGGAACTGCAGGGCTCTTCCCCTGTGCTGTCTGGAGTAACTTGCATTGGTGGGTGGGGCCACAGTCAGACCTGATGTCTGCCCCCAGCCCACCACTATGGCCACAGTCAGACTGGTGTGTACCTTATCTTCCCCTCTCCCAGGGGAAGGACTCACTGTGGAGTGGGGTGGCCCCTGTCTGGACTACTTGCACACTGCCAGGCTTGTGGTGCTGCTTCAATGGGATCTGGCGTATTTGCTGGGGTGGATCTGAAAGGTTCACAGGGGTGGGAGGGGCAGACTTAGCTTGCTTTGTCTTCAGTGGTCTGCTTTAGGGGGAACCCTGCAGCACCAGGAGGGAGGCAGACCCATCAGAGGGATGGATCCGCAGAAGCACAGTGTTGGGTGTTTGCGGGGTGCAAGCAAGTTCAGTGAGAGGAACTGGTTCCCTTTGGGATTATGGCTGGGGGATGGGCGAGGGAGAAGGCACTGGCCAGTGCCTTTGTTCCCCACCAAGCTGAGCTCTGTCTTCCAGGGCCCATTACCTCTTCTTCCCGGTGTCCTCTAGCCCTCCTGCTCTCTGAGCAGAGCTGTTGACTTATAACATTCCAGATGTTAAGTCCCGCTGGCTGTCAGAACACACTCCATCTGGCCCCTCCACTTTTGCAAGCCAGACTCAGGGGCTCTGCCTTGCCAGGCGGGCTGCCCTCCACCACCACAGATCCCACCCACCAGTCTGTGTAGCGTGCACCGACTCTCCACCCTTCCTACCCTCTTCCCTGTGCCTCTCATCTGCACTTGGCTCCAGAGAGTCTGTTCTGCTAGTCTTCTGGGTGTTTTCTGGGTTATTTTGGCAGATGTGGGTGGAATCTAAGTGGTTAGCAGGACGCGGTGAGTCCAGCGTCCTCCTATGCCGCCATCTTCCTTCCATACGTTTTCACTCTTATGTGGATCCTGAGAAACTTAACAGAAGTCCATGGGGGAGGGGAAGAAAAAAAAGAGATTAGAGAGGGAAAGAGACAAATCATAAGAGACTCTTAAAAACTGAGAACAAACTGAGGGTTGATGGGGGAGGGGAGGGAGGGGAGGGTGGGTGATGGGTATTGAGGAGGACACCTTTTGGGATGAGCACTGGGTGTTGTATGGAAACCGATTTGACAATAAATTTCATATTAAAAAGTAAAATAAAATAAAATAAAATAAAATAAAATAAAATAAAATAAAAATATGGCTATCTCCCCTAACACTCCTAAGGCTGAGATGATTTTAAAGGACAAATTTGTCACTCAATCAGCCCTAAATATTCAAAGAAAATGCAAAAATGGGCTGTTGGCCTTGAAGGGACCCTGGAGGTGCTCTTATGAGCTGCCAATTGGGGATATTACAACCAAGACCAAGAGGAGAAGAAGAAGAAAAAAAAACAGAAAAGGAGGCTTAAAAATAAAAATCTGGGGGCGCCTGGGTGGCGCAGTCGGTTAAGCGTCCGACTTCAGCCAGGTCACGATCTCGCGGTCCGGGAGTTCGAGCCCCGCGTCAGGCTCTGGGCTGATGGCTCAGAGGCTGGAGCCTGTTTCCGATTCTGTGTCTTCCTCTCTCTCTGCCCCTCCCCCGTTCATGCTCTGTCTCTCTCTGTCCCAAAAATAAATAAACGTTGAAAAAAAAAATTAAAAAAAAAATCTGAAGCCTTAGTGACCTTAAGTAGTATGTCAGACTGGACTTCCCGAGGTCCTGGCCATTTATATGACCATTCAGAACACTACAATAAGAACGTCCCCAGAGGGGACAACCAAAATGAAAACCCCATAAAGCCCTGCCCCTTATGTGGAAAAGATCACTGGAGATCTGAATGCCCTTGGGGACCTCTCTCTGTGAGGGATCAGATAACCAATGTCCCTGGAAGGGACTAACCAGGGACTGGGGCTCTTCACAGTAGCTCCCCTAAACCAACTGTCTATCAGAAACCCAGAGCCTCAGGTAACTCTAAATATAGAAGGAAAACTGGTTGATTTCCTTCTTAACACCCGAGCTACCTTTTCAGGACCCTCCTTTCCAGGCCAACTATCCAAATGCAGCATGACGATTAGAGGTATTTCCAGAAAACTGCTAACTAAATTTTCCTCTCAGACCCTGGGATGTGTATGGGGAAACCTAGTTTTTTTCTTATTCTTTCCTGATAATGCCAGAGAGCCTTACTCCCTTGCTAGAAAGGAAGATTATAACTAAATTAGAGACTATGGTGCTACTAACTCCAGGACGGACAAACAATTATGTGAGTTTTTGGACATTACTAGGTATTGTAGGCTGTAGATACCAGGGTTCAGAAAAACAGTGCTTAGAGTCAACAGCAATAGTTTTCATTTGCGTTTTCCCCATACTCATTTCTGTTCCTGAAAGGAACAACTTCAAATTCTTACAATTTTTTTTTTACATTTAGGTATTTTGATAATTAGTTCCATATACCTAAATGGCATGCCTATTTCCATTTTTTATTTATTAATTTTAGAATCTCATTTTTATTGAAGTATAATTAATGTACAATGTTCTTTATTAAGCTTTGCTATAATTTCTCTAATGTGTCAGTTATTTATTGTCGTAATGATACTACATACCAATAAATCAGAGTAGCATGTATTTATTCACAAACATTTAGCTTCACTCCTACATGTGAGAGTTGGCTGGACAGTCCTCCTGCACCCGAGTGGCCGGCATAGCTGAGCTCAGCCAGGCCCCCTGTGCATTTGTGGCCAGCTGGTAGGTCAGCTAGGAACTGTCCAGTCCTGGGTGGCCTCCTCTGGTGTAACTTGGCCCTTCTCCACATGGCTTCTCATTAGCCCACAGCTTGTACATGTTTCCATGGCAGTGGGGTTCTCAGAGAGAGACAACATAATTGTGCAGAGGCTTTCGAGGCCTAGGCTTAGCGCTGGCACACATCACACCTACAACATTCCAAAGCCAGGCACAAAGCCACTTCAGTCCAAGGGATTGGAAATTGTGCTTTCTGTTCCACCATGACAACAGCATGTGCTCTGTTGACTATCTTACGGACTAGAGATAACCTTCTGAAGAACTGAGAACTGCAGTGGGTCCACACTTGTGAGTGAGACGTCAACCTGTCTTGTTTTTAAGTACTGGGATTTTTTTTTTTTTGGTACTTCAGCATTACTCAGCTAAAGCTGGCAAATTCAGTAATCAAGCTTTAAAAATTCATAGTCTATTCTATAACCATGTTTAGACTATAGATTTGTTCTAAAGTTGAGGATCAGTAGAGTGTTTTCATCATTACACCTTCTGAATACTGTTTACTGAGAGACCAACTAGCGTATTATAATTCTGTTTCTTTTCCTATGTCACTTTTCCCTCTCCTGTTATTTTTTCTCTTGCATTATCTTCTACTGCTTCCCTAAATTGGGAGGTGCTATTCAGTCTTAAAGGTGATATTAAATCTTTTGGTTGGCAGTTATTTTTTCCTGGATGTTTCTCTACTGAAGTGCACTATCCTCCTGGATGAATCCAAATGGATTATTCTCTGGGTGTCCTGCACTACCCAGAATATTTGTTTTTACTTTTTTCTGGGTTGAAAAAGTAAATTTTTTGGCTGTTTCTTGTATTTTCTTCTATCAGGTTCATCTCCTAATTTTTATGTATTTTTTAAGAAGGGCTATCAGAGACATAAGGTTTTGAGTCTTTCATATCTAAGAATGTCTCTATTCTACCCCAATATTTGAATTTGGGTTGAAATCCACTTTGCCACAGATCTTTGAAGGCATCTATTTCATTATCTTTAAGTATCCAACATTGGCAATTTTTACTTAAAAATTAGTCCACAGAGTGTTTGAGAGTGTTGAAGATTGCTTCTTTATAACTTTCAAAACTTCTCATTGAAGGAGCCATTTTTTGTTATTTTGCTGGCAATCAATTGGCCTTGTTATTTGGAACTATTGTGTCTTTTAGATCAGGGTAACTAATTATCTGGAGTTATTTATTGATTTCTTTGCTTCTATTTCTTTTTCTTTTCTCTATTCTTAATATTTCTACTGATCAGAAGTTAGATCTCCTGCATTCATATTCTATGAACTTTATGTTTTCTTTTATATTTTCTCTTGTATTTTCCCCCTTTCCCTTCCCTTTCTTTCTTTCTCTTTCTCTTTCCTTTTCTCTTTCTCTCTCTTTCTCTTTCTCTTTCTCTCTCTCTTTTCTTTCTTTCTTTCTTTCTTTCTTTCTTTCTTTCTTTCTTCCTTTCCATTTTGAAAGTTTTTTGAATTATACTAAGTGGTTCTTGCCTGGGGGTCTTGACCACAGAGCTTGAGAGAATGACAGAGTTTTTGCTATCTCAGCCAGCAGCCTTCTTTGGGTGGTGGTCCTCAAAGTATAGCTTCCTAGATGGGGCCACAACTGGCTTAACTGATTCAGTCATCCTGATGGGATAGCTGATGCTCAAATCTTGGATTATAAAAATCAAATTTTCTAAAATAGTCTTTGAAAACTAAGGAAGTGTGCTTTAGATATGATAAAAGGCTAAGGGAATGGTTGATTTTGTTCTCTGAAGCCCTTGGCATGTGCAGGAATAAAGGGCATGTCTGAGGATGGTGACTGTGTTACTGAGCAACCAAGGCCAATACTGACTTTACATAAAAATTTCTCACAGGCAGGACCCAACACCTGCTACCCTGAGGGGGAACTTGGGTGATTCAATGCCTCTGCTGGAGGCCAAGGGGGCACATTCCAAGCAAGCCCTCCTACACCTCTTCTTTATCATCCTCCTCTCCCCTCCCTTGGGAAAATTGCATTCCAGGAGGGAAACTTGATATTTGACTGGGGCCAAGGATGCTTCAGCAGGATCATCAGAGTTGTTTTACAACATCAGCCTCAGTCAACACCACTGATGTGAGGAGAGGTGGCCAGAACTGGGGAAAGAAAATAGATCTGATGATACTTTCATTAATTACTATCTACTGAGTACTCACTCACTTTACACTTTACACAGTTTCACATATGAGTACATACTACAGAAAAACTTAGACATAGGAGTTCCCTATTGTACTCTCTGAATCCCACATTGAGTGGGTAATTTGAGGAGCACTTGGAGAAAAGAACAAAATACACAATTTATCAAATCACAAGTGATGTCAGGATCAAAGGGAAGAAGGAAGTGGTAGATAAAATTAAATTTCCTTATAACCTGCAGCCCTTTGACAAATACTTGAGGCTGGCAGGGTATAACATTCATCCAGAGACTCCCAACTTTCTCAATGTTAAGGCTTTGCTGGAGGGAAAAACAACTTCAGCTTGACAACAACTAGGCCTCAGGGATCCTGTGAGTCTTCTTGAACTTATGAAAGTCCTTTCAGAAATGCCCCCTTGCCTTTACCTCCCCCAACTCCCAAGTATATAATCAGTCACTCTTCACAGTCCCAGGCAGCTCCTTCTGCCCATGGGTCCTGTCCCCATACTTTAATAAAACTGCCTACAGCACCGAGGATATCTCAATAAAAAAGACATCTTTTTTGGCCATCAGCTCTGAACTCCAACATTTTCCACATTAACAAATATGACATGATGCCTCCCTTTGGACATCTTAGTTCATATATTGGAAGACAATACAAATTCAGTGATAAGATCAATCAAAACTCACCTTGCTTTGCAGACTTCAGAGCTATGGTGTTCATGTGTTGGCTCACCTCCCTAAATCCACTCCCAGTGGCTAGTGAGTTGTGGCTGTGACTTTCAAATATTGCCTTACTCTTTGAACATTGTTTTTTTTTTTAGTTTTTTTTAAACCATTTTTGAGAGACAGAGAGAAACAGAGCATGAGTAGGGGAGGCACAGAAAGAGAGGGAGACACAGAATCTGAAGCAGGCTCTAGGCTCTGAGCTATCAACACAGAGCCCCACGTGGGGCTCAAACTCACAAACTGCAAGATCATGACCTGAGTCGAAGTCAGACGCTTAACCAACTGAGCCACCCAAGCACCCCGCTCTCTGAACATTTTTAACTTTACTACTGTACCTGGAAAAAGAGGTTTTCTCATCTTGGAAAAGGAATTTCAAGTAAAGAACAGCAATCATGGAGTTGTTGGTGACAGGTGCAGAAAACAACTGAGCTCTATTCATGGAAGTGGCATCTTGATTTACTTATCAAAACTTGTGCAAAGTAGCTACAACTGCTTTTTAGAGAAAATGAATACCCTGAAATGCATAGCTGGAAAAAAAATGGAAAGTGCAGCAAAACATGAAACTCACATTTCAGAGTGTGAAGCAGCCACCACTACAGAAGTAGAAGGTAAAAAATAACATAGGTAAGAGTAGAACTTCATAACATAGAAAACACACACACACAATAGAAAGAATCAAAAAACCAAATGTGTTCTTCGAAACACTAATAAAAGTGGCCTGTCTCTGATTAGATTATAAGTCATCAGTAATGAAAAAGGGACACATAGTATAAAGGATCAGAAATCATAAAGAAAATAGGAGGAGATTAAGAATAACTCTATGAAAATAAATTGGAAGATTTATATGAAATGGACAATTTTCTTTTTTTTTAATTTTAATATTTATTTATTCTTGAGAGAGAGAGAGAGAGAGAACACGAACAGGGGAGAAGCAGAGAGAGAGAGGGAGATACAGAATCTGAAGCAGGCTCCTGGTTCTGAGCTCTCAGCACAGAGCCCAACACGGGGCTCTAACTCACAAAAGCAAGCTCATGACATGTACCGAAGTCTGACGCTTAACCTACTGAGCCACCCAGATGCCCCTGAAATGGACAATTTTCTTAAAAACATAACTTATAAAAGTGGACTCAAGAAGAAAGAACAAATCTGAACTACCCAATAACTAAATGTATTGAATTAGTAGTAAAAACATATTTTTATACAAAAATTTCCAGACTCAGATGGTTTTACCAGAGACTTACTGAATAATAAAAGAAGAAATAACGTCAAAATTATAATTAACTGCACAGAAAAATTTCAAAGAGTATACTCCTCAATTCTGTATATGATTCTAACAAAACTGTGATACCAAACCTGACCAGGGTATTATGTTTGTAAATGATAATTTGTACATTGAAATATAAAATAATTACAAAGAAATTATTAGGACTAACAAGGGTTTTAAAAAGAGATGGATACAAAACAAGTCACATTCCCATGTTAGGAAAAAAACACTTTAAAATTATAAAACACTAACAGCAATATAATAGTGTATAAAGAACATAAAAATGAATATTACAAAATTTGTGCAAGATTTCCACGGTGAGAAATAGTGACAAATGTACATGAGTTAAATAACTCGATATTGTGGAAGTGTTAGTTTTCTCCCAAAGGATCTATGGATTCCAACGAAGCCCCACTCAAAAATCCAACTAAACAAATTGATTTTAAAATGTGTGTACAAACGAAAAAAGGTCGAGGTTCCATCAAAACTCTTCTTCAATTCCATATATTTTTATTGTATGTTCTACTTGTAGTTCTCACAGGTCCACACTTTAGATCAGCCCCCTCTGGCCTCAGGGCATTTGCCCATTTCAAAGATCTATTCCAGACTACTTTGACTCCACAAAGGGCCTCATTAAGAGTGGGACAGGGGCGCCTGGGTGGCTCAGTCGGTTGAGCGTCCGACTTCGGCTCGGTCATGATCTCGCCATCCGTGAGTTTGAGCCATGCGTCCCGCTCTGTGCTGGCCGCTCAGAGCCTGGGGCTTGTTTCAGATTCTGTGTCTCCCTCTCTCTCTGACCCTCCCCCATTCATGCTCTGTCTCTCTCTGTCTCAAAAATAAATAAACGTTAAAAAAAAAAAGTGGGACAGAAGCTATAAGAAAGTAAAAAGATGGACAAGTGCAAATTTCTCTGGAGTCTATTATTGTGTGATAATTGCATCTCCAGGCCTAGATGGGGGCTTAGGATCTATTAAGGAAAAAGAATCCTTAGGAGCTACCACCTTGATAACAGGTAACTCAGGCCCTCCAGAAGGAAAGCAGAGGGCAGAGCTCCCTTAGTGGCCGCCTCAGGAAAGATTGTCACTGTAGACACCTGTGTTGTTTGGGTTTCCTCTTTCACTAGTCTGCAGGTGGGTGGGACAGCAGGGAGTTAGGCTTGTCAGCTAGCTGAAGGATGAGTGAATGGATGCCTGTAACTTTATTCACACTTTCTTTCTCCGTACAGGGATGAGAAACAGCTCAACCTTTGAAAGAGAAAGGACTTTGGTCTCCATCCTAAAGACAGCTAAGTATAACAATGCGGAAGAGATGGAATTCACTCTGCAATCAGTCCTGGAGAGAGAAGCCCCTAAGGTTTAGTCGGGAAATGGGAATTTAAAGGGACACAGAGAAGAAAAAGAAGCAGGAGGAGAAGGGGAAGGAAGAGGAGAGGGAGAAGAAGGAGAAGGAGAAGGAGAAGTGGAGGAGGAGTAGGAGGAGGTGGAAATGGAGGAGGAGGAGTAGCAGGAAGAGGAGTAGGTGGAGGAGGAGGAGGGGGAGGAGGAGAAGTAGTATAGGGGACTTGAGACTTGAGCAGGCTAGGTAAAAATGAACGTGTGCTCTTCTCCACACCTCATCTCCCTTTCTCAGAGGAAGAGTCTGGGCCAGTACAACTAGGACCAGAGCTAAGGTCTCTGGAGGAAGTACCTGGTATTTTTCTGTTCTATTCACTGCCATATTTTATGGAGAAAATGGACATAGCCACAGATGACATTTAGTCCCCTCAAATTATGTGATCACTAAGAATAATGTTGACAATTACATTTATGAATAAAAATTGTGAACCAATGATAATTCATAGCTGAGAAGTTCCTTAATGAATGGTAGTTAATAATGGAAATCAATTCATAACCAAATGAATAATATCCAATAACTACCAATGGCTTCTGTGCCAACCAAAGTCACTTAAGAAACTTACGAGTTACTAAAACTATGTGAATATAATTACTCATGGCAATAACTAAATGATAAGGTTAATAGATTAAGGGTTTTTTTTAAGGTACCATTAGAAGAAATGAGAAGTAATAAACTTTTCCTTGCCAATGTTCGGAGATGTAGAAATAAGTCAGCTTGTAGACGTCCTATTAAGAGTTGATACTATACCATGTTTGAGGGGATATGAGTAGAATATCTGCTACATGGTGCCAACTCTGTGGGTTCAGAATGAATCACCCCAAAGTGGCATATGGATTATTTTAAGATGAAAACAATCAAGGCCTGGAAGGCTCAGGAAGGAACTTTGACCTCCTTAAGAGCCTAAAAACAATTAGCTAGAGGACCTGCTCCAGGAAGAGAGCAGTTATCACAGATAAGTTCATTATAATATGAACTAGGGGTAGCAGACAAGGAGGAACTTAGCAAGCGTGTTAAAATTGTTCTTTATGTTCCATACTTTCCAGTGCCCAGCAAACATTTATGTACCAAACAGTTACTCTTTTTCATCTTCCTGTGAATTGCTTTCTTCCCCTGAAGCTCCAGACCCTATTCCCTTCTCCTTAGTTGAGGCTGACATATATACCTTATTTTGCTTGAGTATCTTTGGAATCTCTCATGTTTAGGTGGGTTTCCTGTAAGTACATAATGAAATTTGATTTTCTCCTGTTAATCTGTTTCATGTCAATTTAATTTTTACACCAGCCAGAAGAACCTTGAGGGGTAGACAAAATTTTTCCTATTGAACATAATCAAAGACTAAGCTTCTTGCATACTTAACAGGAGAATGTCTTGAGTTTTTAGAAGATCCTAGGTGGTAGAGATGTTACAGTTTTTATGACAGTTACAAGGGCTCTGGTGGCCCCTGATGGCAGGGTGTTTCTTTTGTTTATTGTTGTGGAGCAGGCTGAGTGGAAGAATTTCAGTCTCATCTAAATCCATTTGTTATCATTAAAGAAATCTTGAAACCAGCAGATGTTAGACTAAAACTAAGTGGGTAACTGTTGGGAGAGGTGTTGAGGAGGCAGCTGGTAAATAGGCTTAATGGGCTTTAGTGTCTGTCTTTCCAGCTGCATAGCTAAATGAAGGGCATCAGAAGATGACTGAGATAACTTCAGACTGGTAATCCTTAAAGCCACCACTAAAACGTATTGCAAAATCATATAGGTAGAAAGCTAACAGAGGAATTAAGACAAAATCCTAAAAAGAGAGATTAACACAGAGTCCAAGAAAGGAGAAGACAGGCTAAGGAAGAATAACAGTAAAAAGCCCCAAATGACATATTCAAAAATGGTGCACCTAAATTTAAACATAAATGTATAATTATGCCATTGTAAATGCACTAAATATCCAGTCAAAAGAAGACATTGCCATGTTGTATGGAAGAGCAGCAAATAACACCTGTTTACCAGAGAAATGTACTTTAAATTAAAGATACAAATGCACTAATGTAAAGTGGTGGAAAAGCTATAACATGCTAACAATAAGTATAAAAATAGCTGGTATAGATATATTACTATCAGACAAATTCAAGACAAATAGTCACAGAAAAACACACTTCATTTTTTTTTAATTTTTTTTCAACATTTTTTATTTATTTTTGGGACAGAGAGAGACAGAGCATGAACGGGGGAGGGGCAGAGAGAGAGGGAGACACAGAATCGGAAACAGGCTCCAGGCTCCGAGCCATCAGCCCAGAGCCTGACGCGGGGCTGGAACTCCCGGACCGCGAGATCGTGACCTGGCTGAAGTCGGACGCCCAACCGACTGCGCCACCCAGGCGCCCCCACACTTCACTTTTATAAAAAGGTCAATATAGGGGCGCCTGGGTGGCGCAGTCGGTTGGGCGTCCGACTTCAGCCAGGTCACGATCTCGCGGTCCGGGAGTTCCAGCCCCGCGTCAGGCTCTGGGCTGATGGCTCGGAGCCTGGAGCCTGTTTCCGATTCTGTGTCTCCCTCTCTCTCTGCCCCTCCCCCGTTCATGCTCTGTCTCTCTCTGTCCCAAAAATAAATAAAAAATGTTGAAAAAAAACAAACATTTAAAAAAAAAAGTCAATATATCCTAGAGATATAGAAATTAGGCATTTGTGTATGTGTGTGAAATAACAGAACTTTACAATGTATGAATTAAAAACAGAAATAAAGGGAGAAATAGAACCCACACACAGAGAATTTAACATACTCTCAGTAATGGACAGCACATAGACAAAAGCTTGGTAGGACTATAGGAGATAGGAATGACACCATCAACCACTTAAACCTGATATTTCTGGAAACAATAATAGCAGTATCAACAAGATAGTAGAATAAATGCTGTTTTCATGATAGGCCATAAGGCTTATGTTCTCCAATCAGAAAATCAGTGTATCAGTCAACAAAAAGAAATCCTCTAGAAGAGCCATCCAATCCTTGCAATTGAACAACTTGCTTTTAAAGGACCAAAGAAGTCACAAAAAATTAGAAAATATTTTTAACAGAATGGTAGTAAAAACACTGTATACCACAATTTGAGGGGCCAAGCTAAATTCAGGGGAAATTTATAGCATTAAATGCTTTACACAGAAAACGAAGGATAAATTAAATTTAGCAGAAGGAAGGAAATGAGGAAAAGTTAGAAATTGATTAAAGAAAAATGGAAAATATCTACAAATCTCTGCCAGTAAATAGAAGGAGCACCGCTCACAACTTTTTATGAGACCAACATAAGCCTGATGCCAAAACCAGGCAAAGGCATTCATTACAAAAAAAAAAAAAATACATGGAACATCTATCAACAAAGATGCACAAGACAATACTTCACAAGTTTATTTATTTAACTTAACAAAATAATTTATTAAATTCAATCCAGCAATAAATGAAAAGGATGGTACATTGTGGATTGTATCTCAAGAATGCAAGTTTGGCTTAAGATTCAAAATTCAATGTTCTTCACATATCAGCAGATTAAAAAGCAAAGCCACATGATGTTCTCAATAGGTGGAGAGAAAGCACTAGACAATATCCAACATCCATTCATGATAAAAAGTGATCAGCAAAGTAGAACTAGAAGGGAACTTCTTGAATCATCAAAGGGTATCTACAAAAAGGCTCTAGGGGTGCCTGGGTGGCTCAGTCAGTTGAGCGTCCGACTTCAGCTCAGGTCATGATCTCACGGTTTGTGAGTTCAAGCCCCACATCAGGCTCTGTGCTGACTGCTTGCTCAGAGCCTGGAGACTGCTTCAGATTCTGTGTCTCCTTCTTTCTCTGCCCCTCCCCAACTCACACTTTGTCTCACTCTGTTTCTCAAAACTAAATAAATGTAAAAAAAAAGGCTCTATGGCATGTCATAATTACTGATGAAAGACTTCATGCTTTCCCCCTAAGATTGGGAATAAGGAAGAATATTGGCTCTCACCACTTCTATTCAATGTTGTACTGAAGGCCCTTGATGGTGCAGTAAGATATGGAAAATAAAAGAAAGACATGCAGATTGGAAAGCCTGAAGTATGATTGTCTGCATTTGCAGATTATGTATTCAATGGAATACATTCATCTATGTAGAAAATCCAATGGAATCTACATAGAAACTACAATAAATAAATGTCTTGAATAAAGTCACAGGATACAAGGTTTAACATAAAGATTTAGTTGTATGTCTATAAATTAGCTTCTCCTTATTGCTCTCCACTGATTGAATCTGGAGCCAAAATTCTGGTTACATGGGCTTCTGAAGTGGATTTTTTCTTCTTTTAATAAATGCATGGGAGACCAATGGTAGAAGAGTTTTCAGAACAAAAGAAAAGGGAGCAAATTTCCATTTGGCATCTCGGGGAGGTCACCAGAAACTGTGTAGAGGCTGAAAGCAGGTGGGGGCAATGTCTTGTTCTTTGTAGAGCGTGCACAATTTTGGCTTAATGCAATTATTGAATAAGTGTCCCTTCTTTTTAGTCTTTAAATATTAGGGTAAGAAGTCAATAATAGCCACTAAAAGAATATAAATCAATTTTATAAGTTCTGGACCTGGAAGATGAAAAATGTTAAACAAGGAAATGCACATAAACATGCAGAAAGGCATTAACCATTTGGAAGAAAAAATCAAGGAAGGCAAATAAAAGAAACATAAGAAAAAGTGATAGATTAACTGAAAAATAAGATTGTACAAAGAAGGTCAAATATGATTATAATCTTGGTAATTTAAATTGACTAAACTGAGGGGCTCCTGGGTGGCTCAGTCGGTTAAGCGTTCGACTTCGGCTCAGGTCATGATCTCGCAGTCTGTGAGTTTGAGCCCCATGTCGGGCTCTGTGCTGACAGCTCAGAGCCTGGAGCCTGTTTCAGATTCTGTGTCTCCCTCTCTCTCTGACCCTCTCCCATTCATGCTCTGTCTCTCTCTGTCTCAAAAAAATAAATAAACGTTAAAAAAGTTTTTTTTAACTGACTAAATTGACACAGTAAGACAGCTATTGTTAGACTGGATTTTAAAACTTAAAACTTATGAAAATACTATTTAGAGGATATATTTTTAAAACAAAATGTTATTGAAAGGTTAATAGCAGAAAGTAGAAGATTGTATATTGGGGAAAGGAAAGCAGAACAGCTACATGAGTATGTGCTGTAATGGGCTTCATGATGAGAAGGGACATTGAAGAGGAGAGAGAAACCCCACAAATTAATAAAATGTCAAGTAAATGGGTGGTATAAAAATTCTGTACACCTTTGCCCCTAAACATTGCTCTATGTTAGATAAAACATATTGACATAATATCAAGGAATTCACCACTCTGGCAGGAGAGTTCAATTCTAATTTCTTAATTTTGGTAGGTAAAGAGGGAAACAAATAACGAAAGATATAAACATTTTTAATAACTTTGACCTATGGGGTATGGATTGAGTTCTACACCTAAAAATTAGAGCATAAACATTTTTCTCAAATATTGAATACTTGTAAAACATATTGACACACTAGGCCACAAGCCAATCTCAGGAAATCCCAAATGGTGGCATATCAAGCATATGCACTGGTCGTAACACATGATTTCTTTCTTTCTTTCTTTCTTTCTTTCTTTCTTTCTTTCTTTTTCTTTCTTTCTATGTTCAGTTGGTACTTTATTTTATTTTTTAATATAACTTATTGACAAACTGGTTTCCATACAACAATCAGTGCTCATCCCAACAAGTGCCCTCCTCAATGCCTACCATCCTCTTTCCCCTTTCCCTGACCCCCCATCAACCCTCACTTTGTTCTCAGTATCCAAGAGTCTCTTATGTTTTGCCTCCCTCCCTCTCTGTACCTTTTTTCCCCTTCTCCTCCCCCATGGTCTTCTGTTAAATTTCTCAAATGTCACATATGAGTGAAACATATGGTATCTGTCTTTCTCTGCCTGACTTATTTCACTTAGCATAATACTCTCCAGTTCTATCCACGTGGCTACAAATACATTCTTTCTCATTGCCAAGTAGTATTCCATTGTATATATAAACCACATCTTCTTTATCCATTTTTCAGTTCATGGACATTTAGGCTCTTTCCATAATTTGGCTATTGTTGAAAGTGCTGCTATAAACATTGGGGTACAAGTGCCCCTATGCATCAGCACTCCTGTATCCCTTGGGTAAATTCCTAGCAGATAACACAGGATTTCTAAATCAATTTCCAACTCCCTCCAAATATAATGTAAAATCCTTAGAAATGAATGATAATTAAAACAGAACATATCATTGGGAAACTACAAGGAAGCTATGTTTCCAGGCAAATTTATAGATACAAGTGCTTTTTTCCCACCATAAAATAAAGAAGGTAGGAAAAGTGATAAACTAAATATCCATCCCAAGAGATTTTTGAAGAGCACAGCAACAGAACAAAAAGAAAGAAAAAAGATAATTAAAATAGAATCAGGAGAGTTGAAAAAAAAAATGTCGAAAGATGGCGGCTTAGGAGGACGCTGGGCTCACCACACGTCCTGCTGATCACTTAGATTCCATCTACACCTGCCTAAATAACCCAGAAAACCGCCAGAGGATTAGCAGAACAGAGTCGCCGGAGCCAAACGCAGACGAGAGGCCCACGGAAGAGGGTAGGAAGGGCGGCGAGGCGGTGCGCGCTCCACGGACTGGCAGGAGGGAGCCGGGGCAGAGGGGCGGCTCGCCGGCCAAGCAGAGCCCCCGAGTCGGGCTTGCAAAAGCGGAGGGGCCGGGCGGACTGTGTTCCGACAGCAAGCGCGACTTAGCGTCTGGGAGGTCAGAAATTAACAGCTCTGCTCGGAAAGCGGGAAGGCTGGAGGACAAAGGGAGGGAGAGCTGCTGAGCCCCCTGACAACAGAGCTCAGTTTGGTGGGGAACAAAGGCGCTCGCCAGCGCCATTTCCCCCGCCCATCCCCCAGCCGAAATCCCAAAGGGAACCGGTTCCTGCCAGGGAACTTGCTCCCTCCGCGCAAACACCCAACTCTGCGCTTCTGCGGAGCCAAACCTCCGGCAGCGGATCTGACTCCCTCCCGCTGCCACAGGGCCCCTCCTGAAGTGGATCACCTAAGGAGAAGCGATCTAAGCCTGCCCCTCCTGCCCCCGAGCACCTTGCCTACCCACCCCAGCTAATACGCCAGATCCCCAGCATCACAGGCCTGGCAGGGTGCAAGTAGCCCAGACGAGCCACACCACCCCACAGTGAATCCCGCCCCTAGGAGAGGGGAAGAGAAGGCACACACCAGTCTGACTGTGGCCCCAGCGGTGGGCTGGGGGCAGACATCAGGTCTGACTGCGGCCCCGCCCACCAACTCCAGCTATACACGACAGCACAGGGGAAGTGCCCTGCAGGTCCTCACCACGCCAGGGACTATCCAAAATGACCAAGCGGAAGAACTCCCCTCAGAAGAATCTCCAGGAAATAACAACAGCTAATGAGCTGATCAAAAAGGATTTAAATAATATAACAGAAAGTGAATTTAGAATAATAGTCATAAAATTAATCGCTGGGCTTGAAAACAGTATACAGGACAGCAGAGAATCTCTTGCTACAGAGATCAAGGGACTAAGGAACAGTCACGAGGAGCTGAAAAACGCTTTAAACGAAATGCATAACAAAATGGAAACCACCACAGCTCGGCTTGAAGAGGCAGAGGAGAGAATAGGTGAGCTAGAAGATAAAGTTATGGAAAAAGAGGAAGCTGAGAAAAAGAGAGATAAAAAAATCCAGGAGTATGAGGGGAAAATTAGAGAATTAAGTGATACACTAAAAAGAAATAATATACGCATAATTGGTATCCCCGAGGAGGAAGAGAGAGGGAAAGGTGCTGAAGGGGTACTTGAAGAAATCATAGCTGAGAACTTCCCTGAACTGGGGAAGGAAAAAGGCATTGAAATCCAAGAGGCACAGAGAACTCCCTTCAGACGTAACTTGAATCGATCTTCTGCACGACATATCATAGTGAAACTGGCAACATACAAGGATAAAGAGAAAATTCTGAAAGCAGCAAGGGGTAAACGTGACCTCACATATAAAGGGAGACCTATAAGACTCGTGACTGATCTCTCTTTTGAAACTTGGCAGGCCAGAAAGAATTGGCACGAGATTTTCAGGGTGCTAGACAGAAAAAATATGCAGCCGAGAATCCTTTATCCAGCAAGTCTGTCATTTAGAATAGAAGGAGAGATAAAGGTCTTCCCAAACAAACAAAAACTGAAGGAATTTGTCACCACTAAACCAGCCCTACAAGAGATCCTAAGGGGGACCCTGTGAGACAAAGTCCCAGAGACATCACTACAAGCATAAAACATACAGACATCACAATGACTCTAAACCCGTATCTTTCTATAATAACACTGAATGTAAATGGATTAAATGCGCCAACCAAAAGACATAGGGTATCAGAATGGATAAAAAAACAAGACCCATCTATTTGCTGTCTACAAGAGACTCATTTTAGACCTGAGGACACCTTTAGATTGAGAGTGAGGGGATGGAGAACTATTTATCATGCGACTGGAAGCCAAAAGAAAGCTGGAGTAGCCATACTTATATCAGACAAACTAGACTTTAAATTAAAGGCTGTAACAAGAGATGAAGAAGGACATTATATAATAGTTACAGGGTCTATCCATCAGGAAGAGCTAACAATTATCAATGTCTATGCACCGAATACGGGAGCCCCCAAATATATAAAACAATTACTCATAAACATAAGCAACCGTATTGATAAGAATGTGGTAATTGCAGGGGACTTTAATACACCACTTACAGAAATGGATAGATCATCTAGACACATGGTCAATAAAGAAACAAGGGCCCTGAATGAGACATTGGATGAGATGGACTTGACAGATATATTTAGAACTCTGCATCCCAAAGCAACAGAATATACTTTCTTCTCGAGTGCACATGGAACATTCTCCAAGATAGATCATATACTGGGTCACAAAACAGCCCTTCATAAGTTTACAAGAATTGAAATTATACCATGCTTACTTTCAGACCACAATGCCATGAAGCTTGAAATCAACCACAGGAAAAAGTCTGGAAAACCTCCAAAAGCATGGAGGTTAAAGAACACCCTACTAACGAATGAATGGGTCAACCAGGCAATTAGAGAAGAAATTAAAAAATATATGGAAACAAACGAAAATGAAAATACAACAATCCAAACGCTTTGGGACGCAGCAAAGGCAGTCCTGAGAGGAAAATACATTGCAATCCAGGCCTATCTCAAGAAGCAAGAAAAATCCCAAATACAAAATCTAACAGCACACCTAAAGGAACTAGAAGCAGAACAGCAAAGGCAGCCTAAGCCCAGCAGAAGAAGAGAAATAATAAAGATCAGAGCAGAAATAAACAATATAGAAACTAAAAAAACTGTAGAGCAGATCAATGAAACCAAGAGTTGGTTTTTTGAAAAAATAAACAAAATTGACAAACCTCTAGCCAGGCTTCTCAAAAAGAAAAGGGAGATGACCCAAATAGATAAAATCATGAATGAAAATGGAATGATTACAACCAATCCCTCAGAGATACAAACAATTATCAGGGAATACTATGAAAACTTATATGCCAACAAATTGGACAACCTGGAAGAAATGGACGAATTCCTGAACACCCACACGCTTCCAAAACTCAATCAGGAGGAAATAGAAAGCTTGAACAGACCCATAACCAGCGAAGAAATTGAATCGGTTATCAAAAATCTCCCAACAAATAAGAGTCCAGGACCAGATGGCTTCCCAGGGGAGTTCTACCAGACGTTTAAAGCAGAGATAATACCTATCCTTCTCAAGCTATTCCAAGAAATAGAAAGGGAAGGAAAACTTCCAGACTCATTCTATGAAGCCAGTATTACTTTGATTCCTAAACCAGACAGAGACCCAGTAAAAAAAGAGAACTACAGGCCAATATCCCTGATGAATATGGATGCAAAAATTCTCAATAAGATACTAGCAAATCGAATTCAACGGCATATAAAAAGAATTATTCACCATGATCAAGTGGGATTCATTCCTGGGATGCAGGGCTGGTTCAACATTCGCAAATCAATCAACGTGATACATCACATTAACAAAAAAAGAGAGAAGAACCATATGATCCTGTCAATCGATGCAGAAAAGGCCTTCGACAAAATCCAGCACCCTTTCTTAATAAAAACCCTTGAGAAAGTCGGGATAGAAGGAACATACTTAAAGATCATAAAAGCCATTTATGAAAAGCCCACAGCTAACATCATCCTCAACGGGGAAAAACTGAAAGCTTTTTCCCTGAGATCAGGAACACGACAAGGATGCCCACTCTCACCGCTGCTGTTTAACATAGTGCTGGAAGTTCTAGCATCAGCACTCAGACAACAAAAGGAAATCAAAGGCATCAAAATTGGCAAAGATGAAGTCAAGCTTTCGCTTTTTGCAGATGACATGATATTATACATGGAAAATCCGATAGACTCCACCAAAAGTCTGCTAGAACTGATACAGGAATTCAGCAAAGTTGCAGGATACAAAATCAATGTACAGAAATCAGTTGCATTCTTATACACTAACAATGAAGCAACAGAAAGACAAATAAAGAAACTGATCCCATTCACAATTGCACCAAGAAGCATAAAATACCTAGGAATAAATCTAACCAAAGATGTAAAGGATCTGTATGCTGAAAACTATAGAAAGCCTCTGAAGGAAATTGAAGAAGATTTAAAGAAATGGAAAGACATTCCCTGCTCATGGATTGGAAAAATAAATATTGTCAAAATGTCAATACTACCCAAAGCTATCTACACATTCAATGCAATCCCAATCAAAATTGCACCAGCATTCTTCTCGAAACTAGAACAAGCAATCCTAAAATTCATATGGAACCACAAAAGGCCCCGAATAGCCAAAGGAATTTTGAAGAAGAAGACCAAAGCAGGAGGCATCACAATCCCAGACTTTAGCCTCTACTACAAAGCTGTCATCATCAAGACAGCATGGTATTGGCACCAAAACAGACACATAGACCAATGGAATAGAATAGAAACCCCAGAACTAGACCCACAAACGTATGGCCAACTCATCTTTGACAAAGCAGGAAAGAACATCCAATGGAAAAAAGACAGCCTCTTTAACAAAGGGTGCTGGGAGAACTGGACAGCAACATGCAGAAGGTTGAAACTAGACCACTTTCTCACACCATTCACAAAAATAAACTCAAAATGGATAAAGGACCTAAATGTGAGACAGGAAACCATCAAAACCTTAGAGGAGAAAGCAGGAAAAGACCTCTCTGACCTCAGCCGTAGCAATCTCTTACTCGACACATCCCCAAAGGCAAGGGAATTAAAAGCAAAAGTGAATTACTGGGACCTTATGAAGATAAAAAGCTTCTGCACAGCAAAGGAAACAACCAACAACACTAAAAGGCAACCAACGGAATGGGAAAAGATATTTGCAAATGACATATTGGACAAAGGGCTAGTATCCAAAATCTATAAAGAGCTCACCAAACTCCACACCCGAAAAACAAATAACCCAGTGAAGAAATGGGCAGAAAACATGAATAGACACTTGTCTAAAGAAGACATCCGGATGGCCAACAGGCACATGAAAAGATGTTCAGCGTCGCTCCTTATCAGGGAAATACAAATCAAAACCACACTCAGGTATCACCTCACGCCAGTCAGAGTGGCCAAAATGAACAAATCAGGGGACTATAGATGCTGGAGAGGATGTGGAGAAACGGGAACCCTCTTGCACTGTTGGTGGGAATGCAAATTGGTGCAGCCGCTCTGGAAAGCAGTGTGGAGGTTCCTCAGAAAATTAAAAATAGACCTACCCTATGACCCAGCAATAGCACTGCTAGGAATTTATCCAAGGGATACAGGAGCACTGATGCATAGGGCCACTTGTACCCCAATGTTCATAGCAGCACTCTCAACAATAGCCAAATTATGGAAAGAGCCTAAATGTCCATCAACTGATGAATGGATAAAGACATTGTGGTTTATATACACAATGGAATATTACGTGGCAATGAGAGAAAATGAAATATGGCCTTTTGTAGCAACGTGGATGGAACTGGAGAGTGTGATGCTAAGTGAAATAAGCCATACAGAGAAAGACAGATACCATATGGTCTCACTCTTATGTGGATCCTGAGAAACTTAACAGGAACCCATGGGGGAGGGGAAGGAAAAAAAAAAAAAAAAGAGGTTAGAATGGGAGAGAGCCAAAGCATAAGAGACTGTTAAAAACTGAGAACAAACTGAGGGTTGATGGGGGGTGGGAGGGAGGAGAGGGTGGGTGATGGGTATTGAGGAGGGCACCTTTTGGGATGAGCACTGGGTGTTGTATGGAAACCAATTTGTCAATAAATTTCAGAAAAAAAAATAGAATCAGGAAACAATGAAATGGAAAACTTAGATGGAACTGAGGAATATCAAGAGAGCCTAAAGCTGGAATTTTAAAACAGCAATGAAAATTCTGGATCTCTAGTAAGACAAAGAAAAAAGAGGAAATGAACCATCAATATAAATCAATATAAATTTTAAAAATGTATATCTGATCTGTATGTAAATCTTAACATTAAAAATAATTTCCTTTTTTTCTGTGTTTTACAGAGTAACACAAGTGATACATACTGTTGAAAATCCTTGTGAAACATTTATTTCCCAGTAGGTATTTGGCCATTTCTTTCAAAAACAATTTTACTATTTAAATATATAATTTAGGGGCGCCTGGGTGGCTCAGTTGGTTAAGCATCCGACTTTGGCTCAGGTCATGATCTCGCTGTCTGTGGGTTCGAGCCCCACGTCGGGCTCTGTGCTGACAGCTCAGAGCCTGGAGCCTGTTTTAGATTCTGTGTCTCCCTCTTTCTCTGACCCTCCCCTGTTCATGCTCTCTGTCTCAAAAATAAATAAATGTTTTTAAAAAATTTTAATAAATATATAATTTAATCCATTCTCATAGGTGTATTGGTGAAAATCTCAGAAAAATAAGTTGGGGACAAACATTAGAAGTAGTATCTGCTACTGCTCTGGCCCAGTTCCATGCAGAGCTATGGAAGAAGGCTGATGGCTGAGAAGCTCCCCTTCTGGGAAACTGGAGAACAGAATCCTAGGAGACAGCCAGATGGCATCTAGGGAGGTGACCGGGACCTGCTCCTGGGGGCAGTGAGAATGGAGAGACCTGGGGGGACCACGCCTCTCTCCACACTCAAGACTGTGGAGAGAAGTCTCCAAGGACTAGATGGGTTGTAGTCTGAAAGGGCAGGGAAAATAGAATGAATCTGGGGCACTGAGGGAGGAAACAATGAGGAGCAGAGAAGCAGCGGAGCCCCTAGTGTTATGCAGCTGTTCCCTCCCATACCAAGGCAGGGATTTTTCTCACCAACAAATGGAAGATAACATTGCCGTGGAGAGAAGACATAATTCTCCTATCAAACACATCTAATCCACATGGGGCTGAAACCAGAACCAGTGTCCTCTGAATCTTCCCTTAATGTCTTTTCCTTTCCAGCACAAAACTGGGCCACATAAGGAAAATGAAGAGTTAAATACATGTGACAAGGTTTCTGAGCTAATAGTGTTGGCACCTCCAACAGTCAATAGTAATTACAAAGCAATAGTAATTTCTGGCTTAAACACTTTTTTTTTGAAAGAGAGTGCACTAATGAGCTGGGGAGTGGGGCGGAAGAGAAGGAGAGAGTGAGAGAGAGAAAGAGATAGAATCTCAAGCAAGCTCCAAGTTCAAGGCAGGGCTCAGTCCCACTACCTTGGTTTCTTGAACTGAGCCAAAATCAAGAGCCTGATGCTCAACTGACTGAGCCACCCAGAAGCCCCTGGCTTAAACACTGTTAAATGAATAGCTGTTAGTAATAATGACTAGGTTCCTAAAATGTAATTTCTCATGACCTAATATAATATGGCTGTGATAACCAAAGTGCATTCACCTAAATTCATGAATTTAAAATGTATAAATTATAATAGTTCTATGGTAAACATGGGAACGGGGAGCAGGCACACTGCCATATGGATTCTGCCTAGGGACTTATCTTTTCAAATTTGTAGGAGGTAAATCTGAGTTCCAAGTGGCCCATGGACCAGCACTGAAATGTGTTTACCAAAGATAATAGGCACCAAAAACAATTGATGGGGGTGTTATGCCCTGAGGGGATGGCATATGACAATAGAGCCCTGTGGTCATTGACTCTAGGTGTCCATTTGTCTTTTATATGGAGAAGGCTAAGGAGAAGACCTTGTAGTCATATCTGGGCCAAATAATGGTCTATAAAAGGAGTGGTGGGACCAGCAGGTATAAGAACAGTTGGCAACAGAGGGGGGAAGTGTGACCAGGTGACACACTGAAAGTACCCAAGCCTTTCTTTCCTGAGAGAACAGAGCTGAAGCACAGGTAACTGGAGTGATGTATGACAACAGATTTCTGGTGCAGGTAGGCTATGGAGTGAATGTGTGTAAGCTTCAGAGTCGTCTTCCAGAACCCGAAAGAAAACTTATTGGTGTCCAGTTAGAGGACTTTGCAATTCTCCAGATGCAACGGGAAACTTTAATAGACAAAGAAAGCAGGGCTGCAGTGAGTCACTGAGAACCTCTGTGTGGAGGATTCTGGAACAAGATGTTTCAGAGTGACTAGTAAGTTTTGGGGAAATAATTACCCACGTTTTGGGGGGAGGTCATCAAGAAGATGTGACCACTAGCTGATCGTGAGCTGGCTTTGGTCAATTGAGGCACCTCACCCCCTGCTCCATCCTTGGTATGTGGGTTCTGCTTGTCTTCCTTATTCCCAGAAGCTGCGACAAGGACACAGCCTTGACATAGTGATGTCATGTTGAGCCATCTGCATGTTACACCTGACTGAACCCAGTAAGAGCCTCTGTATAAAAGCTTTTAATATTTGGTTGCTTGGGTGAGAAAAACTACTTTTCTCGCAGCTGCCCTAGCTAAGCCTTATAAATAAATTCTCTTGTTCATTAAAACTGCCACCTACCAATCTGGTGTGACCTGTTCCTTTCCCTGCCTGCCAAGTGTGGAGGCCAGTTTGATTACACCCAGGAAGCTCCCCAAGGAGGTTGCAAAGCATTAAATCAACTGGCTAGTTCTTCCTACAGGAGAGTTCTTATGAACATTGGATCTGTTTCTTTCAGATTCCCCCAGTATTCTGATCAGCATCAGTAGTAAAAGTGGCCCTTCTGACGTGTTCTCAGCTGTGCCCTCTCCAAATTGCCCACCTGTGTGGTGTTCAACTCCTTAGTCCCCTCAGCTGTGCCAACAGAAATGCCTTCATGTGCAACCTTCCCCCCCCCCCCCTGCCACCTGCTGGAAGAAAGCGCTCCTAAGAGGAGGTAACAACCTCAGAAGCCATGGGCAACAGGAGTGACAGAAGAGATTGCCCTTTGTCTCATCTCCCCTTCAAAATTTTAGTGCCTATTCAGCCTTTGATAATACTTGAAATGGAGGTGAATTCCTTCCTGGAGGTGTTCACTGTTCTTTGAAAAACCACGTCCTCCTTTCTGGGAGATACTCCAAAGGTGTTTAGCAATGCCAGAACCTCAGAAGCAAGAGCAGCATGATCAAGTCCATATTTATTCCAGTCCGTTGCTCAGGATTGCTATTTCTGTCTGATCACTGATATGAGTGTGGATTGTGGGATCTTGGCAGGTATCGTCTGCTTCTCTAATGCATCATATATTTCATGGTGAACAAAAAAGCCTATGGTTTAATCATCCATTTGTCAGAAAAAGCATTGTTTTTGATAATCCCATGTTTCTTTCACATTATTCTGCCTTTCATATGTTTACCAAATTCTTTACAGTATGTGATCACCTCGTGTTCATGAAAATTCAATGAGATCAATTTCTTTTCCATGTAAATCTAAGTAATTCCACTGCTCTCTGGGGTTCACTGCCAGGAATATAAGAGACAACTTAAAGCCTGATCAAAATTGTTTTAGCCCTTTCCTCTAAAATGTATGTCTTCTGTTTTTCAAGATGCTGATTCTAAATTTTGTGGTTTTGGTTTATTATGTTATTTTATTTTATTTTATTTTGTTTTGTTTTGTTTTGTTTCATTTTATTTTATTTTATTTTATTTTAGAAAAAGAGGGCACAAGAGCATGAGCAGGGGAGGGGCAGAGGGAGAGGAAGAGGCAGAAAGAAAATCCTAAGCAGGCTCTATGCCCAGCACAGAGCCCAGTGCAGGCTCCATCTAATGACCATGAGATCATGACCTGAACCAAAATCAAGAGTCAGAAGCTTACCTGACTGAGTCACCCAGGCACCCCATGATTTGTAGTTTTTATTTTACTACATTACTGCATTTGTTTCCTTGTTAGATGCCTTACAGTATTCATGAGTTTCAGGGGATAAAATGGTTAATATGCAAACTCAGGCCTCTCTTCCAATTCATCCTCCTCACTGCCATACATCAAATCACATTGTTATTCTCAGAAATCCCCATGACACTCTAACACATAAATAATCAAAATGTAATCTCTGAGTTCTGAGTCTGACATTCAGGACTTGCATTTATTGCCTTTCCAGTTCACCTGTAATTATTTCTCTGGCTACACAAACTTACTGGCAATATCTTTGCCCATGCATGCACCTTTCTCTAGAAAGTCCAGCCCTGCTTCTAACTTTCCCAAGTTTCAAGGCACAGCTTGAATGATACTTGATGAATACTACAATGGGAATACTATATTGGGAATACTTACTGAATACTACAATGGGAATTAATTTCTCCCACATGCCACATAATTCTAGACCTATATTTTACCATTTATAACAATCTGATTTTGATTATTATAATCTTTATAAAAACAGAATCATTATAGCTAATTGTCAATATAATTAATAATTAGTATTATTAATGCTTAGTATCTGCTAGGTTGGGGAGGGCCACAGATGCTCCCCATATGGGACACCAAATGTGGGTGTCTCCCTATGGGATGGTGGCCACCAAGTGTGGGACAACCAGATTTGGTGGAAGCTGTGGTGCAGGCAGTGAAAGTACTCACCTGAGGCAGCACAAAGGAGATAGTTTATTGAATACACTGCAAGGAAGTGGTGGGCAGGACAGCAAGGGAGAGATTGTCTGCCAGGAGGCAGTTGGGTGGAGAGTGCTGTAGTTAAAGGGGGAGGGTCAAGAGGTATGGGAATGTATGGAATTTTCCTTTTTTGGTACCTGTGTCTGGGTGTATAATCCATTGGTCAGCTAGGGCTTATGGATATTTTGAGGTGTGTTTCCTAATGGGCCTGTTTGTCTTCAGCCAGGGGGTTGGGGGGTCACTGTGGGCCCTTTTACCTTATTCAGGTTTCCATTGTTCTAGTAGGTTGCCTAAAAGTGGCCTCTGCATTACCCCCCTGAACAATTCTGACCCTTAAATGTGTAACTGCTTCATGCTGAATGAGCAGAGTATAGATATTGACTGGTCAACATCTATACTCCAGTCAACATTGGTCAGTTGGAAATTTAATAGGAGTTATGGAAGGCCGAGGCAGCTGTGTCAAGAGTTGATAACATATGGGAGTCTCCTTGAGCAGAGAGAATCATCTGTCAGGTTGAAGTTATGGCAGTGAATGAGTCTCAGCACCAGGCTGAGAGGCATGGGAAAAAATAGTAAAACATGGTTAGAATAACAAGAAGAAAAAGAAACCCAAATAAGAGTCCTTTGACAAAAATCTGCCTCCTGTCCAGGAGTTTAGCGAATCAGTTTAAAAAAAAAAAAAAAAAGGAGGGGTCTTTGAGAGGCCAATTTGAATGCTCCTGCCAATTAGAAACCCAGAGATATTTTTGTGGTAATCTGGAATGTATACACAGCATTCTGTTTTTATGAGAGCACAAGTTCCATCTTGTGCAGCAGTTAAAACATCTGTTGTCATTCTGTTTTTTAAACCTGCTTTATGCATTTGTATTACTTCAGTATTTAATAGGGAAATGCTATTTTTAGTGTCATTTAGGGCTTTGATCATGTACTTATTAAGAGTTTCCATGTGCCAAGCAACATCTTCCAGTCCTAAAGAGAGAATAAAGATAGATGCTAGGCTATCATACCAATGAAACACAGAATGTGTCCACCATTGTTTTAAATTTGGAAGGTTGGCTAGGTTGGTAATAGTTCTAATAATGCATTGTGTTTCTAGGCAAAGCCCAGAGCACAATGTCCTATCCAGCCTGGGAGATGCCATGGCCACAGGTTAGAGCTGCATAGCCACTGGGTCTCATTAAGAGTCAGCCATCCAGTTCTGGGTCTCCTTGTCTAGTCAGTACCCAGCCAATCAGTGCCCTGGAAAACAATGATTTGTGAGCATATTTCTGATGACAGCCATCCTAACTGCCAAGTGCTGTTTGCCTATCTACTGCAAGTATGGTTTCTTTGTTTCCAGCATAGAATTGCTTTTTGACTTAACTGTCCAATTGTAGGGGTAAGCAATAAATATTTATACCAGATTGGATATAGTCCATCCGGTGTATACCAAGAAGCTGGGTTTTGTAACTTAGGCATCTTCTGGTCCCCATTTATTTGTGAGTGAGAGAATTCTGTTAGAACTTTAATGGTTTGAGAGTATGAAAAGGTCTGATTGTGGCCTGGGGAATTCCAGGTGACATTGGCCATAAGCTAGAGGGTAACATTTTATTTTGATATAGACCTATTGTGAAACATAGCAGTATTTGGGTTTTATACCATATGTAAGATATAGTTATAAAAGGAATGCCAATCTGTGCCTTTAAATGGGAAGACCCACCAAGGCAGACCAGAAGTGCTTGATATAGGCAGAATTCCACACATCCAGCAAGCTGTTTAATTTTGAAATTCAGCATAATGCTGTGCCTATTGTAAGAAGGAATTGTCAATGTAAACTGGAGAACAGAGAATGAAAAAGAAAGGTACATCCATCATTATTGTTTGAAGAGAAGTTGGAAGTCTTCTATAGATTCATAGGAGTAAGAAGACACGTTAGCTGGCACCCTGGATTCCTGTGGGGAAGGTATAGGTTTAATCCTTCATATATAAGTCCATGAGGAATGTCTTTCTAACTTTATGGATGTGGGGTACATAATATGTCCCAGTAGAGGTCCTTCCAATTTGGAGTTAAATACTCTGCTGTCTTAGACTTGCAATCCTTTAAATAAACCGTGTTTCCTGAGTTTTTATGGGTGGGTTGCTAGTAACTGTCAGATCAGGTTTAGGGAGGATATGGTCTGTGTATTCATTAATTTAACAGAACATTATAGTCTTCATCTACTGATAGGTCTACAGTGAGAAAAGGCTTTCTGTATAGTAACTCAAAGGGTCTTACCCATATTGGTTGTTTCAGGACAACTCTTATCCAGAGAAGCCCTGATGGTAAATGAGTAATCTAATTTTCTTGAGTCTCAATGCTTAAAGTCTAATATCTACAAAGATGTGTTATTGAAACATTTTCTCTCTATAATCGCCCTCATTTTCAATCAGTGATAACCAAATCATAATGTGTTTGTAAAACAAGTTCAGTTTTAACAAACTTGGCCTAATTATTTATATAAGCTCAGAAAGGATGGTGATTAATCATATATATCCTTTAAAATCTGCTTTGCTGGAATTTTTTATAAGGAATCTCTAGATTGAACTTTTAGTAGACTCTGAAGACCAGAAGCCAAGCCAAATACTTGCCATCAGACATGCCTGCAATACCTGTCAGTTGGGGTGTATTCTTCTTCTTGAGGTTCCCAAAATATCCTGAGGTTCCTATACCAGCCTGGTAAGATTTCTGAGAACTCTGTATGCAAGGTATTAGGCCAACCTTCCCAAGAGGCTCCATAAGCTCTGTAAAGTTGTTTATACATGTGTCTTTCAAATATGACATTCAAGTCAAAGCCTTGGTAAATAACCAGTGCTTCCAATTGTGTTCTGTTACAAGGAGCACAGGTTCTTACTGAACTTATACAAATAACTATAATTGCCACGAAAGAGAATACTCTGAGAACTTTTGAATTTCAGAGGGTTCAGGTAGAGAGAAAAGTTAAACACTTCAATTTGTTCACAGAGAGATATTTTATCACATTTCTCTAAGTCATAGATATCTTAAGAGAAAGTTTCCTAAATCTGGAAGGGCAAACATTAGAGAACCAGCAATGGTTCAAACAAGAGTTACAAAAACTGTAATCATCTTCCTCAATTCATTTAGTCCCATGATAACTAATTCTTGTTCAGTTTGAATACAGCTTTTAGATCTGGAAATTTTTACCTATTTTAGTTTTATGCTTTTACAGATATCAAAAACCTGTGTTTGTAAAAAGTCCTTTTTATGAATCTCTTGAAAATGAAACACATAAGAGAGTAAGAACAATAACTATAGATGACAAAAAAAACCTTCAAAAATGTACATGGTTAAAGATCTGATATGAGAGTTATCAAAACACATTAAAACTTTCAGAACTGCATATAATCTCTAGGATGGCTATAGCATTTGCCCAAATAACTGTAACCTAAGGCTTATCATTATTTGTTAAACAGTGCTTCTGAGTAATTTAACATAACACATAAAAAGACCTAATTAGTCAAAAAATTCACTTACAATTTAAATCTCAGGGAAGTTTGTTAAAATCTCAGAAAGTTATAAAGAATATGCTTAAATAGGATTATGGATCATGAAAGAACTTATAAAGACAAAACAGAAACTGGACAGAAAAAAGGGGGAAAAAAACCTTTGTTTACATTTTCTTAGCAAAAGCAGACCAGCAACCCAAGAAAATTTTGTCTTTAAAAAAATTTTTTTTAACATTTACTCATTTTTGAGATACTGCGAGAGAAAGAGTGTGAGTGGGGGAGGGGCAGAGAGCTACAGAGAGATACAGAATCTGACCCAGGCTCCAGGCTATGAGCTCTCAGCACAGAACTCCATGCAGGGCTCGATGCAGGGCTCGAACTCATGGACCACCAGATCATGACCTGAGCTGAAGTTGGACTCTTAACCGACTGAGCCACCCAGGTACCCCAACTTTGTCTTTTTAACAGAAAAAAGCAGAATTTTCAATCTTATACCTGTGTACTTTTAAAATCCATTCATTTAAATCTTAGTCCATCCTGACCACACACAAATTCTAAACCTTTCCCTTCACAAGCCTTCTACAACTTTCTTTTGCATATAGATTTTGCCCTAAGTAAAGCTTTTTCTCTCCAAACAACCAGTCTCATTTTAGGACAAAATTATTTTCTTTTTCCTTCAAGGAATGTATTCTCACTCCTTATATCTTTCTTACCCATCTCCTGCTTTCCTACATACAAAGTTTCTTTCCTTATTATTTCCATCATTTTAAATTACATTTAGCAGAATTTTAACTCGTAGAAACCTTAATCTCCTGTGAAAACTACTAACCAATTGTGAATTGTCTGTTACACCAGAATTCTTCACATGGCAAAATTATGAATCAATTAAGCACAAAGCATGTTTTCCAACAGACCTAAGTACCTTTAGTTTGTCTGAAATAAGAAGTCAAAAGCAGATAAACTTTCTGTTTAGCAATTAATACTTCAGTATTTTATTTATTTGGAAAAGACTTAACTATCCAATGAATTCAATCCAATTTATCATTTAATTTGGCGAAACTTCAAAATTTCAGGTTTGGTAGCTTGCGTGCAAGGTCAGATTGATGAGGGAGCATAAGGCAGGCTTAGGGCAAAATACAAACTAGCACACTGTCCCCCCCCCTCCCCCATGGGATGTGTATGACATTCCTCAGGCACTCCTGGCTGCCCCAGGACAAAGGAAAGGAAAGGAAACAAATGGCCAACTGATGGAGATCACAGTCATACAGGACTTGGGTCTCCATCAGTTGGCAAATATCTTAGTAAATTATAAGAAAAAGGCAATCTTATCAACAGCCTAATCTCTAGAAATCTATAGACTCAATTTCCTGGAGCCCCAACATGACCCTTCAGAGTGATGTGGGGAACAAAGGCAAGAAAGAAATGACAGGTAAAATCAAATTCCTTTATAAAATGCAGCCCATTGACAGATACTTGAGGTGGGCAGAGTAAAACATTTCTCTAGGAAATGTCCCACCAAAGGAAAGGGAGCTCCAACTGGTGGTCATGGTTATACTCAGGGCGTTCCACTGATCTGACCAAGAATTGGACCTTATACCAGGGCACTGGCTTTTCTGAGGTGTCCCACCAAGAAGAGGATTGCCACAAATAGCCATGGCACTTCCTGTTTGGGCGTCCCCTGTAACAGGAAGAGCCAGACATTGGGTGGACAAACCAGGTCAGAAAATGGTTGGGGGGCTCACGTGTTTTCCCTTACATAAAGGTGGCTGAATCTGTGAGGACAAAGGAATAGAGAGGAAGGAGCCAAAAGAAGTAAGATGGCTGAGAGTCAGAAAAGGGTCCCAACCAAATCCATACCATTGTGGGGATTCACTCTGGATGAGCTGCCACTGCCAGCTGTGCAGCATGTTGGGAGCAGACCTCAGGGGATGAGTGAAAAAGCAGAGGGAAGGGGTCTTTTGCCCTCACAGACATGGACAGTCTGAGCTGTTCGCTCTCAGACCTTCAGATCACACCAGGGGGCTGCCCTGGCCAGAGATCTTCAGTTTTCAGGGAAGTACTAGGGTTAGGCTACTGAAGGGCCATAAAGAGAAAAGAGAGAGAGAGAGGGAAGGATCCCTCTGAAGAGCAAAAAGAGAAATCCTTCACCCTTTCAGGCTGGTTCCCCTTGGGGCTTTGATGTTCACTGAGGAGTAACCTTGGCCAGAAGCTGTCAGTTTCCCCAAAGAGTACTAAAGTTGGTCCACTGAAGGAAAGTCCCAAGAAACTCTTGAAGAATCTGGAAATAGCCCTGGGCTGGCAAAGTCTCCCTGTATGGACCACCAAATGTGAGGTCTCCTGATGGGGTAGAAGCCAGTGGTGCAGGTGGTGAAATAATTCACTCAAGGCAGAACAAAGGAGATAGAAGTTCATCAAATATACCACAAGGGAGCTGTGGGCAGGACAGTGAGGGAGAGACTGTCTGCCATAACACAGTGGGAGGGGGGCTATAGTTAAAGGGGGAAGGTTTCCATTATTCAAGTAGATTGCCTAAAAGCGACCTCTATACTAGGGACTTTACTAAATGCTTTTACTTTATATTACACCACCTAAATTCTTCCATTTCAAAAAGGTTTTAAAGAAATTACATAAGAGTATAAATGAGCCTGTGGAATGGCATTGATATGTTCTTAGAACCAAGGAGAATATTAAAATATACTAAAATACCCAAAGAAATGGAAAATCCAAATAAATAGTAAGGAAGGTTAAAACCTGGGAAGGAAGATGCAGATTTTAATAATAGAGAATTTCTGCTTCATGTGCAATTTGAATCAGGAGGGCATATGTTATGGGAACACTTCATTTGGGTGCCAATACATATTGACATGGCAATTGTATTTTCTCTCTCTCTCTCTCTCTCACTATATATATATATATATATATGTATGTACATATCTGTATATGTATTTGGTACTTAAAATATTTATAAAATTTGGCATGTTAGATTAACCTTGTAAGTTTATATTAAAGTACATAATTAGTTTATTTATTTAAAGTTGTTAAATGGACCAAAAACTTCTTGAAAATAAATTATTAAATTTATGAAAATTTTGAGAATTTTAATAGAATCAATATTAGTAGTTATTTAAACTTAAAGTTCACACACACACACACACACACAAACAGTATTTTACTTTGTAACCTAAATACACTGAATATTAATTCTGTAGACCAAAGTAGCCCTTTAGTTATCTTTGTAATACACAAAAGCCAACTTCTAGGACACCAGAGAAGCCTATGCCAATGAAAAGTAGCAGAGAAGCATAGTTCTGTGTGACAGAAAGGGAAGGCAGAAAAGAAGGACAAGGTCTAGAAATCAACTCCCACACAAATGGGCAATGGGACATGAGAGAGGGAAGAGGAAAGAAGGAGAAAGGCATAGAGGTAGAAAGACTTGATAGAGAGATCAAGAGAAAAATGGTGTCATGCCATAGCTTCTGCAGAAAATTTCTTTTAACTCTCAGAATTAACCAGCATATGGTGATTCAGCCTAGGACCACACAAACTCACCTGTCAATTCCCACATGCACTTTCCTCCCACTTAAAGGCCCTGCCCCCACAGTACATTCATAACATACTACCTCCCCTGCCCTGTCATTGCCCACTGCCCACTGAGAGCAATCTGCCTATGGCAATTCAGCCCAGACTCCACAAACCCATCTGAACTATTGCTGGCTGGTCAGAGACTCAGAGAGGCAGTCAGTCGGTGGGGAGGATTAAAGTGTTGCCCAAAACTAGTGCAGAAAATTTAAAAGGCCTAGAGGATCCAGGACACACAATCAGCTCATGCCACACCTTTGGATTTGGGCTGTCACACCAGGTGAGAGGACTGACCCTCTTCCTTTCAAGGAAGAAGACCCTCCCAGGCAAGTCTACTCTTGTTACCAGTTACTTGGTCACACCTGCCTTTAATGCCAGAATGATTGAAGTGTCCAAACTCCTCTGTTTGCATTTTAACCTGAATTCCCCCAGGCAATTAGTTTCCTGAGATATTAACAGGTAAATACCCTTCCTCCAACTTCTCTCAGCACTCCTGTGAATCCCTGAAATACAGGTGTATCTTAACTACACATAAACACTGAAGTCCAGAGAAGAGTAAATAACTGTAACAACCATCGAGTTGATAGATTGCATGTAAGCATAGAAGATTCCTGAGTTGCAGGAGGCTTTAGAACGTATTCACCTTCTCATAACTGCTGGGTCCGTTCCTCAGGCTGTCATTAGAGAGCTTGGGGTACACCAACATTTGTGATCACATCACATACCTGTTCAGTTCCTGAAACTCCACTATACGTGCTAACTCTCAACCTGCCTGGCACTCCTACCCCACCAAGGCTCCTATCATTCTGGACACCTCTAAAGCAGGTAATTTCTAACTTTTTCTCCTGGTAAAGCTTAAGCACCATGAGCTGAAATGCTAAAACTTAACTGGAAATCTTTTGTAATGATCTCTTACTATATTGGCCTCTCAGCTTCAGAGCTACTAAAAAGTGGGAGTCCTATCTCCCTGGCACATATACAAATATTTCTTCTCACATTTTACAGCTCTAAAATTTCAGTTTTCCTTACCAGGCAACACAAAGCAAACACATCACCCAGTGCAATAGTGGCTGTCAGCAATACTAAGGACCACTGCTCCCCTCTCTAGCTCTGCCCTGTGCCTCCTCCTGTACTCCATGATCAATGTCTACTTCTGTTCCTTGCCTATGTGCCATAGCCTCAGATAACAGACAATACTCCAACATCCTCCTGAATCCTGAAGGGATTGACAGCCAACCAATGCTCCATGAGAGAAGACTGGGAATTGGTTCATACTCTCACTTTACTTCCCACCTTCCAGGGTCCATCAGGAGTTCCTGGCTGACAAAACTACTTTCAAATCATAACTTTGGAAGCCATGGTCTATTTCTCCAGATGGTCTCATTTAGCTTTTTGTAATAGTTCTTTTTATCTATCAAATCCACATAATTCTTTCCTGGCAGCGCTTACCACAATTCATGGCCGGGACTCATGGGGATTACCTTTTTCTGTAGCATTAGAACATGGTAAGTTCAAATCATCTGCCACGTACCTACCACCTTCCAGTGCCCACACATGCTCTCCCCCAGCTCAAAGGTCCTGACTCCTGGGGCCACTGCAGTGAGGTGCATACCTCACCATGGTTGCCCACCACCCACTGGAGGCCCAGAGGCACTGTGGAAACTACCCCCAAGTCCCATTGCTCTCAGATTGCCCTTCCAGAGGAGATGAAAACCTTGCTAGTTCCTTAGTACTTACCAAACTGGAGATCTCAATACAAAGTAGTTAAACGAGTCCTTTCAAGACATGAAGTGAGACACTCAAGAAACAGGAAACTGGGAGAAACCCCTTTGTTTTCTTTATCTTTGACTGAGTTTGGGATCAAAGTTGCAAGATTGTGGCTCTCCTAATACCACTTGGGTTCTCTGAGGTAGGAAGCAGCCTGGAGACATAGGTGAGTGAGAGATCTCTGAAAAGAGAAAAAGTCCTCTAGGGGTTTGGGGTTCCTAGCTGGGCTGGAAGAAAATGGCACGGTTAGACCTAGAATGAAGTTTCCTTTGAGGTGAGGTTTTAATGGAAAAGAATAGTTAGATTACAGACAGGTAGACATCATGCTAATCCTAGGTTAACTTTGGAAATCTTTATATTGAAACTTAACTATGAGACATAATTTGTCTATTAACCATTTCCTGCCAAGTAACTATTTTTCTGCATATTTATAAAAAACTATACATTTAAAATACATACATGATTCAATTTTCATTTTTTTACAAACTTCTACTGACTTCCAACCATTTGCCTGTTCTTGTGATTGATGATGAAGATAAATGAACAAAGTCTGTCCCTGGGGACTGCAGTGTCTAATATAGGGAGAAATATAAACTAATAAAAAACTATGCAGCAAAGTAGACTATAATAAGTGAAGAGAGATTTATTAAATATTCTCTTTTTCCTTCAACCATTGATTTTTATTAGATCATTTCCAAAATATTCATCATTTTAATGAAAGGTGATGTGTAAGACTGGGGCGCCTGAGTGGCTCAGTCGGTTAAGCGTCCGACTTCAGCTCAGGTCACGATCTCGCGGTCTGTGAGTTCGAGCCCCGTGTCGGGCTCTGGGCTGATGGCTCCGAGCCTGGAGCCTGCTTCCGATTCTGTGTCTCCCTCTCTCTCTGACCCTCCCCCATTCATGCTCTGTCTCTCTCTGTCTCAAAAATAAATAAAATGTTTAAAAAGATTAAAAAGAAAAAAAAAAGAAAGGTGATGTGTAAGAAAAAACAATAAGGCACCACCTCTCACTTGCCTATGGTTTGCTTTTGGAGGAGTTCCGTCACTGCTCTGAAGTTTTGTTTCTAGATATGAAAAAAAGGTAGGCAAAAAGCCCAGAGATTGCTGGATTAAAAGAGAAAGCAGGTGAAGTGCATGAGACGTCAGTAATTCTGTGACAGTGTGATGCCTTTCCAGGAGCATTGGTCTAGTGAGGTCTGGTGGTTATAGTCTCAAGGCATTGGACCTCCTATTATTTAGCAGGCAGGTTTTACCTCTACAGAACAGGCATGCCTCCTTTTATTGGGCTTTGCTTTACTGAGCATCACAGGTACTGACTTTTTTACAAACTGAAGGTTTATTACAACCTTGTGTCCAGCAAGTCTTTTGGTGCCATTTTTTTCCAATAGCATTTGCTCACTTCATGTTTCTCTGTCAGATTTTAATAATTTTCTAAATATATCAAACTTTTCTAAATATATCAAATATATATTACATTTTTAATAGTGATCTGTGGTCACTGATATGACTCACTGAAAGCTCAGATAATGGTTAGCACTTTTTAGAAATAAAGTATTTTTAATATATTTATGTACATTTTTTTTAGAAATAATGTTATTGCACACTTAATAAAATGCAATATAGTGTCAACATAACTTTTATACACACTGAGATACCAAAAATCTATTTGACTCACTGTATTGCAATATTAACTTTATTGCAGTGGTCTGGAACCAAGCTCTAAATATGTCTGAGGTATGCCTTTATAGGGTTGCTGTAGCTCTTCTGGCCAACTTGGTCTAGAAGACTCTGGCTAAGAAAACCAGGAATTCTCAACTATAGAGAAAGGAACTTTATTTCAAACTTGGGGAGCCATGATGTCTAAATGTTTCTGTCTCTTGGATCTTACAGGGTTACTTAGATCCAAGAAAGACATCCTTTCAGCAGCAGCAACAAAGTAAGGTCCTTTTCTGGTCTTTTCCCCAGATACCTGAGCCTTGTTCACCCAGGGGCCCTGAGCTCTGCCCTGCCCCTCACAGCCAGATGGAGTATGCCCGAGTCAGGAGGAATACCCACTATAGCAGAAGCAATGTCCTCAGAAGTAATTATAATGCAAATAAAATTACTGTTACTCATTTTTTTGGGGGGCATCGGCCATAGAAAATAAAAGTAACATCCTTTCAGGATCTTCACTGCAGGCCAGACACAGCTACCTCTATCTTATCATCTACTGTGGTCAAGACAGAGTTACCTCTTCTAGCTGCTGGATGGGAAAACATATTCAACACATACTTGGATCCAAGCACATCCAAGAAGCACAGAAGTTTACTTTCCTTCCCTAGGTCTCTTCCTATTTGATAAAGGTGCCTGGAGGTCTGGACAACTCAATAAAAGGCTGTGCATATTAGGTCCCTTTTCCCACTTTCATAGAGGACTAAATCCATCCTTTGCATACTCTCCACCACGTTGGCCAGCTGGTCCAGTGACAGCCCACCTGTCTCCTCTCTTTCTCCAATAAAACATGGTTCCCTGGGAGATCCAGTTCACTTGGCACTCATCCATAGCAGTCTCTTGTGGGAGAGTGGAATTTAAGGCTAAGAAGGGCAGAAACTAATGGAAAGAGAAGTGAGTGCCCCGCCAGTGAAGAGAGATAGAAAAGTGACAGAGGAGGAGCCATAAGAGACTGGAGAGCCAATAATTAGAAAGGAAGGAGAGGGAGAAGGAGGAGGAGCAGCTGGAGGTAGAGGAGGAATAAGAGAAGGAAGAGTGGAAGGAGGAAAAAGAAGAGGAGTAGGAGAGGGAGAGGAGGGAAAGGTGACAGAGGAGAAGAAAGAGGATGTGTGGAAATATTGTTGAGACCTTGATGGAATCACTTCTGCTGACTGCGAGGTTAGCATGTAGCAGCAAGTCACACACAGACAGTCAGGACGCCGAGGCTTTTCTTTCCAGGAAGAGCTTCATTCGTGCTGGCGGGGGCTTAACAGGCTAAGACCCAAAAGGATGAGCCCCAAGCATAGCAGGGTGCTGCCTTTTGTACAATTGTTGCTCCCTTGTCTCCCATATATGGTAACATACAGTCTGAATGGGTGGTCTATGTCACAGAGTAGTGGGGAATGTCATACACACTCACATAGCTAGGTTGCCTACCCTTGTCTTGAGGTTTTCACCACATTCCTTAGGGAGGGGCTCTACCACATTCCCCACTTTTATGCTTGGACCTCCTGTTTGGGGTCAAAGAGCATCATCTTGGTTTAGAGGTTTATATTTCCATAACATCATCACATGTGTGGCCGTTTTCCTTTCGATCATTGCCTCAATGAGGCTGGAGACAGACCATATACCCAGGGCAGCTAGGCAAGGTAGGATGAAGCAAGCTCCCAAAATCAAGAGGATAATATCTTTTTTTTTTCTGAAATTTATTGACAAATTGGTTTCCATACAACACCCAGTGCTCATCCCAAAAGGTGCCCTCCTCAATACCCATCACCCACCCTCTCCTCCCTCCCACCCCCCATCAACCCTCAGTTTGTTCTCAGTTTTTAACAGTCTCTTATGCTTTGGCTCTCTCCCATTCTAACCTCTTTTTTTTTTTCCTTCCCCTCCCCCATGGGTTCCTGATAAGTTTCTCAGGATCCACATAAGAGTGAAACCATATGGTATCTGTCTTTCTCTGTATGGCTTATTTCACTTAGCATCACACTCTCCAGTTCCATCCACGTTGCTACAAAAGGCCATATTTCATTTTCTCTCATTGCCACGTAATATTCCATTGTGTATATAAACCACAATGTCTTTATCCATTCATCAGTTGATGGACATTTAGGCTCTTTCCATAATTTGGCTATTGTTGAGAGTGCTGCTATGAACATTGGGGTACAAGTGGCCCTATGATCAGTGCTCCTGTATCCCTTGGATAAATTCCTAGCAGTGCTATTGCTGGGTCATAGGGTAGGTCTATTTTTAATTTTCTGAGGAACCTCCACACTGCTTTCCAGAGCGGCTGCACCAATTTGCATTCCCACCAACAGTGCAAGAGGGTTCCCGTTTCTCCACATCCTCTCCAGCATCTATAGTCTCCTGATTTGTTCATTTTGGCCACTCTGACTGGCGTGAGGTGATACCTGAGTGTGGTTTTGATTTGTATTTCCCTGATAAGGAGCGACGCTGAACATCTTTTCATGTGCCTGTTGGCCATCCGGATGTCTTCTTTAGAGAAGTGTCTATTCATGTTTTCTGCCCATTTCTTCACTGGGTTATTTGTTTTTCGGGTGTGGAGTTTGGTGAGCTCTTTATAGATTTTGGATACTAGCCCTTTGTCCGATATGTCATTTGCGAATATCTTTTCCCATTCCGTTGGTTGCCTTTTAGTTTTGTTGGTTGTTTCCTTTGCTGTGCAGAAGCTTTTTATCTTCATAAGGTCCCAGTAATTCACTTTTGCTTTTAATTCCCTTGCCTTTGGGGATGTGTCGAGTAAGAGATTGCTACGGCTGAGGTCAGAGAGGTCTTTTCCTGCTTTCTCCTCTAAGGTTTTGATGGTTTCCTGTCTCACATTTAGGTCCTTTATCCATTTTGAGTTTATTTTCGTGAATGGTGTGAGAAAGTGGTCTAGTTTCAACCTTCTGCATGTTGCTGTCCAGTTCTCCCAGCACCCTTTGTTAAAGAGGCTGTCTTTTTTCCATTGGATGTTCTTTCCTGCTTTGTCAAAGATGAGTTGGCCATACGTTTGTGGGTCTAGTTCTGGGGTTTCTATTCTATTCCATTGGTCTGTGTGTCTGTTTTTGTGCCATCAAGAGGATAATATCTATGAGGGTTTTGAATTCCCTGAGAGTTGAAAACCATCCTCTAAATAACTCCCAACCTTTCTAAATAAGTCCCAACCTTTCCAGGGACATGAACAACCTTTCTCATTCGATTTGTGATCTCCTCTATGACTTTCCCTTCATCATCTATCTGTAGGCAGCAGTTGCTCAGGTTAAACTTTCCACAAACTTCTCCTTCTGAAGCAAGCAAGTGATCTAAGGCCAAGCAATTTTGATAAATAGCATTGCACATTTTGGTTTGCTGCTTGGCTGGCTAAGTTACTAATTCTGGCAGTTTGATTTGTTATAATTTCTACAACTGTTTGCAGTCTGATTATGCAGTTTAGCATGTAAATGGGAGTGCGGTAGCCCCAGGACCCATCCTCTGACCAGGTGGCAGGGCCATAATACTGGATTATACATTTGGGAGGCCTTTCATCATCTTTCCAAATGCCAATCTGTAAGGCACATCATTTCCTGTGAGTCTCCCTGTCCCCATATACTTGGACTTCCAAATGTTCCCCCACTGGCAAATGGGAGCAGGAAGAAAGATAGACAAATAGTTCCCAGCACACATGACCCTGACCAACCTGCAGGAAGTACTGTATAGGCTGTGCTTCCACATATCCAGTATAGTCCACCTGGGCCTGCCATTTGATGTCTGTGTCGACATTGTTCCAGGCCTCTTGGAGATGAGAGAAGTTAGACAAGGGGTGGGGATCTGGCTCAAAGTGATCTTGGGACCTCCACCACAGGATTTCCTGGGTAGTTGAGTTATAAAATCTTCGGTCTAGGCATGTTAAGTTTCAACAGAGATGGTGAACTTTCTTTCCCACTGGGCAAGGCAGTTTTTCCCAATAATTGAAGTTTTGAGGAGCCCAAATCCGGTAGTAGGACTGGGATATTAGTCTCTAATTATAAGGTTTTTTGGGGATCTAATTCTCTAATCCCCATGACCATTGATCCCCTGTGGGGAACAAGTTTAGCGCTTGCACCAATGGGTTAACAAGGCTTAGGATAAAACCATCCAAGATTAGGTAAACAGGGCGAAAGCACCCCCAGCATAGTACAGAAAGCTGCTTTCACAGGACAGAAGGTCTGGAATTGGTAAACAGGTAAATAGGGCTATATATAAAGCCCTAAGTACATGGAGGGTGGTGAAAACATACTTAAAGTCTGTGTATATATTAACACGTACCTCCTACCTCCAGTTGGAGGGCTTGGGTTAGTGCAATGAACTCTGCCTTCTGTGCTGAAGTCCCCTTTGGCGTGGCTTTGGCCTCAATGATAGAATTCAGGGTCACCACAGAGTATCCTGCAAGGTGTTCCACCTCTTTCACAAAACTGCCACTGTCGGTGAAATACTCATTGTCACAATCCTTGAAGGGCTCCTCCCTCAAGTCTGGTTGACTGGAGAATACCTCATCCATGACTTCAATGCAGTCATGATCTGTTTGACCTGGCCCAAAAGGGAGTAGGGTTGCAGGGTTTAGGGTCGGCACTACTTCTAGGTGAATGTGCAGGTTCTTACGTAGCATTCTCTGATATCTCATCATCTGGGCGTTAGTTAGCCAGTATTGTCCCTTGTATTCCATTAATGTCAATACTGAATGTGGCACTCGGACTGTCAATTCTTGTCCCATAGTTAATTTCTCAGCCTTAGACTCTAAGAGAGCCATGGCTGCAAGTGCCCATAGGCAGGATAGCCAGCCTTGGGCAACAGAGTCAAGTTGCTTGAAGAGATATACCACCAGAGGATGCCATGACCCCAACATCTGGGTTAGGACTCCCACTGCGATGCCAGTACTTTCATGAATGTACTTTCAGTACAAGATGAAGGCCCCAGACAAGATGAAGGGCTTGGACATGTCTGAATGTACAAGATGAAGGCCCCAGACCAGGCAAGGGCCCATTTGTTCTCTTTACAGGCCCTTTGCTGTACTTACTCCCATCACAGAGGTTCCCGCTCTGCCCATTTTTTGGCTAATAAAGGGGTTTTGCCAAGACCGAGAAGTTAGGTATCCATATTCTACAGAAACCTGCGGTCTGAGAAACTACCAAGTCTGACGTCACGTCGATGGGACTGGGATGGAATAAACAGCCTGTTTTCCCTCTGGGCCAGGTTGGCACTGCCCTTGGGAGAGGTGAAAGCCAAGGTACTTGACTCTTTTGACAGATTTGGGCCTTTTTCCTTGAGAATTATAGCCAGTTTCCCATAGAAGGGTAAGGAGCTGCCGAGTTCCTCCCATGCAGCCCTCCCAAGACCTTCCAGTTGCAGTAAGTCATCTACGTGCTGAAGCAGGACATAGCCGTGTTGATCCACTGGGAAAGCTCTTAGATCTGAGGCTAATGCAGTGCCAAAAATGGTTGGGGAGTTATTGAACGCCTGAGGCAATCTGGTCCAAATCAATTGGCCCTTGTCACCATTTTCAGGATTCTCCCCCTGGAAGGCAAAGATTGGTTGACTCCGGGGGGCCAGGCGGATGCAGAAGAAAGTATCCTTGAGGTCTAGGCATGTGAAGAAGGCAGCCTCTGTGGGGATAAGACCCAAGAGAGTGTATGGGTTCAAGACAACTGGGTGCAGGATGACAGTGGCTTGATTTACTGCATGCAGGTCTTGGACCAGTCAATTATCATTGGTGCCTGGCTTGTGGGCTGGTAGGAAAGGCGTGTGTGTTCCAAGATGAGGGACAGGTTTGGAGGATCCCATATTTTAGAAGTTTCTCCAGGTGCTTCTCTATCCCCATCTGTGCCTTACAAGGGATGAAATATTGTTTTTGGTGGATGAACCCTGCTTCTGGCTTTAGTTTTACAATTACTGGAGATATTGAGGCCAGTCCTGGTATATTGTCCTCAGCCCACAATGCCGGTACTCTGAAGGGCAGCTCAGGTCCCTGTTGTGGCTCCTCCATGAGACTATAGAGGTGCCATGAAAATCCTAGAGGAAAACACAGCAACCTCTGAGCAACTTTTTACTAGACATTTCTCCTGAGGCAAGGGAAACAAAACCAAAAATAAGCTGTTGGGACTTCATCAAGATAAAAATCTGCAGAATGAAGAAAACAACCAACAAAACTAAAAGGCAACCTATGGAATGGGAGAAGATATTTGCAAGTGACGTATCTGATAAAGGGTTAGTATCCAAAATCTATAAAGAACTTATCAAGCTCAACACCCAAAAAAACAAATAATCTAGTTAAGAAATGGGCAAAAGACATGACCAGACACTCTAAAGAAGACATCCAGAGGGCAAACAGACACATGAAAAGATACTCAACATCACTTATCATCAGGGAAATACAAATAAAAACTGTGATGAGATACTACCTCACTAGCCATCAGAATGGCTAAAATTAGCAACAAAAGAAAGAACAGATGTTAGTGAGGATGTGGAGAAAGGGAAATTCTCTTGCACTTTTGGTGGGAACGCAACTGGTGCAGCCACTCTGGGGAGGAGTATGAGGTTCCTCAAAACACTAAAAATAGAGCTATCGACCTACCCTATGATCCAGCAATTGCACTACTAGGTATTTACCCAAATGATACAAAAATACTCATTCAAAGAGGTACATGCACCCCAATGTTTATAGCAGCACTATCAACAGTAGCCAAAGTATGGAGAAGCCCAAATGTACATCAACTGATGAATAGATAAATAAGATGTGGTGTATATATATACATATATATGTGTGTGTGTGTATGTGTATATATATATATATATATATATATATATATAATCACATAATAGACTATTACTCAGCCATTAAAAACTATGAAATCTTGCCATTTGGAATGACATGGAAGGAGCTACAGTGTATTATGCTAAATAAAATAAGTCAATCAGAGAAAGACAAATACATCATATGATATCTCTCATATTTGGAATTGAGAAACAAAACAGATGAACCTATGGGAATGGGGGGGGGGGGCAAGGAGAGAGAGAAACAAACCATAAGAGACTCCTAAAGACAGAGAACAAACCAAGGGGTGATGGAGAGAGATGGGTGGCAGATGGTTAAATACATAAGGGGTATAAAAGAGGACATTTGTGATGAGCACTAGGTGTTGTATGTAAGTGTTGATGAATCACTAAACTCTACTCCTGAAACTAATATTACAATATATGTTAACGAACTGGAATTTCAATAAAAACTTGAAACCACACACACACACACACACACACACACACAAGAATAGAATCATTTCTCAACTTCTCATGATCTCCTGTGTTCTCACTCTATCCGGAGCTACTATTATTCTTTATCTGAACCATAGCAAAAGTCTCCTATCTTGTCTCCTTCCTATCTTGTGCCACGGCAATCCCTTATCAGGGAAACTGCAGCAACAATATTATAATATTATACCATCTTCATTGGAATTATCAAGTATCTTCCCATTGTAACAATAATGAAATCCAAAGTCCTTGCTGTCCTATAACACTCTGCTATGGCACTGATTATTCTGCCAACCTCATCATCTCTCTCTTATTCACTACACTGCAGGAATGTTGGAGTTCTGATGATTTCCTTTTCATTAAAGGAACCTTTAATTGAACTAGACTTGAAGTGTCAAATGGGAAATCATACAGCTCAATACAGTTCCACTAGCTAAGCAACCATGTAACCAACTCAGAGAAGAAGAAATGGCATGTCACCACATCCCTGTAGTCCACCTTGTGTGCCCTCCCAGTTATCCCCCGGCCCCTAAATATCACCATTATCCTGACTGTAACTCCACAGATTTGCTTTTATTGTTTATAAAATTTACATAAAGGGGATCATACAGTAGGAATTCTTTGTTGCTTGGATTCTTTTCATCAAAATTGTGTTTGTGATATTCGTTTATTTTCTGAAGGTATAGTTCAGTCTTGTAGTAGCACTAGAGTCTTTGGGAAAATATACTGCTGTTTTTGTATCTGCTTTACTTTTGACAGGCAGTTTAGTACTTCCCAATTTTAAATGTTTAAAAATGATGTTACTATTGGGGCACTTGGGTGGCTCAGTCAGCTAAGCGTCCTACTTCAGCTTAGATCATGATCTCACAGTCCGTGAGTTCGAGCCCTGTGTTGGGCTCTGTGCTGAGAGCTCAGAGCCTGAAACCTGCTTCAGATTCTCTGTCTCCCTCTCTCTCTGCCTCTCCCCCACTCACGCTCTGCCTCTCTCTATCTCTCAAAATGAATAAATGTTAAAAAAATGTTTTGAAAAAAATAAAACAAAATAAAAAATAAAAATGATGCTACTATGAGCATTCACGTTCATATATTTTTGTAATTATATGCATAAACTTCAGCTGAGTACAAACCTAGTAATATAATGGCTAGTAAGAACTTAGGGGTATATTCAGCTTCAGTGAATACCAATAATTTTTCCAAAATGTGTATCCTACTATTATTTCTGTCAGTGGTATATGAAATTTTCAGTTGTTCCGCACTTTAATTAATCTTGATGGTCTCTCTTTTTCATATTAGTCATTTAAGTGGCTATGTAGAGGTAATACATTGTGATTTTAATTTTCATTTCTCTAATGGCTGATGCACTTGAGCATTTTATGATAGTTATTTGGAAATTTGAAAATACTTTTCTATGAACTGCCTGTTCAAGTTGTTTGGACATTTTGTTTGTTTCTTGTTTTCTTATTGATTTATAGGAGTGTGTGTGTGTGTGTGTATGTGTGTGTTCTGGACACAAGTCTTTTGTGAGATTTTGTATATCATGAATAGTGTTTCATCTCTGTGGCTTGTATTTTTGCAACTGTAGCACTGTCTTTTGCTAACCAGAAATGCCTTATTTTGTTTTATTTTATTTATTTTTTAAAATTTTTATTTATTTATTTTTGAGAGAGAGGGAGCACAAGCAGGGGAGGGACAGAGAGAGAGAGAGAGAGAGAGGGAGACACAGAATCTGAAGCAGGCTCCAGGCTCCAAGCTGTCAGCTTAGAGCCCACTGTGGGGCTAGAACCCACAAACCATGAGATCATGACCTTAGCCAGAGTCTGACACTTAACCGACTGAGCCACCCAGGAGCCCCAGAAATGCCTAATTTTAATGAAATCTATATATCATTTTTGCCACTTATAATTATGCTTTTTATTCTCTGTTTAAGGAATTTTTCCTATGGACAAGATCATGCAGATACTCTTCTCTATTTTTTTAAGTTATATAATTTTACAATTCAAATTTAGATCTATAATCCACATGGAACTAACTTTTGTTTATACTAAGGCAGGGGTCAAGATTTTTTTTTGTAGTCCCATGGGAATATTAGGTTGATCTGAGCACCATTTATTGAAAAGACCACCCCTCCCCCGCTGCACTGCTGAGTCACCTTTGGTGTAAATCAAGTCATTATATATGAGCAAGTCTCTGTTCTGTTCCATTGGTCTATATATCTATCTTCACAGTAATACCACACTGTATTAATTACTGTAGCATTAATATCTGGTAGTTAAACCTCTCCAACTTTGTTATATTTTAAGAAATCCTTAATTATTCTTAGTTATTTGTCTTTTCATGTACATTTTCATAAAATTTGTCAAGTGCTACCAACAGAAGTGTGTTATATTCCATGAATACATTCAATATCACCAAATTTTAAAATTGAATTTTTAAACAATCATGTTAAATTCTATAAAAAATAATAGTACTGAGATTCATATGCCTTAAAACTATAGGTCAATTTAGGTATAAATAAATGGAAAAACACCTGTGTTCATGCATTGGAATAAGTTGTTAAAATGTCCATACATTCATTACATTTTCCATTAATGAGGGGTCTCTGCTAAAATTTGGAATGTAGAATATGCTAAATTATTTGGGGATTTAGACTCTGGTTAAAATACCCTTTGTTCTGCCCACAGTATGTAGACTTTCTCAGTATCATAATAAATCTTGAGTTACCCGGTGGGAAGAGGTGGTGCCCAGGACTCTAAAATCATTGGCTTGGTCAGAAAAGTAACCCAAGAATGAAAGCACTTCATAGCCAGTGACCAATGAGTAAATTCATATTTTATTCCTTGGAAATACAGGGTACCATGTAAGATCCTTGTGTGTCAGTTGTTCCTAAAGAAGCAGGATGGTGTAACACTGAAGAAGGAGAGTTAAGCTCAGCTCTCAGGACAACTTGCTTAGGACAACTTTAGAGGGGAAAAGAATCCCCTGTACAGGAGAATCCTCTTCCATGTAACCTCCCAGTTGACAAGGAGATAGTGAGTGCACTGACCAAGTATCTGCTATATTGCATGGTCCTTTCATTCTGCATGCTCATATGTGTCTCCTACTAGACTATGGATTTTTCTGGGGCTTGGGCTTGGTCTTAGTCTCTATTGCATCCTCCCCTACTCACAGACCTGGCCCCTAGCAGGTACTCAATGATTGTTGGGTTAATGACTTTAACTTAATCTGACCTCAAACAAAAGTGCTAGTGGTGGTGTGTTTGGTGTAGATGGTAACTTCATTTACTCTATATGAGATGTGGGCAAGAGACACTCAGGGAATATGAAGTACAGTAAGACCTAGCTCTGGCATGCCTAGAAATTACTCTATCTCTGGACACTCCAGCCCAGGGACTTCTTTCCTCTTCCTTCCTCATATCCACCCAAATTCCACTGAAGGGCAAGGTACACTTGAAGAAAACACCTGTGTCTATATGTCCCTCTGCCTCCTCCATTACACTCTTACTAAATCTTTCCAGAGGAAATGGAAATATTGTTATTTACCTAAAAGCTGCCAAACTGGAATTTTGTATGCAAAAAGGGAGTTTGACAAGAGTCTTCAAGAATTGATTGATGGGTGCCTGCGTGGCTCAGTCAGTTGGGTGTCCAACTTCATCTCAGGTCATGATCTCATGGTCTGTGAGTTTGAGCCCCATGACAGGCTCTCTACTGACAGCTTGGAGCCTGGAGCCTGGAGCCTGGGAGCCTGATTCGGATTCCGTGTCTCTCTCTCTCCCTCTGCCCCTCCCCTGCTCATGCTCTGTCTCTCTCACTCTCAAAATTGTATCATGTTAAAAATTTTTTAAAAAAGAGTTGATTGAGACATTGGGACAGCAGGAAATTATGGGGAAACCCCTTTGGTTTCCTCCTGCGCAGGCTCAGCCCAGGATAAAAGGACCCTGCTCTGAGCCTCTTCATGGACTTGAATCCCTGAGGCCTGGAAGAACCTGGAAAGGCAGGTGAGTGGGGAGGCTCTGTTCTATGGAATAGGAAGCCCTCAAAGGGGCCATCATGGGTTCCCACTGAAGGAACCAAGAAGCATGTGTACAGTTATGATTGGGGGTATAGAAAAGAAAAGGCAGATAATCAGAAGTAGCAATAGGAACAGATCAGAAAAATGGAGCAGAAAATAAAGACCAGGTAGGCAACACAATGAACCAGAGTGAGATGCAGAAAGTCAGGGGTCTGCATCACAAGTCAGCAAAACTAAGGTCCACAGATGAAACCCAGCCCACTGCTTATCAACCTTTCTTGGAACACAGGAGTGTGCATCTGTTTATGTGTTGTCTATGCCTCCTTTTACATGGTTATGGCAGAGCTGAACAGTTGTGACAGAGATTATCTGGCCTGAAAGCCTAAAGTATTTACTATCTGGCCCTTTACAGAAAAAGTATGTTGACTATTGTTTAAAAATAGAAGATAATTTGAGATTAATGTGACTAAAGGTATAGATGAAAAAGCTCCTGGTCAGTTAAATGATTCTGGTAAAGCTGAGGCCAGAATTTAGCTCATAATCCCTAGTCTTTGTTCTTCCTTATGCTGTACCCTGAATATTTCTCCTGTTTCATGTCCAAGCTTCTGACCCCAAGCTGGATGCCTGGCTGGGGTCTCCTGACTCTGGCTCTGCTCTGGAATCTAACTCTAAGATAGCTGGTGCCAAGGGATGTTATTTATCCTTAAAGAAGCAGTGATCACGTTTAAAGGAGTCAGGAATGACACTGAAGGACTGGAGAAGTTGCTGAAGAGGGCAGAGTAAGGGGACGAAATGCCTCAGTGTCAAATAGGGGCACCATCTCAGAGAAAGGAAATGTTTCATGGTATTTGGAAGAAATACAGTCCAATCTCTCCAAATTGGACTCTGATTTAACAGGTCATTCAAAACAGCAGGTGCTCTGCAGTCTCTGAACCTGCTTTTCTTCAAGTTGACTATTCTAAAATCATTTTACCTTGTATTTTCGGGCACACTTTCCTGATACTTTCCAAATCTTTTCTTTCTCTGGAATCCCTTCAGAGTGAACATGCTCCATTCAAAGAACCAAATCTCTGGTTGGGAAGGACAGGGGACACACTGGGCATCTGTAGGGAAGCTTCTAAGAAAATTCTCTTTATTGCCTGTTGTGGTCCATGGAGGCTCCTGTGGGGTGGGTGTTCATGGGAGGGAGTGATATAGGATGGTCATAAAATTATATTAAAGAAAGGAGTAACATGAAAGTGTGTGTTTCCCTGTTCTAATTTGGAGATAATCTCTTCCACTGATGTGGTCTCCTTTTTTTTTATTTTTTTTTCAACGTTTATTTATTTTTGGGACAGAGAGAGACAGAGCATGAACGGGGGAGGGGCAGAGAGAGAGGGAGACACAGAGTCGGAAACAGGCTCCAGGCTCTGAGCCATCAGCCCAGAGCCCGACGCGGGGCTCGAACTCACGGACCGCGAGATCGTGACCTGGCTGAAGTCGGACACTTAACTGACTGCGCCACCCAGGCGCCCCGATGTGGTCTCCTTCTAAAGGGCTTTACTTTTTTGTTTCACCTCATCTTCAATCTAAAAAAAAATGTCTTATCAGCAACAGCAGCAATGCAAAGTCCCCTGCCAGCCCCCTCCCCAGGTTCCTGCGCCCTGAAGATGCCTGAGCCTTGTCCTCACCCTCCAGCCAGTGGAAATGTCCCCCTGTTAAGTGTCCTCCCTGCCATCAGGAATACCTGTCAAAGCAGAAGTGACACCTCTGAAGCTACCCTCTCCAACCTGGTCTTGAAGATACTGCACCTCCTTGCCCCACCCTTTATCCCCTCACCTCCAGCAACAACAGGGGATACACAATACTTAAAAGATGCTATTCTCTTCAGACTCAAGAAAAAAGATGTCTTCATTGTCTATGTGTTTCCTCCCCAAATCAGCTACTCCTCCCAACCCCTTCCCAGGAGACCACATGGGGTAGACAGAAGTTCTCAAACTTTTCCCAAAGTCCTGATCTGTTCTTGCCCTTCTTGACTGCTGTCCATCCACAGCCTCCTTTACCATGATGCCTCCTGCTGGCTGTATGAGATTACTACAAGGACATGGATTTCCTTGCTTAGCAACCTGCCTCTGTTATGAAGGCTTCCAGGAGCAAACATGGTAGAAAAATGAAAACAAGAAAACTGTTCAAATCAACCAAAAGTTTCCAGAGTTCTTCAGAGCACAACTCCACACTCCTCAGTGAAGGCAATGAGTTCTGTTTGTATTTCCTTTCTCATGATTTCCACAACCCTTAACAAAGTTTCTCTAACCCTAATTCATACCCCTATCTGGACTATGAACCCATTAAAAGTAATCCAAACCCTACAATGTTCCTTCCTCTATTCTTATCAATAAAGGATCTTCATGTCTCTGCTTTCTTACTGGGACACTGGGAGAAAGCCACAGAGGGACAAAGTACTCAGGAAGCAGAGACTGAGAAGGAAATCACTGGGAGGACCCTGGAGGTGATCTGGGGATCCAGGGGAGGGAGATGGGAACCCAGCACAAGCCAGCAGGTCTCCTTTTCCTCTCTGGCCACCCATCCTCAGCGTCCCAAAGCACCAGCTGTCCCCCAAGTCCACTGCTGCACCCAGGACCTATCATTTCTTGGGAAAAACTTGCCACACAGAGGAGGTAGATAGTGATGGCAATGGAGCCACCGACCAATGTCAGGGCTGTAGACTGGGCTGAGATGAGTTCTGCAAGGTCCTGGGGCCAGAATTGCCACCCTGGATCTGTCTAGGGCTCATCATGCAAGGGATGGCCCCAGACAGGCTTATCCACTGCAGTGGTTCTCCAAATGCTTGGTACTGGGAAAGAGTATATCCTTAAAATCAATGAGGAAAACAAAAAGCTTTTGTTCTTGTGAATTTTATCTATTGCTATTTCTTATATTCAAAATTAAATCTGAGAACATTTTAGGACACTTTATCAACAATTAGGCACTGCACTAGCTGTCACAGTGATGATGTCACCACATGCTATGTAGTCTCTACTGTCATTTCTAGTGTAGACTAATGGGTAAATGAGAGTGGAAATAACAGCTTAATATTAATTATGATAATATTTTCACTCACAGACCCCACTGGAGCATCTTGGGAACCCCCAGCATCTCCATCTATCTTGAGAACCACTGGTCTAGTGAGTCACTGTAGGACAACAGCCCTGAGCCTGAGCACATGTGATAGCACAAGTGTGGGAGGACTCAGGAAGTTCTCCTCAGGTTTCAGCCTCAGCTTACTGGAGGGACAGGGAACACTTACATTTAACTACTCTGCTAAATCAGTTCTGAACTTTCAACCATTAATGATTAGCAACAATAAAGTGTCTGGAACTGATAAAACCTGAAGACAAAGAGAGGAGGAAACTGTAACTCTCTAGAGAAGCTCCTCAGTGGTCTACTGGGATGGTGGGGACAGGTATGTGCTACATGGACCATTAGATTTCATCTCACAAGGGCAAACATCACGGAGCAGCGGGTGTGCTGGGTGATATACAAACATGGAAGTCAGAGAAGGCAGAGCAGAGGATGGCTCCTTAGTTTCTTACCCGGGTTTCTTCCCAAGACCTCCCTTAGGAACTATCCATAATCAGTGATTATGGAAGTTTGAATCTAATCATATTCTATGTTTTCCCCAATTCTCCTCCTCCTGGCAGCCACAGAGTAGTTTCCCTCTTATTTCCATGGAGATAAAATCAGGTCAGAGTCTACTGACAAAAAATTACTTAAAGGGTAAGAAATGTCAAGAACAACCAAAAGTAAGTGTAGAAAAGAGAGGAAATAACTAATGTCTACCTTTAGTAGGATTGGGAAGGGTTGTGACTTTCTCCAAACTCCATCCATTTCCCTTTCTCCACTTCTTTATAGATTCATAGGTCCATTCACTGTGCCCAGGAGTATCCCCACAGGTGATTTCAGATTCTGAAACAGAGAGATCAGAGGCAGCATCTGGTTCTTATTCTAAATGTTATTATTAATCTCTTTTCCTGGCCATAAATCTTTCTCAAGCTGTCTCTGCTTTGTAGATGTATAGCAGATATTTTCTTCACAACTTTCCAAGGGTCTATTTATTTAAAATTTTTTTAATGTTTATTCATTTTTGAGAGAGAGAAAGACCAAGCATGAGTGGGGGAGGGGCAAAGAGGGAGGAGACACAGAATCTGAAGCTGGCTCCAATCTGTCAGCAGAGAGCCCAACATGGGGGCTCGAACTCATGAACTATGAGATCATGACCTGAGCCAAAGTCAGACACTTAACTGGCTGAACCACCTAGGTGCCCTGTTAGAGTTTACTTTTTAAAGATTAGCAGGCAGAATTTTTAAAATAACTTGAGGCTAAAACTACTGTCTGGATAACTAAAAACTTCCATTCGTTCACTGCCTTGCCCAAACCATTGAGGTATTTCACCTCCTAGAAACTTGTACCATTAAAAGGTCAGAGAGCCCTGCACTACTCCTAGATAAGAAGCACAAGGTAAGTACCATTTTAAGTTGTAGACTAGGTTGTGCTTTTTTTTTTTATTTTGAAAGCACAAGAAACCTTCTTTCTGACCACTCACTGGTCCAGGGAGCCTTCCTGGTGAAGAAAAGAAAAGGGTGCAGTATTTATCCATGAAGGCAGCTGGAGAATGGAAGATTAGATAAACCACCATGGGAGGATCAACACATAGGAAAGTTCTAGAAAGAGACAAAATCCCCTCTACATCATCCCTGGAGTCGATACCTCCCTTGGAGGGCTTCTGTGACCCATGCATCCCATCCAAGTAGGCTTTCACAGCATGTTGCTCAAACTTCCGGCTAATGTCTCTGTACTATTACTCTGTGCCTAAGCATCTATAACCCTACCCCATCTCCACCTAGACTGTAAAATCCCCCAGAGATTTCTGCATCTCCACACCACACCCCTATACTGCCCACCAACACACACACACACACACACACACAGTCAGGGCCCTGATAGATGCTCAATGACTGTTTAAACCATCTGAAGTTCACTTGATCCTAAAACTGAGCTGGAGTGGTATGTGATAAGGTTGATAGTAGCTTCATTTCAGGTACCTGAAAGAGACAGTGGGCTGTGTGGGGAATGGGAAAGCTGCTACATCCTAGCCTTGGATTGCTTGTACAAGGCCCATCTCCTAGAGATGAGAGGCTCAGCCTGTCTTGCTGCTCATCGACTTGTAGACTCCAGGACATCTCAAGACTTGGATCCAGCTGAGTAAAGTGTACTTGCCTCCATTCCCCCTTCACTCCTTCACCTCCATCCATGGGCAGTGACACCAAGCAGCTGCCAAGCAGGAGACCCACCCAGAGCTTAGAGCAACAAAATCTCTGCAGGTCTGTGAGTACCAAAGTCCCTTGACACACTGACCTGAGTACCCCTGGGCACTGGGCTCCCATCAATGAGATGACAGTTGCAGACCAGGGAACCCTAGCCCCAGATCCCAGATGTGGTTCTGTGGACCTGGGTTACAGCTTAACTTTCTCAGTTCCTCATGCTTTTGCTCTTCCTTCATAATCATATGGAGCTTGCACTCAGGCTAGGGTAACAAAAGCCTATGGTTTTTACTGAGTACTATTTTTGATGTTCAATTTTGGCTCTTTAATTGGCATATATTAACCTCCCTGCAGAAACAGAAATAAGATTTTATAGTACCCAAGGACAGCACTGATGGAGAAGAGAATTACCCAATAAGTCTAAGGGAAAAGGCAAAATATCTTCAGAACTGGCACAGATGAAAAGACAGGAAATGTACATGACATCTCAAAAGCCATCCAGTTCTGCCTCCAAACAAATTAAATATTCTCTATCAACAGGCTTCTAAATGATGAGTTGGCACTTAATTGAATATTTACTGGGTCAGAGAGCTCACTCACTTAGGAAGAGCTGCTAAGCTGGGGTAAGAATAGCATGTTAGGAAATTCATCCTCAATTCTTAACACCTACTCTGTTCCCACTCTCTGGAAAATTTCAGAGCTTTCTTGAAAAGAGACAGCCACAGCCATGAATGATGTGCAGTCTTATGCTCCTCTAAACTTTTGCTTCCTGAGACTAAACCCCCCACACTCAATTTTTTCCCATAAAAAAAATTAATGTTTATTTATTTTTGAAGGAGAGAGAGACAAAGTGTAAGTGGGGGAGGGGCAGAAAGAGAGAGACACACACAGAATCTGAAGCAGGCTCCAGGCTCTGAGCTGTCAGCACAGAGCCCAATGCGGGGCTTGAACTCAGAAACTGTGAGATCATGACCTGAGCCGAAGTCAGACGCTCAACCAACTGAGCCACCCAGGCGCCCCAATTTTTCCCCATTTTTTAATAGGCACTACTTCTCAATTATTTCCAACCCATTAGTCCCAACCATCCAGGACTAGAGTAGATGTGGGCATACACAGGCATCTTAGTGCAGTCCCAGAGGCCTCCTCTTGGTTGAGAGTCCACACTGTGGAGGCTGAAGTAGGCTGGGGGTCATGGCTGTGAGTGATAAGGCTAGGGAGACCTTAGTCCCTGAGGATGAGGAAGTGCATGAAGGAGAGAGCACTTCTCCCATGAAATACTCAGCCCTCTATTGTTGTTGCTACAGAGAAAAAGTTTATCTCCTCTTTCTTGCAGGTTATCATCAGTCCAGGAAAGATGTCCTGCAGCAGCGACCACAAGTCACAGTCTCCTGCCAGCCCCCTCTCAGGTCCCCAAGCCATGCTCCCCAGCTGGCAGAAGTACACCCTCCCCCATGCTAACAGGAAGACCATGGAGGCAGAAGTTGCTCTTTGGAGGCTCCCTGCCCTCAAAGTACTGGGCTTCAGTTGCCCCCTGCCTCTCTCCAATCCCTTTCTTGTGGCATCAATAGAGAATACAACACAGCCAAAGAGTGACTTTAATCTATTCCAGGAGAAAGATATCTTCACAGACCACCCATGTGACTGCAGTTTATCAACAGTGCTTCCCAGCATCCCCTTCCGGAAATAGCAAGAATTGGCCAATGTTTTTTTAGGCATCATTTCTGGACACCATTCTCTATTTCCAACCTGCTATGGACAGGACCAGTCAGTTCTTCTGGCTGCTGCCTCTGCCACGATTGCTGCCTCTGTCAGGTCCCAAAGATAATTTAAAGTGTGAATTAACTGTCCTTCCTTAGCTCTCTGTACCTCTGGGTTTCACCATTCTGGAGAACTTGAGTAACCAAGATGATGGAAAATAGCCAAGAGCCAAGAAAGTAAAACTGCCTTAAACAGTTTAAAATTCCTCAGAATTTCTTCACTTTATTTCCTCACGTTCAACCAAAACAATCTCATATATCCTATAAATCACTTCTTCCCCTCTAAGAAGAGTTCACCCCTCCCTCTGCCCCTGGCCATTTCTGGACTCTCTGAGAAGATGTTACTTCCCTGAGGGTCCCTCAAATAAAAGTGATGTCTGAACATCCCTGACTTTGCCCTCTTTCTAGGCCTGGGGAAGGGGAGAATGTTCCTACAAGGAATGAGTGACTTGGGAAGATGAATAAATCATTAGGGCTTGTCCTTAAAAGAACCTAGGGACAGTCATGGACTACTGAGAAGTGAGGAAGGAATACAGCTAAATTAGAAACAGCCCACTGTCCCTTCCCTCATTATTCAGCTGCCTCCTTCCCAAGTGCTCCTCCCCTGAGGAAGAGCAAGCAGGCAGGGGTGGTGGACAGGGGAGGGCTCTGTGGGCTCAGTGAATGGAAGCTTCAGCTCTAAACAGGGATCCTGAAGTGTGAACCAGTCCTGCCTGGGTCCTCCCCTAGAGGAGTCTGTCAACCCAACAATGCCCTTAGCTCTCTGGGATGTCCAAGCCTAAAAAAAGACATAGAATCCAGGAAGTCCAGTGCAGCAATGAAGCCTTCAGAGAACTTTTTCTAATTACTGTGTCTCCTCTTGTTTCATGAAGTACCGTGTATTTTCTGGGTATTTCATTATTTTCATCTCTCAAATTTACTGTTAAATGGTGCCTTGTTCAATCAAATGACAATAATTTGTTAAACATCTGCTATGCTCACCCTGAGCTGTGTGCTGGAGATGCAGAGTAAAATAGCCCAAGACCTCTGGGAGAAGTCACCAGTCTTCCAGGTTGGGGACGGTGGGGACAGGTTGGGGACAGACCTGTGAACTGACCATTATACAACACTCAGTCTAGAGAGTAAAATGGGGGTGCTGGGCATGCATGGGACAGACTTTGAGGAGGAGCCAGGATGATTTAGATACTAAGGGGAGTCTGCAGGGCAAATGTAAACTAAAAGTTGATGGTGAAAGAAGGAAGGAAAGGGCATTCCATGCATAGGGAACAACCCATGAAAACTAACTCAATTATTTTCTCCTACATTCCATCAGAATTTTATCCTAAGACTTCCTCCGACAAGTATCTACCAATTGCCATTTTTTTTGCTTGACTTTGCTCTTAGAACTGGATAGTGAGTGATGAGGGAGCATAAAGCAAGCTGACACCCCACAAACACCCCTCCCCCCCACCCAGGTTGGATATGTATGATATTCCTCAGGCACTCCTGGCTGCCCAAGAACAAAAGAAAGCAAAGAAAACAAATGGCTAACTGATAGTATTCACAGTCAGGACATGTTCACAGTGCAGGGCATGAGTCTCCATCAGTTTACAAATATCTTAGTAAATTACAAGAAAAAGGCAATCTTATCAATAGACTAATCTCCAGAAACCTATAGACTCCATTTCCTGGAGTCTCAATATCACCCTCCCTTCCATAGTGATGTGGGGGGGGGGGGGGGAGGCAAGAAGAAAAATGGCAGGTAAAATTAAATTCCTTTATAACCTGCAGCCTATTTCATGAAGATTTGAGGTGATGGGGGGTCTGGAGCCAATGACCAAGAAGGAATTCTTGAAGACATCTTTGGTGCAAAAAGGTGATTTTATTGAAGCATGAGGATAGGAAAAGAGATGCACCAGGGTTGTGAAGAATGGCTGGTTTTATCCTATGGAGTTGGGGGAGGTAAAGTCAAAAGGGAGGCCTCCAGAGGGACTTTGATGTGCTAAAGAGGACTCCTAGGACACCTGAGGCCTTGCTATTGTCCAGCTAAGGTTGTTTTCCCTCTAATAAGGCATTACCATTAGGAGGGTAGGGGGTTCCTGGAGAGATATTGCTTCAAGCATGTCAATGGGCTGCAGGTTATAAAGAAATTTAATTTTACCTGACATTTCCTTCTTGTCTTTGTTCTCCACATCACTTTGGAGGGGAGGGTGATATTGAGACTCCAGGAAACTGAGTCTATAGGTTTTTGGAGATTGCCTTTTTCTTGTAATTTACTAAGAGATTTCCAAACTGATGGAGACTCATGTCCTGTATGACTGTGATCTCCATCAGTTGCCCAATTTGTTTTCTTTCCTTTCCTTTGTCCTTGGGCAGCCAGAAGTGTCTGAGGAATATCACACACATCCCACCTGGGGTGGGGGGCGAGGAGGTGCTAGCTTGCAGTTTGTCCTCAGTCTGCCCCAAGCTCGTCATCGCATTGACAAATACTATTCATTAGAAATAAATACACGTTGTTAAAGACAAATTAGGTGTTACAAACTTTAACAATTCATGAAGCAGGCAGCCTCTGCTCCCAAGGGTCCTGAGAATTGCAAAATGGAAGAGAGGGCAGGATGCTTTTACAGGATAAAGAATACGGAACGGGGAAGAGAAAATCAGTAAATGAAAGAGGTACAAAGAAATAAGCACAGAGCCCAGACTTGGCTTCACCTTGCAGGATTGACTTACTGGATAGAGTCTTTCTGGTGGATCTGAACATATACAGTGACTGAAGGTTACTTCCGTTTGTTGATGTGGCCCAAGCCAGCAGAAGCAGCTCCATCCTGGGCCTGGAAATCTATTTCACACCACGTAATACACATGGTACACATAATACACATAGTCCAACTATGAAGCAGGAGGACACAGGCCTCATATTTCTAACTGAAAATCCCTAAACTCCTCTCGCAGAACCTCAGACTCTCAGCACGATAGAGTCTTTCCTGGCACAGAGACCACACTCCTGAAAACACGGGCTGCCATGGACAGGTAGGGTCCAGCTCACAGTGGAGGCCTCCAGCCTGAATAGGAGTCACACCTCCAACACACACCTCCCATCTTTCCGGGCTGCTGCACCTGCCCTGGGGAAGGGAGAGCCACTGGGGCCATCAGTGGACTCGGGGCTGGCTCATGGAAATGGGAGTCCAGTCTCAGTGCAGACGGCAAAATGTGGGTACCCTACTCGGGGGAAACCCCAGCATCTTCTGCGTTTGGCCCCCTAGTGGCCTTTCCAAGCACCTACACATCCAGGCTTGCTTCTCCCCTCCCCTTCCCAGCCATTGCGTGAGCAGAGTCAGACCCATTCAGGAACGACTGAATTTATCAAAGGAATGGGGAAGTGGGAGGTCATAGCAGCGCGGGACTGGGAGTAGCCAGGCTTGGGGTAGAGAGACTGTCAGCAGCCTCTGAAAAATGAATTGATCAGACAGGTGATAGGAAATAAGACCTCATTGTCATAACTGAAGAATGTGGGAAGGGAGGGAAAGTAGGGGAATTTTCCAGTATTTTAAGTCAGTTACTTAAAAGCATAAACCTCAAAACACTTGGAGAAAGACAAGAGGCAGAGCTGAAGGAGGATTCTTCTGTCATTCCAATGATCTCGGGTGGAAAGAGGTAGCAGCTAGAGGAAGTGTCCTGTCTGGACTACAGCCATGAGTACTTATGGCTCTAGGGAAGGCCTTGATCACATGGCACTTCAGTCTTGGGGTGTAGGCACTCCCGTTTCTACAGGTTGAAGCTGAGAGGAATCACTCAAAAAGTTGCTGGAAACCCCATGAAGGAGCTGTTATTCTCCTTTTGAGTCAGCTGAGAGGTGGATTCTCCTGGGGCTTTGTGATGTTCCCTGTAGATACTGGAAAGAGGTTGTCCAGGGTGGGCAGAGAGAGGATGCAGCAGCCTCAGGCCAGGGTGAGGGAGTGGTGGCTTCGGAGGTATCACTTCTGCTTTGGTGCGTATTCCTGCTGGCATGGGATGCTGCACAGGGTGGCGGGGGGGGGGGGGAGTGGCATTTCCGCTGGTTGGGGGCTGGGGAGTAGGGCTCAGGCACCTTGGGCAGACACAGCTCAAGGATCTGGGGAAGGGGCTGCTGCGGGACCTTGTATTGTTGCTGTTGATAGGACATCCTTCCTGGATTGACAAAAGCCTTCAAGAACAAGAGATGAACACTATTAGCTAGGAGAAGAGAGCATGCCAAGTTCTCCAGGGAGGACCTCCATCTTCTCCTACTCTTACTTAATTCTCAGAGCCTTAGACTTTTCCATCTTGCTCATGACCATGACAGCCAGCCCCAGAGAAGCCCCACCTGATCATGGCTGATAATGAAATATTCACCCTGCAGCTGCCAAAGGTAAATCTGACCTGGAGAACTGAAGCCTATCCAGGGCTCTGTTCCTAAAAAGGATATGTTCAAGTGCATCAGGTGAGGGGAAGGGCAATAGGCATGGCCTGGAACAGAACACTATGTCATGAAAGAGAAAGAAGCCCATGATGTCCATCCTGGAGAAGAACATGTTTGAGAGGCGATAATGCAGACTGCCTTCACCCCAAAGTCTGGCCCGCATGGGGAACAAGGTTTATCTGTTGTCCTGCAGGGGGCGTAGGCAGCATGGGAGTGGGGACAGGGGTCAGGAATTGGTCTCTTCCACTCTGCACTGGCCCAAAGCCGAAGCAGCCAGGCCCTGCTGATGCAGAGATTCTAATTCGTAGGGGAGTCCATGCCAATCTTTCAGTCTCTAGGTCTACATGCCTGTACTGATGGAGAGATTTCTCTCTTACTCTGCTCTCTCTCTGTTCTATCCCTCCACACTTCCCAGATTCAGTTCCCCATGGCAACTCCTGGCTGGGGGTGCACATGTGCCCATGCTTAAGGTCCAAATAAAAAGTCGGGAATAAATACCAAAGGCAAAAATCTGCAGAAAATCACAGTGACTATAAGCCCAAGTGCTGAGGATACAGCTCAGCCCTCCAGCTCAGACATGTGCGTGATGCCTTATCATACTTGGGACAGGGGCAAGAAGTTCTATCAAAGGGAATAATGCTAAAGAAATAAAAGGGATGGAAAGGGCACTATGAAAGAGGAGCCCTGGGGCCAGTTTTAATGCAAACAGTTGTGCAACACAGGACATGGATTTATGTGTCTAAAACTTTCATCATCATAAATATAGGACCTCATGTTCTATCTTCACTGTGGTTTGTTCAACCCACCTTCCGTGTAACACTTCTGTTTCTTGCTGTAACTGTTTTCCTGGGTTTAAATTTTAAATTAAATTTTAAATTAAAATTAAAAAGAAAAAAGAAAAAAGATTCCAACCCATAGGCTACAGCTAGGCCTCACTCCCTATAGCACAGCCATGTCACTTACTTGCCCCTGCTGCTCCAGGACTCAGGGATCCAAGCCGCATGAACAGGGCCACACCAGGGCCCTTTTAACCTGGGTGCAGCCAGACAAGAAAGAAATAAGGGGTTCCCAGCAGATTCCTGTCCTCAGGTATCTCACTCTTTTCCTGGAAACACTTGTCAAAAATTGTGCTAAAACTCCAGTTTAGCAGGTGCCCTCTGATTAACTACACTTTCAAGCATTCTGGAAGAATTTGCTGTAGGAAGTGAGAGCATCAGACTCAGATCATCAGCCATCAGTGGCATGGTTATGGGAGAGATAGGACAAGAGTCCTGGAGTCTTGATCCCCAGGGAACAGGCCATCTTTGAAAGACTTAGGGCTGTGTTTTAACACTGTTTTTATCATCACATTTCTCTCTCTGCCTTCCATTTTTCTCATGCTGGGTGGTCAGGAACCCGCAGGGCCCATGGGCAGCATGCCATCTCTTTCCCTAACTCTCCAGGTTTCCAGGCCTCAGAGATTTTAGGTAATGAAGAGAGGGCCAATGTTACTTTTTACCATTTCAGTCTGGCCAAGAGTAAATTAAGAGTTGGTCTGCAAGTATTTAATTTCTCAAATATTTATTAAGGGCAAAAGGGGATGGTGGTGTGTGGGGAACCCCCACACAGATTACTTTAAGCCCTACCTCCTCATCTGGAAACTTCCCAAGACCTCACACCTGGTCTGTGTTCCCACTTGCCCGTAAAGCTACATGACATATGCCCTTCTAAGCTGCAGTCTGGGTCTCTCCATTTGGGTTTCAGGTTCAAGGAAGTCTGTAGGAGTGACAGCTCCACATGGCTAGGTTTGTCCTCAACTGGCTTGGAGGCAGAGGGAGGAGTTACTTTCTCCCTTTGCAGGGAGGTGATGCAGAACAATGTTAAGCAGAACTCTGGGCCAGCAGCAAACACTTTGTTAGTGGGCAGTATGAAAACCCTGAAGGTTTTTTATTTAACTAAAAAGGGTTCTATGCTTTAATTCCACAATCGATTTTGCTCCTCAGGTCTTATAATATGGGAGACAAGGAGGTAGGGGAGAAGGTCCCTCTCTAATTAGCCTGTCTGGCCACAGAGGCAAGAATGCTGGTGAGGGGCCCAGTGAGCAGCAAACAGCCTTATGTGCACACCTGTTAGTGGGGAGCAGGGCTGTCAGGTGCAGCTCCAGGACAAGGTCAGGTGAATGCACCAAGTGATAGGTGTGAGCTCGATTCAAAACCACTTGGTTTGACTCAAGTGCCAGAAACCACTTAGTGACCAGGGGATTCCACTTCAGGAACTAAATTTACTCCCACTACAAAACAGTAAAACAGTATTTACCAGTGGTAGAACAGAGATAGGATTAATGTACCAATGGCACAAACTTGCAACGAGTAGTAAATAAGCAGTAATGATGAATATAGTAATGATGAATGAAGGCGATAATATTGTACTATAACTATGTAATGAGATAAATACATGTAATGTGGTCAATATCAAAATTATGTAATATTGCCACAACAATTGTATTACAATATTTTTATATATTGTATATATATATTTATATAGCAAAGTAACACATTGTACATTTTCAATTTACACAGTATTATATGTCAAATATATTCCAGAAAGACAAAAGTCTCTAGAGTGTTCAATGTATGTACTGTCACTGTCAGCTTGGTTCATTCACCCCTCCCCTCCATACCCTTCCATTCCCCTCCCCCATTTCTCTGCTGGTGTCTGGCTACTGTCACCACTACCACCCATTTCACTCTGTCATCTCTTCTCTCCTTCTCTTCCTTTCTCTCTCCATATGTCATTCTCATGCTAGATCAAGAACTCTCCCCAGCCATCCCCAACCACGGGCAGAAAGCCACCTCCCTCCCTGTCTCTTCAAGCTCTTCCTGGTCTCAGAGATTTTAAGTCTCATGAAGAGAGGACCAATGGTTGTTTTAACCAGTTTCCGACCTGCCTGGGAGTAAGTCAAGAGTCAGTCTGCAAGTATTTCCTAAGTCTCCACTGGGTGTGAGTCTCCAGTGCTTCAGGCACTGAAACAGACAGAGTCAGAGTCCTCAAGGGATTTCTATTCCAATGCATAAGGCAGAACATAAACATGTAATATGCAGAGAGTGAATAATGTAATGTTAAGTGGTTCCCCATTATTTTCTGGTTGCAGAATATTACTTACCAGTACCTAAAAACACTTGACAAAATCTGCCTATGCACCAATAAACCAAGTTTGACAGTTCTCCAGTGGTAACATTTGTTTTTCCCTTTGAAGGTCCTTCTGCAGGACCCCTTGGGCCTTCTGGGGAGGTGGATAGGTGTGAAGAGACGACTAATGGGATCTCTTGAGACTCTTGGCATCCTGGACTAAGAATTTCTGTTCTCCCACGCTCTTATCTAAGAGTTTTAAGCAGAAGAAAAGAGGTTACAGGCAGTCCTGATGTGCTGTGCTTATGACCCTGACTCTAGATGTCAGGTGTTCCTTCAAGCCATTTTGGAAATAGGTGCACCTACAAGGTGCCAGGCAGTGGGTCAGGAGTGGGAACAGGGACACCACCCTAGAACTCACAGTCAAGGAGGAGTACATGTATATAAAGAGATGATAAGGTGAGACATATGTGAAGAGTGAAATTATGCTCAGGGTGCTATAGAAATACAGAGCACAGGAACAAACCCCAGTTTGGGATAAGGGGCTTCTCATGGACCAGATTTGCTCTGAGGTGAGTAGGAAAGAATGGACAGGCTGAGGCAGCAATCCTGGCTACCTGACAGGACACTGTCACTTCACTTCCTCTACTTCCCCTCCATGGAATAATCCCCTTCAGAGCTGGCCTGTGCTCCAGAATCAGCCACAATCCTTCCCAGAGCTACACAAATCTCTCACCCTCTTAACCATCACCTCAGTGTTGACCCTGTACCCCCTTTTCCTGCAGGTGTCCCTGGGTCAGTCCAAGGAGTCAGGATAACGCCTGTCATGGCTGCAATAGCATAAAGAAAACTGCAAAGCCAATCTTCTCCATTTTGCCTTGTAAGGCCTTACAACTGCTTTCTTGTGCAAGGGAGAGTTTCTTCTTGTGTATGCCTTTCCCTGGGATAGTGCAGGCTATCCAGTGTCCCAGACACTGCCAGTTCACATTTGCTGGCTCAGAGCATCTCATTGAGCTGTGAAGACCTCACAAGTATGGAGAAAAAGGGCAGGTGGATGGCTCCTGCCTACATAGAACAATGTCTTGAGTCAAAAGTAAATCAGAAACTCTGGCTCTCAACCTCCATAAATAGTTCTTAATCATTGAAAACTGGAAGGAAAATCTAATCCATTTCTTTGTAGCAGAAGGTGAAAATGTGAGATTAGTGATGTTAGGAAGAGAGAGAGAAGCAGTAGCAGCTATTTCTGCATTTCTCTATTTCATCAAATTACAAAACCAAACATGGGAGCTATTCGTGGACCTAGCACCCAAATACTAGTGCTTGGGCCATGTTTCAAGGGAAAGTGAAGTAATAACATGGACTAAACCCTAGATTACTCACAAACATTTAAATTTTATTCAAGAGTCTTTAACTACACACCTTCTATCACACTAGGCTTTGCCTTGGAATTTACTGTGTGTGTGTTGTGTAGGAGTGTGTTGTGTGCATACATGCTCATATGTAAACTTGTATGTACATGCATTTGAGTGTGTGTGTGTGTGTGCATATATCTCCATGTAAGTGTGTGTGTTTTTCTAGCTGCTAGTGGGATTGAGGATTGCCTGATTTTACCTGCTGTGATTAATTTTTGTATTATTTTGGCTGGGTCACAGTACCCAGATATTTTGTTAAACATTATTTTAGATACTTCTGGGAAGATAGTTTTTAGGTGGGATTAATATTTAACTCAGCATTTTTTTCTCCCCAAGAAGGACAGCCTAGGATGAGTCAGATGTTTCATGTGTGTGTCAGTCCATGGCCACCCCCTCAGGCTCCAACAGGGCAGTTTACCTGAGTGTGGAAACCCAAGGTGAAGGATCATGTGGGGGTGGACTCTTGGAAACTGGGCTATATCATCCAATTTCTTTTAGCCCTCCATCCCCCATGCTTCTTTTATGCCATAACCAAGGTTCCCTTTATTTTTTATTTGTAAAAATTTGTAATTGAAGTATAGTTGACATATAATATTATATTAGTTTCAGGTGTACAACATAGTGATTCAACAATTTTATACATTACACAGGGTTCACCATAATAAGTATAGGACCATCGGTCACCACACAAAGTTATTATATTAGCAACTATATTCCTTGTGCCAAATTTTTCATCCCCATGACTTATTAATTTTATAACTGTAAGCTCTTAATAACTGTGCCTCTTAATACCCTTCACCTATGTTGCCCATCCCCCACACACTCTTGCCTCTGGTAGTAACTAATTTGTTCTCTGTATTTATAAGTTCCTTTCTCTCTTTTTTTGTTGTTGTCTGTTTTTTACATTCTACATATAAGTGAAATTATATGATTTTTACCTTTCTTTGTCTGACTTATTTCACTTAGCAGAATACCCTTAGGTCCATTTATGTTGTCCCAAATGGAAAAATCTCATTCTTTTTTTATGGATGAGTAATATTCCATTGTGTATATATACCAATACCATATCTTCTTTATCCATTTCCAAGGTTCCCTTTAAGTCCTATGCCAAACACCTGCCTCTACACCTTATATTTTGGGCAGATGTGTTAGTCAGGAGTCTCTAGGGAAACAGAACCAATAGGATGAGCATATATTCATTTTGTAAGAAATTGGCTCATGTGACTTTGAAGGCCTGGCAAGTCCAAAATCTGCAGACAGGCTGTAGAGTAGGTGGACAGGCTGGAGACCTAGGTAAGAGTTGCACTTCAAGTTCAAAGGCAGTCTACTGACAGAATTTCCTTAGAGGAGGTCAGTCTTTTTTCTAGTCAGGCCTTCAATTGATAGGATGAGGCCCACCCACATTATGGGGTCTAATCTGTTTTAATCTTTATACAATTATTTTCTTTGAGAAATTTGGAAACCATTAACTACAACATAACATGCTTCAGGTGAGAAAAGTGTGTGCTACAGATGTTAACTCACTTTCCCAAAGTCCCAGAAGGAGGATGTGGAAAAGTCAGGTCAAACTGGACAGTGGACATCCCCATTTTCAATCTAGTGCTCCTTCATTTTCCTTGGTTTGTATGACATTATAGGCTAAACAAGAAAGTAGGCTTGGGTGGAACCCTTAAGTTAAAAAAAAAATACTAAGATTGAGTGCTAATATTTCTATAGTCTAAGATTTGTTTACCTGCAAGATGGCTCCTGCTTACAGCTTGCTTGCTTTGGACCATGAAGTCCAGTTGGGAGAGAGGTTATAATACCCCCTCAAATATCATCACAGAGTGAGCTAAGCAGGAGACGACGTGGAGAACAAAATAATAGGGAAGAGATAAAGGGTTAGATACTGGCCAAAGAAAGGGGCCTGTCCAGAGGTTAGACCCTTGACTTTGTTCAAGTTCAGAGACTATGTGACCAGAAGGAGCCCTGGACAGATAGAGTGCAGCCTCCCTCCTCAGCAGCATAATATTGAAAACATCCAAAAGTCACTATGGAGGATGATTCAGGATGGAGAAGTCTTCCTCTGTCATCAATCCCATGGAGGACATTTTTCCTCATGTTTAAGGTAGGTTGCTCTGACATCACTGCTGGAAATTTCAACACACACACACCTTTCAAGTAGGGTGCCCTTTCAGGTGTTCAAGACAGGAAGCTCTCTTGTCCCTCCCTCACCCCTAGACTCTTCTCTACCAGGCTGAGTATGACCCCTTACTCCCCACACACACCACGACACAATTTCTGGTTTTTATTTTCTCCTTGTCTTCTTCCTTTGGACTAGCAGTAGATATTCACAGTGTACTCACCTCTCTATCAAATTTTATCTCTCTAATTCCTACAACAATCTTAGGATGTGGTCATTGTTTATCCCATTTTAAGGGGAAGCCTGAGGAAAAATAAAGGTAGTTGGTTTGTTCCTCTTCATATAACTGGTGGGTGACAACAAAGGGTCAACAGCTAAGTCTCTCTGACCTAAGTCCCCAGCTTTTTTGCTCCACACTTGGCTATGTCACTGATGCTAGGCTTGCTGTCCCCCTCCCCTAGACTGGGCACTGCTCAGATGGCAGAGCCCAGGGAGTGCCATAATACAAGAATGGTCACCTCAGGGTAGAAAGAGAGGCTAGTCACAGGAAAACCTTCTTATGGTCCCAAAATGTTTTCTTATTTGGCAGCTGCTACCCATGCTGGGCTCTGTGTCACATAGCAGATATGCCAATAAGTTCAATGGGAAGGTTGTAGCTGTGGTTGTTTAATTGAGGAAGTACCAATGACAAAATAAAACAAACAAAGCAAAAACGTATTTCTTATAGACTCTCTTCAATCAATAGAGATGTCTTTTAAGCAATAGCAACAATGCAAAATCCCTTGCTATATCCCTCCCCTGGACCCTGAGTCCTGCCCTCTGAAGGGGCCTGAACCATATCCCTGACATTCCAGACAGCAGAAGTGCCCCTGTGAAGCTTCCTCCATGACAAGAATACCTGTCAAAGCAGAAATGACTCTTTGGAAAGTACCCTCCTCAACACAGTCAGGAAGCAGGTGGATTTTCTTTCCTCTCACCATAGACTCTATTTTCACCCAACAATATGGAACCACATATGGTCCCAGAAAAGGCTACTGCCCAAAATTCTAGGCAAATCATGAAACAGTTTGTCCACCAGCTTTTCCCAAGTACCCTAGATAGTGGAAGTTGGCCAGATGTGACATGTTCTCAGGGCACCCCTTGGAGCCTGGACAGGTGTGTCCTTCTCTGGCTACCATCACCTGTAGTGGACAAACAAGGCCATTCTTCCATCACAGCACCCTCTACCCACAAAGAAAGAAAACATTAACTTTTCTTCAGGTTTTATAAGGGAAAACAGAATTCTTCTAAATGATCTTAAAATTCACATGAGAAGCCACTCTCCTCTTCTCCATACCACAGAGTAGTTGTTGAAGCCACCTGCCTTCCCTTCCTTCCCTGCTCCATCTCTCACTGTTAGACCCTTCCCAGGACTAACATTTGGCTCTGCGACCCCTTCCTCAGTTCCAATGGAATCATGCCCCTGCCTCTCTTTGATCCATTAAAAATATTATCCCTGAGGAATCTTGACTTTTGTTCAGTTAATGTCCAGACTATTTTGGATATAGACAGGTGGATTTGGGAGGCTGGAGAATGGCAGGAGTTACAAGAAAAGGAGTAATGGCTTATCTGAGAAAACAGGGCACAGGGAAATGGGGAGGAACTCCTTCCTCTTTGGAATACCCCTCGAGTCTCTAAGTCCAATTGACTAGCTCCCAAAATGGGCTCCACTCTCAGCTCCTCAGCCTCCTTCCCAGAGGAAGCCTACTCCAGGGTGAGGAGGTCAGGCACATGGGCGGCAGAGGAATGGGACAGCTGAGGAGCTGTGAGGTCTGCAGGACCCTCAGGAAAGTAGAGAGTAAATATTTCCCTTAAACTGTATTTAGATTATTATACCTTCCTTCAGCTACAATGCTAAGTAAACAGAAAAGATTCAAAACAGTATGAGCTCTACTGTGTACAGTTGTAAGTTACGTATTTGTAGTTGAAAGCCCAATGCCACCCCTACATCGGATATTGTGGAGTTCATTGTAATACAAGGAATTGCTAAAAGAAAAGAAATACAGAATTTCAAAACTCCCCCTGAAGCATTGTGTGTGTGGGGGGGGGGGGGGGTGTGCCACAAGGTGTGATGTTTCTGTAACAGCTCTGTTTCTTATTGTATTTAAGGAGATGCAAATATAAGGCACAAAACTTTGTAGGGGAGATAAGCAAACAGAACAGCCACCAAAACTCTAAATGATGTGTGTTTATGGATGGACATACTCTTGTGACAGAATGGCTAAATAATGTCTCCCAAAGATAGCCACACCCTAATCCCCAGAACTTGTGGATACATTACCTCACTGAGTAAAGGGGATTTTGTAGATGTGGTTCCATGAAGGATCTGGAGATGGGGAAAGTATCCTGGGTTATCCATGTGATCCCAATGTACTCACAAGGATCCTCATAAGAGGGAGACAGGAGGATCAGAGTGAGTCATAGTAGATGTAATGATAGAAGCAAGATACTGGAGTGATGTGAACAAGGGGCCATGGACCAAGGAATTCAGGAAGTCTGTAGAAGCTCAAAAGACAAGGAAATAGATCTCCTCTGAAAGCTCCAGAAAGAACTCAGCCCTGCCAACACCTTAATTTTAGACTCTGACTTCCAGAACTCTAAGAGAATAAAGTTGTATTAAATCACTGAGTTTGTGGTGATCTGTTACAGCAAATAGGAAATAAAAAAAAAAAAACAACTTCATTCCTTCTGCCTGAAATTACTGAAGGAGACAGGAGGTAGGAGGACAGAGAAGAGGTAGGAGCATAAAGGGCACTTAGTGCATGAGCTCTGGAGCCCCTAGACTAGTTCCAGTGGTCTGCTGGAGATGATACTCAGGAGACTTGACTGTTAAATATTCAGAAATTTTGGAAGACTGTTGTTAAACCACCGGTTATCTTGAAATTGTCCAGGTGGGAGGATTTATACCTTGAAAAGTACATAAATCCAGGCTTTGCTCCCCTTCCCACAGCGGCTTTACCAGCCACTATTGCTTAACCCCAGCCTTGGGCTGATAAATTCAGGAGTGCTATGATGGAGTCAGCCAGATGGCAGGAGGGTGGGTGGCTTCTAGCAGTTGAGGACTTCAGTCCTACACCTGGAAGAACCTGAATTCAGCCAACAATCCAGGGAACCTGGAAGAGGACCGAAGCTCCAGAAAGTAATGCAGGAGCCAGCACCTTGATCTCAGTATCATGAGACCCTGAGGAGGGGTCCCAGCTAAGTTGTGCCCACACCCTGGACCCAAGGACACCATGAGATAATAAGTGTGTGTTGGTTAAGCTGCTGTTTATGTGATTTGTTATGCAGCAATACAAAACGAATACACATTCTATAAACAATTTCTTGCCCTCCCAAATATTCTCTTCAAGTTAACCATCCCTATTCCTTTAAAAAAATTTTTTTTAATGTTTATTTCAGAGAGAGAGAGACAGAGACAGAAACAGAGACAGAGACAGAGAGACAGAACGGAGGTTGGGGGGAGGCGCAGAAAGAGAAAGAGACACAGAATCCGAAGCAGGATCCAGGCTCCTAGCTGTCAGCACAGATCCCAACTCAGGACTCGAAGTCACAAGCTGTGAGATCATGACCTGAGCTAATGTCAGATGCCTAACCGACTGAGTCACCCAGGTGCCCCTCCCTACTCCTTTTTAAAGCAGTTTTTACACAGTCCAATGTTCTGTTTCTGTCCCATCTTCATCTCTCTCGTCCTGAGTTGTTTCAGATACCAATATTCCTCTAACTATAAGGGGTCCTATAAAAAGGTGGGTCTGACAGGACAGACACAATGATAAGCAGCTCCAGGAGGTAGGCACAGGGTCCATGTTCTGAAATGAATTTCTGGTGGATGTGGCCATGGTGGTTCCTGTGATTGTAGCTAACTCCAGGAGACAGAGGGCAATCACAGAGGGTAAGAAAATGTGGGAGCTGGCAGACAGACACCCCTCCCCTCTGGGTCCCTGATGGATATTATCCCATTGTGAGTTCTCAGCCCACCAATGAAAGGTTTCTGTTAAGACTTCAAGAAAGATGTCATCACAGCAGCAATAAAGGAGCAATCCTCCTCAGGTCCACTGGCCCCAGCCAGCATGGACGCCCCAAATGCAGTGCCCACGGTGCCCCCAGGAATGCCCACTGAAGCATACATGCAGCTTCTGAGGCCACCACCCAAATTCAGACTTGAGGCCCCCCTCATGCACCTCCTTCACCCATAGAGCACCTCACAGCCCCACAAAATTCCAGCTGTCATGGGTTCCAAGTATAAAACCTTCACAGTCCACTGGCTTCCCACAGGCAGTTAAGTGACCCATCCCAGATTCTTCTGATGAAGTTTTGGGGTGGTGGTGAGGGGGTTTGTGGGGTGGTCCAGAGCTGACGTCCAAGAAAGAATTCTTGAAGATGTCTTTGGTGCAAAAAGGTGATTCTATTAAAGCTCAGGGACAGGAGCACCTGATCAGTCTATTAAATGCCAACTTCAGCTCAGGTCATGATCTCACAGTTTGTGAGTTCCAGCCCCGTGTCAGGCTCTGTGCTAACAGCACAGAGCCTAGAGCCTGCTTCAGATTCTGTGTCTCCCTCTCTCTCTGCCCCTCCGCTGCTCATGCTCTTTCTCTCTCAAGAATGAATAAACATAAAAAAAAAAAAGCTCGGGGACAGGACCTGTGGGCAGGAAGAGATGTACTGGGGTCGTGACAGGTAACTCATTATATACCCTCAGGCTGGGAAGGGGTCAGGGATAGAGTCAGTCTCTAAGGTATTTTGTAAGCAAGGTTTCCAGGACCTTGAGGGGCTAGCTATTTCTAGGGAAGCACAAATTATTACCATTTAATAAAAGTTCAGTCATGAGACCCTTCATATGCATATTGGGGGGCTATAAGCTTGGAGTATGGTTGCAAGTATATATCTTGGGGCAGTTGAGATACAGGAGGTAGACTTGCAGGATCCTCAAGGTTTGGATAATGTTACGCTAAGGTTCTCTTTGCCCCTAGCAAAGTGTCATAATTGAAGCAGCTGAGCTCCTAGAGGGAAGTCACTCTGCCAGTTTCAAGGACTTGTCAATAGGCTATAGGCAGTAAGGGAATTTAATTTTTTATTTGCCTTAGTTTCCCACATTACCATGGCAAGTACTTAAACCTTTCCTTTGTTCTTGGGTAGCCAGTAGTGTCCAAGGAATATCACACATATTCCACCTGTGTGTGTGTGTGTGTGTGTGTGTGTGTGTGCATGCACGTCAGCCTGTAATTTGCCCTCAGCTTGCCCCAAGATCCCTCATCGCTTTCTAAGAAACAAGAGGGATTAGACCAGAGTACTCTCAGGATTATCCCTGGAGCCCAGTGGGTGCCTCCTTCCCCTTCTATCTTCTGATTAGACTGGACTGGCTCTTCCAGCTGCTGCTAGCCCAACCTGTGCTGCCTCCTGGTGGTAAAAGATCATTAGGAAAACTGTTCTCTCCCTCCTGTTACCAAAAATATGAAGACCTTGTAAAGAAAAGATGATTCCAAAATTGATAAGAAATTTTCTAAATCATCTGAAATTCCCCCAGAATTTCCTGACTTGGCAGTCATACCTTCAGTGAAGAAAATTGGTCCCCAGTCTTTTATTGCATGTACAGAGATTCAGCCTGCAGTAGGCACCCAGCTCACAGATAGGGCTTCTCTTCATCTCTGTTCTCTCCATTCAAATATCTGTCTCAGCAAGACCCCAGATTTTTCCCTCCTGCAGGGAGATGGATAGGTGACACAGTCACAGTAGCACACAGGAAACAGAAGCTGGTTGAAAAGCCTTGGGAAGAACCTGAGAAGAATATGGGTCACTGCAGAGGGAGTGGGGGGGGGGCTTCATTCAGGAGAATGACTCCCACTTTCCCACTGCCTAAAGGCCACCATGTCCGCGGATGCCCTTCCAAGTGTACCCTGTCCTGTGTCCTCCCTCTACTCCTGAAGCAAGTCTCTACAGGCAAGGGGTTTGGGTGTATATGGCAGGGGGGAGGGAAGAGAGGTTCAGGGCAAAGGGGGCACTAGTTCCAGGGAAGAGAAGATTGATCCTCAAGCCTGGGACACAAGAGTGACATGTGAGTCCACCTCTGCTTGCTTGGGTCCCTGACCCAGATGGGAGCTGTATCCTGGACGAATATGGGTGGTCTGGGATTTCCAGCCCATAAGGTCCAATGGTGCCTGCCTCCCAGAGTCTCTGAACTGATGATGGAAGCCAGCGCTTGGAGACAGATCTCCTCATTATCACCCCACCTTCATGAATCCAGATCTCCCTCCTCTGACAAACAGTTAACTTTATTCTTAACTCCCTTGCTAGATTTTGTCTTGTTTATCCACTCATTTATTACCCAAACGTTCACTGAGCATCTATTATATATCAGGTCCTGGGCTAGCACTGAAGATGCAAAGAAGAATAAGAAGGCCCTTTCATGGAGCAGAGCATCCTGTGAGGCAGTAGACATATGTGTACACATCCACTGCCTCCCAGCAGAACTGGTGAGGGCACCAAGTTGTAGGGAGTGCATGGGGGATGTTCAGAGGTAGCATCTCTTGACTATGGCAGGTGGGGTCCAGGGATGTCTGAATGGAAGGCAGAGTTTTCAGGATGAATTAGAAGGTGAAAAAAAATAGTAAACATCAATCAGACAAAAGCGGGGAGGAATTTCAGTTTAAGAGAAGAGCAATGGCAAAGCTACAGAAATATTGCTGCATCTCTTCATTGATAATAAGCATCAATTACTGAGTGACCAAAACGTGCTGGGCTGTGTGGTAGGGACTAGGAGTACAGAGATAAAAATAAGTATTTCTTGATGTCCTAGACTAGCCTATCATTTGAGGAAGAGAAATTGGGAAATAAGTAGGCAATGTGGGGATGAATCTTAGAATGAGCCTGGGCTCAGACAACTAACAGCCTGGGAGGGTCAGGTAAATCATGCCCAGGACAAATGTCCTAGAAGTTCCAGGAGAGAGGAATAAAGAGGGAGGAAGGAGTGGGAGGAGGGAGGAAGTGACTGACAGAAAAAGGCACAGAGTCAAAAAAGCCCAGCACCAGCACGTTTTGGGAACCACAAGTAGTTTAACCCCAGAATCTATGGTAAAGGTAGAAAACTGAGGTGAAAGAAATTTTGTAGACCCAACTTTTGAGATTTTTGGCCTCATCTTCAGTTTGTTGGTATATTGCATTTTCTCTCCTAAAATTCGCTGTGAGAGTGCTGTGGAGGATGAATTAGAGCTGGGACACTTTGGGAGACCTGTGACAATGACAAGTTCAATGAAGCAACAGCAGTTACCTTGAGGCTGATGGGGCCCACAGAAGAGAAATGCTCATGGTGGCTCCCAATGCCAGACTGGAACACAAACCTGTGGTTCAGGAAATATAACTGGCAGGTGCTGCTAGCACATTTGGTGTAAGACTGAATGGGAGGCAGAGGCTGGATGATCCTGAGTTTCTGAACTAGAAGTCTCGGTATATGAGAACATGCTTCACAGAGTTGGAGCACACAAGAGAACATGTTAGAAAAGATGTGGAAGGTGACACATTCTGATTTTGTGAAATCAGTTTGAAGTCCCAAAGTACATCCAATGAATGTGAACATGTAGTCATGGAAAAGAAGGAAGAGTGTGGGCTTTGGATTTCTTTGGCAATAAAGGTGGTAGAAAGCAGTGAGGGAAAATGAGGTCAGCAACAATGTGTCAAATGAATGGAGCCAGGTGAGGTTGAAAGAATTGAGCAGAGAAGGAAGAGGATCTTTTTCATGGAGGAGGGTAGATGAGGCCAGAGAAATGTGGCACCATCCAGATAATAGAGGCGCCCAAGGTGAAAGAGGTGAAAAAGAGAACACAATACTGTCAAATACTGCGGCAAAGTCAAACTGGATCAATACAGAACCATGTTCGTGAAGATGTCATAGAACTTCTATCACCTAATACATAAAATGAGCAAAAATGCATAACATCAGGAAAACATCACCAACAATAATTGAAAACAGAAAGAAAGGATTATGAGTGTTTTCCATGGGCCACATATGGCCCAGGAGAGAGAGAGCTGGCTGCTTGGGCTGTGTGAAATCCTATCAAAGAGGGTTGCCTGGAGGGGAGGTAATCACAGCAGAGAGAAGCTGGAGAGAGGAGCTGCCAAATGCCTAGGTGCTGTAGGGCCATATGCAATCAGCACTGTGATCAACACCCCAAGTAGGGCTGGATGGGTCCCCTGAAGAACATTCCAATTCACCACAAGTGAAAAGGTCAGATTTAATCACTATCAAGCCCAGAAATCTCATAAGCATCAGGACATCAGAACAGTATCAGTAATGTAGGAACTTGTCTATTCCTTCTGTCTCCTCCCTCTGCAATCCCTTTCCTAAAACCAGGGGCAGCTGGGTGAATGAGAGAAGAGGAGGAGAAACTCCAAAAAAACAAATACAGAAGATATTCTCCTTTCTGGTCCCAAGAGGGAAAGAGAAGGAAATCCAATGTTCAGGAACTATACCTTCTCTTTTTTAACAATTTATTTATTTAAATTCAAGTTAGGTAATACACAGTGCAGTATTGGTTTCAGGAGTAGAACCAGAGGTTCATCACTTACATATAACACCCAGTGCTCACCCCCAACAAATGTCTTCCTTAATTCTCATCACCTAATTAGTCTATTCCCCCATCCACCTCTTGTATAGCAACTCTAAATTTGTTGTCTGTATTTAAGAGCCTCTTATTGTTTGCTTCATTTTCTGTTTTTATTTTATATTTCCTTCCCTTCATCCATGTTCATCTGTTTTGTTTCTTAAATTCTACGTATGAGCAAAATCATATGATACTTGTCTTCCTCTGACTGTCTTGTTTTGCCTTGCATAATACACTCTAGTTCCATCCACGTTGTTGCAAATGGAAAGATTTCATTTTTTTAATCTTTTTTTTGTATATATATACCACATCACTTTATCCATACATCAGTCGATGAACATTTGGGCTCTTTCCATAATTTAAGCAATTGTTGATATTGTTGCCACAAAACATTGGGGTGCATGTGCTCCTTCAAATCATCATTTTTGTATCCTTTGGATAAATACATAGTACTGCAGTTACTGGTTTGTAGGGTAGTTCTATTTTTAATTTGAGGAACCTCCATACTGTTCTCCAGAGTAGCTTCCCAGTGCAAGAGGGTTCCCTTTTTTCCACAACCTTGCCAACATCTGTTGTTTCCTGATTTGTTAAGTTTAGCCATTCTGACAGATATGAGATTGTACCTCATTGTGGTTTTGATTTGAATTTCCATGATGATGAGTGATGATGAGCATCTTTTCATGTGTCTGTTAGTGATCTAGATGTCGCTTTGGAAAAGTGTCTATTCATGTCTTCTGCCCATTTCTTTACTACATTATTTGTTTTTTGGGTGTTGAGTTTGGTAACTTCCTTAGATTTTGGACACTAACACTTTATCTGATATGTCATTTGAAACAATCTTCTCACATTCTGTCCATTGCCTTTTAGTTTTGTTGATTGTTTTCTTCACTGGGCAGAAGCTTTGAATCTTGATGAGGTCCCAATATTTCCTTTATGCCTTTCTTTTCCTTGTCTCTGGACATAAATCTAGGAAGAAGTTGCTACAACCAAACTCAAAGAGCTTGCTGCCTGTTTTCTCCTCTAGTATTTTGATGGTTTCCTGTCTCACATTTAGGTCTTTCATCCATTATGAATTTATTTTGGCATATGGTGTAAAGCAGTGGTTCAGTTTCATTCTTCTGCATGTCGCTGTCCAGTTTTCCCAACACCTTTTTCTGAAGAGACTGTCTTTTTCCATTGGGTAGTTTTTTCTGCTTTGTTAACGAGTAGTTGGCCGTACATTTCTTGCTCCATTGCTGGGATCTTGATTCTTTTTCCATTGATTTATGTGCCTGTTTTTGTGCCAGCACCATTATCTTGATGATTACAGCTTTGTAATACACCTTGAAGTCTGGAATTGTGATGCCTCCAGCTTTGGTTTTCTTTTTCAACATTATTTTGACTATTCAGAGTCTTTTCTGGTTCCATACAAGTGCTAGGACTATTTATTCTAGCTCTGTGAAAAATGCTGGTGTTATTTTGGTAGGGATTGTATTGAATGTGCAGATTGCTTTGGGTAGTATTGACATTTTAATAACATTTGTTCTTCCAATCCATGAGCATGGAATGTTTTTCCATTTCTTTGTGTCTTCTTCAATTTCTTTCATAACCTTTCTATAGTATTTGGTGTGCAGATCTTTTATCTCTTTGGTTAGGGTTCTTATGGTTTCTAGGTATCTTATGGTTTTGGTCCAATTGTAAATAGGATCAATTTCTTGATTTCTCTTTCTGCTGCTTCATTATTGGTGTATAGAATGCAACTGGGCGCCTGGGTGGCTCAATCAGTTAGGCGTCTGACTTTGGCTCTGGTCATGATCTTGCGGTTCGTGAGTTCGAGCCACATCAGGCTCTGTGTTGACAGCCCAGAGTCTAGAGCCTGCTTTGGATTCTGTGTCTCCCTCTCTCTCCACCCCTCCCCTGTTCATGCTCTGTCTCTCTTGCTCTCAAAAATAAATGAAATTTTAAAAAAAGAAATGCAACTGATTCATGTACATTGATTTTATATCCTGCAACTTTTCTGAATTCATGTGTCAGTTCTAGTAGTTTTTTGATGAAATCTTTTAGGTTTTCCATGTAGAGTATCATGTCATCTGCAAATACTGAAAGTTTGACTTCTTTCCAGCAGTGGTGGGAGTCACATCCCTATCATGTTCCTGACCTTAGGGGTAAAGCTCTCAGTTTTTCCCTATTGAGGATGATATTAGCTGTGGGTCTTTCATATATGGCCTTTATGATGTTGAGGTATGTTCCTTCTATTCCTACTTTCTTGAGGGTTTTTATCAAGAAAAGATGCTGTATATTGTCAAATGTTTTTTTCTGCATCTATTGAGAGGATCAGATGGTTCTTATCCTTTTATTAGTGTGGTATACCATGTTGATTGATTTGTGACTATTGAACCAGATCTGCAGCTCAGGAATAAATCCCACTTGATCATGGTGAATAATTATTTTTATGTATGTTTGAATTTGATTTGCTAATATCTTGTTGAGAATTTTTGCATCCATATTCATCGGGGATATTGGCCTGTATTTCTCCTTTTTAGTGGGATCTTTGTCTGGCTTTGGAATCAAGGTAAAGTTTCGGAATCAAGCTCATAGAATGAGCTTGGAAGCTTTCCTTCCATTTGTATTTTTTGAAAAGTTTGAGAAGAATAGGTATTAACTCTTCTTTAAATGGCTAGTAGCATGCCCCTGGGAAACCATCCTGGACAAGAGGCCAGGACTCTTGTTTATTGGGAGATTTTTAATTACTGATTCAATATTTTGCTGGTTATGGGTCTGTTCAAATTTTCTACTTCTTCTTCTTGTTTCAACTTTGGTATTTTGTGAGTTTCTAGCAATTTTCCCATTTCTTCCAGATTTCCCAGTTTGTTGGCATATAATTTTTGATAGTATTCTCTTATCATTGTTTGTATTTCTGTGGTGGTTTTGTTCTTTTCTCTTTTATTTGTGATTTTATCTATTTGAGTCTTCTCTCTTTTCTCTTTGAGAAGTCTGGCTAGGAGTTTATCAATTTTGTTTATTTTTTTTAAGAACCAGCGTTTAGTTGTATTGATCTGTTCTACTGGTCTTTGTTGTTGTTGTTTCTATATCATTTATTTCTGCTCTAATCTTTATTATTTCCCTTCTTCTGCTGGCTTAGGCTTTATTTCCTGCTCCTTTTCTAACTCCTTTAGGTGTAAGGTTAGGTTGTGTATTTGGGACCATTCTTGCTTCTTAAGATAGGTCTGAAATGCAATATACTTTCCTCTTAGGACTGCCTTGGCTGCACCCCAAAGGGTTTGGATTCTCATGTTTTCATTTTCATCAGCTTCCAAGTATTTTTTATATCTTTAATTTCCTGGTTAACCAGGAAATTCATTCTTTAGTAGGATGTTCTTTAACCTCCATGTATTTGAGGGCTTTCCATATATTTTCTTGTGATTGACTTCAAGTTTCATGGTGTTGTGGTCAGAAAATATGCATGGCATGATCCAATCTTGTATTTTGGAGGCCTGATTTTTGACCGAGTATGTGCTCAATTCTGAAGAATGTCCCATGTGCATTCGAGAAGAATGTGTATTCTGCTGCTTTAGGATACGATGTTCTGAATATATCTGTTAAGTCCATCTAGCTCAGTGTATCATTCAGAGCCATTGTTTCCTTGTTTATTTTCTGCTTAGATGATCTGTCCATTGTTGTAAGTGGCCTACTATTACAGCCTTATTACCTATGAGTTTCTTTATATTTGTTATTAATTGATTAATATATTTGGGTTCTTTTAAGTTGGGGGTCTAAATACTTACAATTGCCAGATCTTCTTTATGGGTAGACCCTTTAATTATGATACAGTGCCCTACTTCATCTCTTGTTACAGTCTTTGTTTTAAAATCTAGTTTGTCTGATATAAGTATGGCTGTTCTAACTTTCTTTGACATCCACTAACCTGGTATATGGTGCTCCATCCTGTCACTTTCAATCTGCCTGTGTCTTTAGGTCTAAAGTGAGTCTCTTGTAGGCAGCATATAGATGGGTCTTGTTTTTTTATCCATTCTAATGCCCTATGTCTTTTGATTGGAACATTTAATCTATTTACAGTCACAGTGATTATGGTAAGATATTAACTTAGTCTCAGTGTGTTAACATAGAGTGAGCGTTCCTGGTGATGTTTTCTGGTCATTTGTAGTCTTTGTTTCTTTGGTGTTCTTTTTTTTTTCCCCTCCATGCAGAGTGCCCTCCTTAAAATATCTGCAGGGCTGGTTTAGTGGTCACAAACTCCTTTAGTTTTTGTTTGTCTGGGAAACTCTTTATTTCTCCTTCTATTCTAAATGACAGCCTTGCTGGATAAAGGATTCTTCGCTGCATATTTTCCCATTCAGTACATTGACTATTTCCTGCCACTCCTTTTTGACCAAGTTTCAGTGGAAAGGTCTGCTGCTAACCTTACAAGTGTGTCTACACTTGTAAGTTAAGGACAGTTTGTCCCTAGCTGCTTTCAGAATTCTCTCTTTACCTTGTATTTTGCAAGTTTCACTATGATACATCATGGTGTTGGCCAGTTTTTATTGATTTGGAAAGGAGTTCTCTGTGCCTCTTGGCTTGAAGCCTGTTTCCTTACCCAGATTAGGGAAGTTCCCATCTGTCATTCAATTAAGCCTTCTGTCCCTTTTTCTTGCTCTTCTTCTGGGACTCTGATGATATGAATATCGTCTTGTTTCATGGAATCACTAAGCTCTTTAAGTCTCCCCTCATGATGTAATAATTTCCTTTCTATCTTTTTTCAGCTTACTGTTTTTCCATTTTATCTTCTATATCACCTATTCTTTCCTCTGCTTCTTCCATCCTCATGGTGACTATATCCATCAGTTTTGCATTTCCATTATAGCATTTTTTAAAAATTTCATCCTGACTAGTTCTTAGGTCTTTGATCTCTGTAGCAAGGGTTTCTCTGGTGTCTTCTATGATTTTTTCAGGCCCAGCTAGTAGTCTTATGACTGTTGTTCTAAATTTTTATCCAGATATATTGCTTATATCTGTTTTGAACAAGTCCCTGGCTATGATTTCTTCTTGTCCTTTTTTAGGGGGGAGGAGGGAAATCCTTTGTCTTGTCATTTTGGCTAAATTTCTGTCTTTTGTGTATTTTTTTTTAATTTTTTTTCAACGTTTTTTTTTATTTTATTTTTGGGACAGAGAGAGACAGAGCATGAACGGGGGAGGGGCAGAGAGAGAGGGAGACACAGAATCGGAAACAGGCTCCAGGCTCTGAGCCATCAGCCCAGAGCCTGACGCGGGGCTCGAACTCACGGACCGCGAGATCGTGACCTGGCTGAAGTCGGACGCTTAACCGACTGCGCCACCCAGGCGCCCCATGTCTTTTGTGTATTTTAAAAGCTTTTTATGTTTCCTGCACCTGAGAGTACTGCTATATTAAAAGGGGGTCGAAGAGAAGCCAAGATGTGGAATACACAGATTTTTGTGTCTCGCGTCCATGAAATACAGCCAGACCAACACTAAACCATCCTACACACCTAGAAAACTGATTGCAAGATTAACACAACAAACTACACAACCTGAACCGCAGATTTCAGCAGGTACACGACACAAAGAGCTGAACTTGGGGAGCAAGAAGCCCTGAAAGGTAGGGAACCCCTTTTGCGGGTGGAGAAAGGACGGAGACTGGGGAGGGGGGTAGCATATGGGAAAAGCACCCCTCCTCAAAAGCAGCTGGAGAGAAAGTGGAAAATTGGAAACAGCTGCAGGGACTAAACTAAAAAGGGAGAAAGGAGAAAGGAGAGGGTTTAAATTCCATTAAGGCTGTAAACAAGGGGAGTGCAAAGGCTGCAACTCCTCAGCTTGATACCTAGTGGTGCTCTGGTGGGAATCCCCAGGAACAGAGTGGGGCCTGGAAGGTTCTTGGGCCACACAGGGAAAAGCGGTTCCACTGCTGGACAGATTGAAGCCACCTGGTCCCAGCAGACCCAGGAAGGCAGCCACATTCACTGGTGCTGGAGCAAGGTTGTTGAGGGTGAAGCCTGGTGCCAGATGTGTGTTGCGATTTTCCACCATCCCTGAAAGGCTGAGGCTACACTGTCTCGCAATCTTTTTGGGGGGCAGGCTGGCACCTGGCCTCAGTCTCAGGGCACTGGCAACAGCAGTGTCCAGCAAGCTTCGCTCTTCAAGAACACAAACCTCGGGGCGCCTGGGTGGCGCAGTCAGTTAAGCGTCCGACTTCAGCCAGGTCACGATCTCACGGTCCGTGAGTTCGAGCCCCGTGTCGGGCTCTGGGCTGATGGCTCAGAGCCTGGAGCCTGTTTCCGATTCTGTGTCTCCCTCTCTCTCTCTGCCCCTCCCCCGTTCATGCTCTGTCTCTCTCTGTCCCAAAAATAAATAAATGTTGAAAAAAAATTAAAAAAAAAAAACAACACAAACCTCACCACCTGCTTAATTTATGGGCTATAAAGAGCTACATAGACTGACCTCTAGGGGAAAACGAAGCAATTTCAGTCCTACTTCAATCTGTTAGCAGGTTCATCCTGGGTGCAGCCGACATTTGGCCATGGCTCATTTGGCCATTGCTAGGTGAGACCCTCCTGCAGAGGGGTGGAGCGGGTCAAAGACACAGTCCTTCAGAAGTAAGGGGCTGGGGAAAACAGCCTCTGAGACAAAACTTGGGAGAGAGGTACTGCCTGGGGCCTGGTCACGGAGAATGGAAAAGTGGGGAGTGGATGAGAGCTGAAGACGGGAGGACCGGTGAACAATTGCTGATCCGGGAGAGAGCAGACTGGGTGTCAGGGTGGTGCCATTTTTCACCGCTCCCGCTCACGTGCATGCACATGTGCACTAACGAGCACTGCAACAATCCACCCCAATAGGCTAGCAGTGCCATCTAGTGGAGAGCAGAGCTGTTACACCGAGACCTGCCCAACTGGGCCCAGTTCGCTCTTCAAGATCACAAACCTCACCGCCTGCTTAATTTATGGACTATAAAGAGCTACATGGACTGACCTCTAGGGGAAAACGAAGCAATTTCAGTGCTACTTCAATCTGTTAGTAGGTTCATCTATTCAATTTTTTTCTCTCTCTTTTTCCTTTTTCTCTTTTACAATTCTTTTCTTTTTCTTGAATACAGAAAGAGAAAAAACTCATTTTTATTTTCAATTTTTATTAAAAATATCTCTTTAATTTTTAATACTGTATTTTTTACTTTTGTGTAAATTTTTTCAAATTCTATTTTACTCCCATCATTTTATTTTAGTCTACTTCAGTGTACTCACCTTTTCAAATTTTCAATTTCCTTTTTGTTCTTTCTTTTTCTTTCTTCTATTTTTCATTTCTATTCTTTTTCTTGAATGCAGAAAGAGAAACACTTCATTTTTACTTTCAATTTCTTTTAAAAATATTTTTATTTAATTTTTATTACTATATTTTTTTGCTTGTATGTAATTTTTTTCAAATTCTATCTTATTCCCATAATTTTATTTCAGTCTACTACAGTGTATTCACTTTTTCAAATTTTCAAATGATTTCTTTTATTTCTTTTCTTTTTTCTTTTTTTTTACTTTTCTCTTTTTCGTTTCTTTTTTCTTAAACACAGAAAAAATTCATATTTCTTTATGATTTTTATTAAAATATTTTTCTAAATTTTTCTACTATATTCTCTACTTTTGTGTATTTTAGTCTACTTTACTGTATATGTTTTTTTCAAATTCTCAAACAATTTCCTTTTTTTCTCTCCCCCCTTTTTTTTTGTTTTTTTGTTTTTTGGGTTTTTTTGGTTTGTTTCTCTAATCTGTCAAACCACTTTCTACACCCAGACCAAAACACACCTAGGATTTAGCATCATCTATCTATTCGATTTTTGTGTGTGCATTTTTAATTTTTAATTTTAATTTTTTAATTTTAATTTTTTTAATTTCAGTTTTTCTACCTCTTTAATTCCTTTCCTCCTTTCAAAATGACAAAACAAAGGAATTCACCCCAAAAGAAAGAGCACGAAGAAACAACAGCCAGGGATTTAACCAACACAGACACAAGCCAGATGTCTGAACCAGAATTTAGAATCACGATAATAAAAATAGTAGCTGGAGTCAAAAATAGATTAGAATCCCTTTCTGCAGAGATAAAAGAAGTAAAAAATAGCCAGAATGAAATTACAAATACTATAACTGCGCTGCAATCACGGATGGATGCAGCGGCGGCAAGGATGGATGAGGCAGAACAGAGAATCAGCAATATAGAGGACAAACTTATAGAGAATAACAAAGCAGGAAAAAAGAGGGATATTAAGGCAAAAGAGCACCATTTAAGGATTAGAGAAATCAGTGACTCATTAAAAACGAACATCAGAATCATAGGGGTCCCCGAGGAGGAAGAGAGAGAAATGGGAGTAGAAGGATCATGTGAGCAAATCATAGCAGAAAAATTTCCTAGCCTGGGGAAAGACACAGACATCAAAATCCAGGAAGCACAGAGGACTCCCACTAGATTCAACAAAAACCGACCATCAACAAGGCATATCATAGTCAAATTCACAAAATAGTCAAGGAGAGAATCATGAAAGCAGCAAGGGAAAAAAAAGTCCCTAACCTACAAGGGAAGACAGATCAGGTTTGCATCAGACCTATCCACAGAAACTTGGCAGGCCAGAAAGGAGTGGTGGGATATATTCAGTGTGCCGAATCAGGAAAAAAAAAAAAAATGCAGCCAAGAATTCTTTATTCAGCAAGGCTGTCATTCAAAACAGAAGGAGAGATGAAAAGTTTCCAAGACAAACAAAAATTAAAGGATTTTGTGACCACTAAACCAGCCCTGCAAGAAATTTTAAGGGGGACTCTTTGAGGGGAGAAAAGATGAAAATACATATATATTTAAATATATATATATATATATATACCAAAGCAACAAAAGATTAGAAAGGACCAGAGAACACCACCAGAAACTCCAACTCTACAAGCATCATAATGACAATAAATGCATATCTTTGAGCACTCACTCTAAATGTCAATGGACTCAATGCTCCAATCAAAAGACATAGGGTAAGGGAATGGATAAGAAAACAAGACCCATCTATATGCTGTTTACAAGAGACCCACTTTAGACCTAAAGACACCTACAGATTGAAAATAAGGGGATGAAGAACCATCTATCATGCTAATAGTCAACAAAAGAAAGCCGGAGTAGCCATACTTATATCAGACAATCTAGACTTTAAAATAAAGACTGTATCAAGAGATGCAGAAGGGCATTATATCATAATCAAGGGATCTATAGACCAAGAAGACCTAACAATTGTAAACATTTATGCACCAAATGTGGAGCACCCAAATATATAAATCAATTAATCACAAACATAAAGAAACTCATCGATAGTAATACCATAATAGTAGGAGACTTCAACACCCGTCTCACAGCAATGGACAGATCATCTAATCAAAAAATCAACAGGAAACAATGGCCTTGAATGACACATTGGACCAGATGGACTTAACAGATACATTCAGAACATTTCATCCTAAAGCAGCAGAATATACATTCTTCTCCAGTGCACACAGAACGTTCTCCAGAATAGACCATATACTGGGACACAAATCAGCCCTAAGTAAGTACAAAAAGATCGAGATCATACCGTGCATATTTTCAGACCACTATGCTATCTATGAAACTTGAAATCAACCACAAGAAAAAATTTGGAAACGTTAACAAATACTTAGAGACTGAAGAACATCCTACTAAAGAATGAATGGCTAGCCAAGCAGTTAAAGAAGAAATTAAAAAGTATATGGAAGTCAATGAAAATGATAGCACCACAACACAAAACCTCTGGGACACAACAAAGGTGGTCATAAGAGAAAGTATATAGCAATCCAGGCCTTCCTAAAGAAGGAAGAAAGGGGGCACCTGGGTGGCTTCGTCAGTTAAGCGTCCAACTTCAGCTCAGGTCATTATCTCACGGTCTGTGAGTTCGAGCCCCGCGTTGGGCTCTGTGCTGACAGCTCAGAGCCTGGAGCCTGTTTCTGATTCTGTGTCTCCCTCTCTCTCTGCCCCTCCCCTGTTCATGCTCTGTCTCTCTCTGTCTCAAAAATAAACGTTAAAAAAATAAATAAATAAATAAATAAATAAATAGAAGGAAGAAAGATCTCAGATACACAACCTAACCTTACGCCTTAAGGAGCTGGAAAAAGAACAGTAAATAAAACCTAAAACCAGCAGAAGACAGGAAATAATAAATATTAGAGCAGAAATTAATGCTATCGACACCAAAAAAACAGTAGAACAGATCAATGAAACCAGAAGCTGGTTCTTGGAAAGAATTAACAAAATTGATAAGCCACTAGCCAGTTTGATCAAGAAGAAAAAGGAAAGGACCCAAATAAATAAAATCAAGAATGAAAGAGGAGAGATCATCACCAAGACAACAGAAATAAAAACAATAATAAGAGACTATTATAAACAATTTTATGCCAATAAGTTGGGCAATCTGGAAGAAATGTACAAATTCCTAGAAACATATACACTACCAAAACTGAAACAGAAAGGAATCAAAAATTTGAACAGACCCATAACCAGTAAGGAAATCGAATTAATAATCAAAAATCTGCCAAAAAAACCAGAGTCCAGGTGCAGATGGCTTTCCAGGGGAATTCTACCAAACATTTAAGGAAGAGTTATCACCTAGTGTCTTGAAGATGTTCCAAAAAATAGAAATGGAAGGAAAACGTCCAAACTCTGTGAATCCACCATTATCTTGATTCCAAAACCAGAGACCCCACTAACAAGGAGAACTATAGACCAATTTCCCTGATGAACATGGATGCAAAAATCCTCAACGAGATATTAGCCAACTGGATCCAACAATACATTAAAAAAATTATTCACCACGACCAAGTGGGATTTATACCTGGGATGCAGGGCTGGTTCAATATCTGCAAAACAATTAACATGATTCATCACATCAATAAAAGAAAGGACAAAAACCATATGATGCACTCAATAGATACAGAGAAAGCATTTGACAAAATACAGCATCCTTTCGTGATAAAAACCCTCAAGAAAGTAGAGATAAAAGGATCATACCACGAGATGATAAAAGCCATATACGAGTGACCCAACACTAATATTATCCTCAATGGGGAAAAACTGAGAGCTTTCCCCTTAAGGTCAGGAACAAGACAGGGATGTCCACTCTCGCCACTGTTATTCAACATAGTATTGGAAGTCTTAGCCTCTGCAATCAAACAACACAAAGAAATAAAAGGCATCCAAATTGGCCAGGAGGAGGTCATACTTTCACTCTTCGCAGATGACATACTCCACATGGAAAACCCAGAAGATTCCACCAAAAAACTGCTAGAACTGATTCATGAATTCAGCAACGTTTCAGGATATAAAATCAATGCACAGAAATTGGTTGCATTCCTATACACCAACAATGAAATGACAGGAAGAGAAATCAAGGAACTGATCCTATTTACAGTTGCACCAAAAACCATAAAATCCCTAGAAATAAATCTAACCAAAGAGGTGAAAAATCTATACACTGAAAACTGAAGAAAACTTATGAAAGATATTGAAGAAGACACAGAGAAATGGAAAAAGATTCCATGCTCCTGGATAGGAAGAACAAATATTGTTAAAATGTCGATACTACCCAAAGCAATCTACATATTCAATGCAATCCCTATCAAAGTAACACCAGCATTCTTCACAGAGCTAGAGCAAATAATCCTAAAATTGTATGGAACCAGAAAAGACCCAGAATAGCCAAAGCAATCTGGAAAAAGAAAACCAAAGCAGGAGGCATCACAATCCCAGACTTCAAGCTATACTACAAAGCTGTAATCATCAAGACGGTATGGTACTGGCACAAGAACAGACACTCAGATCAATGGAGTAGAATAGAGAACCCAGAAATGGACACACAAACATACGGCCAACTTATGTTTGACAAAGCAGGAAAGAATTCCATTGGATAATGGAATAAAGACAGTCTCTTCAGCAAATGGTGCTGGGACAACTGGACAGTGACATGCACAAGAATGAATCTGGACCACTTTCTTACACCATACACAAAAATAAACTCAAAATGGATGAAAGACCTCAATGTAAGACAGGAAGCCATCAAAATCCTCAAGGAGAAAGCAGGCAAAAACCTCTTTGATCTCACCAGCATCAATTTCTTACTCAACACATCTCCGGAGGCAAGAGGAACAAAAGCAAAAATGAACTACTGGGACCTCATCAAAATAAAAAGCTTCTGCACAGCAAAGGAAACAATCAGCAAAACTAAAAAGCAACTGACAGAATGGGAGAAGATATTTGCAAATGACATATCAGATAAAGGGTTAGTATCCAAAATCTACAAAGAAATTATCAAACTCAACACCCCAAAAACAAATAATACAATGAAGAAATGGGCAAAAGACATGAATATGCACTTCTTCAAAGAAGACATCCAGATGGCCAACCAACACATGAAAAAATGTTCCACATCACTCATTATCAGGGAAATACAAATCAAAACCACAATGAGATACCACCTTACACCTGTAGGAATGGCTAACATTAACAATGCAGGCAACAACAGATGTTGGCGAGGATGCGGAGAAAGAGGATCTCTTTTGCATTGTTGGTAGCAATGCAAGCTGGTGCAGCCACTCTGGAAAACAGCATGGAGGTTCCTCAAAAAACTAAAAATAGAACTACCCTATGACCCAGCAATTGCATTACTAGGCATTTATCCAAGGGATACAAGTGTGCTGTTTCGAAGGGACACATGCACCCCATGTTTATAGCAGCACTATCAACAGTAGCCAAAGTATGTAAAGAGCCCAAATGTCCATCGATGGATGAATGGATAAAGAAGATGTGGTATATATATGCAATGGAGTATTACTAGGCAATCAAAAAGAATGAAATCTTGCCATTTGCAACTATGTGAATGGAACTGGAGGGTATTACACTAAGTGAAATTAGTCAGAGAAGTCACAAATCATATGACTTCATTCATATGAGGACCTTAAGAGACAAAACAGATGAACATAAGGGAAGGGAAACAAAAATAACATTAAAACAGGGAGGGGGACAAAACGAGACTCATAAATATGGAGAACAAACTGAGGGTTTCTGGAGGGGTTGTGGGAGGGAGAATGGGCTAAATGGGTCAGGGGCATTAAGGAATCTACTCCTGAAATCATGGCTTCACTATATACTAACTAATTTGGATGTAAATTTTAAAAAAATAAAAAATAAAGTTAAAGTATAAAAAAAAGAGAGACAGGGAAACTCCAAAAAAAAGGGGGGGTCATACATTGTCCAGGGTCTGGCATTTCAGAAAGTATTTCTGGTGTATGCTGTGTGCACTCTGATGTTGCATTTTGGCTGCTCTAAAGAGCACTGGTCATTTCTCTGCAGAGCACCTGCTTGCTTGCAATGGTGGAGTTTTTTGACCTTTAACTAGGCATGCTTTGATTTGTTTGTTGAAGTAACCCTGGAAAAAAGGAGGGGTAAGCCTGATCCAAAAAAAAAGACAAAAGGAAAGTGGACAAAAAAAAAACATCAAACAGAAAATAAAAAATACCCTATAAGGGTGATTCCAAGGAAAGATAAAGGAAATGAAGAAAAAAAAAAAGGAAGAAGAAAAGAAAAAAAAAGGAAGAAAAAAAGAATAAGACTAATCCAAAAAAAGAATAAAAGGAAAAAAAAACACACAAACAAAAAATCCCCCCAAAAACACACAAGAAACTATGAGCCTGATTCTGAAAGAAAGAAAGAGAGAAAGAAAAAAAATAAATAAAGGGCTGTAGGTGTCATTTTAAAGTCCTGGTACATGGAGTCTGTTGACTGTGCTGGTCTTCTGGAGGAGAGGTCCAGTGTACTGGGTCAGAATGTCTCGCCCCACTAAATAAGCAGTTGCTAGGCACAGAAGGGCAGGGTTTGTTATAAGCAGGTCCAGCCTCCACTGGGAGTCACTGTGATGCTCTCTGAGGTCCCACTGTGTTGGATTTGGGGGGGAAATGGAGCCACCCCAATCTCTCATCCACAGACCAGGGATCTCACACCCCCGCTGTTTATGCAGCCCTCACAGAATAGCAAGAAGAGTCAGCTTGCCCTGCACCACAGCTCTCCCATGTTTTTCTTTGGCATGTGGCTGGGCTTCAAAATCTGAACCCTTCAAGGACCTGGCACTGCACGGTCTGCCCACCCTCCTCCAGAGTAGAGCTTCTCCACTCTGTGTCTGAATTCTTGTCTGTGAAAAACAGTCTCTTGCCTTTATAGTGTGGAGAATCTATGGTGTAGCCCTGCTAATAGCAGCAAAGGTTATATTCCTTCTGGGGCACCTCTGTTCCCTGCTGATGAAAGGCTTTTTACTGGCACCTGTAAGTCTTTCATCCTTGGGGAGGCAATATACCCTCTTCCAAAAGTACTCCAGGAAGGGAAATGTTCTTTCCCGGTGTGCATGGTGATCCCTACACCATGCAATGCACTCCCGGGTCAGCTCCCTCCTTCTCCCCAGGAGCACGCACAACAGTTCCACTCCAGGAAAGTCATGCACTTCCCAAACCTCAGAGTTTGAGCTCCAAATGCTGTTTGCAACAAACAAACAACAAAAAACCTTCAACAGTCAGTACTTATTGCTCCCCACTCTGTGGTCCAGAGAGGTTTTCCTCTTGTGCTAACTCTATGCCGCATTTTCTCACCTCCCCCTCTTTTTCTCTGCCTTTTGTCTCTCCACAAAAAGGGTTCCCTCCCCTTAGTGGCACTGCCATTTTTCTCTCCCCCACACACACAATTCACTTCCACACAGCTCACACCTGCCAAGCTGTCTCTCTCTAACTGTGGAGATCCTTCTATAACTCCACAGATCAATTTCCTCGGTGTTCCAAGTGATCTGACCTCAATGCAGCTGGGCTTGAAGGATGAGGAAATCCCAGGGTCCCCCTACTTCTCCACCATCTTAATTCCAGCAAATATACCTTCTGATTACTAAAATAAGATTGTTTAGAATTAATAGAAGTGACCAGAGAACTTATTGTCTAAGCATGATTCTAAAAGTCTCTCATACGCTAGAGATTTTTCCCAGGAGGAAGGGAAGAGCCAGCCTCTCAAAGAAGGTCTTAACAGGCACCAAGGGGAGGAATAGAGTCATTTCTTGACTCTATCTTATAAGGACTGTTTATTTGACAAAAATTACACAGAGAGATGGAAAAAAAAAAAACAGCAAAAGAAGACTTCACCTAAAAAACAGAGAGAAGAACCAAGTGAAGTTAAACTGCTGACACATAGAATCCCTGTCCTGGTACAATATGCAGCCAGACAAGGCCTTGAGGCTCACAAAGATAAACCACTGAATGGTCTGCTTTTCTGGACTAGTAGATGTTTACATTACTATCTGTTATCAATAACACTTACATCAACTCTTACATAATTACTCAAAACTGAAATCATCCAAGAACACTGAAATATCTATTCTTCCTGTAAATACCATCAGGAATGTTGACTGGAAGGCAGGAAACAATGATATGGAGAAGTGAGATTTCAGGGACAATATTGTGGGGTAGGGAGGATAGTCAGCAAGCCAAGGGATGAAAGAGTCAGGAAAACACTGACAAAAATAATACTGCACATGCACAGCAAACATTTACTGGGGGCTCTTTATTCATAGAATCTCATTTAATCTTCACAGCAGCCCATAAGTAGAATGAGACAGTGTCCTGGGTGAGAGTGTAGGTTTTACACTTGGAAATGCGCCTGTTATGAGTGCTCAGTATAAGTTACATACAGTCCTAAGATGGGTGTTATTATCACATTCTGTGGAACTGTGAAGGAACTGAGACTTAGAAAGTGAAGTCAATCATAGGGGCCATGTGGTAAGTAAAAAAATGATGGTGGGATTTGAACCCAGAGCCTGATTCCAGGGTCTTCATTCTTAACCTGGGGGGTTTGATACCCACTCTTCTCTCATTTAAGCCTCCTTTCCTCTGATACCCAACAGGTCCAGAGGCTGTTCTTTATTCACCTCGGCAGTGCCTTGCCGTCAGCCAGTTGTTGACCAAACCTGAACCAAAGGTGAGGCTGATAGCCAGGAGACTAAACGTAATAGTGCCAGGAGTCTTGGCCTTTAGAGGAGGGTTTTAAAGACAGAAAAGATAAGGACAAATGTCCTAGTAGAAGTCCTATGGATGATATACTTTCATCCAGTGGGAATTTCTTGAGCAAGAAATAGGAGAGGGGAGAAAGGAGAGAGTGAAGAGGAAATAGCCAGACAATAGCCAGTCAAAATCACTACATCTTTTGACATAACTATCACAAATAACTGCCTTGTCCATAACCAGATTGCTAACTTTGCTTCAGAGGTGAACAGTAGATGGAGCTGAGTCTCTTGAGATGGGTGCAGAAATTGCTTCTCAACAGCTTTGAAGAGCTAGAGCTCATAATTACGAAAATTATAGAGCAAAGAAAATGAGGATGGAGGGGTAGGCTATATCACGATAATGGGTACAACAACACTTATCCTAGTGACAGGGGGTTAAATTCTGCCCACTCTCCCCTTTCATTTGGATTCATTTGGGTTTAAGTTTTGTATGACGTTCTTTATCCTTTGCAAATACCAAATAAACCTTATACTGGGATTCCCCATCCTACCCAGTACCTTTTCTTTTCTCTCCTCCAATCCTCTCTCATCCTTATCCACTCAGCAAACACCTGTTTTACTGAATATAATTCAAGGTCTCAGTCTGCTCAGTGGCACAAGGCAGGAGTCACACTTCCAATAATCGTTTAAGATGTTTCACTGTGACCACACTCAACCTGCTCAGACTCAAACTCATCTTCTAACACAAATATATTCTGTTTCTTCAGCACCCATTAACAATAACACCCGGGAGTCATCTTTCATAATTTTATTCTCAATTTCCCATTAACTGAATCCTATAAATACACTTCTCTGATGATGCTTCTCTCGTTAGTACCCTTTCCTACCACGACCACCACCTTACTTCAGACTTCAAGATGTTTATAATCTCTTTGAAACAGGCTACTGCATCTTTTGCTCCACTGCCCCATCCACTAGTCCATCCCACCCTTTGCTGTCAGAAATCTCTGTCAACACCTTAGACAATCATTTCACAATTTTAACCAAAAGTCATCAGCCAAGATGAACTTCCTGAGTCCAAGACACTATGTATCCCACCCACTTGCCTTTCCCACACCAACCTCCTACTACCACCCAGGCACACTCCTTGTGCAGCCATAGAGATCCACTGGCCAGGCCTTTGAAAAGGCAAGGAAGGAATTTTCTCAGAGGCAAACCTGTCTACTCTAAGGCAGGAATTGTGGTTAACACAATATGTCAGAACTGGTCAGGAATATCAACTCAAGCTCTATACAATAAGGAGAGTTTACCTTGGACATCAAGAGATATCCACTCCCTGATTAAACAAAAAAATTCCAAAGCACAACAATCAGTGAAATATAGGCAGAAACACCGAAAAAGAGCTGAAATAATTTAGGATGTGTGGAGTGGCAAAAAGAGGTTTCAGACTCTTGTATTAGAAACTAGGGAGAAGAGAATCAAAATGACTGTGAACAATCCAGGAAGCTCTACTAGAAAGGTGGAGGAGCAAGTTCAAAAGAGGTAAAATTTGGGAGGAAAGAGAGACCATGTGTAAACAGAGCTTTTCTGTTACTAGCAACAATGAGCCTTCTTATCCTTAGAACTCAATAGTATTCATCATGGTCTGATTTCACCAGCATGAATTTTGAAAGACAGCAAAGGGGGGTGAAGAAGCAGTCTATTCTCAAGGGCTTGAGTTGAGCTGGGAGCTCTGGAGTCACACAACAATAGCTACCTGATGATGCAGTGATGAGGTCACAACTGGGGCTTTCCCTCCCCCACCCCTTAGCTTCCTCAGAGCTGAGCAGAGGAGCCAGAGGGAAAATCCACCTTCTCAAGCACAGAAATACCACCCACCTCACTCGACTACTTGTCAAGTTCACTACCAATACAAAAGGGTGAGTTGCATTTGGACAACTGGAAATGCCCCGTCTTTTTTCTCTCCTTTCCTGAGAATGACCTACGGCATCCCACGCATTGAACAGGGTTAAGACGATGGCTATTTTTGAATGAAATCTTCCTCTCATTTTTGGTAACAAGAAAGGGGGTAGCTTTATCCCCTTTGAAAGAGATATTCTTAACAAATTTGGAGTTTAATTTAATGATCCATTTCTCCAGAGAGCTATACTGATTTTAAAACTAAATTAGATAAAAGTTTACTTTATACTCTTAAAGGAAACCAAAGGTGTACCAGTTAGATACAACTTGCAAGTATTTTCAGGGACTGAAAAGCCGTGTTCATACCTAGAAGTAAAACCATCCATAGAAGAAGACCTAGCTCAGGCCAAAACTTAACAGAGGGAGAAAAAAAAAATTCTTCCTTAAAATCATATTTTGTGGCTCTCACATTCATGTTTTCAGAAGAATTAGAATTTCCAAGCTCATCTCCCCCTCTCCTGATTTCTTCCCTTCCTGTATTCATGGGGAGGAGGAGTCCCATAGTGGCCCATGGGAGTTCAGCCATGGTAGAAATTGAATTATCTTCCCATCCCAAGTTCTCAAGTGAAGAAATCAAGGCTTTGAGGTCTTAGGCAGGACACAGGATTGAAAGAAGTGTCCTGAGTCCCTAAACCCACTATTATATCTTCTTGTTCCATCTCCAGATGGAGGTGGCCCTAAAGGAGTTCTTTAAAACCCTTGTTATGCCATGGATGCCTTTAGCAGTCTAACCAAACTTATGACTTCAGAATAGTACATTTAGATGAATTAAAACACAGGGTGTTACAAAAGATAGCAATTAAATTGATAAATATATGATTAAATATGATTTTATCATGGGTGAGGGGTGGTTCCAGGATGCTAGGTTGAGAACTCCTATTGGGAGATTTGGAATGGAGGCAAGAGTAAGTGAACAAAAAGCAGAGTAAAGGTGGAGAGACCAAGAAATATCATACACTCCAAGGACAAGAGGACAGCCTTTCAATAAGAATTTGGTCTAGAGCTGGGGCGCCTGGGTGGCTCAGTCGGTTAAGCGTCCGACTTCGGCTCAGGTCATGATCTCGCGGTCCGTGAGTTCGAGCCCCGCGTCGGGCTCTGTGCTGCCAGCTCAGAGCCTGGAGCCTGTTTCAGATTCTGTGTCTCCCTCTCTCTGACCCTCCCCCATTCATGCTCTGTCTCTCTCTGTCTCAAAAATAAATAAACATTAAGAAAAAATTTTAAAGAATTTGGTCTAGAGCCCAAACCACCCTGGGAAAGTTTTCATAAGAGCAAGGATGGGAAGGAGATATGAGTGGGAAGGCGTTGCTGGTCCTCTCCTACCTTGCTGTATGGTCTCCCACATACTACCTGTTGCATATTTCTTTACAGGGCCCAGAAAATCAAAAAAAGAATGTCGAGTGATGATAAAAATAAATCTAGTGACCCCAAGAATGAGCCCAAGAACTGTGATCCCAGATGTGAGCAAAAGTGTGAGGCCAAATGCCAACCCAGCTGTTTAAAGAAGCTTCTGCAACGGTGCTCTGAGAAGTGTCCACGGGAGAAGTGCCCACCACCACCAAAGTGCCTACCATGCCCCTCGCTGTGCCCCCCACCGTGCCCTCCTCCATGCCCAGCTCCCTCCCCTCCCAAGCCCTGTGCCAAGCCCTGTCCTCCTAAATGCCCACCACCCTGCCCACCCCCAGAGTGAGGCACCAAGGGTACCACTCAACCCACTACCTCCAACATCTCCACCATGTTCACCATCTTGGTGCTGAAACCTGAAGCCATGAACTGACAAGTAAACATATTCCTCTGCTGTGCAAAGCTTTCTTCTCCTGTGTTTTTTTTTTCTTTTCTCTTTTTTTAGTTTTTCGTTTGTTGTTTTCTAGCACTAAACCACCAAGACACAATCTCTCACTCTAGAGGGAGGCTAGAGCCCTTACTCTACAATCAACAACTTTTGAAAATGACCTCCCCTCTGGCCCCACCTGCTGCATAGAAGAATATGGCATCTCTTGAGGGGCACATCCAGAGACTGCAGCCTGAGAGAGCTGTAAATATGGCTGTTACAGTGGTTCGCCTCAGGATCCCAAGTACTCATGACAGAGGAAGTGGGCATGAGGGGAAAAGAGGAATGGTACATTGAGAAAAGGTCCAGAAAGGCTCAGGAAAAATTCTACCCTCCACTATTAATCCTACTGCATAATGCTTGGGCAGAACATTCTGAAAACAGGCTGAGTGGGCTTAAACTCTAGCTCTGCTCTGATCTTTGGTTTCTTTCTCTCTGTAAAAGGAGTGCTGATGCTAGCAGTAAGCTTACAGGGTTGTCATGAGGCTTAGGGGGCGAACATGTGCCCAAGCACCTGATTTAATGGAACACAGCCAGCACTCCAAGAGGGGAGCACATGGCACCTTCCCGTGTCTCATATGTCACACCTGAACATAATTGCCCTGTGCCTTTTTTCCTTATTAGGCTGTAAGTCTCCTGAGGCAATAGTTTCTAAATTATACCTGTAAGCAGATAGGTACTCTTTTAAAAATTAAAAAAAAAAACTGGAGTTATGGACTACACTAATGTCAGCTGGCTGGTTTGGATACTGAACCATAGTTTTGTAACATGTCGCCATGGAGAGAATTCCGGTGAAAGATGCTCTATTTGGGCAACAACCTGTGAATCTATAAAATTTCAAAAGGAAAAGTTCAGCACACACAAAAAAGGATAAATCTGGAAGGACCTCAATTAGGAATGAACAGGAAAAATATTTACAGTTGTAAAGTGGGGATTACTTACAAGTGGCTAGGGAAGTCCACATCAACATTGTTTAATTCACAAAAGGGAATATATTGGCTTATATTCCTGGGAAGGGTATTAGGATGGAGAAGAGGCATAGAATTAGAACTATAGGAACTGGGATGTCAGGGCCTGGGAGTGTGGTCACCATTTCAAGCTCCCTCATCTCCACCAGCCTCTACTCATCTTCAGGGTGGGTCTGCTCCTCTCCTCAGACCCCCCTCCATGTGGTAAGGTCCTTGGCCAGGTGCAGACCCAGCTTGTTGACAAGTTGGGCATGAGATGCTGCTATTACTTCCAGAAAAGAAACCTGATTGCCCAGAAGTGCTTGAGCCTGCCTCTGTGACCAAGTTTGTCATTACAACCCACAAAAGTCAAGTGGAAGTAGGTTTAGGATTCTCTGCTATCACAGTAAGAAATCTGGGCTGGTTGCCCATGGAATCATGGCATATAAACAGCTTCATATCCTTCTGAGTCTGGACGCTGGTTCAGAACCACAAAGGTACAGTAAGTACAAATAGTCCAAAATGTGCCCAAGACACCTGGGATCCTCATCAGACCAAGTCATATAATGAGCTAGTTGCAGAAGCAGACTTTTAGAATATGAGAGCTAGACAAGGCTGTAGGCATGCAACTCCTCATTTTCTGGATGTGAAGAGTCCTTTGGGTCTCAGAGTCCTTGCAGAGAGGTACTTCCTGGACACTGGGAGCCTCTGGAAGCCTAGTTTAGGGCATTAGGGGACATATGGTCAACTGTTGATAATAGATGGACAACTCTTAAACCTCAGTAGAAATCACAAAGGAGGGAGGAAATAGCACTATAAGGTGACAGTCTTTTCCATCTATTTAATGGTCACTTTTAAACAATATCTGAGAATCCCAGTGCTAAAGAGTGTGCCACAGTTGGAGAAAGCATAAATAGACAAAACTCCTTTTAAAAAAGAATTTGAGGAATATAGAAACATATATCAAAAGCATAAAATCCTTGAACCCAATTGTTATTCCATGTCTTAGAAAGAAAAATAATTCCAAAATGGAAAAAAAAAAGCTATGTATGTATGTCAGATTATCACAGTGTGACTTAGAAACAATTTAAATATCTAACAGGAATTTGATTAAATGCATTTAGATCTATTTACTTGATAAAACATTATGCAATTATTAAAATGTGCTAAGGGGGAAAGAGCAAGGCCCCAGTTGGAGGTATAGTATAAAAGCAATTATATTTAACCAAAAACTTATAATAATAATAATTATAATAGAAGAAAATTTGTCAACATTCTTAGTTATTTTAGGACAATGGAGTTGTAACCTGTGGAGTATTTTTATTTTCACTAGCCTTTCTATTTTCATTAGTAAGCTTTTATTTCTCATGTAGTGGGAAAAAAATTATATAATCAGGAATACTTCAGAAACCCCCCAAATCTTTATTTGCTTAATGAACAAAAACAAAAACGAAAAAAAGGAAAAGAAGGAAGAACATCTTCCTACACCTGAGTGCACAACATGCAGAAGGCATCCCACTTTGTGTGCCTTCCTTTCAGGGGTATGGTCTTGGTCTCAGATGTCCCATGGCCCTGTGGCAGTGTGGGTCAGGGGCTGGTGCTCTCCCGGGTTGCTCTGAGGACTCTGGGCACAGACTGGGTGGAGGCCATCTCTGAGAACATGAAACCATCCATTTGCCACTTTAATTCTCTTTTCTCCCATGTAAATGAATCCAAAGATACACATCTCCTAATGGCTACTTTCCCAGCAAAAAGCTGGATCAAAGGCAATGCCAGAAAAGATGGCTAGAACGTGATGAGTGTGCTACCTCCCTGCAGAATGCCATAATTACTGCCAGCCCCAGCGGCGGTCACCAGGGCCCTGCCCCAAATGGTAGAGGGTTGTATAAATAAATAAGCGACACTTGAAGAAGAGTGGCATCACGAGAATCTGTGCAGTGCCAGGCTTGATGGCTCACAGATAATGTGATTGGGCAGGACCAAGCCCTCTCCTTTCATGGAAAAACAATAAGAGAAGACTCTACCACAGGCCCTCTTGCATCGTGGTTTCTCAAGAAACCATACAGCTGGCCTTGCAAAAGGACTTGTAAGTCCTCCCAGACCAAGCCAGCTGGGGGTGGCACTGTGAGCTGGGCCAGTACTATATGAAAGGGCTGGCACACAATCACAAGGATGTCTTGCTTTGAAGCTGTGAAGCTGGAAGACAACTTAGAGCTCACTTTCATGCGTCCCTCACATGCAAATGTCAGCTGTAGAGATGGCAACAAGGAACCAGTTACTGAACCTGTCCTAACTGCCCCTCTTGCTTCCACATGACCAAATACTCCAGCCAGGGATATGAGCACAAGCACATCCTGGGAGGCTTTATTGACAATAACGAGCCATAACCACTTCTGTGCCACAGCTTTTGATGCTCAGCAAAGAAACAGATTGGTAAATACAGTAAGTCAATTGCCAAACACATAAAGATGCTAAAATACAAACTGATCATAAAACTCAAATCAGGGTATTTTCAGCTGTACCTGGTGCATGAAACCTCATCTGCAGACCTCCATGCTCTCTCCCAGGCTGGGAAGAAATGCTGCTCAGACTGAGGGTTTATGCTCTTTCCAACAGAAACACTCACATTGTCTCTCACCTATACCACCCAGAACCTCCTAACTGGCTTGTGAGGTTCCAAGTTCACCTTCTAGTCCTGCCTCCAGTGGAAGGCAGCTAAGGTAGACTGGCTAAAATCCCAGTCTAAACATGTCACTCCCTTGTGCAAAATCCTTAAAAGGCTCCTTTTTGCCTAAATAACAGCTCGCATAACTTGACCAGTCATGGGAAACTCTTCTGGAGCTGGCCCCCACCTCCTTGTCTGGCTTTACCTTGCCACTTCTCTCTCCTTCTAGAGCTGTGCAGCCCAGCAACAGGTAACCCCTGGCACTTCTGGCACAGCAGTTTCTGGCTTGCATGACTTTACACTTGTCTGTCCTCTATCATTCTTCTCCTTCCATCAAGTCCTCCTCTGAGGACTGGGCTGGGCTGGTTTTCATCTCCATCAGAACCCAACTGAGAGGTTACCCGCTCCAGGAATCTTCCTCCACTGTCCCCAGCAGGCCGTTCAAATGCCCCTTTCTGTGGTCTCAGAGCATCCACACCTTTCTCCTGTAACACTTACCCTGCCATATTCTGTCCATCTGTTTACATTGGACTGTAACTTCTTTGAGAACAGATATGGCCTGGCACACAATGAAGATATTCAATAAGGATAAATGAGTGCATGTTCAACAGTTTTGGATGCACTTTTCCAAAGAAACGAAGTTTACTCTGAGGTGAGGCCCTGGCTACCGTGTTGCTTACCCTCCACACATGTGTCATTCCCAGAATTCAGAGATTGGAGAGGGAGACGGGGCTGAATATGGGTGGCCTGGGGCTGAGAAAAGGGCATCCCTGGCATTGATTGCTTTCAATGACAGACAAGAGGTAGATCCTGCCAGTCCTCCCCCCAACCTCACCTGGGAAGTGCAGCCTGCCTCTGAGCAGATTTCTCAACTTAGAAGGTGAGATTCCAAGTGAACTCTACACTCTCAACTGTGTAGCTAAGGCAATTTGTGTCACCTCAGTGGGAGAAGGGGTCTCAGTTTCTTCTCCTGCAGAATGAGAAGAGTCTCACTGAGGTGTGGAGAGGAGTGACCTGTGAGATGGTATATGCAAAGCCCTTGGCATGAGAAACTGAACTTAGAAAGCCAGAACACAAAAGCACTCCGGAAGCTGGTCAGCGCTGAGAGTCCTCACCCCTATCTGCTGTGGCACCTGTCCTGTTCTTCCATCTGCTGAGTGGTACAGCAGGCTTGATGGGGAGAGAGGGAGTTAAAGAAAAGGAAGGCAAATATCTTTGAAGGCAAGCAGATTTATAGGGTCATTCCCTCCACCCCATTACCAAACTGTGCCCCAGACCCCACAAATCACAGTATAAGCCAGATGCGGACTTTTGCATGACTGAGCATAAAATTTGCCAAATGTGGCATGGAATGTGCTCAGTGCCTCAGTATCTGGGTGAGGAAACCCAGCTCCAGAGTGAGAACCATCTTAACCAAGTTCACACTGATTTGGTTTCTAGAAGAGTCTAGGATTTCTAACCCCAATTTAGGCCACAGAGAGCCAGGACCCAGATTCAAAGAGGAAAAGGACTGAAGACCAATATCGACATAAACAATTTGGGTACACACTTCTCCCCCATTTCCTGTGTCAGTGGTCTTTAACCTTGGGGCCATGAATCCTCTGAAGGTAAAGATGTGTACATATGTATATTTCTCAATCATCTCAAAACTGTTTAGAACCACTGACTGGTCTGCATCTTTGTTGCTTCCTTGAAGTTTATAAAGAATCCCCAATATGGTTCTGTCCTAAATGTTTTTACATGGGCCATTGCCTGGTCCAGACATGAGCTCACCATATGGTCTTGAACTAGGCCCTTAACATTTTTGTACCTCATTTGCCTCATCTAAAAAAATGCAGTTAATAAATAATTTAGTGCCTCCTATTTAAAGCATGTGTTGGACTGAAACAAAGAAGGGGAATCAGGTGTACTGTCATGTCCCCTCTGGGCACAGTGGCCAGTAACCCTCAGCCCCTCCCACAGCCTCTGATTCAGACTGTCTATACAGGTGACACTGGAGACAGGGAAGTGAGGGGGTGGTGGACTCTCCTCCAGGAGCCCACAGGCTCTCCAGAGGCACCTGCTCCCAGGGAATGGGGTGAGCCACATTCTGCACCATTCAGCTTTATCAGAGCCACTGCCCTGTAATATGCAGATGGGCCAGTAGAGTGAATCAGAAGAGTCTGGGAACTTTTATGATCTGAACAAAGGAGATAGTTAGTTATTTGATGGGAAGTGGGGGGACATGTCCTGCACACACCTGACTCTCTTCTGCTGATCCTGTGTAATTATACCCTGGCTCCCAATGACAGCTGCAGAAATTTAAAATCTTAAATCTCAGATGGCATTCAATCAGATTAGCCCCAGTCTTGCTGAAGGGCTGGGGATGGTTACAGAAACTATTTAGTCACCTAATCTTAAGATTTAGAGTGAGACAATATCCCCAAAGCTGTCCAGGCTACAACCCCAGATACTGAACCACTAAGGTTGATTTTTGAGGACTCAGACCCCAAAATACTCCCACTCTGCACCTAGGAAAAGATAGACTTTCTAAGGTCATTCAGCCACCTGGCTAGGCCACTGCCACCCACAGAAAACAGAAGACTAAGTGGATTATAAATCATAACCTAATCAAGGAGGAAGAGACCCTCTCCCCCACTCTCCCTACAGACATGCATCCACATACTTACAAAGTCATATAGATGCCTGGGCAAATCATTTATGACCACATTTACAGTATCACAGAATATCAAAGCTGCATTGGACCTGGATTGACTTCTAGTCTACCTTTACTATTTTAAAGATGATGAACCTGAGGCCAGAAAGATTCAGGGGCTTTCCTGAAGTCACACCTCTTGTTTGGAACAGAGCCAAATCTTTGGGCCTCTGTGTAGTCTACTGCATCCCAGTGATTAGAAAACCATAAGAAAAGAGAGTGCTGGGGGGAGAGTAGAGATGGAACAAGAACTGAGAGAATTGAGAATGCTTTGTGAGGGATTTAAGTCCTGAACAGATTCAGATGACACTAACATTCTATAAGTAGCCTGATGGCTCTAAGAGTTGGTGCATATGTTCTCGAATTTATTCCTCACAAGGAATCTGTGAAATAATGTTATCCCTTCTCAACAAGAGGAAATTAAGGCTCTGAGAGGCTAAGTAGTTTATCCAGTATTACACATACTCTGTAACTGAGTCAACTCCAGGTCAGGGGGGGTCCTGAATCCAGTTCTTTTCCCATGCATCACCAAAGCTGGTCTTTGACTCTGAGGAGCTGACATGACCAGTGAGTAGGTACTTAAATGAGGGAGTGCTAAGTGGGATTTTACTTCATTTGAGACTTCCAAGATCTTCAGAAATTGGAAAGGTGTATTTTCTATTGCTGCTGTAACAAGTTACCGTAACTTTAGTGGCTTAAAATAACATAAGTATATATTATTTTAGAGTTCTGGAAGCCCAAAGTCTGACACAGGTCTCTCTGAGCTAAAACCAAAATGCCAACAGGACTCTATCTCCTTCTGTAGGCTCTAAGGAGGAATCTGTTCGCTTGCCTTTCCCAGCTTCTAGAGGTTGTCCACATTCCTGGTGCCTGGTCTCCATCTTCAAAACCAACAATAGCCAATCTTTCTCACATCACATCACTGTGAAACTGACTCTTCTGCCCCCTTTTACACATTGAAGGGCCCTTGTGATTACATCGGACCCACTTCAATGTCATCAGCTCACTGTGAGGCAGAGACAGTCCTTTGAGAGAAGTTGAACTCTGGCCTCTTCCTAACCGCATTACCTCCTCCATGAGAACATGGCCTGCTTTCCTCATTGTTATACATATCCCTATTTGGTCTCCTCCTGAGTCTCAGCCAAAGATACAGAAATGCATGGGGCACAAGCAAGGTCACCTTGTGCATCCTATTGTGGAGAACTTCTGGAAATCTCAACCAAGCAGGCTCTCCCCCCAGCCTCCCACCCACCACTTTCTTGAGTCAGCCCCAGGCTCTCCTCTCAGTTGGGTTCTAGCAGCACTCCTTCTTCCAGGCACCTGCAATATCTTTGCCTGCCCTCCTTGCCTACTAATTCTTACTGTCCAGCAAAACACAGAGCAGACATCTCCCTCAGGAGCCTTCCAGGACCTTCCAGCTATCCAAGACTCATAAAAGGGCCTTCTTCTCAAGCATGGGGGCTTACTTTTGCCAATATTCTCCATGAGTCCACAGTCTCAGAACCATGAATGACTCCAAGCAGAGCAATGAATGACTAAAGGGATGAATAAATAAACCCAGTGATGGAGAATTTCTTGTCTCTTAGAACTCCAGAGAGTCATCTTGTTTCTTAGACAACATTTCATACAAAAGATGGAGGAGATGAAGAGGGAAAGGAGAAATGGAAAGAGGAGATGAAAAAAGAGAAGAAAGAAAAGGAGGAACCCCTTACCCCCCATCCTATACTTGATCACCCAGTTCCCAGATTCTCCAAATGACCATGCCCCTTCAGATATACCCATGGATCTTCCAAATCCCTCTCCTCATCCTGCATAGCTCCACTCTCACCCCAGTCCCCAGCAGATCATGGGCCTCGCAATAACATCAGCATGATTCTCCTAGGCCTACCTCCGACCCCTCCCACCCTGGGCCTCTTACAGGACACTGAGGGGGCCCATGCTGGTGCTACATCAATCCTCTCTGCACAAGTCCTAAAGACCAAAATGTCACCTGATCTTCCTCAGCTCACCTTTTAAAAACTATTTTGGGGATCAAGCATGCAAAAATTGTATAAACCTTTAAAGGAAACTCTGATTTTAGCCAAACACTTTTTCTTAGGAAATGACCTAAACATACTTCTTAAAGTTAGAGGGGCCCATCATCTTTAAGTCCCTGGGGTTTTATCAACTTTAGCAAACAAGAAAAAGGCCCCACTTTGTGCTCTAGGGGCTTCTTTCATAAAAAAAAATTTTTTTCATCCTCTAATACATGAGATCCTCCTCTACTCCAGCTGTCTCCTACATTTACCTTAATTATTCCTTAATTAATGCATTCACTGCATTAATAGTCATTAATCTTCCATTTTCTAGCCCCTACCCTCTAGAAACCTACAACTGAGGTAGCAATAAGATCTTGTATTTAAATAACTAGGATTCCCAATAACTATAGCAAATATCATATAAATAGCACCAACAATAACCAGTATGGGAGTTCAGAAGGAGGTAAATTTGTTTCTGGTTTAGAGTAATCAGCAAAGGCTCTTGGAAGGGGGTGGACTTGAATTGAGCCTTGCAGTATGCTTAGGGTTTCACAAGTCACAGAGAGAGAGGGCACCCAAGACAGAAGTGGCAGCTCACACCGAGGTTTGGATGTAGAGAAAACTGAGTGTGTTTGCTTTTACACTTGTCCTTTCATCCCCCTGGCTTTTATTGACCTGAGTTCTGAGAAGGCAAGGAGGCAGACCAACCTTGCCATATCCTGTTTTCTTTGTCACTGTGAAAACTCTGTAAATCCACTTTTAGAAATGACATAAATAAAAATTAAGAAGATGAAGATTACCTGTCTTCTCCTTTTCCTCTTCTCCTTCACCCTACAAGTAACAAATGAGTCCAATTTCTCTCAAGCCTTCTATGAGGGAAAATCACTCTCTTCAGGAGGCTGTAGGGCCTTTGTGCACTTGGAACCACAAGACAACCCATCTTCTTTGGGTCAGGAAGTGTGACTTTCCAGGCCCAATGAAGAGGTATCCAGAGGAAATGTCCGAAACAGGCCATACATGTCCTTGACACAGACAGACCCTAGGCCTTAGACGTAAATCTCCCCATTGATGAAAGCAAGATGAATAAGGTGGATCTTATCTCTCACCACATCCTGAACCAGTTTGGACAGACAAGGAACCCAATACCAGTTTAACAGACTGAGATAACGTTTTATGAACATTCTTTTGCTGCTACCTTTAATGAGAGAGATCTAAGAGGAGCCCCTCCCTGCTGAGGTCTGGTGAGGACCCAGCGGCCCACATGGAGGCTGATTAACAGGCTTCCCAAGCAGTGACTCAAACCGTGGGCAATTTCAGAGGAAGCTCGTTATGGTGACTCCACAATTAGAACATTGTCCCACGTGACCAGTCAGTTCTGTAGGAGGCAGGACCAGGCACTATATAAAAGCCCCTACCTTGTCAGGCCCTGCAATCCACATCCTTTGTGGAGTCTTGTTGAAGACAGGTAAGTGGAGATATCTGTGCCCTCTCTCCCTCTCACTTCCTGCTCCACCTTAAGGAGGCTGTTCTCTTCCTCCATTGGGCTTTATACTTGCCACTGATTTTTAGTGGTTTGCCACTTCCTGGGCCTTCCACTCCATCCTGTGTATTCCATTTAGTATCCTGCATCTGATTTTCAAAAAGAAATTGTCAAATAGAGGAGAAGGGAAAACCTCTGGTAGAACTGTGGTGTCAGGTAGGATTGGGCTATGGGTATCCAGACAAGAGCTATGAGAATATTCCCAGTTAGGAGATGGGTGTCAGAGGGAGCTGACGTAGGGATAGAAAAGAGAAAAGAATAAAAAACAGCAAACAAATAGGTTATTAGGGTTAGTGATCATTTACTCCCCATTTCCCTCTACTAACCCTTCATTTCTCAGTTCCCAGCCTGATACTGTTAATGCAATTAATTTCAAATCTTGTGTTTGTTTCAGGTTCTGCTACCTACCTTAAGATGTCCTTTAATGAACAGCAGTGCAAGCAGCCATGTGTGCCTCCTCCATGTCTTCAAAAGTCCCAAGAGCAGTGCCAGGCAAATGCTGAGGAAGTGTGCCTTCCCCCATGCCAGGACCCCTGCCAGGAGAAGTGCCCAGTGCAAGTTCAGGAGGTTTGTCTTCCTCAGTGCCAGGGATTATGCCAAGAAAGTTGCCCACAGCAAAGCCAAGACCAATGCTCATCTCAGTGTGTGGAGCCATGCCAGGAGCTATCTCAGACAAAATGTGTGGAAGTTTGTCCACAGAAAGTCCAGGAGAAGTGCTTGCCCCCTGGCAAGGGAAAGTAACTTCTCATAATGCCATCTGGGGTCAAGAAGATGGCCAACAGATGAAAACCCAACCCAAGCTCATGCTATGGTAGCCTTCACCTGTGGATACCTCTGTGTGCACCTTGTTCTTGCCTCCTGGTTTCCTCAGTATTCCAGGACCGGGTCTGTTGTCTCTGAAGACATTTCTCTCTGTATTTCATCAGTCTTTGTGAATAAGTATTGTTCACAGCAGTCTAATAGAAGGTTGCCATCATAGGAATAGTGCAGTTATAAGGGGAGACCACAGAAGCCTAGTTCAGCTCCCTTGGGGCACAAACTTACCCAGCCTTGAGTGTGTAACAGCCAAGGATGCTTTCGTTCCTCACTCAGAGTATCAGCCTCTCACTCAAGCCTCAAAAAAAGCTGAAATTTGATGGACCTTGTACGATCACCACCACCACAACCACCACCATGAATACAGAGAAGAGGTTGGTGGTACTACAGAAATAAAAAATTGAATCATTTAGTCTCTGCATTCTAAAAAGGAACAGCAAATTATTGGACATTGGAATGTTAGTTCTGCTTTTAAAAATAAAAAAAAAATACATATGTAAATGGTTGAATCTAAACAGGACAGATGAGATAGGATGTCTGGGATCCGGTTGATCTTTGTGCTTGATGTCTGGTCTGCTTTGGGCCCTGTAATTTCACGTACATTCTTTAGACATGTGATTTGTGTCTGTGTGGTGCAGCCTAGTCTTCTCTTCAGCTTCATTGCTTTCTTCTCCCTTGTGAAGGTAAAATACAGAATAAAGCTGATCCCAAGGCTGATGTCTGACTTAATGTGTGCTCTTTCCTTCCCACCACCCAATCACAGGCCATCCTTGTGATGATTTTGTTCCCCCTTTTATGGACAATCTGGAGTAGGAATGAGAAAGAGACCTTACAGAAGCATAGAACAACAATGTTGACAGAGGCTCCATGACGGAGGATCACCTGGACTCCTCCACCCTCCCCCACAACACATTGTGGGCTCATCTATACACACACTTTTCACCTGGGAGAATCCAACAGGGCCTGGGACCTGTCCTCAGAACTTTAGGTCCAGAATTCTTGCTCCTATGGGTTCTCTCCTCTCTGATACTTGCCTTCAGAAGAAAGGTCTCAGATGGGGATGAGAAGAGTTGTATGGAAGAAGGGGTCCCAAGTGAATCCATGATACCTTATAAACATAGCATCCTTGTCAGAAGCAAGAATTAAGCATGCCTCTGAGATAGAGTCTGAGATAGAGAAATTGCCCTGCGATCCCAGTTTTAAGAAGAGCCAAGTCAGCCCAGGTCACCTCCCTGCCCCATGTAGTCCACTTCCCCTTACTGAAAGGGTCCAGCAGAAGCAAGACATATGAAAGAATACATAGATGCTTCCTCAGTGGTGCCCCAAGGTCTAACTTGGACCCTTATGTCAAGGGCCAGTCTCCTGAGAGTTAAAGGAGCCCCTCACTCACCCTCCTAGGCCCCTCTTCTGAGTCAGCCCATAGGGGTGTGCCCAATGGAGAGCTGCTTGGCTGACCTGAGGGTCTTGCAGCACTGGAGTCAACCCGGTCTCTTAATCTTAGAGATTTTCTAAGGCAAGAGATGAGGGGTCATGGGGCAACTTGGGGAAAGATTTCAAACAGCAACACAAAGCCCTGAGGACTGCCTGAGTCTGCAGATGTCAAAAATGGACCCTGATCCCTGTGCACATTCTCAGAGGGAATCCTGGAAGCAGGGTTCATGTGTGGCCCTTTTATTAGGGAACTGGTCTGGCCTCACAAAGCAAGTAAGTGGTGAAGTCAAGATTCTAACTGGAGTCCTTCTTGACTCCAGAACAGAGCTCTTACTTGCATGAAGTGCCTATGGCACACAGGAAAGATTTCTGGAGCTGTCTGCACATTCATTCATTTATTCATCCACCTACCAAGTGCCACGTGCTGTGCCAGGTGCTGGAGAACAGACAGGCAACATCCCTGCGCAGGGCTAGAGAGCTTCTTTCCACAATCGACAGAGGGCCTCTCCAAAACCTGGATATCCCAAGTCCCTGAACATCTCCAGATGCCTGAATCACACAGGTTTTTTTGCCTCTCTACTTGGTTGGAATAAGTTTTCTCTTCCATTTTCCAACTTTGGAATAAGACTGTGTTCCCTCAGAGCCACAACCTACAAAGAGGCACCAGAGAACCTTCCTAGCAATAGCGTCTCTGACTGGGCTGAGGGAGGTTCATGACACTTCTCCAGCCTAGCTGAAGACCAAGAAACGTCTTTGTCCTCCAACACTAAAGGCATGCACCCATTGGAGTCCAAGATGGGACACTAAGATGTCAAGAGGAAGCATGGGGCTGACAAGCAGAGAGCCCAGCAATATCAAAGAAAGGACAGCTCTATGATTATATGAGAGGCCTCAGTAGATGGTAAGGAGACAACCCTACAGATTATACATGAGAGAACAAGCAAGCCTTCATCAAACTCTGCCATGAAAACCACCACACCTTTCTCATGCTCACAGAGCTCTGACCCAGGCCCTACCCACACTGTTACTTTGGGGTCAGGACCCTAATGACATAGACCTGGACATGGGACAGCTAGGACCCACCTCTTTGTATCTGTGCTGAAGCTTTCAGAAAGAGGGAGAGGGACATTACCAAGGAGAGTCTGGATTTACAAGTTCTAGTTGGTAATCACTAAGGAAAAAAACAAAAATGGAGGCCATAGTTTGAAGACCAAACACCTATAGCCACATAACTGAAATTTACAATTACCTTGATTCCCCCCCCCCCAAAATGTGGGCTCTGACTGTAAGTGAATTTAAATTTTCCTCATATCAGCATGACCTTACAGCTTCCTTAGCCAATTGGTTATAAACAAGTAAGTTTATTTATCACTGTTCCCCTAAAAGGAATGTAGGTGTCTAGTGGTCAGTCATTACTAGAGATCAATGTACTTCATTGGTCAACTGAGCTGTCACACTCATTTTGTGTGCTTCTTGCCACTTTCAGCTTGAAATCTTCCAGTTTTGTGAACTGTTCTTTTGTTCTTTTCTCTAACTTGATTTGGTCTCAGTTTTGACAGTTAACTCAGTATGTGAAAAGTGCGGACCTATGGGCTCCATAAGTCAAGAGGAAATGTGTCAAGAAAGCATCAGTGAATATTTATGGAGAACCTGCTTTGCGCAAGACACTGTACCAGGCTCTGGAGGCCCTGGTGGGAGGGACCCATGTGAAGACTTTCATATTAGAAACTGGTGGAATATATTTAGGCTAGAAAACACCCAAGGGAGCAGGAGAGCTGTTCTCAATATTCTAAGTGTTTTTATGAGAAAAGGATTGGATTTCTGTGACGTTCCAAAGGACACAGTTGGGACCAATGGATAGAAGCTATGGGTTTGGTTCAGCTTAAGAACTTTCTTATGAGATCTGTTTGCTGGTGACAGGAGCTGTCCTTGGATGTGTCACATTCCCATGAGTTGGAGGTGATCAACTAGAAAGTGATAGCAAGTGTGAGCACTAGGCCTCCTTCTAACCTGTCTGGCATAAGATTCATCTAACTCATCTAACTGTCCTGAGCAAAATTGGGACCCAGGGGCAGAAGACCTTAACAGTACAGCAAGAATCAGAGGATCTGACCCTGAGGTCGAGAGACAGAACATTACTCTGGCCTCTAGAACACCCCTGGGAAGCTCTGGGGACCTGGGAACCCTGGGGACAGTGTGGATCATGGCTTGATGCTAAAGGAAAGGAGGAGGATACATAAGTGATGGGACGTGACTCCTCCCATGTGTTTTGGGGCCCAAACACTTCATCCTTGAGTGGTACTTTATGGAAATTCCTCACTAACTTCCAAATCCAATTTTCCCAGTCCAGGTTTAGAATACCTCTCCCTTTATTCCTTGCTTCTTTGCCTTCTGGACCTCCTTTCTCTCCTGGGCCAGGGTGGACCATCTGTTCCATGTGCTTGTGCACCTGATGACCCATCGTGGCCTCCTTTCCATTTGCACCTGCCTCTCTCCCTCTTACCCAGGATTCTCCCTCTGCTTGTGTCTTTCAGCCCATGGGTTTCAAACTCTCCTCCTCCAGGAAAGCTTCCATGTCAAGGAGCCAGCAGGTGTACCTGCACAGGTTCCGAGGGGTCTATTACACCCTTGCAGCTACCTTATATGTAATTACCTATATCTCCTGTCAGCATGAGAGTCCTAGATGACAGCCCTTGAGCCTCACTCTGCTTTTTGCCTGTCTTCATGAGACCAACTACACTGAAGTCTTAGGTACTCTCAGAGTCAGCCAACCAGAATGTCCTTTGAGTCAGAGAGGAAAGAGGCTTTTTTTGTTTTTAGGGTGACCAACCATCATGGTTTGCCTGGGACTGAGGGGGTGTCCATCATGCAGGACATTGGGCTAGTCCAAGACAAGTTGGTCACCCTGACTGTGTACCTGTGTTAGTAGAGAAGATGATGCTTGGGGCTGTGGGAGCATAGAGGGAAAGCAAATGAGAATTCTGGAGGAATTCAAACCCCAAGGTTGAAGGGGGAGAACTCTCTGGAAAACTATGTGTGTACCGAGAAGGCTTAGTGACCACTGCCTGCCTTCCTCCACAGCTCCATTCTGTGTGTGTGTGTGTGTGTGTGTGTACGTATGTATGTTGGGTGAGGGACACTAGACCAACAGGCAGGTCCCTAGGTTAGCCTTGTACAGGCACAAACTGTCAGGTCCTCAGCCAGAGAGTTGGGGGACATCCTCATGCACCACCACCCTGTCCCCACTACCGTCATTAACATCAGGACACCCTGACCAGTAAGCAGCAGGTCTGGACTCACCCACTCCTGTTTTTCCTTCTCTCCCATGGACACTTGCCTACCACCTAGTGGTGGCTAAAAGAAGAGAGGGTGGGCTGGTAGGGCTCCCCATCTCCCCCACGCCCAACCAGTCTCAGAACCAACCAGCCCTCCTTTAAAAGCCCTGAGGACTGCTTTTCTCTTCCCAACAGCACCACCTACTGACCACAGAGACACTGGGCCTTCCATGGGCCATACCAAGTCTGGCCACATGTCAGAGATGGCTGCACTTGGGACTGGCCAATGCTAGGTGCTGGTGCAGGCAAAAGCAGAGATGTAGCATCTAATAGAGCAGTAGGAAGGCTTAATGTGCAAGATAGAGTTAAATAACATCTGGAGTGGGGGCAATAGGCATGGTGGTTCAGGACATAGGCTCAGGAATCAGACTGCAGGGATTCAAACCTAGACTTATTACTTCTGTTCTTTCTTTAAAAAAATAATTGAGAGCCTTGTCAGTGCCGAGCATTGTTGCAAGTACTGAAGATACAACAGTGACCTAGATGCATAGAGTTCCTGCCTCCCAGAGTCTATGCAAACAGGAGACAGACAAAAACCACCTAGGCAAATGCATAAAATTTAAAATGTAGGAAATAAAACAGGGTGACAAGACACTCTTCAGTCAGATAGTCTGGAAAAGCAACTCTGAATAGGTGACATCTGAGTGGAAACATGAAGGACACAGAGAAGCCAGCCATGCGGGAACTAGGGATTGGGGGCAACTGCAAGGAAGGCCTGCAGGCAGTGGCCTCTGGAGTATCACTCTGGACACATTACATGATATGTGACACATGATACAGGAATACAGGTTTCTGCTGGTAACAGGAATCAAATGGCCCAGCAATGAAATGGGCTGCTTATGCAGTAGTGAGTTCTTCATCACTGAAAGTATGCAAGAAGAGACCAAATGACTAGCCAAGGTAAATAGGACATTTATTGATTAGATTTTTATTTTTTATTTATTTTTTAATATGAAATTTATTGTCAAATTGGTTTCCATACAACACCCAGTGCTCATCCCAATAGGTGCCCTCCTCAATGCCCATCACCCACTTTCCCCTCCCTCCCATCCCCCATCAACCTTCAGTTTGTTCTGTTTTCAAGAGTCTCTTATGGTTTGGCTCCCTCCCTCTCTAACTTTTTTTTTTCCTTACCTCCCCCATGGTCTTCTGTTAAGTTTCTCAGGATCCACACAAGAGTGAAAACATATGGTATCTGTCTTTCTCTGTGTGACTTATTTCACTTAGCATAACACTCTCCAGTTCAATCCACGTTGCTACAAAAGGCATTTCATTCTTAATTTATTGATTAGATTTTTAAAAATCTTATATCAACACTAAATGAACAAAGCTTTTCTAAAATTTTAAAGAGAAGGTAAAAGAGTTTTATTTGACCTCTAGTTAGGATAGCTTCCCAGGAGGTGCCTGAATGTCTGACTCTAGATTTTGGCTCAGGTCATGATCCCAGGGTCGTGGGATCGAGCCCCATGTGGGATATGCGCTGAGTGTGGAGCCTGATTAAGATTCTCTCTCTCTATCCCTCTGTCCCTCCCCTGCCCATTCTCTCTCTCTCTCTCTTTCTCTCTGTCTCAAACTAAAACAAAACAAAACAAAACAAAATAAAACATCACCTGCCATATTAATAAAAATATTTTGGGGAAAGAAAGGGGATAGCTGCACGGGACACACAATCTTCACAAAGAAGAGTGCTCTGGGGAAGGAATATTTGGTACAAGGTTATATACACATTTTTTACATAGTTACAAATCATCATGACAAGGAACATTCCAGAAAGCTATAGACTTTATCTTATGTTTTTAGTATGTGCAAGACTTTGACTTTAATTTGATGGTTAATCAGACTTTAATCTGATATGAGGGTTTTTTTTTTCTTATCTTTATTTTTGGAATTCTCCTTTTTGTTTTTATTTTTTGTTTGTTTTAGGATGCAGAGTATAATGTGTGCTTGGGGCAGAAATAGAGCCCAAGCTTTGAGGTTTTGCCAAGTCATTTTGACCTTTGTAAATGTTAAGGTATAGCTTCCCTGGGGTCCCAAGAACAGAACCAGCAAATTTTGAAAGTTGAGAATTTCCTTTATCATTTTTAAGTCCCATCTACTCTAGCATTTGAATCACTTACAGGTTGCTCTGAATATAGGGAAAACAGCTTTTTCCAGCCAATCACTGAAGAGACATTTTTCCCAGAGTCCTAGGAACATGCCACTCAGGTGCAGAAAACTGGGTGTTGTATACAGAACAAGTTTTTGCTCAAACACAGGGTAGACCCTGGCAAAGATGAGAAGTGGAAGTCTTCATCTCCCCTCTGCTCCTTGCCTCCTTTTTCTGTCACAGCACTGGAGACAGGTGAGAACATCCTCCCCTACAATGGTCTGAGGAAACAGTAGTCCAAACTATTCAAGGAGATATCCTAGTCTTCCTGAGTCTTGAAACTTTTATGTTGCACTCCCTAATAATAAAAAAATATTTGTGCATGACCTATAAACATATGAAGACGGTGTTCAGCCTCACTACTCACCAGAGAAATACAAATTAAAACCTCAGTGAAATACCACAACCCACTGGAATGGCTGGAATTAAAACAATGGTTGGTGAAGTTGTGGGAGTGATGTGGTCTGAAGTGCTGTGTTAGGATTCAGAGCTGACGTCTTCAGTACAGAAAGGTGGTTTTATTAAAGCACAGAGACAGGACCCATGGACAGAGGAGCTGCCTCAGGATTGTGAGGAGTGGCTGATTATATACTTGGGAGTTGGGGAAAGTAAAGACAGGGAAGTTTCCAAAAGGACTTTTATATGTTCAAGATTTGCAGGATCCTGGAGGCTAGCTATTGTCAAGCTAAGGTTGTTTTTCCCTCTAACAAAGCACTAACATTAAGACAGTATGGAGTTCCTGGAAGAGTGCTATAATCTGCCTGTCTTAAGTACTTGTCAACTGGCTGCAGGTTATAAGGAAATTTAATTTTATCCTGATTTCTTTCTGCCTTTGTTTCCCACATCAGGAGTGCAAATTGGTGAAGCCACTTTGGAAATCTCTTTGGTAATGATTACTGAAGCTGAGTTTGTGAGTAGCCAATGATGAAACAACCCCTCTCCTAGGCATACACCCTGTTCTAAGGGAAAGAATAACATGGAGTAAACATTGCTAAGAGGGCTATTTCAAATGGAGCTGGGAGCACACTGAGGAGGTGGGATTTATGTGTATCTCCTGTCTCAAATTCTCACAATTGTTGCTGAACTCAGCTAAAAACCAAGGCATCTGTTGCATGTTAGAATGGACAAAAATGAACTTTCTGCCCAGCACTAACCCTAGCAACCAATCACGCATAGATTAGTGTAACTGTATAAACCAGCACTAATCATATTTTGCTGAAAACAGTGTAGATAAATTCTCTCTTTCTTCTTTGAAAGCCCTAACCTCCTTTGTCTTTCCAGAGCACACTCCATTTCAGTCCACTCTATCTCTTCCAGACTGCAATCCCTAATATGATAAGAAACATAGGATAAGACAGGAAGAGACGGAAAGGTTAGGAACCTGAGGTCCCTGGATGGGGGGAAAACACATATTTTGGAAAAATGCTGGGAGCATCTGACCACAGCAAACTCTCTTGGGTGTAAGGTCCCTCTTAAGAATGTAACAGACACCACCTACTCCCCCTCAGGTTCCCCTCAGGAATTTTGCAATCAAAATACCTAACTAAAATAAGTAAATCATAAAACTTACATTATACGAGGGCAGTAGGACCATAGCCTGACTCCTCACACAATGGAGTCAAGCCAATCAAGAATGGACAACCCAGCACCTAGAGTTATCAAGTCATTAAGGGTAGAACCTGAGAAAGAACAAGAAACAGGAGGCTGGGAAGGGGGGTGTTGACCAGAACTGTATAAAACAAAGACCCTTGCCTATAGTCAGGGTGGGGGGTGGTATTCACTTTCTAATACCCCCTTTCTGCAAAGAGAACTTTTATATTATTCTTTCTAATATTATCCTCTAATAAACTTTTGCCTGCTCTTCATTTTGTGTCTACCTTTTCATTCTTTGAAGTGGCAAGGCAATGAATCCTGAGTATTGAGGTAAAAAAAATCCTGCAACACTGAGACCCAAATAAATGTACACCTTTTATTCTGCAGCTTGCAGTTTTATCTTTGGCTGGTCAATATCCACATTTGATCCCTAAAAGTCAGATATTAGAATGTTCATTCTAGTATTAGTCATAATAGCCAAATATCAGAAAGTACCCAAATTGTAATCAATGAATACACAAATTTTGGTATATTTGAATAGGGAAAGGGCTAACAGTAGGCAGGGATAGATAAGGGACCCCCAGCGATGCTCACTGCAGCTGTGGTGGCTCCACCCGGGCCATGCCCTAGACTTCAAGGCCCACCAAAGTGGCTGGCTTTGGCCCTCCTATTCCTCAGCGTGTCCACTGCGCCCTGCCCCCAAAGTCCCTGGCTGTAGATGCAGGTGGGTTTGGGAAGAAAAAGGACAAATGCATTCCAGACCTGTCCATGCTAGCTGCCATGAATAGAATCTCACAAATTGTTGTTGAGCTGTGACAAGTAAATGAGATGATTCATTTTCAGAAATACTAAATAAAAGCTGTGCTGTCTAGTTAACAATAGGTTTACAACCTATTGGAAATATGTATGAACAACCCCCACCCCACAGTGGAGTCCCAAACCCTTAGACACATCACTTCCTGGTTCTTCTTCCCCCTCCATTTTGCATGTTTATTTTTGCAGGCTTTGCAATGGGCATACACCAAAGAACAAAGGAGGGACCGAAAGTCTGGGGCATGTCAGGAAATGTACATTTGTTCCAATCAGACTACTTTTTGCCTTACATAAGCATAGGCAACTCTGGGTAAAGCTGTAACTCTGTAGTACTCAGCCAATGAGGAACTAGAGGAGGGACTTGCATTCTAGGAGATAAACTGCCTGGTGTAACTGCCTCGGGTGTGCCTGTTCCTCAGACACCCACTCTTGCAAGAATGTTGATTAAAGCCTTGCTTTACTGTGCTCTGGGTCTCCGTGTCCCTCCTTTGATTGGATCAGTGAGCTTACTTCTCATACAGTTCCTGATAGGTCTCAACAAAAAGCCAGGGACAAAAATCCTTGGTGGCAACCCAGTAGAGAACCCACTCACCCTCAAGAGCTTTGTACTTTCCCTAGATAAACTCTATCAACTTACTCATTCTCTTTTGTCCTCAAAATTCATTCTTTGGATCCGCGAGACAAGGACCAGTGTCTCTTCTACCCTCCTGTAAAATATTCATATCCTAGAACAACATTATTATAGTGGCCAGTGAATTGGGCAGCAAAGAATTGTGAAGAGTAGAGTGACAAGCAGGAGAGAGTTTATTCACTCTCCAAGGGAGGAAAGGGGACAGACATCAAGAGAGATGTTCGCCCTGATCCTCTGTTCAGCTGGGCTTTTAACTTTCTTATTTTCTTAAGGGTCTGACAGTGTTGCATCTGTTCTCATGGGGGTGTGGGGAGGGTGTGGACTCTTGGCCAGGTGGAGCTGCAGGTGGCATGTTTCTCAGCAGGATTCTGTGCGGGGTTCCTCTGGGATGTGAGTTGTGGTCAGGCTAGAGAAGAATATGTTTTCTTCTTGGGGACTATTTTCTGAAAATGTAGGGCCCTGTGACCGAGAAAAATGTAGAATTAGGGTCAAGTACAGGCAGCTGTGAATTTTGTCTGTAAGCTTTCCTGGGGGGTGGGGGGAGCTTTGAATAGATTCCTTTCAAGCATACAATGATATCACCAGTTGGACCCCAAGACATTACACTTACTTCCTACCTACTTGTACTCACTAACCATTGCCTTACATTTTTCCTTAACTCTTCTTTCTAGCTTACCTCTTGACTCAGGCAAATGAAACCAGAAAACACTCTTCAGGTGATGGTGACTGCCCTGACAAGACCTTCTGCTGACCCAGACCAGCCAGACATTTTGAGCTGAACCCCTGACTCATGCTTGCACAGATGTACCACGGAGTGACCTCTGGAATGACCTAACATTACCTTTACCTCATTATTATGCTAAAATCTCTGTTCCAGCCTCATTTGTGGTAGAGCCCCTCCCTAAGAAATGTGGTGAAAACCTCAAGACAAGGGAAGCCAACCTGGTTATGTGTGCATGCCTAAGATTCCTCATGACTCTGTAACATAGACTGCCCATTCAGGATGAATACTACCATATATGGGAGACAAGGTGAAAAATGGTACAAAAGAGAACCACCTCCCCCCACCCCCCGCTGCACTTGGGGCTCATCCTTTTGGGTCTTAGCCCACTGAGCCCGTGCTGACACAAATAAAGTGGCTTCCTCAAAAAAAGAACCTCAGTGTCCTCACTCTCTGTGTGTGACTCACCACTACATTTCATGGAAGCTCTCCCCAGAGGCAAAGATAATGTTTCACCTCCCTGTCTCCAGGCTATGAACCTTGGAGCACCAGGAGAGGAGACCTCACCTGGAGGCAGCAGGCCACTTAATCCATAGGAGACTATCCCCTTCTGGCATGCCAGGGTGAGGGCCCTGGATGCACAAAAGAACTGGGTGAGGCCCAGGAACCAGCTCAGGGAGCACTGCCCATCAGACTGGTAAGAACTCGGGTTTGTTCTTATGCCCCTAGAAGGCATAATGTGAGCCTGATCACCTCCTAGAGTCACCTGAGTAGTTCCATAAGGAACAAAACCCCAATTCCAAGGCTCTGAGAACTGGGCAGAGGTTTGGAGTCACTGTGCGGCTTTGTGTGAATGAGATGGACAGCAGAATGGTTCCACCTGACCAGTGGGTTGAAGCAAGTTTTGAGTCCCCATCCATGGTTCTGTGGCGACCTCATATGGCTTAGGGTGGCATCAGACTTCTCAGGAATCTGATCCAGGTCAGGGCTTGATAGTCAACCTGCCAATGCTAAGAGGCACCTGAAATATCTCTGAGAGGAGAGCGACTGGAAACGGAGGAAGCAAGTGTGCATCCTTAACAAACCAGTCCCTCCTTTCCCCCTTTTTCCTCTCTTGTTCATGAAAGTTGTCAGTTAGGGGCAGGAAATGGGTGGAAAGCAGAGTAAACCGGCTCCCCTAGAGTGTATGTAGAGGAATTTCATAAAGGGATATTCACAAGATTATGGTGTGAAATTAACTCCCGGAAAGTTCCAGACTTTCTGTGAAATTGATTAAACATTGTTTTGGGTGGGCTGGCCCTCCAAGGGCCCACTTGATAAGGAACTAGTTGGCCAAGTGTTCAGGGTTGTTGTAGGGGATCCAGACCACCTTGACCAATTTCCTTACATTGACTGTTGGCAAGGCCTGGTCCTCCTATCCCAGCTGCCTTGGCTAAAAGTCTGTGTTGAGGAGAACTGTAAACTTATGATGCCTCATGTCATGGCTTCCTCCAAATACCAGCCAAAAACTGAAAAACCCACACTGTCAGGAGAGCCTGAAGAAACCCCACTACCATATGCCCCACTGTACCCCTCACTGCCATCTGTGTCTCCAACCTCTCCAGCTGCCAAAACCCCATCAGAGCCTGCCCCTAGTCCCAAAGCCTTGCCACCTTTAGCACCACTGGCCTCTCCAGATGGACCGTCTCACCCGGATCACCAGTCCTAACTCCATACACCTCTCCTCAAAGGTGATTAAAAGATCAGGTCAGTGGAGACAGTCCCTCCCTGCATCAACACTTGGGAGCCCTACAGATACCACTGAGGGAAACTAGGGGACTCGTCTATTATGATCAGGACGGCCAAATTCAAGGAGGCCAGTGTGGTTTTGTATACCAACCCTTTATCACCACAGACCTCCTAAATTGGAAGCACCATACTCCCTCCTATATGGAGAAGCCCCAGGCTATTATTCAACTAATGCAGTCCATAATTCAAACCCATAAACCTACCTGGACAGACTGCTGCCAATTCCTCTTGACCCTCTTTGACACAGAGGAGCATCACCGAATTACCCAGGCAGCCCTAAAATGGTTACAGAATTGTCCCATTGGGACACTAGACACCAAGCTTATACTCGGGCTCACTTCCCTGGGGAGGACCCCAAATGGGACCCAAATGACTCAAGTGTAGATGGAGGGCTTGAAAGGACTTAATGGTATCAAGAAGCGCTTCTAAATGGCATGAAAGAAGGGTGGGGGGAAAGGCCATAAATATAAGTAAAACATCAGAAGTGCTCCAGGGATCCAAGGAGAGCCCAAGCCAGTTCTATGAGAGACTATGTGAGACATTTCATCTCTACACCCCTTTTGATCCAGAAGTGCCCATTAACCAGCAGATGGTCAGTGCAGCTTTCATAGGTCAGGCCCAAGGGGACATCCAGGGCAAGCTTCAAAAGCTAGAGGGTTTTCCTGGTATGAATGCCAGTCAGTTGCTGGAGTAGCAACTAAGGTGTTTGTCAACCATGACCAGGTGGTGCAAAGGGAAGAAGGCCAGAAGATGCAGAAAAAGGCAGACATGTTAGCTGCTGCCTTGCTGGAGCAGTTGAAACGCTCCCAGAAAGGTGCCTCACAGAGATGAGGTCGGGGCAAAGAAGGGAATGGCAAGGAGGATCATCTCACATAGGACCAAAGTTACGACAGAACCAGTGTGCTCACTGTCATCAGGACAGTCAATGGAAAAATGAGTGTCCCCTGCAGCTGGGTGATTCTCAGCAGGGCCCCAAGCAGAAGGACCTGTGTGGTCCAGGGCCAGTGCCAACCATCATCATGGCGTCATGGGGCCACCGAAGATGATTTTGTGGGGCTAGCTGCCATGGAGGACCATGAGGAGGACTAGGACAGACCAGGTTTGTTTTGTTAGGCCCCCAAGAGCCTATGGTTTGAATGAATGTGGGGAGCCACGTTCAACTTCATGGTAGATAGTGGGGCAAAACACTTGGTGGTGAACCAACCTGTGGGCCCCCTCTCACACAGATAAACATGTGGGGACCACAGGCAATAGGACACACCATCCCTTCCTGCTGCTGTAGCAATGCAATTTAGGCTGCCATGAAGTCATCCAAGATTTCCTGTACCTCCCCGACTGCCCCAGGTTTAATGGGTTGGGACCTGTTGAGGAGCTGGAGGTTCAGATTACTTTCATCTCCTGAAGACAAGCTGGTCTGACCCTACAGAAGCTGGAAACAAAGATTATGACTCTCACGATTCCAAGGGGAAGAATGGAGCCTCTACAGTCTCAGGGAGGAGCCAAAACAGGGACCTGAGCTGCCCTTCAGAGTATTGGGGGTATGGGCTGAGGACAACCCACCAGGACTGGCCTGGAACCTATGTCCAATAATTGTAGAACTAAAGCCATGGGCAGAGCCCATCCACCAAAAACAATATTTCATCCCTTGTAAGGCACAGATGGGGATACAGTAGTACCTGGAGAGACTTCTAAAATATGGGATCCTCCAACCCTATCCCTCATCTTGGAACACGCTTCTCCTACCAGTCCACAAGCTGGGCACCAATGACTATTGGCCAGTCCAAGATATGCGTGCAGCAAATCAGGCTGCTGTCACCCTGCACTGGTTGTCCTGAACCCATACACTCTCTTGGGTCTCACCCCTGTGGAAGCTGCCTTCTTCACATGCCTAGAATCTATACCTTCTGCATCTACCTGGCCCCCCCAGAGTCAACCAATCTTTGCCTTCCAATGGGAAGATCCTGAAAATGGTGATGAGGGCCAGTTGACTTGGACCAGATTTAAAAACTCAAGGTTTTAAAAACTCCCCATTTTTGGCACTGCATTAGCCTCAGACCTAAGAGCTTTCCCAGCAGATCAACATGGCTGTGTCCTGCTTCAGTATGTAGACAACTTACTGCAGCTGGAAGGTCTCAGGAGGACTGCATGGGAGGAACTCGGCAGCTCCTTACCCTCCTATGGGAAACTGGCTATAAGTTCTCAAGGAAAAAGGCCCAAATCTGTCAAAAGAAAGTCAAGTACCTTGGCTTTCACCTCTCCGAGGGGCAGCGCCAACCTGGCCCAGAGGGAAAACAGGCCGTTTGCTCTATCCCAGTCTCATCAATGTGACGTCAGGCTTGGGAGTTTCTCGGGCCACAGTTTTCTGTAGAATATGGATACCTAACTTCTTGGTCTTGACAAAACCCCTTTATGAGGTTTTGTCCCCCCCCACAAAGGGGGGGAGAGTGGGAACCTCTGTTATGGGAGTAAGTACAGCAAAGGGCCTGTAAAGAGAACAAATAGGCCCTCACCTGGTCTGGGGCCCCCAGACATGTCCAAGCCCATCTTGTACATTCATGAAAGTACTGGCATCACAGTGGGAGTCCTAACCCAGACGTTGGGGTAATGGCATCCCCCATTGGGGTCATGGCATCTCTTCAAGCAGCTTGACTCTGTTGCCCAAGGCTGGCTATCCTGCCTATGGGCACTTGCAGCCATGGCTCTCTTAGAGACTGAGGCTGAGAAATTAACTATGGGACAAGAATTGACAGTCCGAGTGCCACATTCAGTATTAACATTAATAATTCAGTATTAACATAATAATTAATTAATTAACAAGGGACAATACTGGCTAACTAACGCCCAGATGATCAGATATCAAAAAATGCTATGTGAGAACCTGCACATTCACCTAGAAATAGTGCTGACCCTGAACCCTGCAACCCTACTCTCTTTTGGGCCAGGTCAAACAGATCATGACTGCATTGAAGTCATGGATGAGGTATTCTCCAGCCAACCAGATTTGAGGGACCAGCTCTTCAAGGACTGTGACACTGAGTATTTCACAGACAGTGGCAGTTTTGTGAAAGAGGTGGAACACCTGGTGGAACACCACTCTGTGGTGACCCTGAATTCTATCATTGAGGCCAAAGCCATGTCAAAGGGGATTTTGGTGCAGAAGGCAGAGCTCATCACACTAATTCAAGCCCTCCCACTGGCAGCAGGGATACGTGTTAATATATACACAGACTCTAAGTATGTCTTCACCATCTCCACATACATGGGACTTTATATAAAGAGAAGGGTTTAATAAACTCAGGAGGAAAAGACATAAAGTATGGTAAGGAAATCCTCGAACTCTTATATGCTGTGTGGGCCTCTAAAAGGGTGGCAGTCATGCATTGTTGGGGACATCAAAGGGGAGACACCTCAGCTGCACAGGGAACCCATAAGGTAGACCAAGAGGCAAAGATTGTGGCCTCCAGGGGAACAGCAGAATCAGTGGCTTCTGCTGCACTGTTCCCTAGTCCACTGGCAGGATGGGACCCTAATTACAACATGAGAGTACCTAGTTTAAGACTGAAAATGGAGCTACTTCTCAGGTGGATGATGGAAATTTGCCAGTAGCAATTCCTGAGGCCCTGGCTCCAGCTTTTGTCAAGCAGTTTCATTAGGAAACCCATATTGACTGGACAACTCTCGAGACTACATTGAGCCAGTATTTCTACATCCCTCGACTCCAGCATAGCTCAAGCAGTATGCCACCAATGTGAAATGTGTGCCTGGAATAACCCACATCAGGGACCCATGGTCGCCCCTGGGGTGCAGAGTGTCAGAGGAGCCCCATTTGAAAATATGATAGTGGACTTCACTGAGCTTCCCTGGGTCCGAGGCTGTAAATATCTGTTGGTCTTTGTGTGTAATTTCTCAGGCCGGGTGGAAGCCTTCCCTACTTGCACAGGAAAGGCACATGAAGGGGCCTGAACTCATTTCTTGATTTGGGATCTCTGTAACTATAGGATCAGATAACAGTCCAGTGTTCGTGGCTGAGGTGGTGCAGCTGGTGGCAAAGGGGTTTAAGATCATCTGGAAATTACAGATAGCATATTGACCCCAGAGCTCCCCAGAGCTCCAGAAAGGTGGAATGAATGAACCAAACCCTGAAGCTGTAATTCAGTAAACTATGTCAGGAGACATACACTGGGACCAGGTGTTGCCAATCGCCTTGTCAAGAATCAGGTGTAGCCACACTAAGCAGACAGGTTCTCCCCTGATTAAATCCTGTATGGGCACCTTCCCCCCATTAGCAAGGGTATAAGGGGGGGGTCTAAATGAGATAGGCAATCTAACCCTAAGGCAACAGATGCAGACCCTTGGCTCTACCCTAACCACCTTACACCATTGGGTTAGGGAGGGACTACCTGTGAGTCTGACCACAGACACTCCTTTATTATACAGGAGATGCTGTATGGGTGAAGAAGTGGAATGTCCAAACCCTAAAACCCTTCAGGAGGGGCCCGTTCAGTGTCATTTTGTCCACCCCTACTGCAGTCAAGGTGGCCGAGGTGATCACCAGATTCACCACAGCAGTATGAAGCCAGCATCTTGAGACTGGGAGTGTGTTACTGATCCATCAACTCTGTGCAAACTGACCAAACCAGAAGAAGCAATCTACAACTCCAGAGGTTCTGGGAGACTGCAGCCCTGCTTTAGTCACTGTGGAAGCTGACTAATCTATGCACAGCAGAAGCTTGAGGAATCAACCGTCCGATGAAACAAAAGACTGTCCTTATTTTGTAAATCTGTTTCCTTACTGTGATACACTGTCACCCCTTGTCCCTTGCTGTTATTGTGATTCTTCCTCTACTCTTCGCCATAGGATTGGCAGAGGCTGCCCCAGCTGGCTGGGAGTGTGTTGAGAGGTTTCTGTTAGTGCTCACCTTCCTTTTGTGGATAGGATGCTTCATTGGTATTGGCTGCTTCTAATCTGGACCCCTTCTGTAGACCTAAATTCATCATCATGTGACTCATGTGTTTGCATAAACCAGGTCAGGCCAGGGAGTCACTTGGACCTTACCATACCATACCCACTTCTCATGCCAAAGAAAAGTCCTGGGGCCCTGCAGACACAATAAGACCACCTATTCTAACTGCCAATGGGAGATTCAAAACCCTCATAGGTATTACCCTCTTGATTTGGGGAGTTTGCTTAATCCTACCTTGCCTAGCTCCCCTGGTTATAACATCATCTCCAGCCTCATTGAGGTAATGGTAGAAAGGAAAATGGCCACGCATGTGACATATAAAATATATAAAATATATGATATATAATATATATGAAATATAAACCTCTAAACCAAGATGATGCTCTTTGACCCAAAATAGGAGGTCTGTGCATCAAAGGGGGGAATGTAGTAAAGCCCCTCCCTAAGGCATGTGGTGAACTGCTCAAGACAAGAGAAGGCAAGTTGGCTATGTGCACGTGCATGAGATTCCTCACAACTCTGTAACATAGACAGCCCATTCAGACTATTTGTTACCATATATAGGAGATAAAGGAGCAAAAATTGTACAAAAGGCAACCCCCCCCCATCCGGTTCGCTCAGGGTTCAGTCTTTTTCGTCTAAGCCCACTAAACCCGTGCTGGCACAAAAAAAAAAAAAAAAAAAAAAGCTGCTTCCTGGAAGGAAAAGCCTTGGTGTCCCAACTCTCTGTGTGTGAGTCACTGCTACACATTTACATAGCATAAAATATATGTATAGGCACAGTTCCTTAAGGCACATGTGTGACCTTATGCCCACCTATATATACAATGACAAGGCTTCCCTTTTTAAAGATTTATCCTAAGTCTAAACAAAAGGAGCCCATTCACCCTCTCTTGGGGAGTCATTGCTTTGGAAGCCATTCCCCTGATCTTCTTATTTGCTGCAAATAAAAGTTTTCTTTGTGTGACAACTCAAACTGGTGCAGTTTCTGACTCACTAAGGAACTCAGGTTGGTTTGGTTACAATGTGTGTGAATGATATACAGCTGCACACAGCAGTATGGATGACTCTCTTAAATATAAATTAAGTGGAGGAGAGCAAATAGACATGCAAAAACATTAGTGTGAACTCTATGAAGTTGCCTTTATGGAGGTCAACAACTAGAATATTGACAACTTCATGGTTCAACATAAAACATACTGTAAGGTTCCATTTGTATCATTTATGGTGGGGTTTCAGAGTGGTGGGGATTTGGAGCTGATGGCCAAGGCACCGTTGGTGCAAAAAGGTTATTTTATTAAAGCATGTCGATAGGACCCATGGGCAGGAAGAGCTATATTGGGGTTATGAGGAGTAACTATGGAGTTGGGGGAGGTAAAGGCAAAGGGAGGCCTCCCGGACTTGCATATATCAAAGAGGATTCCTAAGAGGCCTTGCTATTTTCAAGTTAAGGTTGTTTTCTCTCTAATAAGCTATTAACATTAACATTAAGAAGTAAGAAAAATGTTACTATTTGTATTTGCCTCAAGTATTTGCCAATAGGCTGCACATTATAAAGGAATTTAATTTTACCTACCATTTCCTTCTTGGCTTTGTTCCCCACATCATTGTGGAGGGGAGGGTGACATTAGGGGCTCCAGGAAATTGAATCTATAGGTTTCTGGAGATAAGTCTATTGATAAGATTGCCTTTTTCTTGTAATTTACTAAGATATTTGCAAACTGATGGAGACTCATGTCCTGTATGACTGTGATCTCTATCAGTTAGCCATTTCTTTCCTTTCCTTTTTTCTTGGGTAGCCAGGAGTGCCTGAGGAATGTCACACACATCCCACCTGGGGGGGGGGGGGTTGCAGGGTGTCAGCTTGCCTTATGCTCCCTCATCAATTTATATAACCTACAGAAACTGACAAAGCAAACCTACACCATAGAGGTCAGGACAGCGGTTATACTTGAACTGAGGACAGGATGGTAGTAACTGAAAGGGAGCAGGAGGGAGGTCTGTGTCATGCTAATATTCTGTTTCTTACTTGGTGGGGGGATGGGCTGCTTACCTGGTTGTGTTATCACTGAAAATTTTGTTGAGTTGTGAACTTAGGATATTTATACTTTTCTGAATGTATACTTTAATAAAAAGTTTGAATTTTAATTTCATCATATAATACATATATATAATTTATAAGTAATAGATTTGTACAATCATCCTAATATTTTATGTTATAAGCAAACACAAAACATAGATAATTTTAAAGGATGAGAAAAAGATAAACACAGAAAAACATTCAAATATTTTGTTCTGGCCCCAGTGGATGGTTTTATGCCTCTTCAGGGGACAAGCAGACCCTGCTGGAGATTTTTTGTAGTGGAGTCCTGGGTTACCTAGCAACTGCATGACAAGGAGCAAATCTCCTAGTTTCAGTTTCTGCATTGGTAAAATTGAAACATTGATCACCTCTCCACCTTTCTCCTACATGGCTATCCTCAGGATCAAATGAGATATTTATGAAAACACACTGTAAATGGTAAAATGTGAGATATCATTGATTATTACTGTGATATTGTGATTTATAATAAAAAGTACATATTTTGTCTTCGTTGTCTCTTACACAGAGCTCTTACTCCTTGTCGGTTTCTGAGTAAGAAGATCCTAAGGATATCTTTTGTTGTGTTAGTAACCTGTGACTTTTGGACCACATCTAAGAATGCCTTTGTTCCCCATATCATTACTGAGGGGTGATGTTGGGGTTCCAGGAAACTGAGTCTATAGGTTTCTGGAGATTGCCTTTTTCTTGTAATTTACTAAGATATTTACAAACTGATGGAGACTCATGTCCTGCATGACTGTGAACACTATCAGCCATTTGTTTTCTTTCCTTTCCTTTGTCCTTGAGCCAGGAGTGCCTGAGGAATATCACACACATCCCACCTGGGGAGTGGGGGTGGGGGTTGTTGCTAGCTTGCAGTTTGTCCTCAGTCTGCCCCAAGCTACCTCAGAACTATGCACCCCTTCCATCTGGCTGTTCTTCAGTTACAGCCTTTTATAATAAGCCAGTAATCTAGTAAGTACAGTGTTTATCTCACTCTGTAAATCACTCTCCCAAATTAATCAAACCCAAGGAAGCGGTTGTGGGAACTTCTGACTTATGGCTGATGGGTCAGAAGTACAGGGAACAATCTGGACTAGCTACTGGCTTCTGGGGAGGTGGGGAGGGGTACAGTCCTGGGGGACTGCGCCCTTAACCAGTGGAATCTGATGCTATCACCTCCAGGTTGATGGTGTCAGAATGAGTTAAATTGTCAGGACATCCATTTTGTGTCTGAGAATTGCTTGTTAGTGTGGGAGAACCTGGACCACGTTGGAACTGGGATCCAGAAACAGCATGGAGTTAGCATTAGCAGAGTCACTATTAGCATAGTGTTACATGCTAATAAAGAAGCAATCTTACAACAAATCGTTGTTAATTCAGTTAGAAGTAGCTCAAGATTTCAGGAAGAGCTTTCCCCATCACTAGCATTGGCAAAACTACCTGCCAGGAATGTTGCAATCATTTCTTTTTTTTTTTTTAAGTTTATTTATTTATGTTGAGAGAGAGAGAGAGAGAGAGTGCAAGCAAGGAAGGGACAGAGAGAGAGAACCCCAAGGGGCTTCACAGTGTCAGCACAAAGCCCAATGTGGGGCTCGATCTCAAGAACCATAAGATCATGACCTGAGCCAAAATCAAGAGTCAGTTGCTTAACCAACTGAGCCACCCAGGTGCCCTACAATCATTGCTGTTCCAAGTAGAGAGTAGAGATAGATTAGATAGATAGATGATAGATAGATCGATAGATAGAAATAGGAAGAAAGAAAATTGTAATACTGGAAAATACTATGTAGCAGATATTTTCGAAGCACTTAATGTATATAAATAAATCTATTATAAATAAATAAATCTATTATAACCCTTATAACAACCAAAAAAAATAGGTCATCTTATTATCACTATTTTATAGGTAAGAAACTAAGGCTCAGAGAAGTTAATTAACTTAATTAGGGTCTCACAGATAATAACTGAGAAATCTGAGCTTCAAATCCAGGTTGCCTCGTTCTGGAGTCTGTGTCATACTTAAAAAAGATGTCTTCCATATTATCTTCTAAAGCTGATGCTAACATTTGTAATCTCTTCTCATTCAATAAAGCTTAGTCTGATATAAAATAAACTTCCTTCATTAATCTATTATTCAAAAAATATTTGTAGACACCAATTACATACCAGGCACTATACTTTGAATTGGGTGTGTCAAACTCTGATGGGTCTCTGACCTATCCCTGACACCCAAGGTTACTTTGGTGTGTGGATATGATGGCCGGGATGAATATGTACATGCATATGTGAATACTTGTTTACATGAATAAGCATGCACCTACCTGTGTGTCCCACTACACCTCAAACAACGTGTATATGGTGTTAGATTTTATCCAAAGTGCAGTGGGAATACAACTGAACTAACATGAGTTGGCTTCTTCATGAGTCACAGCAACTGCACCAGGTGAGCTGTTGCACAAAGAAAACTTTATATGCAGCAAATAAGGAGATCAGGGAAATAGTTCCCAAAGCTGTGGCTCCCCAAGGGTGAAAGGGTTCCTTTTGCTTCGAGTTTGGATGAATATTTAAAAAGGGAAGCCTTGTCATTGTATGTAGAGGCAGGTATAAGGTCACATATGTGCCTTAAGGAAACATGCATATATATATATAGTATGTTATGTAAATGAGGCTGGGTCTCTTCCTGGGGCAGAGCTTTTAGTATTATAATGAGGTAAAGGTAATTGTAGGTCATTCCAGAGGTCACTCCATGGTCCGTCTGTGCAGGCATGAGTCAGGGGTTAAGCTCAAAATGTATGAGTGGTCTGGGTCAGCAGGAGGACTTGTCAGGGCAGTCACTATCACCTGAGGGGTGTTTTCAGGTTTCATTTGCATGAACTAAGAGGTAAACTTAAGCTGGAAAGAAGACCTTAAGGAAAAATGTAAGACAATGGTTAGTGAGTCCTAGCAGTTTGACAGTGTCAGGTCTTGAAGTCTAGCAAGTGACAGTAAGACCCTGAAAGATTTTAAGCAGAGAAGTGACATTTGATTTGACTCGAGACCTCAAAACATGACTCAATCTGCAAAATGGATAAAGGAAGGATGATAGAGCATGCCTAAAAGGACATGTAGTTATGAGTAAAGACAATGGATGGCAGCAGCAGAGACAAAGAGGATGGACCTGAGAAGTGTTTTGCAAGAGAAATTAACAGCATTAACAGGTGGATTCACTATGTGGCACAAAAGAGGGAAAAACACAGAAATACTCCCAGGTTTTTATCTTGAATAGATGGTAGGGCATTTACAGAGAGGTGAAGACTAGGAGATATCTGGATATATAATTCTCAAGCTCAGAGATGTTTAGGGCAGAAATATAAATTTCAGAGTCGCTGAAATCACCCAAGGAGAAGAACAGGGGACCCTGCAGGTCTCAAGTTTGAATTGTGGAGGAGAAGCCTGTTCAGCCAGCCAGCTAATAAGGAGCATGCAGTGAAGGCAAGTGAAGTCTCAGAAGACAGGAGAATAGAGGAGCGGAAGAAATCAAGGAGAATCAGTCAGTTGATTCAAACATCACAGAGGTCTCTGACACCTTTGACAAGACTGGTCTGAGTGACAGCAGAGAAGCCAGGATAGAATGTGGTGCTGAGGTCTAAGGGACAAAAGGGAGATGCCAAGGTGAAGATGATCTGTGTGGACTGTTCTTTCAAGGTTCTTGGCTATGAACATGAACAGAGAAAGTGGGTGATAGCGAGATGGAAAATAGGAGTCAAGGACACTTGAACTGTTTGGTTTTTCTTAGGGTAAGTGACACTAAAAAATGATCCAGGAGAGGGGGAAGATTGAGGATAGAGAGGGAGGAGAAACTGAGGACTGAGGTGCTTAAAATAGATACCTGGCAGCCTCACTGTTTAGGTCCCAGCTCATGCTAATTCTTGAGAAATTCTTACATGCCTCCTAGCTGTACACACACATACACGCACACACATGGCTGTCACCATCACCATTATTACCATCATCATTCTGTTTTCTATGTGTTGAGTTTATTTTCTTCTTAGCACTTACATAACACAATAATTATATAGGTAAAAAAACTTTCCTATCCCCTCATCCACCTCCCCTCTGGCAACCACCAGTTTGTTCTCAGTATTTAAGAGTCTGGGTTTTTTGTTTGTTTGTCTCCTTTTTTGTTGTTGTTCATTTGTTTTGTTTCTTAAATTCTGCATATGAGTGACATCATATGCGTTTGTCATCCTCTGACTGACCTATTTCATTTATCATTATACTTTCTGGCTCCATTCATGTCCTTGCAAATGGCAAGATCTCACTCTTTTTTATGACTGAGTAATATTCCATTGCATATACATACCACATTTTCTTTATCCATTCATCTATTGATGGACACTTAGGTTGCTGCCATATCTTGGTTATTATAAATAACGCTACAATAACCATAGTGGTTCCTATGTCTTTTGAATTAGTGTTTTTGTTTTCTTTGATAAATACCTAGTAGTGGAATTACTGGATTGTACAATAGTTCTATTTTTAATTTTTTAATACTGTTCTCCATAATGGCTGCACTAATTTGTGTTCCCACAAATTAGATTCCTTGCCCCCCACCCCCACCCCACATCCTCACCAACACCTGTTATTTCTTATATTTTTGGCTCTAGCCATTCTGACGGGTGTGAGATAATATCTCATTGTCATTTAGACAATGGTGATTAATGATATTGAGCATCTTTTCATGTATCTGCTGGCTAGATAATAATTCTTTGTTTGGATGTTTATTCTGATTTTTCCCATTTGAATATGAACTCTAAGAGGACATGGATTTGTCAGTCTTGTTCATGACTGTATTCATACCATCAGAACAGTAAGCTACACAGCAAGTATCAATAAGTATGTGTGAATTGAAGGGTTCATGTGGAGAGAGGGGAGGAACACTGGCTCAGTGGTAACAGGAGGGAGGATGGAGAAAAGGCAGCTAGGCTGTTTGACTTGGTGGTGAGGAGACAAGGCAGTTCCCAGCTGAAGGCTTCTGTTTTCTCAATGAAGCCCACGTTGAGGTCTACAGTCATGGGCTGGGAGTAGAAGCAAGGGAGTATAGGAGATAGAAAGTATAAAGGACTTATCCAGTAGGCAGTACTTGACAGCCATAACTGTTCCAAATCATGGAAGTTCTCAAAACATATTCGACTTTACATATGTTCTTCCCTCTCCTGGGAATGGCCTTTTCCCCACTTGTCGCCAGGCAAACACCTCCAAGATTTAGCCGAAGTGTCACATCATCTGTGGGGCTCTCCAGCAGAGTTTCTTCTCCTGACAGCCTGAGCTTTGCTTACCTATTTTGTGTCCCCATTTGTACCTATTCACATAAAAGTCATCCCTTGGTGGTGGTCCCACTGGATGTAATGGTTTGTAGGCATGGTAGTCTCCCCGACCTGCCTGCAGGCCCCCAGAAAGCCAAGCCTATCATTTTCTTCCCTTCATCCCAAAGTTCTGCATGGGGACTGCCACACAGTGATGTTAAATACAGTATCTCTGGGGCGCCTGGGTGGCGCAGTCGGTTAAGCGTCCGACTTCAGCCAGGTCACGATCTCGCGGTCCGTGAGTTCGAGCCCCGCGTCAGGCTCTGGGCTGATGGCTCAGAGCCTGGAGCCTGCTTCCGATTCTGTGTCTCCCTCTCTCTCTGCCCCTCCCCCGTTCATGCTCTGTCTCTCTCTGTCCCAAAAATAAAAATAAACGTTGAAAAAAAAATTTTTTAAAGAATACAGTATCTCTGGATTTAGTTGGATCTGTTTGCTGTTCAAAGAAAATTGCAGACCAGAGCTACCTTGGGACATAAGAGACCTTAATGAAAGATGTGTGGCTGTGGGTGTCAGGTGTGGACAAGCTAATGGGCAGGATCATGGCTGAGCAGCCTGCTTCCCAAAACCAGGGGAGAAGCCAACCCTGAAGCCTGGGCTCCATTTATAGGGCTTTCAGGGTGGACCTGGAACTTGCATGAACACTGTGCCCCAGTTATAAATGCAGCCCCACCTGAGCCTTTAACACCATAGAGGCTAAATCAGGTACAAATGGTGAGTGTGCTTCAGGCCATAGTCAGATTCCACATGGAGCTGTACCATGAAGTTCACCCTATCCATCCCTGCCTCTCAGCCCCCACCATGTCCTAGAAGAGGGAGCACCACTTCCTCTTTACCCTTTAGAGCCTCATGCATACATGAGGTTTACACACTGTACCCATAACACCAAATGCCATGACACATGTAAACAAACACACACACACACACATCCTCCATGGGCACACACTACACTACACACACATGAACATAATACACATGCACCCACATACATAACACATGTGCACTCACATACATAAACATAACACATAGGCATACACATGTGTATAAAATACACACACACACATACATACATACATACACACAGCTGGCTCTCCTCCAGAGCCAGTGCAGGTAACTTTGGATGCTGGCACCATGCCTGCCCCCTTGCCCTTTGCCTACTGCTTGAGCCTGAAGCACAAGCCACGTGGCCACAGAGGCAGAAGGAAAATTATGGTTCTATCATTTGGTAATGTACCTCTATCATTTTTGTCCATCACAGCGTCCTCAGTTGAAGGTCTGAGTGTCTATAGATTCCATCCAGCATTGGAGGAATCATTCCATCTGATGATCCAGCCATTACCACCAGAGACCCCCAGTTTAAAGACAGAACACAGCTAGCCTCAGAGAGACCCCAACCCTACCCTCTGGAGCCTCCAGAGAGACACACCGAGTTTGAAGGGCAAGGAAAAGCCCCTGGCCTCAGAAGCCCCCCACATGCTAGTGACTGTACAAAGTTTGAGAGTACTCATTTCACACACCTCCACCTCACGTTTTCCAAACTTTTATTTTTTTTAATGTTTATTTATTTTTGAGGTGGAGGGGGATTCAGAGGATTGGAAGCAGGCTCTGTACTGTCAGCACAAAGCCCAGTGCAGAGCTCGAACTGAGCCAAAGTTGGATGCTTAACCGACTGAGCCACCCAAGTGCCCCCAACTTTTTCTTTCAGAAGACATTCTATAGGGGCACCTGGCTAGCTCAGCCAGTAGAGCATATGACTCTTGATCTCAGGGTCATAAGTTTGAGCCACACCAAGGGCATAGAGCTTTAAAAAATTATAAAAATAAAAGTATTTTTTAAAAAAAGACTAGAAGAAGCATTATCAACAATAGCCAAACTAAAGGGGCACCTGGGTGGCTCAGTCAGTGAGCGTCCGACTTCGACTCAGGTCATGATCTTGCAGTTTATGGGTTTGAGCACTGTGTCAGGCTCTGTGCTGACAGCTGTGAGCCTGGAGCCTGCTTCAGATTCTGTGTCTCCCCTCTCTCTGCCCCTCCCATGCTCATGCTCTGTCTCTCTCTGTCCTTCAATAATAAATAAATGTTTTTAAAAATAAAAAAAAACAATAGCCAAATTATGAAAGAGCTCAAGTGTCTATTGACTGATAAATGGGTAAAGAAGATGTGGCGTATATGCACAATAGAATATTACTCAGCCATGCAGGCACCTGGGTGGCTCAGTTGGTTAAGCATCTGACTTCAGTTCATGGCTCATGTTCAGTTCATGGGTTCAAGCCCTGCATCAGGCTCTATGCTGACAGCTCAGAGCCTGGAGCCTGCTTCAGATTCTGTGTCTCCCTCTCCCTCTGCCCCTCCCCAACTCGTGCTCTCTCTCTCTCTCCCTCTCTCTCTCAAAAATAAATAAAACACTAAAAAAAAAAATTATTCAGCCAAAAAAAAAAAAAAGAATGAAATCTTGCCATTTGCAATGATGTGGATGGAGCTAGCGTATATTATGCTAAGAGAAATAATTCAGAGAAAAACAAATATATGATCCCATTCATAAGTGGAATTTAAGAAACAAAACAGATGAACATATGGGAAGTGATAAAAAAGGGAGACAAACCATAAGAGGCTCTTAACTATAAAGAACAAACTGAAGGTTGCTGGAAGGGTGTTGGATGGGGGAATGGGCTATAGGGGTGATGGGTACTAACGAGGCCACTTGTTGGGATGAGCACTGAGGGTTATATGTAAGTGATGAATCACTAAATTCTACTCCTGAAACCAATATTATACCATATGCTAACTAGAATTTAAATAAAAATTTGAAGAAAAAAAGACAAAAACATGGTATAAAAAACAAATGAAACACACAAAGAGAAACTTACTAAATTATTCATGTTTAAAGAACTGTGTAAAATCTGGCATTTTTCCACCTATATGTTGAGTACTCAGCTGAGGTCCAACCCAGGCTAGGGTCAGAACACTGATTCTGACATTCCCAGTCTATATATAATTGCAGCTTAATACACTACTACCAACACCATCACCCACATTTACCTTGACCCAATTTTAAACTCAAGAATTTAAATTGCTCTCCAAATCCCAGGTGACATTCCCAAGACCAGATTCACTTGACTGATGACAAAGCTCACTACGTCTGACTCAGAATGAGTTGCCTCATGCACATTTGAAAGAAGAGGACAGTTATGCAATGTGTTTTGACAGACTGTGAGGAGGGCCGGATGTGTGGCAGCAAGAAGAAGAACCAGCTGATAATTATCACTGCTTCTACTGGAATAACCAGGTGACAAATCCACCTTGGTGCCCATAGACCCAGATGTTGTGAAAGCCAGAAATGGGTGAGTCTTATTGGCTATTCCATCCATGGACTCACATAGCATAAAAGGATTACTCTGTTTCAGCTTCATCTGGGATCAAATCATCAGATCCATTTGCTGCCCTCTTTTCTATCTCTGGGGTGGGTAAGAGCCAAGGATATAAATAATGTTGAGCCCCTTACCTGTGAAAAGAAGAGATTGTACTAGATGCCCTCTAGCCACATCCAGTGCTCTAAGCAGGAGTCAAGAACGCTGGAGTGGGAAATCACCCATACATATATGAAGTATATGAAACAATGGGGGACCTACCCAGAGCACCTTAGTATAAGGTCCCAGGAGAGGAAGGCTGGTCTCCAGCTCCACACTGCAGAATAGTGGCAAATCCCTGGCATAACGAGTGTTTGACAGCTAAGTATGAATGCAAAGATTGCTCATGAAACTGGCATGGTGTGTTCATTGGTCTGTGCATTCATTCAATACACATCTAGTGGGAACCTTCTGTGCCTGGCTCAATGCCCTAGGAATTCAGAAAATAAGACAAAGTTGCTGCCCTCAAGGGACTCGAAGTCTACTGAAAGAGGCAAACATATGAACAAAGAAACAAATACAATATGATGAAAGAAATACAATGCTAGAAAAGTGTCTAGCTTAAAAGGTGGCCAGAATGAGCAGGTGGATAAGAAAGTTATTTCATAAAAGCAGAGATAATTGAGCTATAACTTAAAAAAAAATGGACCTGGGACCCCTTTATCTTGACCTCGAATTCTTGGTACTTATAAGCTATGTGGAAGTCACCTGTGTCCTCAGTGTCATAAAAGGACAGGTTTATAAGATGAGGGTATGCCCACAATGCTCTTATCTAGTTCATAAAGTACTGAACATCAAAAAATCAATACAGTGACTCCAAGTGCAGGCAAGGACCCAAAACATAAGTACGATTCAGTCTCTACAGGCCAATGTCAACCATGAGCTCAGGCCCTAAATAAGTTTCAGGTAAACGCTCAGTCCTTAATGTTTGGCAACATTCAAACCTCAATCTAACTGCAATATCATAGGTGTCATACATCTTCAAACATTGGTGAATATGACAATGTTTTAGCATCCCCTTAATGCCTATCTAATAATGCAACAACACTTTGGGATATAATAAATTTATGCCTTCAAGCCATGTAGAATTGGAAAGTGAGTGATACAGTTCTATATCATGGTTCAGGTAAGGTCTCAAGGGACCAGGTCTAGACTATAATTACCTCCAGAGCATATGGATCAATAGTAATTGATCATTACTGAAAATAGCTGTCTTTGGCAAATTTTCTCTAAAATTCAGTTGACTCAGTAATTCCATGAAGCAAACTTGTACATTCCGCCAAAAATGGTAGGAAACCATTTTGCAGCTAATTCAAAACCACTGGGTCCTGAGAGAAGCCTCTTGGCTCAGGATCAGGGGAATCTTGCTAAGGTATTCCTGTAATAAAACTTTTTGTTTTCAGAACAAATTAATTCTGCCTGTGCTGTGGGAGAGAAGACTGGGGCCTCAGTCAAGGACCTCTATAAGGGTTAGAGCTGAGCCTAAATTCTTCCCAGAGAAAACTCAGCCTTACCAGCAGGTGGCCCCAAAGCCTGGCTCTATACAAACACAGGCCACCTACCATGTAGGTTTGGGCAGTGGTTTGACTTCTCAGTTTTCATAACAGATTATGAAGCCTGCTTCCTACTCCCCTGTTTCCAAATCCTGTATTTACACAGTGCACAAGCACTTCAGGCATTTATCTGAAATGGTACCTTCTCATTCAGTGCTCCAGAATCTACTAGAAGGCTCAACCAAGAGTAGGGTGACCATAGACAACATTGTTGTCCGTGTATGATATGGATATCATCCACACCACAGCCCTCTCCAGTAGGGCCTATGCTTCTTTCATCTGAGACTGGGACTCTGAACTTTAAAGATGTCAAAGTCAGAAAACTAGTGAGGAGGTGGAGCCAGGACTTGGACCTGGGCAGTTTGTCAGCCTTTACTTCTAACACTGAAAAGAGAGTCAAAGGAAGCTGCTATCTACCCACTCTTGTCCTCTAAATTCTATGTAGGAGACAAGTTAGACAAGTTAAGACTCAAAAGTCAAATGCATTAATTTAGATGCTCAAAAAGTGACCTTCCTTGGACCAAAATGTCATTTGCTGACCTAGGATTTTATGCAGGTTTTAACAAAAGGGGGCTATGGGAAACTATGTATGTTACCACACTCTTACTGGAGACTGGGTGCTCTGGGTCATCCAATGCCTCTTCTGTAAGGTCCCACTGATATTTCTTTTTTAATGAAAAGTTTCCTTTGAGGAAAACAAGACTTCCATAATTTATTCTGTTTTCCTTTTTGCTCTAGCTACCATGACCTAAAACACAATGTTTAGTATAATCATGAAAAAAAAAAAATCAGACAAACCCAAACTGAGGAACATTCTGCAAGATATCTGACCAGCACTCTTCACAATGGTTGAGGTCATATAAAACAAGGAAAGTCTGAGAAAATACCACAGTCTAAAGACATGGTGACTAATGTGGTATCCTGATGCTGGGGCAGAAAAAAGACAGGTGGAAACAAATAGGTGGACAAATTGAGTATGGACATTAGTTGATAATAACACATATTGATATTTGTTCGTTAATTGGGCAAATGTATTACAATAATGTAAGATGTTAACAATAGGGAAAACTGTGCAGGGTAAACAGGAATGCTGTGTTATCTTTGCAACTTTTCTATAAATCTGAAGCAATTTATTTTAAAATAACTTGATTAAATAAGTTATAAAGATAAGAGGTTATCTCCATGTTTCTAGGTAGGTAAATAAACAAATAAAAGATAACCTCCATGTTTCTAGGTAGGTAAATGCAAACAGCAAAAATATCAATTCTCCCTAAATTAATTTATAAAATGAATACAATGCTAATCAAAATCAGTAGTGTCCTTAGAAGTGACAAATTATTCCAGAGTTTATTTATGGAAATAATCAGATGATAATAGCCAAGAAAACATTTCTTTAAAAATTAGTGAAGAGTGGGGGCGCCTGGGTGGCGCAGTCAGTTGAGCGTCCGACTTCAGCCAGGTCACGATCTCGCGGTCCGGGAGTTCGAGCCCCGCATCAGGCTCTGGGCTGATGGCTCAGAGCCTGGAGCCTGTTTCCGATTCTGTGTCTCCCTCTCTCTCTGCCCCTCCCCCGTTCATGCTCTGTCTCTCTCTGTCCCAAAAATAAATAAACGTTGGGAAAAAAAAAATTAAAAAAAAAAAATTAGTGAAGAGTGGACTTGTGTCAACAAATATTAAAGTATTTTATAAAGCTACAAAAAATTTAAAATACAAACATGGGAAAAGAATAGACAGCCAAGAAACAAACCAGAAGATATAGTTTAGTCTATAATAATTGATAATTAAACAAAAAAGTGGGGAAATTAACTATTAAAATTCCAAATTAATTTCATTTGAATTCAAAAAGTAAAGTAAAAATTATAAAAAAAGAAAAACTGGAAAAATACAGGCAACTTATCTCATGGTACTCTTTTCAGTATGCAAGCATAATAGGCAAGAACAGCAAATAAAATACAATTTCTGTGTCTATAAGTAGAAACAAAATAATTGGGGAACCTGGGTGGTTCAGTCAAGCGTCCAACTTCAGCTCAGTCATGATCTCACAGCTCATGAGTTTGAGGCCCATATTGGTCTCTGTGCTGACAGCTCAGAGCCTGGCACCTGCTTGGGATTCTCCCCCCACACCCCCATTCATGCTCTGTTTCTCTCTCTCTCAAAGTTAAACATTTTTTTAAAAAGAAACAAAATTAAATAGCACAAGAAAAACTGAAAACAATACATTTATAACATATGACCAGCAAAAGGTTAATATACATTATTAATAAATTAAAGAAATTCATAAAGAAAAAGATGAACAATTTATCCCAAACCAAAAAAAAAAAAATCATGAATAGAAAATTCACTAACAAATAAACAAATACCAACAAAGACATCAAAAAGAATGTTTATCACTAGTAACCAAAGAAGTAAAATTAAAGCAACATGTTTGCTTATCAGGTTGGCAAACAATGAAATAATAAGAGGAATGATAATACCCCATGTTGACAAAGGTGTGTAGAAATGAATGCTTTCATACAATACTTGTGGGAGTTAAAATTGAGACACTCTCTCAGAATGATAGGTTGGCACCCATAAAAAACAATAATGATAATGATGATAGCCAAGAATTTTGTGCTTACTGTGGGCCAGGCCAGGATCTAAGGACTTACTATGTATTAGGCCACTTGCCTAATTGAGTCATGGCAACTCAATAAAGGAGGTACTGTTAATATCCACATTCACCAGGCAGGAAAACGCTGGCTAACAGGGTGGAGGTTGAGGGAGGTGGGAGTGGCTAAATTAAGTTCTTAAGGGAACAATGGAACTGCTCTATCAACTGACTTCCTTTCATGAATGATTTCTCTGTAGCATAGGATGCTATTTGATAGCATTTTACCCACAGTAGAACTTTCAGAATCAAAGTCAATCCTCTCAAACCCTGCCGCTGTTTTACTAAGTGTATGTAATATTCTGAATCTTAGTTGTCATTTCAACAATCTTCACAACATCTTCACCAGGAGTAGATTCCATCTCGGGAAACCACTGTCTTTGCTCATCCATTAGAACCCGCTCCTCCTCCATTCAAGTTTGATCATGAGAAGGCAGCAATTCAGTCCCATCTTCAGGCTCCACTTTATCATTCTCTTCCTATTTCTACCACATCTGCAGTTACTGTCGCCACTGAAGTCTGGAACCACTCAAAGTCATCCATGAGGGTTGGAATCACCTTCTTCCAAACTCCTGTTACCTTTTGACCTCTTACCATGAATCATGTATGATCTTAATGGTATTAGGATGGTGAATCCTTTCCAGAAGGTTTTCCATTTACTTTGCCCAGCTCCATCAGAGAAATCACTATGGCAGCTATAGCCTTAGGAAATGTATTTTTAAAATAATATGGCTTGAAAGTTTTTTAACTTTAAAACTTAAAATTACTCTTTGGTCCAGGAGCCACAGAATGGATGTTTTTAGCATCATGAAAACAAGATTGATATTATTGTATATCACCATCAGAGCTCCCGGTTGACCAGGAGCGTTGTCAATGAATAGTAACATTTTCAAAGGAGCCTTTTTTTTCTGAGCATTATGTCTCAACAGTGGGCTTAAAAATGTTTTGTAAACTATATTGGAAACAGATGTGCTGTCACTCAAGCTCTATTGTGCTATTTCTAGAGCACAGGCAGAGTAGATTTAACATAATTCTTAAGGGCCCTTGGGTTTGTGGAATGGTCAATGAGCACTGGCTTCCACTTAAAGTCACCACTGCATTAGCCTCTAACGAGAGAGTCTGCTTGTCCTTTGAAGCTTAGAAGCCAGGCATTGACTTATGCTTTCTAGTTATGAAAGTTCTAGATGGCATCTTCTTCCTATACAAGGCTATTTTATCTACATTGAAACCCTGTTGTTTTTTGTAGCCACCTTTATTAGTGATCTTAGCTAGATCATCTGGATAACTTTGCAGCTTTGACATTGGCACTTGCCTCTTGGTCTTGCACTTTTATGTTATGGAGGTGGCTTCTTTCCTTAAACCTCATGAACCAACCTCTGTTAGCTTTAAACTCTTCTGCAAATTCTTCACCTCCCTCAGCCTTCACAAGCCTTGCTCTGAATCTGGTTTTGGATTAAAGGGAGTGTTGTGACTGATTTGATCTTCTATCCAGACCACTAAAATTTTCTCCATATCAGCAAATAGGCTGTTTCACTTTCTTATCATTTGTGTGTTCACTGGAGTAGCACTTTTAATTTCCTTCAAGAACTTTTCCTCTGCACTCACCACTTGGCTGTTTGGCACTAGAGACTTAGCTTTTGGCCTATCTTGGCTTTCAACATGCCTTACTAAGTTTAGTCATTTTCTAGCTTTTGATTCGTGACTCTTCCTTTCACTTGAACACTTAGGGGCCATTGTAGGATTTTTAATTGGCCTAATTTTAATATTTTTGTGTCTCAGGGAATAGTGAGATCCAAGGAGAGAGACAGAGGCAGTGGAATGGCTGGTCAGTGGAGCACACACACAAGTCAGAACACATATTTATGATTGTTTGTAATTTTTATATGGACGTGGTTTGTGGTTCCCCAAAACAATTATAATAGTAACATTAAAATCACTGATCACAGATCACCATAACAAATATAATAATAATGAAAAAGTTTAAACTATTGTGAGAATTAACCAAAATGTGACACAGAGACATGAATTGAACAAATGCTATTGGGAAACAGTGGTACCGATAGGTTTTTTTCCATGCAGGGTTTCCACAAACTTTCAATTTATAAAAAATACAATATCTGCAAAGCATAGTAAAGCAAAGTGCAATAAAACGAGGTGTGCCTGTGTCTCAAGAACCAAAGAAAGTGTGAAAGGCATCCTACTTTCCTTAACTCAGAGGTGTGGCTGCCTACAGAAATGCCAAGACCCAGGGTCCTGATGCAGCAGGAGGCATCAGGGTGGGGTAGGGTTGCACCATAGCACCATCAACCCACTCATTCTTACAGCTGAGCTCTTAAGAAATCCCTTTTTCTTGTCACTGAAACATTGCAGAAGAAAGGGAGCACCTGGGGGGCCAAGGTGCCCTGCTAAGCTCTGTTGCCAGTCAGTCATGTCCTGGGAGCAGTTTTTCCAGAAGTGATGATGGATTTGTGTTGGTCCAATCATTCCCTTGTGATGAGAGTCACAGGCCACTTGTCCTTGCCAGCCCTTGGAGGTCTCACCTGCTGCCTCCACCTTGGGAAGAGGGAACTGTCGGGAGAACATTTAGCTCTTCAGGTCCCTCACACACCTCCTCCTCAGAGGGATATCTGGCCATCACCTCACATACCACATGGGGCCCTGCAGGGCCACTTTACCACAGAAGGCATCAACTCTGGGCACTGAAGCTTTCTGCAGCCACACAGAGTGATGCCCCATTCAGGAACTCAGCATAATAAACTCTGTAGTCATTCCCTGGCCTTTGGGGACACTCCTGGCAGCAAAGGAGTGCTGAATTGTGCCAAATGAATACTGGCACTCACACACTATGGGTTCTGAAGCCACTTTCTTGACTTCTGTGAGCCTTCATTTACTCAGCTGCAGGGTGGGAGTAACAATGATGCCAAAATCACAAGTTATTTTAACGATTAAATGAAACAATTCTGTAACTACTGATCAGGGTAAAGGTATTCTCTGATTTGTTTGTTCCATGTGAGACTATCAGACAAGCCAATGTAGTCAGTCAAACTTGGTCATGGTTACAAGATCCACCTTCTAACATTTTCCCAGGCTGCTGCCAGCCCCTTCCTGGACCCCATTCCTGTTATGCTCTCTCTCCCACAAGTCTGCTCCCACCGCAAGGCAGCCCAGCTTTTCCTCAGGGTGCCAGTATTTTAAGAAACACCTTGTGCAATTAAGATTTAATCAAGCTTTTTCTTTCTAAAAACAAAAACCAAACAAAAAAAAAAAAAGACAAAAAACCTTTGGTGGCTGCCCATATCCTTTAAGATAAAAGTCAAAACTCCTTGACATGGCTTTCAGCCTCCTTCATGATGCCTCACCCCTCCCTCCTCACGTGCACCACACCACACAATCATCCTTCCTGGCCCTGCACACACCCTGCTGTGTTACACCCATGTCTTCTCACATGCCTCTCCCTCTGCCTCAAATTCCTGCCCACACTTCTGTTCCTATGACATATTCTGGAAGATTCTAGACCCCACCACACTTTGTATGCACCTCTAGAGTATGTTCCTGTGTGTCACCCGTGGTGCAAACATGCATCAACAATTCTGTCCTCTGGAGATCAAGGGCTGTGTTTTATTCATCTTAGTAACCACATATTCTACCCCATAGTAGTGTTTAGTGCATTAATATATGCCATTCCCTCCAGAAGGGAATTGATTTCATAGTCTGCTTCCAGTGTTCCAGCATCCCAAGCCAGCTGACCTGTCCTCCTCAAGGGCCAAGTATAGGCCTCCATTACTCTCTCGTGGGCATCCAGTGCAACTCTGCTCCCCACCCACTGGCTTCTGCCCCATCACAAATGAGAATTTATGTGCATCCACACTTTATATTTAACTATATGTGTATGTATCTTATCTGTGGGTAAACACCAGGGTGCTAATTATGGCAACTTTCTCAAAGTTTAAGCATGTAGTTTGTGGCTATGGAACAGAATAAACTAGATTGGCCAACCAAGGCTTGAAACCACAATTCCATATCATTTTGTTAAGACAAATGAAGTGAACTCCCCAGAGATAAGCTTTATCACATTCTGAGAGTAGTAAAGTAGTGATGGTAATAATAATTCTACAGCCCTAATTATCACCAATTAATCCTAGAATAACGCTAACATCGATTGCATGTTTTCTGTATGTTGAGCAGAATACTAAGAAATTTTACATGTACTGATTCAATGTTCACACCTGTACAAAGGATCCAGCACTTACGGTTGTGTGACCCTGAGTAATTATATTGCTTCTTTTTGCCTCCCATTTCCTAATGAGTAAAGTGGGGATAGTCATGCAGTCATTACTACCTCATAGTAATTAAATAAATTACTGTATATAAATGCTTAGTAAGCTTCCTCAAAACATGACCCCCTTACCCTCAAAATTCATCTGAACCTGAAGTTATCAGTCTTAACCAGTAGGGTCTATTACTTCGGAGCTGCTAATATGGCTCAGGCTGCCCAAGGGAATAACTAAAACCAACAGGTAGAAGAAAGAGAAAGCAGACTCATAATTTTCTAATAAAGCCTTTAAAATTATAAACGCAGCAATTTTACATCTTCTCTATCTTTGAGAAACTATTCTTCATGTGTAAAAGGAAGCATATATAAAAATACACGTGGAAGCCTTATTTGCAAGAGTGGAAAATCAAAGCAATCTATATGGCCATCAATTTAGAAATGGCTAAATAGACTGTGGCAGAACCAAAACATTACTAAGGAATAGTGACAAGCAACAATGTGACTTTATGCCTCTCTACAGTATGTGCAGGGCACTGATCTAAGTGCTTACATAAATTAATTCATTTAATCCACACATGAACTTAATGGGTATAGGTCCACTGTAATCCCTTAACAAAGGAGGAGACTGAAACTAAAGGAGGGTCAATAATTTAGATCATGCAAATAACAGATGACAGAGCTGTGATCTGAATCCATGCAGTCTGGCTCCAGAGTGCATCCTCTTCCCCATTCTACTAATCTGTTGAGTGAAAAAAAAAAAAAAAAAAAGCAAGGGTCAGACACAAAAAGTATGTGTACACACAAATGTACACACAATGCAATACTACATTGTTCCTAAATATGTACATAAATTCAAGAGAATGACTTACTAAAAAAATCATAGCAAATTATAACATTGGCTGCCTGTACAAGGCAACAAGACTTATGAACAAGGATTGGAAATGGTGTCTAGGAGAAATTTTACCCTAATCTAAATTTTACCCTAATCTAATTTTACCCTAATCTTAGCTTTTGAGAAGACAATGTATTTCAGTATTGTAGAATGATTAGAAACTTAATATAAAAATGGCTAGAAGGAACCAGCTACTTCAAGTTAAATGAGTTCCCTAATCCTAAAAGAATTGGTCATCTACAGCTTGGACTGCCACTTTTAAGGAATTCTTTAGAGAGGACCCAAGCATCAGTGAGTGAGTGGGATGCAAGGCCACCTACTGGCCCAATCCAGGTGGTTGACACCTTAGGCAAATAAACTTAACATGCTCCAAATTACTCATTATCTTTTATCATCAAACTTCTCGCCCTTCTTGTCTGCCCTAGCTCCATGAAACACCTTGCTTATATTCACCAAGATTAAATTCTAATTCCTTTTAATTTCTGTCCATTTTTCTAACTTCTTTACCCACCCTAAGTAACTTTAACTATTCTACAGACTTTTAATCATTCAAAGATGACTATTCATTAACCCCTAAGTCTTCTCTTCCCCATGCTAGTTGTAATAGTGGTGGTGAAAATAAGTAGTGATGGTGATGGTGATGGTGGTGGTGGTAAGGGTGGTAACGGTGAGAATGAATCACAGTGGCAGTAGCAGGGGTAACAGTGGACATAGTGAAGATGGTAACTGATGGTGGTGGTGGTGGCAATGACTGTGGTGTCAGTAGTAAAGAAGATGGTTGAAGTGATGATGCTGATGACAGTGGTAGTCCTGCTAAAGGGAGTAGATGTGATAGTGGTGATGGCAGTGGGAATGGTGGAAGTGGTGACATTGGGGATGACAAAGTTAGTAGAGGCAGTGGAGCTGGTGGAGGTAATAGCAGCAGTGATGATAATGAGCAGAATCAGCAGGAGTAGTAGTGGGGAAGGTGGTAATGATGATGCTATTGAAGCACTTTAATATTGAAACTACTAGCACTAGTATTGAAACAATGCAATATAGGCATGGTGGCAATGGCATTGAAGATGATGGAAATAGATATGTTGAATTCAAACTAGGCACAAAGCAAAAAGCACCTCTATATGTAAGGCTGGTTACCTGACTGCTTAGACCCAAGTCCCTCCTGCTTTATTGCTGCCATTTGGCAGGACAAGCAGAGGGGAAGCACATGGACTGAAGTTAGAGCAGCAAAGGGGATGACACTTCCCAGGAGGGGTGGGCTGTAGGATAGCACTTTCTCCTTCCCAGCCATAGCAGTTTTTTCTGCATCTCAGCCTCCACGTCCACTTCATTTAGGGTTTGTCCAGGATGGCAATTTCTGTGTGTATTTGAGAGAAAGAAAAATGGGAATACAGAGTACGGTAAGCCCACCAAGGGAGGCTTTTCAGGTGTTTCTACCATGGGCTAGACTTGGCCAGACCTGTCAGAGCCTGGCCCTACTAGTTGTCATTTCCTGTGGGGAGAGGTCAACAGGCAGAAGTGTGAGGTCACATTCCAGTGGTGTTGGCAAGGCCCCACCAGCCACACCTGGCTCAACACCGGCACAGACATGGAGCCCCGCTGAGGGACACTTGGCCTGTTCTGCCACAAATGGAAAGGTGAGCAATTAATCTCAGGAATCAGAACACAATTTATTTTAAAGGAAAAAAAATGCTGTGCCTATAACATCTTGTGCAGAGTAACCACAACAGCCATGGCATCTCTGGAATTCAGTGGCATTTCTAAGACTCATTTCAGCAAAGACAACATGTAAGTTGGACTCAAACCAATTTAATTCCATCCCCATCATCCAAGAGTTTGGCTGAAGCACCTCTATTATCTCAAATTTGATTTCCTGAAGGATTAGGCACACTAGGCAGCAATTACCATCACCTTGTTCTCATCTCTTTTTGTGCTTTCCCCTGAAATTACTGGCTTGCCAAGATCTGAGACTTACTGAGCAAGGCTCAGGGTTAAGTGTGGCATCCATATATCCTGTCTGTAGCCAAGTCTTAAGTAGTGATGATAATGATGGTGGTGGTAGTAGCATCAGTGAAGGCTCCAAACAAGGACTGGTGACCCACTCACCATGACAAGCTCATCTTCCAATGAAATAGCATCCTTCTAGAGCCCCAAATGCCAATCATCCTTAAAATCTTACTCTTTCCTCTTCTTCCCCTTCTCTTAAAGGTCTGGTTACCTGCTCCCTCGTGGGTACAATCACCTTGGTTATGACATTTCTCCACATCTGTAAGACACCACTTCATAACAGACACTGCACTGAGTACTAAAAATTGGATGCTCAGTAAGTTTCAGTTCTACCCTCAATTTCTTAGCCCGGCAAGGAAGATACACATTAACACATAATGTAAACACAATATGGCAGGTGGCTTTTAAAAATATAATAATAGGGGTGCCTGAGTGGCTCAGTTGGTTGAGCATCTAACTCTTGATTTTAGTTCAGGTCATGATCCCAGGGTCATGATAATATGTGCCAGGCTCTGTGCTGAGTGTTGAACCTGTTTGAGATTCTCTCTCTTTCTTTCTCCCTGTCTCTAGGATGGATGGATAGATAGATAGATAGATAGATACATAATTCAGGCCATTTTAGGGGTTCAGAAAGGGGGCACATAACCTAGTGTTGGAAGAGGCCTCTTGGATTGCATAATATCTGGCTTGGCTGAGAACCTCCTTTCCATTCAGCCCAAAGCAAGGTCAACTTAGGGGTCCCAAACCCTAGACATCCCCTGTTGAAGAGAGCCACAATAATGTCCCCCATTCCATTACAGAAGCTAAGTAAGTTGGCTTTAATTCCAGCTTCTAAAGGTCCTGAATTTTCCGGGTTCCTCAGAGGTCTCATCCCAGAGGAGGATTTGTGTGTGTATGTTTTGCCCGTGCCTAGAGCGATGGGTGACAACTACACACCTCTCAGAAAACACTTGCTGATGCTGATGTTGATGTTGACTTGTATCCCATAGGATAGCATAGTCTGAAGAGCATGGATTCTGGAGTCAAACAGATCTACCTATAATTCTGGCTCAGTTACTTTTCAGCATGTGACCTTGGACAAGTTCTTTATATTCCTCAGACCACACTTTGTCATCTGCAAAATGTGGGTAATAGGAGTACCTGGGCAGCTTAGTCAGTTGAGTGTCAAACTTCAGCTCAGGTCATGATCTCACAGTTCATGACTTTGAGCCCTGCATTGGGCTCACTGCTGTCAGTGCAGAGCTTGCTTTGGATCCTCTGTCCCCCTCTGTCTCTGCCCCTCCCTTGCTCATGCTCTCTCTCAAAAATGAAAAAACATTTAAAAATAAAATATGGGTAATAGTCTCACAGTACGTGGTAAGGTTCAAATGAGGAAACACTAAAATAGTGAACATAGTGCTTTTCACATAGTATGTGCTCAACAAATGGTCATTGTCAACATTGGTAATAATAGTATTAAGTACTGAATGAGTGACTCAGAGAGAAACATGGGAGAAAACTGGACAAAAGGGACAAGGCCAGCCAGAGCCCAAGCCCAACGTTAGCCTTAGGGAAGGCAACACCACTGGAGAAAATCTGCCCTGGAAAGATTTCCCCTGATCACATCTCCACCCTCAGCTCCCCAATGACACCTGACATTTTACCATAAGAGCAACATTCTTCCAAATATAATTCTGACCCTCACAAATCGCATGCCCCCAGATGGAAAACCTCTTTGAACTAATATCAAATGTGTACACTCTGTTTTAAATGAATTGTACAATCTTTCCTTGAGTTTGACATTTAATCAAACACCTATTATTTTCTAATAGTATTTCCAAATAATAGATCTTGTTTAATCTTCACAACACCCTCAATACATAGGCAGATAAAGCCTTTTATACCTAGAGATGTAGCCCTAAGAAGGTTAAGTAATGTATATGCGGCCCCACAACCAGTGAGTGGTGAAACCAGGACTCTGCCCCATATCTCTGACACCTGTTCTGTCACCAAAGTCTTGCCACAATGCAGAGACATTTCTGAGGATGATCTGGGTATAGAATGGAAGAGTCTGGGGGCTCCAAAGGAAAGAGTACAACTCAGAGGACACACTGCCTGCTTCAGGATGACTCTGGCCTGCCCCTGAAGGCAGAGCTCTGGGTCAGCTCCTGAGTCTTAGTGTTCCCCAGGTCCATGGTGTTTCAGTAGGACAGAGATGGGCCTGCTCTCATGGTTGGAGCTTCCCCACCCACAGCTGAACCTGAGGTCCAACTTCTACACCAGTCTATATTTCCCAGGAAGATGTTTGGAACCCTCCAAAGGAAAATAGCAGGGCCCGTGTTGTAACTTAGGGTGTCCAAACTCTCAGGAAATTCACATATTTCCTTCACAGTTTTCCCCATATCCATGTCATCCCTGTACTATTAATACTTTTCTCTAGATCAACTCACTGTTTTACTTAGCCAAATTTATTTCAAAGGTATATTACCATGGTATTACTTTATTTTACTTCATCCTACACAATAATATCCATAAAAATTATAAATCTGAAGTGCTTGTTCTAGTACACATTAAAAATAGTGCAAAAGTATAGATAAATATTTCTAGAAATATTTCAAATTTTATTTATTTATTTATTTATTTAATATTTTTTGTTTGTTTTTGAAAGAGAGAGTGTGAGGCAGGGAGGGGCAGGGGGAGAAGGAGACACAGAAGAAGGCTCCAGGCTCTGAGCTGACAGCAGAGAGCCAAATGTGGGGCTCAAACTCATGAGCCATGAGATCATGATCTGAGCCAAAGTCAGACACTTAACCGACTGAGGCAGGTGCCCCGAGAAAATATTTCAAATATTATAAAACTATAGCCTTTGTAGTCTATTCATGGCATGAAGAGATGAGTAAAGTATTTTGACAGTTTATCAAAGTTAGCAAATGAATGAAAATATTAAAACCATTAGGATCTTTTTGAAGGTCAAAAGTAACATTTGTTTGCCTTTTTTTTTTTAAGTAAACTCTACCCCTGATGTGGGGCTTAAACTCACAACTCTGATATCTAGAGTCACATGCTCTATTCACTGAGCAAGATGGGCACTCCCAAAGATTCCCCCCCCCCCTTTTTAAAAAGTAACTCACAACCTTGAGATCAAGAATCATGCTCCATGGACTGAGCCAGTGAGGTGCCCTTAAAGTAACATTTTAATAACAGCTTATCTATTCCTTTTGAAAATTATCATCCACTTACATATTTACATGTGTGTAATAAAGGTTTTCTACCTTCATCCACAATCTCAAATGTGAAGAAGTCATTTTCATTTTTTAAAGGGAGAGATAGGGAGGAATATTTTTTTTCTATTCATTCTCAAATACACATAAGTGATTATATTCCCAGATTGTTTCCTAATCTTTCCACCTCAATTAGAAATATTCATTCCGTGATCCAGTGTTGAAACTTGGTTCTTTCATATACTAACCCAATAATTGTAAGGTTGATATTTCTTTATACTTTTTACTTTAAGGTAAGGTCGAGTGACTGCCCCAAAGTCCAAAACTGTTTAAGGAAATAACTCAGAAATCGAATACATGGTCCAGCACAAGCCTTAATATTTTCATATGGGAGGGAGGAAAGTAGTACACAGCTATTACAATAAGAAATGCTTGTGATTCACCAGTGGAAAGCACACCTCATATTATGTAACTCCTTTGTAATCCATATAGGATCTAGCAGTGATTATGAGGAGTAAAATGTCTTCATTAATCATGGAGAGCAATTAAATACCATGAATAATTTAATCAGATATTAATATCAATCTATTTGAAATGAAATCACAGCAAAAAGCCACAAAACTAAAACCTTCAGAAAACTTCTGAAATGATATAATGTCTGATTATTTCCTTCTTTGGGGACAAATGGGTCTTATAACTTCATGGAGTTGCCAGAATTAGACCAGAGAACCCAAATTTGGGAAAGGAGAGAAAGTCAATATTCTGTTCAGACTCAAACCATAAAGCTTGCAACAATTCTCCTGCCCTTCCTACCTTCTTTTTCTCTCTTACTCTCTTCCTTCCTTCTGTGTTCCACTTCATTCTTTCCTTTTTTCTTTCCCTTCAATAAACACTGACTCAGTGCCTGGTGTATCCATAGGCTCCAAGTTTACTGAGAGCTGCAATGCCACCCCTGCCCTCCAGGAGCAAACAATCTTGTCTGGGAAGTGAAAATAGGACAGAGACCTAATATGTTCCCCACCCAGGCTAAAACACAATGTCCAGGCCACTGACAATTCTAGACGTGAGCTGGATTCTACCAGCATCCACTGCATGTTGTGCCAGGCATGTGCTGGATGCTTGGGATGCAAGGAGCCCCCAGTGTGGTGGGGGCAGGATTACTGTGCTGCAGATGAGGTGCTCCCTCAATCAGATGGGGTGTTGGGCAAGGTTTTTTGGAAGAATGATGTCTGATGGAATATTGAAAGGAAAATAGAAGTTAGACAAATCAAGGAAAGGGGGCATTAACAGATGTAGCAAAAGCACAGGAAAAATACAAAGTTATTAAACACAGCCTAGATCAGTGGCAGAGAGAGTCATTGAGTTTGCAGCAAAATGCTTCTACAAGGGAATAGTCAAACATGGGCAGTACTGAACCACAAAAAGCCCTTTGGACTAAGAAATCAGGGCTTCATCCTCATGTGGAGACAGTGAAGACTTTTAGCTGAAGCATGACCTTATTGGGCAAATCTACTACCATGGCTAGAGAAACAATGGAAAATGATGTGGGCCAGTTTGACACGTAATACAGTTACTGTGGACACTGAGGGCTGGCTGACAGCAATTCCAGGGCCAACATTCCCAGGAGAGAGGGAACAGGTTCTATGAAGAAGAGTATGATGTGAGGAAAGATACTGGAGTCTGTGGAAAGGAGACAGAAACACATATACACAGATATATATACACACATCACACACATATATGTGTACACATAAACATGGACACATGGACATATGGACACATACCCCACACAGACTCAAAGACACATACACATATCACACATGCCTACACACGTGTATAAGCATATAATATGTACACACAAACATGTGTGCACATATATACACAGACAGGTACACACATTATACATGTGCATACACATCATTAATTCACACGCGCATCATACATGGACACATACACATCACACGTGTGTACACACATCACACATGCACACCTAGCCACATACACATGAAAGGAAATATGAGAACCAAAGCTCAAATCTGGAGAAACCTATCTACAGTTTTCACTATTTTCCAATCCCAACTCAAAACACCTCTTCCAAGAAGGCTTATCCAGTGACTCCTTTTCTCTGCATCCCCTTATCCCATGGGCACTTGGCTACTATTGCCCTAAGTGACTTGTTTTTCAAATGCCCCATTAAACTGCTGACTCTTCCTCCGTCCCTTACTCCTACTCTCCCACACATACACTAAAAGGTTTGCAACAACATGAATGGAGCTAGAGAGTATAATGCTAAGCGAAATAAGTCAGTCAGAGAAAAACAAATATGATGGAATATGATGGAATACTCATATGATGGAATACTCATATTCCATATGATGGAATACTCATAGATGGAATTTAAGAAATAAAACAGACGAGCAAAGAGAAAAAAGATAGAGAGAGAGAGAGAGAGAGGCAAACAAGAAAACTATAGTTAAGAAACACTCTTAACTATAGAGAACAGAGATGGTTCTGAGAGGGGATGGGCAAAATAGGTGATGGGGACTAAGGAGTGTGTCTGTGATGAGCACCGGGTGGAAGCAATCACTGTGTTGCAGACCTAAAACTAATATTTCACTGTAGACTATACTGGAATTAAAAATTTTTTAGAAGGTATTGTTTCTGACTGCACATTCCCAAGGGAATCCTGGCCTTGTGAGGAATAGATGGAGACAAAATGAAAACAACATTTGATGGAAAATAATGACTCTGTGGAGTTAGAGTCAAGGGGAACTGAGGCACTAGGTTCTGCACAGTCATCGGAGATGAGAACTAAAGGATTGGGGATTGGTTCTCATGCAACTAACCTTTCTCCTCACCTACTATGAAGCCACTCTGTGCACATAAAGGAAGATAAAGATAATTAGCAATCTGTCAGGGAGACAACAAATACCCACTGAAATTCAACAATGAGGTCTTAAGGGTAAAGAGGTTACAGGGCAGGTGGAAGTAAGATAAGGAGCGGGAAAAGGAGCACAGCCACTAAAACTAACGGAGGGCCATGGGGATATGTGCATGATGAAAATGTCACGTGGAAAATCAGCACCCAAAACGGAGAGTTTATATGAAAGGAAGGTATAAGTAAGAAGGAAAAAGAGATGAAAGTACTAACCAAGACTTAACATTAATTGTATTTAAATACTGGAATTAAATGTAACTTGTTTTCTCTGCTTTACTTTTCAAGTTATGGTGAAGCTACTTGGTTTTTGTTTTTGTTTTGTTTTTCTTTGTATTTTACAACAGAATGATTTACTAGAAAGTAAGGGGCCAGTTCCACCACAAGGGGATTCACTTCCAGGGAACATTCAGGAGATAAAATAATCCTTCCTCTGAGACCCAAAGTGATCTTTGCTAATCATAGAAGGATCTAAGGCAATAGTAGCCTGCCCACATGTTTCTCTTAATCCCCAGCAATTATATCCACCCTGGGTAATGATACTCTGCAAAGGTTACTCACAGCACAGGCCAACTTTCCTCACCCAACCCTTCTGCTAAATCCCTCCCTCCTCCTCCACAGCAAGCTTGGGTGGGGGTGGGGAATGCTCTTGGGGAAGAAAAGTACCCAAAATGCCTCTCACTGGAACAAGGTTAGCACACAGGGAGGTATGAGAGTTTCTAACCTCTTTTCCCAGGGGCCCTTGATTCTTGTCATCCCACCTAGTTTCTTCCCTATTACTACCTCTGATCCTCATTTCTCCTTCCTCTCTGTCCAGAGTGAGGCCCTGGGAAGGAGGGACCAAAAGGAAACTGGACAGAAGTCAGACTGACTGTATGCGTGGAGAAATTGAAGTTGGGGGAGAGGGGTGGGAAATGTGAGCCTAAGATCACAGGTTTAGAGAACAAGAACTCCCAAGACCCCAATACCTCAGAAGAGAAAAGATTCTAATCTTTAACCTTCAGAACAGACCAGAGACTGGCAAACCTCAGAAGTGCCCCTGGGTGCTGCTTCAGGCCCCTCCAGAAAGCTGACCACTGGACCATGGATGATTAGTATCTCTAGGAAAGCATAATCCAAGGGATATTTTGAAAAATAAGAAAGAGAGATGATAGGGGAATCAGGCACCTTGAATGAAAGATGGGGGGTGGCAGGGGAAAGCAGCTTGCCATGACCAATCTATTTAAAGTAATTTCCATGGAAAACTAAATCAGTATTTTCCCTGGGATTGTATTTTCCCTGGGATATGAGGCTAAAATTCTCATCATCTCCTTCACTGATGAACAAGTACATATCAAATACTCTGAGTTAAGTGGAGAAATGGAAAATTAGGAGCATCCAATCTTGCCTAGATGCTGCTCCTAGTCCAGGAGAGAAGGCCCTAGGAATCCACACCAGATGTGAAAAATGGTTCCATAGCCCTTCACCTTGGAACTCTCTGAGCATATGAAGGGACCCAACGGAAAAGTCAGTAGAGGCACACAAACCAAATTGTGATTATTCTTACATTTCTAAGCAATCAAAAGGTTTGCCATAAATCATCCACCCAATTTCAACAGCTTCAACTATTGAAATAAGGTATAGTTTGAAGAATGAACAAAAATTAAGGATAACAAGCAAATGTGATGAAAGAGCTTTCCTGGTCAAAACACAGGCTGGATCCAGATTCTGGTCTTCAGTAGTAAATCCCATTAGCTGTCTTTGAGTCAGAGAGGTCACATCCAAAGCCTGCTGTAGCCCCAGGGAATTCCTGAGAGACCCATGTAAGAGTTAAAATTAGATTTGAGACCAAAATGGAAAGAGCACTTACCTTACCTTGATTTTCAATGACTCCCAGTAAAGGAGAGGTATATTGGTGCTGGTCATCTAAAGCAGCATGCTCCTGAAAGAATTTGGGTTAAAGCTTTAGGCCAAAGAGCCTAGAAGGCTGTGGGTCTGAAATGTTTGTGCTTTTTCCTTCATATCGTTTTGATTTCCAGATTTTATTTGACTTGGGAGTCAGTTAAAGCATCGATGCATTATCTGCCCATGGATAATCAGTGGATTAACAGTGGACGGGCTGAACCAACATTCTTGGGCCACCAACTACCACCAGGCGCAAAAGTCCTGAGAGGCCTCCTCTGACACAGCCTATCTCGGAGCAGGACAGGGCCCATAACTGCTGTTCACTGCTCCTCCCTGCTTGTAAAGTTTATATGTGAGCCCTCAGGCTATGCAGCAGCTGCCCACCTGTTGAAGGAACTCAGCATCAACAATTTCCTTCCAGGCCCAGAGGCTAGAGCACTCAGACCCAGGAGTTTACCTGAACATGTCAGCTCAATACTTTTACTGTCTTTGTAACTACTTCCTGGTCTCACTGCCAACACCTGGAGATAATCTTGTCAGGAGAAATCACAAAGCCTCTGCGGAATCTGCAGTGGGAAAAGCTTAGAATGGGAAGGCCAGAGACCCAGGCTCTAGTCTCGGGCCTGTTGTGTGGCCTTGGGAAATAGTTTGGCTTCTCTGGGCCTTGGGTTGTTCATCTACCTCCAACAATGGTAAAGGTCTATCAGATGACCTCTACCTCCTCTTGGCTCCTACAGTCCGCTAATTAACAGAACCGTCCTTGAGCACCTGGGAGCAACCACAAGAGTGAGATCTGTTCCCTGCCTCCTAGAGGGTGTGAACCTGAGCCTGCCTGGGATGTCATCCCCTCACTCTGCCCATATTGATTCAAAAAGAAGAGGCATGTAGTACTTGGAAAGAATGCAAAATTTGGAATCAAAACAACTGAGTCTGAATCCTGGCTTTGCCACTTAAAGGTTGGGGAAATGTAAGCAGTTCCATTAGCCTCTATGGGCTGATTGCTTTATCTGGGAAATGAGGATGACATCACTGAGCACACAGGACCATTGTGAGGAATAGACAAGACCCATATGCAGCAGCAGTCTATAAACACCAGAGTCTGTCCACACCAGAAGTGTCTAAGCCAAGCAAGTGCAGTCCCTGGGCACACTGCTCATCTTGCATGCATCTACAAGCTATTCAGGAATGCTGGAACAACTCTGCTGTGGGCCTCCTTCTCCATGCAGGGATGAGCTCCAGAAGCACCCAAAAGAGAGTCATTCAAAAGTCAACACGTCCAAATAAAGCTCCAGGATGCTATAAACTCTCTTTGAATCTTAGGATGCAAAATAAGGAACTAATGGGGACCCAGCTGTCAAGGACAGTTATAAGTTGAAAAAAGGAGACAAGGCTACTGGATGTGTCATTAGCAGGCTGTAACTGGTACAGTAGTTCCTTAAGGGATTGGAAAGGGAAAGTGGCAAAGAAAATGGAACCAGTGGGTGGATGGACCTAGGGAAGCTTCCTGGAGAAGGAATTCTAGCAGCCATGAACCACTAGAGAGCTGTCCTTCTCCCAGTTCTCTAACAAAGACAACCACCTCTTCAAACTGCTGACCCAGGAACGTTGGAGAGAGGATGAATATGTACCCTGGAGCGGTGGGGGGGGGGGGGGGGGGGGGGCTGTTCTGAAGCTCTGAGGCACCTCCTGGGCAGGACTAGAAGAGGAAACTTTCACAGTGAATGTAAACAATGTTACGTTTAGGGCTTCCAAGCTCTATGCCTGCCCTGCCAATGCTCCTGAGCCCTTGCCCTGTGTCTTTTTTTATTCTTTACAAACCACCTGTTGCCCTTTAACCCTCAGTTAGGTAGGTTGTCAGCACTCAATCATGAGGATGCATGTGTGTAGCTTTAGACACATAAAGACTGTAATGAGTAGGCTTCTATCAGGCTGGGGGGGTCCCCATATTCAAGAGCTGTGATCTCCCTTCACACTGAGGATTGCCTGGGATAGGGACCATGTCTCCCCCCCCCCCCCAGAGCTGTTAGTCAACAGGCATTAAGAATTCCTTTCAGGGGCACCTGGGTGGCTCAGTCGGTTAAGCTTCTGACTTCAGCTCATGTCATGATCTCACAGTTGGTAAGTTTGAGCCCTGCATCGGTCCCTATGCTAACAGCTCAGAGCCTGGAGCCTGCTTCTGATTCTGTGTCTCCTACTCTCTCTGCCCCTCCCACACTCACGTTCTCTCAAAAATAAATAAATCTTTAAAATTTTTTTTTAATTAAAAATAAAAGAATTCCTTTCATTTCCACCAGGATTCAGTGAGTAGCTATTAATTCCTAGCACCACACTGAGCACTGAAGCATTTGCTTTCTGGTCCATCCCCTCTAAGGATACAGGTAAAGGCAAGAACAAAGATGTGATCTGTGAGGCTGCAGAACTCAGGTGTGCTAGCACACATTCAAGGTAAGTATATAAGGGTTATAAATCTTAAAAATATGACATATGAAGTCAAAAAACTTCAAATACCCAAGTGTAATAATTCTACAAACTTTCATCATTTCCTCACTGATTTGATGAAATGTGATCATCAATTGCTGTCCACACAGTATCTCATTACTTCTGGTCTAGAGGGATAAAATGGAGAAGCAAGCTCATATGTTCACCTCAGGCAAGGTTAACTTAGAGCCCACAAGATCTAGCATTGCTGTCAATACCATGTTGCATCAGCCTCTTCTACATGTTAGCAAAGTAGAATGTACTAGTTAGAAAGGTTTTCTTATTAAATGCTACCTAGAATAGCAAAGGCAGGCATGGAATATCCCTCTCCAAAATCCACCAAGGAGATCCGTGCACAGCTTTGACAAGGTTTCTGACTCTATTAATGTTCAGTGTAGTACCCAGTACACTGTGTTGGCTGGATTAATGCATAAAGCTCTAGAATCTCAAATCTTATATATAGAAAGAAAGAAAATATCATATCTTTACATACTCCAACTGACATGGGCAATTTGAAGATTATTAGCTTTATGGGATTACCTGCACTTGAGGCTTCCAAACTTGAGAATTTCATATAGTAACATTTCCCTCTCTTCTGTGATAGCCAATTTTTATAGTTTGACAAGTAAGGACTTGAAACAAACTACAACCTCCTGGAGTTTCCATCACTTTTAAACACAATGATATTTTTAACACACACAAATGTAGGAAGGCCATGATTTCAAAATAAAAGACTTTTCTTCTCAAGAATACACTACTGAGGGGCACCTGGGTGGCTCAGTCAGTTAAGTGTCCAGCTTCGACTCAGGTCATGATCTCACAGTTCATGTGTTCGAGCCCCACATTGGGCTCTGTGCTGACAGCTCAGAGCCCAGTGCCTGCTTCGGATTCTGTGTCTCCCTCTCTCTCTGCTCTTCCCCCACTCATGCTGTCTCAAAAGTAAATAAACATGGAAAGAAAAAAAAAAAAAGAGTACACTGCTCATATCCTTTTACTTACATTTTCCTCCAGACTAGAGAACACACAGTAATGGGCCAACATGGGCCCACAGATTAGTGCTGGAATTGTACATGGTCTACACCCTCTCTCTTTCTCCAGTGCTTCCCAACTAAATAAAACCAACCTTTGTTATACCTATGGTAGTCATCTAGTTGGGGCTTATTTCCCTTCAAAATCTCACTGGTGCCTCAGCTTCAAGTTGAGAAACATGCTTTCTCCAATAGGTCCTGGCTTCTCCCTTCTGGCTAGTCTCTCAGGAGGAGAGCATCTGGGTTTGCCTGGGTTCATGCCTTTCAAACGAAAACTAGAGCCACGGGTTTCTGAAGGCCACAGTCTAATCAGGACCACTTGATCATTAAAACTCCACCATAATTAACAGTCAATTTATTATTGGAGCTGTCATTTCAACACACAGATGGGTGGAACAAAGTTCAAATGCCATAATTTAGACAATAACAATTGAGTTCCAGTGATGAAAGAAGGGGGGGAGCATGCCATTCATACATAGAGGTGATGCTACTGATCCAGGGTCAATGGGGAATTTTTGAGTTATTTTCCCACTAAGAACTTGCCTCAAGTTACCCATGGACTCCCTTCTGGCCTTGGTGTCCAAGGGTAGGCCACGTTGGAGGTAAGACTGTGCTGTAATAGGAGAAAACAATAAAAACAAAAGCATCACCTTCTGCACTTTATATAACTATTCCTGCTTCCTGAGTCTATGAAACAGGTATTATTCTTATTTGATAGACAAGGTCACTGAGCATCAGAAGCCTACTTATTCAATAGTCAACAAATAACTACTAAGTGCCTCCTATGTCAGACACTGGGTAAGGTGCTGTGACTTTGTCCAAGGTGACACAGCTGACAAGTACCATAGGGAGCACCCAAACCCAGTCACTTAACCTCAGGTCCCCTCCATTCCACAGCTGCCTCATAGGCTGAGGTCACTGTTGCCACATAAGACCTCAGGATGTCAGGGCCAAAGGCCATGGTGGGAAGGACCACATGGTCCTTCCTTGCTCCTCTGCAAGGAAAGTGAGTATCAACGATCAGAGGAATAAATCTGCAGAAATAAATAAATGTAGATACCCATGTTCCATTAGTAATAGCCCTGTCTATGGTGTAGACTCTTGGGCCAACTCTTGGGCCAGTTATAGCCCTGTCTATGGTGTAGACTCTTGGGCCAACTAAGAGTCTGAGACCTAGTCCTCAAGCATGGACCTCTGTTCAAAGCATGAACCCTTTGTCATAGGTTGTGGAAACAATGACTGCCATCCACTCTAGCCAGCCATCCCTGCTGCCACACAGTTGCATCAGAGAAGGGGCCAGTCACACACTATCTCAAGAATGCCAAAATCTTCATGAATGGGCCACCCTGTGCCTGTAATCAACAGACAGGTGGGGTGACAGCCATGGGTCACATAACTGAGGCCAAACATGAGAGGCTGGCCCAGATCAGTAGATGAGTCAGGGCTCAGAGTATAAAACCTTGGGAGCTCCAGTGCTCCTAACATAAGCCAGCGTCTCCTCTCCTCACTCAGCTCCTGGTGCTTCAAGTAAGTGTGAGTTCTGACTCTCATCTTCCCAGCTAGTCTTCCCCAGGCCTGTGCAGGCTAGGTGGACTAGGGGACAGATTGGCAAGACCTCTGACCCCTTTGGAAACTATAGGACCTCTGACTTTCCAACTGCATTCATGTTTAGAGAGAATTCAGGCAGGAAGGCAGTGGGGGCTGAGCTGTTGCTGTGTGGATTTGTGTCTCTGATCTTCTGGCCAGAATAGGAACTCCACAAAGACAAGACTACCTTCTATCTCTATGGCACCCCTCTAGGAGCAGGCAACTGATGGGCACAGAGTTCCATCTATCTCTATGGCACCCTTCTAGGAGCAGGCCAGTGATGGGCACAGAGGGACATTCTGCAGACTGCTCCTATGAGTGGGCAGGATGGACCTTATGCACTGGTCAGGAGAATAGGCTGAGTCTTAGTTCCAGAGAGTAAGGGAGAACAAGGAGAGTAATGCAGACAATGCTGCAGATGGTGGATATTTGGGGAACCTCAGGAACCCATTGCCAGTTTTTCAGAGATGTTCTGAGAGAGAAATGGCATGAGATGCCATGGCACGACTTCCTACTATTAATGGCCCCCCTCAACCAAGCTTGGCTGTAAGCAAAGCCTACATCTTCTGGTCAGAGATTCTGATCCAAAGGACCACTGGGTCCTTTCCCCTGTGTACAGACAAGACCAGATCAGGGGGAGACTGATTTTTCTGATAACTAGCTTCCGGATCATGGCTAGGCTCAGTGGGACAGACCAAGAGTTTGAACTAAGAGCTTTTGCAGAGAAGGGGTGGGGGGGGGCAACAGCCCTCTGACATTCGGACAAACCTCCCTCTGTTTTGTCAGGGATAGGTAAAATCCTCCACCCTAGGTGGAGGTTTGTGGAAATTTCTATTTGCATTCAGAGAATCCGTGTTGGGATTGGAGGAGGCATGAGTGATGAAGTGCTCGAACTGTCTCATTTTTCAGGAAGTGAGGATAGAGGTGGGACTGTGGGTCATTTGCTCCCAAATCACTCAGATGCCAAAGGCAGAGCTGGGAGAGAGAAATGCGAGTAGTACCTGGGCTATTTACTGCTTGGTAAAGACTTTCTGAGGGGGAAACGACTAATCCCAGGAGTCCCATATGAGAGTTCTTCCCGGTCTAAACAGAGGGCATCAAGCCCAGCCTGGCCGTGCTGCCCTGGAGGATGATGGGCGTTTCCACGGCTGTCCCTGCCTCTTCCATGCGCTTGCGGTTGGTCCAGTGATGCTCCCTGCTCTTTCTAGGCTTCTCTCTCTCCTTAAACAAGATGTCTCACCAGAAAAAGCAGCCCACCCCCATGCCCCCAGTGGGCTGCGGGAAGACCTCCGGCGGGGGCGGCGGGGGCGGCGGAGGCGGCGGAGGCTCCGGTTGCGGAAGCTACTCTGGAGGCGGCGGAGGCTCCAGCTGCGGAGGCTACTCTGGAGGCGGCGGAGGCTCCAGCTGCGGGGGCTACTCCGGCGGCGGCGGCGGCGGCGGTTCCAGCGGGAGTGTGAAGTACTCCGGGAGTGGTGGCAGCTGCGGGGGCGGCGGAGGCTCCAGCTGCGGAGGCGGCGGAGGCTCCAGCTGCGGAGGCTACTCCGGGGGCGGCGGAGGCTCCAGCTGCGGAGGCTACTCAGGAGGCGGCGGAGGCTCCAGCTGCGGAGGCTACTCAGGCGGCGGCGGCGGCGGCGGCGGCTCCAGCGGGAGTGTGAAGTACTCGGGGGGTGGTGGCAGCTGCGGGGGCGGCGGAGGCTCCAGCTGCGGAGGCGGCGGAGGCTCCAGCTGCGGAGGCTACTCCGGGGGCGGTGGAGGCTCCAGCTGCGGAGGTGGAGGCTCCAGCTGCGGGGGTTACTCCGGGGGCGGGGGAGGCTCCAGCTGCGGGGACTACTCCGGGGGTGGCGGAGGCTCCGGGCAGCAGGTTCAGTGCCAGAGTTATGGAAGCATCTCTAGCGGCGGCTGCGGCGGGGGCTCCTCCGCCTGCGGGAGCGGCGGGGGCTCCTCCGCCTGCGGGAGCGGCGGGGGCTCCTCCGGCTGCGGGGGAGCTGGCTACTTCTCCTCGCAGCAGACCACCCAGACCTCCTGCATGCCGCAGCAGAGCTACGGAGGGGGGTCTTCCTGCGCTGGGGGCGGCGGCTCCTCTGGAGGCGGCGGCAGCTGCTTCTCCAGTGGTGGGGGGTCGTCCTGCGGTGGGGGCGGCGGCTCCTCCGGGGGCGGGGGCGGCTGCTTCTCCAGTGGTGGGGGGTCGTCCTGCGGTGGAGGCGGCAGCTCCGGTGGGGGCTCCGGAGGTGGCAAGGGCGTCCCGATCTGCCACCAGACCCAGCAGAAGCAGGCGCCTACTTGGCCAAGCAAATAAGGCCAGTTGGACGCCGCGGAGACTGAGGAGCTGGAGCCGTTTTCCGTGGGCGCCTATGGGCTCAGCGCTCTCTTGATATTGCCGAGGTTCCCAAATGCTTCGTGTGTTACACCCAGACGAAGCCTTAGAGTTCTGGGGCTGCTTCTTGTTCTACAGGTTTTCCTCTTTGGTTTCTGTACAACTACCTCCCAACCCCAGTGCCTCCTCAGTCAATAAATTTGCAATTCATGAGAATTTCTGGGTTTTAGTCACCTTTGTATCTTCCAAGTCACATTTCATTCATTTCCTTTCCTCCGTTCACTCATCCGTCCATAAATACATTCATTCAACAAATACACTTATTTTGTTGGGGGAAGGGGGTCAGCAGAGGAGGGAGGAATGACTGGCAACCAGAAGCAAAGATGTGAGCTCTCTGTTTTATGGCTTAAGATGGTGAGGTGATCCTCAAACACAAAGATTCTGCGGACAGATTTCCATGAACAACCCCATAGTGGGTTGGATTGCCACTCTGGGTCTTCTTCTTGAGCTCAATGCTTTTTAAAGACAGGTCTGCCCTGGGGAGATGCTGTCTCTCATAGTCCAGAACTTGCTCTGCAAGGTCTGAAGGCAGGGTGGCTTCACATGAGGAGCACTAGCGTATGCTACCCAGACTCACAGGAGAAAGAATAATTGTATATATGTGACTCTCTACAGCGTGTGAGATGTTTACTAGGTACCTGTAGGGAGAGGAGGAAGTACAGGAGCTGTTTCCTGATCTCTTAAAGACGCTTCACCTAACTTAGGAACATACAGCATAAGTGTATGCAAAAAACATACCAGTACCAGAGAGGTCATGGGGAAACACAGGAAACATACCAATTAGCAAGGAAAAAGCTCTAGTTGCTCTGTTAATTGCGTAGGTCTCAAAAGAGATATTGAGTATCAGTCTGGCCAGGAGTTCTCCAGGCCCCATTTCATATCTTGATTCTACTACCTCTAGGTAAATGTTAACTTATTGATTTACCTGAAGCAAAACACCTGCTACACCAAAAATCCAAAGTACTCTCCTTACCCAGTCATTGCTGGAGACAAAAAGGCAAATTATCCCTCCCCAGTTCTTCCATTTAGAGAGTCTAAACAGGTAGCAGCTTTAAAGACCCAATAGTCCAACCACTGCATATTATATATACATATACATATGTATATTTTTTAAATAAAAGTAAGACATTTAGTTCTGTATCGGATGGAGTAGATGCACTTCTCCTTATTGCTCCAGCTAAATGTAACTAAAATATCTGGGCATAATATATTTAAAAAAACATAAGGACAGTCTAAAAGGTGGAGAGAAGAAGGCAGAGTAGCTAGGGTCCTCAGAACTTGAGGACTGACACTGTCTGTGGTAAGTTCCCTGGGTTTCCTTTTTGCTTCCTATTATCTTAGATTGGGCACTGCAAAGTCTGCAACCAAGAAATGCCAACAGGTGCAGACAAACAAATACCTCCCACCATATCCAAAGGACCAAGAAACATGACCTAGAGAGGCAGAAATCTTTTATGATAATATCCACCCTACTATAACTAACCACCCTGGAAAAAAAGAACGAGAAGATTGGACTTCTCCTTTCCAGTGGTAAGGAGATAACACCCCCTATGCACACACTTCCTTCACTGGTGTAGTATTAGCAGAGACCTGCTGTAATATAAGATTTGAATAAGATCCAGGGTCTCAAAACATAATGCCTGGAATGTCTAGCACACAATAAAAAATTACTTACCATACCAAGAACCAGGAAAATCTCAACCTGAATGAGAAAAGACACAATCAATACCAACACTGAAATGAAACAGATTTGGGACTTTAAAGATATTATAAAAATGCTTCCACAAGAATTTACAAACACACTTGAAAAAAATAGAAAGTCTTGGCAAAGAAATGGAAACTATAAAGAAGAATTAAGTGAAAATTTATAATAAACAACTGTAGAATTAAATTTTAGAATTGAAAAATATAAAATTCACTGGATGTGTTCAGTAGCAGAATGGAAATCACAGTGTAAAGAATCAGTGAACTTGAAAATAGGTCAATAGAAATTATCCAATCTCAATGACAGAGAGAAAATAGGCTGAAAGAAAAGAAGAAGAAGAAGAAGAAGAGAGCTTCAAAAGCCTGTGGGACAACACAAGAGCTAGCATTCATGTAATCAGAGTCCCAAAAGGAGAAGAGAATATGGGGCTAAAAAATTTAGAAGAAATAATAGATCAAAATTATGTAAATTTGGTGAAAGACATAAATCTACAGATTTAAGAAGGTAAGTCAACTTCAAACAGGATAAACCCAAAGAAAGCCACACCAATACATCACGCTATAAAAGTGAATTTAAAATGAATGAAAGACTAAAAGTTAAGACCTGAAACTATGAAACTCCTAGGAGAAAGCATAGGGATAAAGTTCCTTGATAATGGTCTCAGCAGCAATTTTCTGGATATGACAACAAAGCATAAGCAACAAATGCAAAAAGATAAATAAATGGGACTACATCAAACTAAAGTGCTTCTCACAGCAAATGAAAAACCAACAAAATGAAAAGGTGGCCTACAGTATGGGAGAAAATACTTGCAAATTATATAACTGACAAAGGGTTATAATCTAAAATTTAGAAAAATAACTTACAACTCAACAGCAAAAAAAAAAATTAACAACTTAAACACTGGCAGAGAAGCTGAATATACCATTATCCAGACACACCAATGGCCAACTGGTACATGAAAAGGTACTCAACATAACTAACCATCAGGGAAATGCAAGCCAACATCACAATGACATATCACCTCACACCAGTCAGAATGGCTATACTCAAGAAGATAAGAAATAACAAGTATTGGCAAGGATGTAGAGGGGGAAAAAACAAACAAACAAACAAACAAACAAAACCTAGTGCACTCTTGGTGGGAATACAAATTGGTACAGCTGCTATGGAAAACAGTATGGAGGTTCCTCAGAAAGTTAAAAATAGGATTACCATTTAATCTAGAAATCCCATTTCTGGGTATATATCCAAACTGAAATCAGGATCTTGCAGAGATATCTGTATATACAATGTTCACTGCAGCATTACTCCCAATACCTAAATGTCCATCAATAGATGAATGGATAAAGAAGACCATGTATATGTGAATATTCAGCCAAAAGAAAGAAGGAATTCCTGCCATTTGCAACAACTTGGATGGACCTTGAGGGCATTATGATAAGTGAAATAAGTCAGATAGAGAAAGACAAATGCTGTATAATATCACTTATATGTGGAAACTAAAAAAGACAAACTCAGAGAAATAGAGAGCATCCTCATGTTTATCAGGAGTTGGGGGGTGGAAAAAATGAGGAGATATTGGTCAAAGAGTACAACTTCCAGTCATAAAATTAACAAGTTTGGTGGTCTAATGTAAGTATGTGATTATAGCTAATAATCTTGTAACATATACTTGCAGGTTTCTAAGAGAATAGATCTCAAATATTTTCATCAGAAAAAGGAATAGGTAACTATGTGACAAGATGGAGGTAGTAGCTAATATTATAGTGGTAATCATTTTGCAATTTTTAATGTATCAAATCAACATGTTATATAACTTACACAATGTTATATGTCAATTATATCTCAATAAAGCTGGTAAAACATGTAATAAAGATGCTTATAAGAGTTGTACACATAAAAGCAAAAGAGAGAGACAAAGAAATGAAACCCACACCAAAAACATTATAACCAAACTTCTGAAAACTAATGACAAAGAAAAAATCTTGAAAGCAGGTAGAGAAAAATGACACATCATCTACAGGGAAACTATGGTTTAAATGACAGTAGATTATTCATCAGAAACCAGGAAGGAAGGAAGGAAGGAAGGAAAGAAGGAAGGAGAGAAGGAAGGAAGGAAGGAAGGAAGGAAGGGAGGGAGGAAGGGAGAAAAGAAGGAAGAAAGGAAAGAAGGAAGGAAGAAACCATGAAGGCCAGAAAGAAGTGGCACATTTTTCAAGTGCTGAAAGAAAAAATTGGCAACACCAAATTCTATATGCAGTGAAAATATTCTTCAGGAATGAAAGTGAGATATAGTCTCAGATGAAACAAAACAAAACAAACCAAAGATTGTTTCCAGCAGACTTACTCTCAAAGAATGGCTAATAGAAGTTCTTCTAACAAAAAGGAAATGATCAAAGAAGGCACCTTAAAATACCAGGAATGAAGAACAATGCAAAGTATAAAATTATGAGTAAATTTAGGACAGTATCTTTCTTCTCTTGAGTTTTTAAAAATAATATTGAAAGTTGTACCAATAACCAAAACATTGATGTAGTTCTCAATGTATGTAGAAGAAATATTTAAGATAATATAATTGGGGAATTTAAGTAAAGGACCAAAATGGAGATAAGGTCTACCTTTCAAAATGTTAATAACAATAGTCTGTGATAAGTTATGTTGTATACATAATGTAATATCCACAGTAGCCACTAAAATAAAAAACTATACAAAGAGATACAGTCAAAAATATCATCATAGGTAAATCAAAATCAAATTCTAAAAAAAAAAGAAAGGTAAAATTTTATGGTAGTATAGCATACATTTTCAGATGGTCTCTAACTTACAATGGTTTGACTTAAAATTTTTTGATTTTACAATGGTGTGAAAGCAATACTCACTCAGGAGAAACCATACTTCAATTTTTGAATTTTGTTATTTTCCTGGGCAGCTCCCGGTCAGCCACACAGTCATGAAAGTAAACAAATAATACACTTACAACCTTTCTGTACCCATACAACCTTTCCGTTTCCCACTTTCAGTACAGTACTGAATACATTACATGAGATATGCAAACCTTTATTATAAAATAGGTTTTGCATTAGATTATTTTGCCCAACTGTAGACAAAAGTAACTGTTCTGAGCACATTTAAGGTAGACCAGGTAAAGCCATATTGTTTGGTAGGTCAAGATGTAGTAAATGCATTTCAACTTAAGATATTTTCAATTCACAGTGTGTTTACTGGGATATAACTCTGTTAACAGACTTGGGTCCCTGGTCCTAGCAAAGGTAGAAATGAGGCTGGACCCAAAATTTAAAAGCACAGGCAAAACTTTATTGGGGCTTATGCTGGAGCACAAAGGAAAGAATCTTTAGGCTGACTCACTGAGGAGAGGTCAGGGAGGATTTTTTAAAGAAACTTAGGTGGGAAAAGTGTGCCATCTAAGCATGTAGAAGTGGGGATTTATTAGCACCTGTGCACTTAAACACCATGATTCTTCATGAGTTGCATGTCAAATTAACATGTTAAATATCCACACCTCAGCGTGACTTTTAGTATTATAATGAGGAGAAAGTTGGTGAAAGTTCAGCACCATCTTGGTGCAGACTGGTTTGGACTGGTCTTGGCTTGCTCCTTAGCTGGTAGTTTGCTCTGCAAGAAAAGTGCTAAGGGCCACCAGGCAGCAGGAGGCTTTCCAGGTGCACAGGGCCTTGCTCCCAAGGTTCCTGACTGTTTCAACCCTGCTATAAGTTGAGAACATCTGTGTACAAATGCACAAAATAGAAATGACAGATTAATTTTTACCAAGTGAACGCACCCCAATAACTAAACCTTATCCCTGTCTTAGTCATTAAATATGTCAGATGTATCATTGTTCTGACTTCTAATATTTTAGGTTAATTTTGCTTATTCTTGAAGGTTATATTAAATATAGTCCTGTGGTATGCATTTTTTGTGTCTGGCTTTTTTTGCTCAATATTATCTCTGGGAAATGTGCTTGCTTTGAGCAGTAGCTTCTTATTTTTCATTACCATTTGGTTTACCAGTGTGTAAATATATCATAGTTTGTATTTTCTATTGTCATTAGAAATCGTTTTGTTTCTTTTTGTTATAGCTTTGAGACACTCAAGTCAGTGATTAGTTTTCCACAAATCAAATCTTTTTTTATTATATTTTTACAAACCAAATCTTAATATTCTGTGTTTTCATTACCACTTATTTCAAAATATTTTATATCTTCTGTGATGTTTTTTTCCTTAGCCCATGAGTTATTAGGAGTGCTTTACTTAATTTCTAAATCTCAAGGGATTTTCTAGATATTTTTTTTAAAAATTTAAATCCAAGTTAGTTAACATACATTGTAATAATGATTTCAAGAATAGAATGTAGTGATTCATTATTTACATATAACACCCAGTGCTCATCCCCACAAGTGTCCTTCTTAATGCCCTTCGCCCATTTAGCCCATCCCCCCCACCTGACATCCCACCAGCAAGCTTCAGTTTGTTCTCTGCATTTAAGAGTCTCTTATGGTTTACCTCCCTCTCTGTTTTCTTTTTAATGTTTATTATTTTTGAGAGAGAGAGAGAGAGAGACAGAGTGTGAGCAGGGGAGGGGGAGAGAGAGAGGGAGACACAGAATCTGAAGCAGGCTCCAGGCTCTTAGCTGTCAGCACAGAGCGTGATGCAGGACTTGAACCCACAAACCGTGAGATCATGCTGAGCCCAAGTCAGAAGCTCAACCAATTGAGCCACCCAGGCACCCCCTCGCTCTCTGTTTTTATCTTATTTTTGCTTCCCTTCCCCTATGTCCACCTGTTTTGTTTCTTAAATTCCACATATGAGTGAAATCATATATTATTTCCCTGACTGACTTATTTTGCTTAGCAGAATACACTCTAGTTTGTAAATAGCATTGCAGTGCACATTGTTGTAAATAGCAAGATTTCATTCTTTTTGGTTGTCAAGTAATATTCCATTGTATGTATACACCACATCTTCTTTATCCATTTATCAGTCAGTGGACATTTGGGCTCCTTTCATACTTTGGCTGTTGTCCGTAGTGCTGCTATAAACATTGGGATGCATGTGTCCCTTAGAATCACCACTCTACCCTTTGGATAAATACCTAGTAGTGCAATTGCTGGGTAGTAGGGTAGTTCTATTTTTTTTTTAATAACAATCTTTTTTTTAAAGTTTATTCATTTATTTTGAGAGAGAGAGACTGCAAGTGGGGGTGGGGGTGGAGAGAGAGAGACAGAGAATATCAAGCAGGCCCTGCACTGTTAGTGCAGAGCCTGATGTGGGACTTGAACCCACAATCCATGAGATCATGAACTGAGCTGAAATCAAGAGTCGGATGCTCAACCAACTGAGCGACCCAGGCACCCCTGGGTAGTTAGTTCTATTTTTAATGTTTTGAGGAACCTCCATGCTGTTTTCAGAGTGGCTGCACCAGTTTGCATTCCCACTAACACTGCAAAAAGGTTCCCCTTTCTCCACATCCTCACCAACATCCATTGTTGCCTGAGTTGTTAATGTTAGCCACTCTGACTAGTGTGAAGTGGTATCTCATTGTGGTTTTGATTTGTATTTCCATGATGAGTGATGCTGAGCATCTTTTCATGTGTCTCTTAGCCATCTGGATGTCTTCTTTGTAAAAGTGTCTATTCATCTCTTCTGCCCATTTCTTCACTGGATTATTTGTTTTTTAGGTGTTAAGTTTGATAAGTTCTTTATGATTTTGGATACTAACCCTTTATCTGAAATGTCATTTGCAAATATCTTCTTCCATTCTGTCGGTTGCTTTTTAGTTTTGCTGACTGTTTCCTTTGCTGTGCAGAAGTTTTTTATCTTGATTAGGTCCCAGTAGTTCATTTTTGCTTTTGTTTCCCTTGCCTCTGGAGACATGTCAAATGAGAAGTTGATGCGGCCAAGGTCAAAGAAGTTGCCACCTGTTTTCTAGGATTTTGATGGCTTCCTGTCTTAAATTTAGGTCTTTTATCCATTTTGAGTTTATTTTTGTGTATGGTGTAAGTGGTCCGGGTTCATTCTTCTGCATGTCACTGTCCAGTTTTCCCAACACGATTTGCTAAATAGATTGTCTTTTTCCATTGGATATTCTTTCCTGCTTTGTCAAAGATTAGCTGGCCATATGTTTGTGGGTCCATTTCTCAGTTCTCTGTTCTGTTCCATTGATCTGTGTGTCTGTTTTTATGCCAGTACCATACGGTCATGATGATTAGAGATTTGTAATACAGCTTGAAGTCTGGAATTGTGATGCCTCCAGGTTTGGTTTTCTTTTTCAATATTACTTTGGCTATTCAGGGTCTTTTCTAGTTCCATACAAATTTTAGAATTGTCTGTCGTAGCTCTGTGAAGAATTCTGGTGTTACTTTGATAGAGATTGCATTGAATATGTAGATTGCTTTGGGTAGTATGAAAATTTTAACAATATTTGTTCTTCCAATCCATGAGCATGGAATATTTTTCCATTTCTTTGTGTCTTCTTCAATTTATTTCATAAGCTTTCCCCAGTTTTTAGTGTATGGATTTTTCACTTCTTTGGTTAGGTTTATTTCTAGGTATTTTATGGTTTTTGGTGCAAATGGGATTCCTTGATTTTTCTTTCTGCTGCTTCATTATTGGTGTGCAGAAATGCAACCGATTTCTGTACATTGATTTTATATCCTATGACTTTGCTGAATTCATGTATCAGTGCTAGCAGTTTTATTTTTTAGTGGAGTCTTTTGGGTTTTCCACATAAAGTATCATGTCGTCTGTGAAGAGTGAAAAAGTTTGACTTCCTCCTTGCCAGTTGGATGCTTTTTATTTCTTTGTGTTGTCTGATTGCTGAAGCTAGGACTTCCAACACTATGTTGAATAACAGTGATAAGAGTGGGCACCTCTGTCATGTTCCTGACCTTTGGGAGAAAGTTCTAGTTTTTCCCCATTAAGAATGATGTCAGTCTTTTCATATTATGACATTTATGATCTTGAGGTATTTTTCTTCTATCCCTACTTTCATGAGGGTTTTTTTCAAGAAAAGATGCTGTATTTTGTCAAATGCTTCCTCTGCATCAATTGAAAGGATCATGTGGTTCTTATCCTTTCTTTTATTAATGTGATGTATCACGTTAATTGATTTCCAATTCATTAGTTGAACCAGCCCTGCATCTCTGGAATAAATACCACTGGATCATGGTGAATAATTCTTTGAATGTATTTTTGAATCCGGTTGGTTAGTATTTTGCTGAGAATTTTTGCGTCTGTGTTCATCAGGGAAATTGGTCTCCTTTTTACTGGGGTCTTTGGTTTTGGAATCAAGGTAATGTTGGCCTCATAAAATGAGTTTGGAAGTTTCCCTTCCATTTCTGTTTTTGGAATAACTTCAGAAGAATACCTGTTAACGCTCCATTAAATGTTTGATAGAATTCCCTTGGAAAGCCATCCAGCCCTGGACTTTATTGGGAGATTTTTGATTACTGATTCAATTTCTTTACTGGTAATTGGTCTGTTCAAATTTTCTATTTCTTCCTGTTTCCATTTTGGTAGTTTATATGTTTCTAGGAATTTGTCCATTTCTTCCAGATTGCCCTATTTGTTGGCATATAATTGCTCATAATATTTTGTTATTATTATTTGTATTTTTGGGGTGTTGGTTCTGATCTCTCCTCTTTCTTTCTTGATTGTATTTATTTGGGTCCCCATACTGCTCCACCATCTTAAATCCTCTCTAGATATCTTAATGTTACTCATTTCTAATTTAATTTCATTGTGGTAAGAAAATATATTCTGTGTGATTTCAGTTCTTTAAAATATATAGAGATGTCCTATGGCCCAACACATGATCAATCTTGAAGAATGTTTCATGTGCATTTAAAAAAACTTTTTAAAGAATTTTAACTCTTGGATGTTTAAGTCAAGTTGGTTATTGGTTAATAACATTGTTCAGTGTTCCTAAATCTTGACTGATTTTTGTCTACTAGTTCTATCAATTCCTGAGAGAGAGGGTGTTAAAGTCACCAACTGTGATTGTTATTAGGTACAAATGCATTTAGAATTGTTACATCTTCCAGGTGAAACATTATGAAATGTTTCCCCTTACCTATCATAATCTCTTGTTTTGAATCCAGCTTTATGTGATAGCAATATAGTCACTCCATTTTCATTATACTTACTCTTCACATGGAATCTCTTTTCTCATATTATTACTTTCAACCTCTCTGTATCTTTATATTTAAAATGTTTCTCTTATAAATAACATATAGTAAGGCCATCTTTTTTAATCCAGTCTGAGATTCTTTGTCTATGATTGCTCCCCTGATGGTAATGTGTTCCTTTTCATTGCAGACTTCTTAATTTTTTTTTCTCTTCATCTTTGGTTTTCAGTAGTTTGACTAAAATAGACTGAGTTATGGTCTCCTCTTTATTTGCCCTGATTGGCATTCTCTGGATTTCTTTTATCTGTGGTTTGATGTGATTCTTTATTTTAATGAATTAAAATATTATCTCCTCAAAGATTTATTCTTCCCCATTTTCCCTGCTTCTGTTCTTTTTTTTTTTTTCTGGCATTCTACACACTTGTTAGCTAATTTGATATTGCCCCACATGTCTTAAATACTATTCTGTTTTGTTTATTCTATTTTCCTCTTCTATTTCAGTTTGACTAATTTCTATTTCTTTTTCTTCAAGTTCCCTGATTCTTCAGCTGAAGAGAATATGTTCTATTCTTCTTAATTCTATTTTGAATATTATATTGTAGTTTTCTTAGAACATTTTCCATGGAAACCATGTTTTGTTTTGTTTTGTTTTTAAACCATGTTTTTGGAAACAAAGGGCATTAATATTCTGCTTATTATTCAACTTGTAAAAGAGCAGACCACTTGGCAATTCTTGTAGCGTCTGAACCATTTTTCCCAAATGTAAAGGACAAATGCATTCCATAACTCTAGAGAAGGGCAAGTAATATTCTGCATCTTGCTAAATATTTGGCTTATTTCATTTGACATAAGTTTTTATGTAAACCCTCTATTACTATAAAAGTGTGTGTTCTCTACAATTCAAAGCAGTAAATGCAACTTGTGTACAATATTTCACTATAGTTTTAATTTACATTTCTCTGATGAAAAATAAAGTTAAGGGTATTTTCATACATTTATTAGATATGTAGGTATCCTCTTTTGTGATTTGTCTATTCTTATCTTTTGCTCATTCTATTATTGAATTGTAGGGTTTTTCCTATTGATTTTTCAGAGTTTTTAACCTATTTTTAATATAAATAACCATTGTCATTTCTTATTCCATGTCTGACAATTTTAATATATGATCCATTTATGGAGCTAATTCTTCTGTCTCTAGTTTCTGCTGATTCTTACTTTTTGTAAGAATTCTTACTCATTGTATCTTGTCTCTTTCTACGTCTTGTGATTTTTTTTGACTGTGTCATGCTCAATTTAATAGGAGCTTTAATATGTAGGAATATTTTGAGACTGAGGCTGAAGCTCAGCTCTATGGGAAATAGGTTTAAGAATTCTCTATCCGTAGGGGTGCCTGGGTGGTTCAGTCGGTTGAGCGTCCAACTTCGGCTAAGTTCATGATCTCACGGTCTGTGAGTTCGAACCCTGCATGAGGCTCTGTACTGACAGCTCAGAACCTGGAGCCTGGAGCCTGCTTCAGATTCTGTGTCTCCCTCTCTCTCTCTCTGCCCCTCCCCCGCTCATGCTCTGTCTCTCTCTCTCTGTCAAAAATAAACGTTAAAACATTTTTTAAAATAAAACAAAAAGAATTCTCTCCCCTTACACCAATGGGTTAACAAGGCTTAGGGTGGAAAGCCACCTCAAGGAGAAAGTGCCCAAGGCTAGTCACTAAGTAGAACAAAGCATAGTGTGAAAAACTGCTTCCACATGACTAAAGCATCCCAGAACAGCTAGAAGCAGAAAGCTGTCTTAACAGGATGAAAGCTTCAGAGAACAGCTGATATACACGTAGTAATGGAATCTTGGGTAACTTATTGTTTTCAGGGTAGCATGCTCCATTTATCTTAGTCCTTAGAAAAGTCAGACAACCAGATGAAGTACCTGCAGGCAATGGCCTTCTGCTTGGTCCTGAGATGTTGTTTTTTCTTGACCCTAACCTCTAACACCACATGCCTTTGCCTTCCAGACTCTATCTCTCACATATGAGTTAATGATTACTATTTTATTGTTTCTTTCTGCACGTCTATCATGTATGTAAACTTTCAAGATCCTAATAAGTTTGGAGAAAGGACCCTTACTCAGGGCTCTTGTCTCCCCAATAGACATTAGCCTGTCTCGTATTCAATTCTGTGTCTGCTCTCTTGGTGGACAAGAGAGAACTCTAGACTCATAGTCTGCGACACAGCTCCCCCCGAAAGAATGTATACCAGTTCTTCCAATCCCCTGGGGGGACTCCTAACATGTAATCGCTTTCAATTTTTCAATCACATTTATAGCATGCATTCATATCACAAACTCACGTGAATTCTAGCTGGTACTTACAAGTTCTGAAAGGATTTTTTTCCTTGATACTACCAATTTTCAATAAAATATTTTGTTCTCTTCTGCAGGATCGGTTTATTTTTCATTTACCTTTATACTGAAGGAGTAGTCCTTTGGGATCTATGATGGTTAGTTTGAAGTATTTACTTGGCCATGCTACTCATTTCATAAAGCACTCATCTATGTGTTGCTGGAAAGGTATTTTGTAGATATAGCCATTATCTATAATCAATTGACTTTAAAAACAAGAGATAACCCTCCATAATGTGGGTAAGCCTTCTTGGGAAGGAAAATTTTTTCTTTATACTTAAAGATTCTTCCAGCTAGTCCAAGAATTAAATTAGTTACCTTAATAACTAGCAAGAGAAAAAACACACACAAAGTGTAATTACATGCATATGGAAACCAAACAATAAACTTGAGACCCAAAGAAATGACCAACTCATGTAGCATTTATACATTTTAGACAAAAAGACATAAATCTCTGAGGAATTGACAGTACAAATAAAACTTATATTTGGGAGCTTCAAATCGTAAGATCCTAGACAGGATTTGGGCCCAGGGCAGTAAATTAGTAAAAGTACAAAGGTTACTTAGACAGCTTTCTTGGCCCTGTATTCCCTATTTCCGATGATAAGGATGTTTACCTCCTGGTACAGAAAGGGTACTTTTCACATGGGAGATCTATTTCCTGCTTTCTGGAGACAAAGGAGGGTCATAATGTTCTTCCTGCACTGGCTGTTTCTTAGGTAACTTTAACTCAAAATAATCAATATGCCACTGTGGCCTTTCTTGGGGCAAGCTGCCCTAGGCCCCTAGAGCTCATTAAATCAGTTAATTGAGCAAAAACTGAAATTTCTTGGGAAAGATGGGATTCTGCCTTAAGATTGTCATACAGCAATCTTGCCTGAATTTTCTGTCATATAGATTTCACACTTGCCAGCCCTGACAATCACATGAGCTAATTCCTTAAGATAAATATCCCTCCTTCTCCCCTCACCCACCTTTCTCACCTACTTGTTATCTTTCTCTGGAGAACCCTGATACATTTATGCTATTGTCAAAGCAGATACTCAGTACCTCTGTGGTTGAGCAGAAACCTTTAGGGCAAAAGCTAGCTTTGGCACTCAAATTTCTCCCATTTCCTGCTTTCACTTGATTTTTAATATTCTGCGGGTTTCTTGGTTTTGTACCAGTTCAGGACTACACTTTGATAAGTTTTCCTTTTAACTGTTGCAAGCATTTTAGTTGGCTCAATTCAAAGGGTCATCCAGAGTATATAATCTGACATACTGACAGATATAAAGAAGTTTATTGGATGCAGCTATTATCTCCATTTACAGGAAATATGATACTTAAAAGAATAACATGCCTAAATTCACACCCAGAACCACTAAGCATATTTCCTGTGGTTGAGTAATTAAAAATACCAAAAAATTATGAGATGACTTTGTCAGGGAGGAAGAATTCTTGCACCCTTCAAAGTCTCTCTAGCTGGACTAAAAATCAAATTGACATGAGGCAGATTCATAGAAGAAAATCAGATTTAGTAGCATATGTACAGGGAATCCCATACTGTCATGGAAATTCCAAAGACAGTCAAGCAAATTAAGGTATACATGTAATCTAAGCAGAAGGGGGTAGGGGTTGGGAACTTTTATCTTCAAAGGGAAAGAATGTAATACACAGGACAACAAAAAGAAGAGAAGATATTTAATAGATGTTTGCCCTGCCATACAGGTGGGTCACTCAGATAAAACTTACCTCTGGTAATGCCCATTATTCTGGAAAAGACCCTCAATTTAGATTCTCCTCTTAAAGGGGGGGGCAAAAGTTTCTCTTGAGCCCACAGGGTCTTGATTGCCTTCAGCTCAAAATAGTCGTCATGCCTAAGTGGCCCATCTTGGGACAGCCTGCCCTTGGCCCCTACAACTTCTATCAGGATGAGTAGAAAGAAGGTAGGAGTCCTAGATTTGTGGTTGGAGGAGACGGGTTCCAAATCTAGTTCTGTCACCTATCCTCAATATCTTTATTACTGAAGAGTTGAAATATAGAGACCATGCCTAATACTATTTAATGCTTGTTTACTGAATTACATGAGGGCCCAAGAGGATTCTGTATTATTTTGAGAGGGTGTGAAAGGTTATTGGAGAAGAATATGTACAGTCATTATTCAGAAGATTTTATTCTTCTGATCTTTCAAGGCAATGACAATTCTCATTTAGAAATCTTCCTGTTATTTGGTTAAAATAGCTTCATTTTTTGAACCCAGGAATTTCCTCTTTAAAAAACATCTGAGCTCTCTCACTACCTTGACTTTTGGAATCAGAACTAAAGACTTTTAGGAAAACTTTTGCAAGAATTTGGTTCTTAGGCAACATGGCTACTGGAGTTTTTCAATTTATGGGAGAAGCTAACTTAGAAGTCTTTCCTGAATTGTGCTAATTCTACCCCACACAATTCTAAAGCCACAGCCCCTGACTCCATTTGTTTTGCCTCCATTTTCTGCTGAAAGCAAAATCTATTTTCATTGACTATGGATAAAAGAGGATGAACATATACACACATATACACATACATTCACACAGCTCAAATTCAGCTCTTCTGGTCATTTTCTTTTCTTCACTGTGTCTATTCATTTGGAATGCTTTTACCTTTTTTGGCTACTCTTCTCTCGGTCTCTTGCCCTGTGTCCAGAGCTCTCATTTCAGATACACAACAATGTAATAACAACAATGACAATTTACAAAGCACCTTCCATGGCCGCATCCTATTTGACTTTTTACTCCTGTGAAGTAGAGTGGAAATTATGCCATCTTATCAATGAAGAAACTGAGGCCCAGAATAGTTAAACTCATTTAGCTAAGGTCACTGCTCAGGGCCAGAATCAGATCCAGAGCCCTGGGTGAGGTGATCTGGGAGACCCAAATCTCAGTGAAAATTCAAATGATTTAGATGAGGTCATGAGAATGGACCCTCATGATGTGATTAGTGCCCTTATAAGAAGAGATGTGTTCTCTTTCTCCTTGCTATGTGAGGACACAGCAAGAAGGCAGCTGCCTGAAAACCAGGAAGAGGCTCTCAGTAGAACCCAATGCTGCTGGCATCCTGTTCCAGGATGGCCAGACTCCAGAACTATGAGAAAATAATTGTTGTTTAAGCCACACAGTCTATGGTATTTAGCCCAAGATGACCAAGACATAGAGTTTTTGACTACTCAGTAGATAACTAGCACTTATTTGATAAATGAATAAACAAAAGCTTTCTCTAAATTCTGCAGCCAGACCCAGAAGAAGCAGCAGCACCTGGACAGTTTCTTTCAAACTTACCATATAATGGAATATATATATATATATAATGGAATATTACTCAGCCATCAAAAAGAATGAAATCTTGCCATTTGCAACTATGTGGATGGAGCTAGAATGTATTAAGTGAAATAAGTGAATCATAGAAAGACAAATATATGATTTCACTCATGTACGGAATTTAAGAAACAAAACAGATGAACATAAGGGAAGGGGGAAAAAGAGAAGAGGAGGAAATAAACCACAAAAAACTCCTAACAATAGAAAACAAACTAAGGGTTGATGGAGGTATGTAGGTGGGAGATAGGCTATATGGGTGATGGGTATTAAGGAGGGCACTTGTGATGAACACTGGGTGTTGTATATTAGGGATGAATCACTGAATTCTACTCCTGAAACCAATACTGCACTGTGTGCTAAGCAAAATTTAAATAAATTTAAAAACTGAAAAATTTAAGCCAAAAACCCCTAAAATATAATGAAATAAATCATTGTTTTTGAAAAAATTTACTCTCTCTGCTCCTGAAGAAAGCATTTCAAGCTGGGGATTTCCCTGTTGCTGGGAAGTCTCACAATATTCGTGTGTGTGTGTGTGTGTGTGTGTGTGTTTAAAATTGTTTGACCTACCAGTGCAATGTGCCAGAAAGAGCCCAAGATGTGCAGTAAAATAATTGGATGTGGGGACACAAGGTTTGTAAGCCTGTTTGGCCTTAGACCACTCAACCTATCTGAGTCTCTATAAAATAAGGTCAATAAAGTCCATCTCACATGACTGCCATGGCACTCTTAGCTATAAATCCCTATCAAGATGGAAGTCATTGTTACTGCTTCATGATATCAACCTACTTGAGAGTCCCTGACTCAGTGCTCCTGATTCCTGCCTCCCACACTGGTGAGCACAGACTCTCCTGCCTCCTACTAGTAAGCAGCAGCCCTGCATCTTCTCTCTATGTCATTTGGAGCCAAAGTTTGGAGGTTTCCTTCCTAGACCTGCAAGTGTTTTCCTACATTCAACACTTTACAAGTACCCTTGTGGTATTTTCTGACAAGGGCTCATTGGTCTTTGTCATAGGTTTCGCAAGAGAGTGGTAGAGTACCCCTGTATCTCTACTGGACATCAGACTAGAAAAAAGTACACTGGCTTTGAAGTCAGATGGGCTTGTTTTCCTGTTCCCTTAGTAGCTGAGCCATCTTGGACTCCTCATTGGCATTTATTGAGACCCACTTGGTCATCAGCTTTCTGAAGCCACTTGCATTTTAAAGAAAATACCAAAATATTAAGAGAAACAAAATGTGTCAATTAAGACCAACATTTTCATACTACTAAAAGGATTGTCATTCCATCACTGTTGTAAACAGAATGAATTTCCCACAGCAACTATCTTATAGATGCAGATGAAGAAACTGAGGTTCCAAGAGATTAATCTAAGACACCAAGCTTATTTTTATTTCTATTATTTTTGTTGTCTATTTTAACATCACCTTAGGATCAAGCAAAACCCCATCATGGTAGAGGAGGAATGGATGGGGGACAGGGTTTGGAAGGAAAAACCAGGAAGACATTCCCACAGACTAAGGCAATTCTGCTTCAAGGAACCTCCAGCAGACTCCCAGATCTTTTGCTGGGATCTAACTCAGCCTGAGCCCCTCACACTCTAGGATCATCCATGCAACTGTAACCTGAGGGCATCTTTTTGCCCTTATTCATGAGCTCATTTTCTCACTTTCCTGCTCACTCACACAAGCTATTAAGCAACTACCACATTCAGGAATGGGTTCGACCGTGAAGACACAAAGGTAGATGGACAAAGGTCCTAGCCCTTCTGGAACTCAACTTCTAGTGGGAAAGCAAATAGATAACAATACCATTAGTTTATGAATCATGCCACAGATGTTTATTGATCCCTTATAGGCTGGAGGATCATCTCAAAATAATACAGAATGTCACCCTCCTCAAAGCCCACAACTTCACAGGTGATATTGGGAAATAAGGCAAAATCCTAACACAGAATGAAAAGCAAGAGTTTCCAAGGTCTCAAATCAAGGACCTCTGTCTTAGAGGCTGGAGGAAGGATAAATAGAAGATGTGATGTTTGTGCTGGGTTTTTAAGTGCCATCAGGTTATCAGAGGAGCAAGGGAAGGAACACCCAAGGAGATGGAACATGTCAAAGGCAGACCTGAGAATGGGTCTGGTATATTCAGGGAAGAGGTGTGTTGGCTCAGACAAGAGAGAATCAAGGGAATGAGGAAGGAAGGGAGGGAGGTCTGAGAGCAGAGAATGAAATGCCCGGTATCCCAAGATAAGAAGTTTTCATATCATACTATGAGTAACAAGACCCCAACAAGAGCCTGACAGATCAGGCTTTTTTGTTTGTTTGATTGACTGCTTTCTTTGTTTTAAGAAAGGTTGCATCATAAGCACTCTGAAAAATGAAGAGGCAATAATGGGACTAATGAAGTACTTGGCTGAGAAATGATGGAAATAACTGAGGCATGGGAAAGGAAAGGAGAGATTAGAGTCAGGAGACATTTCTTAGCTCATAACCAGAAGACTACAGCTAATTGCTTGTAAGCACTTCATCTGCATTATCTTGTGCAGTCCTCATAATAACCTTGGGGCTTAGATGTGGCTTCAGTGTCAGTCCAGCTCCAAACTATAAGTCCTGAGCCAGTATCAGTACTGCTTTCCATACTTGGTGTGGATGAAGAGGAGGAGGAAAGAGAGCCATGGAGTTTTCCACCTTGGAAAGGCTTTGGGGGAAACGAGGTACATTCACTGCTGGACACGTGAGAGCTAGGACAGTCATTGCTCAGTCCATTGCACAAATGGATCTGGAGCTCAGAAAGGGATCACCATCTATCATTAAGGAATTGCAAACTAAAACAGTGATGAGATACTACTACATATCTATTGGGATGCCTAGAATCTGAAAAAAAAAAAACTGAGCTGGAGAGGATGAGGAGCAACAGACACTTTCATTCATTGCTGAATGCTTTGGAAACACAAAATAGTATAACTCTTTTGGAAGATAATAATCTCACAAAGTTAAATACAGTTAAATACATATTAACTAGCAGTCATGCTTCTAGGTACCTATCCAACTGATTTGAAAACTTATGTACAGACAAAAACTTATAGCAGTTTTATCCATAATCTCTAAAAACCGAAAGCAACCAAGATGCCCTTTGATAGGTGGCTACGTCACCTGTGGTACATCAGTTACTCATCAGTTAAAAGGAAATGGACTTGGGTGGCTCTTAAATGCATACTGATAAGGGGAAAAAGCTAGTCTGAAAGGGCTGTCTACTGTATGATTCTAATTATATGGCATTTTGAAAAAGACAAAACTATAGAGATAGTAAAAAGATCAGTGGTTGTCAGGGGTTCAGGGTCTGAGGAGAGGGTTAAGTAGGTGAACCAGAGAGGATTTGGAGAGAAGTGAAACTATTCTGTGCGATACTGCACTTGTGCTTTGTCAAAACCCTTTGAACTTTATGTTAGCAAGAATGATCCTAAGTGTATGCAATTAAAAAAAATAATTTAGTAGGAAAGAAAAATTCCAAAATAGAATGCATAATGTGATTTTTAAATCTAACTGTATTACAAATGGATGAAACAGCATCACTGAGTGTGTGTGTGTGTGTGTGTGTGCATGCGTGTGTGTGTGTGTGTGTGTGTGCAGTGGAGGAGGCCAGTAAGACTGGAGTGAAGTGAAAGAGAGGAGAGGTAGTAGCAGAGGTAGCTGGAAGCAAAACAAGGAGCCAGTTTGTGTAAGATCTTTGAGGCCTATAAGAACTTGGGCTCTTACTCTGAGCGAAATGGGAAACCATCAGAGGGTTCTGAGTAGAGGAGAATTGTGATCTGACTTGGATTTCAATAGATCTCTCTGGCTTATGTATTGAGAATAGGTTCCAGGGCTGAGGACAGCATATTTAGCAGATCAATTAGGAGACCAGCGCATCATTTCAAGTGACAGATGGTGGTGACCTGAACCAGAGTGGCAGTAAAGGAGGTGCTGACAAGTGGCTGAATGCTGAATGCACTTTGAAGGTAGAATCAGACAGATGAAGAAAATGAGAGAAAGGAAGGGGTTGCCCAAGGACTTTGGCCTGAGCAACTAGAAGCATGATATTTCCCTTTACTGAGCTGGGGAAGACTGGAAGGAGCAGTTTTAGAAGCTCTATCAGGAGCTCAGTTTCAGGCATGAATGTTTATGATGCCATTAGATATCCAAATGGAAAAAAGCACAGATTTAGAATTGGAACTTTTGCTCAAAATAGATGTTTTGGCTATAAATGTAAATTTGGGAGGTAAAGTGATAAGTTAAAAAGGCACATCCCAAAGGAGTGCAGCAGGAAATCAAGGGAAGGTGTAGAAAGTTGGACCTTAACGGAAGTTGGACCTTAACGGAAGTCTCTCCCCCCAGAGACTGATGTGAAGAGAACGTCGGGAACGGGGTTGCAGGCATATTTGCAAGGTTGCAGGAAGGTGAGAGTAAGAGGGTGGGGAGGGAAGCCTGGAGAAGGAAGTGGAATGTGGGGCTGTGAGGGCCCAGGAAGCAGAAGCCAACTAAAGCAAGCAGATTTGCCCCAGGGCAGTGCTGGGAACCTATCAGGATGGCGGGTAGGGCTCCTCTGTGACCTCCATCTCAGGACAGGCCACCTTGCCACTGGTCATCTGATGTGCCAAGAAGTTTTGTGGCCAGAAGTACAAGATGCCAACACACGATACACCGTGATATGCCCTTGCAGCAAGTGCCCCAACAGGTCTGCACACGTCTCCTACCATTCTCCCTTCCTCCCTGTGCCTGTGCCTCCCAGGACCCATGTGCTGGCCTCAGATGCTCCAACTCCACACCCACCAGGGCTTGCATGCACTCCCCCCCCCACCACAGGCCCCGCCAGGAAGCCAGCCCGCCTGCACCCTCTCCTGGTCACACTGGGGCAGGATTCCAGCTCCCTTCTGCTTTGTTTCTTCATCCACCTTCTACCCTAACCTCTAAGGGAGTCAGAGCACACACTGGGACCCCTATAACTGGAAAATACCCGGGTTACCTGATTCAACCCCACTGCTGCAGAGAAGAGACCAAGGATATTCATTGGTTCCACAAATATGTGTTGGGCTGCCATTATGTGCTACTGTACCTGACACCATCTCAGGAGCTAGGGATACACTGGGGAGGTCCCTGGCCTCATAAATCTAATGTCTAGTAAGGAAAACAGTTATGAAATGAAAATCGCAGAATTAAAGATACAGTTCCTGGGGCGCCTGAGTGGGTCTGTTGGTTGAGCGTCCAACTTTGGCTCAGATCATGATCTCACAGCTCGTGGATTCGAGCCCTGCGTCGGGCTCTCTGCTGACAGCTCAGAAGAGCCTGGAGCCTGCTTCGGATTCTGTGTCTCCTGCTCTCTCTCTTTCTCTCTCTCTCCCTCTATCTGCCCCTCCCCCACTGGCACTCACTCACTCACTCTTTCTCAAAAATAAATAAACATTAAAAAAATTTTTTTAAAAAGATATAGTTCCAAATCAAGCAGTGTTGGAAAGTAGCAAGTTCTGAAAGAGTATGTGGTTAGTGGATGGTAGGGGGAGATTTCCTCTCTGAAGACATGATGTTTAGACCAGGAACTAAAGAATGTATAGAAAGTGGCCAGGCAAAAAAAATGGAGGGGGGTGTGGGAGAACATTCCAGAGAAGGCCCTGAGAACCACAGCCCATGACCAGTAGGACCCTATCTCAACTCATGTCACTTCCTTAGTGTATCCCCCCTCCTCCTATCTCCAGATGAAAACTTCCATAAGTTAGGTTACTCAAGCGTGAGAATATGTGGTATTTTATACTTCCGCTTAGTTGTAACATTGCAAGTTCTTCCTCTTTTCCCTTTTTTTTTTTTTAATTTTTTTTTCAACGTTTATTTATTTTTGGGACAGAGAGAGACAGAGCATGAATGGGGGAGGGGCAGAGAGACAGGGAGACACAGAATCGGAAACAGGCTCCAGGCTCTGAGCCATCAGCCCAGAGCCTGACGTGGGGCTCGAACTCCCGGACCGTGAGATCGTAACCTGGCTGAAGTCGGACGCTTAACCGACTGCGCCACCCAGGCGCCCCTCTTTTCCCTTTTAAATACCAACCCAGAGTTGGTAATTACCTAAATTTGGTAATTACCAAATTACCTAAATTTGACAGAATAACAAAGCAAAAGAGTTCAACAAGTATTCTTGGCTTCACTGGGCTAGAATCCAAACCAAGATTCTCTGATTTTAAGTAGCCATGTACCTTTAATTTCCTCAAACACCAGAAGTCTACAGATCATGAAGCTCTATCCACCCTCCACAAGCTACACATCACTCAGGAAAGTCCTTGGACCTGTCATATCTGGCTTCCTATATATACATACACTATTCCCTGTGTGCCTGAGTCAGTAACAGGCTGGAATGCCCAAAGACAACTTGAAGAGTTAAGGGGCCACATCCAGATCCATGGCCACCAGACCAGAAGATGTACACCTAATACATACCAGAAGATGCATACATGAATCTCATGACATGAGAGAAGAAGGGAGAATAGTTAAGAATGGAGTTAAATTTAGTAAAAAACAAGAATAAAAATTCCATATCTGGAGTTCATAAGAATACTGATATAAAGTGAAATGTCTATGGGTGCTCCATTATGAAATGGACTAATTGATAGGAATGAAAAATGGCATTGTCACACCACACACACACACACACACCACACATACCCACACACACCCACATATACACCACACATACTCCACACACACATACCACACACCACACAGATACAACACACACAACACATATATATCATACACACACCACCACACATACAACACACACACATATACACCACACATATACACACCACACACACACCACACATATGTACCACACACATACCACACACACATATACACAACACATACACACACCACACATACACTACACACACCATACACACATATATACCACACACACACACACCTACATACACCACACACACATATATACCACAGACACCACACACACATATGCACCACACACATATCACACACATCCACATCCACACACCCACCCCCCACACACCCCACAAACCACACACAGCACACCTCACACACACATACACTTTAGCCACAATTTGTGTCTCCCTTTAGCACTTGTAGAATTATAGGGAGTAAATGATCAATAGCACTTGCTATCATATTTGTAGTTTCTGCAACAAATAGCAGAGATTTGTGACTAGCAGATGATTAGCATCCTCAAGGTAGATTTCTATACAAGGCAATGGTGGTGCAGGGAGAGGGACCTCAATCTAGGTCCTTGACCACATCTCCTCAGTTATTCATCTGGGAAATGGGAGCACAGTGCCCTCCTTGCACCTTTTTGCAGAGGTCAAATGGGGCAATGTATGTAGGAGTGCCTGGATATGGTTGTTCAACGCCTGTGGATGTCTGGGAGGTGACCATGAAGGATTTGAATAAAATGCTTAAGAAGAAGGAGCTATGACTCATAGACAATGATGAAATAAAAATCCAAAAGATTTCAACAGATTTTAACTATGAGGAAATAGTTCTTTAACACTAAATCAGGACAAACTGGAGTCCCACACTTAGGTTGAAAAATGGGCCTGGTGAGGGCAAGAAGTAGGTTAGAGGCAGTTGTGATAGAAGGATCCACTGGGCCAGTGGGACAGACAGTGTAACCAAAAGGCAGCCTTGGAATGCATTGCTAATATTATTTTTATAGAAGTATAATTGACATGCAATGCTATATGAGTTTTGGGTGTACAAGACAGTGATTCAACAATCTGTACATTACTCAGTGCTCTCCACAGTAAGTGTAGTCAACATCTGTCACCACATGTTATTACAATATTACTGACTATATTCCTTATGCTGTATTCTCTGTGGCTTATTTATTTATAACAGGAAGTTTGTACCTTTTAATCCCCTTTATCTATTTCACTCATCCCCCCCACCAACCTCCCCTCTGGCAACTACCAGTTTGTTCTCTGTATATGAGTCTCTTTGTTTGTTTCTTTGCTGATGCTGTCACTATTACAACATGGATTCAGAACTACACCATTTACACAGGATTTTGCAGGTATCACCTTATAAATTAAAGAACATTGTTGGATCAAGGGAAGTAATTGGTCCAGTGAACTTTGTCTGAGTAAGGGATCCCTGGGTATTTTTTCTACCCATTGTAAAAGGAATGTGAGCCACCTAGAGAACAACCTGGGGAACAGAAACTCACCTCAGTGCTGGCATGCACTAGCTATGTGACTTTACGAAGGTGGCATAGATCTCTTTTGCATTGCTGGTGGGAATGCAAGCTGGTGCAGCCACTCTGGAAAACAGTATGGAGGTTCCTCAAAAAACTAAAAATAGAACTACCCTATGACCCAACAATTGCACTACTAGGCATTTATCCATGGGACACAGGTGTGCTGTTTCAAAGGGACACATGCACCCAAATGTTTATAGCAGCACTACCAACAATAGCCAAATTATGGAAAGAACCCAAATGTCCATCGATGGATGAATGGAAAAAGAAGATGTGGTATATATATACAATAGAGTATTACTTGGGAATCAAAAGGAATAAAATCTTGCCATTTACAACTACATGGATGGAACTAGAGGGTATTATGTTAAGCGAAATTAGTCAGTCAAAGACAAATATCATATGACTTCACTCATATGAGGACTTTAAGAGAAAAAACAGATGAACATAAGGGAAGCAAAAATAATATAAAAACAGGGAGGGGGATAACATAAGAGACTCTTAAATATGGAGAACAAACAGAGGGTTACTGGGAGGGGGGATGGGCTAAGTGGGTAAGGGACATTGAGGAATCTACTCCTGAAATCATTGTGGCACTATATGCTAGTTTGGATGTAAATTTAAAAAATAAAATTAAAAAAATCAAAAATCAAAAAAATTAAAAACAGGAAGGTGACATAATCTCTCCAAGCCCAGCCTCAGTTTCCTCAGCTGTCTAAGAGCCCTACAGAGCTGTCTTGAAGATTAAATGAAATCATGTATATCATGTGCCCAACTGCATAAAGAAAAGACCACTGAATACTAGTAGGCACTCAGCTATCTCAATTATCCATGTGTGGGTGTCCACTCTGTGGCTCTGTTGTGATCTGGTTTGACCCCAGGTCAGTTTCCTTCTGATCCCCCCATCTTCACACCCTGGCTCCTTCCCCCTCTCCCACCCTCCGTGTGATGAGCCAGTGGAAGGGACCCCATCCAGGACAGACCAAACACTTGCCACTTGCTCCAAGACAAGTCATTAAACAATCACAGCACTTGTTCCCCCTTGGAATTCTGCATGTCTAAAATGTTTACCAAGCACTTACTATGCACTAGGAAGAGATACAGACATGAATGGGGGAAACATGGTCCCCACTCTCATAACTCATAATTTAGTGGGTCAGTCAGACCATATAAAACATATATACACATGGGTACACACACAGATTTATAATTATGTAAAAAATAATTACCAATGAACAGAGTGCCAAAGAAGAACCGAATAGGAGAATCCTAATTTGGGGGCCTCAAGAGATGGATTCTGAGCAGAAGGAACTCAACAAGCTGAGCCTGGAGGATGAGTTAAGAAATTTCCCAGCTCGCCGCACATACAGACAGCTGCATCACTCTTGGGTACCAAAGGGCTCCCAGACACCCTGAGAAGGAACTACCAGCTCCCTACCATGGGGAGGCACTTCTTACTCTAGCCTCTGCAGAAAGTCCCTCAGAAGTCCCTGCCACACCTCACAGGACCTCCCACCCCCACCTACCACTCTTCCCAGATAATAACACCTTCCCTTCTCTCCCAGCCAGCATTTCTAATTAAGGCCTAGCCCTTAGTCAGCCCTGCCAGGCAGAACCTGCTGAGCCAGAAACACCTGTCCCGCCTCTGCTTCTGTGTGGCTCTAAGCTCTGGAAAATGTGTGCATTCCCCAGAGCCACCTGGCAGCCCTGGGGCAGGGTGGGGTGAAATGGCAGGGGTCTACAGTCTCAGACCCCTTTTGGCTGTTGCTTTCATGCTGCCATATTCTGCATGCTGGAGAAAGCAAAAGAGAAAAGGGCAAAAGCAGGGCAGACACAGAAGTAGAAGGGCAGACAAAGAAAGAAAATGAGAAGCACTGAGGAGAGAAGGGGAGGCAGCATGAGAGAAGGAGAAAAAGAGACAGGCACAGGTGGGAGGAAGACAGATACAAAAGAGAGAGGAAAACACAAAGTGGGGAAGAAAGAAGTCAAAGAGACAGAGGAAGAGCCAGGGAGCACAGGTGGGGGCTAGGCAGGGGAGTGGCCACCCCCAACCCTGGCTGTGGCCTCCACAGTGAGAAGGGCACAGAAGCCTCCAAGAGTAGTAAGGGAACTTTGGTGGTGAAGAATGTTTTTCCCCAACTCTCACTGATGGGGATGGGGCACTGGAAGGTGGGAGCAATGAATGGCCTGGAATGAAGACGGAAGGAACCTGTGAGAAATCTAATGGGCTGCAACAGTGGGTAGTTTCAGTCAGTGTGAAGACATGGGGATTTTCCAGTCTGACAAATATCTCAGGCCCAGCTGAGGGAAAAGCAGCCACCCTCCCGGACTGGGAATGCTGCCTGTGTTCACTCAGCCCTGCCCGGGTGTAGCTCCTGCCCTTCCCTTCTTGCTCAGACACAAAGGTGTCCTCAGTGTGCTCTTGGAGATCCTGAGCCCTGACAGGTGAGGCACAGCCTGGAGAGTCAGGGTTGGGAGGGAGAAGGGGGTGAGCAGTGATGAGCAACCACGAGCCCCAGGTAAAGTTCATGGGCACTTGGGGGAGGAAAATGTGACTTCTGGTCTGAAGAAGCAAGAAGGCTTCTGGAAGAACTAGCCTGGATTAAGTGTCTTAAAAGCTGGTGGAATTGCAGTAGTTAAGAGCAGGGCAGGGACAGCATGGGCAAAGGCTCCAAGATGGGCAAGCCCAAGAAGCGAGCCCATACCTTGACCACTTGGGCTCATTCTATGGGAAAAGGTAACTTGGAGTGAGATTGTAGAAAGCCCTGGTTGCCATGCTGAGTTTTTTACGTTACCCTGTCAGAAAGGAGGGACCATAAAATGATTTTGACCAGAAGTATGAAGGAAATGGTGCCATGCTCCTTCTTTTCTTTAACTCACTGAATGAACTTGAACAGGTCGTCTGGCCCTTTTGGGTTCAGTTTTTAATAAAATGTGGGGCATTAGCCAGATTAGTATTTTATTCTGGAATCAAATAAAACTTCATTTGGCTATTCCCCCCCAGCTTACAGTTGTTGAAAACAACTGTCAAGATGACCTTTAGAGCCCCTCACAACCTGACAGCCAGACACTGTGAAAAAGGTGTCCCTCCTTCACCATGGACTCTGTCAGACCTGCCAAGGCCTGTGCGCCCCAAGCTTCAGGCCAGCTTACTCTCCTAGGGAGTGCCAGACTCCTGGCGGCTGCCTCAGCTGGTGCCTGCAAAGGCACATCCTTCCTGCTGCAAATAGGACTAGTAGATACTGAAGGAAAGAGAAAGTTCTTCTCTACCCTCAAGGTCTTTGCTGGACTAACAATTAAATTTACAGGACACAGATTAACAGTAGGAAAAAAACCAAAGTTTTATTAAATGTGCACAGAGGTCCAGGAATGAAATTAAGACCAAAGAAATAACCATGCAGGCAGTTTTTACACTTTTCAGACAAATAGACAATAAGTCTGTGAGGTATTAACAGGATCAAGAAAACTTAACACTGGGAGCTTCAATTCGTAAGGGATTCTAAACAGATTTTGGGCCGGGGTGGTAAATTAGTAAAAAGTAACAAGCGTTGTTATACAGCCTCCTCTCTTTCGCTCCTGCTACAGGGAGGGTACCTTTCACATGGGAGATGTATTCCTTCTCTCAGGGGGGTGGAGGAGGGTCTGAGTGTCCTTCTTGCACAGGCTGTCTCTGAAGTGACTTTATTAAATGTTTATTTATTTTTGAGAGAGAAAGAGAGCACGCGAGTGAGCGTGCAAGTGGGGGAGGGGCAGAGAAACAGGGGAACAGGATCCCAAGAAGATTCCATGCTGACAGCAGAGAGGACTCTGCTAGAGAAACTAGAGAAACCTCGAGATCATGACCTGAATGGAAGTCGCCACTTAATGGACTAAGCCACCCAGGTGCCCCTGACGTGACTTTCAGTTAAAATAATCAGTATGCCCAAGAGGCACACTTTGGGACAGCCTGCTCTTGACCCCTACACAAGCTATTGCCTGGGACAAAGTCACAGCAATAGCAACAAGAATAACCATAGCTCCACAAACTTTAATGAAAACATTATCATCTACCCTGCTGGGTAGATGGCAGGGGAAGGTACATGGGGCAGAGGGGCAGCCAGAGAGGGAATGAGAAGTCAAACAAGGATCAGCCCATCTTCCCACCTGGCTTAGGAGCTGGGCGCCCAGGGGAGGAGAAAATGAGGAGTGAGGAAGGTGGGGCTCACTCAAAGGCTGGGTATGCCCAGCTCTAGGGTTTGGGGCTGCTGGCGGGTGGTGCTAGCAGGAGAGGATCATCCTAACATGAGAAAGGAGGGGCAGGATGGGGCTGACATGGAGGGGACAACACCAGGTGTTGAGTCAGGATAGAGGGTGAGGACAGGGGAGACCTAGTAGCCCGGTAGGAGAAGCAATCTCAGAAGGAGCAGGGGCTCCTTCAGTGTTTGAAATGAGGCCAACTCTTAATGATGTTGTACAAAGCTTTCCCAGGAGACAGTGTATTGACAATATCACTGTGCCCCACCAACAGGTAGTTGGGAGTTAAATACCCCTTGTCCACTGCACACTGGATCAGGTTCTGGGCTGCCTCCAGGGCTGCAGCATTGGGCGGCTTTTCTGCAAAACACATTTTCCCATCAGTTTTAGGGTCTTAAGGTTACATGCTTAGGGAAGGGACAAGCTCCTAGATTCCAGTCTCCCACTGTCCCCACCCCTACCATACCTACCACTACCATAACCAACAAATTCACATTAATTGTGGCAGCCAAGCACAAAGAGAAAACAAAGTCATTTTGTTCTCTGATTCCTCCTTGCAAAGCTCCTTCCAGAAAGTTCAAAACTACTCTAGAAGAGAGCTCCAGTACAACACAACACTCCACAGCAAGCACCGTGAGGCAGACATGGCACCACTGGACCATCCACTGCTTTGCCATAGCAGGCAGTGGGGCTCCCCAACATTCACCAGGGAGGAGAATACATTTGCCAAATGAGCCAGAAAAACACCATATTTGCAAAGGATGGTGTTCTCTCTTGATCCATGCTTGCCTTGCGTATGGCTATAAAGACAGGGCTGAGTATGGGGACAGGTGAATTTGGGGGAAAGTTCTCCCTGGCAGGGACTCTGGGGGACCTGTGTCCTATATTGAGAGTCCACTTTAAATCTGAAATGTTCTAAACACACTGCCAAGTACCTCAATGTTGCCTTTTCCCCCATGCTTCCCAGACATTGTATATTAAACTTCATCCCCCTAGAATGTTCTCTGCTTCATGCTCACCCCTTACCTACAAAGTTGCCTATGAAGGCAATTCCTAAGGCAATATCATTGTAGCCATAGGTGTGAGAGCCTTGGATATGCCAGCCAACTCCTTCATACACACCACCATCCTGTCCCACCAGGAAGCTGGGGTTGGACAAAGGAAAATAGAGAAAGTCACTCCTGGAAGGAGAATTAGCTTCATTCACCCCTTAAATCATTAATTCAGTCTTTCTTCCATTTATCAGGTATAGAGTGAACATCTTTTATGTGCCAATGTGTATGAGACCAAACAACAGCAACAACAACAAAAACTCCATAATCGCTGAACCCAAGAATTGAAGATAATCACAAGCAATAACAGCAACTTCCGCCCATTCCAACATGGTTTTGTTCCCACAACTCCACTGAGTCTGACACCACCAAGGTGACCAGTGACTGTCTTGATACTAATACAATGGAAACTTGTTTTTGTTCTGGTTACATTGACCCTGTTAGCCACACTCTTCTTTAAATGTTCTCACCCCAGAGCTTCCAGGAGCCCACACCCTCCTATTTTCCTCTACTCTGCTGCTCCCCCCACCTAGGGCTCTCTTCCACCCACCTCCTTTTCCTAAAATATGGTGCTCTTCAGGATTCTGGCCTTCCCCTTCTCTCTTGTCACTCAGCAAGTCTCCTGGGACAGTTGCCCAGTCCAATGGCTTTAATTACTATCTATAAAAATCAACATGTCCAAATGAACCCATCTTCTGCAATTTTCTCAGCCAAAAAAGTGGACATCATCTTACTGCCTCCCCCTCTCTCTCCCTCTCCCAGTCCCATCCAATCATTGGTCATGGTTTATCAGGATACGTGGCTATATCTCTGACCTTGATTCCTCCATTTCTCTATGCCAACTGCTATCATACTGCTCCAAGTCACCATAACCTGTTGTCTGGATTACTTCAATAGCTCCCTGCCCAGAGGTTTACCTCCTTCTAATCCATTCCTGAAACAGCACCTCAAGTGCTTTTGCTAAAATACAAATCCAATCATTAGGCATGACTTCCAGTTGCCTTTCAAATAGAGTCAGTCTGTCTGAGTTCTTCTGATATGGTCCCTGTTGGCTTCTCCAGCCTTACCTCTCACCAGTCCTCTTGCTGAAATGTATTTTTAGATATGAATTAAGCTCCTTTAGTTCCTCAAGGATATGCCCTTTCTGGACCCCAGAGAGCATGCTGCTCCCCTTACCTGGAGCACTCCTCACCCTTATTTGCCCCACTAATCCCCATTCCTTACCCACATCAGAGCCTTGATACCCCTCCCTCTGGAAGCCCTTTCCTATTACTGCCAACTCCACCAAAGTCTTGTTAGAAGATCATCCTCTGCCTATCCTGTTCCTTATCTGTCACAGTGTCTAACATGAAGGATTGTCATTACTATTCACTGTCTTCTCTGTAGTACTCCATGAGGGAAGGAGCCATATCTATCTTGCCAAGCACCAGGCACATAGCAAACACTCAATAAATTTTGGTTAAAATGTTAGAAAATGGTGATCAAGAAGGTCTTAACTGGAGCCCATTCAATGTTAGAGATAACACACCATGAGGCTGGAATGAAAGGGAGATACCGTAAAATCAAGGAATGAAGATGAAGTCCTTGAAGACTGAATGAAAAAGGAAAACTAACATTCCCTGAGCATTTGCCATTTGGAATTTCCAAATTTATGAACAACTCTCTCGTCTGTGCTAATTAATCATAGCAAGGCTGTGGGAAATCCTGCAAAATGCAGCAACTGTTTCCTCCTGTTTGCAAAGGCTGCTTTTAATTTTTTAATTAAGTCTTTAATTTTAATTTTGGTACATTTAACATATAGTGTTATATTAGTTTCAGTTGTACAAAATAGTGATTCAACAATTCTATACATTACTCAGTGCCCATCATAAGTGTACTCTTAATCCCCATCACCTGTTTTACCCATCCCCCATCCAACTCCTCTCTGGTAACAAACCACCAGTTTGTTCTCAATAATTGAGAGTCTGTTTCTTGGTTTATCTATCTTCTTTTTCTTTTGTTTATTTTTTTGTTTCTTAAATTCCACTTAAAATTGATTAAATACCTAAATGTGAGACCTGAAACCATAAAAATACTATAAGAGAGCATAGGCAGTAATTTCTCTGATATCGGCCATAGCAACATCTCTCTAGATATGTCTCCTGAGGCAAGGAAAACAAAAGCAAAAATAAACCATTGGGACTACATCAAAATAAAAGCTGCATAGAGAAGGAAACAGTCAACAAAACTAAAAGACAACATATGGAATGGGAGAAGATATTTGCAAATGACATATACAATAAAGGGTTAGTATCCAAAGTATATAAAGAACTTATACAACTCAACACCAAAAAAATAAATAATCCAATTTGAAATAGGCAGGAGATATGAACAGACATTTCTTTAAAGAAGACATCTAGATGGCAAAGGCTACTTTTAAAATGGGAGTTAAAAGGAGAACAGCAACCAGCCCAGAATGACACATATGCAAAAGACACATATCTATCTGAGACTATGGTTTTATTGTAACTAAGTCATGGATGAGTAATTGAAATTTATCATATGCTAAACCTAAATTCTTTCCATGAAAATTCCAAGTCATCTTCCAAGTGGCTTCTGCCATTCCACTAACTTAATGTGTTTCTTTATTATAGATCTGGCATTAAAGGAACCAAAAAAGAACATTTTTACTTCACTCTGTATCTTCAAATAGATAAGGTATTATTGTTCCTGTTGCAGAGATGAGGCAAAAGAGGCCCAGGAAGGTGAAAAGTTTGCGTATCTATAAAATGGAGTAAACTATACCAGAGTTATTATAGGATTCTAACATCAGAGGGAGCAAGTTTGAGGTTGGGCCAGAGTAAGGTAGGAGGTGAGTAGGGCCTGTGACCCTGAGTGGTTGGAAGGGATTGCATAAAAAGGCACAATCCTCCAATGGCCTTCCGTAAGGGTCTCATGGTCTTGCTTTATCATTATTGTTGTTAATGTCTTTTCAGAGTCTTCCCAACCACTCATAGAGAATATGCCCAGGAGAGATAACTAACCCTTAGCTATGATCTAACTGATACTCAGTCCAGAGACTTGCTTGAATAAAATGTGATGTTTTATGTGAAGCACCCACTACCAAAGAAGGGTTCAATAAATATCAGCTCCTTCCCCAGCCTTCCTCCTACAGTCCTGAAGAATAGAAGGGCATGTTTTCTTTTCTTTTTTAACATTAATTTATTGTCAAATTGGTTTCCATACAACACCCAGTGCTCATCCCAACAAGAGGAGGGCATGTTTTCAATCCCACTTACTGATATCCAATGTCACAGAAGTGCTGTGTGTCCATGTGGAAGGATTGTATATCTCGGACACGAATATGGCAATCCATGGATACATTGCAGGTTGTACCAGCGGTGTGGATGATGATGACATATTTCGCTGGGAGGCTCATTTTAGGGCAGTGTGTCTCTCTGGCTTCCCATACTGACCGTGAAATGATGTTGGGGCAAGCTGTGGTAAGGTAAAAAACCAAGAGCATGGGAACACACCTACTTATGGGCAAACTCATAACTGCAGACTGGATTCCTTCTCAGTCTCCCCAACCTCTGGCACCCATTGCCACTTCCTGATGTAAGCTCAAGATTTGGAATTTAGGAAAGTCCAGACAGGAACTTTCTGGGTCATGTGCCTGGAGCTAAGGGACAGAGGCAAAAATTTATAGGTTCTGATAACAACTGTGGAAATCATTATATGAACATAAGGGGAAGGACTGTTGATTGTACAGAGGCATGGCCATTTTATTCAAAAGACAAAGTATGCCTACCTGCTTGATGTATTGCCTACCTACTTGATATATTGCACATTTATGTAGGTGTGTGGACCTATGAAACATGACAATGTGAAGAAATCAGCTGTGACTCTGAACTGATCATGTGTATATGGAAATAATTCAAAATATATAAAAAACTCTAAAAATGCTAAAAATATCATTATTGAAGATAGCATCCATCTGAAAGCCAGAAGCATTTTATTAAAAACTTAGTTTAAAAAAAAGCTTAATAAAAATATCCTTGAGTCCAAGAAAAGGTCCACTCTAGTAGAAAGCTAGATATATTGTACTGTTTTTAGGTCACTGCTTGCTCACTCCAAAATAGCACATGATTTTTATTACCCTACTTCTTGGAATATTCACTCTGATGTCAGTGTTACCTGCTGACTCGTTTTTCTCGGTGTGTGGTCATGCTGCAGGATGGCTGGGTTTTGCTCTTAGAATGCTGTGTGTGTGTGTGTATGTGTGTGTACTCACCTGCTATACACAAAACTGTATAAATGTTTACCCCATCCCATTATCATGGTTCCTTTTTCTCCATAGTTTTGATGCAATCTGACATCATATGTATTTTACTTGTTGAGTTCTTCATTTTCTGTCTTTCTTCACTGAAATGTGCAGATTTGTATATTTGTTCACAGCTGTGTTCTCAGTTCCTAGAATAGTGCCTCGTATTCAGTTAATATTTGTTGCTTGAATGAAAGTGTGTGCACATACATATTGCTAACAAGAATGGTCTCACGGCTATATCACACTAGTGGGAAGGAGAGGAGGCCAGGAAGCTAGCCTGTCAGAATTTTTTGGATCTCAGCATGAGGTGTTCTTGATCCAAGAAGCCAGTGAACACCAATAGGACACAGCATTCCCTAATGTGGTTGAGTGATAACTGGCAGGAAGGTGAGGCAAGATTGAGGGTCTTACCTTTCCTAGGCATCACTGGCTTTTGAGGGACCAGACAGACCTCTTCATTCAAGATGAGTAGCTGAATATACCTGGGTGACAGATGACCCTTCTGGATGGCATAGGATATCAGGTCCTCTGCAGCTGATAAGGCAGCAGGGCTTAGACTGCTTCCTAAAAGAGGATAACGTGGGACCAAGAACTGTCAGCAAGACATTCCATCCTGATCTAGACCTGGGAGAGGATAAGAAGTCACCTAGGTCTGAATAACTGATAGACTGGAAGACAGGAAACAAATCCAGTAGCCAAAATGGGGCCTAAGAGACAAGGAGCTACTTGGACAGAGCTCTTAGAAGCCAAATTGGTGACCTCTTCCAATTGCCAAACTGGGACCTTATTTATACTCCATCTCTAGGTGAAAGAGCTGGGCAGCAATTAAAGCTACATGCAAAGGAAGGCCAACTTGACTAAATCAGGTATGCCTTAGCATGCGGGAAAAGGGAACAGAATTTAGGAACTCCCACAATCAGGCATGTGGCAAGTGCACTTTATAGCCATTAACTCATATAATTCTCACTGAAAACCTCCAAGATAAATGCTATTCCTAGCCCCAGTTGGCAAATGAGGATCCTGGCAGGTTCCAGTTATTCACTTACTAGCTCTTAACTCCATTTTTTTTCTTGAGCCCTCCTCTGTTTCGCAGGGGCTAGAAACCTCAAACTACATTTCCCAGACCTCATTGCTGCCAGCTCTGGCTGGGTTCTGCTGTTCCAGCAAGAGAGAAGCCATGTTTTTCTGCCTCTGCCATCCATAGGTATAGACTCAGTGCCATACAACATCAGACTCCAGAAGTGATGGTAAGAACTGAGAGCTTAAGCGGTGTCAGTGGTGGCTTCAGCTACCAAACAGGAGTGCAGACCAGAGAGGAAGAAGAGAACAACAACAAAAAAGCTATATCATAGAATCCAAGGGAGAAAAGAACTCAAAAGAAGGGATGGGGCACCTGGGTGGCCCAGTTGGTTAAGTGTCTGACTTCAGCTGAGGTCATGATCTCATAGTTCGTGGGTTTGAGCCTTGCATCAGGGTCTGTGCTGGCAGCTCAGAGGCTAGAGCCTGCTTTGGATTCTGTGTCTCCCCCCCCCCACCCCTCCCCCAGTCATGCTCTATTTCTCTCTCTCAAAAATAAACATTAAAAGAGAGACAGAGAGAGAGAAGGGTGATGGTTAGAGAGGACCAGTATGTTGTAGACTGGAGAGACAAGAGTGTTAAGACAAGGGAGTGGAGGAAGAGAGTGTGGAAAACTCTCTGGCAGAAGGTCCGAGGGGACAACCATTACCTATCTTATTGCCAAAGAAGGCAATTCCCAGGGAGATGTTGTTGTAGCCCTGGGTATGCATGCCTTGGACATCCCAGCCGACACCTTCATACACCCTGCCATCGTCCCCAATCAGGAAGCTGCAGGGCAAGGAAACATGGATTTAAAGGCAAATTAAAGACCTCTCACCCACCCTCAGAGTGGAAAAGTGTTTTAAACGCTCATCAATAAGTACTATGTTTTAATTACCTAACAGTGGGACATAGATAACCCATTTAAATTTCCAAGAGATGTGGGAATATACTTTAAATTATGTTGTGACTTAGCTTACTTGTGTGTCCCAGAACCTCACTTTAAAAATACTCAGTTGGTGGGGCGCCTGGGTGGCTCAGTTGGTTGAACGTCCAACTTCAGCTTAGGTCATGATCTCATGGTTTGTGAGTTCGAGCCCTGCATTGGGCTCTGTGCTGACAGCTCAGAGCCTGGAGCCTGCTTTGGATTCTGTGTCCTCTCTCTGCCCCTCCCCACTTGTGCTCTGTCTCTCTGTCTCTCAAAAATAAATAAAGGTAAAAAAATTTTTTAATTAAAAAAATACTCAGTTGGTTCTAGGGTGCCTGCGTGGCTCAGTCAGTTAGGCATCCGGCTTCGGCTCAGGTCGTGATCCCCCAGTTCATGGGTTCGAGCCTTCATCCGGCTCTGTGCTGACAGCTCGGAGCCTGGAGTGTGCTTCAGATTCTGTGTCTCCCTCTCTCTCTTTCTCTGCCCCTCCCCCGTTCATGCTCTGTCTCACTCTTTCTCAAAAATAAATAAACATTTTTAAAAAATTAAAAAAATATATTCAGTTGGTTCAAAGTGGAATTCAAATGTGTGACTCTTAAACACCTGAGAACATTATTTCAACACTTTTCCAGGGCAATGAGAACTCATTCATCCTATTTTTTAATTATAGGAGAAAGCACATGAACATTTAAAATAAACAACTGAAGGGGTGCCTGGGTGGCTCAGTCGGTTGAGCGTCTGACTTCAGCTCAGGTCATGATCTCGTGGTTTGTGAGTTTGAGCCCTGCATCGGGCTCTGTGCTGACAGCTCAGAGCTTGGAGCCTGCTTCAAATTCTGTGTCTTCCTCTCCCTCTGCCCCTCCCCCTCTCATGTTCTGTAATTCTCTCTGTCAAAAATAAACATTAAAAAAAATAATAATAAATAAATAAACAGTTGGAGTTCAGGAATCCCTTAATATTGGCTTTATCTTCAGTTTCTCCTTAGGAATACCTGTAAGCTCTTCTGTATCACAGAAATTTGTTTAGAATATTCCTTTTTTTCAGTTTCTTTTAAAAACAATATATCTATTATTTTGCTCTACCTCCTGCCTCCTTTCTGTCTCTCTAACTTTCTTACTCTCCACTTCCCAACTACACTCTTCAGAAATTATGTTTTCACAGCTCTTGCCATATTCTACTTTTAATAGACTGTGAGTTTCCATAGCAAATGGAACACAGAAAGAACACTTTCTCAAGGATGCCTAAAGACTCTGAATGGAGGTGAGCCCACCTCCCACCCTGCACTGACATGGCCTGGGGATCGGGTGGGGCCTTAGTATGCCCACTGATTGGGAAGACTTTGCTGCCCAGACTTTCAGTAAGTATCTCTGTCACTCTTCAGCAGCCTTTGGTTAGTCCAATGTGAACTGTCCCTTATGGCAACACTCAGCTGTACCGTACAAACTGGAGATTATGTGTGTCTATATACACATCCTCATAAAAAATTTTTTTAAGTTTATATTTATTTATTTTGAGAGAAAGATAGTGGGTGTGCATGTGGAGAGGGGCAGAGAGAGAGGAAGAGAGAGAGTCCCAAGCAGGATCACCACTGTCAGTGCAGAGCCCAATGACTGAAGCTCGCTCCATCTCACAAACCATGAGATCATGACCTGAGCTGAAAACAAGTCAGATGCTGAACCAAATGAGCCACCCAGGCGCTCTTATCCTCATTATTAAGGGGGAAAGGAAGAGTTTCTGGGCCTCCACTGGTAATCCTGAGTGGACACTTGATACACAACCTCAGGATCTCTCCATGCATCACATTTTTTTTTCAACGTTTATTTACCTTTGGGACAGAGAGAGACAGAGCATGAACGGGGGAGGGGCAGAGAGAGAGGGAGACACAGAATCGGAAACAGGCTCCAGGCTCTGAGCCATCAGCCCAGAGCCCGACGCGGGGCTCGAACTCACGGACCGCGAGATCGTGACCTGGCTGAAGTCGGCCGCTTAACCGACTGCGCCACCCAGGCGCCCCAACATCACATTTGTTTTAACATGGGGCTCTCCCCTCTCGATCCCCACCACCATTCCCTGTGAGATCAGACCTCAGTGTGACGTGGCCCTCCAAGGAACCCAGTGGGAGAATGCTCCTCACTGTCTTTGTGTAGACTGCTGGATCAGTAGGCAGTCTGGAAACAGCTCTAGGTCCCACTCCCTAACTTAACAAATTCTCTGTCTTCTCTAGACCATGGCATCCGTACCTTTGACACAGGGGGTGGTAAAGTTCTCCCATTCTCCCACCCATTCCTCAGAGTGGATGGGAGGGCCTAGGTAATGCTTGTGAAGACCTTTGTAAACTGTAATATTCTACATGCTCCATGGGCAACTGTAGTTATTACACAACCTCCCTTACTTATTCCAGAATCCTCCAGTGTCTGAGACCATCTTTGAATAAATGGCTCTGAGCCATCCTTCCTAAACACCTCTGAGGATTCTGGATTTTGTTCATTTGTTTTAACATTTTTTATCCATTATAAAAGCAACATGAATGGGAAGATGGGAAACTAGATGAGGGAAATTGGGTGGCCCCCTCAGAGGCAGACTTGAATGTGGCCCCAGGACCCACCCATTTGCTTACTTGTAGACCACGTCGCACCAGCCTTTGGTGTAGACAGAATGGGACTGAAAGCCCCGAAGCCTCTGGCTGCAAACATCCTGCTCCTGGCACTCCATCCCTGTGAGCTGGTTCATGATGACATAGGCCACAGGTTGTGTCAGCTGGGCCCTGCAGGTCTGTGATCTCGCTCCCCACTCCTTGCGGGAGACAATGGTGGGAGCTTCTGCAAGGGGACCACAGGATGGCATACAGCAAGCACTACTATTTCTTCTGCAGGCCTGGGAGCGTCCCCTGGATGCCTCCACCACCCACAGCCCCCCTACTCATCTCCATAGCCTATTCTGGCTAAAAGCAGTCCCCATGCAGTCTCTACATCAGCATTAGAAGTAAAGCTGTCTTGGTTTTCATACACTCCCTCATTGTATATCCTAAAGGACAAACCCCCCTCAGCCCTACCCTGGCCTGCTTTGCACTTCCCACCTCCAGAAAGTAGCCCCTGTGACACTCTGTGCTAACCATGGGACTCTGAGCTGCCATCTCTTAAAGCACCCCAGTATGAATGCATTGTCCTAACTGGCATTTTCCCTGGGTCTCTGACCTGTCTATTGTCTGGGCCTCCCCTCAGAACGGTGACTCTCTGAGGAAAGCTCTGTTTCTCTCCTCAGATTCGAGCCCTTAGGAAGTTCCTTGAGCATCAGGTACATGTCTTTCTCCCATGTGAAAATGCACTGTAGACAGGGCTGAGAGCCCTGCACAGGACCCCAGGACCCCTGAGGACTCACTATCTTTATGTTGGAAGCATCTGGGAGCTTTCTGAGGGATAGGGTGTCTCTACCCTTCTATTGACAGCTGGAGACTGGGGGCCTTGTTCTTAGTCCCTGGGTTTTCCCTCCTTCCTGGAACCCACCTTTGCCTGAGGATTCATGGCAATCCATGGGAGCTTTGTGGGATTCAACCCCACCTACCAACCCAGCCCAAGTATAATTAAGTCCCGAGAAACACTTCTGGCTACCTGAGGATCCCTAGCTAACCCCAAACCACCTCACCATTTTGACCCTTGTGAATGAGCTGAGAGATGCCAACAAAAAAGTCTAGAAGCCCCTCTGATAATCCTCTGGCTTGGGTTTCATTCCAGGAGAACAGTGGGGAATCCCCTGCAAAGGAACATTGCACTTAGTGCTGGTCCTTGGAGAATACCTGGACCAGTGAAGAGGAATAGACTCGACATCCCCACCCCAAAGTCCACAGCCTCTCCACTCCCCCAAGTCCCCTGACATCTTCTAGGAAACAACACAAAAGAGAACTACAGATGTTTCTGGCTTCACCCCACCTCTGCCTCCCACATCTGCCCCAGTGAGACCTTCATGCCCTCCCAAATCCCCTCCATTCCAGGGGAATTGCCATCTCTCCTGCCCCCTCGTCTGAGCAGCTCTAGCTCTCCTGGCTCACCTACATACCTTTGTTCAGATCAGAGGGTCACATACCAAGGTGGTCATCATTATTTGGTAGTAACATGTACACATGTATCAAGCATGTATTGATCCAGACAAGGTTCTTGAAATACAGAAATTTGCAGATTGTTGTGACTGACCTCACAAACTAGATTTTTGAGATGGGATTAACTGAGGATTAGTCATCATCAACATGCCTCATTCTCCTCTGCCTGTTTAGTACCAGAGATCATAGGAGCAAAACCTACTAGAACCAGCAGTGTCACCAACATCACCTCCCACAGGGCAGCTCTATAGTTTACCAAGCACTTTCAAGAGCCTTACCAGATCTGTGGCTTAAAACACGTATATGTGATAAGCAAAGAAAATTAACCACTCCCTCAACACAGAGGAGAAACTAAGGCTCAAAGAAGTTAAGTTACTTGTCTAAGATGCTATGGGTTTAAGCCATGGGCTTGGTTCCAACCTAGGCTGTCTGACCCAAGCTGCGTTCACTGCCACTATACTTGGTGACCTCTCCAAAGCTGTCAGATGACCTTGGATAAGTCACTACTGCAATGGAGCCCAGCTCGTATCCTTGTCTGTAAGTCAAGGTCACTAAGGGCCTCCATTCTGTCCTTCTGTGAAATCATCAAGGAGCAAATTCATGACCATGAAACTAAAGCCAAGGTGTGCTGGGCAGACTGAGGAGACTACTGAGGACTGGCGCCACTCTCAGTCGGGCAGGGGACACCTGAGCTAGGCTCTAATGGGGAGCCAAGGACTGGCCAGAAGGAACAATCAATGAGCGATAAGGAGGATGACTTACAATTAGTACGAAAAGCACTTCTGACCCAATGAAAGAAAACTCACCCCAAGCTCCAAAATCCCAAGCAGGGAAAATAAGAAGCCACAGCAGCATCCTCATGTGGTCCCAGGGTGCCAACAGGGTTAGTGTGGGCCTTGGCCCTGGAAGAGATGTCAACAGTTAACCCAGCTGTGCTCACTCCTCAAACAGGCTACCCACCCCACTGCATGGCACTCCTGCCTGCCTCTCAACCAAACTGAGAGCCAGCACCTGCCTAGAGGTCTCAGGGTCCTCAGCACAGAGCCTAACCCTCAGCAGGTGCTCAGTAAAGTTGAGGGTGCTAGCAGCTCTTGCCCAAAGTTACCCAACCAGTAGTGGCAGATCAGGATTCATACCCAGGTATGTCTCCACAGCCTCTGCCTGGAACTTTGCCACAGTCTGTCCAAGTTTTTGATGCTGGAGATTCTCAACGTGGGCCCAAGAGGTTAAACCCCAGTATCTCTGTGGTCTCTTCTGGCTGCAGGAATCTTTTTGGCTCTCTTGGGCAGAAATGAATTGCTTGCTTATGCTCAATCAAAATGAAGTACCAGTTCCCCAAGATGACAACAAAACATCAACTTTTCTCCTGGTTATCCTACTGAGAAATGAGAGAGGGAAGTTTCAGATAAAATGAGGTATATCATTGTCCTCCAGAGTTTTTATATTATAATCAGTAGTCCCCAGATGGAAAATGTTTAGAACCATGTTTTAAGACCTGAGCATATAGGAACTTCCTGGATCAGGACCAGCAATCTCTTGGTTAATAATACCCAGTATTCCATTCATTTGGGAAAAACTGTCACTTAAGAGGAAATGAGCCAATTGCAGATGAGAGTAGGAAACATGTGGGAAAGTGTCAGCCTTCCTCTTTAGCCAAATGAGAGGTAAGGATTAGCTTGTCCAATATGGAGCCCTGTGGCTGGCCTCCCAGAAAACAGGTTGGCCTTTTGCAAAGCTATTTAGAAACCAGCAATCAATTCTGGTCAACAGAAGGTTTGGATCCTGGTCACTTGCTCATGGTACTTTCCCAACCATGAGTGTTTAAGTGGCAAATGCTGTCCTGAGCTTGTCACATCACACAGCTGAAATTACAAGGCTTGAGCCCAGCCCCTCATCACACCAGGGCAGAGACTAGTGGCACCTCCCACCCCCACCTCCAATCACAACCCTGCCTGTTGCCAGAGTTCATCTACCTTGGTTCACACTGCTATGCATTCTGTATCCTTAAAATAAAGATGCAATAGCAGAATAAGGACCAAGTGAAACATAATCAATAGGGATTCAGAGCTAGACAGAAAGGAAAGAAATTGAGTAGAGTTAACTCCAGGACACACAACGTTGGCAGGAAAGATCCAGGCATGGTAGAACTAAACTCATTTAGTGTAATTTAAAATAGAATTTTTTTATTTGGAGGAAGAGTTCAAAAGGGAAGATCAAGGAACTTTCTCCACCATATTAATATTTTAGCCAGATAGAAGAGTCCAGTCCCTTCCAAGGGAGAGGGCTTCTCAACAAGGAACACACTCACACTCACACTCAGAAATACCTATGGGTCCCATGCTGTCCCAGCCCCACAGGTCAGGGTACAGGCAGCCCGCCCTTCATTGGCTGGCAGTTCCTTCCTTCAGACTTGGCTTCTGGCCCTGCTCTCCTCCAGCTGCCACCTCCCAGGCCTTTAGGACGCCTCTCACCAGAGGGCACTCCCTCCCTGGTAAGGGAGCACCTGGGTCCTGGCTTTCTGGATAGAAGAAGAACACCTGGGTTCCTAATAGAAGGTGAAGAGGGGACAGAGTTCTGAGGCTTCCAGGAGGCTCCGTGCAGGGCACCCAGAGTAACTGGGAGAGACCAGACTCAAACTGAGAGCAAGGCGTCACCCTGTGAATAAGCCCAGGTTCCGCCTCCCTGGGAAAGAGCATAATTGCCCAAGGCTCCCTGAGCTGCTTCCTCATCCCCAGCCTTTGGGAAGCCCAGCCAACCCAACATCTGGGAACTTCTTGGCCTTGAGTGGGTCAAACTTTGCTACCCTAAGATACGCCTTTTTGGCATATTGGTTATTCCAGACTGGTTATTTTATAAGGAAATACACAAGAGCCATGAGAAGTTCTGAAAACCAAGAAGTCACACTTTTGTAAGAGACACTTACATGAATAGGGAAATCTCCACTTGCAAGGGTGTCTCCTTCAGCACTAGGATGCAGGTGTGACTGTCAATCTCCAGAAGCTGCTATCACTGGAGAAAGCAATAACTTATATCTGCTTAACTTTGCCCTTGTTTGCTGTACTTTTCCTGGGAACCTCCCACAACTGAATTCCTGCCCCCAACATCTTTTGTCTTTAGTTAATGATGGTATCTAAGGTGATGGCTTTGGCCATTTCAGGGAGTTACTCAGTTTTCCTGGGGCTCTGCCATGTATATATAGGAAGTATACAATTTCTTAAGCTTTCCTTGATTTTCTCCTATTAATCTGTCTCATGTCAATTTAATTTTTAGTCCATTTAATGAACTTTGAAAGGCAGAGGAAAACTTTTCATCCCCAACAAGACAGACCTGCTCCAGGAGTGTCAAGATTGTGGATGGGGGCCACTGCCCCACCCTCCTTCCACCAGGGCCACCTGCACAGGTAGGATGGAGGCAGAGGAACAGAAAGGTACATTCCAGAAGGCACAATGTGCTATCCACAATGTGGATATCCACAATGTGCTATCATCACTAGTACTTATTTTGGCCCATGCATCCACCAGCCCCACCAAGAACACCTGGTCCCTCACCCACTCCAAGCTCACTTCCCATGAGGGGAATATCTCTGCAAGGACCTGCACGGCTCTCACCTCCCAGGGGGTGGGGGCAGCCTCCTGAGACTGCAGAAAGGACCCTTCTGAGGGAATGCCCCAAATCCAGACAGGTGGCCCTTAGTGGGACCGCAGTCTTGCTCTCAGGCCTGTGGGAACTGGAAAAGCCCCCTCAAAGGGGGGTTGCACAAATAAACCACTTCCAAATGCCATTCTCCCCATTTAACTGACAAGACCCAAGGCTGGGGAGAAAGGCCCCAGGAGCAGTGTGAAAGAGAGCAGGGGGCTACTTTAGCTGTAGTCTGGGATAATACTATAGGGACCCCATCAGTTTCCCAAACTTTGCTGACTTGCTGTTTCTCCTTACCTCTGCTATATCCCCACCTTGACTAGTAATAAAGTTCTTGCAATGAGAAGCTCACCTCTGGGGCATCCAGTTCCACAGTTGAGGAGACTGGTCCCCTTCTGCAGGTGGGCCTGCAAATGAGAACGTCAGGGATGGGATTGGAATCTTGGCTGGTGAAGGAGGGATGGGAATACTAGGCAGTGGCTGCCAAGAGGAAGCAAATAGCACCCAGGCAGCGAATACTTAGGGCTAAGGGGCCCATTCTGTATGATGGCATCAGGAGGGAGAAAGAATGTGGGCTGTCCCTCTCTGGTTCTGTGCATTTAGGACTAAAATGCTAAGTTCTGAATGACTCAGGTCCAGTTATGCTTCCCAGCCACACTCACCTCTCTTGGCCAGAGCAGCTCCTTTCCTGAATGTTCTCTGAACATAGTTGTCTCAGGGGAAAGTTCTTGTGTGACTGCATGGTGAGCTGAACTAGCCACTTTTTTTCATGTAGCACCATTTCAAGTATATTGAAAGAACAATTAACAGCCAACCCATGGATATTCATATATGTGTGTGTGTGTATCTATCTATCTATCTATCTATCTATGTATATATCTCAGACATCTCAAAAATGAACACAGTGTACCTTTTACTTCAAGGAAAACAACGAATGAAATTTGTTAGCAATAATGAAATTGGAACTTTCAAACAAAAATTAGACTTTTGGAAAATTTGTGTTGGCTATCATGAGTTTGACAGTCTCCCAATACTTTAAGACTTTTCTGATAAGATCAGTGATATTAATTTATCTGATTTATATATGTACATATTAAAGATTGAAATGTGTCAGCATTTGGAAAGTGTGGATAACTCAGTGAATCAATATTTTTCAGTGACCAATATATGAACTTACAAAATGATGCCTGAATAAAGACCCATTCAAATTTCACAATAGACAATGGATTTCAATGTAACAGAATACAAAGGACTCATTGATATGGTTTCAGATTCTACATTGCAACTAACCTTAAGAAACCTCTACTTGTTGAGTTTTGGTGTCTTATCAAAGAAGAATATCCACACTGATTTTTAAAGACTATTAATATATTCCTCCCCTTTCCAACTACTTATCTGTGTAATTTTGGATTTTCTTCATATCTTCAACCAAAACAACACAGAAAACATATTGAACGCAGAAATGAATATGAGAATTCAGGAGTCTTCTTTTAACTCATGCATTAAAGAGGTATACAAAAATGTAAAAAGTGATACCACCCATTTGCTTTGAAAAATATTTTTCATTTAAAAATGTGTCAATATGGGTTTAGTACACTAGTGTAAGTGAATCAGTATTTTGACTTTAAAATTTCTGATATTATATGTATTAATACACATAACCCACATAAACAAAAATTCTTTGGTATCTTCAATATTTTTTTTAGTGTAAAAGGGTCTTGAGAGCCAAAAGTGTAAGAATTGGGATCCAAGGAATGTCATGGGCTGACCTGTAGCTGGTAGGCCACAAGGGGGCAGCATGCTGTGCAGTAATTCTAAACGGGCCTCCCCACATCCCTGTCCACTGCACCTCCCACTTCTTTTCTTTCCTTTTCTGCACTCTCCTGGGAGGCACAACCTCTCAATTACAGGAAGTAATCTTCTAAGCGTGCGTTCCGTCAAAACCAAGGCAGGAACGTATAATTCTGCAAATGTTTATCAGATGTCTCAAATGCAAAGCTTATCATCCAGGACTGGGTAAATATGAGAATCCCTGCTCTCGAGGAGTTAATAATCTGGTGAGGTAGGCTGAGTCATAGGATCAGCGTCTAGGGTGATAAGGGATATGCCTAATCTCAAGGCATAATTTGCATAAACGAGCATATTTTTCCTGAAGGCAAAGCTGGAAGATACTGGACTGTATTTCCAGGGCAGTACAGGTCAGCTAGGCAGTGATTCTTCCAGTAAGAGACTCTTGGGTTCTCTGATTCAGAAGAGTACTTGACCTGATCGGGCAACAAGTCCAAATAGGACTGACTGTCGCCAATTTGCAGCTGCTGCCTCAGGGTCATTTTCAGGGAGTGACCTGGGGACTGTGAATTGAAATCCTGGGCCCAAGGCCCTCCCTACCTTGCAAGCCCTCTGAACTGTCTTGCAAGCAGGTGAGCTCCAGGTGAGACCAGTAGCCTCTGAGGCTGAAGTCACACATTTCCCATTCTTGGTCAGCTTTCATCCATTTTTTGTTCACAGCAAGTCTCCCCAAGATGGGGTGCATGGGCCCCATAATGGGAAGAAACTAACCAGCTGTGCCCCCACTGCACCACCCGCAGGCCTCTAATGGAGGCTTCATGGTGCAATGACCTAGGGTTTGCTCACCAAGTGGCCAGAGCAGGGCTTGTCACCAGGTAGGCACCCATGAAGGATACATTCTGCCATGGGGCCTGGGGTGGAGTACTAAGAGCTCTACTGCGGGCTCTTAAGTTTTCAGTCTTAGAGGAACCCTGGGATGGGGTCAGGTGAAAAGTCTTTCAAATTGGCTGCTCTTAACAACCTTTATTCTAGCAGCTGTTTAGAACCAGGTAAAAGTTCTATAGATGTCTAGAGGGCTTCACCTGGAAAGACAATGGGTTTCCTATTCCGAACATGGCAGTGCAGCAGCCTCAGTCTGAGTGTGTTGGTGGCAAGGAGAGGAGTAAAAAAGAAAGTTGAAGAGGAGAAAGAAGGTGAGGGTAGGCAACCAGGAGTAGGAGGAAGAGGGAGAGAGCAAGGGAGGGAAAGAAAGGGACAGAGAAAGGACAGATTGAAGGGGGAGGGAAGGAGGAGACAAAGAGGGAGGAAGGAAGGTAGAGAGGGAGACTGGTTCAATTCTAGCTGCTACTGACCTCAAATGCTGAGATTCAACTATAGCACCGCAGGTCATGGGGGGCATGTAGTGGTCATGGTATAGCTGGTGTGGGGTTTGGAACCTTGGTAGCTTGGGTTTGAATTCAAATTATAACAGAGAAAGAGCTCCCTATGCAAGTGTGTGTGGTTCTGCCTTTTGGGCTTGGTGGCTTCCCCTTTCTGCCCAAGGAGCAGGAGGGTGAGGTAGTGTCATGCACACACTAATAAGGCACACACACAGAATTGTGTCTTTCCACGATGTCAGCTTTATTCGATCATAAAGCAAAGTTAATCACTATTATAAAGCAATTTCAGGGTTCCAAATTCAATGACATTTCACCAAGTGATTAAACTTGGCTTCTTACCCAACACAGAGAGCAGAACATAAGACAAACCATACAACAAACAAGATGACAGAAAGTGTAGAAGCCAGTCTGTGGGCATGCAGTCCTCTGGCCTTGGTCCGGTCCAGGACAGTTCATGCCACTTATTGCTTATTATGTTTAAGCAGTGAAGGATCGCAGTTCTGTTTGAGGATCAATTGGGCAGAGCCTTCAGCAGTAGCTGCCTTTTTGAAGTGGTCGGACATAGAGAGGTCATGTCTGAAGAGTCTGACAGTTTGCTGTAAAAATCCTCTCCTTTTTAAAGGGATTTAATCAGTCTTGCCCCCTCCTCTGTTTCTAATTATTGTCAGTTCTGGGGTGTCAGCTGATGCTGGTCCTAGCAGTACCTCCTAGCTGCAATATCTTTAACTGCTTGTGTTATTGCTTGACCCAGGCCCCTGCTTGAGTGAGATCCCATTTTGCTCTCTACAGGTGGAATTAGGCACAGCTTTCAGGGGCCCCCCACGGCCTGGAGTCAGCAGCCACCCCAGCCCCTTCCCTCTTCTGACTTCTCACTTCTGGGCCATTCCCAGGTCGGGAAGGGGCAGGAACCCTCCCTGCAGGAGCCTCAAGGGGTCTTTTGGTCCTTCTCATTTGAGGTGGTTGCAAAGAACAAGGACTCTATTTCCCTGGCCAGGCTGTGTGTGCTCATCCAAGACCCCGGGCTGAGGTGACCCAAAATAGGCAACCTCCTGTCACTGCTCATCTCGGTCCCAAAAATCCAGGGGTGGCCTGTGGCGGTTGTTGGCTTCCACACCCAGCCCAAATATCTTTCAGAATTGAAGTTGAGCAAAAATAGTGTGGAAAGGAATAAATAAAATTATTTCTATTTGTGGAAGGCATCCTCCTATCTAGAGAAAAATCCCAAGTACTTCACAAACAAAAATGCTAGAGTCAATAAACTAATTCTATAAAGTTGCAGAGGACAAGATAGACAAAAATCAGTTGTGTTTCTCTACACCAACAAAGACCAATTTGAAAAGGAAATTAAGAGAACAATTGCACTTACAATAGCACCCCAAACAATAAAATATCTATAAATGAACTGATTCAAGGAAGCAAAGACTTTTACAGTGAAAACTATACAACACTGCTGTAAGAGATTAGAGAAAACTAAAGAAATAGCAAGACATCCTGTGTTCACGGATTAGATTTTATGGAGTGAAGGCGGCAATACTAACCAACGGGGTCTACAGATTCAAAACAAGTCCTATGAAATGTTTTTCTTCTGTGTTTTCTAATGGAGTGAAGGGGGCAATACTAATCGACAAGGCCTGCAGATTCAAAACAAGTCCTATGAAATGTCTTTCTTCTGCATTTTCTATTGCTGTCAACCCCTTGCAGTACACTTCTCTTCAGGCATTGTGGTTTTCATCGCTTAACATGAGATTGGGTCTTTTTCACACTTTCCATTTACCTGTTGAACATTCTGAACTGATGGAATACAATTATAAGAAACACCTTAATGTCCTCCTCTGGTGATTCTCATACCTGTGTCAGCTTTGGGTCATTTTCAGATGATTGAACTGTCTCCTCATTAAGGGTCATTTCCCCTGTTGCTCTGCACACCTCAAAATCTTGGATGGAATGGCCAGTGGGAATGTTACCTTGTTTGGTTGCTGGATATTTTTGTGTTTTCTATAATCCTGAGCTTTGATCAAGGATGCATTTCAGTTACTTGGAAACAGTTTGATCATGTCTGGTGTTACTTTAATGATTTTTCAGTGGTCCTGAGCAGTGCTCAGCAGAGGGCTAATTAGGAGTTCCCAACCCTGTGGCAAGACCTCCCTGAGTCCTCCTGCCTCGTGAGTGAGGGGGGTTACTTTTTCCAGTCTATCTGTTGGCAACAGGCTGTATTTCCAGTGCTGATGTACAGGCTCTGTTCCCTCTAATCCTTTCACAAGATTGCTCCCTGACTTCCTGGAGTTGGCGCCCATGGAGGCACAGAGCAGGACTGTGCTGCACACTTAGGGCCCCCCAACAGCTCTTGCTAACTGACTTTCACAGCTCTGCCCTCCCCACCACATCGCCCTGTGGACTCGCAGCTCAGTGTCCTCAACTCCACATAGTACACTGGGCTCCTCTTCAGTTTCCCCTCCCTGCACCTTACTTGGAAACTCTCTCAAGGCAGCACATATGTTGTGTAGGGCTTGGCTGACCTGTGTGTTTCCAAGTGTCTGGAATTGCTGTCCTCTTTTGCCTGATGCCCAGTCTCTTGGAAATCTGCATTTTGTATATCTTGTGTGGTTTTGTTGTTGTTATAGACAAGAGAGTAAATCCAGTTTCTGTGAGTCCATAATGGTGTGGTTCCCCTAAGTGAAAACCAAAGTTGGAAACCATCAATGTAAATTCTCAATAGAGACTTTTACAGAGTAAAAGCCACAGCCCCAGTGAAAACGTAAAGCCAGAAAACCCTTAAAACATATATTTACAAATCAATGCAGGTTTGTAAGGACAGTTTTTACTTAAGCTTGAGAGCAAGCACAGGGCCCACCACCTTTTGTCCCAGAGCTGATGGTGAAAACCCATCCTTTGTCCATGTGGCCAGAGTTGCCATACCTCTTTAGAGGTGTGTCAATCTCATTAAATCGTATTCTCCTGAAAGTCTTTTAAGGAAGGCCCAAGACAAATGCTGTGGCCTGATGGGAAGTCTGGGTTTTGTCTTGAGTTTTCTGGGGATTGTTGTACAGGTAACAGCCAACCCCAACTAACTTCTCTTCTCTGGGAAGAGACACACAACAACTTCACCAAAGTTACACTTTCTTTCCTCCTAAAAGTGAACCCGTTTTCTTTACTGTCAAAAAGTAATTAGAAAACTACAAAAAGAAAAAAGGGGGGAAGAGCTATATATATACCCAAAGGCTTTATTTTTATTAAAGTAAAACAGAACAAAGAAATTCAACAACTTTACAGAACCAAGTTTGATCTCCAAATCCCTAACAACCAAAAAAAAAAAAAAAAAAAAAAAAGCATAAACTCAGCACACTTCTGTCACAAGACACACAACCAAGTTGCCCACCTTTAGGGAATTAACTGGCACAACAAAACGCAATGGAGAAACACAGAAAAACTACCTCCAGGGGTAGTATCTGTCCTGACTGGGTAGCATAACCGCAATTTCCTCCCACCCCCATAGCCTCACATGCCTGACACTGAACACACACGGTCACTTGCCTCCCTGCACCCCAAAACCCTCTGCACCCACTCCCATCTCAACCATCCTCACCCCACACAAGTCTTCCTCAGACAACCCAAGCAACAGCTCTGGGACTTCCACAGCCCCAGGAATTCTACCCCCCAGAACCACCTGATTTACATAAGGTCACGCCCCATTCATGACGCAACAGGCCTCTCTTCCCCCTCCCCTCTTCCCCAGTCGCTCTCCCTACCCCTTCCCCCCAAAACCAGCGCGGGATGATTCAGCGTGGAATTGGGAAGATCTCCATGACATTTCCAAAGCAGGGTCGTCGACTGCGCCAGGAGGAAAATGAGGCCCGACCCAGCGTGACCCACACTCTAGATGGGCCCTTGAGGGCGGAGACAAAGCCTGACCCGCAACCTCCCATGTGTCCTCCACTCAGCCCCCCGGGGAGACCACTGCACTGAGGGGGTTCGGCGCCTGGGGCCTCCTGGGACCTAACCCTAACTCTGGCCAGGGCTCTGGCCCTAAGGATGTCTGAAAGATCGGATGGGGGCCAGTGACCAACGGGAAAGATCTCCCCGTGGAAGCCACATTTTCGCCATGACATTTCCACCCCGGGATGGAGCTGTAGGAGGGGATCCTGAGACGTGGTTCAGCCTGACCACCCCCCCTCCCCGCCAAACGTTTGGCTCCTTACTTCCAACCCTAAAACTGACCCGCACCCGCGCATTGGGCCAGCCAGCACCACTACCCCCAAAAATAAATATGCAAAAATGTAAAATCTCCTTACCAAAGACAAGGTTGAAACGAACTTGAATCATTTAAATACAAACTCCCGTCCTGAACGTTACTCTAAATTATCCTCTACATAAAGCAAGTGAGAAATTGAAAATGAATCACAAACTAAAAGTAAGCGAACAAGTGAACAAAAGTAGAGGAGAAGGACCATTTTGGTGCTTACTCACTAAGAATCTCCGACAGTAGGAGATAAAACACTTGAATTAAAAGAACAAGCCAAACAAACACACGGCAAAACAAACACCAAAACGCATCAGACATTTTAAACACCGATTACCATAAGAAAGCGCGAATGCAATCGGGACAGTTCCACATTTAGGAAACAACGCAGGAAAACGAAGTCCAAAATGCACTGAAAAAGCCTCACTCTGGGAAGTATCACGTCCTTGGATTCACTATCTCTTACCAAGAAAATGTGCTGTGTTCTCAACCCGCCCCAATACAGCCTCACAGGCCTCACACTGTACAGACACGGTCACTTGCCTCCCCGCACCCCCAAACCCTCTGCACCCACTCTCGTCTCAGCCATTCTCACCCCACACACGTTTTCCTCAGACAAGCCGAGCAACCGCTCGGGCATTTCCACAGCCTGTGGAATTCTACCTCCCGGAACGACGCCCACCGCGGCCTCATTTACATAAGGCCACGCCCCGTTCAGAATACAACCACCCCGTTTCTCTCCCCGCCCCTCTCCGCACCACCCAGCTCTACACACCCGGTCTCCCTGACCCCAGCTCCCCTCCCACCGGGATCTCAACTCTGATGCTTCTCCTCCCCCCCCCCCCCCCCCCGCCTCCTTCCTCTCCTTGCGGGTCTCCTCCGACTTCTCCCCTCCACAATGATTTGCTTACAGCTCGTCTTCCCTCTCCCAGCAGCTCCCGCCCCGCCCCCTCCGCCCGTCGGGGCGCTCACGCGGCGCCCAGCACCAGGCCGACTGCGCTCGCCTGAGAGAAACACGAGGGAGGACGTCCCCCAGCTGGAGAAGCGCCCACACACCTCGCGCTCTCGCTCTGCTCAGAGCCCGGTTTGAAGGAGACACAATGCGATGACTCCACCTGAGGGGCTCAGCCCCCAAGCCAGTCCCCCCGCGCCCCCCCCCCCACCCCGTGCCTGGACACCCGCGCTGGGGGAACCGAACGTCTGGCAGCTCTGGGCGCGCGAACCCACACCTGCGGGCTGAGAACTGCCGCGGCCTGCTTCTGCGCAGGTGCGTTCGCGGGGCGGGGCCGTGGCGCCCCCTCGTGGCCGCAAGGGGGAGGCGCACCAGGATCCCTAGGTTGAGGCGAGGGAGGGTCCACGAAAACCTGCCTTGAACTCACTTAGACCCTCCCCCGCCCCCAGGGGTCACAGCAGAGGTTAGTGGGGTCCCGGCGCCCCACTCTGCCTCTGCCTTCCCTTCCTCCCCCGCTGCGCGCTTCCCCTTGGAGGAGATTTCCGCCAGCAAAGTCCGCATTCCGTGGGGAAAAGCCAGGTCTGGAAAACAAAGCAGCACCTGTTATGCCCAGAATTTGTGATCCCCAAAGACCACTAGGGAGCCGAGTCCGATGCAAAAGCAAAGAGCCTTTATTCGAGCTAGCTCGAGCTCAATCCCCTACCTGCACTGACGCAGCGGTGAGATACCAGGGAAAGAGAGCGAGTTTCAAAAGGACAAAGGTTTTATTGGGGCCTGGGGGCAGTTGGTGAGGTAATGGCTATGGCCTCAGCCGATTGGCTGGGGAAGGGTCCTGGGGAAGGGTCTGAGTCCTGTTAGGCAGGTGAGGGAGGGTTTACTCAAGGGGAGGAGGTGTGGTCAAGGTGAAGGACACAGAACAAGATGGAATGGGCCAGTGTAGGCCCGCCCTCTCACACCTACTCGGAAGAGTCTAGTCCTGGGGCAATTTCATGGTCCTGTCCGCGCTCTGGTTTCTGATTTGCCTTTGTCTCCCTTGTGCCTTGACGTGTATTTGACTTTTACTAAATTGCTGAAATTAGAAAACGGCGCCTGGCTGGCCCAGTTAGTTAAGTGTTGGACTCTTGCTTTTGGCTCACGTCATGATCTCACGGTTTTGTAAGTTCGAGCCCAGCATCTGGCTCTATACTGACAGTGTGGAGCCTGCTTGGGATTCTCTGTCTCCATCTCTTACTGCCCCTTCTCCACTCGTGCTGTCTCTGTTTCTCTCAAAAATAAATAAGAATTTTTTTTAAAAACTTAGAAAAGAAAAGATTTGGGGGTAGGGGGCATCCAACATTAGTTGTCACCTGAGTTGATAGTGTGGTGGTTGGCAGAATGATGCCCCCTGCCTAGGAGGTCCCCAGTCTCATCCCAGGACCTGTGAATATGTTACATCATACAGCAAAAGGGACTCCCAGTGTTCATCCCAAGTGCCCTCCTTTATACCCGTCACCCATCTATCCCATCTCCCACACCACCTCCTTCCATCAACCCTGTTTGTTCTCTATTGTTAAGAGTCTCTTGTGGCTTGTTTCTTTTTCTTCTCTTCCCCCGCTTCCCATGTTTCCCTGTTTTGTTTCTTAAATTCCATATATGATTGAAATCATATGGTATTTGTCTTTCTCTCATTGATTTATTTCACTTAGCTCCATCCACTTTGTTACAATTGGCAAGATTTCATTCTTTTTGATGGCTACATTACACACACACACACACACACACACACACACACACCACATCTTCTTTAGCCATTCATCAGTCGATGGACATTTGGGCTCTCTCCATAGTTTGGCTATTGTTAATAATGCTGCCGTAAATATTGGGGTGCATATACCCCTTCAAATCTGTAATTTTATATTCTTTGGTTAAATACCTAATAGTTCATAGGTATAGCTCTATTTTTCCAGGTCATAGGGTATCTCTATTTTTAACTTTTTAAGGAACCTCCATACTGTTTTCCAGAGCGGCTGCACCAGTTTGCATTCCCAACAGTGCAAGAGGGTTCCACTTTCTCCGCATCCTCACCAACACCTGTTGTTTCTTGTGTTGTTAATTTTAGCCATTCTGACAGGTGTGAGGTGATATCTCATCATGGTTTTGATTTGTATTTCCCTGATAATAAGTGATGTTGAGCATGTTTTCATGTGTCTGTTAGCCTTCTGGATGTCTTCTTTGGAAAAGTGTCTATTCATATGTATGTTTTGCTCATGACTGGACCAAGCACACCCTGGCTGATGGTGTCCTTAACTGTAGGAGAGGCTCTCTGCCTTTCGCCCTCCTGCACCAGGCCACACCTGTGACTCCTGGACCCTCCAGCAGGTGTGGAGGAGTGGGGCCCAGGTCTCCTCAGCAGGTGGGATCTGCACAACAAGGGGACGGGCCCATCCTTCCTGCTGCCTGAAGGACCTCTGGAGGCTTCTCCTCTTGAGTGACTCCTGGAAGGCAAGGGTCACAAGACTGGGGTACCTGGCAGAGCCCTCGGGGACTTCACCTGGAGACAAAAATGCAACAGGGTGAGTCCATTGTCAGGCCCTGCTGGTGGCTCCTTGAGCTGCAGTGAGAGCTGGGTGGTCGCAGGGCCAGGTGCTCAGTGACAGCCCGTCAGGAGGATGAGCTGAGGGGAGGGGCTGCCGTCCTGAGGAGCCTCTGGTGCCACTGGGTTAGAGTGAAAGCTTCTCCACCACCTCAGGTAATGATGGCCCTGCTCAGAGCCACTGCCCGGATCCCACACTCCCCCTTCGGGAGCCAGTTCACTCCCCAGTTCACTTAGAGCAAAATGATGGCTTCTTTGAACTCCCAGGAACAGAAGCGCCTAGCATGAAACATGCACATGTAGAAACAGCCTGTTGTAGGACAGAGAGGTCATGGTGCAGAGAAGTCCCCTGTGAAGTTCATGTCCAGCTCACTTAATGAGGAGAGGGAGGGGCAAGGCAGCTGGGTGCTCAGAGATCCCCTGAGTCTAATGCCACCTCCTACAGATGAGGGGTGGTGGGTTCACAGAGACTGAGGGGCCAGCCAAAGCCACAGGGCCAGTTAGTGACAAGCCTTGGATGAGCACTCAAGCCTTGGTCCCTTTTGCATGGCCTGGGAGAAGGCAGACGTAGCCATGGACATCACTTGGGCTGGGAGATGACTTTTTTTTCTGACCACAGGGCTCAAACTTCGTATGTGAATGAGGCACAGACATAGGCCTGCTTGACCTGTGAAACCCTTTTCTAACCTGGAAGCCCAGCATCTTCCACCTTAGCAGTGACTATTCGGATCAGGACTGGGTGGCTGGCTGTTATTTCCTCTAATAACTGACACCCGGGAGCCGTGGTACAGGGACACCTGGGACCAGATCAGGCTGCAGGTCCAAATGGGGACTGACTGTGGCAAATTTGCAGTTTCATTGCCTCAGAAAAATTTTTGGGAGGTGAGATCCCACTACACCACTATGCAGGTGTTTGGATTCAGGCCCTGGATGCACAGGAGTGGAGCACCTTATCTAACCAAGACCTCCTGAAGGAACATGAACAGAGCATAGTGGTTTATGCAGGTCTGGGTTGCCAGGGAGCTGGAACAGGGCAAGAGTCTGCAGATTGCAGGTCACAGGAGATAGCTTTGGGGGAACAAGGGATATGCCCATTCACAAGCCCTAGGATGGACAAATGTGCCCATTTCCCCTGTAGGCAGAGCTGGAGGATAGTGGACTTCTTAATGTGAGGCAGGAATCCTCTTATTGGTGAATCCTCCAATAAGAGACACCTGGAACCTTAACAGGACCGACTGTCACCAATTTACAACTGCTGCCTGAGTGATTTGAGTGGCTGGGCTTCCACCACCCTATAGACCATGCAGTCATTTGGAGCCAGGCATCAACTCCCCAGGCCTGGAGGTCCCCAGTGTCCAAGACCTGCTGAAGGAGTGTATACTGAGCATTAGGGCTGGCAGGGATCTGGAACAGGCAAGGGTCTATAGAGGCCAGGTCTCAGGATCCAGCTCTTGCAAGGCCAAGAGTGTGCCTAACTGCAAGCTCTACTCTCCACACATGTGCATATTACCGCTGAAGGCTGGGATGGAAGAAATTGTACTGCATTGCCAGCATCAGCGCAGCCAGTTAGCTGGGTCATCCTTTATTAAGGCATACCAGGGAGACTTGATTACTGTAGGTAAGCCCAGGACACCATCAGGCAGCCAGTCCAAATGGGTACTGACAGTCTCCAGTTTAAAGCTGCCATCTCAGGAAGATTTTTAGGAAATGAGCACTGTCCACCCTGAATGATATGCAAGTTTTGGGGACCAGCTTTGGCCCAACAGACCTGGAGGGCCCCAAGAGCTAAAGGACAGCTGACAGAATACATGCTACACATGCATGGGTGGCACAGGTCAGGGGAGTCTGGGATCTGAACCAGGGCATCTGTAGGGAGAGGCTAGGTTCCATTAGCGAGTTACTTGGGGGACCTGACCACTGCCTAATTCTAAGTGCTAATCTGCACAAATGTGCATATTCCCCCTGATGACACAACTGGAGGAATATGGACTGCCTTCTCATGGCAGTGTGAAATGGATTGAGATACCTTCTGGTAACAGCTGATAGCCTTGATTACTGGTAAGCCTGGGACCCCATCAGGCAGCCAATCCAAGTGGGGGTAACTGTGTCAGTTTAAAGGTGCCATTTCAGAAAGATTTTCAGGCAGTGGGCACTGCCCACTGTGGGGGTTCTACAGGTTGGGAAGACTGGCCTGAGCCCAACAGGTCTGGAGGGCACAGCAGCCAAACTCTGCTGGCTGACACAGTGAAGACACTCTTGGAGCACACTACTTGTCTCTCCTGGTTTAGTGTCTGAGAGGGCTGACTGAACTCCTATATCCTCTCATATCTTTACTAGCTAGACCTAACTGGCCCCGTCTGCATGTCTCCATACTTACTACCTGTATCATTTCACATATGCTTCTTGGATTTAAGGACCCTTTGGGTCTTCTTTCTCACCTCCTTCTGCTTTTTCTTCCTCCTCACCTGCTTACCTGATTCTGTCCATTCATCATTTGCTCTCTGTCAGCCAACCCACACCCATCTACTCAGTGCTTGCTGTGTGCCAGGCAGTAGGATGGGCACTAAGTATACTGAGGTCTTTAGGAATACTTGTTTACCATTATTTTTTATTTTTATTTATTTGTTTATTTTTCTTTAGGTGAGTCATCTGAACAGGAATAATCTTTTTTAAAATTTATTTATTGTTTAATTTACATCCAAGTTAGTTAGCATGTGGTGCTACAATGATTTCAGGAGTAGATTCCTTAATGCCCCTTACCATTTAGACTATCCCTCCTCCCACAACCCCTCCAGCAAGCATCTGTTTGTTCTCTGTATTTAAGAGTATCTTAGGTTTTGTCACTCTCCCTGTTTTTATATTACTTTTGCTTCCTGTCCCTTATGTTCATCTGTTTTGTATCTTAAATTCCTCATAAGAGTGAAGTCATATATTTGTCTTTCTCTGGATAATTTCGCTTAACACAATACCCTCCAGTTCCAAGCCATATGATATTTGTCTTTCTCTATTTCCTTTAGCATAATACCCTCCAGTTCCATCCATGTAGTTGCAAATGGCAAGATTTCATTCTTTTTGATTGCCAAGTAATACTCCATTGTATATATATACATCTTCTTTATTCATTCACCCGTCGATGGACATTTGGGCTCTTTCCATACTTTGGCTATTGTCACTAGCGCTGCTAGCAACATTGGGGTGCATGTGCCCATTCAAACCGGCACACCTGTATCCCTTGGATAAACACCCAGTAGTGCAATTGCTGGGTTGTAGGGTAGTTCTATTTTTAATTTTTTGAGGAACCTCTTTTCCATTTTCCAGAGTGGCTGTACCAGTTTGCATTCCCATCAGCAGCACAAAAGAGATTCTCTTTCTCCACATCCTCGCCAACATCTGTTGTTGCCTGAGCTGTTAATGTTAACCATTCTGACAGGTGTGAGGTGGTATCTCATTGTGGTTTTGATTTGTATTTCCCTGATGATGAGTGATGTTGAGCATATTTTCATGTGTCAGTTAGCCATCTTGTTTACCGTTATTTTAAACAGCCAACTTGGGTGTCTAGGCTTTATACTGGTAACTAACACTAGTTGAATTTAAGGTAGAAAATTACTAACAGTTTTGGTTAGTTGAAATTAGTTATTTTGATTGAAGTGTGATTTAATCAATGGTGAAGATAGAATGATACTTTGATAGAACTTGTGTGGAGAGAACATCTATTTCTATTTTTGTCAACTGATTTTGAAATAGCAATGGTAATATAGTAACTGGGTTCCTAAATACAAATTTATTGGCAATAAAAGAAGAGATAAAGGAAATAGAAAATTGTACTACTCTGTTCATCCCTGCTTTTGCATTACAAGTAATAATCTAATGTTAATAAAATTTAGCATTAAGGGACCATTAGGAAGAAACAAGTATTGCCTGTGACCTGATAGCTATAGGATACAATTTTAGTGACTGAAAACATTCTAAGTTTTGGGGCACCTGGGTGGCTCAGTCAGTTAAGTGTCTGACTCTTGGTTTTGGCTCAGGTCATGATCTCTCAGTTCATGAGTTTGAGCCCAGTGCAGGCTCTATGCTGACAGCGTGTACCCTGCTTGGGATTCTCTCTCTATCATTCTCTCTCTACCTTTCCTGTGCTCTCTTTTTCTCTCTCAGAATAAATAAACTTTAAAAATTGTTTAATAAAAATATCCTGTCTTTTTTATATTAGAAGTATAAATATGTGGCAAATATGCCTTCTTATCATTTGAAATGAGTGAAAGGTGAAACAAAATGGGGTGATTTATGTCAAGGGATTTTAAAATGGAGCCAGGAGGCCATTAAGGAGGTGGGCCTTATTAATGTCCTCAGTGGGTGGACCATGAACCTTTGAACAGAACCAAACTATGAATACTCCAGGGATTCTTCAGAAACACCTGCAACTTGCAAACGTAATGGACTTTTGCTCAGTGATCGTCTTAATTCTGTTTAGCTGAGATTAGTTTTCTGCCAGCAATACCAATCACAATTATTTGTAAAAAACGTATACAAGCATTTCCTTTTGTCTTTAAGAGCCCTTAACTTTTGTTCCCTAAAGGGACACAATTTGGGTTGCTACCTGAATCTGTGCTTCAAATTGCAATTATAAGACCCTAAATAAATGTTTCTGTTTTACTTCAGTTCTGCCTCTTTTCTCAGTTGACAAATGGTAGTTAGTAAAGCAAGATATTATTACATCCAAATTATAAGAATAAATAATGATAGTTATTGAATGCTGTAAGAGGATGCTGACCATTCTGGAGAATTGTTACCCTTCGACATCTCCACTATGGGTGGGGGCAAGGGAAAGTGTGTGTCTTCCCCGTTTCCAAGGGACACCATCCTTGGAGGTGTTGATTAGATAGGAAAGTAGCTGCCATGCTTCTGTGATCCAGTCAGTGTCCACATCCCCTGGACCCACCGGAAGTTTTATTATCTGTTATGCCAAAGCTGCGTAAAAGTAGTCCTTTTATTTTCAGGAGGATGGAATATTTTTTTAAGAAAAGTTTTAAAGTTATGCTTAAAAATGCTTAAACACTACTCAGGTGGGTCATATTTTATACCTCAAGAGAAAGGTGATTTGTTGTAGTACACAGTGAGATAAGTGGACATGAATACAAAACAATTTTGTGTCTTTACAAAGAATTACATAGAGGGGAAAGAATGATGCTTATTAGTAAGTCTGTAGCAGTGCTATGGCAATAGTGCAGGCTGACAGTTCTTCAATCTGCCTCCCTTTTATTTATTATTATTATTATTATTTTATTTTAAGTGTTTATTTATTTATTTTGAGAGAGAGAGAGCAGGGGAGGAGTAGAGAGATAGGGAGAGAATCCCAAGCAGGCTCTGCCCCAAAGAGGGACTCAATCCCAGGACCCTGGGACCATGACCTGAGGTGAGATCCAGAGTCATGCTTAATCACATAAGCCATCCAGGTTCCCTTGACCTTGATAGTTCTTATCAATGGTTAACTGATGCTAAAGGAGATTTGGATCAGTTGGCCTGCCCTCACCTGATGTGAACACTAAGTGTGAACTTGTGTGTTTGAACACTAAGGTAGTGATTGTGTTTGGTAGGTAGTGACTGGGATTGTGAAAATATAGGAAAAGCAAAGATGTGTTGTACAATGGGTGACCCAAAGATGTAGAATATATGGAGCCTTTCTAATGTTGGCACCAAATATTTCAAGCAAGCTCTGTTAGATTCATTATCTACTATATAAGTTACAGTAGATATTGGATGGATTCTTGTATGGATTATAGGATTTGCATTTTTCCCTGTAGTTTAAACTCCACAATAAAAGTAGTACTATTCATATTCTTATTTTAATATACTTTATTGGTTATATTGGTTTTTGTTATTTTTTTAAAATTTTCCCTGCTAGTATATATGCTTAGTCACATAATTTTTATGAGTTGATGGTATTCCATTTAGAGATTTGCATTGGTGGTAAACATTTCTTAGGGACCAGAATGCTAAATGGTTTGGAGAACTAGTAGGGTTTTTGGTTTTTTTTTTTACTTTTTAATGTTTTATTGGCTTTAAAGAAGTGCAGCTTGTTTAAACTCATTAAGAAGCAAATGGACTAAAATAGAATTGTTTCAGGCCCCAAATAAATGAATTTGAATACTCTGTGGAAAGTTTTGTAAGCAATGAGTCTCTTCATTATTTAAAAAAATTTTTTTAATGTGTATTTATTTTTGAGAGAGAGAGAAAGAGACAGAGTGAGAGTGGGGTAGGGGCAGAGAAAGAGAGGGAGACACAGAATCCGAAATAGGCTCCAGGCTCTGAGCTGTCAGCACAGAGCCCAACACGGGGCTCAAACCCATGGACTGTGAGATCATGACATGAGCCAAAGTCAGATGCTTAACCGAATGAGCCACCCAGGTGCCCCATGAGTCTCTTCATCATTAACAAAAAGTCTTATCCTTTTAAAGAGTAATAGATGTAGGTGTTAAGATGGCAAAGCAGCTCGGGGACCCTGAATTTGTCTTGTCACTGAAACACAGCTAGATCAGCATCAAACCATTTGGAACACCTAGGAAACTGATCTGAGGATTAATGAAACATTCTGCATAACTTAAGCCACAGAACTTGGCAGGTACATGGTGTGGAGAGGTGAATTGGGGGAGAGAAAAGCCACAGAGCTGTGAGAGTAGGGAGCCCTTTTTGTGGAGGGAGAACAGAGAGAAAGAGAAAAGGGAAGGTGGTACATCAAGGTCATGAAAGAAAAGCAGTTCCCCCAAAAGTAGCTAGAAAAAAAGAGAGAAAGAGTGAAAACATTTGCAGGGGACTGGACAAGAAATCTGTTTCCCAAAACCATTGTGGGGGAGAAAGGAGAGGATTTCAATAGCATCAGTATATAAACAGTAGGGTGCAGAGTCTGAAGGTTCAGAGCTCAGGTGCTTTGGTGAGGAAGTAGGGCGAAACCCCAGCAGCAGGCATCATGGTCTCAGGAGTCCATGTGCGACATTGGAATAAGTGGTTCTCCTGCTTGGAGTGCATTTGGTAGAGGCCATATGGCTTCCCTGGGGGCAAAGGTGTCGGTAGACCCCAGAGAGTAGCCATGTTTGCTGGTATCAGGACAAAGATGCAAGAGTCCAGTGAGACCTGGCACCAGGTATGTGTTGTGATTGCCATAAACTCTGAACCTTTGCCACTGCACAATTGTGCAAACATTTCTGGGGCAGGCTGGTACCTGGCCATTGTTCAGCAAGACCCTCCCCCAGGGAATCAGCACAGGACCAAGCTGTGGGGGTTCCAGAAGTGTGGGGTTTTGAAGACACACCTATCTGAGATAAAACTCTGGAGAGAGGTACCATCTGGCAGGTGGACAGCTTGGTACACCCACTTGCACTCAAACACACGGATCCACTCCAGTAAGCTAAGCAGCACCACCAAGTGGAGAACAGAACCATTACACCAAGCCCTGCCCAACTGCAACCTCCAGGCACATCCTCCAGAAGACCAGCACAAATCCTTCCACCTGCTTCATCGATGGACTATACTGTACTTTAAAGATTCAGTTCTAGGGGGTGCCTGGGTGGCTCAGTCGGTTAAGCATCTGACTTCAGCTCAGGTCATGATCTCTCGATCCGTGAGTTCAAGCCCTGCATCAGGCTCTGTGCTGACAGCTCAGAGCCTGGAGCCTGTTTCTGATTCTGTGTCTCCCTCTCTCTCTGCCCCTCTCCCGTTCATGCTGTCTCTCCCTGTCTCAAAAATAAATAAACGTTAAAAAAATTAAAAAAAAAAAAGATTCAGTTATAGGGAAAACTGGGTATAACCTCATTTGGGTTTCATTGTATTTGCTGGTTCCTTCATTTGTTCATTTTCTTTGCTTATGTTTTTGCTTAAATTGTTTTCTTTGTTTTTTTCTTTCTTTCTTCCTTTCTTTTCCCTTTCTTGGATACAGAATGAGCAAGTTCTTTTTTATTTTTTTAAATTTTTTAAAAACTTTAATTCTATTTTCTTTATTTTATTCTACTTTACTATTTAATTTTTTTTAGACTTCTTTTTCTTTCCTTTCTCTTTTTTCTGTATTCTATCAAGCTTCTTTCAACAAGCAGACTGAAACACACCAGGGATATAGCTTCCTTTATTTGATTTTATTTTGTTTTGTTTGTAATTTTTAAATTTTTATTTCTTCTTTTATTAATTTTTTTCTTCCTCCAAAGTGACAAGATGGAAGAATTTACCCTAAAAGAAAGAACAGGAAGAAATGATGGCCAGGGACTTAATCAACACAGATATATGTAAGATGTCTGAACTAGAATTTAAAACCATGATTATAATAATACTAGCTAGGGTTGAAAAAAGCATGGAAGACAACAGAGAATCCCTTTCTGTGGAGATAAAAGAATGAAAGTCTAGTCAGGCCAAAATTTAAAATGTTATAACTGAGATGCAATATCAAATCAATGCCTTGACAGCAAGGATGGATGAAGCAGAGCAGCAAATCAGTGAGATAGAAGATAAAATTATGGAAAATAATGAAGCAGAAAAAAGATGGAAACAAAGGCAAAAGATCATGATACAAGACTTAGAGAACTCAGTGACTTATTAAAAAGGAATAACATTCGAATCATAGGATGATGAAGAGAGAGAAATGGGGCAGAAGATTTATGTGAGCAAATTATAGCAGAAAGCTTTCTTAATCAAGGGTAGCACACAGACATCAAAATCCAAGAAGCATAGAGAAGACCTATTAAATTCAACAAAAACCTACCTCACCAAGACATATCATAGTCAAATTTACAAATTACATTGACAAGGAATGAATTAAGAAAGCAGCAAGGCGGGGGTGGGGGTGGGGTAGTCAACCTACAAGGGAAGACAGATCAGGTTCGTAGCAGACCTATCCACAGAAACTCGGCAGGCCAGGAGGGATTGGCAGGATATATTCAACGTGCTGAATTGGCAAAATATGCAGCCAAGAATTCTTTATCCACCAAGGCTGTCATTCAAAATAGGAAGATAAAGACTTTCCCAACACACAAAAACTGAAGGTGTTTGTTGTGACCACTAAACCAGCCCTGCAAGAAATTCTAAGGGGGACTCTTTGGAGAAAAGACAAAGCAAAAAAGATCAGAAGCAATAAAGACTAGAAAGGACCAGAGACCATCATCAGAAACACCAACTCTACAGATAACACAATGGCACTAAATTCATATCTTTAAATAATCACTCTGAATGTAAATAGACCAAATGCTCCAATCAAAAGACATCAGGTATCAGAATGGATAAGAAAACAAGATCCATCTATATGCTACCTACAAGAGACTCATTTCAGACCTAAAGACACCTGCAGATTGAAAGTAAGGGTATGGAGAACCACCTACCATGCTAATGGACATCAAAAGAAAGCCAGAATACCCATACTTATATCAGACAAACTAGATTTTAACACAAAGACTGTAACAAGAGATGAAGAAAGGCATCATATTATAACTAATGTGTCTATCCACCAAGAACATCTAACTTATAAATATTTATGCTCCCAACTTGAAAGCACCCAAATATATAAATCAATTAATCACAAACATAAGGAAACTCATTGATAGCAATACCATAATAGTAGGGGACTTCAACACCCCACTTACAACAATGGGGAGATCATCTAAGCAGAAAATCAACAAGGAAACAATGGCTTTAAATGACACACTGGACCAGATAGACTTAAAGATATGTTCAGTACATTTCATCCTAAAACAGCATTCTTCTCAAGTGCACATGGAATATTTACCAGAGTAGATCACATACTGGGTCACAAGTCAGCCCTCAACAAGTACAAAAAGATTGAGATCATACCATGTATATTTTCAGACCATAACACTATGAAACTTTAAATCAACCACAAGAAAAAAACTTGGAAAGACCATGAATACTTGGAAATTAAAGAACATCCTACTAAAGAATGAATGGGTTAACTAAGAAATTAAAGAGGAAATTTAAAAAGTACATGGAAGCAAGTGAAAATGAAAACACAACAGTCCAAAACCTCTGGGATGCAGCAAAGACAGTCATTAGATGGAAGTATATAGCAATCCAGGCCTTCCTAAAGAAGGAAGAAAGGTCTCAAATACACAACCTAACCTTTCACCTAAAGGAACTAGGAATAGAACAGGAAATAACGCCCAAAACCAGCAGATGAAGGGAAATCATAAAGATTAGAGCAGAAACCAATGATTAAAAAAAAAACCAAAACAAAAAACAGATCTACAAAACCAGGAGCTGGTTCTTTGAAAGAATTAACAAAATTGATAAACTTCTAGCCAGATTTATCAAAAAGAAAAATGAAAGGACCCAAATAAAATCATGAATGAAAGAGAGGTCATAACCAACACCACAGAAATACAAACGATAATAGAATATTATGAGCAATTATATATTCTACACACATAGAGTCAGATACATCTCACAAGCACCACTCATATACACACATATATCACACCCACACACCACCATACACAACACAAATACCACAGATATACACCACACCCACACCAATTCATACCACACATACACCACACACACACAACACACCTGCCACACACACACAAATCGCACACTGAAAAACTACAGATACAGCACACACATTCCACACACACAACTCACATATACCACAGAGAAAAACATTGCATGCACAGGCCAAACACACACTACACATACACAGCATATAAACCTCACATAACCTCACATACACACAATACACAATACCACTCACATATTAGAGATATACCTCCCACATCCCACAAATATATGACAAACACTACACATATACCACAAATACACTATATACACACCACACATACAAGATGTATATTACACAAACATACATAACATACACAGAAGAGGTACACAACACAGACACCACACACTAACCACACATACAACATACACAAACACACATACGACACATAGGTCACAAAACACGCACACATATAACACAAACACAAACAACACATACACCACACACATGATATACAACCAAACACAACACAAATAGCACACATACACTGCACAGCATACACATCACAATAACCAGACATAAAATACACATATACCACACAATCACCACACATAATGCATAGATATCTCACATACACTATACATATGACAAGCATATATTACTTAGATATACCACTCTCTCAACACACACACATAAGCTACACACTTATGCCACACATAATATATATACCTCACATACACATCACACACACACACACACTTCAAACCACGTATACACCACACAAAAAACACTTTTGACAAACACCAACCACACATACCAAACACACACCATACATATCACACACACACCACATATATCCCACAAACACCACAAATAACCATACACGGACATCACATATATACCACACACCAAAGATACATCATAAACACATGACACAATACCAAACACACAACACACAAAGAACACACTTGTAACAGACTTATACCACACATACAGCTCAGACATGTCACATGCAACAAATGTACACCACACACACCTATGTATACACCACAATTTCACCACACTCACATGTCACACACTGCACATAAATCACACCTACTCCACACATGCACAACACTTATACTATACACATCACACACCAGACACACGTCACACACATTAGCACACATATGCCACACACACACAAACCTCACAGGCATCAAAAAAATCTATAGATACAGCACACGTTTTCCCCATATACACCACAAACATACCAAACACAGACAATCTACACTCACACCATAAGCACACCATACATACACAACATATACACCACACATATACCACACACACACCACTTAAACATCACACATCATACATATCATATATACCACATACACACACCACACATACACTACAAAATGTGCACATATATGCCACACAAACCACACATATACATGAGAAGACACACAAACCAAACATGCTATTCATAGCACACATATGCCACATGCACAATTCATATGACACACACCACACATGTACCACACACAAACTACAGAAACAATGCACATACAACAATAAGCCACACGTGCATCATAATTACACCACAAACACACCACACATATATAAAACCATATGCCAAAATATACTACACATCCTACATATACAACACACTTCAACCACAATTAAACACACACACCACACACATCACACATACACCCACACATATACCTCACACATACACACCACATATGCCACATACACAAACCACACACACGCAAACACCATAAACTAGAGATGCAGCACACATGCCACACACATATACCACACATGCAGCCTACATGCCATACACATACACATACAGCACACACATACCACACAGGAAAACACTCTACACATGCCATATACACACTAAATATACACAATACCTACACTACATGAGACATATATGCCACACATACAAAACACACATCACACACACCTCATATACCATATAAGCACACCACACAGAAGCTATAAAACTTACAGCCATATACCACCATCACATTCAGATACATGACACATATACCACACATGCCACACAGACACCACACAGATACCATAGACAGAAACTATAGAACTCCTCACATACATCATACACACTGTACACATACCACAACACATACCACACATACACTGCACACATCACAGACACAACACACATATACACACATATACATATACACAGATAACCCAAATGAACCATACACACAAAACATTTATACCACACAAAAACACACGACCTGTATACCACTCATACCACAAAGATACTACACAACCCACACATACACAACTTAAAGACCATACATATGCTGCAGAAACTCAACACATATATTATACACACATCACAAATAAAACACAGAAACACAACATGCAGATCACACATATACAACACACACCGCAATACACTACACATACACCACATATACACAACATCCATACCACTTGTACAGTGCACTTAAACCACACATGAATGTCACTTATACTACACAGACACCATATACATGCCAAACACACACAACACACACATTATACAAACCAAAAACACACAACACACATACAACACACATGTACCACACGTTCACCACTCAAATACTGCACATATATTACACAAAACCCATACATATATATCACTAACAGCATACATACATGGCACATACCACAGTCACTTCACACAACACGTACACCATGCATATATTACCTACATACACACCACACAAACAAAACCCATCCACCACATGGTAATCACACACTCACAACACACCACCAACATACTATGCACACCACACATGCACAAGCACTAACCACACGTATAACACATATATATCAAACTCCACACTCACACATCACATAAACAACACACATACTTTACATACACCACACAGAAACACACATACACCTCACATACACACTGAACATACAGCACAAACACCAAACATACACAACACACATGTAATAAATATACCACCAAAACATACAACATGGATACCCTGCAGACACCACACATATGACACTTGCACAAACACCACATGTGTACCAAAGGAAAGCAACACACATGCACACACGCACACACACACACACACCATACATAAACCCTATACACACCACACATACCACACACACACATACAAAACATTCAACACACACTGCACACATACAACACAGAGAAAACCCACAAACCCCACACATGCAGCACACTCAGCACACATTCACCAGACACATCACACACTGACCATATACACACTATACGTAACAAACTATGCCACACAAATGCACACTAACCTCAGATATACCAACACACAATAAACATATACAACACGTAGACATCAAACATACACTGTACACACACCACACATATGCCAAAACACAGCACAGATACAAAACACAAAACTACCATGCACAACACGCAACTACCACACACACACACACACCACAGATAACACAAACTAACAGAAATATCAAACATGCAGCACATACAACCACACGTACAACATACTCATCACACATTTAACACATGCACCCCATACAAAACTCACATATCACAAACCACAGTTGCCACACAAGTGCCACATACACATTCATACCACACATTCACCATATACATCATACATACATTACACACACACCACATATACAATACTCATTCACCATGTTTATATCACAAACATATCCAACATAGATCATATGTGCACCACACACTCACACTTATACTTCCTCACACAAAATGACCACATACAACACAAGTATACCAAAAAACCAACACATTCATACCACAGACACTCCACAAAGGTACCACAGGCACCAAACATACACATACAACACATATACACAATACACACACCAACATACTCTACAAACATGCCACACATATACCACACACAAACACATCACATGCACAGCACACACTATACATATATACATGAACATCACACATATACCATACAAAATCACCACACATATACCACACAGGACAGATATAGCACACACACACCACACATCACACAAATACCACACCAACACAACACACACACCACAGGCACCATACACACATTTATTATTATTATGCACACACACATCACTTTTACTCCACATACACACCACACATTTATTCCACACATATACAAACAACACACATACAACACGTGTATACTAACCATACACACCACACAATACACATGCACTGAATATATATCACATACACACAATAGGTGTACCACACATACACTACATATGCAACGAACACACGCAATGATAATTCACACTTATACCACATACAGACACAACACACATGTCACACAAACACCACACATACAACACACAATGCACATGCCACACAAATACCACACAAACACAGTAAACAAGGAGCACATACACACCGTGCACATACCACAAACCACACATACACTATACATACAGCACACATAACAACATATATACAGTACTTATGCCACACAATAATCACACAACACACAATAATTATACCACATACACACCATTTACACCACACAGACATCACACATATACTTCACACACCAAATACATTACATATACGTCACATAGAAAACATACATATGTTACACACATACACACTCAACACACTCAAAGACCACACATATACAAAATACACATGCTGCTCATACACCACACATACATCACACACACAACACACATCATACACTCACCACATGTATCCATGGATATGCCACACACCTCATACATTTGCCGCATACATTTCACACACCTCAAATACAGCACACCTATACACCATACACATATATACCACACAAACACACACACCACATATACACCACACAATAACCACATATTTGTAATATTCATACACACTACACATATAACATACACTCATACACATCACATCTACATCACACACACAAACCACAAATACACCACAAACAGGACAAACCTCCACACACACTCAACATACATACAATACACACCCCATACACATACCACACACACATACACACATACACCACATATACCACACACATAACATATATATATGTATATATGTAATATACATAATATATACATAATACATAATACACATATATGTCATACATTAGCACTCATTCCAAACACAAGTACACACCCCACATACACATTAAACACAGACCACACATGTTACAAACACTCCAAACATACACCATACTTCACAAACATATACCACAAACACACACCGACACCACACAAGAACCATACACACAATACATACAACACACAAAATCATACATACCACACATCCAGGAGATAAGTACACCACACACTCCATACATATACCACACACACCTACCACACAAAATATAAGCAGATAACACACACTTCACCCGCACAACTCATATACCACCCAAACCAAACATATAACATTCATAGACTACACATATACTACACACACACAGCACATATCTATGACACATACACCACACAACCACCACACATATAATAGCAACCCACAGCACACATCACAACCCACACTCAAGACATACACCACACACACACATAATACACTTGATCTTAGCCAAAAGGCCGAGAAGCGATCACACACACACATAATAAACACAACACATACACTACACACACCACAGAGAATCCACACACACATAACAAAAATATTACATACAAACACATACCACAGATACAGGAAACCATCACACATACACCATGCTCATGTGCACAAGCCCTACACACAATATACATACACCAAACATAGATCATAGGTATACCACACACAACACATATATACCACACACTACACATACACTTCACAATAACACACACAAACCACACATACACCACACACAAACTACATATATACTACAAAACAGACTACCATAAAAATAGCCCCTACACACACACACACACACACATTGGGGAATAAGCTTAGGAATTCCCTGAGCTTACACTGATGGGTTAACAAGGCATAAAGAAATAAAAAGCCATAGGATGTACACACCCAAGTTTGGATAGACAAGATTAGGTAAATAAGATTGGGTAAACAAGGCAAAAGCTCCCAGAATAGGTAAAGTGGGGCAAATGTCCCAGTATAAGACAAAGGTATAGGAATCGGGAATCTCAGGATGAAAACATCCAAGATGAGGTAAAGAAGATTAGGTATTCAGGTTGGAAAAACCCCCCAACTTAGTACAAAGCACAAAGCTGCTTTCACTGGAAGGAGGCACCAAATTAGGTGAACAGGTAAATAGGGATGTAGACTGCTATAGAACGTCCCAGAGCAGAGCTAATTAGCAGAAGAAAGGTGCCTTATTGACCCTGAGGTAGCATGCTCTTTCTTGTCTCCTAGACCAGTTTAGGTAAACGGGTGATGCCTCACATCTGCTGTACACAACCTTCTGCCCAGTGCCAAGATTTTGTTTTGTATTAACCCAAACCCCTAACCCCGAATATCTTCAAGACCTCCTTTCCCTCATGCCCTGAGTTATGTTCACAATTTCATTGTCTCTTTGTGCATGCCCATCACCACGTTTGTGAGCCTTCTGATCCTAATAAAAATGGAGTAAGGACCCTTACTAGGGGCTCTTGTCTTCTCTGGGAACTTTGCCTCCCTTGAATTTTTAATCCTGTGTCCTGCTTTCTTTCTGAACATGAGAGAACTCCAGACCCAGAGTCTAACACACACACACACACACACACTACCTATTTCACACACACATACACCACAGAAACACCACTCAAACACTACACATAGACCACATTCACACAGATGATACAATTACCAAGTACACTACTCATGCACAACACATGCAACACATACACTACATATGTACCACACACATGCCATAAACAAAATACATATAACATGCACACATAAGCAAAGCATACACCATGCACAAACTATATACAAACTTTCACCACACAGACACCACACAACATCACACATAAAAGACATATTTCAGACACACACCACACACACAAAAGACATGAAACACATATACCATATATACCACATGCACCACAATGTCACTAAACACACATTACACATATACCACACATATAACTCAAAATTACCAATCCTTACCATGACACACCACATATAACTTGTACACACCACATGTATACCATACACAGGACATACAAACCACACATAGCACACATATACCACACAAATATGGACACACGTTCACCACACATACATGACATATATACCACATATGTTACTAACATGCACCACATGCAACACAAAAAAAATACATAAGCCACGCACTCACCACACACACCATATACGCAAGACACACAAGACTTAAAAAACACACAAACATCACATGTACATCACACACACAACATATATACCTCACACAAAACACACATATAACTTCCAAAGAGTTAAGCCTATAGCAATTTTCATTTTCTTCTACACACAGGTTTGCAAATACATATAACTTTTTAAAATAGAAATGAAATATTTATTGAGTACATATTTATTTAGCATCAGCAATGCAGGTTCTCAAGAAAAAGATGAATTGTACTCTCACAAAACAGAAGAAAACAATTTTCCATCTCCAGGTTTCCAATCACTTGTAACTTAATGAAAACTGATGTCTGTTACAGGATGCATTATACATAGTGTAGTTTCAAAGATTTAAGCATATGGACTTTCCCATATGCTTCTCAACATTGCTAACACTTATACCTTAATGAAAGAAATGGTACTTGAACAATGGTTTATACACAGTGCAGTGTTGAGTGAAGCATATGTTTGCAAACATGTATGACTTAATAAAAGATGTTACTTGAAAGAAGGTATATACACATTGTAGTTTCAGAGACTTAAGCATAGAGTTATTCCCATATAATTCTACACATACATTTACAAATACTTGTATCTTAATGAAAGGATATGTTATTTTAAGGATGGTTACAGAGTCTAGTTTCAATGACTGAAGGATATGACTATTCCCATATGCTTCTATATATAATGTTACAAAAATGATATTTAATAAAAGTAAATAATACTTGAAGGAAGTATTATATACAGTGTAGTTTCAATTAATTAAGCATGCAGCTATTCCCATATACTTGTCCCATATACTTGTATTTGCTGAGCACTTACATCTTAACGAAAGAAGATGTTACCTGGAAAACTGTTCATATGCCATTTAGTTTCAATGAGTTAAGAATGCAGCTTTTGGGGTGCCTGGGTGGCTCAGTCAGTTGAGCATCCGACTTTGGCCAAGGTCATGATCCTGGGCTTTGTGGGTTCAACCCCACATTGGGCTTTTGCTGATGGCTCAGAGCCTGGAGCTTACTGCAGATTCTGTGTCTCCCTCTCTCTCTCCCCTCCCCCACTCAGTCTCTGTTTCCCAAAAGTAAATAAACATTTAAAAAAAATTTTTTAAAAGAATGCAGCTTTTGCCATGGGCTGCTACACGTAAGTTTCCAAACATTTGTCTCTTAAGGAAAGATGTTAATTTTAAGAAGGTTAATACACAGTGTATATTCAGTGAGTTAAGCATACAGTTATTTCCATTTGGTTTACACAGAGGTTTACAAACACTTTTAATAAAAGTAGGCATTACTTGAAAGATGGCTTATACAAGTATAATTTCAATGAGATAAACACAGGGCTATTCCCAAATAGCCTTTGCAAACACAAATATCTTAATGAAAGAAAATATTACTTGAAGGAAGGTTATAAACTTTAGGTTCAATGAGTTAAGCATACAGCTAGTCATATTTACTTCCACACCTTCTTTCACAAATACATATCTTAATGAAAGAACATGTTACATAAAATAAGGATTATACACCATGTACTCTCAGTTAAGCATAAGGCTATTTTCATTTGCCTTTACACACAAGTTTACATATGCTTATATCATAATGAAAGAAGATATTACTTTTAAGAAGGTTTATACACAGTGTAAGTTCAATGAGTTAAGCAGAATACTATACCTAAATGCTTTTATACATACACACCTTAAACACTTGTATCTTAAAAAATTTTTTTAATGTTTATTTATTTTTGAGAGTGAGAGAGACTGAGTGTGAGAGAGGGAGGGGCAAAGATAGAGGGAGACACAGAATAAAAAACAGGCTCCAGGTTCTGAGCTGTCAGCACAGAGCCCAACACAGGGCTTGAACTCACGTACTGTGAGATCATGACCTGAGCTGAAGTCAGATGTTTAACTGACAATGAGCCACCCAGGCACCACCACTTGTATCTTAATGAAAGAAAATTTACTTGAACAACGGTTTACACACAGTGTAGTACAACTGAGCTAAGCATATGGCTGTTCCCACATGTCCCTACACATATGTTTAAAAACATTTATAATTTAATGGAAGATGTAAGTTGAAGGGCATATTATACACAGTGCAGTTTCAATGAGGTAAACATATAGGTGTGCCCATAAGCTTCTACCTGTAGGTTTCCAGACACCTATATCTTAATGAAAGCAGATGCTAGTTGAAGGATGAAATATATACAGTGTAGTTTCAAAAAGCATACGGCTATTCCCATACGCTTCTACATATGTTTGCAAACACTTATCAAAATGATATTACTTGAATGAAGGTTTATACACAGTGTAGTTTCAATGAAATAAGCACAGGGCTATTCCCATATGCTTCTGCACATACATTTACAAACATTTTTATCTTAATAAATGGAGAAGTTAGTTGAAAGACGGTTTAAATACAATGCAGTTTCAAAGAGTTAATCATAGAGCCATTCCCTTATGCTTCTACACATACATACACACACATATATCTTAATGAAAGAGTTTACTTGAAGGACAATTTACACACAGTGTAGTTTCAGTGAATGAAGTATATACCCATTCCCACATGTTCGTACACATACATTTATAAATGCTTATGTTTAATGAAAGATTATGTGGCTTCAAAAACACTTTGTACACAATGCAGTGTCAATGCATTAAGATATGGTTTTTCCCATATGCTTCTATACACCACTTTACAAACATACCTTAATGAAAGGAGATGTCACTTGACAGCTTATGCACAGTGTAGTTTCAAAGAGTGATCACAGGGTTCTTCTACACGTTTTCAAACATGTATCTTAATGAAAGAAGATGTTAATTGAAAGAAGGTTTATACACAGTATAGTTTCTATGAGATAAGCACAGGGCTATTCTCCTATGCTTCTACACATAACCTTAAAGAACTTGTATCTCAATGAAAGAAAATGTTACTTGAGTATGCATTAACACAGTACAGTTCAATGAGTTAGGCATGTGGCTATTCCCATATGCTTATACCCATATGTCTCCAAAAACATATCCTAATGAAAGTGCTGTTACTTGGAAAGCTGTTCATGTACACTGTATGTTCAGTGAGTTAAGTATGCAGCTTTCCTATAGGCAGCTCCGTATAAGTTTCCAAGCACTTTTATCTTCATGAAAGAAGCTGTCATTTTTAAGAAGGTTTATACATAGTGTACTTTCAATACGTGAAAATATGGTTTATATACAGAAAATTTTCAATGAGATAAGCACAGGACTATACCCATGTGCTTGTATACATACCTTTACAAAACGTATACCTAAGTGAAAGAAGACATTACTTGAACAATGGTTTATACACAGTGTAGTGTCAAAAGATGAAGAAGGAATACAGAGTCCCATGTGATTATAACATAAGTTTACAAACATTTATACCTTAATGAAAGATATTAGTTGAGGATGCATTATATACAGTGTAGTTTCAATAGGTTAGGCATATGGCTACACCCATAGGATTCTACTCATAAGTTTCTAAAAACTTGTATGTGGGGGCACCTGAGTGGCTCAGTCAGTTAAGCATCCAGCTTTGGCTCAGGTCATGATCTATTCATGAATTTGAGCCCCACATTGGGCTCTCTGCTGTCAGCACAGAGCCCACTTCAGATCCTCTCCCCACCCCTAGTCTCTACCCCTTTCCCACTCACGTGTTTTCTCTCTCTCTCTCAAAATAATAAATAAAAAATTAAAAACTTGTATCTGAATAAAAGATATTAAGTGAAGGATATATTATACACAGTGTAGTGACAATGAGTGAAGCATATTCCTGGTCATATATATATCGATACATACTTTTATAAACACATACCTTAATGAAGGAACATGTAACTTGAAATAAGGTTTATACACTGTGTATTTTTTTTTTTTATAAATTTTTTTTTTCTCAACGTTTATTTATTTTTGGGACAGAGAGAGAGACAGAGAATGAACAGGGGAGGGGCAGAGAGAGAGGGAAACACAGAATCGGAAACAGGCTCCAGGCTCTGAGCCATCAGCCCAGAGCCTGACGCGGGGCTCGAACTCCTGGACCGCGAGATCGTGACCTGGCTGAAGTCGGACGCTTAACCGACTGCGCCACCCAGGCGCCCCTTTTAATGAGTTAAGAATATGGCTATTTTTTTATAGTTTTAAGTTTTTATTTAAATTCCAGTTAGCTAAAACATACTGTAATATTAATTTCACAAGTAGAATTTACTGATGAATTTACATTAACACCCAGTGCTCATCACAAGTACACTTCTTCATATCCATCACCGATTTGACCTATGCCCTCACATCTCTCCTCCAGCAACCCTCACTTCATTCTCTATAGTTAAGAGTTGTTTTATGGTTTGTCTCTCTTTTTTCCCATGTTCATATGTTTCATTTTGTAAATTTCACATATGAGTGAAATCGTATGGTATTTGTCTTTGACTTATTTCACTTAGCAAACACTCTAGCTCCAAACAAGTCATTGAAAATGGCAAGATTTCATTCTTTTTATGGCTGAATAATATTCTACGGTGTGTGTGTGTATGTGCCACATCTTCTTTATCCATTTATCAGTCAATGGACATTTGGGTACTTTCCACAATTTGGCTATTGTTAATGCTGCTATAAGCATATGGCATATGGCTATTTCCATTTGCTTCTACACCCAAGTTTACAAACACTTACATGAAAGAAGATGTTACTTGAAAAAAGGTTTATACCTGATGTAACTTTATTGAGTTAAGCACAAGGCTATTCAAACATGCTTCTACACATACTTATGAACAATTGTATCTAAATTAAAGAAGAAGTTAGTTGAAAGATGGTTTACACTTAGTGTAGTTTCAATGAGTTAGGCAAACTATTCCCATATGCTTCCACACACTTTACAAACACTTATATCTTAATGAAAGAATATGTTACTTAAATGACAGTTTACATACCATATCGTTTCAGAGAATTCAGAATAGGGGTATTCCCATATGCTTCTACACATAACTTTACATACACTTCTATCTTAATGAAAGGAGATGTTATTTGAGAGTTTTTGGACAGTGTCATTTCAATGAGTTAAGAATACAGCTATTCCCATACACTCATTTCCATATATTTCCCAACATTTATATCTGAATGAAAAATGTTAGTTGAAGGATGAATTATAACCAGTGTAGTTTCAAAGAGTTAAGCAAATGTTTCCATATGCTTCCAAACACTTGTATCTGAATGAAAGCAGCTGTCTTCTAAAGGAGTCTTCATACCCAGTGTAAATTGGGTTAAACATATGGCTACTCCCATAAGCTTCCATGTACAACCTTATAAACACCTGTATCATAATGAAAGAAGCTAATTGAATGACAATTTACAAACAGTGTAGTTTCAGAGTTCAGCATCGGGGTATTCCCATATGCTTCTGCACATAACTTTACACACACTTACATCTTAATGAAAGGAGATGTTACTTAACGATGGCTTATACAGTTTAGCTGCAATAAGTTAAGCATACTGCTATTCTTATACACTTGCTCCCATGTGTTTCACAACACATATCTAAATGAAAGCAGATGTTAGTTGCAGGACTCAAAATACTCAGCATAGTGTTGAAGAGTTAAACATATGGCTTGTTCCCATATGCTACTGCCCATAAAGATACAAACACATATATGTCTCACTGAAAGATGTTACTTGAAAAATGCCTTATACAGAAATTTCATAAATTAAGAAAATTCTATTCCTATATGCCTCTACATATACATTTACAAATTGTTTGTAAATGAGAGAAGGTATTATTTCGAGGATCCATTATATCCAGTTTCATTGAGTTCAGTACAAAGTTACTCCAATATACTACTATACACTTACAAACACTTGCAACTTAATGAATGAAGAGGGTAATTGAAAAATGCACTATACACACAGTTTCAGAGTTAAGCACATGGCTATTCCCATATGCTTCCTTGCGTACCTTTATAAACACATATATCTTAAAGACATGTTACTTAAATGACCATTTATGCATGGTGTAGTGTCAAAGAGTTAAGCATATGACTATTTCCATATGCTTGTACTCATATGTTTGCAAAAATGTATATCTCGATGAAACAAGATGTTACTTGGGAAACAGTTCATTCCCACTGTAGGTTCAATCAATTATGCAAGCAGCTTTTTCCATAGGCTGCTACACATTAAGCTTCCCCACACTTGTAGCTTAATGAAAAATGCTACATATAAGAATGTTTATATACAGTGTACTTCCAGTGAGTTAAGAATACAGCTATTGTCCTTAACGTCTACACAGAAGTATGCAAACACTTCTATGTTATTGAAAGAAATTGTTACTTGAAAGAAGGACGCTTCTAACTCACTGAAAAAAAAGATATTAATTGGAATATGAACTCTATACAGTATTGTTTCACAGAGTTAAGTATATGTCACTTTTCTTATGCTTCCACACAAGTATGGATGAAACATGTTAGTTGAAAGATTCTTTCTGGACAGTGTTTTTACCACAAGGTAACGTATAAGTACTTCCATTATGCTTCCACACATATGAAGTTGTGTTGCAAACACTTCTAACTTACTGAAAGAAGGCGTTAGTTGAAAGATGCTTTCTGTACAGTGTTGTTTCAAGGAATTAAGTATATGGCACTTACCAGAGGCTTCGACACACACTTTTGAAAACATTTCCAACTTACTGAAAGAAGGCATTCATTGGAAGGTATTTTCTACATAGCGTTTCAAAGAGTTAAGTACATTGCACTTCCCTTATGTTTCCAAACATACATTTGCAAACACTTCTAAATTACTGTGAGATGTTATTTGACGATGCTTTCTACACAGTGCTCTTTCACAAAGTGGAGAATATGGTATTTCCTTCTAGTTACACACATGTTTTCAAGCCATTCTAACTTAGTGATAAAAGGTGCTGGTTGAAAGATGCTTTCTCCTCAGTGTTATTCCACAGTGTTGAGAATATGGCACTTTCCTTTCATTTCCACACATACATTGCAAACACTTCTAACTTGCTAAAGAAGACGTTAGTTGAAAGATCCTAGCTCCACAGTATTGTTTCACAAAATTGAGTATATGGCATATTCCTTATAGTTCCACACATACTTTTTCAAACACTTCAAATTTAGTGAAAGAACATATTAGTTTTAAGATGCTTTCTCCACAATGTTGTTTCACATAGTTAACTACATGGCACTTTCCTTACAGTTCCACACATATACTTTGAAACATTTTTAATTAGATGAAAGAAGATGTTAGTTGAAAAGGGCTTTCTCGGGGCGCCTGGGTGGCGCAGTCTGTTAAGCGTCCGACTTCAGCCAGGTCACGATCTCGCAGTCCATGGGTTCGAGCCCCACGTCAGGCTCTGGGCTGATGGCTCAGAGCCTGGAGCCTGCTTCCGATTCTGTGTCTCCCTCTCTCTCTGCCCCTCCCCCGTTCATGCTCTGTCTCTCTCTGTCCCAAAAATAAATAAACGTTGAAAAAAAAATTAAAAAAAAAGGGCTTTCTCCACAGTGCAGTTTCACAGAGTTGAGAATTTTACTTGTATACTTCCACACAAGTGTTTTCAAACAGTTCAAATGTAGTGAGAGAAGGTATTGGTTGAAATATGCTTTCTCAGTCTTGTTTCCAAAGAGTTGAATATATGGTTCCACACATACTTTATTACCAAAGGAAAGATGACCTTTAGGCCCTGAGTGCTTCGTGCTTGGCCTGCTGTGGTATGGAAGGTGAAGGAAAGCCAGTATGACTCACTCACCTGGATGATTGAGGTGCCCTCATTCTGAAAAGCAGAGAGTTTGCATATGGGCAGTATGGACAGGAAGGGGTTGCCACAGGAAGAGCACTCTCCAGGGAGAGGGAATGAACTTGTTCCAGACTCCTGAGCAATAGCCAGTGGAATGCAGTAGCTACAACTGAACTACTGCCACCTCCATCAACTAATGGAACAAGTGGTAGGGACAAAAAAAACCCAGAAATTTCTGGCTTTTGAATAAAGAATGCAGTGTTCTTGCCAACAGGGATCCCAGGTGTAGCCTTGTACAGGGCTCCCTTTGCCTAAGCCCACAGGCCTTTCTTATTCCTGATACAATCAGGTTGATAGATTGTGCTGGGTAATTCATTCTCAACATTATCCAAATCTCATCTCTGATGAGGAACTTTGGCACTCTGTGTCTCCATTTATACAACTTTGCCCTTTTTTTGAAGAAGAAGAGTTCTGCATGGAATAGCCAGTGTCTAAAAGTAATATCTTCTTTCAGCTAGGTAGTCTGGTGGTGTCCCTGGGATGGTGATATAGGTTTTTCATTGGGCCCTACTCAATTTTTTTTCAGAACTATGTGGCCATCCAAAACACCTAGGGTATCTGAAGGTGCCCAGGGAGAATACTTGTGGGTAGGTTAAGCCAGAGGTTAGGCCAGAGGGAGTATCTTGCCTCCTGTGTGGTACAGGAGGAAGGAAAAATAGATATCTCCTTCCTAGATTTGACCCATGCCCATTTGAAAGGCAGGACATTGACTCACCTTGTAGTCATCCCTATCCCATTGCTGCTTTTCTAAATTGGTCTCAGTTCACACACCAAAACCATGGGGCTGTCACATACACAGCCAGAGTCCAAGGATTGCTGGTGAGTCTCCAGTCAGTACCTGAGCCAATAGAGGGCTCTCAGAGTCAGATGTACCAGAGGAAAGCTGGCCCTCCTCTCCCTGAGCCCTCGGTGCTTAGCAGGCTACAGTCATCTTAGGAATGGGTAGCCACATTGACTCCAGTCCCTAACTGATGACAAAAGCTTAATTTGGAAGAACATACAGTTTGTGCATGTGCAGTACACTCCAGGACCTGGTCAGCGCACAGAATTCCTTTGAAGAAATAGTGTCCCAAGTCCTCATTCTCACCACTTGATCATCAGATGGAATCACATACTTCATAGTTCAGAATCACTCCTGCTCCACTCTACTGATACGATGGTCAGAAACACACATAAAGCCAACGTTTTCCCTATCTTAAGGTAGAATGTGGGCCTCTTGCTCAAAGAGGCAGCCTGTAGAGGAAGCCCACAAAACTTCTGATTCCTGAGCAAGCCAACTTGCTAATACACTATGCTAATCATTTCATTCTCAGCATTATTCAATTCTCATCCCTAATGAAGAACTTTGGCCATCTGTGTATCAATTTTCACCAAATTTGTTTATTACCAACCTAAGTTCCTATTGGGATCCATGCATATTTAATCTTTCAGAGTAATATCTTCTGCTAGTAAATGTCAAAAGTAGTCCAGCCCTTGTGACTGTGGGCCATGTTGAGTCAAGGGCCCCTGGCATTTTGGTTTCATGACTACATAGACATGCAGAGCCCTAGGACATTGGAAAAGGTCCAGCAGAGAACTGTTTGTATGGAGGCTGGTCCTGAGGTATTAGAGGGATTTGCCTTTGTTTCTGGGCCTAGGGAAAATTAAATTAAACATCTCCTTTCCAGATTGATCACATTCCCACTGAATAGAAATGGTGAAAAAAATGTGGTCCAACCTGTAGCCATTCCCATCCCCTTTCTGTATTTATGACTAGGTCTTTGTTCTCCCTTAGGAGGCATGGAGCTGACACTTAGCCAGCACCAATGGATGGGTGGCAGGTTTTCACACTGTCCCACACTCAGTGACAGCCATCAGCATCTCACATCCCAAAGGAGAATAGCCTTCCTATCTATGAACTTGGTGCTTTGTGGAATGTGAGGGGTTGTGAAGTGGAGCTAGATTTCCTCATTGCCCTACCTGATTGAGGTGACTTAATACTGAAAAGCAGACAGTTCACACAGGAGCAGTAGGTTCCACAAGCTGGCCAGCACAGAAAAAGCCCTTTACAGGAAGATGGCACCAAGGCCAGTGTCCACACTTTTGAGCAACAGCTGGTGGCACCTCACAGCTACATCTCAGTAATGCTCACCCCATTTCCTGATGGGAAAATCAAGAAAAACAGACAAAGCCCCAGGGCTTTCCATGTCCTTCTGAAGGAAGAAGGCAGCCCTCTTGCTGAGTTCTCAAATGGAGACTGTAGAGGGCTCTTTTGCCTAAGCCCTCAGGTGTTCTTCTTTGGAGAGCCAGGTTACCAGGAGCTGGTGCTGGGCACTTCCTTCTCCATATAACCCCCTTCCAATCTCTGAAGATATCTGGACCTCCTTCTATACCTTTAAACATCTTTGCTAATTTTTAGAACAAGGTTCTTCCTGGAATCCAATCTAAGTGTCTCAGAGTCATATCCTCTGCCTTCAACCTGGGAGTCTGGTCTAGTCTTGTGTCTGTGGGAGAGACTTTCCCCACAGAGCTCCCTCTTAATTAATTAATTGGGTTTCAGAAGTATGTGACCATCCTGAGGCCCAGAGCATTTGAAGATGTGCAGCAGAGGGTGTTTGAGTATAAGTTGGACCAGAGATTTGGGGAAGGAGCTGGCCTCCTTCTGACCTGAGGGTAAATGAAGGAAGACATCTCCTTTTTGAGTTGATTCCAATCCCCAAGGACTTAGCACCCAAGAACAGTTGAGTCCTTGAATCCCCGAGTCCTTGGTGCTTAGCAGGCTATCAGTGCAATTGTGAATAATTGTACACAAGATTCTCCCCAGATTCCATCAGATCCAGTGTCTTAGAATCATAATCTTGCTATTAAGTGGGAATCTGGGAATCTGAGGAGTGCATGAGAAGTTTGGGCACAGGGCCCCTTGCGGTTGGGTTTCAGAATTTTTGGACATCACCAGGCCTGGGGCATCTGCAGTAGCCCAGTGGAAGAGATTTGTGTGTAAGTCAATCCAGAAGTTTAGGGAGGAAGCTGGCCTGTCTGGGGTGAGAGGAAATTAAGAAATCTATCTCCTTCGCAGATAGATGCCATTACCATTGGAGATGCAGAACTTTGGACCTTCTTTTACTCATCTCCATCCCATTGCTGCATTTCTAGCTAGGTCTCAGTTCACATTCCAGGACCATGGTGCTTTCAGTTTCACAGCCATAGTTGTATGACTGGTGGCTGGTTCCAAGTCAGTTCCTGAGCAAATTGAAGGCTCACGAGGTCTGATGTCCAGAGGAAACTGGCCTTTCTGTCCCTGAGCACACAGTGATGCTTAGCTGGCTAGGGAGGCCAGTTGGCCTTGCTCCACTCACAAATGGAGATGCTTACACTCTAAAGAGCAGCAGGTTTGCATGTGAGAAAGATACCCCAGAGCCTGGTCAGCACAGGAGGTACCTTTGGATGGAATACTGCACCAAGGCATGCTTCCAACCACTTGCCCTTCCTCCAAAGTTTATCCCTGCTACAGCTGTATCACTACTGCCCCTATGTACTGATGGCAAGGGCAGGACACATATCCAAAGCCATGACTTTCCCTCTGATTGTGAAGGAAGAATCTATGTAGCTTCTTGCTGACAGGACTCCCAGGTGTCAAAGTCCACAGGTGTTTCTTATTCCTGTATCATCCAGCTAGCTGAAGAAGACTGTGCTATTCCTGTCACTCTCTATCTCATTCTTATACCTGATGCATAACTCTGGCCCTCCCTGTATCTATTTTCAACCCTTTGCTCTATGTTCACTGTAAGCCCTCCTTAGGGTCCATTCATGTAATTGTTCAGAGTCATCATCAGACCTCAACTGGAGATTCTGGTCCATTCCTTGTGACTGGGGCATATGTTGGCCAAAGAGCCCCTGACTCTTCAGCAGGAGAGTTTTCCCTGTATGATTGTTCATCTCTGCATGAGCCTTGAAGAACTCATATTTCTGGCCCAGTAGGCCTGTGTTTTTGTTTTTGTTTTTCCAGAGACAGAACCTCAGATACCTCAGGTTTTCAAGCACCCAGAAAAGATAAGAAAAACTGTAAACTTGGAAGTTATTACAATATCTGAATATTGTTCAGGACAAGGTCTATTTATTTTAAATGAGTGCAACCTTAATGATATATGACTATACAAGGTAACGCTGCTCTAGTACCTCCCTCTGCATTTCTTCCAGGCATGTTGCACACTGGCCAGTATCTTGACTCAGTATATCCTCATTATAGGTTATGCGTGACTTTTTGTGTGTGCGACACATCACATGCATAACCATTTCATGTGAGGGTACACATGTGAGGGCACTTTAATCCCCCAAACATGGGCTGGGAGAAGTGAACTGTGTAGGAGGCAAACACCAGGTGCTTCCCTAATGGGTTCTACCCTATCTGCCAATCTCTGCCTTCTGCCACTGTCCTTGGGGCTGTTATGGACAGCCAGAACTGTCACTGTTGCTACTGCTAGGTATGCTGAAGGAGGACAGTGCTGCACATGCCAATGCCATGGTTGCCACTCCATGACCACAGAGTGGCGTTGCTGGGCCACTGAAGCTGCTATGGCACTGCCTGGTGAACAGGGATGTTTATACCTTGGCACCTGACCCAGAAACCTCCTTGTGGCCATGGTCTGCACTCACCACTATGCCCATGGTCCCATTGTCCCCTCTGTGTCCCAGATGGAAGGTAAATCCAAGTCTAAGTGCAAGTGCTTCCATTAGCAGGGACTGGGCTGCCTTGCGTCATGCCCACCTCCAACATGCCTAGGCTTGTGTGAAAATGTATTCCTGGTCATCGGCTGAGTGAGTGATCGCTCCATGGCTCCTTAGTCTCAATGGGAGCATAGTTAGACATACAGCCATGGGAAGGGAATGGCCATAAGGAGGGCCAAAGTTCAATATTTCTAATGGGAATGGGATCAAGCTGGAAAAGGACTGTGTAACTTCATGTCCCCTCAGCCCAAGAAAGGAGGCCAGCTCCCTTCCCAGCCTTCTGGCCCAGGCTAAGTGCAATGTTCTCTTCTGGGCCCTTCCAATGCCCTAGGTCTCTGGCTGCCTGTATGGTTTTGACACCAATTTGTCAGAGGTCCTGTGGCCAAACCTATCCCACAGTCACAAGGACTGGAATAAGATCCCCAGCTGAACACTGATATTCATCTGAGAGACTACGTGGATCGAACCCCAGAGAGGACCTAGTTTGAAAATAGAGCAAAGCGGTGAAAATGGATCCATGGAGGGCCAGAGTTCTTCATTAAGAATGAGAATGAGATGATGTAGAGAATGAAGGGACTAGTGCCATCTTCTAGCAAGCTGTGCACTTTTGTGGGCTTTGGTGAAGGGAGCCCCCTACAGGCTACACGTGGGAGCCCTGTCAGCAAGGGGCCTGCATTCTTCCTTCAGATAGGGAAAACCCTGGCTATGGGTGTGTCTCTTGCACTTCCTATTAGTAGACGGGCAGCAGTGATTCACCTGTGGCTGTTTGGGGCTCCCGGCTACTGGTCAAGTGGTTAGAACATGGCCTGGGTGCACTATTCCCTTAAAAGTCTCTTTGTGCCCTGACTAGGACATGGAGCATGATATGCATGCATGAACCATCTGCTCTGCAGGATGAAGGCTCCTCAGCCAGGGAACGGAGGCCAGCTGGCTACCCTTCCCCGCAATTACCCTAGCTGGCTAAACACAAAGACCCAAGGGAGAGAAGGGCCAGCTTTCCTCTGTTATACTAGAAACTGAGAACTGTAAATTGGCTCAGGAACTGACTGTGAACTCCAGACCTATGTTTGAACCTGAGCTGTGTATCAGACACAGCCCCAAGGATCCTAGAATGTTCTAGTTTAAACAGAGCATATTATTCTGAGGCTCTTGCTCTGAATGACTCCTAGTTTGAAAAAAAGCAATAAAGTCCAGATAAGCACATGGACAAAAGTTCTTCATTAGAGAAGAGAATGGGCTAATTTTAAATTAAGTGCCTACTCTTTTTGCCTGGAAGGCTGGCTGTCTGGAGAGTTAAGAGGGCTGTGAAGGAAATCAGTTAACAGCCTGAGGGCTGTTGTCCAAGGAAACCTCCAGTGGCTACACCTGAGAGTGAAATCTGCAGAGGCGGTCTGTATTCTTCCTTCAGAGAGGGAAAATTGGTTTTGGTTGTTTTTCCTGACCTTCCCACCAGGAAATAGATGCAGCAGTGATTCAGAGGCAAGGGGTTCCTGCTCCCAGCTGGTGATCAAATGTTTGGAACCTGGACCTGATGCAGTAGCTCTTGAAAGGGCCTTTCTGGGTCCTGAAGCAGAGTGTGCTAATGGGAACCATCTGTGATACAGAATAAAGGCATCTCAATCAGCTAAGGGAGCAAAGCCAGCTGGCTACACTTCACTGCACTTAGAGCTGGCCAAGCACCAAGCACTCTGGGACAAGAAGCGCATCCTTTGAGAAAAAGTTACTGTTTACTCTCACAGAACACAGGACCAGAGTGGAAGTTTAGCACCAATCTTTGGTCTCTGCTTGTGAGAGTGAACCAGTCATCCCTGAAAGTGACCCAAGACTTAGTAAGTGCTAAATTTGTGGGAATGCCTACAAGGGAGGCCAAGGCTCTACATAGAGATGGCAATTGGATAATGCTGCAGGGCACATCTATCTACCTTCATTTCTTCTTACTGCGTGTGTAAGGCCAGTTCCTCCCTAAGCCTCTGGAACAGCCTACACACATCCTTACATACACAGCTTGACACCTTCACATGCCATAGGCCTCTCATTGTGCACAGAGTTCTAGTGGGAAATTGCAAGAGGTCCTGTTGCTAATCTATACCAGAGTCACCAGAACTAAGCCAGAACCCCCAGGTTAAAGTGGAGGATATTGCTCTGAGACACTGACTCTGAATGGACTCCAGTGAGATCCTAGTTTGCAAAAAAAGAACAAAAGGATGGAAATACACAGAGGTCCAAAGTGCTTCATTACAAAAGAGAGTGGGATGAAGCTGAGAAGGAAGTGCCTAGCACAATCTGCTGCAAAGCTGTTGTCTGTAGTGAGAAACACCTGTGGGATGGTGCAAAGGAAATCTTGTCTACACTTGGGTGCCCAGTTGGCATGAGACCTGAATTTTTCCTTCATAAAGAGAGAGAAAACTTCTTACCTTGGATCCTTTTAATACCCTACCCCTCAGGGGATAGAAAGAGCAGTGATTCAGTGGTAGCAGGCCAGGGTTCACAATTGTGTTTCAGTTTTTGTAACCAAGTCATGGTGCAGTATTCCTTGTAAGGGCTTTTTTTCTGCTGAATAGTCCTGGAGTATACTGTGCATGCTTGATCCATCTGCCTTAGAGAATGAAGACATGTCAATCAGCCACAGGAGGGAGACAAGTTGGCTACACACCAGAGACATTACCAGTGCCAGTCAAGAAACAGGCACTCATGGATAGGAGGGTCATCCTTCATTTGGGAAAAAGTCTGCAAAATGTCTACATAATTCCTTCTGAAAGGGAAAAATCCTTCTGGCCTTGGGTTTTTTCCTGCCCTTCCCATAAGAGGATCAATGCCACAGTGATTCAGAGATAGTGAGTCCATAACCCAGGCTATTGCTCGAGCTTGAAAGTGCTCCTGTGGTGCATTAGTGCATTAGAATGGCCACTTTCCACACTGACTATGTCCTGGAACATATCTTGTATGTGTGGATTGTATGTTTTTCAGAATGAAGTCATTTAAATTGCCTGGTGAGAAAGAAACCTGTCTCACCATCACTGCTCTTACACCAGCCAGCTAAGCACTAAGTGCTCTCTGATAGCAGGGCAATCTTTCCTTTGGGTTGTCAGAAACTAATGACTCTTGGTTAGCACAGAACCAGAGTGAGAACTAACAACCAATCCCTGGGAGCTCACTGTGTGACTGACAACCTCACTGCCTTAGCCTGCAAAGTCCAAGTTAGAAATAGCAATGGAATGGGAAGGTCTTTCTGAACAGCCAAAGTTTTCATTTTAGATGAGACTGGAATAAAACTGAGAGTGAAATGTCTCACTTGATCTGTCCTTGCACAGAAATGAGGCCAGCTCCCTCCCAACACCTCTGGCCCTACCAACACACAAATATTCTTTGCTGGGTACTTTCCACTGATCTAATCTAATGTCAATATAGATCTGGAAGGCAAGTTGCCAGGGATCCTATGGCCCAACCTATCCTGTTATCACATGAACTCATCCACAATCCCTAATTAAAATAGGAGGGAATTGTTCTGAACAATTGGCCCTGATTGGCCCATAGGAGATTCTAGTGTTCTTTTTTTAATTTTTTAATGTTTGCTTATTTTTGAGAGAGAGACAGAACATGAGTAGGAGAGGGGCAGAGAAAAGGAGATACAGAATCCAAAGCAGGCTCCAGGCTTTGTGCTGTCAGTACAGAGCCCAGTGCAGGGCCCAAACTCATGAACTGTGAGATCATGGCTTGAAATGAAGTCGGACACTCAAGTGTTTGAGCCACCCAGGGGCCCGGGAGATTCTAGTATTAAAAATAGTAAAATGATGGAAAGAAATATACAGAAGGAGAATGTTCTTTACTAGAGATGAGAATGGGACAAATCAGAGGATGAAATGCCTAGTACAACCTCTCAGCAAGCTGAATTTCTCATAAATAAGAGTCACATATGAGCTAAGGCAAAGGGAAACCTCCATGGTTTACTGTGGGAGCCCTATTGCCAAGGTAACTGTATTTTTACTTCCAAGAGAGAGAGAAATCTTCTGGAGTTCACTGTTTTCCCTTCCCATCCTGTAAGTGTTTAGAGGCAGCAGTAATTCAAGGATAGCAGGTTTATGCTCCAGGCTAATGCTCAAGTGTTTGGAACTGGGCTGTGGTGCAGCAGTTCTTGAGTGGTCTTTTTCTATGCTAAAAAGGTCCTTGAGAACACTGCACAGAAGAAAACCAACTGCTTTTAGAGTGAAAGAACTTTTAATGGCCATGGAGAAAGACAAGTTGGCTATCATTTCTTATATCAGCCAGCCAAACACCAAATACTCCCAGGAAGGCAATTTTTCCTTTGGGATATCAGAAAATGATTGCTCTTGGTTAACACAGACCAGAGTCAGAGCTCATTAGTCAGGGCTAGGTGTTCACTATGTGAGGGACAGCATCATTGTGTTTTCGTAGGATCCAATACTTAGTTATCAACACAGCAAGGGAATTGGGACAGGTACAAAGAGGGCCAAAATTTTTCATTTCAGGTTACAATGGGAAAATTTTTCATTTATCCTATGTTTGTAGCTCCACGTTCCTCTTGTCCCATGAAGATAGCTCCTTCCCAATATCTCTGACCCTGACTACACATTAGCACTCCTGTGGGCACCTTGAAAAGCCCTGGACTTATTTTTGTCAACATAGGACTGAAAGGCCATTTTTGAAGGACTCTGTGACCGAATGTATCCAAGACTGACTAGAACTTGTGCAGACTCTCTAGTTAAGAGCAGAAGAAATGGCCCTGAGGCTCCATCCCTGAACAGACAACAAAAATAGCTTGAGAAAGAGCAACATGATGAAGTATACACAGAAGGCCAAGTTCTTTATTACAGAAGAGAATGAGATATAGCAAAACATGAAGTAACTAGCACAATCTCCTGGCAAGATGGTGGTCTCAGGAGTAAGACCCATTTGTGGGCTAGGACAAAGGGAAACCTAGGTATACCTGGGACCCCTGCAGATAAGAAGCTTCCATTGTTTTTTCTGGCATTGCCAGTTTTTTCCCTGTCCTTAGAAGCAGTAATTATTACAAGTTAGCACGTTCTGACTTGTGACTGACTCTCAGGTTTTTGGGAAATGGCTCTCTGGTGCACTAGTCCTTCAATGGGCTGTTTCTGCACATAGCAGGTCTTGAAGAATACTGCAAATTGTGAAGTGTCTGCTCCTCAGAATGAAGGCATCTGTAGCAGCCAGTGGTTGTTCTGCTTCTAACCATCACCATGCCATCTACAGCCTTTTTAAGCACCAAGTCATCAGTGACAGGGCATCAATTAATCCTTTTGTATATTAGAAACTCATTGCTTTCAGTTAGCATGGAAGCAGAGTGGGAGCTCTCCACCAATCTCTGATTTTTTACTGAGTTATTGACAGGTCCACTATGCCTGGTGGCAACCAAAATATAATTAGAAAAACAGGAAATGGGAATTGACACATGGAGGGTCAAAATTCTTCATTTCCTATGAGAGTGGGATCAAGCTGAGAATAAAGTGACTAGTATAATCTTTTTGAAGCTGGCTGTCTTCAGAATAAGAAGCACCTCTATATTGAAGAGAGGGGGAAATATCACTGGTTCTACCTGAGAGCCCAGTCCAGAGGTAGCCTTCATCTGAAAGTCAAATGAGAATGGGATAAAACTGATTCTGGGAGCGTAAGATGGCGGCGTACGAGGACACTGGGCTCACCGCGTCCTGTGGATCACTTAGATTCCACCCACACCTGCATATATAACCAAGAAAAACACCAGAAGACTAGCAGAACAGATTCTCTGGAGCCAAGCATAGACGAGAGGCCCACAGAAGAGGGTAGGAAGGGCAGAGAGGTGGTGCGTGCTACATGGACTGGCAGGAGGTAGCCAGGGCAGAGGGGCAGCCCACCGGCAAAGCAGAGCCCCCGAGTCTGGCTTACAAAAGCAGAGGGGCAAGATGGAGTGTGTTCTGACAGCAAGCAGAACTTAATATCTGGAAGGTTATAAGTTAACAGCTCTGCTCGGAGAGCAAGAGGGCTTAGAGGACAACAGGAGGGAGAGTTGTTGAGCTCCGGATGACAGAGCGCAGCGAGGCGGGGAACAAAGGCGCTCGCCAGTGCCATCTCCCTCGCCCATCCCCCAGCCAAAATCCCAAAAGGAACCAGTTCCTGTCAGGAAACTTCCTTGCACCACACAAACACCCAATGCTGTGCTTCTGCAGATCCATCCCTCCAGCGGCAGGTCTCCCTCCCAGTGCCTCAGGGCCACTCCCAAAGCAGATCTCCGAAGGAAAAGCGAGCTGAGCCTGCACCTCCCGCCCCTGTGTACCTTGCCGATCCACCCCAGCTAATACGCCAGATCCCCAGCACCACAAGCCTGGCAATGTGCACACCACCCCAGAGTGAATCCTGCCCCTAGAAGAAAAGAGAAGGTACACACCAGTCTGAATGTGGCCCCAGCGGTGGGCTGGGGGCAGATATCAGGTCTGACTGCAGCCCGGCCCACCAACGCAAGTTATTCAAGACAGCACAGGGGAAGTGCCCTGCAGTTCTGAACCACTCCAGGGACTATCCAAAATGACGAAATGGAAGAAATCTCCACAAAAAACCCTCCAGGAAATAACGACAGCTAACGAACTGAACAAAAATGATTTAAACAATATAACAGAAAGTGAATTTAGAATAATAGTCATAAAATTAATCGCTGGGCTTGAAAACAGTGCAAAGGACAGCAGAGAACTTATTGCTACAGAGATCAGGGGACTAAGGAACAGCCAGGAGGAGCTGAAAAATGCTATTGAATGAACGAGCTGCAAAATAAAATGGAGATGACCACAGCTCGGATTGAAGAGGCAGAGGAGAGAAGATAAAAGAAGAACTAGATAGAACTAGAAGATAAATTGTGGAAAAAGAATAAGCTGAGAAAAAGAGAGATAAAAAAATCCAGGAGTATGAGAGGAAAATTAGAGAACTAAGTGATGCACTGAAGAGAAATAATCTACAGATAATTGGTATTCCAGAGGAGGAAGAGAGAGGAAAATGTGCTGAAGGTGTACTTGAAGAAATAATAGCTGAGAACTTCCCGGATCTGAGGAAGGAAAAAGGCATTGAAATCCAAGAGGCACAGAGAACTCCCTTCAGACGGAACTTGATCTGCATGACATATCATAGTGAAACTGGCAAAATACAAGGATAAAGAGAAAATTCTGAAAGTAGCTAGGGATAAACGTGCTCTAACATATAAAGGGAGACCGATAAGACTCATGACAGATCTCTCTACGGAAACTTGGCAGGCCAGAAAGGAATGGCAGGAGATCTTCCATGTGATGAACAGAAAAAATATGCAGCTGAGAATCCTTTACCCAGCAGGTCTGTCATTTAGAATAGGAGAGATAAAGGTCTTCCCAAACACACAAAAACTGAAGGAATTCATCACCACTCAACCAACCCTACAAGACTTCCTAAGGGGGATCCTGTGAGACAAAGTACCAGAGACATTGCTACAGGCATGAAAACTACGGATATCACAATGACTCTAAACCCATATCTTTCTATAATAACACTGAGTGTAAATTGATGGAGTAAATGCGCCAACCAAAAGACATAGGGTATCAGAATGGATTAAAAAACAAGACCCATCTATTTTCTGTCTACAAGAGACTCATTTTAGACCTGAGTACACTTTCAGATTGAAAGTGAGGGGATGGAGAACTATGTATTATGCTATTGGAAGTCAAAAGAAAGCTGGAGTAGCCATACTTGTAGCCGAAAAACTAGACTTTAAATTAAAGGTTGTAACAAGAGATGAAGAAGGGCATTCTATAATAATTACAGGGTCTATCCATCAAGAAGAACTAACAATTATAAATGTCTATGCACAGAATGGAAGCCCCCAAATATAGAAAACAATTACTCACAAACATAAGCAACCTTATTGACAAGAATGTGGTAATTGCAGGGGACTTTAACATCCCACTCACAGCAATGGATAGATCATCTAGACACATGGTCAATAAAGAAACAAGGGCCCTGAATGATACATTGTATCAGATGGACTTGATAGATATATGTAGAATTCTGCATCCGAAAGGAACAGAATAGACTTTCTTCTCGAGTGCACATGGAACATTCTCCAAGATAGATCACATACTGGGTCACAAAACAGCCCTTCATAAGTATACAAGAATTGAGATCATACCATGCCTATTTTCAGACCACAATGGTATGAATCTTGAAATCAACCACAGGAAAAAGTCTGGAAAACTTCCAAAAGCATGGAGGTCTAAGTAGAAATTAATTTTTGTGAGGGTAGAAAACAACCTTCAGGTAGGCTCACTGGGAATTAATCAGTGCTCTCTGTGTGGCGTTTTTTTTGTTTTGTTTTTTTACTGCTGACTTTGGCCCTGAAGGCCCCATATCCATCAGCTTTTGCCACAAAGTGAGCCTCTCTCCCAATATCACCTGCCCCTATGGACAAACGATCTTCTTGTGCTGAACACATTCAAGTCCCCCATACCTCCTGTTCCCAAGGTAGACCTGGCCGACACCCCAGGGGCACATGTTCCTCATGCTATTCAAAGTTTATGGGAACTTGGCGTGATTCCACAATTAAAATTGGAGAAAAAGCTTGACAAACTCTGGCACTGAATGTCTTCCAGTGAACACACAGGATAAGTTAAGGGAGTTGAAAATGATACACTGAGGGCTAAATTTCTTCATCTCAGATGAGAACAGAATGAAGCTGTAATGTTATGAGCACAATTCCCTGGGCAAGTTTGGTGTCTAAGGAGTAATAAAGACCTGTGACTTTCAGAGAGGGGGATCATCCACCAGCTATGCTAACCATGGAGTCCTGTGGACAAAAGTCATGCACACCAATCTCAGTAAGGTCAGGAATGTGTCAAGCTATATCACCAGATTTCAAGCCCTTTTCATCTGTGGATAGAAGTGGTTGTGACTCCAAGGTAGGATCTTGCTCCTGGAAAGTCTGCAGGATCTGGCCATGGTATTTTAGTCTTTGAGTATTTTTGTTCCAACTGCTCCATGAATGGACTTATCATGAACCCTGAGTGTCTCAGGTGGTAGGTAGCTCAGGCTTTCCTGAAAGGGGTAGAAACAGAGCAGGTCAATATCTCATGCCAACAGAAACCTGCCAAACACAGAGTTCTTACCAAGAGAAGGGCAATCTCTACTTTCAATGTCAGATTACTTGCTATGTGAGAGTATATGGTATAAGCGGTGGCAGAATTACTGGACGCTGTCTGAATGACAGCCCTGTAGTAGTTCCTGAATTTGACTCTGGGCCCTTAATCCAACATCATCTTCCCCTGTGTACATTCAAGCCTCTTGGGCTGAAAAGTTTCAAATGCCTTCTGTCTCTTTTTGCCAAAGTAGGACTTGCAGAAGAGTTCCATGGACTCCTGTTGCCCAGGCTCTCCTAGAACACTTGGAACTAGTCACAACTCCATAATTAAAATCACAGAAAATGCTCCCAGATTATCTCTGTTAATTCCCCATAATGAAGTCCTTAAAAAGGCAAAGAAGGGGCACCTGAGTGGATCAGTTGGTTGGGCATCTGACTTCAGCTCACACGTGATCTCATGGTTCGTGAGGTTGGGCCCCGCATCAGGCTCTGTGCTGACGTCTTGGGAGCCTTAAGCCTGCTTCAGATTCTGTGTCTCCTCTATCTCTGCTCCTTCCTGGCTCATTCTTCCTCGAAATAAACATTAAAAAATTAAAAATAAATAAATAAATTAAAAGGCAAGAGAATCTGAAGGGATGCGCTAAGGGCCAAATTTCTTCATCTCATATTAAATTAAGACTATAAAGTTTTGAATAAACTCAGGAATTTTTCCTGGACAGGGTTGGTGTCATTGGAGTAAGAAACTTAGGTGGGGCAGGTCTAAGGGGGGTATCCATTAGCTACACTTGGGAGCCCTGTGTGCAAAAATCCTGCATCCTGACATCAGACAAAGCAGAAAGGCATCGGGCTATCACTATTTTCCATTTCTTCCCTTCAATGATAGAGCAATGGTGATTTCGGGGCTCTTTTCTTGCTCCTGGCTAACACCCAAGTCTGTGGAAATAGGCTTTGGTCTTTTAGTTATTGAGTTTATTTTTCTATCCTCTTGTTTCTTCAAAGTATGGACTTTGCATGGGCAAACCATTAGTATAGCTCAGGATATAGGAAGCTCAGGCTGTCCAGGAGGTGGGTAGAGAGCAGGAAGTGACCAATCTGGGACAACGCAATCCTGCCAAGCACTGAGATTTCAATAACAGGACATTTCTTCCCCAGCACCAAAACTAATTGCTGTGTGGCAGCACACTACCAGAGTGGGAGCTCACCTAGAATTTCTTGTCACTGAGGATAGACCAGTTGCTCCTGACTCTGACCCCTGATCTCAGTCTCTTCTTGCCCCTGAAGAGAAGTATGCTCTTTCTGGCACCAACTGCATTGAAGTGCAATTTTTTATATTCTCGACTGTTTGAAATCTAAGCTGATTGCTTTGCAGTAGGATACCTTTGTTTGGATTGTATTAAACACACAGAGACACATCACTCTTTGTTTTTATGTCTTCAGCTATATAGACATGGTAATAACACGTTTTACTAAAGTGGAAACTCTTCCAGAGGTTGAGCTTTGAGTAATTCTGTGTCATCTCCAAACAGGTAACTGGTTTCTGACACAAATAGAGAAATATTTAAATTCACTTGAAAGACAGTATGTCATTTGTTTTTCCTGGATTTGTCAAATATACTATCACCTAGGAATGATGAGTTTTTATATTTTGAAACATTTCTGACTAGAAAATGTCATAAACATTGAAACTTCGTGATAACACATTTTTCTTTCATTTTGTTCATTTATTCTAGATATTTTAGTGAAAAATATTTGATTTTATTCTACTACTGCTGAAATGTAAGCATAAAGAGAAAATAAAAACAAGCATTCTTGAGATGGGTAAGTTGCAATAAATCGTTAGTCATTTTTTCTTTTTTTTTAAGGGATTTTTTGAATATGTTCAACCATAATGCCTCCAGCTTTGCTTTTTTTCCAGGATTGCTTTCGTTATTCAGGGTTTTGTGATCTCATACTAATTTTAAGATTGTTTTACATCTGTGAAGATTCCGGTGGGTTTTGATAGGGATTGAGTCTCGTTCTTGATTATTCTCTATCATTCTCATTTTTTCCCTTTGCTTGTTTCTTAAATTTCTTATATTATTGAAATTACACAGTATTTTTCTTTCTCTGACATTTCACTTACTGTTTATACCCTATAGTTCCATCCATGACCTTGAAAATGGAAAAATTTCATTTCTTCTTATGCCTGAATAGTATTAATTGTGTGTATATATCATATCTTCATCCATTCATCTAATGATAGGTACTTGGGCTATATCCATATCTTGGCTATTCCAAAAAATCTTGCTATAAACATACAGGTGCATGTGTCCTTTTGAATTAGTGTTCTTTTATTCCTTGGGTAAATACCCAGTAGCACTACTGCTGGTTCATAAGGTAGTGTATTTTTAACTTTTTGAAGAATCTCCATATTGTTTTCCACAGTAGCTGCACCACTTTTATTCCCAAGATAAAGGAATTCCTTTATCTCCACAACCTTGCCATCACCCATTGCTTCTTTTGTTTTTAGCCATTCTGACAGGTGTGAGGTGGCATCTCATTGTGGTTTTGATTCACATTTCCCTAATGATACATGATGATAAGCATCTTCTCATGTATCTGTTGGCCATCTGTATGTCTTCTTTGAAGAAATGTCTGTTCACGTCTTCTGCCCAATTATTAATGGGATTATTTGTTTTGCGGGTCTTGTGTTATATCACTTCTTTATATATTTGGATATTGCCATTTATCAGAAATGTCATTTGCAAATATCTTCTCCCATTCCATATGTTTCTTTTTAGTGGTGTTGATTGTTTCCTTCACTGTGCAGAAGCTTTTTATTTTGATATAGTCCCAATCGTTTATTTGCGCTTTAGTTTCTTTTGCTTTAGGAGACATATCTTCAAAGCAGTTGCTGTGGCTGATGTCAAAGAAGTTACTACCTGTGTTCTCTTGTAGGATTTTTATGGTTTCCGGTCTCACATTTATGCCTTTAATCCATTTTGTGTGTTTTTTTTGTGTATTGTGTAAGTGGTTTACTTTCATTCTTTTGCATGATACTGTCCAGTTTTCCCAACACCATTTTGTTTAAGAGACTGTTTATCCACATTGAATAGTCTTTCTTGCTTAGTTGAATATTAATTGGCCACATTATTGTGTTCACTTCTCGGTTTTTTATTCTGTTCTATTGATCTATTTTTGTGCCCATACCATACTTTTTTGATCACTACAGTTTGAAATACAACTTGAAGTCTGGAATTGTGATGCATCCAACTTTGCTTTTCTCTTTCAGGATTGCCTTGGCCATTTGGTGTCTCTTATAGTTCCATAGTATATTACTTTGGGAAGCATAGACATTATAACCATTTTTTTCTTCTGACCCATGGGCATAGAGTGTCTTTATTTCTTTCTGTCATCTTGAATTTCTTTCATCAGTGTTTTATAATTTTCAAGATGCAGGTCTTTCACCTGTTTGGTTAGGTTTATTCCTAGATATGCTGTTATACTGATAACAAATGCTACCCCATTCTCTCACTTTCAATCTGCAGATGTCTTCAGGTCTAAAATGGGTCTCTTGTAGGCAGCATATGGATGAGTCTTGTTTTTTTATCCATTCTGCCTACCTATGTTTTTGTTTGGATCATTTAGCCTATTTACATCTGAAGTAATTATTGATAGGCACATATTTATTGACATTTTATTACTTGTTGCATCATTTAACTGAACCCATTCCCTCCACAAGGTTTAGGTATATGTAATATATTTTATATCTTTTTTTGAGTTCCTTGACTTTTTTTTTTACACAAAATTTCATTTAATCGCTTATGTGTTTCCTACCTCTATACTGACACTTTTGGTCTCTCCATTCCACTGAAAGTGTCCCTTTCAATATTTCTTGAAGATCTGACTTAGTGATCATGAACTCTTTAGTTTTTGGTAGTCTGGAAAAGTCTTCTATTTTGAACGATACCTGTGTTAGAGTATTCTTGACTACAGAACCTGACCTTAAGGCTGACGCTTACACTAACACATGCACTCAACTGAGCCCTTCTTGTAAGCATTAGCACAGCCAGCGAATAGGCCTTTACCATTTCCCTTGCACTAGCTCTAACCCAAGCTATGGCAAAAGGTGCTACTATGGCCTGAATGCTAGTTCTGAGGAAAAAATGGATTTGGGACACATGACTAATACCAGATTACTCAGCCAGTAACAAAGAAGGATACAATGCCATTTTCAATGAATGAGATCCAGCCAAAAAATATGATTTTGAATGAAATCCTAACTGTAAACCACAAAATCAACCTACTCCTGAATCCATAACAAAAGTCTGATGCGAACCTTAAATTTAGACCTCAATTTAGCCTTTCATGGAGGGTTCTTCACTGCCGAAGAATATATCCCTACCACCTATTGGGCCATAACCCCAACCCTAGTCATGACTCTTACTACCCAGGACCAATCCAGGGTAGAAAAAAAGGAATTTTGACCACAAGACAAATGGAAGATTACTCAACCAGGAAAGGAAAATAAAGCTGTGCCATTTGCAATAGTTAGGATGAAGCCCAAATGTAGGACTGTGGGAAAACACCTACACCTAACCCACACCGTCACCCTAACCCTAAGTAGGATCAATAGGCCTGACTCCCACCCTAACCCTAGCCCTCAACACAACCCTTTGAGGAGTGCTCTTCAGTCCTGGTGGATAGACCGCTACCATCTCCTAATAGCTAACTCTAGCCATGGCTCTGGCCCTACCCAGGCCCAAATCTCAGGTCAGAGGTAACAACACACTGGGAGCATATGTCTGATTTAGGATTACTCAGTCACAAACCAAGAAGGAAATCGTTTCATTTACAACCAGGATGGAGCCAGAGAGTTTGATTCTAGGAGAGAACATTACACTAACCCACACCATCAGCATAGCCTTGAACCCGAATCCTAAGCCTGACCCTTTCCCTTAAACTGACACCCAATTCAGCCTTCAAGGGATGGCTTGGCGTTGCTGGCAGATAGGTCTCAATCATCTCCCCAGCCCTAAATCTAACCCTGAGCCATGGCTCTGGCCGTACCTTGTTCCAGATCCCAGATATAAGGAAACAAAGACAGAACGGATGCAAGTTTACTCAGCTGGGTGCCTAGTAGGAATTGCTGCCATTTTCCATGACCAGGATGGAGCAAGAGAGTAGGATTGGGAGCAAAACCCAAAAACTTAACCCACACCAACAGCCTAGCGCATGAATCTGACCCTTAAGCCTCGCCTTCACCCTATCACCTCATCTCCTTGCTGGCAGATCTGCTTTGCTGGCAGATAAGCACCTGCCATTTCCTGGGTGGTAACCATAACCCTAACATTGGCCTGGGGTTCTGACCTGACCTGAATCCTATGTCTGAAAAAACAATTTGGGACACAGGACCATGGCAAGATTATTCATTCATCTAGGAACAGAGAAGATATGACTGCCCCTTACCACTAGGGTAGAGCTAAAGAGTATGATTTTTACTGAAAATCTAACCAGACTGCCCCCAATCATACCATCCCTGCACCTGAGCCCTGTCTGACCCAGACCCTAAACCTCCCCATAAAATGAGCCCTCAGGGAGGGGGTACAGTGCCCTGCCAGCAGATAGGCCACTACTAATTCCTGGGACTTAACCCAAACCCCTGGCCATGGATGTGGCCCTCCCTAGGTCCACATTCCAAGTCTGAGGAAACAAGGGATTTGGGACACAAGACAGATTCACTTTGACTTAACCAGGGACACAGTGGGAAATTGTGCCATTCATTGGCCACAACCAGGATGGAGATAGACAGTATGGCTCTCTGCAGAAATGTGGCCCTAACCAACAATATCAGTCTGGCCCCAGAAGCTGAAACCTAAGCCCAACCCTTACCTGTCACCCTCAACTGAGCCTTCCAGGGAGGGCTGGGCACTGCTGATGAAAAGGCCCATGCCATCTCCTGGGCCCCAATCTTAATCCTAATCAGGGATTTATACCTGCCCAAGACCAAATCCCAGGACTAAGGAAACAACGGATTTGGAACCATGACTGATGCACATATGCTTGGCTAGGCTCATAAGAAGAAATGGTGCTATCTGCAAAGCCTGAGGTGGAGACAGAGAATATGATGCTGACTAAAAACCTGACCCTAACCGACACCATCAGCATACCCCTGAAGTCAGCTGTGAGGCTGACCCTCACACTGGCACCTGCCTTCAAATGTGTCCTTCATGTAGGTCTTCACACTGCAGGCTAATAGGGCTTTACCGTTTTCTTCACCACAACCTTAAGCTTAGCGATGGCACTGGCTCTACTTCGACCTGAGTGCTAGTTTGGAGGACACAACTGATTTGTGACACATGACTGATGCAAGATGACTCTGCCAGGAACAAAGAAGGATATAGTGTCATTTGCAACAATCAAGATGCAGCCAGAGTAAGATTCTGAGCAAAAAATCATAGAGCACACAATGAGCCCAGCATTTGCACAAGAAATCGAAGTCTGAAGCACACCCTGACATTCCCCCTCAACTCTGCCCTCCATGGAAGGTTCTGCACTGCTGGTAGATCAACCCCTACCATATGCCTTGCCCTAACCCTAACTCGTCATGATCCTGTCCTTACTCAGGCCCAAATCCCAGTTATGACCAAAAAAGAATTTGGGACACAAGGCTGACAAAAGCTTACTCAGCCAGGAAGGGAAAAGTAAATGTTACAGTTTTCAATGACCGGGATGAAATTCAAGCATAGGATTCTGGGCAAACAACTACTCCTAGCACCTACCATCACCCTAGCCCTGAAAATAATCACTAGTCCTGACTCTCATTGTAACCTTAGTCTTCAACTGAGTCCTTTTGAGAATGTTCTTTACTGCTGATGAACAGGCCACTACCATTTCCAAGTCCCTAATGCTGTGGCTCTGGCACTATCCAGGCCTGAGTCTCAGGTCAGTGGTAACAACACGTTGGGGGCATATGACTGATGCAGAATTACTCAGCCACAAACCGAGAAGGAAACTGTGCCATTTTTCAGTAACCAGGATGGAACACCAGAGTGATCCTGGGGGAGAATCTTACCCTAACCCACACCATCAGCATAGCCCCTGAACACAAATCCTAAGCATAACTTACCTCTAAAACACACTCAACTGAACCCTCAGGGGAGGGTTCTTCACTTCTGGCAAGCCATGGTTCTGGCCCTACCTGTTTCCAGATTCCAGATCTGAGGAAGGGGATTTGAGACACAAGACAGATGCAAGATTACTTGACCAGGTGCCCAATAGGAATAGATGCTATTTGCCATGACCAGGATGGAGGGAGAAAGATTCAGAGTGAAACCCTAACCCTAACCCACACGAACAGTTTAGCGTCTGAATCTGACCCTTAAGCCTGACCTTCACCCTGCTCATCATCCTCTGGGTAGGAAACATAAAAGAAGAACGAAATTTTTGTTAAAAAAAAAAAAGAACTCATAAAAGAAGTATATGAAATATAACCTATCCTTAAAACTTGAGAAAATCAGCAAGAGAATGTCAAGAAAGGATCAGAGAAATTCTTCAGAAAAAAATTACAAAACAAGTAATAAAATGACAATGAATATGGATGTATCAAAAATTACTTTGAATGTAAATGGGTAAATTCAATTGAACACAGGGATGTAGAATGGATAAAAACAGGACCCATCTACATGCTGCCTACAAGAGACACATTTTAGACGTAAAGACACCTGTAGATGAAAAGTGAGAGGATGGAATAGCATTTGGATGCAAATTGTTGTCAAAAGAATGCTGGAGTAGCAATTAGTATATTAGATAAAATCATTCTTTAAAACAAAGACTGTAACAAGAGACAAAAATGACACTTTCTCATAATAAACGGAAAATCCAACAAGCAGATATAATAATTGTAAATATTTATGCATCCAACTTAGGAAAATCAAAATACATGAAACAGTTAATAACCAATGAAGGAATTAATTGAATACAATTAATTGAATATAATTGAATACAATAATACAATATTAGTAGGGGACTTGAACACCCTACTTACAGTAATAAACAGATCATCTAAACAGAAAATAAACAAGGAAATATGGCTTTGAATGACACACTGGCCCAGATGGACTTAGACATATTCAGATCATTCCATCTTAAAACAGAAAAATACATATTCTTTACAAGTGCACATCACATCACATGTTAGGTCAAAAAATAGATCTCAAAAAATACAAAAAACTTGTCATTCCTTGTGCCTTTTCTGACCAAAAATGCTATGAAACTAAAAGTCAACCACAGAAAAGAATCTGGAAAGATGACAAACACATGGAGGTTAAATAAAATGCTACTAAACAATGAATATGCCAGTCAGAAAAAAAGAAAGAAAATTTAAAAATTCATGGAAAAATGTGAATGAAAATATAACAGTGCAAAACTTCTGGGATGCAGCACCCAGTACTAAGAGGGAAGTTATACAGGCTTTACCTCAAGGTGAGAGAGAAATCACAAAAAAACATCCTAACCTTGCACCTAAAGAAGCTAGAAAAAGAACAAAACTAGATACCGCAGAAGGAAGGAAATAAATATTAGAGTAGATATAAATGATATATAAATTTTATAAAGGAAATAAAAACTAAAGAAGATAGAAATGAAATCAGAATCTGGCTCTTTGAAAAAAATCAAAGAAATTGGTAAACTTCTAGTCAGACTTATCACCAAAAAAAAGGAAAAGAAATGAAAGAAAAAGAAAAACTAAAATACATACAATCACAAATGAGAAAGGAGGAATACCAACTGCACAGAAATACAATCAAAAGAGGATACTATGTAAAAATACATGCCAAATATTGCCAACATACACATAAAAACAAGCAAACTGAAACAGGAGGAAATAGAAAATTTAAACACACAGTAAAGAATCAAGTCGTTAATTAAAAACTCTCACAAGTAAAATCCAGAACCAGATGGTTTTCCAGGCAAACTCTACCAAACCATTAAATGAGACTTAATACCTATGCCTTTTAAACTAGTCCCAAAAACAGAAAAGAATGAAAACTGAATCGATTCTTTGAGGACAGGTTTACCCTAACAAAAGAGGTGAAGACTCCACTAAAAAAGAGAAGTACAGACCACTATCCCTGATGAACATACATGCAAAAATTCTCAATACAATAATAGCAAACATAATAAAATGCATTAAAAAAAATCATTAACCAAAGGAGACCCTGGGTGGCAGAGTCATAAACATCCATCTTCAGCTCAGATCACAATCTCACACTTCGTGGGTTCAAACCCTGCATTGGGCTCTATGTTGACAGCTTGGAGCCTGGAGCCAGCTTTGGGTTGTGTCTCCCTCTCTCTCTGCCCCTCTCCCACTCATGCTGTGTCTTTGTCTCTATCAAAAATAAACATTAAAACCATCATTCGCCATGATCAACTAGGATTTATTCCTGAGTCACAAGGGTGGTTTAATATTTGTGAGTAAATCATAGTGATGCATGTGTCCATTATATATGTGATGGATCAAGGGGTATACTTGTCTTAATGAGAGTAGGGTGATGTATGAAATTCTACACTGGTAACTAATATAATTTGCATATTAACTAACTAGAATTAAGGGGTGAAAAATGAAATGCCTTCTAAAAAGAAAATTAAAAGAGGACCTACCCAGTCATTTACTCAGTGAACTACATGAGAACAGAGTTATGGCACTGTTGTCATGCTTTCTGTGGGTTAACAGCTACCTTGGAGGAAGTTACAGTGTCTTCTAAGGCATATAGCACAGAGACTCCTCCACATGTGGCCTATTCCTGCTATCTTGCATGCAGAAATAGCAATCATCGTGCAAGAATTGAAGAAGGATCAGGATGACAATATTTTACAGATAAAGGAGAGTTAACAGTTGAAAGTCAGTGGGAAATATTCTGTGCAAGCCATCCTGGGCCTTTACTTGTGAATTCTCTTGACCAACCTCAAATACAGGGTCATTTTGCATGAATTTCTTGAATCACCATCCATCCTTGCTCTGTAACCAGCACTATATCTTTATTAGTGACCATAACAAAACATGATCTGTGCTCATATGGAGATCACTTCCAATGAGGAAGACAGAAGTGAAAGGGGAGGGTGTCCATGTGGTTAGCAGGGATATATATATTATATATAAGCAGGCTACAGGCTCTGAGCTGTCAGCACAGAGCCCGACGGAGGGCTCAAGCCCATGAACCATGAGATCATGACCTGAGCTGAAGTTGGACACAACCAAGCCACAACAGTTGCCTCGGAAAAATATATTTTTATATTGGACAAAAGTGTGATAATGTCACATGTGTACTTATTCCTAGAACCAAGACTTAAACTGGAGTGGACCAGAGATCTGTCTGGCAATTTGTCTCACCAAATTATAGCATTTTGGCAGAAATATTCTAGGTCTCTTTAATTTTTCCAAGGGCTTCTCTAATTCTGTGGCACTTCTCTTGGGAAACCTCCATTGTGTCATCTTCCTTATTGAATTTCCCTTCTTTGTTCATGAAACAGCTCAACCAACCCAGGTTACATTTCCCAGTAGCTTTCTGTATTACTTGGAAAGACAAAATAAGGATAATGATGAAAATAAAAATCCTGACATTCAAAGCCATTCACAGCCTAAACATCCAGTGCTGTTTTTCTACATATGAGCATTTTTCTACATAACTATTTTTCTACATATGAGCAGTTTTTTTTTCCACAGAGTGGAATAACAATGTGAATTTGGTTATTTGGTTGGGTAAACTGTTTTTGTTTTGTTTTCATTTTAACTGAGTAAACCCTACTCCATATCTTTATCGAATTATATTGGTGTTAAATTTTTCTTTTATTCTAATCATAGGAAAAAAAGTCACCTGCTGACAGTGTCCTAAATAGTACACAGAAATGAGAACAAGCAACTATTGAAGGAGGAGTGTTTTCCAGCATTTTCCTTAAAAAATCTTAGAGTGGCTTCACCAGTTTGCATTCCAACCCACGGTGCAAGAGTGTTCCCCTTTCTCTCTCACTAACAACGGTTGTTTCTTGTGTGATTAATTTTTGCCATTCTAACAGGTGTGAGGTGGTCTCATTATGGTTTTGCTTTGCAATCCCTAATGAAAAGTGATGTTGAACATTTTTCGATGTTTGTTAGCCATCTGGAAGTATTTGAAAAAGTGTCTATTCATATCTTCTGCCCATTTCATAACTGGGCTGTTTGTTTTTGGGTGTTGAGTTTGATAAGTCGCTTTTAGATTTTGGATCCAACCCTTTATCAGATATGTCGCTTGCAAATATCTTCTCCCATTCTATAGTCTGATTTGAGTTTTATTGATTGTTTCCTTCACTGTGCAGAAGCTTTTTATCTTGAGAATAATACCCAGGCATCAAAAAGCATGGATTCTTGCCATTTGTAACAGCATGGATGGAATTAGAATGTATTATGCTAAGGGAAATGGGTCCATTTGAAAAGAGAAATATACCATTTCACTTCTATGTAGAATTTAACATATGGGAAGGTGTGGAAGAGATGGAGACTCTTAAGGATAGAGAAAAAACTGAGGGTTAATGGATGGAGATGGGTGAGAGATGGGCTAGATGAGAGTTGGGTATCAAGGAGGGCACTTGTGATGAACACTGGATGTTATATGTAAGTGACAAATCACTGAATTCTGAAAACAACAGGCTAACTACATTTAAGTTAAAAGAAAAAAATTAACAGCCTACTCACTTGTTCATGGTCCATTAAAGAGTTTTGACAACAGGGTGATATTCTGTCTGACACCATCATTTTACATGGTTGTATCATGGTCCTGCTGCCAGAGGAAAGCGTTCATCTCTGAGGAGGCGTCCCATTCAGGGCTCTTAGTGTCAAAGTGAGAAGACACATGCCTACATGAAATCTTTGTGCAAATCTCTAATCACTGTCTTTGGTTTCTAGAAGCAGGCCCCTCCGCACCAGAATCAAGGTAATGGCAGCTGAAATAATGGCAGCCATCCTCCAGTAACAGAGTTGAAGCAACTCTCACTATTAAAAAATGAATGCCCTTATCTCTAATGTACAAGGGGTCTAGTTTTAGGGCTCTGTTGAAATATTTTTGCTGGTTTGGTGGATGAAAAATTACACCAAATCACTTGTCCTATATTGACTTTTCTAATGATGAGTGAGGCTGGATGCTCATCGCTTACAGCCATTTCCAAAATGTAACCACAGCACACTTGCTCTTTTCACTATTTTAGTTCTTGCCTTTTCTTCCTATGTCTTGTTTTTCATACCATTGTCCATCTCCCCTCCAGACTGTGAAGACCTGGCAGGCAGCGACCACTTTGTCTTTGTAAGCCTTGCACTTAGATCCACCAGATCCCCAAGCACAAGGTGAGTGCTTGGAGCAGTTATTAATGAAGAAATAGAAGGACTGTAGAGCCCTCCATCTAGATTTTGACCAGATTACTCTGTGGAGATAACTGCTAGAAAATGGAGATTCCTGTTGTATCTGAGGTAGGGGAAATTCAGAATGACCTCCACATGATCTTTCCCTGATCCAGTTCCTCCAGCAAAACTCAGTGGGTACCATTGACACAGGAGGCTGCACTGGAACACCAGGGAACAGGTGTCCAGCACTAGCACTGGAGCCACAGGCATGAAGATCCCCAAGCAAAATCAGCACCTTTGTGCAGCTGACATGAAGGCAGTGGCCCTCAAAAGTCCCAGGGTAAAGCTCTGGAATACAGGCTCCAGGGTTGAACAAGGGATCTCAGGCTTCTAACATTCTCATTTGTCTCTCCATCCCCAGTGTATACTCTTGACTCATGAGTCATCCTCATTTCAGCCAGGACAATGACGCTCCCCCCCCGCCCATTTCCAGATGAAGACCTGGGGTCCAACATGGACTGGTACTGTGCTGTGACTCTAGACTCAGTGTACACTGCTCTTACATGTACTTCTCTATCCCAAGTCCTCACCAACCCAAAGACTTCCAGCAAGTATTTCTCTAGTAAATCAGAACAGAGCGAGTCACTGATGGAGAGCCAAGGCCAATTGACCCTTCATGATTATATGGAGCTTTGGAGAAACAAAACACTCTACAGAACACCGAAGACTTTTCTTCTGTAGCTATTGTCTCACCTAACAGAGTTAGCTAATCATATTTCCAGGTTCCCATAGACTTGGACTTCACTACCCTAGTCGTTTCCTCTGGAGGCTGGGCCAAGGATGGCCTTGGGTCGAGCAAAACCTATGAACATTAGGAAATCCTTGCCCATCTTTGTGTCTTTGAGCATGTAGCTAAGAAAATGGATGATGCTGCCCCATGGCAAAGCTCTTTCTAACCTCTTTTTTTTGTCTTATCTCTTCCCCAGTGTCTGCTCTTTCTTGAACACACCATCATTATGTGTGTGCCGGTGCACATGTAGGGATTTGGATAGTAAAATGACCCCAAATGGAGAGAAATTGGGCATGATTCCTTCCGGAAGAGTCTCATTTCTAAAGCACACAGGATTGGAGGGATTTGAGCCATGGCCTAAAAGAGTTCATCCTTCTCCTCTGGACTCTTCCCACCTCTTATGATCTGGGCCAGTCCTAGGTCTCTTGATGATTTCCGTCACTCCATTGTATCATGAGAGCTTGGGTATATAACCAAAAAAACCAACAACAAAACAAAAAAAACAAAACAAAAAAACAGTTCTCCAGAGGATGTGATGTCAGGCTCCATTAACATTGGATAGGATGTCAGGTCGGGAGTTTTCAACCACAGCTGTATAGTAATTATGCTGGTTTCCTTTAGACAGGCCTAAAATCCCGCATAACACAGGCCAGTTTTTGGAGCCAATGAGAAAAAATCAGTTCTGTGTCCACCATCAGATATGCAGGGCATCACTCTCCCAATAGTGCATGTGTGCTCCCTGCATTACAAGGCACGGTAATGCAGCAAGGTCTCTGCTCAAGAAGTAGGTCTTAAGCAACCACCCCACCCCACTACCACCTACTGTTCTCAGTAGAAAAGGCATGGATATCAACCAAGAAGGAGCACTATATCTCAGAATCAGTGTACTTCCACTCCTGCCTCTGCTGCTAGGCATACAAAGATATGTCCTTAGACAAAGATCATTCCAAAAGTCGTACAGTGCTCCAATGGTAAAGTTATGCTTGGTAAAGTGTGAGATTTGGGCACCTGCAGTAGATGTCAAAGTAACATGGCACAAACAGAATACAGATGTGCTTCTTTTTCATATAAATGGACCCTGGATGTGTCTAGTCTAGAACTGATTATGGATTACCCACCACGGGAGATCACATATTATTGATCTCCTTGCTGTAACATTTCAGTATATATCTTTTCTTAAAATTTAAAAATCTTAATGCATTATGGTGTGCCTAAAACATACAGAAATTTACATAAAAATGAATTGGACCAGGGGGAAAGTGGGTAATGGTCATTGAGGGCACCTGTTGGGATGAACACTGGGTGTTGTATGGAAAACAATTTGACAATAAATTTAATATTAAAAAATGAATTGGACCTGAACAAAATTCCATTAATTATAAAATAAGTTCAGATAAAACTGGAACGTTGAGCTATTTTTTTTAAATTGATCGTGATTGAAATTACTTATTTTACCCTGACCAGCACTTTATCTACAACCCTCCTATGTGTGTGAGCTAAGTTCTCCAAGATAAAATGTCTGAATCAGGATAGAAGGGTCAAAATAGAGTTGTAAAAAAAGCAAGACCAAATCATCTTCTCATTATGTTCCTAGTTTTGTCCCTACTTATTTAATTCTCATTAGTTAACATACAGTGCAATATTTGTTTCAGGATCAGTGATTTCTCACTTATAGAAAACACCCAAGACTCATCATAACAAGTGTCCTCCTCAATACTCACCACTCATCTAGCCTTTTCCCCACGCACCCAGAAAAAGAAGTCAATGAATCGATTCCATTGACAATTGCCCCAACGATACTTTGTAAGATACACAGAAATCAATCTAACCAAAGAGGTATAAGATGTGTACTCTGAAAACTTATGAAGGAAATGGAAGAGGACACAAAGAAACGGGAAAACTTTCCATGTCCATGGTTTGGAAGTAAAAACATGTTTAAAATGTCTATACTACCCAAAACATGTTTAAAATGTCTATACAGTTAAGACAATCCCTAAAATACCATCAGCATCTTTCACACAAGTAAAACAAACCTAAAATTTGGATGGAATCACAAAAGACCCCGAGGCGCCAAAATAACCCTGAAAAGAAAAGGAAAGCTGGAGGTATCATTGTTTAACATATTCCAAAGAGCACTTAAGAAAAGAAAAACAACAAAAAAAATTCTAATGATTTATTGTGACTGAGTCAGTCCAAGAATGCTTGTTTTTATTTTGTCTTTATGCTTATACTTCAGCAGTAATATAAAACCAAATTTTTGACACTAAAATATTTACAATAAATGAAGAATTCATGAAAGCAGAATGTGTTGTCATGAAGTTTCAATGTTGTTTTATGGCATTTCCTAATCAGAAGAGTTTCAAAATATTCAAACTCCTCTTTTCTAAGTGATAGTAGAATTTGACCAAGTTCAGAAGCCACAAGTGACAGACTGCCTTTTAAGTGATTTTAGGTATTTCTATATTTTTGTCAGGCATCAGTTACCTGTTTGGAGATGACAAAGAATTACTCAAAGCTCAACCTTTGGAAGGCTTCCTACTTTAGTGAAATTTATTATAATGTCTATGTAGCCGAAGAAAAAACAAAGAGGGATGCGTTCCTGTGTGTTTAATGCAATCCAAAGACAGTTATACTGCAAAGTTGTCGGGTTAGATGTTAAATGGAGTAGAGAATATAAAACCCAAATGCACTTCAATGCAGGTGGTGCCAAAAAGAGCCCACTTCTCTTCAGGGGCAAGAAGAGACTGAGAACAGGGGTCAGAGTCAGGGGCAACTGGTCTGTCCTCAGTGACAAGAAATGCTAGGCAAGCTCCCACTCTGGTGGTGTGCTACTACAGCAATTCATTTTTGATGGGAAGAAAGGTTGTCTTTCTGTTACAGGGAACTCAGTGCTTGGCAGTAATATGCTGGCCCAGAAGGTCACTCCCTGCTGTCTACCCACCTTCTGGAATTACTGAACTTCCTTCTGAGACACCAAAGGTTTGTCCATGCTATGCCCATGCCTTGAAGATGTAAGGATAGAAAAAATAAACACCATAACTAAAAGACCAGAGCCCATTTTCACAGACTTGGATGTGAGCCAGGAGCCATACAAGAGCCCCCAAATCACCATTGTTATATTACTGAAGAAAAGGAAGGGAAAGTAGTGAGAACATTTTTGCGCACAAGGCTCCTAAGTGTAGCTCAAGGATGTTCCCTTTAGATCTGGCCCATTCATGCTGGTGAGGACACAACCCTTGCAAGGGAAAAGTGCTAGTGACTGCTTGTGAAGCTTTATACCATTTTCATGTGAGATGCAGATATTTGCCCCTCAGTGCATCTTTTCAGATTCCCTTGCTCCTTCAATGAGGACTTTATTACTGGACATTCACGGACATAATCTGGGGACAATTTCTGATTTTAATCATGGAGTTGTGACTAGTTCTCAGTAATATGGGATGGCCTGGGCAACAGGAGTCCATGGAATTCTGCAAACTCTACCTTGGCAAAAAGAGGCATAAGGCACTAGAAACTGTTCAGTAGAGGAGGTTTTTATGTGCACAGGGGCAAGTGATATTGGGAAGGATCCAATCTCGTTTCTGAAGCAAAGGACCTAGGGTCAAATACAGGAGCTACAGGCTATAATTCAGACAGCACTCAGTAATTGTTGGGGATCTTGCACTCGCACCGTGTGTCATCATATAGCAATTAACTTCTGATATCATAAAGGAAAATTGACCTCTTGCCAGTAAGAACTCTGTGTTTGGCAGGATTCTGTTGGCATGGGACCATTGCCGTACCCTCTGTCCACCCCTTTCAGGAAAGCCTGAGCTACCTACCTCCTGAGACACTAGGGTTAATGCATGCAAAGTCCATTCACCTAGGACGTTAGGGTACCAAAGTACTCAAAGACTAAAATATCGGAACTGAATCTGCAGACTTGGCAGTAGCAAGATCCTACACAACTATGTCAACAGAAAGCAAGGGCTGGAAAGCTGGTTTTAGCCCCATCGGCCATCTTTTGTGTACTTTATTCACTTCTCCAACAAGAAGATCAAAGTTTGAGCATGAGCATTGTTCTTACCCAGATGTCAGGGCAGAGAGTGCATTCAAGGATTCTAGGACCAGAAGCCACAGACATGGCTGCCAGTCAGCATAGGGAAGCCAACATTCAGATAGACGATGAGTGCCTCTACCCACTGAATAGAAGAGTAAGACAAGAGTCAGAAGCCTTCCTGCCCCATCATCGTTTGGATCCAGTGTTCTTGTGGCTGGTGTTCCCTTTCATCCCTGCCCCACAGGTGTTTCCTTCTTACTCTCAGGACACCAAGTTGCCTAGGAAATGGTGCTCATGTGAAATGTCCCAGCTTCATTCAATTTTCACCAAGGTGAAAAACTGGTCCTCAGTGTGTTACTTTGGATTTATTACTATTAATTATTGCTGTTATTGTTAATAGTGTGAAGAAAGACCTGTATATAATATGGGCTTGGGGAAGGGAAAGTCAAATGGCAAGTTTACAAGGAGACTTCCATATGTTAAGGACTCACAGATTAGTGGAGGCCTAACTATTGTCAAGCTAAATTTGTCCTGTGTTCCCCCTGGCAAAACATTAACATTAAGACAGTAGGGACATCCTGGAGAAGCATTTTACTCAGCCTCAAGGAATTGTCAATGTGGGCTGGAGGTGACAAGGAAATTACATTTAATTTTTTTTTATTTTTTGAGAAATGGGGAAGAAAGAGAAAGAGCATGTGAGAGAATATACACTGAGAGAGGGGCAGAGAGAAAGGGAGACACAGAATCTGAACCTGAGTCCAGGCTCTGAGCTATCAGCACAGAGCCCCTACAGGCCTAGAACACAAAAACTGTGAGATCAGGACCTCAATTAAAGTCTGAGACTTAAGACACTCAGCCACCCAGTCACCCCAGGAAATTCAGTTTTTTATGCCAATTCCTTCTTGTCTTTGTTCCTCCCATCACTATGGATGGCAGGTGATGTTGGAACTCCAAGGAACCGGGTCCACAGTTTTCTGGAGATAAGACATCTGTCTTTTACTTGTAATTTACTAAGATACTTATAAATTGATGAAGGCTCTATCAGTTTACCCATTTGTTTTATGTTCTTTCTTTTGTCCTTCTGCAGCCAGGGGCGCCTGAGGAATGTCACACATATCCCTCCTGGGAGTGGGGAAGATAATGTTGTTTGGCTCTCAGCTTTCCTTCTACTCCCTCATGAAGCAGATGGATAGTTCCCATTTACCCGGCCCAGGTGTGTTTGTTCCTTCAGAAAACAGCTTGCCAGGAGATTTTGATATTCTCTTTATTCCAGAAGTATCCTATTCTCATATGATGGAGACATTTGGCTTTCTATATATCCATTCCCATCCCTTCTCTTCTTTTAAGTCCTCACTGTGAGGAATTCAAGGACAGACCTAAGAGCAATGCCTCCTCATTTTAACTAGAGAGCCTAGTTATCCTGACCCTGGCATAAGTTGGGCAAAAAGCCCCTTAGGACTTGCCTTTTTTAAATATTTTGACAATAAAAATACATAGGGTACATAGCATCCTCACTTGTAGGGAGAAGAGCAACAGAGCTAGTCACTTTCTTCCCAGTTTTATTCCATTACCTGCTGAAATGAAGGTCTTTGACCCATCATGTATCCATTGTGATCTCTTAGCTGTTTTTCTAAGGAGGTCTTGAGTCACACTGAGATGGAACAGGGCTTGTTCTCACAGAGTGAATGTCCAGGTATTAGCTGGACATTAGCCAGCTCTCACTCCATTCTAAGCTATGGTTGCCTAAAGAAATCAGTTTATGATAACCCCAAAGAAGGATTAACTACCAGTTACTGAGATTATGGGGCTTGACACTGAGGGGAGTAGGCACAGTGATGGTTACCCAGTGTGCCTCCTTCCCCTCGCTGCTTGAGGTAACTTCACATGGAAAAGCAAATGATTCTCAGATGGACATTTAGCTTCCAGAACCGGCCAGTGCATTGCTTGTTCAAGGAATACTTCTACAGAGCCAGATTCCAAACACATAAAAGTCAAAACTCATTACACCAAAAACCACTTTCCACTGTGACGTACCCTGACCTAGGGTAAGAAATCCACTCAGTGCCAGAAGTTTCTCATCTTTTTCTGAAATCCCAAAGGAAGAATTCTTGCAAAATTTGTTGCCACTATAGCCAATGGAGGATTTCTTTGACCCAGTCAAAAGGTGTTTCAAATTCCCAAGAGAGCCAGCTTGCCCAGAGTGTACTGGTCACTTCATTCTCAGATTTATCCCATTCTCATCTGATAAGGAGCATTTTGGCATTCGTATCCATTTCCGTAATTTTTCCCTTATTCAAACTGGGTCTTCCCTGTGAAACATTCCCAGCCAGCTTCCAAAAGAGATCTCCACAGCTTTTAACTGGGTAGTCTCATTGAGCTCATCTTATTCAGGTGTAGGTTGAGCAGCAGGGCCCCTTGAGACTTTCATAACTATTTTGACAATGGGAAACCTAAGGCATTGGAAGGTTCCCAGAACAGAACTGCCCATAGACCAAGTTCAGAGGAGCTGGGAGGAATCTGGTCTCCCTTTTGGGGCGAGAAGGACTTAAGCTGCTCATTTCATTCTCAGCTTTATGCTGTCCTGCAGTGAAGAACTTGGGCCATTGATATCTCCATTCCCATCCTTTGGCACTTTTTCTACCTAGGCAATCACCGTGGGGATTTCAGTCCCCCTCATTTGCGTTTCAGAAGTATGTGGACAATGGCAGGCATAGGGCCCTTGAAGGTGTCCAGCAGAGTGTCCATGTGTAGGCAATGCCAGGGTTTGGGAGGGAACTTGCCTTACTTCTGCTTGAAGGAGAAACCATGTTAGATATTTCCTTCCCAGCTTTATCTTAATCTTATCTGTAATGTAGAAGCTTGGCCTTCCTTATAGCCTTTCCCATCTATTTTCTGTTTTATTAACTAGGTCCAGGGTCACAACCAAGTAGAAATGGTCTGTCAGCCACATAACCAAGATCCAGGATTTGTGATGCAGTACCACTCTGGTACTGTGCTATGTGAGAGCAGCCAGTTCCTTTATCCCAAAGAAGAATGACCCTCCTGTCCATGAGCACCTGTTGCTTGACTGGCCCAGGTAATCTCTGTGATGGGTAGCCAGCTTGCCTTTCTCCCTTGGCTGATTGAAATCTCTTCATCCTCTAAGGCAGATGGATTAGGCATGCCCAGCAGACTGCAGGAAAATTCAGCCCACAAAAGCCTTTACAAGGAATATTGCACCATGACTTGGTTAGAATACCTCAGACACCAATGGGACCCTGCTACCTGCTACCACTGAATCACTGATCTTTCTGTGCCCTGAGAGGTCGGGCATACAAAGGAGCCAAAGTCAGGAGCCTTCCATCTCTTTCTGAAAGAAAAGTGTAGGCCTCATGCCAACTGAGCATCCAGGTGTAGTCATTGGATGTTTCCCTTTGCGTCTGCCCATGGGTGTTTCTTACAATAGACAACAGTTAACTTCTCAGGAGATTGTGCTGTGTGTGCATCTCAGTCTCAATCTGCTCTCCTTTGTAATAAAGCAATTTGGCCCTCTGTAGATTGATTTCCATTCTTTTGCACTTTTTTCTTCAACCCAGGATCTCGTTGGCCTCCATTCACAGTGTTTCAGAACAATGTCTTCCACTTTAACCCGGGGTCTCTGGCTGAGTACTGATGACTCAGGCATAGGTGGGCAATGGAACCTCTTGTAACTACCCATTAAAAGTCTTTTCAGAATGAGAGGGCCTGCACACATGAAGTTGCCAAGCAGGGTATGTATGGATGTCTGCAGGCAGTCCCAGATATTTTGGGAGGGGCAAGCCTTACACATGCAGCAAGGACAAATGAGGTAGATGTACATGCCCAGGATTTTCCCATTCCCATCTGTAATGTAGAGACTTGTCTTCCCTTGTTGATATTCCCACCAACTGACTATGTTCTAAGTCTTGGGACACATTCAGGGATGATGGGGCTTTCACTCACTTCACCAGGCAGAGCCCAAAGATTGGTGCTAAAATCTCAGTCTGCTCCTGTGCTCCTGAGAGCAAACAATAACTTCAAATCCAAGGAAGGATGACCTTCTTGTACATGAGTGCTTGGTGCTTGGCCAGTAAGTGCAGTGAAGGGTCGACCTCCCTCCATTGTGTCTCACAGATGGTTCCCATAGGCAGAGTATACTTCAGGACTTGGTCAGCACAGAAAGGGCTCTTTAAAAAAGAATTGCATCAGGTCCAGGTTCCAAACACTTGACCACCATCTGGGAGCAGGAACACTTTGCCTCTGCATCAATGGTGCATCTATTTCCAAATGGGAAGGACAGGAAACACCACCAAACCCAGTTTCCCTTCTGTTTCTGAAGGAAGAGCACAGACCGCCTTCAGAATTGCCCTCTCAGATGTAGCCAGTGGAGGATAACTTTGACCACAGCCCTCACGTGTTTCTTACTCCACACACAGCCTGCCAGGAGAGAGTAGGCAATGAATTCTAACTTTAGCCTATTCTCTTCTGTAATGAAGAAATTTGTCCTCAGGGTACTTATTTGATTTTATTGTTCTATTTCTCAAACTAGGATCTACATGAGAGCCATTCAGAACAAGAGCCTCAGAAGAATGCACTCTGTTTCAAGTAGCACATTGCAGGATGCTTGGGTCTGTGTAAGGTACACAGCCCAAGTCCAAACATTGGTGTGGAGTTCCCCATCAGTTCCTGAGCCAATTGACAGCTCTCAGTGTCAGGTATGCCAGAGAAAAGCAGGCCCCTCTGTCTCTGGGGTCTTGGGGCTTAGTCAGCTAGAGTCAATGCTGGTTTCCCTCCCCCGGATGACAGAGGTGACTTCATTCTACAGATTACTTGGTTCATGCATGTGCTCTGTGTTGCAGGCCCTGAATCATGCCCAAAGGGAATTTGAGAGTGAATATTGGACAGACCAGGTTCTAACCACTTGATCATCACCCAGGAGCCCCAAACAGCTAGAGTTGAACCACTGCCGCCCCTGTCCTCTAATGAAGGACAAGAAACAGACCCAGGTCCAGAGTGTTCCCTCTCGGTGAAGGAAGAATGCAAGCCTTGCTCACAAGGCTCCTGGGTGTAGCCTGTAAAGGGCTCCTTTCACCATAGTCCACAGGTGTTGCTTATTCCTGAGAGAACCAGTTTTCTAGAAGATGGAACACGAGTCACGTCATTTTCCACATCATCCCATTCTCATTCTTAATGAAGAACTCTGGCCCTCTGTGAATCTTTTCTCACCCCTTTGCTCTATTTTCAAAGTAGTTCCTCTCTGGAGTCCATTCCATATAATCTTTGAGAGGAATATCCTTGGTGTTCATCTGGGGATCCTAGTCCCATCCTTGTGACTGTGCGATAGGTTTGGTCACAGGGCCCCTGGCAAGTTGGTGTCAAAACCTTGCAGGAATTCAGAAGCCTAAGGCAGTGGAAAGGCCCAGGTTAGAACATTTGCACTTAGCCTGGGCCGGAGGACTGGGAAGGGAGCTGGCCTCTTTTCGTGACCGAGGGAACATGAGGTAACACAGCCCCTTTCCAAAGTGGTCCCATTCCTGTTAATATTGAACTTTGTCCCTCCTTATGGCCACTCCCTTCCCATGGCTCTATGTCTAAATATGTCCCCATTTAGGCTTAGTAGCCATGGAACTGCCACTCACCAAACCCAAGTCCAGGGATAGATTTTCACACCAGCCTGTACATGTTGGAAGTGGGTCCAAAGCAAGGCATCCCAACCCCTGCTTAAGAGAGCACTTGCACTGACTCAAACTTGGATTGACCATCCTTCTGGGCCACAGAGGTGTCAGTGGGACCACAGGCATCGGTTGTGGGTGCAAGTCACCACCACAAGGAGGTTTCTGGGTCAGGTGCCAGAGCATGAACAGCCCTGTCCATCAAGGCAGTGTTCTAATAACCTCAGTGGCCCAGCAAAGCCATTCTGTGCTCATGGTGTGGCAACCATTCCACGGCCTGTGCAGTGCTGTTCTCCTTCGACATACTCAAAAGTAGCAAATGTGACAGTTCTGGGTGGCAGGACTAGGTTCACAACAGCCCCAAGACCGTGGCAGAAGGGTGGGACTGGCACAAAGAGTGGAACCCGTTACAGAAGCTAATGGATGTTTGCCTCCTTACCAGCTTACCTCTCCCAGCCCATGTATGGAAGATTACCATGTATGGAAGTGTGACCCCCTATGAAATGGATAAGCATGATATGATGAGGTGAAGAAACCCAGGGATAACCTATATTGAGGATGATCTGAGTCAAGATGCTGGCCAGTGTGCAATATGCCTGGAAGAAATGCAGAGGGTGGTACAAGTGCAGGGTTGCTTTGTCTATTCATATATCATTGGGGTTGCAAACATTTGAAACAAATACATCTTGCCCTGGGCATCATTCAAATACTGTAACAAATTCCTATTTTATAGTTATTCTTGTCTTTTCAAAGTGCGTGAAACCCGAGAGGCTCTGAGGGTCTTCTGTGGCAAAAGAAAAACAAAACCACAGGACTACTTGGCCAGAAATCTGAGCTCTGTGAGACTCCTATATCTTCAATTTCCTCAGGAGCTGACTGGGAAAGTGGCACCATTCATACGGCCATGGCTCCTGGAACTTGAGCGGAGACCTAGTTAGGAAAATAGCCTTGGGATGTGCATGAGCACAAGCAGTGCCATGTTCTGCATCTCCAAGGGGCTGGCATCCATCAACAAAAAAGATACGGTTCCTAACTCTATCCAGACAGGACCTTACAAAGCTTGTAACTCAGTTGTGTATGGGAGAGTTACATGGTCCCAGGGTGTGAAGTGAGAAACCAAATTAGAAAATCAGCAATGGCAGAGGGATGGCCACAACGTGAGTCAAATCTATCCATTCAAATGGGCATGAGGGAAACCCAGGAAGGAGACCTCCAATTTTCCTTCCTTTTGTCCCACAAAGGAGGGGGGATCCACCACTAACCTCTGGCTTAGCCTACCCACAAGCATTCTCCCTCGGCACCTTCACACATCTTAGGTTTGGAGAAGGCCACATTATTCTGAAAGCAAATTGAGAAGGACCCAATGAAATATCTCTGTTACCAATCATAAGGACACCACGAAAAGTGCAACCAGAAAAAAAGCGGCTATTACTCTGTCTGTTTGGAATAGTTTCCTCGCAAACCCACTATCAACAAAAGGGCTAAAGGGTGGAAGAGGAGACACCCACTGCCAGAGTTGGTTATCACGCATGAGATTTGGAAAATGTTGAGAATGAAGTACCCAGAGCAGTCTCCTGTCAATTGCGTTGTATTTGGAATAAGAAAGACCTGTGGGACTAGCCATGGGAACCCCCTGAACTACTACGCCTGAGAGCCCTGTCAGCAAGAAACCTGCATTCTTTCCTTGGGAACCAGTGATTTATTCCTTGGGAGCCAGTGTCTATTCATGTTTTCTGCCCATTTCTTCATTGGGTTATTTGTTTTTCGGGTGTGGAGTTTGGTGAGCTCTTTATAGATTTTGGATACTAGCCCTTTGTCCGATATGTCATTTGCGAATATCTTTTCCCATTCCGTTGGTTCCACCCTAGGTGGTAATCCCTTCCTTCTGTCGTGGTCCTTGGGGCTGTTGTGGGCCTAATCCTGCTAGCCAGAACTGCTACTGTTGCTACTGTTGAGTATGCTGAAGGAGGACAGCACTGCACAGGCCGATGCCATGGCTGCCACTTGACCACAGGTCATTTTGCTGGGCCACTGAGGCTGCTGAGGCATTGCCTGATGCACAGAGCTGTTCATGCCTTTGCACCTGACCCAGAAATCTCACTGGGTGGTGACCTGCACCCAATAATGATATCTGTGTTCCCCTGGACCAGCTGTGCCCCAGATGGAAGGTAAATCCAACACTAAGTGCAGTGCTGTCATTAGTAGTGGTTGGGCGGCCTTTATTGGGACCCACCTCCAACATGCACGGGCTGGTGTGACAATCCATCCCTGGGCGTGGGTTGACTGAGTGACAGCTCTATGGCACCTAAGTCTAAACAGGGAAATAGTTAAAGAGCCACGGGAAAAGAGTGTCCACAAGGAGAGCCAAAGTTCCAAATATCCAATGGGAATGGAAATGGGAACAATTTGGAAAGGGACTGTGTAAATTCATGTTCCTTCAACCAAGAAAGGTGTCTATCTCCCTTCCCAGTCCTCTGCCCAGCCTATTTGCAAATGTTCTAGCCTGGGCCCTTCCAATGACCTAGACCTCCATAACCATGCCTGCATGGTTATTACATCAACTTGCCAGGGTCCTGTGGCCAAACCTATTACACAGTCACAAGGTTGAGATGAGGGTGTCCAGCTGAACACCAACGATATTCCTCTGAGAGACTACATGGACTGCATCTTAGAGAGGACCGAGTGTGAAAATAGAGCAATAGGGTGAAAATGGATCCACAGAGGGCCAGAGTTCCTCACTAGGAATGAGAATGGGATCATGTGGAGAATGAAGTGACCAATGCCGTCTCCTCGCAAGCTGGCTCTCTCAGGAATAAGCGGGACGTGTGGACTTTGGTGAAGAGAGTACTTTACAGGCTACACCCAGGAGTCTTATCGGCAAAAGGTCGGCATTATTCCTTCAGAAAAAGAGGAAAAGCCTTGGATTTGGGTCTGTTTCTTGCCCTTTACCATCAGAGGAAATGGGCAGCAGTGATAAAGCAGTGGCTGTTTGGAGCTCCTGGCTGACGGTTAAGGGGTTAGAACCCGGCCTGGATCTGATACTCACTTCAAAGTCTCTATGGGCACTAATCACGGCCTGAATCAGACTGATCATGCCTGAACCATGCACTCTGCAGGATGAAGGCACCTCTGTCAGCCAGGGGAGGGAGGCCAGCTGGCTTCACATCCCTGAAATTACTCTAGCTAAGCATCAAGCACCCAGGGACAGAGGGGCCTGCTTTCCTCTGGGATACCAGACACTGAGAGCTGTCAATTGGCTCAGGAACTGACTGGAAACTCACCACCAATGTTTGAACCTGGGTTGTATACCCGACACAGATCCTGGAAGGTTCAAGTGTAAACAGGGTACATTCTTCTGAGTCTCTTTCTCAGAATGGCTCCCAGGTAGAACCTGGTTTGAAAAAAAAAGAGCCACACAATGCAAATAGGCAACCTGAAGACCAAAGGTCTCCATTACGGAAGAAAATGGGCTAAAGTTAGAATTAAATGCCCACTTCTATCTTCTGTCAGGCTGGCTGGCTGGGGAGTAAGACAGACCTGAGGGGTAGTGTAAAAGGAAAACTCCATTGGCTACACCAAAGAGTAAAATTCTGCAGATCTGCATTGTTCATTAACAAACAGGAAAAGCTGGATTTGGTGGTTTTTCCTGTCCTTCCCATCAGGAAAGAGAAGCACCATTGACTTTGAGGTAAGGAGTTTCTCCATCTAGCTGGTGATAAAGTGTTTGGAGCCTGGACCTGATGCAGTGTTCTTGAAAGGGCCCTTTTGGTTCTGATTAGGTCCTGAAGCATAGTGTGCATATATAAATCATGTTTGACACAGAACGAAGGCATGTCTATCCTTCACTGCACTTACAGAGCTTACCAAGAACCAAGCATTCAGGGACAAGAAGGCCATCCTTCCTTTGATTTGAAGTTACTGTTTGCTCTCACATAGCAAAGGACCAGCGTGGGAGTTTAGCACCAGTCTTTGGTCTCTGCTTGTGCAAAGTGAGTGGAAGCCCAGTGTGACCAAGGATTTATAAAATAGCAAATTGGTGGGAATGGCTACAAAGGAAACCAGGACATACATTACATATGGGAATGGGGTAATGCTGGACATGTATATCTACCTTCATTTCTCTTTCCTGCATGTGTAAGACCAGTCCCTCCCCAAACCTTTGGGATCTTCTACACACATCCACCCATACCCAACTTGGCACCTTCATATGTCCTAGGCCTCTCGTGAACAGAGTTCTCATGGGAATTTACAAGAGGTCCTGTTGCCAATCTATGCCAGAATCACCAGGACACAGCCAGAGTCCCCAGTTTAAAGTAAAGGATATTGCTCAGAGACACTGATTCTGAATGGACTCCAGCAAGATCCTAGTTTGAAAAAAAGAGCAAAAGGAGGAAAATAAATCGACAGAGGGCCAAAGTACTTCATTACAAAAGAGAGCAGAATGAAGCTGACAAGGATGTGCACAACACAATCTCTGGAGAAGCTGTTGTCTATAGTAAGAAGCACCTGTGGGTAGGGGCAAAGGGAAACGCCCATTGCATGCTCCTGAGTGCCCATGTGGCAAAAGGCTTGCACCTTTCTTTCAGAAAGAGAAGGAACGCTCCTGACCTTGGCTCCTTTGTATTCCCTAAACCTCAGGGAGGTGATTCATTGGTAACAGTGCTCCTGAGGGTGCTGTACGTTTTTATAAACCAATTCATGGTGCAGTATTCCTTGTGAGGGCTACATTTTCCTGCAGTCTATACTATGCATGCTGCATCCATCAGCCTGAGAGAATGAAGACAATTCAATAAGCCAGGGGATGGAGGCAAGCTGGCTACCCATCACAGAGATTACCTGGGCCAGTCAAGCAACAGGCGCTCATGGACAGGAGGGTCATTCTTTGGGATAAAGGAACTGATTGCTGTGACATACCGCAGGAGCAGAGTGGCATTGCATCACAAATCCTGGATGTTGGTTATGTGGCTGAAAGACCAATTCCACCTGGTTGTGACCCATGACCTATTTGTGAAAAAAGAAAATTGCTGGGAAGGGCTATAAGGAAGGCCAAGCTTCTACATTACAGAGGAGATTAGGATAAGGCTGGGAATGAAAGGTCTAGCATGGTTTCTCCTTCGAGCAGAGGGCCAGCTCCCTCCCAAATCCTGGCAATGCCTACACAGGGACACTCTGCTGGGCACCTTCAAGGACCCTATGCCTTCCATTGTCCACACGCTTCTGAAAGGCACACAGTGAGGGGTCATGCATGCTAAGTATGCTAGGAGACATCAAGACTTGGCCAGATTCCACAACTTAAAGGAAAGGCTACTTCTCTGAGACACTGGCTCTGAATGACACCAAGAGAGAAACGACTTTGCAAACAGAAAACAAAGTATTCATTGAAATGGAAATATGGAAGGTCAAGGTGCTTGATTATTGATGAGAATGGGACACAGAGTGCAATGAAGTGTCTAGGATGACAATTTCTTGTCAATGTCCTCTGTCTAAGGAGTAAGAAACACCTGTGGCCAGAGACAAACTAAACCTCTAAAGGGAAACCTCCTGAACGCCCAGTCTGCAAGAGGTCTGCATATTTCCTTCTGAAAGGGAGGGAAAGCTTCTGGTCTTGGCTGTGTTTCCTGTCCTTCCCTACAGAGGATAGAAGCAGCAGAGATTCAGGGGTAGTGGGTCCATATGTCAGGCTGTTGCTCAAGTGTTTGGAACCATTCCTGTGGTGCATTAGGTTTTGAAGGGCCACTGCAACTGACTAGGCCCTGGAACATAACTTGTATGTATGGATTATGTGCTCTTCAGAATATGAGGCCAGGCACTAAATGCTCTCTGACCACAGGGCAATCTTTCCTGGTGGGTTGCCAGAAACTACTTACTCTTGGTTAGCACAGAAGCAGTGTGAGAACTCACCACCAATCTCTGGGAACACACTGTGCTTGACAGCCTCACTGACCCACCCAGCCTGCAAACCAAGTCCTAATTAGCAAATAGCAAGGGGATAGGAATGGCTTTCTGAATGGCCAAAGTTTCATTTTCGGTGAGAATGAAAGCTGAGAGGGTAATGTCTCCCTCAATTTGCCTTTGCCCCAGAAGTGAGGTGAGTTGCTTTCCAACACCTTGGGCTACACACAAATATTCTGTGCTGAGGGCTGTCCACTGACCTACATGGAATGTTGTCAATATAGATCTTGAAGGCAACATTGCAGGGCTCCTATGGCCCAACCTATTCTGCTGTCTCAAGAACTCATGCGAATCCCCAATTAAAACCAGAGGGATTTTCTTTGAACCATGGGCTCTAATTTGTCCATGGCAGATTCTAGTTTCAAAAAGAGTAAAAGGGGGCGCCTTGGTGACTCAGTTGCTTAATCCTCTGGCTCTTGGTTTTGGCTCAGGTCATGATCTTGCAGTTCATCGTTAGAGTCCCATGTCGGGTTTTGTGCTGACAGCTCAGAGACTGGCGGCTGCTTAAGATTCTCTCTCTCTCTCAGCCCTTCCCCCTGGTCGTTATCTCTCTCTCTCAAAATTAACTATTTAAAAAAATTAAAAGAGGAAAAGTATGGGGCTTTTGAGTGTCTCCGTTGGTTAACCATGGGATTATCACGAAGGTCATGATCTTATGGTTTGCAAGCTTGACCCCCACATCAGGTTTTCTCCTGTCAGTACGTAGCCTGCTTGGGGTCATCTATCCCTCCTTCTCTACCCCTCACCACATGCACACACTCTTTCATCCTCCCTCTCTCTCAAGAATAAAAATAAACACACAAAAAGGAGGAAAAGGGTCAGTATTCCTATGAGAGATGATAATGGGCTAAGTCTGTGGATGAAATGACTAGTACAATCTCCTGGCAAGCTGACCGTCTCAGCAATAAGAAACACATATGCGCTAGGGTAAAGGGAAGCTTCCACTGTTTACAGTGGGAGCCGTCATGGCAAGAGGCCTGTATCCTTACTTGAGAAAGAGAAGGAAAGCTTTGGGATTTGACTGTTTTCCCTTCCTGTCCTATCAGTGGATAGAGGCAGCAGTGATTCAAGGGGAGTGTGTTTGTGCTTGTTTAAAACTGGGCTGTGGTTCTTGAATGGTGTCTCTCAGAGCCAAGAACGTCCTTGAGAATACTGTGCATGGGTGAACCAACTGCGCTTCAGAATGAATGCATCTTTTACAGCCACGGACTGGGACTAGTTGGATAACCATCATTTCTTTGATCAAGCATCCAAACACCAAGTACTCCCAGGAAAGCAATCTTTCCTTTGGGGTATCAGAAACTGATTGCTCTTGGTTAGCACAGACCAGAGTCAGAGCTCATTGGGAATGGCTGGGCACTATGTGGCGGACAGCCTCATTAGCCTTGCCTGGGGACCAAGACTTATCAATACAACCAGGGAGTTGGGATGGCTACACACAGGGCCAAAGGTTTTCATTTCAGCTGACAATGGGAAACAGATGGGAATGAATGGTCTAGCTCCATGTTCCTCTTGTTCCAGAAGTGAGGATAGCTCCTTCCTGATATCTCTCACCTTGACTATATGCAAACATTCCTGGTGGACACCTGGAAATGCCCTGGGCTTATCTTTGTCAACAGGGTACTGAGACTGAGACTTTGAGGGACCCTGTGGTACAGCCTATCCCAGAGTGACAAGAACCTGGCCAGACTCCCTAGTTCAAAGAAGAGGAAAGGGCTCTGAGACACTGTGCCTGAATGGACAACAGGGAGAACTGAGCTTGAAAAAGAGCAACAGTGTGGAGGAGAATACACGGAAGGCCGACTTTATTAACAGAAGAGAATTGGATATAGCAAAAAAGTGAAGAGACTAGCACAGTCTCCTTGAGAAGATGGTTGTCTCGGGAGTAATGATACTGTGTGGGCTAGGACAAAGGGAAACCCCTTGCATTGTTCCTTTAGAAGGAGAGGGAAAGTATCTGCCATTGGATTTTTTTTTTCCTCTGAGGCAGTCATGCTACACAGTTAGCAGTTTCTGGCTTGGGGCTAACCTTCAAGTATGTGCAAAGTGGCTCTGTTGCACTGGTCCTTGATTGGGCTGTTTCTGCACATTCTGCATGTCCTGAAGAATTACTGCAAATGGGTGAACTCTCTGATCTTCAGAGGAAGGCATCTGTAGCAGCCAGGGTTTGGAGTGATGCTGCTAACTCCTGGCTTTCAAGCACCAAGTCATCAGTGACCGGGGTCACTGGATGCTTTTGTGTATCAGAAACTGAATGCTTTCAGTTATCAGGGGATAAGCGTGGGTACTTTCCACCAATCTGTGGGTTTTCACTGAGTTATTGACAGGCTCACTATGCCTAGTGGGAAGCAAGATATAATTAGACAAAGCACAAGGTATGAGGCTCCTGGGTGGCTCAGATGGTTAGGTGACTGACTCTTGAATTCAGCTCAGGTCATGATCTCATGGTTGTTAGGTCAAGACCTGCATCAGGCTTTGTGCTTACAGCATGGAGACTGCATCAGATCCTGAGCTCCCACTTTCTGCCCCTACTCCACTCATGCTCTGTGTGTGTTACTCAAAAATGAGAAATGGTTAAAAGCGAGTTTTCAAAAAAGAAAGAAAACCAATGGCATAATGGGAATGGACCTATGGATGGCCAAAGTGCTTCCTTTCCTCTGAGAGAGGGATCAGGCAGAGAATAGAGTGACTGGTATAATCTATTTGAAGCTGCTTTCTTTATAATAGAAACTACCTCTGCACTGGGGAAAGGGAAAAACACCACTGGTTTTACCTGGAAGCTAGTCCAGAGGAAAACTTGATCTGGAATTCAAATAAAAATGGAACACAACTGAAAATGTACTGTATGGCTCCTCTGGGCCTGTCTACAGGAAAACATTCCAATGCTGGGCACCTCAAATATGCTAAGTTTCCTGATGTATGCCTGGTTCACATGTGGTGCGAGGCCTCATAGCCCAAGGTATCCCAGAGTCCAGAGAACTTGACCCAAGCCCTCAGTTAAAGTGAGCCTCAATTGGTTTTAAAATCCAAGGCCCCAAATGCCTACAAGAGAAAACCTTGTCTGGAAACTAGACCAAAATGGACATGGATACACAGAGGTCCAAAGTTCTTTCTTACAGAGAAGAATAGGATAGTGCACAGGAAGAAAGTGGCTAGCATAATCTCAAGTGTAAGACACACCAATGGTTTGAGCACAGGGAAATGTCTATTGACTACACCTGACGCCCCTACTGTGAAATTGTTCATCCAGAAGGTTGGTAAGCCAAGAACTCTTCTGGCCATTGCCTTTTCTCCTGCCCTTTCCATCAAGTATAGATGCCATAATCCTTCAGTGATTCAAGGTCAGTCTCCCTGGGGACCTTCCAGTGTTTGGAACCAGGCTTTGGTACAGGAGACTTTGCCTGGGCTCTTTCTGTACTGACCCATGTCTGGCAGCAAACTGGCCATCTGTGAGCCTTCTGCTTTTCAGAATGCAGGCAGCTCAATGAGCCCGGTGAGGGACCCCATCAGGGAAAACATCGCCGTGCCACCTGCAGCCTGTCAAGCACCACACTTTCAGTTAATGGAGAGCAATTTTCTCTTTGGGATGTCAGAAACTGCTGATTGCTTTTGGTTAGCATTGGCAGTGACGGGGAGCTCTCCATTAATCTCTGAGCGCTTTTTGTGTGAACGATGACCCCACTTTTTCTGAGTGTGACCCAAATCTTCCTTAGCAAATCCTCAAGGGTATGGGAACCTATAGAGGGCCAGTCTGTGTAATCAACTCAGTCTCTGTGACTTTTTTTTTTCTTCTTACTGTGGCCTTGAAGCCCACATCTCCATCAGCTTTTACCACAAGAGTGAGGCCAACTGTCTCCAAATATCACCTGCCCTTACCCACAAGCAATCCTGTGCTGAACACATTCAAGTCCCCAATACCTCTTGTTCCCCAGGTAGATCTGGCAGACACCCCAGAGGCACCTGTTCCTAAAGCTTATGGGAACTTGGCACGCCTCCACAATTCAAATGGGGGAAAACTGCCGCCAGACTCTGGCACTGAATGTCTCCCCGTGAACCCTCGGTTAGGACAAGTGTAGGGGAATTGAAAAGGATACACTGAGGGCTAAAGTTCTTCATCTCAGATGAGAACACAACGAAGCTGTAGATAATGTTACAAGCACAATCCCCTGGGCAAAGTTTGCTGTCCAAGGAGTAAGAAAGACCTGTGGCCTGAAGAGAAGTGGAACATACACTAACCATACCAGGGAGAGGTGGAGGCAAACGTCATACAGCCCAACTTCAATAAGGTCTGCGATGTTTCAAGCCATCACCAGCTTTCAATCGCTGCCTGTCTGTAGAAAGACACTCTTGTGACTCACAAGATAGGATCTTGCTCTTAGCAAGTCTGCAGATTTGGGTTCTGGTAGTTCAGTCTTTGAGTATTTTTGTGCCCTGAGCTGCTCGGTGAATGGACTTGACATGCGTGAACCCTGAGTGTCTCAGGAGGTAGGTAGCTCAGGATTTCCTGAAAGGGGTGGACAGAGAGAAGGGCAATGGTCCCATGTCAACAGAATCTTGCCAAACAGAGTTCTTCCTGGCAGGAGGTCAAACTTTCCTTTCCGATATCAGAAATTAACTGCGATGTGATTACACACGATGTGAGTGCAGGCTCCCTGGGAATTGCTGGGCGCCATCTGAGGGACAGCCTTGTAGGTCCTGAATTTGACACTTGGCCCTTGCTCCAGAAATGATATTGGATCCTTCCCAACATCACCCACCCCTGTGCACATGCAAACCTCTTTTGCTGAACAGTTTGGCCAGTCTGTCTTGCAGAAGAGTTCCATGGACTCCTGTTGCCCAGCGTATTCCAGATTACTGGGGACTGGTTAAAGCTCCATGATTAAAATAAGAAAATGCTCTCAGATTATTTCTGTGAATGTCCCCTAATGAAATCGTCACTTGTAAGGGTTAAATCGTAGTGTAGGGCTAACCTGTAGCTTAAGAAATAACAGCTTTGTTTTGCTTCTGTAAATTACACTTCATCAATCAAGGGAACAACAGTTCCAAGTGGCACCAGAGGCAGGGTCAAGGAGGGCAACTGGTTGGGGCTTCGCGGCAGAATGTCTGAAATAATCACCCCCATCCGGGAACTGTTTCCACCCCCATGTGGGAACTGTTTGTTCTTTTCCCAGGTGATGGTGAAACGATGTGGTTGGCTATAAAAACTCTGTACCCCAACTGTTCGGGGCCGCACTCTGGTCAAGAGTGTCAGTCCCGATTGGTCGGCCTTGCCTCTCATTGCAATAAACTTTGCTGTAACTATCACTGGTGCCCGTATAATTCTGTTTCAGGAGTCGAGTGGATGCAACACATTAGTGAAAGAGCAAGGGAATCTGAAGGGATGCACCGAGAGCCAAATGTCCTTACCTCAGAGGAAAGTGGTAGAAAGCTTCACATGAGGTCACTAGCACTCTTGCCGAGGCAAGGTTGGTGTCATCACCAACATAAGTGGGTCAGGTCTAAGGGGAACATCCTTGAGCTACACTTAGGAGCCCTGTGTGCAAAAGGGCTGTCACTCTTTTCCATTCCTTTCCGTCAGTGCTAGAACAGTGGTGGTTTGGGGCTCTTGTCTGCCTCCTGGCTCACACTTACATCTCTGGAAATGGGCTGTGGTCTTTTAGTTATTGAGTTTATTTTTTTTATCCTCACCACTCCAAGGTATTGACTTTTCACGGACAAACCGTTAGCATCTCAGAGTGAAGTAAGTTCCGGCATTCTAGGAGGTTGGTAGAGAACAGGGAGGGACCATCTGGGGTAACACAATCCTGCCATGCTCTGAGTTCTCAGGGACTCAGGGACCTTTCTTCCCCACTATCAAAAACTGCTGTTTGGCCGCACACCACCCTAGTGGGAGCCTGCCTAGAGTTTCTTGTCACGGTCTGAGGACAAACCAGTCACTCCTGACTCTGACCCCTGATCTCAGTCTCTTCTTGCCCATGAAGTGAGGTGGGCTCTTTCCAGTACCACCTGTATTGCATGCGTTTGGGTTTTATATTCTCTATTTCACATCTATCCTGATGGTTTTGCAGTGTAATACCTTTCTTTGGATTGCATTAATCACACAAGGACACATCATTCTTTGTTTTATGTCTTCGGATATATATCCTATAATATAACATATAGGACTAAAGTGGGAAGCCTTCCAGATGTTGAGCTTTGAATAATTCTGTATGATCTCCAAACAGGAAACTGATAATGTGACACAAGTTTAGATATATCTAAGTTTATATGAAAGGCAGACTGCCATTTTTGGCTGCTGAATTTTGTCAAATTCTACTAACTCTCACCTGGGAATGGTGAGTTTGAATAATTTGAAAGACTTCTGATTAGAAAGTGTCATAAAGAAACATTGAAGCTTCATGATATCACATTCTGCTCTCATTTTTTTTCTTAATTTTTTCTAAATATTCGAGTGGCAGTGGATTATGATATTACTGATGAACTATAAGCATAAAGACAAAATAAAAACAAGCGTACTTAGAATCATGAGTTGGTCCTAAGAAATATTAAGCTTTGTTTTTCGTTCTCTTTTTTCTTTTTAGTGCTCTTTGGAATATGTTCCAAAATGAAGCTTCCAGCTTTTCTTTTCTTTTTCAGGATTGTTTTGGCTATTTGGACTCTTTTGTGGTTCCACACAAATTTTACGATTGTTTGTTGTACCTGTGTGAAAGATGTGGGTGGTATTTTGATAGGGATTGCATTAATTCTGTAGATGGCTTTGGGTAGTATAGACATTTTAACAATGTTTGTACTTCCAAACCATGATCATGGAATGTGTTCTCATTTTTTTGTATCCTATTCCATTTTCTTCATAAGTTTTCAGAAGGCCCATCTTATACATCTCTAGTCAGGATGATTTCTAAGTATCTTATAAAGTATGTTTGGTGCAACTCTCAATGGGATTGACTCACTGATTTCTTTTTCTGGGGGGGGGGTGGGGGATAGGACAGATTGATGATGAGTATTAAGGTGAGCACTTATGGTGATGAGCACTGAGTGTTGTTTCTAAGTGACGAATCACTGGATTCTAATCCTGGAACCAGTATTGATTGCATTGCATGTTAACTAACAAGAATTAAATAAAACTTTGGCATAAAACTGGGGAAAAAATGAACAGATGATTGGATCTTGCTATTTTTACACCCCTTTTTTGACCCTGCTATCCTGACTCATATTTTATCTTGGAGAATTTAGCTCCCGCACACAAACAATTTTGTTTTGGTGCTGTGCTTAATAAACATTGAAATCAGACATATATGAACATGGGTGTCTTGGGATAAAGAGTTTCCAGGGAAAAAGAATAAAACACTTCACTTCCTTGATCAGCTTAAAAAATATAGCTCAAAATACCAGTTCTAGTTTATCTTGATTTATGAATTTTTTTTTTCAGGACCCATTGAGTGTCATGTAAATGCCTGGGTGTTCTAGCCACACCATAATGCATTAAGTATAGATTCTGCTCTTTTAAATTTAAAAAAAGGAGTTCCTATTCTGACATGTTAGAGCAGGGAGATCAGTGATATGTGGTCTCCCGTGGTGGGCCAGCCATAATCAGTTATAGACTAGCCACATCCGGGGTTCATTTATTTGAAGAAGAATCTCATATGTATTCTGTTTGTGCCACTTGTTACTTTGACATCTACAGCAGGTGCTCAAGTCTCACCCTTAAGCAAAGCAAGAACTTTACCATTGGAGCACTGGGTCACTTTGGAAAGGATCTATGTCCTTCTGAAGGACAGATCTCTTGTATGCCTAGCAGCAGAGGCAGGTGTGGAAGTAGACTCTACGATTCTGAGATACAGTGCTTCTGTCTGGTCGATATCTAAGCCTTCTCTTCTGGGAACAGTGGGTGGTAGTAGGGTGGGGTGGTTGCTCAAGACCCACTTCTTGAGCAGAGCCTTTGCTGCATGACCATGCCTCTTAAGGCAGGGAGCACACTCATACACTCTTGGATTAGTGATGTCCTGTGTACCTGGTGGTGGACACAGACCTGATTTTTCCTAATTGGCCACAAACATTTGCTTGTTTTATGCAGGTTTTTAGGCAAACGGGTACATTTAGTGTAGAGGTGTGGTGGAACACTCCCCACCTGACACCCTACGCAGTGGTCTCATCCTCTGGAGAACTGGCTTTTGTAGTTCTGTAGCCAAGCTCTCATTGTACCATAGGGTGACTGATCTAATAAAGAGACTAGGACTGGCCCTAATCACAGGAGGTGGGTAGAGTCCAGAGGATAAGGCTGGGATCTCTGATTTTTAGGCCATGGTTCAAATCCCTCCCTTCATGCTGGCTTTAATTATTTATTTTTAATGTTTATTCGTTTTTGAGACACAGAGACAGAGTGTGATAAGGGAATGGGCAGAGAGAGAGAGGGAGACACAGAACTTGAAGCAGGCTCCAGGCTCTGAGCTGTCAGCACAGAGACCAATGGGGTGCTTGAACTCACGGACTGCAAGATCATGACCCGAGCCAAAGTCGTATGCTTAACAGAATCACCCACCCAGGCACCCCCATGTTTGCTTTAGAAATTAGAGAATCTAATATTCTGGGAGGAATCATGTCCACTTACTCTCCACGTGCGGTCATTTTAGTATCCAGTCCCCACATGTGCACTGGCACACACACTGATGGTGTGTTCAAGAAAAAACAGACCCTGGGGAAGTGACTAGAGAGAAAGAAGAAAAAGGTTAGAGAGAGCTCTTCCATGGGGCAGCAGCATCCATTTTCTTAGCTGCATGCTCAATGTCCCATACATGGGGAAGGAATTCCTGAAATTGGTAGGTTTCTGCTGGAACCAGGGCCATTCTTGGCCCGCTTTCAGAGGAAAGGACTAGCACACTGCAGTGCCACTCTGTTGGCATCTGGAAGTATGATGACCTAACCCCCCACAGGTTATACAATAACTAAAGAAGAAAAGGCTTCAGTGTTCCCCCTGTAGAGTGTTGTGTTACCAGTGATTTTCCCCAGGGTTCCATATAACCATAATGGGTTAATTGGCCTTGGCTCTCCATCAGTGGATCACTGTGTTCCAATTTACTGGAGAAATGCTTTATACTTGCTGGAAGTCTTTCAGAGCCAAGAGAGGCTTAGAGCCTTGGGTTGTTGAAGACTCGAGATAGGGAAGGGAATGTCAGAGCAATTTACACTGAGTCTACAGTTCAAGCACAATAGCAGTCCTTGTTGGACCCCCAGCGTCTTCATTTAGAAATATGGAGCTCATTTTCCTGGTGGCATGAGGATCCTTCATGAGTAAAGAGTAGACACTGGGGATGGACAAAGAAAGGGGAATGGCAGAATCCTGAGATCTTTGCACAGCCCTGGAATGTGTAGATCCTGAGCTTTGCCCTTAGCCTTAAAAAGGTCACTTCCGGGGCGCCTGGGTGGCGCAGTCGGTTAAGCGTCTGACTTCAGCCAGGTCACGATCTGGTGGTCCGTGAGTTCGAGCCCCGCGTCGGGCTCTGGGCTGATGGCTCAGAGCCTGAAGCCTGTTTCCGATTCTGTGTCTCCCTCTCTCTCTGCTCCTCCCCCGTTCATGCTCTGTCTCTCTCTGTCCCAAAAATAAATTAAAAAAAAAAACGTTGAAAAAAATTAAAAAAAAAAAAAAAAGGTCACTTCCTTCAAGTCAGCCACATAAAGATGCCGATTTTGTTTGGGCATCTTCATGCCTGTGGCTCCAGTGCTAGTGATGGACATCAGAGAACAGGCAGAATCCTGTGTCAGTGGTGCCCACTGAGTTTTGCTGGAGGAACAGGACCAGGGAAGGTCATGCCATGGACGTTCCGGATTTCACCTGCTTCAGATACATCAGGTATTTCCCATTACTAGTAATCTCCATAGAGAAAGCTGGTAAACATCTAGATGGGGTGCTCCACAGTCCTATTATTTATTCTGTAACTTCTCCAAGCACTCACTTCGTGCTTGGGGATCTGGTAAGTCTAAGTGCAAAGCTTCCAATGACAAAGTGGACCCTGTCTGCCAGGTTTTCAGAGGCTGGAGGTGTGATGAACAAGACATGTCAAAAAAAAAAGGGCAAGAACTATAATAGTGAAAAGAATGAGTGTGCTGTTAGGGCACAGCACTGTTGGAGAGTCACCGAAGGGTATTACAGGCCTCACTGGGGTGAGATTTTCTTGATCCAGAATGACAAGAGGGAACCACACTGCACATGCCTGCAGTGTGTCAGGGAGAAGATAGGCTGGTGTAGAAAATAGGACACAGAATTGAGTTTGTCCATTAGAAACACCAGAACGGTGGAAAATGGGGCGGTGGGTTCCAGGGAGGGGAGAGGAAGGAAGGAGGCAAAGCATAGACCAGAGCTGAGACCTAGTAGACTGTCAGTTATGCAATCCTCGCTGACAGCACTAGCCAAATACCTTGAATCTTAAAACTACAAATATTTAATAGCTCCCAATTTTTGTGGGAGAGGAATCCAGGCACAGCATAGCTACATGAAACTGACTCAAAGTCTCAATGAAGCCAGGGCTGTGGCTCCAGTAGAGACTCAACAAGATGATAATTTTGCCCAAGCTCACGCACACGAGCAATGTCAGAACTCTGAACTGAAAGCTTGTTTCAATCTTTTAACTGGGGAACTTCTTTCTCTCCTATACAGGGGTCTCCTGCAGTAGTCCTGAACTTAAGTGCTTGATCCCCCATTTCCAAGTGGTAGAAGAGAGACAGAGAAAACAATTGAAGGAAAACAATAGAGAGCAGAGGGAGCGGGAGGGAGAGAGACGGCGAGAGGATAGAGGGAGAGAAAGAGGAGCAGAGGGAAAGAGAGAGAGAGATGGACCAAATACAGGACTAAGCAAGAAGAAAGTGGCAGAATTTATGTCATGAAATCTTCAAACTGACCTCCCATCACTCGAACTGTGTTCTGTTGGTTAGAAGGCAGTCACTAACAGCTGAGACAAGGAGTGAAGTGTCCTGACTGGACATGGATCACTATCTTTGTCCCCCGGGGAAGTCTAGGAGAGTGTGTTCAGCAAGCTGTATGTTCAGCAAGCCATTTGGAAATGGCTGTAAGAGATGAACAACCAGCCTCACTCATCATTAAAAAGTGAACATGGGAAAATGGATTTGGTGTAATTTCTCACCTATGAAACCAACAAAAGTATTTCACCAAACTCCTGAAACTAGACCACTTTTTGGACATTAGAGATAATGGCATTTATGTTTCAGTAGTGAGAGTGGCCTCAAGTCTGTTATTGGAGGGTAATTGTCATGATTTCAGCTGCCATCACACCTTCGATTCCAGTGGTGAGGTGTCTGCTTCTAGAAACGAATGACGGTGGTTGGAGATTTGCACAAGTAATTCATGTAGGCATGTGTCATCTCTACTTTGACATTAAGAGCCCTGAATGGAACACTTCCTCATACAGAGAGGATCCATTTCTTCTGGCAGCAGGACTATGATACAGCCATTTAAAACGATGGTGCCAAACCTTTTAATGGACCATGCGCAAGTGCTAATATGATTTTCTTTTCTTTTTTTGATTTAAATGTTAGTGAACATGTTGGTTTCAGAAGAATTCAGTGATTCATCACTTACATATAACACCCAGCGCTCATCACAAGTACTTTCCTTAATATTCATCACTCATCTAACCAGTCTCTCACCCACCTCCCTCCATCAACTCACAGTTTGTTCTCTATCGTTAAACATCTCCCTTTCTTCTCTTTCTCACCTTCATATTTGTTAAATTCCACATATGAGTGATATCGCATGACCATTGTCTTTCTCAGATGGACTCATTTTGCTTAGCATGATACATTTTAGTTCTATCCATGTAGTTACAAATGGCAGGCCTCCATGCTTTTTGGGGGCTGAGTAATATTCTCATCAAGATAAAAGCTTCTCCACAGTGAAGGAAACAATCAACAAAACTCAAAGCAGCCTACGGAATGGGAGAAGATATTTGCAAGCATCCTATCTGATAAAGAGGATCCAAAATCTAGAAATGACTTATCAAACTCAACACCCAAAAAAACAACCACCCAGACACTCATCATTAGGGACTGCAAAGCAAAACCACAATGCGATACCACCAGAAACCTGGTAGAATGGCTATAAACAACACAAGAAATAAGAGGTGTTGGTGAGATATGGAGAAAGGGGAACACTCTTACACTGTAGGTTGAAGTACAAAGTGGTGCAGCCACTCTGTTATGATTTTTTGAAGAAAAATGTTAGAAAGCACTCCTCCTTCTATGGTTACTTGTTGTCATTTCTGTGTATTATTTAGGGCACTGTAAGCAGGTGAAATTTATTCCCTATGAGGAGTAGAGGAAAAAATTTGAAAACCAATATGAATATTTAAAGATATGGAGTAGGATTTAGTCCGTTTAAATGAAAACTAAACAACAAAAAAGTTTACCCAACCAAACCAAATTCATATTGTGATTCCATTCTGTGAAAAAAATGTTCAAATGTAGAAAAGTAGTACAGGGTGTGATTGTCTTTGAATGCCAGGATTTTTAGTTTCTTCATTTTCCTTATTTTGTCTTTCCAAATAATATGGAAACCTGCTGGCAACTGTAACCTGGTTTGCTTAAGCTGTTTCATAAACAAAGAAGGGGAAGTCTATAAAGAAGATGACACAGTGGAGTTTTCCGAAGAGTGATTTGATTGTCACAGAATTAGAGAAGCTGATGGAAAAATTGAAGAAGCCTAGATTTCTGCCAATATGCTATAATTTGGTGAGACAAACTGTCAGATACCTCGTCCACTCCAGTTTAATTTTCTGTTCTAGGAATAAGTGCACAGGTGACACTATCACAGACTTTTGTTCAATATGAAAATATACTTTTCCAAAAGCTCAAACTCGTTCCTATTATAAGACTTATGTGCTACGTTTTCCTTTTGGAAGAAGCTTCCTTTGAAGTGCAGGTCTCTATTTTAAATGACTCATTGCTGTTGTCCACCAACATGCTAATCCCATGGACCCTCTTTTACTTCTGTCTTCCTCATTGGAAGTCATCTCCACATGGCACAGGTCACGTTTTGTCATGGTCAATAATAAAGATATAGTGCTGGGCACAGAGCAAGCATGGGTGTTGGCTAAAGGAATTCATACAAAATTAACAGGTATTGGAAGTGGGTCAAGAGGGTCACAAGTACAGGCCCAGGATGGCATGCAACAGAGGGTTTACCACTGACCTTCCTTTGCAAAGCCTCCTTTATCTATCTGTAAAATATTGTCATCCTGATTTTTCTTAAATGCCTGCACAATTACTGCTAAATATTTCTGCATGCAAGGAAAGCAGGAGGAGGCCACATTGAGGGGGAGTCTCTGTGCTACGTGCCTTAAAAGACACTGTAATTTTCTCCAATGCAGGAATGGCAAGAGTGCCATAACAGTTCTCATGTAATTCACCTAGTAAATGACTGGATATGTCCTCATTTAACTTTCTTTCTTTTTCACAGTGTCTTTTCTTTTTTGTTTCTTTAATTCCAGTTAGTGAATGTGAAGAGTTATAGTACTTTCAGGTCTACAGTTCCATATGCCACCCTGTGCGCATGATAAGTACACCCCTTAAACCCCATCACCGATTTCACCACCCCCACTGCCATCCAACACCCTCTGGTGAGAACAACTATCAGATTGCTCTCTAATCTTAAGAGTCTGTTTCTTGATTGCTCTCTCTCTCTTATTTTTTCCATTTGCTAGTTTGTTACTTCAGTTCCACAGATGAGTAAAATTATTGCATGGTATTTGTCTTTCTCTGATTGACTTATTTAACTTAACATCATACTCTCTACCTCCATCCATGGCCTATATATGGATATATATGTATTTATATGTATATATGGATATATATATTTAGATGGATATATACATATATAAATGGATATATATGTATATGGACATATATATGGGTACTCTATGGATATATACACATATGGATATGTTTCTATGGATATATGGCATATATATGGATATGTAAATGCATGGATATATATGCACAAATATAAATGGATATATATGAATATATATTTGGATATTTATATAGATATATATGAATACATATATAGGTATATATGATATAGATAGATATAGATATACAGATATATGTGTATATATAATATATCCTTATACATATATATGTATGTGTGTATATATATATTTATGTATATATATGTGTGCATATATATATATCATTAGCCAAAAGAAGGAATGAAATCTTTCGCTTTACACAGACATGGTGGGAACTAGATAGTATGATGCTAAGTGAAATAAGGCAGTCAGAAAAAAAATACCATTCAACAATTTCACTCGTATGTGGAATTGAAGAAACAAACAAGCAAAGAGAAAAAGGTAAGGGATAAAGCAAAACTTTATTAGGATTTGCTGCCACAGAACTTGTGAGAAATTCGTTATGGGAGACTATCCCCAAAACAGGAAAAATACATTCATATTTTACAGTCCTTGGAAAAGGTGGCCGACACTACCCTCAATCAGAAATTACTCCTTAAATTATTAGTGATTACCAGCAACACTGCCTTTGGTTCCCAAAACAAGGAACTGGTGGTCTTGATATTTGGGAACAAGTAAGGAAAACATTTAAAACTGGGCAGTCTGAGGGAGATAATGTTCCCCCTGGGGTAATTCCCACTTGGTCCATTGTCCATACTGCCCTTCTCTCCTTGAGTTCAGATGATGTATATAAATATATAAAATTATCCAAAATAGAGGCAAACCCTGAGCCTTTTTATTCAGCCTGTGCCATTGGTGGCTTTACAGCCAAAAAATACTCTCCCTCCCCCAAACGAGTGAGGGGAAATGGAGCTCTAAAAACCTCGCCGACCAGTTCTGATAAAGTCCTCACCCCAGTGCACATTAAGTACATTAAGGAAGCCCATAAATCTGGTAAATTCCAGCCTTTTCCTGTTGTCAGGCAAAATGGGCAATAGGTCCATGAAGTTCAGCTCTTTCCAACAGTAAAAGAATTGCAAAAATCAGTTCAGCTCTATGTCCATCACAGCCCTTTTACAAGGGGCACTTTAAAAAATACTTGTGGTACTTTTTCCATGTGTTCCTGGGACTGGGGCTCTCTTATGAACATCCTTTTGACCCCAGCCCAATATGCTGTCTGTGCCCAAGAGTTTCATGCTGCTTGCGTGTCTTCTGCTACGCAGAACTTTGATGCTGCTATTGCAGCGTCTCTTGAACCACTGTCCACTACAGGGCAGTATTCCCAACCAAGGCAGCAAGCCCAGCTTCCAATCATTGTCAGTAAAACAATGCACTGAAATAGTGTGGTGTATTTTACACAGGCCATCCCTAATATAGGGGACTCTAACTCTCTCTCACTGTTTCTCCCTATACACTCCAGTTAGTCTATATGTGGTGGCTTCTCCTTTTTTCATTTCCTGGATTAAGAACTGTGATGATTAGAGCCAATTCTCTCTATCTAGCCTACCTCGGAATGGAGATTTTAAGGAATATTCCCAAGAAGCTGCTGAAACTTCTTTTGTTTCAGGGAACTTCCCTGTCTTCTTTGGCCTGACATGGACTGCCTAATTCCACTAGTGGAAAACCAAACCAAACCAACTAGTACAAAGCAAAGCAAAACAAAACAAAACAAAAAGCGGTCTCTGCTCATCTAGCTGAGCTGACAGGCTTTAGGACAACATGAACTCTTTTCTCTGCCCTCTCTGCCTCTGTCTGCCTTCAGCCCCCTTGACCCCACCTCACCTTTTCTGCCTTCTCTTCCCCCTCCTCTTGTTTCTGTACCTCCTGGGTTTTGGCTTGCCTCTCTGGCTCTTCAGTTCCTCAGGTACTATATCAGCTACTCCTCCCCACATTGTCCAAAACAAAAATACCCACTTAAAATTCAGATTTCCTCACTGGTTCCCTGGGGAAAAATTGCCAATGGTAAACTTTTAGGGGGACACAGATAAAGTATTAAGATACTCATGCCTTTTAAATTATAAAACTTTATTCGAGTAAAGTTTACTAAAGGTCAAATAAGCTCATGTTATCTCAGTTCCAATTTGTTAGCAAAAGGATGAATTAAAGTAATGGTGAATTTGTCTCATAGTTTTCATGGGGAATTGTTAAAATAACTTTCAGGGTCTTTGGTAACCTGAAACTTGAACATTTTGATTAAATGCTTAATTGAATTAAGTTCATCGGACATTTAGGCCACTTCCAAATCAAATAGAATGCTGAAACATTGCTTACTAATATAGGCTGATGCTTCTGACTCCTTACGGCAACAAAACAAAACAAAACAAAAACACTAAAACAATTTCAATCCATTAAAAACATGCTTTATGATTAATGGATTCATAAGTCTACCACCTAAAAAATATTCTGGTGTAACAGGTCACAATTGGTTACTACTTGGTTTTCACTGGAGACTAAGGTTTCTAAGAGTTAAAATTTTGCTAAATGTAATTAAGGCTAATGGAAAGAAGTAACTTCATATGTTAAAAATTAACAGATATGTAAAAAAGATATAAAAAGGAAAAATGCATTTTTGTTAAAGGTAATGAATAAACTACTAAGTAAACTAATGAATATATAACTATTTATAAATGTTTTATAAATAAATAAAATTTTAACGAAAGGGTAAAACAACAGGACATCATGTCTTTTTCAGTTGTTTACAATCCACAAGACCAAGCAATTGTAAACTGAGCACATATTAAGCTCAAAAACATGTAAAAAAGGGGGGGGGAGGAGATACACCTGGCTATCTGCATTACAACCTCAGCTCCTTTTTGATCGTGTTAGGATTACTCAACTTTTTAAATCTTAATCCTCAAGGACTAACTGCAGCTGAGTTATTCAAAAGAAGATAAACACTCTCACCCTAGGGTGCTATGCAAAACATCTGGAGGGGGCCCACAACGGACTGGGCCCACCTAACTTCTCACCTGGGGTCGAGGATATGCTTGTGTTCTCTCAGATTCGCAACCTCTGTGGATTCCCTCTCAGTTGGTGAAGCCTTACCATGGCATGGTGGAGACCCCATGATATTTTCCAATGAACCAAGACTTCCAGAGAATGACTGAGTGATCAGGCCACTGCCCCCCCCCCCTTTTCAAGATGAAAGAAGCCTCTTCATGGACTCTTCATCCTGAAGCCACTCTACAAATGCAAGTCCTTGTCCCCTGATAGAACATGGGGAAGCCTTGTCTAACCGGGCAGGCATCCTCTTACAACACAATGATGTTGCATATACCCCTAACTCACATCTGATGGCCATGATTTCTGTCATGAGCAAAAATTCCATATGTGGAACCCTGATTCTTCTCCTTGCCCTCATTTGTCCAGGCCAGGCTCAGTATTCATATTGGGCTCTTTTCCTTAACCAACCTCTATTTGATAGCTTAACACTCTTAGATGGGGACATTTTTATTAACAGTAATGACAGACTTCACGGAAGGAGCCAATCTTAACCCACCCTTCCAAATGGAACAAGAGCATTGGCTTTATATGCCAAGACCTCAGTGGTGGCTTCCTCCAGCACCTCCTGTGTGTGTTACTAAACTTAGCAACTTATCTGTTTGTCTCCAACTAAAACTCAACTGGTTTTTGCACGTACAGCCCCAAACCTCTACAAGACCAGACAATCTTACCTATTTTTCAGCCATAGGCTTTTATATACCTCAAAAAACAAACATATCTCATACTCCTAATGTTATAGCTTTCTCTAATCTCAAATATTCAGACCACCCCTGGAATAATATTCCTGGACAACCTGTTATGGAGAGACTGAGCATCATCTTCACTGGGGTAACTGGACTATTATTGACAGGGGTCCTAAAGGACATTGTGAAACAAAATATTCAAATAAGACCATATCCGCTGACCAGTCAAGTAGGAAGAATAGTTTCTGGAAAGATGAAGGCTTGTCTGTCCCTCTATCTTATGCACATAAAGGGAAATGAAAAGGGCATTGGCTTGTTAATCTTTGGAAGCTAGGCCTTCCCTTTTTCACTCTTACTGTTGGCCACACTGAAATGTATGCAAATTGACATATCATCACTTGGGCTTCCCTCCACAAGGATCAACGTGCAGAGACCACTATTGGTGTTCCTTCTCCCTATGTTTTTTTGCTACCTCCACCTTACCGATCAAACCACTAGAAAATAATTATAGTATCTCCACCTCCCAGTGCTGGTTTAGGTCCTGCATAAGTAATAATAACATCACCCAATTAAATAATTCCTCTTGATTAATGCTTAGCCAGTGCGTCCTAGTCTGGGTTCCTGTTAATGGCTCTGAGCCCTATATGCATACTTCAGGACAGGGTGCACTTTCCAAGCTTATTCACCTCAGTGAGGTCTCTCATACCCTCCAGTGACTCCCCAGCCTGTGCTCACAGCACAGTTCCTTTCACTTTTATTTTCACATGTCTTGTCTTTCGTATCTTTGTTCATCTCCCCACCAGACTGTGGAGTCAGGGCAGGGCAGTCAGGGACCACTTTGTCATTGTAATCCTTGCACTTAGTCCCAACACATCCCCTAGCACAGGGTGAGTGCTTGGAGAAGTTACTGAATGAAGAAGAAATAGAAGGACCCTGGACCCCTCCATCTGGATTTTGTTTGGCTTCCTCTGTGGAGATATATGCTAGTTATGGGAGATTCCTGTTGTATCTGAGGCAGGGGAAATCCAGAATGACCTCTGCATGACTTTTCCTTTGTTCCATTCCTCCAGAAAATCTCAGTGGGTGCCACTGACACAGGAGTCTGCCTGTTCCCTGGTTACAGTACTAGCACTGGAGCTGCAGGCATGAAGACCCCCAAACAAAATCAGCATCCTAACCCTAATCTAACCTAACCTAAAGTAGCTCTTTAAGGTCCATGGGTAAATCTCAGAACGTACTCACTCCAAGGCTGTGAAAAGGATCTCAAGCTTCTGCCATTGCCTTTGTCTGTCCATCCCCAGTGTATACTCTTGACTCACGAAGCAGCCTCCTGTCAGCCTCCTGTTTCCAAACGAAGAGCCTGGGGGTCCTACATGGACTGGTATTGGGTTTGGGCTCTAGACTCAGTGTCATGTCCTTACCTATCCCAAGTCTTCACCACCCCAAGTCCCTAAGCTTCTCTAGGCTCTAAAAGCCTTCTTTCAGCAAGAATCAGGCGCTTCTCTAGTATCTCATAACACAGTGAGTCACTGATGGAGAACCAAAGCCAATTGACACTTTATGAGTCCATGGAACTCTGGAGGAACCCACTGGTAACACAACAGTATATGGGAGAACACTGAAGGCTTTTCTTCTGTAGCTATTGTCTAAACTAAGGGGAGTTAGCTCATCATAATTCCAGGTGCCCATAGAGTTGGGCTGCAGCACCTTAGTCTTTTCCTCTGGAGGCTGGGCCAAGGATGACCCTGAGTCCAGCAGAAACCTATGAACTTCAATAATTCCTTGCCCATCTTTGGGTCTTTGTGCATACAGCTATGAAATTTGGATGCTGCTGCCCCATGTCAGAGCTCTCTCTAACCTCTTTCTTCTTTCTGTCTTGTCATTTCCCCAGTGTCCACTCTTTCTTGAACACATCTTTCTGTGTGTATGCGTGCGTGTGCCAGTGCACATGTGAAGATTTGGATAGAAAAGTGACCCCAAATGGACAAGTGCTGGCATGATTCCTCCCAGAATATCAGAGTCTCTCATTTTGAAAGCAAACATGATAGGAGGGGGTTTGAGCCATTGCCTAAAAGGGCAGAGCCCAGCCTGCAAATGTGTGGAGCCAGGGAAGAAAAATCAGGTCCACCACCGGGTACGCAGGACATCACTAACCTAGCAGTGCGTGTGTTCCCTTGCCTTGTGAGGCATGGTAATGCACCAAAGACTCTGCCCAAGAAGTAGGTCTTCAGCAACCACCCCACCCACCACATACTATTCCCAGTACAGAGGGCATGGATATCAACCAGGCAGGAGCACTTTATCTCTGAATCATACAGTCTACTTCCACACCTGCCACTGCTGCTAGGCATACAGAGATCTGTCTTTCAGAAGGACATACATCCTTTCCACAGTCACACAGTGTTACAAAGGTAAAGTTCTTGCTTTGGTTAGGGTTATATTTGGGCCCCCGTGTTAGATGTCTAAGAAACAGGATATAGATGTTTCTTTCTCATATAAATGAAACCTGGACGTGGCTAGTCTGTACCTGATTTTGGATTGCCCACCGTGGGAGATCACATATCATTGATCTCCCTGCTCTAACAACTTAAATTTTCCTTTCTAAAAATTTAAAAAAGCAGAATCTATACGTCATGCATTATGCCGTGGCTAGAATGTCAAGTTCTTTACATAGAAATTAATTGCTGCTGAAAAAGATTTCATTATTAATTATAAAATAAATTCAAATGAACTATAATCTGTACATTGAGCTACAGTGTTTTAAATTGATCAAGTAATTGAAATGTTTTGTTTTTCCCTGAAAAGCACTTTATCCACAAGCATCTTATGTTGGTATATTTCTTTGATGTTTATGAAGCACCTCACAAAATTTTTCGTATGTGAGCAAAGTTCTCCAAGATAAAATGTCTGAGTCGTGACAGCAGGTTCAAAATAGAGGTGTAAAATTATCAAGACCAAATCATCTCATGTTTTTCCCATTTTTTTCCAAATATGTATTTAAATTCTCATTAGTTAACATACAGTGTAACACTGGTGTCAGGATTAGAATTCAGTGATTTCTCACTTACAGACAACACCCAGTGCTCATGATAACAAGTGCCTTCCCCAATGCCCATCCCCCATAGCCCATCTTCCACCCACCCAGAAAAAGAAATCAATGAATCGATCCCTTTGACAGTTGCACCAAAGATACTTTTTAAGATACTTAGAAATCACTTTAACCAAAGAGGTATAAGATGTGGAGTCTGAAATCTTATGAAGGAAATGGAAGAGGACAAAAAGAAATGGGAAAACTTTCCAGGCCCATGGTTTGGAAGTACAAACATGGTTGAAATGTCTAGCCTACCCTAAGCAATCTACAAATTAATGCAATCCCTATCAAAACACCACCAGCATCTCTCACAGAATGGATTCTAAAATTTGTTTGCAATGAAAAAAGTCCTCAGATAACCAAAGCAATCCTGAAAAGGCAAAGCAAAGCTGGAGGCATCATTTTGAACATAGTACTAAGAGCAGTTAAAAGAAAAAAAAAAGGAAAAAGAAAAAAAAAAGCCTAATGATTTATTGTGACTGACTCACTTATTCCAAGAATGCTTGTATTTATTTTGTCTTTATGCTTATACTTCAGCAGTAATCAAATAAAATCAAATGTTTGCCATTGATATTTAGAATGAATGATGAAAAACATGAAATCAGTATGCATTATCCTGAAGTTTCGATGTTTATGACATTTTCTAATCAGAAGTGTTTCAAAATAATCAAACTCCTCATTTCTATGTGATAGTAGAATTTGAAAAAAATGCAGGAACCACAAGGGACAGATTGTCTTTCAAGTGAATTTAGATATTTCTATATTTGTGTCAGATATCAGTTATCTGTTTGGAGATCACACAGAATTACTCAAAGCTCAAACTCTGGGAGACTTCCCACTTTAGTCAATTATGTTACTATAATGTCCATGTAGCCAAAGGCATAAAAACAAAGACTGATGTGTCCCTGTGTGTTTAATACAATCCGAAGACAGGTATCATGCTGCAAAGCAATCAGGTTAGATGTTAGAATAGAGACACTAAAACGCAAATGTACTTCAATGCAGGTGGTGCAGGAAAAAGCCCACTTCAGGGGCAAGAAGAGACTGAGATCAGGGGTCAGAGTCAGGAATGACTGGTCTGTTCCCAGACAGTGACAAAAAGCTTTAGGTGAGCTCCCGCTGTGGTGGTGTGCCACCACACAGCAATTCGTTTTTGATGGGAAAGAACATCTGATTCTCTATTACTGAGAATTCAGTGCTTGGCAGGATTGTATTGGCACAGATGGTCACTTCTTGCTCTCTACCAACCTTCTGGAATGACTGCGCTTCCTACACTCTGAGAGTTGGTTTGTCCATGCAAAGTCCACACCTTGAAGAGGTGAGGTTAGAAAAAATAAACTCCATGACTCAAAAGACCAGAACCCATTTCCATGGACTTGGGTGTCAGCTGAAAGCCAGACAAGAGCCCCCAAAGTGATTCAATTTCTTCACTAGTTATGGGTCTGTGCAATTTTTTCTATTTCTTCCCATTTGAGTTTTGGTATTGTGTGGGTGTCTAGGAATTTACACATTTCTTCCAGGTTGTCCAGTTTAATTTTTCATAGCAATTCCTGATTGCTTATATTTCTGAGGGATTATTTTTAATAAATCCATTTTCATTCTGATTTTATCTACTTGGGTCCTCTCCCTTTTCTTTTTGAGAAGCCAGGCTAGAGGTTTATCAGTTTTATTTTTTCAAAAAAAACAAACTCTTGTATTCTTTGATCTGTTCTACTGATTTGTTTTTTGGATTTTTTTTTCGTTTATTTCTGCTCTGATCTTTACTATTTCTCTTCTGTTACTGGTTTTGGGTCTCTTTGCTGTTCTGCTTCTAGTTCCCTTAGGTTTGCATTTAGGTTTTCTATTTGGGATTTTTCTTGTTTCTTGAGATAGGCTTGGATTGCAATGTATTTTCCTCTCAGGATTGCCTTCGCTGCATCCCAAAGCATTTGGATTGTTGTAATTTCAACTTCGTTTCCATATATTTTTAAATTTTTTCTCTAAATGCCTGGTTGACCCGTTCATTATTTAGTAGGGTGTTCTTAACCTCCATGCTTCTGGAGGTTTTCCAGAGTTTTTCCTGTGGTTTATTTCAAGTTTCATAGCATTGTGGTCTGAAAGTGTGCATGGTATGATCTCACTTCTTTTATACTTATTAAGGGCTGTTTTTTGACCCAGTTATGTGACCTATCTTCGAGAATGTTCCATGTGCACTCGAAAAAAAGTATATTCTGTTGCTTTGGGATGCAGAGTTTTAAACATATGTCAAGTCCATCAGATCCAATGTAACATTCATGGCCTTTGTGTCTTTATTGATTCTGTTTCTAGATGGTCTATTCATTGTTGTAGGAGGAATATTAAAGTCCCCTGAAATTACCACATTCTTATCAATAATGTTGCCTATATTTGTGATTGTTTTATATAATCGGGGGCTTCCGTATTTAGTGCATAGACATTTATAATTGTTAGCTCTTACTGATAGATAGACCCTGTAATTATTATGTAATACCCTTCATCTCTTATTACAGCCTTTAATTTAAAGTCCAGTTTGTCTGATATAATTTGACTTACAGTAGCATGATAGTTCTCCATCCCTTCACTTTCAGTCTGAAGGTGAGTTTCAGGTCTAAAATGAGTTTCTTGTAGACAGCAAATAGATGGGTCTTGTTTTTTTGTCCATTCTGATACCCTATGTGTTTTGGTTGGAGAATTTAGTCCATTCAGTGTTATTATGGAAAGATATTGGTTTAGAGTCCTCATGATATCCGTATCATAGGAATTCCAGAAGAAGAGGAAAAAGAGGAAGAAGGAGAAAGGGGCTGAAAGTGTAATTGAACAAATTATAGCTGAGAACTTCCCTGATCTGGGGAAAGAAAAAGGCATTCAAATCCAACACGCACAGAGAACTCCCTTCAGACGTAACTTGAATCAATCTTATGCATGACATATCATAGTGAAGCTGGCAAAATGCAAGGAAAAAGAGAAAATTCTGAAAGGAGCTAGGGATAAACACGCCTTAACATACAAAGTTAGCCATATAAGGGTAGTAGCAAACATATCCACTGCAACTTGGCAGGCCAGAAAGGAATGACGGGAAATTTTCAATGTGATGAACAGAAAAAATATGCAGCCAAGAATCCTTTATCCAGCAAGTCTGACATTCGGAATAGGAGAGATAAAGGTTTTCCCAAACCAAAAAAAATTGAAGGAATTCATCGCCAGCCCTACAAAAAGATTCTAAGAGGGACTCTGTGAGTGAAATGTTGCAAGGAGCACAAATACCAGAGACACCACAAAAAGCATGAAACCTGCAAACATCACAATGACTATAAACCCATATCTTTCCATAATAACACTGAATGGACTAAATTCTCCAACCAAAACACATAGGGTATCAGAATGGACAAAAAAACAAGACCCATCTATTTGCTGTCTACAAGAAACTCATTTTAGACCTGAAACTCACCTTCAGACTGAAAGTGAAGGGATGGAGAACTATCATGCTACTGTAAGTCAAATTATATCAGACAAACTGGACTTTAAATTAAAGGCTGTAATAAGAGATGAAGGGTATTACATAATAATTACAGGGTCTATCTATCAGTAAGAGCTAACAATTATAAATGTCTATGCACTAAATACGGAAGCCCCCGATTATATAAAACAATCACAAATATAGGCAACATTATTGATAAGAATGTGGTAATTTCAGGGGACTTTAATATTCCTCCTACAACAATGAATAGACCATCTAGAAACAGAATCAATAAAGACACAAAGGCCATGAATGTTACATTGGATCTGATGGACTTGACATATGTTTAAAACTCTGCATCCCAAAGCAACAGAATATACTTTTTTTCGAGTGCACATGGAACATTCTCGAAGATAGGTCACATAACTGGGTCAAAAAACAGCCCTTAATAAGTATAAAAGAAGTGAGATCATACCATGCACACTTTCAGACCACAATGCTATGAAACTTGAAATAAACCACAGGAAAAACTCTGGAAAACCTCCAGAAGCATGGAGGTTAAGAACACCCTACTAAATAATGAACGGGTCAACCAGGCATTTAGAGAAAAAATTTAAAAATATATGGAAACGAAGTTGAAATTACAACAATCCAAATGCTTTGGGATGCAGCGAAGGCAATCCTGAGAGGAAAATACATTGCAATCCAAGCCTATCTCAAGAAACAAGAAAAATCCCAAATAGAAAACCTAAATGCAAACCTAAGGGAACTAGAAGCAGAACAGCAAAGAGACCCAAAACCAGTAACAGAAGAGAAATAGTAAAGATCAGAGCAGAAATAAACGAAAAAAAAATCCAAAAAACAAATCAGTAGAACAGATCAAAGAATACAAGAGTTTGTTTTTTTTGAAAAAATAAAACTGATAAACCTCTAGCCTGGCTTCTCAAAAAGAAAAGGGAGAGGACCCAAGTAGATAAAATCAGAATGAAAATGGATTTATTAAAAATAATCCCTCAGAAATATAAGCAATCAGGAATTGCTATGAAAAATTAAACTGGACAACCTGGAAGAAATGTGTAAATTCCTAGACACCCACACAATACCAAAACTCAAATGGGAAGAAATAGAAAAAATTGCACAGACCCATAACTAGTGAAGAAATTGAATCACTTATCAAAAATCTCTGAACAAATAGTCCTGGCTTTTCTGGGGAATTCTACCAGATATTTAAAGCAGAGTTAATACCTATCCTCTCAAGCTCTTCTCAAAAAATAGAAAGAGAAAGAAAACTTCCAGACGCCTTCTATGAAACCAGCATTACTTTGATTACGAAACCAGACAGAGACCCAGCAAATAAAGAGAACTACCGGCCAATATATCTGATGAATATGGATGTAAAAATTCTAAACAAGATACTAGCAAATCGAATTCAACAGCATATAAAAAGTATTATTCACTTTGGGGATGAGAACTGTGTGTTGTATGGAAAAAATTTGACAATAAACTTCATATTTTGAAAGAAAAAGCATTCATCGTGATCAAGTGGGATTCGTCCTGGGCTGCAGGGCTTGTTCAACAATTGTAAAACAATCAATGTGATACATCACATTAATAAAAGAATACATAAGAATGATACTATCTTGTCAATAGTTGCAGAAAAAGCATTTCACAAAATACAGTATCGGTTTTTAATAAAAACCATTGAAAAATTCGGGATAGAAGGAACACATTTAAACATCAAAAAGCCATTTATGAAAAGCCCACAGCTAATATCATCCTCAATGGGGAAAAACAGAGCTTTCCCCCTGAGATTAGGAACACAACAGGGATGTCCACTCTCACCACTGTTGTTTAACATAGTGTTGGACGTCCTAGCATCAGCAACCAGATAACAAAATTAAATGCATCAAAATAGGTGAAGATGAAGACAAACTTTCTCACTTTTTGCAGACGACATTATTGTACATGGACAACCTGAAAGACTCCACCAAAAGTCTGCTATAAATGATACATGAATTCACCAAAGTCGCAGGGTACATCAATGTACAGAAATCGGTTGCATTTTTAAACACCGATAATGAAGCATTAGAAAGAGAAATAAACTGATGCCATTCACATTTGCACCAAGAACCATAAAATCCCTAGGAATAAACCTAACCAAAGATGTAAAAGATCTCTATTCTGAAAACTATAGAAAGAAATTGAAGAAACACAAAGAAATGGAAAAACATTCCGTTCTCGTGAATTGGAAGAATAAATATTGTTAAATGTTAATACTACCCAAAGCACATTCAGTGCAATCCCAATAAAAATTGCTCCAGTATCCTACTTGAACTTAGAACAAACAATCCTAAAATTAGTACAGAACTACAAAAGAACCGAAATAACCAAAGAAATATTGAAGAAGACCAAAGCAGGACGCATCACATACCCAGATTTTAGCCTCTACTACAAATCTGTAATCATCAAGACAACATGGTATTGGCCCCAAAACAGACACATAGACCAATGGCATAGAATAGAAAATCCAGAACTGGACCCACAAATTTATGGCCAACTAATCAGAATTTGTGGATAGGGCAGCCCCATGGTCTTGGTGCGTGTCTGTGACCAAGTGAAAAAAGCAGCAATGGGATAGGAAATGGAGTCCACGTTCTGCATTCCAACAGGCATGGGTCAAGTCAAAGAAGGAGCTATCTCCTTATCATCCCCTCATCTTCTCTTACACAGGAGGCAGGACACCCCCCTAACCTCTGGCTTCAACTACCCTCAAGCATTCTCCCTAGGTAACATTACAAACCCTAGGTGTGGGGTTGCCCACAAATTCTAAAACTATCTTGAGGAGGACCCAAAGTAAAACTTGTATCACCATCCAAAGGACACCGCCAAACTCCCAAGCTGAAAGAAAGGGATATTACTCTAAGTCACTGGCTCTGGATAACCTCCATGCAGAAAATGGACAAAAAAAAGGCCAAGTGGTGGAAATGGAGACACAGACTCTGAGAGTTCTTCATCACACTTTAGATTTGGAGAATGTTTAGAATGAAGTACCGAGCACAGTTTCCTATTAAGCTGCTTGTATCCGGAAATAGAAATGCTCATGGGCTTAGGCAAAGGGAGCCTTCCGAAAAGGCACACTTGAAACCCTGTCAACAGGAAACCTCCATTCATTCTTTCGGAGACAGAGATATCTGGTTATGTCTGTCCCTCCAACTTTTTGTGGCAGTTGGAGGAGGCTGTATTTGAGGTGTCGCTATTGGGTTCTGCTGGCTCTTGCTCGAGTCTGGAATGAGGACTTCATACCCTATTCCTGGAAAAGGCTCTTCCTGTACTGACCATGGCCTGGTCCATAGTGCCCATGTGCAGACTGGGTGCTTCCTGGAATGAAGGCAACTCGGTCATCCAACTCAGGGAGGAAACCTGGCTCCCCTTCACCTCCCATACCACAGCAAGCACTCGGGGACTAAGGGCCATTTTTTCTTTGTTAAATCAGAGCCTGAAAGCTCTTCCTGACCACAGGAGCAGAGTGGGAGTTTGATGCCTACTCAGAGGTGCCAGCTGGCTCCTCTGCCTCATGGTGATGGCACCATGGCTCCTAAGGGGAGGACAAGTCAGAAATAAAGCAAGGGGAAGGAAATTGGTCCAAGGGTGGGCCAAAGTTCGACATTTCCCGTGGGAACTGGGACCCACTTAGAAAGCTGTTTTCCTTCTTTGGGCCTTGGCCAAAAGGAGGCCAATTCCCTGCCCAAGTCGCTGGCCCAATCTTCACCCAAACATCCATTTTTGGACAACTACAAATCCCTGGGCCCATTGAGAGCCACATACTTGTGAAACACAATGAATAAACGAAGAAGGAGCCTTGTGGGGAAATCTTTCCCACAGTCACAAGGTCGGGGTCAGACTCCCAGGTGAAAGGCAGAGGATATGACTGTGAGACACTGAGTCTCTACAGATTGTGGGGAGAACTCTGTTTCTAAAAATGAGCAAAGATGTGTGATGGGGATAGGAGGGCCAGAGCTCTTCAGAGATAGGAAAGGATTTTATATGGAGAAAGAAGTGCCCAGCACCTGTTCTGGCAAACTGGCTATGGGAAGAAGAAGAAAGGCCTGAGGACTTATGAAAAAGAGGCTTCTAGAGTCTGCATCTGGGAAGAGTGTGAGCAACAGGCCTGCCTTCTTCTTTCAGAAGGATCTAGAGAGCCCTAGGACTTTGTCTTCCTTTCTTGTTTTCCCAGCACTGAATGGAGTGAGCAGTGACATTGCGGTAGCCACGAGGTGTCTCCAGATGTCCCAAAGTGTGGAAAGGAATCCTGGGACCCTCTTCCAATAAGGGCTCTTTCTGGGATGGCCTCCTGCACGTATGAACAGTTTGCTTTTCAGAGGGAAGGCCCCTCCATCAGGGAGGGCAATGAGGCAAGCTGGCTCCCGTCCCCCCACTCCTTGTTACAAATGGCCAATCACCAAGATGAGGGACTGGAGGGCTAGTCTCTTTTCGGATATCCCAGGCTCAGGACTATCACTTAGTGAGGGATTGAGTGGGCACCCAAAGCCCCTCTGCATGAGTGCCAGCTACATGGCTCATAAGGGTGAACAAAGACTGAGTCAGAAAGACAGTAAGTGAAACGGACTGGCTGAAGCCAGGACCAAGGGAGTTCGATATGTCAATCCAATGGGAATGTGATGAATGTAAAAAGGGCATGTTTACTTCATTTATCCTAGGACCAGAATGGAGGCCAACTCCCCTCTAATACATGTGGCCCAACCTCCACACAAACAGTTCTCGGCTGGACCCCTTCAAATGGCCTAGGTCTCTGCATGCCCATGGAGTCTTGAAACCAAAATGCCAGGGCCCCTTTGGTTCAACCTGTCCCACAGACACAAGAGTTGGTTCACAGTGGACATTTGCAAACCTGAGCTATTCTGGTGGAAAGAATTGAAATGACAGCAAGATAAACGTTGATGGACAATAAAGTACTCTCATGAAACTGGATAACTCCTAGGGTCAGAGATCTTTATTTGGGATAAGAATTGCGTGCTGTTTAGACAACACTGACCAGTACAATAGAGGAGAAAATAGGCTTGGTAAGGTGTCAGGAAAATCTTTTGTGGGCTTGAGCTACAGGACTGTTCCCAAAGATGCCCCCTTGGAGACCTGTGAGCAAACGACCCACGTTCTCCCTTAAGAAGTAGAGGGAAACAGTGGCTTTTTGTGTGCTTCTGCCCATCATATCATAAGATAGGGGCCCAAGTGATACTGAGATGTGAAGATTATTCTTCCATGGGAGGATAAAGATGTGGGAAAAGGCCTGGTGCTTGATACATTCAGAAGGCTTTTTGTGAGCTGGTCAGGTCATGGAGCATGCTGCACATGCACAGTCTGTCTCTTCTTCAGCATGAGGGTAAGTCCCTCAAGGTCAGAGGTCCATGTGGCTAACAATTCCCATGATACAGTAGCCTGCTATGAACTGAGGGCTCAAGGACAGAATGTACAGCTCTCATCATCGATATCAGACTCTGAGAGCACTGCCTTGATCAGGAATTTTCTGAAACCTGCATATCCATCCTTGGAACTTGCTTGTTTACAGGCCGGCCCCATGGTCGTAGTGTGTGAAGGAAGGTTAAGTTAGAAAAGCAGAAATGGGATAAGAATGACTACCAGGGAAGTCAAAGTTTTGCATTCAAAAGGCCATTGGCCAAATCGAGGAAAGATTTATCTATGTTTCCTCACCCTCTAAGCAAACATGAGGCAAGGTCTACCCCTAACTGCTGGCTGAGCTTACCCACAAGAATTTTGTCTGGGAACCTTCACAGATCCTAGGTTTGAAGATGGTCACATAATTCTGAACCCAAATTGACAGGGGCCCATTGTAATACCTATGACATAACCATAAGGACACCACCAGATTCCAGTGCTGAAAGAAGAAGATATTCTTCAAAGACTGGCTCTCACAAATTTCATGCAGCACTGTTTTTTAAGAAAACGGTAAGTGGTGGACACTGAGACACAGAATGCCAGAGTTCTTTCTCACACAAGAGAAGTGAAGAATTTTGAGAACAAGTACCCAGCAAAGCCTCCTATCGAACTGGTTGTATCGAGAATAAGAAATGCCTCTGGGCTTAGGCAAAGGGAGCCCTCTGAAGGAATACACCTGGGAGTCCTGCATTCTGATTTTAGGTGCCAGAGATTTTTGGCTGGCTGTCTCTCCGACATATTCTATCAGTTGACGGAAGCCCCAAGTTTTGAGCTCTAAGTATTTTGTTCTGCTGGATCTTACTCAGGAGTGTGGAGCAAGGAAATCATTTCCTCTTCCTGGAAAGGACTTCCTTGTGCTGAACTTTCCTTGTCCATACTGCTCATGTGCAAAGTGCTTCTCAGAATGAATGCAACACAGTCATCGAGGACATGGAGACAAGGTGGCTCCCCTTCCCTTTCCATACAACAGCAGGCCATTCAAAAATCTTCCAGGGAATAAAAGCCATCTTTCTTTTGTTAGTTTTGAGCCTGAGATCTCTCATTGAGCACAGGAGCAGAGTGGGAGTTGGACGCCTACCCGGGTAGGTTACCTGAGTTTATGATAGCGCCATAGCTCCTAAGGGAGAAAAAACAATTGTCAGAAGTGCAGCAAGGTGAAGAAAATGGGCACAAGGGACGCCAAATCTCGACATATTCAGTGGGAATTAAGATCACTTGGAAGGAACGTGTCTTCGTTTGCCTTTGGCCCATAAGAAGGCCAGGTCTGTGCCCAAATCTGTTGCCCAACCTACACACAAATATTCTCTGCTAGGACCCTTCCATTGACCTGGGTCTCTGAATGTCCAAATTCTTCTGGAACACAATGAATCAATGAAGATAGAAACTTTTCCCAAAATATCCCCACAGTCTCAAGGACTGAGTCAGACTCTCAGGCGGAAAGCAGAGGATATGAACCTACGCCACTAACTCTGAAAGGACTGTGGGGAAAAGCTTCTTTCTACAGGAAAGAAAAGATGTGTAAATGTGGATAAGAAGGGTCAGAGCTCTTCAGAGATTGAAGGGGGAATTATGTGGGGAAAGAAGTGTCCAGAACCAGCTCCTGGCATCCTGGCTATAGGAAAAACAAGAAACACAAGAAGCCTTAGGAAGCAGCGCCGTCTACCATCCACAACAGGGAGAACTTTCAGCAACTTTCTCTCTTCAGCCTTCTGCCTTCAAAAGGACCTAGACAACACTGGACTCTTTTTCCAGTTTCTGCACAGAGTTTGTCCAGAGCCAGTGTCTTAGAGCAATATCCTTTTCTTTCATCTTGGGAGTTTGGCGGTGTACTTTGGTGATACAGGTTTTACTTTGGGTCCCCCTCAGGATCCCCTTGGGGGAAAGGGTTCAGTTTTTCCCCACTGAGGATGATATTAGCTTTAGGGCTTTCATATATGTCTTTTATGGTCTTGAGGTATGATCCCTCTATTCCTACTTTCTTGAGGGTTTTTATCAAGAAAGGAGGCTATATTGTGTCAATTGCTTTCTCTTCATCTATTGAGAGGATCTTACAGTTCTTGTCCTTTCTTCTAGTGATGTGATGAATCACAGTAATTGTTTTGCAGATATTGAACCAGACCTGCGTCCCAGGTATAAATCCCACTTGGTTGTGGTGAATAACACATCCATTGTTACTGTGGGATCCGGATGGATAATATCTTGAGAAATTTTGCATTCATGTTCATCAGGGAAATTGGTCTATAGTTGTCCTTTTTACTGGGGTCTCTGTCTGGTTTTGGAACCAAGGTAATGTTGGTTTCATAGAAAGAGTTTGGAAGCTTTCCTTCCATTTCTAGTTTTTGGAGCAGCTTCAAGAGAATAGGTGTTACCTTTTCCTTAAATGTTTGGTAGAATTCCCCCCGGAAAGCCATCTGGCTCTGGACTCTTGTGGTTTTTTTTTTTTTTTTTTTTTTTGGAAATTATTACTAATTCAATTTCTTTACTGGTTATGTATGGGTCTGTTCAATTTTTCTATTTTTTCCTATTTCAGTTTTGGTACTGTATATGTTTCTAGGAATTTGTCCATCTGTTCACAATTTTCTCTTATTATTGTTTTTATTTCTGCTATGTTGGTCATGATTTCTCCTCTTTTTTGCTTTTATTTATTTGGGTCTTTTCCTTTTTCTTTTTGATCAAACTGGCTAGGGGTTTATCACTTTTGTAAATTCTTTCAAAGAACCAGCTTCTGGTTTCAGTGACCTCCTGGTTTTGGTTTTGGTTTGGGTTTTGGTTTCAATAGCATTAATTTCTGCTCTAATCTTTACTATTTCCTGTCTACTGCTAGTTTTTGGGTTTTATTTGCCGTTCTTTTTCCAACTCTCTAAGGCGTAAGATTGGGATGTATATCTAAGACCATTCTTCAAGGCCTGGATAGCTATACACTTTCTTGTCATGACCACTTTTCCTGCGTCCCAGAGGTTTTGGGTTGTGGTGTTATCATTTTCATTGGCCTCCATGAACTTTTTAATCTCCTCTTTAACTTCTTGGTTAGCCCATTCATTCTTTAGTAGGATGTTCTTTAGTCTCCAAGTATTTGTTACCTTTCCAAATTTTTTCTTGTGGTTCATTTCGAGTTTCATAGCATTGTCTGAAATATGCGCGGTATGATCTCGATCTTTTTGTACTTGTTGAGGGCTGATTTGTGTTCCAGCGTGTGGTCTATTCTGGAGAACGTTCCATGTGCACTGGAGAAGAATGTATATTCTGCTGCTTTAGGATGAAATGTTCTGAATACATCTGTTAAGTCCATCTGGTCCAGTTTGTCATTCAAAGCCATTGTTTCCTTGCTGATTTTTTTTTTTTTTGATTAGACGATGTCCATTGCTGTGAGTGGGGAGTTGAAGTCCCCTAATATAATGGTATTATTATCAGTGAGTTTCTTTACGTTTCTGATTAGTTGATTTATATATTTGGGTGCTCTCACATATGGCGCATAAATGTTTACAACTGCCAGGTCTTCTAGCAGAAAAAGAAAAGAAATGAAAAAGAGAAAAAAAAAGAAAAAAGGTAAGAAGAGAAAGAAAGAAAATTGAATAGACGGATCAGTGAACAGGCTGAAATACGACTGAAATTACTTTGTTTTCCCTTGAAGTCAAAGTATGAAGTGCTTTATAGTCCATAACCTAAGCAGGCGGGGAGACATGTCTTCCTGAAGAGCGAGGCTGGCTCATTTGGGCAGGGCTTATTGTTATCGCTCTGTTCTCCACTAAATGGCGCTGCTTAGCTTACTGGGGTGGATTGTTGTGGCGCTTGTAGGTGTGTGAACGCCTGCGTGGGAGTGGTGAAAATGGCATCACCCAGTTACCTAGTCTCTAGTATCGGAGCTCTGTTCTCCCCGATCAGCAATTGCGCACCCGTCCTTTGTCTTCAGCTTCCATCCACTCCCCACTTTTACACTGTCCGTGACCAAGCCCCAGATGCGGCTCTTTTTCCCGTCTCATTTCTGAGGGACTGTGGCTTTGACACGTTCTGGTCCTCTGTGGGAGGGTCTCACTGAGCAATGGCCCGGTGCTGGCTGCACCCAGGAACGTTCACGGGACTCTGCTGCTGCCGATGCCCAGAGACTGTGGCTGGGTGCCAGCCCGCCCCATAAAAAGTTCATGCGATCATGCAAAAGCAGCATGGATTATGGCAATTCACAAAACACATCTGGCACCAGGCTTCACCCCCAGCGACTTTGTTCCAGCACCAGTGAATGCGGTTGTTCTCCCAGGTCCACTGAGGCCTTTACCTTTGGGGGAGTCACACAGCCTCTACCAGGTGTCTTCCCAGCAGGGGAATCGGCTCTGCCCATGTGGCCCAAAGACCTCCGGATTTCACTCTGCCCCTGGGGATTCACCCTTCTCACCAGAGCACCGCCAGGTATCAAGCGGCAGTTTCAGACTCTGCACTCCCCCTGTTTATAGCGTCTTAATGGAATTTAAACCCTTTCATTTCACCTTTCTCCCTTTTTAGTTCAGTCCCTGTGGCTGTTTCCACCTTTCCACGTTCTCTCCAGCTGCGTTTGGGGGGGGGGAGTGCTTTTCCCATATTTTCTCCCCCCACCCCCATCTACATCCTCTTTCCACGCAAAAAAGAAGCTCCTTGCCCTCCGTGGCTCTCTCTCTCTCTTCCAGTTCACCTCTCTGCACTGCATACCTGCTGAATTCGGTGGTTCAGGTTGTGCAGACTGTTGTAGTAACCAGATCAGTTTTCTAGGTGTGCAGGAGGCTTCGTGTTGGTCTGGCTGTATTTCACGGACGCGAGACACAAAAAAAACCCCTCCTTGCTGTTCCGCCGTCTTGGCTCCTCTCCCCCTAAAGACAGGTATACCTTAATTAAACCAGCAAACTTAAATTAGTTTAAACACCGAATTGTGTCACCTACATCCACTTACAAGTATGCTGCACCCAGGGTGGAGCAGAAACAGCAGGAGGGGGAAGGAAAGGCAGAAGAGGTGAGGTTCCAGCAGAAGGCAGAGAAGGACAATTTCCCGGGTCTAACCTTGTCAGCTGGGACAGAGGAGCAGACACCATCTCGTTCCACCAGTGTGGAATTAGCAGTTCATGTCAGGCCGGAGAATACAGGGAATTTCCCCCCAAACAAGTGGAGTTTCAGCTGCTGCTTGGGAATTTTCCTTAAAGTCCCCATCCTGAGGTACACTAAGCACAGTTGGCTTAACCTAGGAAAGGAATGAGGGAGAGGCCCTCAGATCTATTAGACAGAGGCACAGAGAGAAAGAGTCAGCGCCCCCTTTTCAGGGATGGCCTGTGTTTCCTTCAGCGACTGAGGGCTATCAAGAGGAAGCCTATTTAGACAAATGTCATCCAGTTTATCAAGGAGAGAGCTTACTATCTCGGTTTCTGACCAAACACATTTTGCAAGAGGCCCCTGGGTCTGGTAGCCATGAAGGCGTGGGTCTACGGTAACATCCGTCTATTTCCCCTGTTTAGTAAGGCCGTGCAGTGTTACAGGATCAGTCCTTTCTACACTTTGCAATCCGAATTGTTTCCAATGGGTTCAAAAGGCATCCCAAGGGAGAATCCTTGGGGCCTGAAGAGGAGCTCCCCTTTTCCATCTAGTGAGAAAAGGAGAGAGAGAAGGTCCATTACCCCTAGAATCCATCCCGAATCCCTGGTTGTGTTTCACGTACAGGATGTTTGAGGTTCCTGAGGTGTCAAAGTGACCCGAGGCATCCCTTGAACAAAATCGCTATGACCATTGACCATCTGACTAAAGGCCCCCGAAGGGCGGATGCATCCCCTCGCTTCCCTGTTGTATTCTAGACTAGAGATGTGTGCCTGGTGTATGGACCTGAGTCTGCTTTGCTGAGAAGGCAGAGAAGAAACTGTCATTTTTAGCCCATGGAAAAACACTAGAAGAGTTTGACAAGAGGAAATTACTCAATTTTAAGTCGTAGTTACTAGAGGACATTGTCAGAGAACAATAAAGACAGAAATCCATCATGATCTAACTTCCAGCTTCCTAGGAAAGAGTGCCCGGTTGGGTTTTAATTCAATCGGGTCCTGGTTTCCACCAGCCTTCAGTGGAGTTCTCGTGGCCAGAAGCAACTACACCAGGGATGTGGAGGGGATCACATTAGAACAATGAAGGGGAAACCTCATACGGGAGTCTTAAGATTGGCAGCTGGGCTAGTCACTTAGGTGGTTGTCCCCTGTCCAAGACACGCGACTTTATATAAGGACAGGAACAAAGAGAGGGCATGTTTATGCATCTTACTACCATTCTGGTCAGCGTCCTAACTTCCAACCAAAGGCCGGCTTTCTCTTCCCGGTAGAGTAGCTACAGGCTAGAGGATTGCAACCTGAGCAATCCACGGGAAAGTGTTCCAACAAGACCATCCTTCCCAAAACTCCCCTGAAATGAGAGTAAAGGAGGAAAGAAAAAGCATACTCACCAAATTTGCACCGAAGCACAGAATCCAGATGAAAAGACTCAAAGCCCCACATTCAGACGCCAAAACGATGAAGTTTTGGAAAGATGGTGGGCTGAAGTCTTTGGTGCAAAAAGATAATTTTATTAAAGCATGAAAAAGCTGCACTGGAGTGCTGACGGGCAACTCATCATTACCTACTTTCAGGTCGGCAGAAAGGGATAGAGTAAGTCTCAAAGAAATTTTGGAAGCAAGGTTTAGATGTATATCAAGGGGCCATAAGCTTGGAGTAGGATTGCCAGCAAATATCTTGGGGCAGTTGAGATAAAAGAAGTGTACTTACAGGATCCTTGGTGTTGGGGTAAAATAGTAAGCTAAAGTTCCCCCCCTCCCCCGCAAAGAGCCAACATCCAGGCAGCTGAGAGCTCTTAGAAGGAGGTCACTCTGCCAGTTTCAAGGACTTATCAATGGGCTATAGGCAGTAAGGGAATTTAATTTTTCATTTGCTTTAGATTCCCACACTAGCATAACAAGGATTTAAGCCCCTTTTTTTTTGTTCTTGAGTAGCCGGGAGTTTCCAAGTAATATCACTCAGATCTTCCCTGGGGTGGCAGGGGGGTGCTAGCTTGTGCTTTGCCCCTCAGCCTGTCTCATGCTCCCTCATCATAACCATTTCCATGCCAACTCCAAGTCGTCAGTGACAGGTCAAAGGACCCTTTTGTATATCAGAAATTGCTTTCAGGTAGCATGGGAGCAGAGTGGACGCTCTCCACCACTCTGTGGGTTTCCACTGTGCCTGGTGGGAACCAAGATAGAATTAGAAAAACAGCAAGGGATGGGGCGCCTGGGTAGCCTAGTGGATTAAGCGGCTGACTCTTGATTTCGGCTCAGGTCATGATCTCAGGGTCGAGAGTTGGAGCCCCGTACCTGGTTTTGCACTCACAGCGTGAAGTGTGCTTTGGATCCTCTGTCTCTCTCTTTATGCCCCTACCCCACTCAATACCTTAGTAAAGTACAAGAAAAAAGCAATCTTATCAACATCCTCATCTCCAGAAACCTATCTACTCAGTTTCCTGGAACCCCAACATCACCCTCCTCTCCCTAGTGATGGGGGAACAAAGGCAACATACAAATGGCAGATAAAATAGAATTTTCTGGAGCGACTGGGTGGCTCAGTTGGTTAAGCTTCCGACTTTGGGTCAGGTCATGATCTCTTGGTTCCTGAGTTCCAGCCCCATGTCGGGCTCTGTGCTGACAGCTCAGAGCCTGGAGCCTGCTTCACACTCTGTGTCTTCCTCTCTCTTCCCTTCCCCCACTCTCCTTCTCTCTCTCTCAAAAATAAATAAACATTAAAAAAAATTGAATTTCCTTGTAACCTGCAGCTAATTAACAAATATTTGAGGCTGCCATAGTCAAATGTTTCCCCAGGAACTTCCTATTGTCTGAATGTTAATGCTTTGCTAGAAGGGAAAATGAATCTTAGCTTGACGAGAACCAGGCCTCCAGCAATCTGTGAATCTTTAGCCTAGGAAAGTCTCCTTGGAAACTTGCCTTTGGACTTTACCTTCCCCAAACCCATAGTATATAACCAGTCAGTCTTCACAATCCCAGTGCAGGCAGATTTTCCTGCCCACGGGTCCTGTCCCAGTGCCTTTAACAAAATCACCTTTTTGCACCAAAGAAGTTTTCAAGAATTCTTTTTCTGGCCATCAGCTCTGAACCCCACCATCACTCCCCAAAACTTTATCACGCTAAACCTGAGAGCCCTGTATGCAAACTCTGTACATTCTTACCTCATATAGGTCAAGGAGTCTTTTGGCCCTCACCTGTTTTCCTGCCCTTTCCTTCAATGTATAGAAGCAAATAGGTGATGGTGGTGTTGGGTCTCAGCTAACACTCAAATGTGTGGAATGGGGCTCTGGTCTTGTCCACTTTGATTTTTTTTTCTCTTCTGGCCAGCTCAAGGATTGCAATGTGCATAAGAAAACTTCAGCTGCTAAGAATTCAGGCATTTCGGTCAGCATGGGATGGTCTCAGCACGGTGACCATTGTCTTGCCAACCACAACCTGCCAAGCACCATCTTCTCAGTAAGAAGATGACAATGTTTCCTCAGTGATATCAGAAACAGATTTGTCTAGGTTGGCACAGGAAGGGAGTGGGAGCTTGCCGCCAATTGCTGGGAGGTTGCTGTCTAGGTGACAGTTGCAATACCCCTGACTCCCTACTGCTGATATTGTAAAAGGCAAACATAGCCTCCTGTAACCCGGGAGTAAACTGTGACCTATGTTAGCTTAGAAGTGTTAGGATGTCCCTGGAACCACAGTGGAGGGGACGGCCATCTTGCCAGCGCAACCCAACGAAAAGTTGCCAGAACAAGTTGGAAGTCAACCAATCACCGAGCGACAGCATGACCTGACGCGAAAAAGACCCACCCGGACCTAAACCCGGAACCGCTGCAGCTTATAAACCCCATCCCACAACACCTGTGTGCGACTTCCCTGGCTCCTCTCTCTCTCCCTGAGTCACGGAACCTCGCCCGAGACCTTCTTAGTTCCCAAATAACGCCTTTGACTGCTAAAGATTTTGAGCCTCTGACTCCTATCTTTACGCTGCCTTACGCCTGACGGTAACAAGAAGGACTCCAGAGTATGAGATGCTGAACCTGTGTTTGTTTTGGCACTGGTTCAGTGTCAAACAGAGCACAGGCAAACCCCTTGTGCTGAACGCTCTCCAATGCCCTAGGGTTCCTGCTTCCTATTGCCAATGTAAGTTTGCCAGGGAAACCCTTCCCAACCAGTGGGAAGAGGCACTCGTGATCTATCTGAATGCTGTCTTCTCTGTGCTGGTTGGCAGCCCTGTCTGTAGCATTGGGTTCTGGTCCCAGACTCCTTGAATGGACTCTCTGACCTGGCCATCTGGGGAAGGACATTGCTCATGCTCCAACTTTGATCTTATCAGAATGCAGGAACCTCACGAGGGCCAGGGGGATCAGGGCAACTGTTACAGAACGAAGTTGGAATGCTGGTGGAAAAACCAAGCGGCACTAGGAGATCTTGGTCGATTGGAGATTTATTTAACACCGGTGGGCTCGAGGAGACTGTTTCTCCAAAGGTCTGAGCCCGGGATGCCAGTGGAAAGGGTAATTTATAGCCGATAGCCTCCATATCTGTGGGGGTTTTCGCGTGCACAGCAAACAAAGCAAGAAAAAACCGGAGGAGGGGGTCTCTAAGCTAGAGACCAGGGTTTGTTTTAGTCCAATCAACCATCATTGGTCTACTTTTATCCACTTCTCCAACATTCCCCCCTTTGGTTCCTTAAAAAAAAAAAAGCTTTTAGTAAATATCTCCTTTCAGATTTATAGGTTGGTACTCTCAGAAGGCTAAGATATGTGCAGTAGCTTGGCAAGCAACAGCATTTTCAATAAAACGTACCACGGCATTCAGTATACAGGGGCCGATGGATACAAGTAAAATTATGGAGGGAAGGGGCCCCACCAAGGTAGGAAACCAGGATGCCAAATCTGTGAGATCCCATCTTGTCCATTGATTGTTATTTTCCTGTTTTCTCTGTTGAATTCTTCCCTCGAGTTCCTTAACCTTAGTTGTAACTATTTCGGACAGGTTTACGAAATAGCAACATTCCCCTCTCCACCCCCGAGAAAGATGCAAATCCCTCCTTTTTCTGAAGTGAGGAGGTCGAGATCTCGCCTATTTTGGAGGGTCACTGCCGCCAGAGAGTTTATTTGGCGTTGTAAGGTTACCAAGGAATCTGCCACCTGTTCCATGTCATTTGTCTCTTGAGATAGTCTATGGTATAGTCCTATGGATGAACCTATGGCCCCTTTTCCGGTTCCTATTCCTGTCGCAATTCCTGCTCCTATAAGAATGGGTAGCAGGACTGCCCATTTAGCCCAGGACTTGGGGCTTAAGGCTGTTAGGAGCTGATCTTCAGTGTGAACATATCTGCATCCAGTTGGCCTCTAAGCATTGGTAGGCCAAATTAGAACTAGATAGAACACCCCAAGGGTTGAACATAAGGTTGTATTACTCTTTAAGGTTATATTTCTTCCATATAGAGAGGTACCGTTCATATCTTCAGGGACTGTACAGATTAGATTGTTGGCATTCGTGAGATGGATCCCAGTGGCCCGAGGTCCAATTAAAACAGAGGTGTTTGTTTTGAGATTTTCAGGAGCTTCCCAGGTCAAAGGGATGGGAGGGGCTAAGTAAGCTCCCCCGACTGAGGGGCGAGCACATGCAGCAGGTTTGGGTGAGATTATCTATTTTATGGAGGACTTGTAAAGTAGTGTTGGCCAAACCCTGGCATGGGGAACTGGTAAGCATCTGATTGAGGGCTGAAAGTTTCAAATTTCTGGGGGAGTAGGCTGCTGGGGGAGTGGTCGCCTTTATGGCTTCTATTACCCTTTCCTGCGTATCCTTTATAGCCTTTTGAAGAGCCCTGTCTTGCATCCCTTCCCCGTCTGAGATTCCCCCATTGAAGAAGGTAAGTGGAGCAAGCTTACTTACCTCTCTGGAAGCCCTTGTTGTGACATGGGTTCCTGATATTTTGGTCACCTCTACGGTCCAATAGTCGTTGGGGCACTGGGTGACTGACAGAGTGTGGGTGTTTTTCCCTTGTAGCAATCTTTGTGGAGGGAACAGAAGGCATTGAACGCCCTTTGACCCCCATATTGTCATATAACAATCCTGGGGGCAAAGTGGGTTAGCAGCAGTTGTGAGGGTGAGAGAGGTTATCATAATATACAGGCAATACTTAATAATCCTCCCATCCAGAGGAGGTATGTAAGATCTAGCATGCATCTTTTGTCCCATGTCCAGCTTGTTTGGGCTGATAGAAGCCCAACAGTAAGAAGTAAGGTGAGGGCTATGACACCAGTGAGGGGCAAGGGCTGGCAGAGTTGCATCCAAACCCCTGGGCTCAGTCCACGTGTTGATTCCTCAAGCTTCTGCCATGCACAGGCAAGCCAGCTTCCGGGATGTGGCTGGAGCAGGGCTGGAGATCTCAGGGGGCCAAGTATCTTTTTGAGGGTCAGTTTAAGCGGGTTGACTGGATCTGGATCACTTTGCCAGATTGAGGGTTCCTCTGAGTTGGCCTCCTTAGCTCTGGAGTGATGGACCCATGGGGTGTTACCTGAAACTGAATCCTTTATTTGGTTGTATGTCTGTAAAGTCCACCTCCAAGTCTTCGAAAGGGGCAGCTTTCTGGTAACTGTCAGATCAGGTTTAGGGAACATATGGTTTGCAAAGAGATCCATCCTGTTTTCCAGTTGTTTAAATAATCATACGTGCATGGGGTCTTATTATCCCCATAGTGTAACAAGCACAGAAGATTGCCTATATATGAAATACTGTGACAATTTTCTGACGTTTATCTCAAGTTGTCTAGCTTAGGCAAACAACAAACATTTAAAGGCAATCGTAACTAAAATTTAACACCCATAACCGTGCATTGTTGAAACATAGTTGTTCTCTCTAAAATGCCCCCTTTCCAGAGATTGCCAAGTTGAGACCAATGCGTTTGTAGAACAATTCCAGTCTTCACAAACCTGGCCTTAATTATTTACATAAGCTCAGAAAGAATAACAATTGATCATGAGGATCTTTTAGAGTTTGCTTTGTTGGAACCTTTTATAAGGAATCTCCAGGCTGAACTTTTAGTAGCCTCTCCAGGCCAGAAGCCAAGCCAAATACTTGCCATCAGACAGGCCTGCAATACCTGTAGAATTGGGTGAATTCTTCTTCACGAGGTCCCCAAGATAGCTTGAGGTTCCTGCACCTGCCAGGAAGTGACCTTCTTTACTTACCTGGTGAAGATGCTGGGAACTCTGTAAGCAAGGCACCAGGCCAGCAATTCCAAGGGAATTTATGGATCCATGTTTTATAAAGCCAACCCTAATTCCTTAAAGCTTTCTGGTCATATCTGAGTCTATGAATGTCATCCTCAAATATGACATTCCAGCCAAAGCTTTGATAAAATAAACAGTATTTCCAAATGGCGACCTGTTATAAGATGAACAGATTCTTATTGGACTTATGCAAACAATTGTAACTGCCATGAAAGAAAGAAAACTCATTGAGAGTTTTGAATTTCAGGGGAAATATGTAGAGAGGAAAGATAAATGCTTCAGTTTACAATTGCATACTGTATGACATTTTTGTATATCATAGATACCTTAAGAGAAAGTTTCCTTAATCTGGAAGAGGAGACATTAGGGAACCAGCAATATTTTCAAGAATCACAAAACTATAATCTTCCCCAGTTCATTTAATCCCATGTTCTTAATTCTTGTTCAATTTGAATGCATCTTTTTAGTTCTGGAAATTTTTACCCATTTTAGTATTAATCTTAGAGATGTAGAATACCTGTATTTATCCCCAAAGTCCTTTTTATAAATCTCCTTGAAGGAGAAACACATTTTGTGACAGACTAAGAACAATTATAAATGGCAAAATCTCAGAAAGACACATTGTTAAAGATCTGATGAGAGTTCATTATGATGCAGTGGACAAAGAAATTCGGTTATTTCTGTGACACATAACATCTCAAGTCATCAGAATATTAAGTGATGACCTTTTATCAAAACATTAAAATTTTAGGAATTGCATATATTCGGGTAGTTACAACATTTATCTGGGAAATACACTCTAAGGTTTACCATTGTATGACAGGACTTTTCCAAGTAACTTAACAACCCAAATATAAAGGCCTTATTGGTCAAGAAGACTTTATTTACCATTTAAATCCTGAGACGTTTGTTAAAACCCCAGAAGTCATAAGTGCATCCTAAATAGGATTACAGATCATTACAAATCTTACAATTTTATATACTCAACCAAAGTGGTAATAAAAGATCCCAAAGGTGAATGTACAGTATTCTACAGCTGTTATCAAAACCTAGCTCCTTTAAAATTCAGAAGTTTTAACTAAGTAATCAAAGACCTGATAGAAATGAGACCTAAAATTTTGATTTTCCCAGAGTATAAACCTTTGCATTGTCTTACCAAGAGCAGCAGATCAACAGTTCAAGAAAACTTTGTCATTTGAGCAGAGGAAAAGCAAGATTTCAACCTTATACTAGTGTATTTTTAAGATTCCATTCATCTACACCTTCTATAACTTGTGCTTCTAAATTTTGTCCCAAAGCCATTTCTTTCCAAATAACCAGTCTCATTTAGGACAAAATTACTTTCTTCTACCTTCAACTTCCTTATATCTTTCTTATATACCTCCTATTTTCCTACACACAGAGTTGCTCTCTTTATTTTCATCAGTCTTAAATACATTTAGCAGAATTTTAACTCTTAGGAAATCTTATTCTCCAATTGAGGACTTAGTAACCAATTGAGAAGTGTTTACATCAGAATTTCTTTAGATGGTAAATTCATGAACCAATTAAGTACAAAACATGTTTTCCAATAGGTCCAAATAGCTTTAATTTCTCAGCAATAACAAGTTAAAAACATAAACCTGTGTTCAATAATGGGAAGCTTAGCTCTGTCATAAAATGGTAAACCAATAATGGAAAGTTTTAGCATTCCATCCCATTTGGAAAGTTTCAAGTTACCAAGGACGTTGAAAGTTATCTTAACAATTACCCATGAAAACATTGAGAGAGACAAAATTAACTCTCATTAACAAATTGCCACAGAGATAACATGAGCTTATTTGACCTTTGCCGATAACTTTAAAGACAGGTCCCATAAACTTAAATTAGTTTAAACATCGAATGTTTCAACCGCATCTACCTAAAAGTCAATCAATTTTCCCCCATTGTCAATGTTCATTTGGGGCACCAGTGGAGATATCTGAAATGGGTTGTCCAAGGCGGGGGGAGCACTTTGCTCCTTGTCTTGCAGGGTGGGAGAAGGAACCAGTGGTGCACGAGACACTGAGGATGGTATAGGACACACCCAAGTTGGTGCAGAAACATGAGGGGGAAGGGAAGGCAGAAGCAGCAACTGCTTGGGAATATTCCTTAAAGTCCCTGTCCCGAGATAGACTAACCTCGTATGGCTCCAATTATAGCCATTAACCTGGGAAATGAGGGAGAATCCTTCACATCTATTAAGCAGAGGAACAGGGAGAGAGAGAGAGTCAGTGCCCCCCGTTAAGTCTGGTTCTATCTCGGCTAGACCAGTAAGGTCCCCTTCTTGAGGTTCCTCCTAATTTGCTCTGGATTTTTGAGACCCTCCCTCGTTGGGACATTTGTTCTTTTTAATGTCCTTTCCCCTTGCAGCTGGGTATATTTATGGCCTTCTCAGCCCCCTGCTCTGATCCCCCTGAGGGCCTCTTGATATCAGTGGATGTGGACCATCATCTGGAGAGCACCTGCGCCTGGCCGAGGGGGCATTCTGCCTGCCGGGCCTTGTGGGGGAGGGTTTTCTGGCCTGTAAGGGGAGGAGAAGTGGGCGGCTGTCGCTGGCAGTGGCAGTGGCAGGAACCAGTACGCCAGGGGAGGAGTTTCAAGCTCAGGGGAGAAGGGAGGGAGCCAAAAGAGTCATGAAGAGGGGAACACTAGGGGAGCAGTGTATCGCTTCTTTGGCTCCCTGGGTGAGTCTCCGGATAAAGCAGCTAAAACCTTTGCCTGGCTCTCGTGGCTCTGTCCCGATCTCACAATGCTCCTGTGAGACAGTCACAAAGACAGAGGGACAGGGGCGCCCCCTCCAATGAACAGACCAGCCAGATGCCCACCTGGCTCTGTCCGGAAGCAACCCAGGCCACACTCAACCCCACAGTTTCCGGCCCTGTGACCCACGATCAGAAACATTCTGATTTTGCCACAGACTGAGTGCCATCCATCATGAAATCGCAGATGGGCCCACTCAGACTCCGTGGCCCCTTGAACACCCCAAGGGCAACTGCCTGTGGTGTCACAGAATCGAACTCCGCAGGCAAGTTAGACCAAGTCGCACATTCACATTCACATGCACACCAGAGGTTATTATAATTCCTTACCATAGAATCCCTATCTGTGAGATTTCTGAAGTCTCGGGGAGTGATCAGGTCCCCCTTCCACTCTTGTGAGTGGGCCTGACTAGATTGGGCCCCAGCCTTACTGGTTCTGACGTCGGGTCCAGGTCCTCACCTGCCAAGTCTCCTCGAGTCCGGTGGGAACGGCAGAGCAAGGCCGGCCTGAAGGGGACAGAGAAGGAGACTGCCAACATTTAGGCAGGGCGCGCACTCTCCCTTGTGATCCCTCATTCTGTCACCGCCTGATTCTTCTCCCAAACAGGTGGCAATAATGGGCCAGCGCGGTTGGGTTTCCCCGGTCAGGGAACCAAGTATGTTATGGAGCCAGGCTGGAACTCTGGTGGAAAAACCAAGTGGCCCTCGGAAATCTTGGTGGATTGGAGATTTATTTTAACACCGGCGGGCTCAGAGGAGACTTTCTCCAAAGGTCTGAGCCCAGAATGCCAGTGGGGAGAGTAATTTATAGCCGACAGCCTCCATATCTGTGGGGGTTTTCACGCGCACAGCAAACGAAGAAGAAACCGGAGGAGGGGTCTCAAAGCTAGAGACCAGCGTTTGTTTTAGTCCAATCAGGCATCTTTGGTGTACCTTATCCACTTCTCCAACACAACCAACCTCCCTCAGGTCAACAGAAACCTGCCAAACACATAAGTCTCAGTAAAGGAGGGAATGTGTCCTTAGGAATCACCATGTGTTAGCTGGTTGTGAACGGTGGATACTCTGAGTAACATCCACGTGGTTCCTGACTCTGACCTCTGATCTCCATCTCCCCTTGTGCAGAAGTGAGGATGTCTCCTTCCCAGTAACACTTGCCCCTTCCCAGGGCCTTTTGCTTTCTGTTGTCAAGATAGGTCTCACAGGTGAGCCCATGGCGAACCCATTGCCCATGTTCTCCTGGATATAAGGGAACTTAGCAGGACTCCACAATTAAATTAAAAAAAAAATACTTCCAGGCTCAGACTCTCAATCCCTCACAGGGAAACCTGGTTAGAAAGAGATCAAGCTGTCCAAATTCTTTGTCTTGCATGAAAAGGTGCTCAATATCACTCCTCATCAGTGAAATACAAATCAAAACCACGCTGAGATACCACCTCGCACCAGAGTGACTAAAATGCACAAATCAGGAGACTGTAGATGCTGGAGAGGATGTGGAGAGATGGGAACCCTCTTGTAATGTTGGTGGGAATGCAAGCTGGTGCAGCCACTCTGCAAAACAGTGTGGAGGTTCCTCAACAAATTAAAAATAGAACTACCCTATGACCCAGTAGTAGCGCTGGTAGGAATTTACCCAAGGGATACAAGAGTGCTGATGCATAGCGGCTCTTGTACCCCTATGTTTACAGCAGCACTTTCAACAATAGCCAAATTATGGAAAGAACCTGTGTCCATCAACTGACAAATGGATGAAGATGTGGTTTATATATACAATGGAATACTACTTGGCAATGAGAATGAAATCTGGCCATTTGTAGCAATGTGGATGGAACTCAAGGGTATTACGCTAAGTGAAATAAGTCAAACAAAGACAGATACCATATCTTTTTCACTCTTATATAGAGCCTGAGAAACTTAACAGAGACCATGGTGTAGGGACAGGAGGAAAAAAGTTACAGAGAGGGAGGGAAGAAAACCATAAAAGACTCTTAAATACTAAGAACAAACTGAGGGTTGATTGGGGGTGGGGGAGAGGGGAAAGTGGGTGATGGGCAATGAGGAGGGCACCTGTTGGGATGAGCACTGGGTGTTGTATGTAAGCCAATTTGACAGTAAATTATATTTAATAAGACAAACAAATTCTTTATCTCAGAAGATAATGACTTTGTGACTTTTTTTTTTTTTTACTTCTGACTGTGGCCACATCTCCATCAACTTTTGTCACATAAGTGAAGTCAACTCTCTCCCAATATCACCCGCCCCTACCCACAAGCAATCCTCTTCTGCTTAGCACACTCAAGTCCCCAATACCTCCTGTTCCCAAGGTAGATCTGGCAGACACCCCAGGGGCACCAGTTCCTCAAACGATTCCAAATAGATGGAAACTTGGCAAGTCTCCACAAATAAAATTGGAAAAAAGGCCTGCCAGACTCCAGCACGGAATGTCTCCCAGTGAACACAGAGTTAGGATAAGTGTAAGGAAATTGAAAAAGATATACTGAGGGCTAAAGTTCTTCATCTCAGATGAGAACAGAATGAAGCTGTAGATAATGTTACTATCACAATTCCCTGTGCAAGTTCGGTGTCCAAGGAGTAGAAAAGAACTGCGGCCTGAAGAGAAATAGAACACCCTCTAGCTATACAAAGGAGTCCTGTGGGCAACGTTATACACCTCAATGTCAATAAGCTCAGGAAAGTGTCAAGCTATCACAAGCTTTCAAGCTTTTCCCATCTGTGGACAGAGGTACTTGTGACTCACAGGGTTCGCTTTTGCTCCTGGCAAATTTGCAGATTCAGTCTCTGGTATTTTAGTCTTTGAGTATTTTTATGCCCCACCCTGCTCGGTGAATGGACCTTACACACAGGAACCGTCAGTGTCTCAGGAGCTAGGTACCTCAGGCTTTCTTGAAAGGGGTGGACTTAGAGCAGGACAATGGTCCCATGGTAACAGAAACCCATCAAACACAGAGTTCTTCCTGGCAGGAGGTCAACCTTTCCTTTTCGATATCAGAAATTAATTGCTATGTGATGACACATGGTGTGAGTGCAGGCTCCAATGACAGCCTTATAGCTCCTGAATTTAGCCCTAGGCCCTTGCTCCAGAAAGGAGATCAGATCCTTCTGAACATCATCTGTTCCTGTACACAAGCAAATCTCTTGTGCTGAACAGCTTCTGATGCCCTATGACACCTTTTGCCAAGGTAGGTCTTGCAGAGGAGTTCCATGACTCATATTGCCCACGCCATCCCAGATTACTGGGAACTGGTCACAACTCCATTTTCTGTTAACATCAGAAAATGCTCCCAGATCATGTCTGTGTAGGTCCCCTAAAGAAATCCTCATTAATGAAAGAGCAAGAGTCTCTGAAGGGATGTACAGAGGGCCAAATTTCTTCATCACTGAAGGAAATGGAATAAACTTCAAATGAAGTCATTAGCACTTTTCCCTGGCAAGGTTGGTGTCATCACCAACATCTGTGGGCCAGGTCTAAGGGGGAACATCCATTAGCTACACTTATAAGCCCTGTGTGCAAAAGGGGTGTCACTATTTTCCATTCCTTTCCTTCAGTGATAAAGCAGTGGTGATTTGGGGGCTCTTGTCTGGCTTTCGGCTGACACCCAAGTCCATGGAAATGGGTTCTGGTCTTTTGAGTCATGGAGTTTATTTTTTCTAACCTCACCTCTTCAAGGTGTGGACTTTGCATGGACAAACCAACTCTCAGAGTGTAGGAAGCGCAGTCATTCCAGAAGGTTGGTAGAGAGCAAGAAGTGACCATCTGTGCCAATACAATCCTGCCAAGCACTGAATTCTCAGTAATAGAGAATCAGATGTTCTTTCCCATCAAAAACGAATTGCTGTGTGGTGGCACACCACCACAGCGGGAGCTCACCTAAAGCTTTTTGTCACTGTCTGGGAACAGACCAGTCATTCCTGACTCTGACCCCTGATCTCAGTCTCTTCTTGCCCCTGAAGTGGGCTTTTTCCTGCACCACCTGCATTGAAGTACATTTGCGTTTTAGTGTCTCTATTCTAACATCTAACCTGATTGCTTTGCAGCATGATACCTGTCTTCGGATTGTATTAAACACACAGGGACACATCAGTCTTTGTTTTTATGCCTTTGGCTACATGGACATTATAGTAACATAATTGACTAAAGTGGGAAGTCTCCCAGAGTTTGAGCTTTGAGTAATTCTGTGTGATCTCCAAACAGATAACTGATATCTGACACAAATATAGAAATATCTAAATTCACTTGAAAGACAATCTGTCCCTTGTGGTTCCTGCATTTTTTTCAAATTCTACTATCACATAGAAATGAGGAGTTTGATTATTTTGAAACACTTCTGATTAGAAAATGTCATAAACATCGAAACTTCAGGATAATGCATACTGATTTCATGTTTTTCATCATTCATTCTAAATATCAATGGCAAACATTTGATTTTATTTGATTACTGCTGAAGTATAAGCATAAAGACAAAATAAATACAAGCATTCTTGGAATAAGTGAGTCAGTCACAATAAATCATTAGGCTTTTTTTTTTCTTTTTCCTTTTTTTTTTCTTTTAACTGCTCTTAGTACTATGTTCAAAATGATGCCTCCAGCTTTGCTTTGCCTTTTCAGGATTGCTTTGGTTATCTGAGGACTTTTTTCATTGCAAACAAATTTTAGAATCCATTCTGTGAGAGATGCTGGTGGTGTTTTGATAGGGATTGCATTAATTTGTAGATTGCTTAGGGTAGGCTAGACATTTCAACCATGTTTGTACTTCCAAACCATGGGCCTGGAAAGTTTTCCCATTTCTTTTTGTCCTCTTCCATTTCCTTCATAAGATTTCAGACTCCACATCTTATACCTCTTTGGTTAAAGTGATTTCTAAGTATCTTAAAAAGTATCTTTGGTGCAACTGTCAAAGGGATCGATTCATTGATTTCTTTTTCTGGGTGGGTGGAAGATGGGCTATGGGGGATGGGCATTGGGGAAGGCACTTGTTATCATGAGCACTGGGTGTTGTCTGTAAGTGAGAAATCACTGAATTCTAATCCTGACACCAGTGTTACACTGTATGTTAACTAATGAGAATTTAAATACATATTTGGAAAAAAATGGGAAAAACATGAGATGATTTGGTCTTGATAATTTTACACCTCTATTTTGAACCTGCTGTCACGACTCAGACATTTTATCTTGGAGAACTTTGCTCACATACGAAAAATTTTGTGAGGTGCTTCATAAACATCAAAGAAATATACCAACATAAGATGCTTGTGGATAAAGTGCTTTTCAGGGAAAAACAAAACATTTCAATTACTTGATCAATTTAAAACACTGTAGCTCAATGTACAGATTATAGTTCATTTGAATTTATTTTATAATTAATAATGAAATCTTTTTCAGCAGCAATTAATTTCTATGTAAAGAACTTGACATTCTAGCCACGGCATAATGCATGACGTATAGATTCTGCTTTTTTAAATTTTTAGAAAGGAAAATTTAAGTTGTTAGAGCAGGGAGATCAATGATATGTGATCTCCCACGGTGGGCAATCCAAAATCAGGTACAGACTAGCCACGTCCAGGTTTCATTTATATGAGAAAGAAACATCTATATCCTGTTTCTTAGACATCTAACACGGGGGCCCAAATATAACCCTAACCAAAGCAAGAACTTTACCTTTGTAACACTGTGTGACTGTGGAAAGGATGTATGTCCTTCTGAAAGACAGATCTCTGTATGCCTAGCAGCAGTGGCAGGTGTGGAAGTAGACTGTATGATTCAGAGATAAAGTGCTCCTGCCTGGTTGATATCCATGCCCTCTGTACTGGGAATAGTATGTGGTGGGTGGGGTGGTTGCTGAAGACCTACTTCTTGGGCAGAGTCTTTGGTGCATTACCATGCCTCACAAGGCAAGGGAACACACTCACGCACTGCTAGGTTAGTGATGTCCTGCGTACCCGGTGGTGGACCTGATTTTTCTTCCCTGGCTCCACACATTTGCAGGCTGGGCTCTGCCCTTTTAGGCAATGGCTCAAACCCCCTCCTATCATGTTTGCTTTCAAAATGAGAGACTCTGATATTCTGGGAGGAATCATGCCAGCACTTGTCCATTTGGGGTCACTTTTCTATCCAAATCTTCACATGTGCACTGGCACACGCACGCATACACACAGAAAGATGTGTTCAAGAAAGAGTGGACACTGGGGAAATGACAAGACAGAAAGAAGAAAGAGGTTAGAGAGAGCTCTGACATGGGGCAGCAGCATCCAAATTTCATAGCTGTATGCACAAAGACCCAAAGATGGGCAAGGAATTATTGAAGTTCATAGGTTTCTGCTGGACTCAGGGTCATCCTTGGCCCAGCCTCCAGAGGAAAAGACTAAGGTGCTGCAGCCCAACTCTATGGGCACCTGGAATTATGATGAGCTAACTCCCCTTAGTTTAGACAATAGCTACAGAAGAAAAGCCTTCAGTGTTCTCCCATATACTGTTGTGTTACCAGTGGGTTCCTCCAGAGTTCCATGGACTCATAAAGTGTCAATTGGCTTTGGTTCTCCATCAGTGACTCACTGTGTTATGAGATACTAGAGAAGCGCCTGATTCTTGCTGAAAGAAGGCTTTTAGAGCCTAGAGAAGCTTAGGGACTTGGGGTGGTGAAGACTTGGGATAGGTAAGGACATGACACTGAGTCTAGAGCCCAAACCCAATACCAGTCCATGTAGGACCCCCAGGCTCTTCGTTTGGAAACAGGAGGCTGACAGGAGGCTGCTTCGTGAGTCAAGAGTATACACTGGGGATGGACAGACAAAGGCAATGGCAGAAGCTTGAGATCCTTTTCACAGCCTTGGAGTGAGTACGTTCTGAGATTTACCCATGGACCTTAAAGAGCTACTTTAGGTTAGGTTAGATTAGGGTTAGGATGCTGATTTTGTTTGGGGGTCTTCATGCCTGCAGCTCCAGTGCTAGTACTGTAACCAGGGAACAGGCAGACTCCTGTGTCAGTGGCACCCACTGAGATTTTCTGGAGGAATGGAACAAAGGAAAAGTCATGCAGAGGTCATTCTGGATTTCCCCTGCCTCAGATACAACAGGAATCTCCCATAACTAGCATATATCTCCACAGAGGAAGCCAAACAAAATCCAGATGGAGGGGTCCAGGGTCCTTCTATTTCTTCTTCATTCAGTAACTTCTCCAAGCACTCACCCTGTGCTAGGGGATGTGTTGGGACTAAGTGCAAGGATTACAATGACAAAGTGGTCCCTGACTGCCCTGCCCTGACTCCACAGTCTGGTGGGGAGATGAACAAAGATACGAAAGACAAGACATGTGAAAATAAAAGTGAAAGGAACTGTGCTGTGAGCACAGGCTGGGGAGTCACTGGAGGGTATGAGAGACCTCACTGAGGTGAATAAGCTTGGAAAGTGCACCCTGTCCTGAAGTATGCATATAGGGCTCAGAGCCATTAACAGGAACCCAGACTAGGACGCACTGGCTAAGCATTAATCAAGAGGAATTATTTAATTGGGTGATGTTATTATTACTTATGCAGGACCTAAACCAGCACTGGGAGGTGGAGATACTATAATTATTTTCTAGTGGTTTGATCGGTAAGGTGGAGGTAGCAAAAAAACATAGGGAGAAGGAACACCAATAGTGGTCTCTGCACGTTGATCCTTGTGGAGGGAAGCCCAAGTGATGATATGTCAATTTGCATACATTTCAGTGTGGCCAACAGTAAGAGTGAAAAAGGGAAGGCCTAGCTTCCAAAGATTAACAAGCCAATGCCCTTTTCATTTCCCTTTATGTGCATAAGATAGAGGGACAGACAAGCCTTCATCTTTCCAGAAACTATTCTTCCTACTTGACTGGTCAGCGGATATGGTCTTATTTGAATATTTTGTTTCACAATGTCCTTTAGGACCCCTGTCAATAATAGTCCAGTTACCCCAGTGAAGATGATGCTCAGTCTCTCCATAACAGGTTGTCCAGGAATATTATTCCAGGGGTGGTCTGAATATTTGAGATTAGAGAAAGCTATAACATTAGGAGTATGAGATATGTTTGTTTTTTGAGGTATATAAAAGCCTATGGCTGAAAAATAGGTAAGATTGTCTGGTCTTGTAGAGGTTTGGGGCTGTACGTGCAAAAACCAGTTGAGTTTTAGTTGGAGACAAACAGATAAGTTGCTAAGTTTAGTAACACACACAGGAGGTGCTGGAGGAAGCCACCACTGAGGTCTTGGCATATAAAGCCAATGCTCTTGTTCCATTTGGAAGGGTGGGTTAAGATTGGCTCCTTCCGTGAAGTCTGTCATTACTGTTAATAAGAATGTCCCCATCTAAGAGTGTTAAGCTATCAAATAGAGGTTGGTTAAGGAAAAGAGCCCAATATGAATACTGAGCCTGGCCTGGACAAATGAGGGCAAGGAGAAGAATCAGGGTTCCACATATGGAATTTTTGCTCATGACAGAAATCATGGCCATCAGATGTGAGTTAGGGGTATATGCAACATCATTGTGTTGTAAGAGGATGCCTGCCCGGTTAGACAAGGCTTCCCCATGTTCTATCAGGGGACAAGGACTTGCATTTGTAGAGTGGCTTCAGGATGAAGAGTCCATGAAGAGGCTTCTTTCATCTTGAAAAGGGGGGGGGGCAGTGGCCTGATCACTCAGTCATTCTCTGGAAGTCTTGGTTCATTGGAAAATATCATGGGGTCTCCACCATGCCATGGTAAGGCTTCACCAACTGAGAGGGAATCCACAGAGGTTGCGAATCTGAGAGAACACAAGCATATCCTCGACCCCAGGTGAGAAGTTAGGTGGGCCCAGTCCGTTGTGGGCCCCCTCCAGATGTTTTGCATAGCACCCTAGGGTGAGAGTGTTTATCTTCTTTTGAATAACTCAGCTGCAGTTAGTCCTTGAGGATTAAGATTTAAAAAGTTGAGTAATCCTAACACGATCAAAAAGGAGCTGAGGTTGTAATGCAGATAGCCAGGTGTATCTCCTCCCCCCCCCTTTTTTTACATGTTTTTGAGCTTAATATGTGCTCAGTTTACAATTGCTTGGTCTTGTGGATTGTAAACAACTGAAAAAGACATGATGTCCTGTTGTTTTACCCTTTCGTTAAAATTTTATTTATTTATAAAACATTTATAAATAGTTATATATTCATTAGTTTACTTAGTAGTTTATTCATTACCTTTAACAAAAATGCATTTTTCCTTTTTATATCTTTTTTACATATCTGTTAATTTTTAACATATGAAGTTACTTCTTTCCATTAGCCTTAATTACATTTAGCAAAATTTTAACTCTTAGAAACCTTAGTCTCCAGTGAAAACCAAGTAGTAACCAATTGTGACCTGTTACACCAGAATATTTTTTAGGTGGTAGACTTATGAATCCATTAATCATAAAGCATGTTTTTAATGGATTGAAATTGTTTTAGTGTTTTTGTTTTGTTTTGTTTTGTTGCCGTAAGGAGTCAGAAGCATCAGCCTATATTAGTAAGCAATGTTTCAGCATTCTATTTGATTTGGAAGTGGCCTAAATGTCCGATGAACTTAATTCAATTAAGCATTTAATCAAAATGTTCAAGTTTCAGGTTACCAAAGACCCTGAAAGTTATTTTAACAATTCCCCATGAAAACTATGAGACAAATTCACCATTACTTTAATTCATCCTTTTGCTAACAAATTGGAACTGAGATAACATGAGCTTATTTGACCTTTAGTAAACTTTACTCGAATAAAGTTTTATAATTTAAAAGGCATGAGTATCTTAATACTTTATCTGTGTCCCCCTAAAAGTTTACCATTGGCAATTTTTCCCCAGGGAACCAGTGAGGAAATCTGAATTTTAAGTGGGTATTTTTGTTTTGGACAATGTGGGGAGGAGTAGCTGATATAGTACCTGAGGAACTGAAGAGCCAGAGAGGCAAGCCAAAACCCAGGAGGTACAGAAACAAGAGGAGGGGGAAGAGAAGGCAGAAAAGGTGAGGTGGGGTCAAGGGGGCTGAAGGCAGACAGAGGCAGAGAGGGCAGAGAAAAGAGTTCATGTTGTCCTAAAGCCTGTCAGCTCAGCTAGATGAGCAGAGACCGCTTTTTGTTTTGTTTTGTTTTGCTTTGCTTTGTACTAGTTGGTTTGGTTTGGTTTTCCACTAGTGGAATTAGGCAGTCCATGTCAGGCCAAAGAAGACAGGGAAGTTCCCTGAAACAAAAGAAGTTTCAGCAGCTTCTTGGGAATATTCCTTAAAATCTCCATTCCGAGGTAGGCTAGATAGAGAGAATTGGCTCTAATCATCACAGTTCTTAATCCAGGAAATGAAAAAAGGAGAAGCCACCACATATAGACTAACTGGAGTGTATAGGGAGAAACAGTGAGAGAGAGTTAGAGTCCCCTATATTAGGGATGGCCTGTGTAAAATACACCACACTATTTCAGTGCATTGTTTTACTGACAATGATTGGAAGCTGGGCTTGCTGCCTTGGTTGGGAATACTGCCCTGTAGTGGACAGTGGTTCAAGAGACGCTGCAATAGCAGCATCAAAGTTCTGCGTAGCAGAAGACACGCAAGCAGCATGAAACTCTTGGGCACAGACAGCATATTGGGCTGGGGTCAAAAGGATGTTCATAAGAGAGCCCCAGTCCCAGGAACACATGGAAAAAGTACCACAAGTATTTTTTAAAGTGCCCCTTGTAAAAGGGCTGTGATGGACATAGAGCTGAACTGATTTTTGCAATTCTTTTACTGTTGGAAAGAGCTGAACTTCATGGACCTATTGCCCATTTTGCCTGACAACAGGAAAAGGCTGGAATTTACCAGATTTATGGGCTTCCTTAATGTACTTAATGTGCACTGGGGTGAGGACTTTATCAGAACTGGTCGGCGAGGTTTTTAGAGCTCCATTTCCCCTCACTCGTTTGGGGGAGGGAGAGTATTTTTTGGCTGTAAAGCCACCAATGGCACAGGCTGAATAAAAAGGCTCAGGGTTTGCCTCTATTTTGGATAATTTTATATATTTATATACATCATCTGAACTCAAGGAGAGAAGGGCAGTATGGACAATGGACCAAGTGGGAATTACCCCAGGGGGAACATTATCTCCCTCAGACTGCCCAGTTTTAAATGTTTTCCTTACTTGTTCCCAAATATCAAGACCACCAGTTCCTTGTTTTGGGAACCAAAGGCAGTGTTGCTGGTAATCACTAATAATTTAAGGAGTAATTTCTGATTGAGGGTAGTGTCGGCCACCTTTTCCAAGGACTGTAAAATATGAATGTATTGTTCCTGTTTTGGGGATAGTCTCCCATAACGAATTTCTCACAAGTTCTGTGGCAGCAAATCCTAATAAAGTTTTGCTTTATCCCTTACCTTTTTCTCTTTGCTTGTTTGTTTCTTCAATTCCACATACGAGTGAAATTGTTGAATGGTATTTTTTTTCTGACTGCCTTATTTCACTTAGCATCATACTATCTAGTTCCCACCATGTCTGTGTAAAGCGAAAGATTTCATTCCTTCTTTTGGCTAATGATATATATATATGCACACATATATATACATACATATATATATACACACATACATATATATGTATAAGGATATATTATATATACACATATATCTGTATATCTATATCTATCTATATCATATATACCTATATATGTATTCATATATATCTATATAAATATCCAAATATATATTCATATATATCCATTTATATTTGTGCATATATATCCATGCATTTACATATCCATATATATGCCATATATCCATAGAAACATATCCATATGTGTATATATCCATAGAGTACCCATATATATGTCCATATACATATATATCCATTTATATATGTATATATCCATCTAAATATATATATCCATATATACATATAAATACATATATATCCATATATAGGCCATGGATGGAGGTAGAGAGTATGATGTTAAGTTAAATAAGTCAATCAGAGAAAGACAAATACCATGCAATAATTTTACTCATCTGTGGAACTGAAGTAACAAACTAGCAAATGGAAAAAATAAGAGAGAGAGAGCAATCAAGAAACAGACTCTTAAGATTAGAGAGCAATCTGATAGTTGTTCTCACCAGAGGGTGTTGGATGGCAGTGGGGGTGGTGAAATCGGTGATGGGGTTTAAGGGGTGTACTTATCATGCGCACAGGGTGGCATATGGAACTGTAGACCTGAAAGTACTATAACTCTTCACATTCACTAACTGGAATTAAAGAAACAAAAAAGAAAAGACACTGTGAAAAAGAAAGAAAGTTAAATGAGGACATATCCAGTCATTTACTAGGTGAATTACATGAGAACTGTTATGGCACTCTTGCCATTCCTGCATTGGAGAAAATTACAGTGTCTTTTAAGGCACGTAGCACAGAGACTCCCCCTCAATGTGGCCTCCTCCTGCTTCCTTGCATGCAGAAATATTTAGCAGTAATTGTGCAGGCATTTAAGAAAAATCAGGATGACAATATTTTACAGATAGATAAAGGAGGCTTTGCAAAGGAAGGTCAGTGGTAAACCCTCTGTTGCATGCCATCCTGGGCCTGTACTTGTGACCCTCTTGACCCACTTCCAATACCTGTTAATTTTGTATGAATTCCTTTAGCCAACACCCATGCTTGCTCTGTGCCCAGCACTATATCTTTATTATTGACCATGACAAAACGTGACCTGTGCCATGTGGAGATGACTTCCAATGAGGAAGACAGAAGTAAAAGAGGGTCCATGGGATTAGCATGTTGGTGGACAACAGCAATGAGTCATTTAAAATAGAGACCTGCACTTCAAAGGAAGCTTCTTCCAAAAGGAAAACGTAGCACATAAGTCTTATAATAGGAACGAGTTTGAGCTTTTGGAAAAGTATATTTTCATATTGAACAAAAGTCTGTGATAGTGTCACCTGTGCACTTATTCCTAGAACAGAAAATTAAACTGGAGTGGACGAGGTATCTGACAGTTTGTCTCACCAAATTATAGCATATTGGCAGAAATCTAGGCTTCTTCAATTTTTCCATCAGCTTCTCTAATTCTGTGACAATCAAATCACTCTTCGGAAAACTCCACTGTGTCATCTTCTTTATAGACTTCCCCTTCTTTGTTTATGAAACAGCTTAAGCAAACCAGGTTACAGTTGCCAGCAGGTTTCCATATTATTTGGAAAGACAAAATAAGGAAAATGAAGAAACTAAAAATCCTGGCATTCAAAGACAATCACACCCTGTACTACTTTTCTACATTTGAACATTTTTTTCACAGAATGGAATCACAATATGAATTTGGTTTGGTTGGGTAAACTTTTTTGTTGTTTAGTTTTCATTTAAACGGACTAAATCCTACTCCATATCTTTAAATATTCATATTGGTTTTCAAATTTTTTCCTCTACTCCTCATAGGGAATAAATTTCACCTGCTTACAGTGCCCTAAATAATACACAGAAATGACAACAAGTAACCATAGAAGGAGGAGTGCTTTCTAACATTTTTCTTCAAAAAATCATAACAGAGTGGCTGCACCACTTTGTACTTCAACCTACAGTGTAAGAGTGTTCCCCTTTCTCCATATCTCACCAACACCTCTTATTTCTTGTGTTGTTTATAGCCATTCTACCAGGTTTCTGGTGGTATCGCATTGTGGTTTTGCTTTGCAGTCCCTAATGATGAGTGTCTGGGTGGTTGTTTTTTTGGGTGTTGAGTTTGGTAAGTCATTTCTAGATTTTGGATCCTCTTTATCAGATAGGATGCTTGCAAATATCTTCTCCCATTCCGTAGGCTGCTTTGAGTTTTGTTGATTGTTTCCTTCACTGTGGAGAAGCTTTTATCTTGATGAGAATATTACTCAGCCCCCAAAAAGCATGGAGGCCTGCCATTTGTAACTACATGGATAGAACTAAAATGTATCATGCTAAGCAAAATGAGTCCATCTGAGAAAGACAATGGTCATGCGATATCACTCATATGTGGAATTTAACAAATATGAAGGTGAGAAAGAGAAGAAAGGGAGATGTTTAACGATAGAGAACAAACTGTGAGTTGATGGAGGGAGGTGGGTGAGAGACTGGTTAGATGAGTGATGAATATTAAGGAAAGTACTTGTGATGAGCGCTGGGTGTTATATGTAAGTGATGAATCACTGAATTCTTCTGAAACCAACATGTTCACTAACATTTAAATCAAAAAAAGAAAAGAAAATCATATTAGCACTTGCGCATGGTCCATTAAAAGGTTTGGCACCATCGTTTTAAATGGCTGTATCATAGTCCTGCTGCCAGAAGAAATGGATCCTCTCTGTATGAGGAAGTGTTCCATTCAGGGCTCTTAATGTCAAAGTAGAGATGACACATGCCTACATGAATTACTTGTGCAAATCTCCAACCACCGTCATTCGTTTCTAGAAGCAGACACCTCACCACTGGAATCGAAGGTGTGATGGCAGCTGAAATCATGACAATTACCCTCCAATAACAGACTTGAGGCCACTCTCACTACTGAAACATAAATGCCATTATCTCTAATGTCCAAAAAGTGGTCTAGTTTCAGGAGTTTGGTGAAATACTTTTGTTGGTTTCATAGGTGAGAAATTACACCAAATCCATTTTCCCATGTTCACTTTTTAATGATGAGTGAGGCTGGTTGTTCATCTCTTACAGCCATTTCCAAATGGCTTGCTGAACATACAGCTTGCTGAACACACTCTCCTAGACTTCCCCGGGGGACAAAGATAGTGATCCATGTCCAGTCAGGACACTTCACTCCTTGTCTCAGCTGTTAGTGACTGCCTTCTAACCAACAGAACACAGTTCGAGTGATGGGAGGTCAGTTTGAAGATTTCATGACATAAATTCTGCCACTTTCTTCTTGCTTAGTCCTGTATTTGGTCCATCTCTCTCTCTCTTTCCCTCTGCTCCTCTTTCTCTCCCTCTATCCTCTCGCCGTCTCTCTCCCTCCCGCTCCCTCTGCTCTCTATTGTTTTCCTTCAATTGTTTTCTCTGTCTCTCTTCTACCACTTGGAAATGGGGGATCAAGCACTTAAGTTCAGGACTACTGCAGGAGACCCCTGTATAGGAGAGAAAGAAGTTCCCCAGTTAAAAGATTGAAACAAGCTTTCAGTTCAGAGTTCTGACATTGCTCGTGTGCGTGAGCTTGGGCAAAATTATCATCTTGTTGAGTCTCTACTGGAGCCACAGCCCTGGCTTCATTGAGACTTTGAGTCAGTTTCATGTAGCTATGCTGTGCCTGGATTCCTCTCCCACAAAAATTGGGAGCTATTAAATATTTGTAGTTTTAAGATTCAAGGTATTTGGCTAGTGCTGTCAGCGAGGATTGCATAACTGACAGTCTACTAGGTCTCAGCTCTGGTCTATGCTTTGCCTCCTTCCTTCCTCTCCCCTCCCTGGAACCCACCGCCCCATTTTCCACCGTTCTGGTGTTTCTAATGGACAAACTCAATTCTGTGTCCTATTTTCTACACCAGCCTATCTTCTCCCTGACACACTGCAGGCATGTGCAGTGTGGTTCCCTCTTGTCATTCTGGATCAAGAAAATCTCACCCCAGTGAGGCCTGTAATACCCTTCGGTGACTCTCCAACAGTGCTGTGCCCTAACAGCACACTCATTCTTTTCACTATTATAGTTCTTGCCCTTTTTTTTTTGACATGTCTTGTTCATCACACCTCCAGCCTCTGAAAACCTGGCAGACAGGGTCCACTTTGTCATTGGAAGCTTTGCACTTAGACTTACCAGATCCCCAAGCACGAAGTGAGTGCTTGGAGAAGTTACAGAATAAATAATAGGACTGTGGAGCACCCCATCTAGATGTTTACCAGCTTTCTCTATGGAGATTACTAGTAATGGGAAATACCTGATGTATCTGAAGCAGGTGAAATCCGGAACGTCCATGGCATGACCTTCCCTGGTCCTGTTCCTCCAGCAAAACTCAGTGGGCACCACTGACACAGGATTCTGCCTGTTCTCTGATGTCCATCACTAGCACTGGAGCCACAGGCATGAAGATGCCCAAACAAAATCGGCATCTTTATGTGGCTGACTTGAAGGAAGTGACCTTTTTTTTTTTTTTTAATTTTTTTCAACGTTTTTTTTTTTAATTTATTTTTGGGACAGAGAGAGACAGAGCATGAACGGGGGAGGAGCAGAGAGAGAGGGAGACACAGAATCGGAAACAGGCTTCAGGCTCTGAGCCATCAGCCCAGAGCCCGACGCGGGGCTCGAACTCACGGACCACCAGATCGTGACCTGGCTGAAGTCAGACGCTTAACCGACTGCGCCACCCAGGCGCCCCGGAAGTGACCTTTTTAAGGCTAAGGGCAAAGCTCAGGATCTACACATTCCAGGGCTGTGCAAAGATCTCAGGATTCTGCCATTCCCCTTTCTTTGTCCATCCCCAGTGTCTACTCTTTACTCATGAAGGATCCTCATGCCACCAGGAAAATGAGCTCCATATTTCTAAATGAAGACGCTGGGGGTCCAACAAGGACTGCTATTGTGCTTGAACTGTAGACTCAGTGTAAATTGCTCTGACATTCCCTTCCCTATCTCGAGTCTTCAACAACCCAAGGCTCTAAGCCTCTCTTGGCTCTGAAAGACTTCCAGCAAGTATAAAGCATTTCTCCAGTAAATTGGAACACAGTGATCCACTGATGGAGAGCCAAGGCCAATTAACCCATTATGGTTATATGGAACCCTGGGGAAAATCACTGGTAACACAACACTCTACAGGGGGAACACTGAAGCCTTTTCTTCTTTAGTTATTGTATAACCTGTGGGGGGTTAGGTCATCATACTTCCAGATGCCAACAGAGTGGCACTGCAGTGTGCTAGTCCTTTCCTCTGAAAGCGGGCCAAGAATGGCCCTGGTTCCAGCAGAAACCTACCAATTTCAGGAATTCCTTCCCCATGTATGGGACATTGAGCATGCAGCTAAGAAAATGGATGCTGCTGCCCCATGGAAGAGCTCTCTCTAACCTTTTTCTTCTTTCTCTCTAGTCACTTCCCCAGGGTCTGTTTTTTCTTGAACACACCATCAGTGTGTGTGCCAGTGCACATGTGGGGACTGGATACTAAAATGACCGCACGTGGAGAGTAAGTGGACATGATTCCTCCCAGAATATTAGATTCTCTAATTTCTAAAGCAAACATGGGGGTGCCTGGGTGGGTGATTCTGTTAAGCATACGACTTTGGCTCGGGTCATGATCTTGCAGTCCGTGAGTTCAAGCACCCCATTGGTCTCTGTGCTGACAGCTCAGAGCCTGGAGCCTGCTTCAAGTTCTGTGTCTCCCTCTCTCTCTCTGCCCATTCCCTTATCACACTCTGTCTCTGTGTCTCAAAAACGAATAAACATTAAAAATAAATAATTAAAGCCAGCATGAAGGGAGGGATTTGAACCATGGCCTAAAAATCAGAGATCCCAGCCTTATCCTCTGGACTCTACCCACCTCCTGTGATTAGGGCCAGTCCTAGTCTCTTTATTAGATCAGTCACCCTATGGTACAATGAGAGCTTGGCTACAGAACTACAAAAGCCAGTTCTCCAGAGGATGAGACCACTGCGTAGGGTGTCAGGTGGGGAGTGTTCCACCACACCTCTACACTAAATGTACCCGTTTGCCTAAAAACCTGCATAAAACAAGCAAATGTTTGTGGCCAATTAGGAAAAATCAGGTCTGTGTCCACCACCAGGTACACAGGACATCACTAATCCAAGAGTGTATGAGTGTGCTCCCTGCCTTAAGAGGCATGGTCATGCAGCAAAGGCTCTGCTCAAGAAGTGGGTCTTGAGCAACCACCCCACCCTACTACCACCCACTGTTCCCAGAAGAGAAGGCTTAGATATCGACCAGACAGAAGCACTGTATCTCAGAATCGTAGAGTCTACTTCCACACCTGCCTCTGCTGCTAGGCATACAAGAGATCTGTCCTTCAGAAGGACATAGATCCTTTCCAAAGTGACCCAGTGCTCCAATGGTAAAGTTCTTGCTTTGCTTAAGGGTGAGACTTGAGCACCTGCTGTAGATGTCAAAGTAACAAGTGGCACAAACAGAATACATATGAGATTCTTCTTCAAATAAATGAACCCCGGATGTGGCTAGTCTATAACTGATTATGGCTGGCCCACCACGGGAGACCACATATCACTGATCTCCCTGCTCTAACATGTCAGAATAGGAACTCCTTTTTTTAAATTTAAAAGAGCAGAATCTATACTTAATGCATTATGGTGTGGCTAGAACACCCAGGCATTTACATGACACTCAATGGGTCCTGAAAAAAAAAATTCATAAATCAAGATAAACTAGAACTGGTATTTTGAGCTATATTTTTTAAGCTGATCAAGGAAGTGAAGTGTTTTATTCTTTTTCCCTGGAAACTCTTTATCCCAAGACACCCATGTTCATATATGTCTGATTTCAATGTTTATTAAGCACAGCACCAAAACAAAATTGTTTGTGTGCGGGAGCTAAATTCTCCAAGATAAAATATGAGTCAGGATAGCAGGGTCAAAAAAGGGGTGTAAAAATAGCAAGATCCAATCATCTGTTCATTTTTTCCCCAGTTTTATGCCAAAGTTTTATTTAATTCTTGTTAGTTAACATGCAATGCAATCAATACTGGTTCCAGGATTAGAATCCAGTGATTCGTCACTTAGAAACAACACTCAGTGCTCATCACCATAAGTGCTCACCTTAATACTCATCATCAATCTGTCCTATCCCCCACCCCCCCCCCAGAAAAAGAAATCAGTGAGTCAATCCCATTGAGAGTTGCACCAAACATACTTTATAAGATACTTAGAAATCATCCTGACTAGAGATGTATAAGATGGGCCTTCTGAAAACTTATGAAGAAAATGGAATAGGATACAAAAAAATGAGAACACATTCCATGATCATGGTTTGGAAGTACAAACATTGTTAAAATGTCTATACTACCCAAAGCCATCTACAGAATTAATGCAATCCCTATCAAAATACCACCCACATCTTTCACACAGGTACAACAAACAATCGTAAAATTTGTGTGGAACCACAAAAGAGTCCAAATAGCCAAAACAATCCTGAAAAAGAAAAGAAAAGCTGGAAGCTTCATTTTGGAACATATTCCAAAGAGCACTAAAAAGAAAAAAGAGAACGAAAAACAAAGCTTAATATTTCTTAGGACCAACTCATGATTCTAAGTACGCTTGTTTTTATTTTGTCTTTATGCTTATAGTTCATCAGTAATATCATAATCCACTGCCACTCGAATATTTAGAAAAAATTAAGAAAAAAAATGAGAGCAGAATGTGATATCATGAAGCTTCAATGTTTCTTTATGACACTTTCTAATCAGAAGTCTTTCAAATTATTCAAACTCACCATTCCCAGGTGAGAGTTAGTAGAATTTGACAAAATTCAGCAGCCAAAAATGGCAGTCTGCCTTTCATATAAACTTAGATATATCTAAACTTGTGTCACATTATCAGTTTCCTGTTTGGAGATCATACAGAATTATTCAAAGCTCAACATCTGGAAGGCTTCCCACTTTAGTCCTATATGTTATATTATAGGATATATATCCGAAGACATAAAACAAAGAATGATGTGTCCTTGTGTGATTAATGCAATCCAAAGAAAGGTATTACACTGCAAAACCATCAGGATAGATGTGAAATAGAGAATATAAAACCCAAACGCATGCAATACAGGTGGTACTGGAAAGAGCCCACCTCACTTCATGGGCAAGAAGAGACTGAGATCAGGGGTCAGAGTCAGGAGTGACTGGTTTGTCCTCAGACCGTGACAAGAAACTCTAGGCAGGCTCCCACTAGGGTGGTGTGCGGCCAAACAGCAGTTTTTGATAGTGGGGAAGAAAGGTCCCTGAGTCCCTGAGAACTCAGAGCATGGCAGGATTGTGTTACCCCAGATGGTCCCTCCCTGTTCTCTACCAACCTCCTAGAATGCCGGAACTTACTTCACTCTGAGATGCTAACGGTTTGTCCGTGAAAAGTCAATACCTTGGAGTGGTGAGGATAAAAAAAATAAACTCAATAACTAAAAGACCACAGCCCATTTCCAGAGATGTAAGTGTGAGCCAGGAGGCAGACAAGAGCCCCAAACCACCACTGTTCTAGCACTGACGGAAAGGAATGGAAAAGAGTGACAGCCCTTTTGCACACAGGGCTCCTAAGTGTAGCTCAAGGATGTTCCCCTTAGACCTGACCCACTTATGTTGGTGATGACACCAACCTTGCCTCGGCAAGAGTGCTAGTGACCTCATGTGAAGCTTTCTACCACTTTCCTCTGAGGTAAGGACATTTGGCTCTCGGTGCATCCCTTCAGATTCCCTTGCTCTTTCACTAATGTGTTGCATCCACTCGACTCCTGAAACAGAATTATACGGGCACCAGTGATAGTTACAGCAAAGTTTATTGCAATGAGAGGCAAGGCCGACCAATCGGGACTGACACTCTTGACCAGAGTGCGGCCCCGAACAGTTGGGGTACAGAGTTTTTATAGCCAACCACATCGTTTCACCATCACCTGGGAAAAGAACAAACAGTTCCCACATGGGGGTGGAAACAGTTCCCGGATGGGGGTGATTATTTCAGACATTCTGCCGCGAAGCCCCAACCAGTTGCCCTCCTTGACCCTGCCTCTGGTGCCACTTGGAACTGTTGTTCCCTTGATTGATGAAGTGTAATTTACAGAAGCAAAACAAAGCTGTTATTTCTTAAGCTACAGGTTAGCCCTACACTACGATTTAACCCTTACAAGTGACGATTTCATTAGGGGACATTCACAGAAATAATCTGAGAGCATTTTCTTATTTTAATCATGGAGCTTTAACCAGTCCCCAGTAATCTGGAATACGCTGGGCAACAGGAGTCCATGGAACTCTTCTGCAAGACAGACTGGCCAAACTGTTCAGCAAAAGAGGTTTGCATGTGCACAGGGGTGGGTGATGTTGGGAAGGATCCAATATCATTTCTGGAGCAAGGGCCAAGTGTCAAATTCAGGACCTACAAGGCTGTCCCTCAGATGGCGCCCAGCAATTCCCAGGGAGCCTGCACTCACATCGTGTGTAATCACATCGCAGTTAATTTCTGATATCGGAAAGGAAAGTTTGACCTCCTGCCAGGAAGAACTCTGTTTGGCAAGATTCTGTTGACATGGGACCATTGCCCTTCTCTCTGTCCACCCCTTTCAGGAAATCCTGAGCTACCTACCTCCTGAGACACTCAGGGTTCACGCATGTCAAGTCCATTCACCGAGCAGCTCAGGGCACAAAAATACTCAAAGACTGAACTACCAGAACCCAAATCTGCAGACTTGCTAAGAGCAAGATCCTATCTTGTGAGTCACAAGAGTGTCTTTCTACAGACAGGCAGCGATTGAAAGCTGGTGATGGCTTGAAACATCGCAGACCTTATTGAAGTTGGGCTGTATGACGTTTGCCTCCACCTCTCCCTGGTATGGTTAGTGTATGTTCCACTTCTCTTCAGGCCACAGGTCTTTCTTACTCCTTGGACAGCAAACTTTGCCCAGGGGATTGTGCTTGTAACATTATCTACAGCTTCGTTGTGTTCTCATCTGAGATGAAGAACTTTAGCCCTCAGTGTATCCTTTTCAATTCCCCTACACTTGTCCTAACCGAGGGTTCACGGGGAGACATTCAGTGCCAGAGTCTGGCGGCAGTTTTCCCCCATTTGAATTGTGGAGGCGTGCCAAGTTCCCATAAGCTTTAGGAACAGGTGCCTCTGGGGTGTCTGCCAGATCTACCTGGGGAACAAGAGGTATTGGGGACTTGAATGTGTTCAGCACAGGATTGCTTGTGGGTAAGGGCAGGTGATATTTGGAGACAGTTGGCCTCACTCTTGTGGTAAAAGCTGATGGAGATGTGGGCTTCAAGGCCACAGTAAGAAGAAAAAAAAAAGTCACAGAGACTGAGTTGATTACACAGACTGGCCCTCTATAGGTTCCCATACCCTTGAGGATTTGCTAAGGAAGATTTGGGTCACACTCAGAAAAAGTGGGGTCATCGTTCACACAAAAAGCGCTCAGAGATTAATGGAGAGCTCCCCGTCACTGCCAATGCTAACCAAAAGCAATCAGCAGTTTCTGACATCCCAAAGAGAAAATTGCTCTCCATTAACTGAAAGTGTGGTGCTTGACAGGCTGCAGGTGGCACGGCGATGTTTTCCCTGATGGGGTCCCTCACCGGGCTCATTGAGCTGCCTGCATTCTGAAAAGCAGAAGGCTCACAGATGGCCAGTTTGCTGCCAGACATGGGTCAGTACAGAAAGAGCCCAGGCAAAGTCTCCTGTACCAAAGCCTGGTTCCAAACACTGGAAGGTCCCCAGGGAGACTGACCTTGAATCACTGAAGGATTATGGCATCTATACTTGATGGAAAGGGCAGGAGAAAAGGCAATGGCCAGAAGAGTTCTTGGCTTACCAACCTTCTGGATGAACAATTTCACAGTAGGGGCGTCAGGTGTAGTCAATAGACATTTCCCTGTGCTCAAACCATTGGTGTGTCTTACACTTGAGATTATGCTAGCCACTTTCTTCCTGTGCACTATCCTATTCTTCTCTGTAAGAAAGAACTTTGGACCTCTGTGTATCCATGTCCATTTTGGTCTAGTTTCCAGACAAGGTTTTCTCTTGTAGGCATTTGGGGCCTTGGATTTTAAAACCAATTGAGGCTCACTTTAACTGAGGGCTTGGGTCAAGTTCTCTGGACTCTGGGATACCTTGGGCTATGAGGCCTCGCACCACATGTGAACCAGGCATACATCAGGAAACTTAGCATATTTGAGGTGCCCAGCATTGGAATGTTTTCCTGTAGACAGGCCCAGAGGAGCCATACAGTACATTTTCAGTTGTGTTCCATTTTTATTTGAATTCCAGATCAAGTTTTCCTCTGGACTAGCTTCCAGGTAAAACCAGTGGTGTTTTTCCCTTTCCCCAGTGCAGAGGTAGTTTCTATTATAAAGAAAGCAGCTTCAAATAGATTATACCAGTCACTCTATTCTCTGCCTGATCCCTCTCTCAGAGGAAAGGAAGCACTTTGGCCATCCATAGGTCCATTCCCATTATGCCATTGGTTTTCTTTCTTTTTTGAAAACTCGCTTTTAACCATTTCTCATTTTTGAGTAACACACACAGAGCATGAGTGGAGTAGGGGCAGAAAGTGGGAGCTCAGGATCTGATGCAGTCTCCATGCTGTAAGCACAAAGCCTGATGCAGGTCTTGACCTAACAACCATGAGATCATGACCTGAGCTGAATTCAAGAGTCAGTCACCTAACCATCTGAGCCACCCAGGAGCCTCATACCTTGTGCTTTGTCTAATTATATCTTGCTTCCCACTAGGCATAGTGAGCCTGTCAATAACTCAGTGAAAACCCACAGATTGGTGGAAAGTACCCACGCTTATCCCCTGATAACTGAAAGCATTCAGTTTCTGATACACAAAAGCATCCAGTGACCCCGGTCACTGATGACTTGGTGCTTGAAAGCCAGGAGTTAGCAGCATCACTCCAAACCCTGGCTGCTACAGATGCCTTCCTCTGAAGATCAGAGAGTTCACCCATTTGCAGTAATTCTTCAGGACATGCAGAATGTGCAGAAACAGCCCAATCAAGGACCAGTGCAACAGAGCCACTTTGCACATACTTGAAGGTTAGCCCCAAGCCAGAAACTGCTAACTGTGTAGCATGACTGCCTCAGAGGAAAAAAAAAATCCAATGGCAGATACTTTCCCTCTCCTTCTAAAGGAACAATGCAAGGGGTTTCCCTTTGTCCTAGCCCACACAGTATCATTACTCCCGAGACAACCATCTTCTCAAGGAGACTGTGCTAGTCTCTTCACTTTTTTGCTATATCCAATTCTCTTCTGTTAATAAAGTCGGCCTTCCGTGTATTCTCCTCCACACTGTTGCTCTTTTTCAAGCTCAGTTCTCCCTGTTGTCCATTCAGGCACAGTGTCTCAGAGCCCTTTCCTCTTCTTTGAACTAGGGAGTCTGGCCAGGTTCTTGTCACTCTGGGATAGGCTGTACCACAGGGTCCCTCAAAGTCTCAGTCTCAGTACCCTGTTGACAAAGATAAGCCCAGGGCATTTCCAGGTGTCCACCAGGAATGTTTGCATATAGTCAAGGTGAGAGATATCAGGAAGGAGCTATCCTCACTTCTGGAACAAGAGGAACATGGAGCTAGACCATTCATTCCCATCTGTTTCCCATTGTCAGCTGAAATGAAAACCTTTGGCCCTGTGTGTAGCCATCCCAACTCCCTGGTTGTATTGATAAGTCTTGGTCCCCAGGCAAGGCTAATGAGGCTGTCCGCCACATAGTGCCCAGCCATTCCCAATGAGCTCTGACTCTGGTCTGTGCTAACCAAGAGCAATCAGTTTCTGATACCCCAAAGGAAAGATTGCTTTCCTGGGAGTACTTGGTGTTTGGATGCTTGATCAAAGAAATGATGGTTATCCAACTAGTCCCAGTCCGTGGCTGTAAAAGATGCATTCATTCTGAAGCGCAGTTGGTTCACCCATGCACAGTATTCTCAAGGACGTTCTTGGCTCTGAGAGACACCATTCAAGAACCACAGCCCAGTTTTAAACAAGCACAAACACACTCCCCTTGAATCACTGCTGCCTCTATCCACTGATAGGACAGGAAGGGAAAACAGTCAAATCCCAAAGCTTTCCTTCTCTTTCTCAAGTAAGGATACAGGCCTCTTGCCATGACGGCTCCCACTGTAAACAGTGGAAGCTTCCCTTTACCCTAGCGCATATGTGTTTCTTATTGCTGAGACGGTCAGCTTGCCAGGAGATTGTACTAGTCATTTCATCCACAGACTTAGCCCATTATCATCTCTCATAGGAATACTGACCCTTTTCCTCCTTTTTGTGTGTTTATTTTTATTCTTGAGAGAGAGGGAGGATGAAAGAGTGTGTGCATGTGGTGAGGGGTAGAGAAGGAGGGATAGATGACCCCAAGCAGGCTACGTACTGACAGGAGAAAACCTGATGTGGGGGTCAAGCTTGCAAACCATAAGATCATGACCTTCGTGATAATCCCATGGTTAACCAACGGAGACACTCAAAAGCCCCATACTTTTCCTCTTTTAATTTTTTTAAATAGTTAATTTTGAGAGAGAGAGATAACGACCAGGGGGAAGGGCTGAGAGAGAGAGAGAATCTTAAGCAGCCGCCAGTCTCTGAGCTGTCAGCACAAAACCCGACATGGGACTCTAACGATGAACTGCAAGATCATGACCTGAGCCAAAACCAAGAGCCAGAGGATTAAGCAACTGAGTCACCAAGGCGCCCCCTTTTACTCTTTTTGAAACTAGAATCTGCCATGGACAAATTAGAGCCCATGGTTCAAAGAAAATCCCTCTGGTTTTAATTGGGGATTCGCATGAGTTCTTGAGACAGCAGAATAGGTTGGGCCATAGGAGCCCTGCAATGTTGCCTTCAAGATCTATATTGACAACATTCCATGTAGGTCAGTGGACAGCCCTCAGCACAGAATATTTGTGTGTAGCCCAAGGTGTTGGAAAGCAACTCACCTCACTTCTGGGGCAAAGGCAAATTGAGGGAGACATTACCCTCTCAGCTTTCATTCTCACCGAAAATGAAACTTTGGCCATTCAGAAAGCCATTCCTATCCCCTTGCTATTTGCTAATTAGGACTTGGTTTGCAGGCTGGGTGGGTCAGTGAGGCTGTCAAGCACAGTGTGTTCCCAGAGATTGGTGGTGAGTTCTCACACTGCTTCTGTGCTAACCAAGAGTAAGTAGTTTCTGGCAACCCACCAGGAAAGATTGCCCTGTGGTCAGAGAGCATTTAGTGCCTGGCCTCATATTCTGAAGAGCACATAATCCATACATACAAGTTATGTTCCAGGGCCTAGTCAGTTGCAGTGGCCCTTCAAAACCTAATGCACCACAGGAATGGTTCCAAACACTTGAGCAACAGCCTGACATATGGACCCACTACCCCTGAATCTCTGCTGCTTCTATCCTCTGTAGGGAAGGACAGGAAACACAGCCAAGACCAGAAGCTTTCCCTCCCTTTCAGAAGGAAATATGCAGACCTCTTGCAGACTGGGCGTTCAGGAGGTTTCCCTTTAGAGGTTTAGTTTGTCTCTGGCCACAGGTGTTTCTTACTCCTTAGACAGAGGACATTGACAAGAAATTGTCATCCTAGACACTTCATTGCACTCTGCGTCCCATTCTCATCAATAATCAAGCACCTTGACCTTCCATATTTCCATTTCAATGAATACTTTGTTTTCTGTTTGCAAAGTCGTTTCTCTCTTGGTGTCATTCAGAGCCAGTGTCTCAGAGAAGTAGCCTTTCCTTTAAGTTGTGGAATCTGGCCAAGTCTTGATGTCTCCTAGCATACTTAGCATGCATGACCCCTCACTGTGTGCCTTTCAGAAGCGTGTGGACAATGGAAGGCATAGGGTCCTTGAAGGTGCCCAGCAGAGTGTCCCTGTGTAGGCATTGCCAGGATTTGGGAGGGAGCTGGCCCTCTGCTCGAAGGAGAAACCATGCTAGACCTTTCATTCCCAGCCTTATCCTAATCTCCTCTGTAATGTAGAAGCTTGGCCTTCCTTATAGCCCTTCCCAGCAATTTTCTTTTTTCACAAATAGGTCATGGGTCACAACCAGGTGGAATTGGTCTTTCAGCCACATAACCAACATCCAGGATTTGTGATGCAATGCCACTCTGCTCCTGCGGTATGTCACAGCAATCAGTTCCTTTATCCCAAAGAATGACCCTCCTGTCCATGAGCGCCTGTTGCTTGACTGGCCCAGGTAATCTCTGTGATGGGTAGCCAGCTTGCCTCCATCCCCTGGCTTATTGAATTGTCTTCATTCTCTCAGGCTGATGGATGCAGCATGCATAGTATAGACTGCAGGAAAATGTAGCCCTCACAAGGAATACTGCACCATGAATTGGTTTATAAAAACGTACAGCACCCTCAGGAGCACTGTTACCAATGAATCACCTCCCTGAGGTTTAGGGAATACAAAGGAGCCAAGGTCAGGAGCGTTCCTTCTCTTTCTGAAAGAAAGGTGCAAGCCTTTTGCCACATGGGCACTCAGGAGCATGCAATGGGCGTTTCCCTTTGCCCCTACCCACAGGTGCTTCTTACTATAGACAACAGCTTCTCCAGAGATTGTGTTGTGCACATCCTTGTCAGCTTCATTCTGCTCTCTTTTGTAATGAAGTACTTTGGCCCTCTGTCGATTTATTTTCCTCCTTTTGCTCTTTTTTTCAAACTAGGATCTTGCTGGAGTCCATTCAGAATCAGTGTCTCTGAGCAATATCCTTTACTTTAAACTGGGGACTCTGGCTGTGTCCTGGTGATTCTGGCATAGATTGGCAACAGGACCTCTTGTAAATTCCCATGAGAACTCTGTTCACAATGAGAGGCCTAGGACATATGAAGGTGCCAAGTTGGGTATGGGTGGATGTGTGTAGAAGATCCCAAAGGTTTGGGGAGGGACTGGTCTTACACATGCAGGAAAGAGAAATGAAGGTAGATATACATGCCCAGCATTACCCCATTCCCATATGTAATGTATGTCCTGGTTTCCTTTGTAGCCATTCCCACCAATTTGCTATTTTATAAATCCTTGGTCACACTGGGCTTCCACTCACTTTGCACAAGCAGAGACCAAAGACTGGTGCTAAACTCCCACGCTGGTCCTTTGCTATGTGAGAGCAAACAGTAACTTCAAATCAAAGGAAGGATGGCCTTCTTGTCCCTGAATGCTTGGTTCTTGGTAAGCTCTGTAAGTGCAGTGAAGGATAGACATGCCTTCGTTCTGTGTCAAACATGATTTATATATGCACACTATGCTTCAGGACCTAATCAGAACCAAAAGGGCCCTTTCAAGAACACTGCATCAGGTCCAGGCTCCAAACACTTTATCACCAGCTAGATGGAGAAACTCCTTACCTCAAAGTCAATGGTGCTTCTCTTTCCTGATGGGAAGGACAGGAAAAACCACCAAATCCAGCTTTTCCTGTTTGTTAATGAACAATGCAGATCTGCAGAATTTTACTCTTTGGTGTAGCCAATGGAGTTTTCCTTTTACACTACCCCTCAGGTCTGTCTTACTCCCCAGCCAGCCAGCCTGACAGAAGATAGAAGTGGGCATTTAATTCTAACTTTAGCCCATTTTCTTCCGTAATGGAGACCTTTGGTCTTCAGGTTGCCTATTTGCATTGTGTGGCTCTTTTTTTTTCAAACCAGGTTCTACCTGGGAGCCATTCTGAGAAAGAGACTCAGAAGAATGTACCCTGTTTACACTTGAACCTTCCAGGATCTGTGTCGGGTATACAACCCAGGTTCAAACATTGGTGGTGAGTTTCCAGTCAGTTCCTGAGCCAATTGACAGCTCTCAGTGTCTGGTATCCCAGAGGAAAGCAGGCCCCTCTGTCCCTGGGTGCTTGATGCTTAGCTAGAGTAATTTCAGGGATGTGAAGCCAGCTGGCCTCCCTCCCCTGGCTGACAGAGGTGCCTTCATCCTGCAGAATGCATGGTTCAGGCATGATCAGTCTGATTCAGGCCGTGATTAGTGCCCATAGAGACTTTGAAGTGAGTATCAGATCCAGGCCGGGTTCTAACCCCTTAACCGTCAGCCAGGAGCTCCAAACAGCCACTGCTTTATCACTGCTGCCCATTTCCTCTGATGGTAAAGGGCAAGAAACAGACCCAAATCCAAGGCTTTTCCTCTTTTTCTGAAGGAATAATGCCGACCTTTTGCCGATAAGACTCCTGGGTGTAGCCTGTAAAGTACTCTCTTCACCAAAGTCCACACGTCCCGCTTATTCCTGAGAGAGCCAGCTTGCGAGGAGACGGCATTGGTCACTTCATTCTCCACATGATCCCATTCTCATTCCTAGTGAGGAACTCTGGCCCTCTGTGGATCCATTTTCACCCTATTGCTCTATTTTCACACTCGGTCCTCTCTAAGATGCAGTCCATGTAGTCTCTCAGAGGAATATCGTTGGTGTTCAGCTGGACACCCTCATCTCAACCTTGTGACTGTGTAATAGGTTTGGCCACAGGACCCTGGCAAGTTGATGTAATAACCATGCAGGCATGGTTATGGAGGTCTAGGTCATTGGAAGGGCCCAGGCTAGAACATTTGCAAATAGGCTGGGCAGAGGACTGGGAAGGGAGATAGACACCTTTCTTGGTTGAAGGAACATGAATTTACACAGTCCCTTTCCAAATTGTTCCCATTTCCATTCCCATTGGATATTTGGAACTTTGGCTCTCCTTGTGGACACTCTTTTCCCGTGGCTCTTTAACTATTTCCCTGTTTAGACTTAGGTGCCATAGAGCTGTCACTCAGTCAACCCACGCCCAGGGATGGATTGTCACACCAGCCCGTGCATGTTGGAGGTGGGTCCCAATAAAGGCCGCCCAACCACTACTAATGACAGCACTGCACTTAGTGTTGGATTTACCTTCCATCTGGGGCACAGCTGGTCCAGGGGAACACAGATATCATTATTGGGTGCAGGTCACCACCCAGTGAGATTTCTGGGTCAGGTGCAAAGGCATGAACAGCTCTGTGCATCAGGCAATGCCTCAGCAGCCTCAGTGGCCCAGCAAAATGACCTGTGGTCAAGTGGCAGCCATGGCATCGGCCTGTGCAGTGCTGTCCTCCTTCAGCATACTCAACAGTAGCAACAGTAGCAGTTCTGGCTAGCAGGATTAGGCCCACAACAGCCCCAAGGACCACGACAGAAGGAAGGGATTACCACATAGGGTGGAACCCATTAAAGCAGCTTCTGGTGTTTGCCTCCTTGCCAACTGGTAAACCACTTACCCCAGCCCACGATGGGAAGATTAAAGTGCTCTCGCATGTGTGCCCTCATGTGAAATGGATAGGCATGATATGATGTGGTGAAGAAAGCCAGGGATAACCTATATTGAGGATGATCTGAGTCAAGATGCTGGCCAGTGTGCAATATGCCTGGAAGAAATGCAGAGGGTGGTACTAGAGCAAGTTTGCCTTGTCTATTCATATATCATTAGGGTTGCATGGGTTTGAAATAAATACTTCTTGCCTTGAGCAAGAGTATAGCAATGAGTATACATTCAAATACTGTAACAAATTCCCATTTTATACTTATTCTTGTCTTTTCAAGATGCTTGAAACCCAAGAGGCTCTGAGGGTCTTCTGTGGCAAAAAAAAACCCCCACAGACATACTTGGTCAGAATTCTGAGATCTGTGAGACTCCTGCAGAGATGAACCATCACACAGGGAAAATGATGCTGCTGAAGAGCCAGGGACCCTTAAGCCAAACATCTGCCACAGTCACAATGACTAGACCAGAATCCCAGGTCAGGGCCCAGGGTATGTCTGTAAGAGTTAAAATAGAGCAAAGGGGTGAACATGGATAGAAGGAAAACCAGAGTTCTGTATCAGGGATAATGAAGTGACATGACTGGCACAGTCTTCCTCACTGACTCAGGAAGGAGAAATATCTGTGGGCTTTGGCAAATGGTGGCATCCATAAGTTCCACCTGTAGGCCTCATCAGCAAGAAGCCTGCCCGGATTTTTCCTTCAGAATCAGAGGGAAAGAACTGGCTGGCTCCAGGAATGTGTCCTGACTTGCCATCAGTACACAGTGGTAGCAGTGATACAGCTGTAGGAGGGCTGTGCTGCCCAATGATGGAAGTGTTTGGAAGAGGGTCTGCTTGCAGGATTCCGTCCAAAGGTACTTTCTGTGCTGAGCAGATCCTGGACCAACCCGCCCACATGAAAACCTGATGTTCTTCAAAATTAAGGGATCTCTATTAGTGAAGGGAGGGAGGCCACATGGATACCCATGCTCAGACCTACACTAGACAGCTAAGCAACACCATGTGCTCAGGGAGAGAAGGGCCAGGTTTCATCTGGGATGGTAGACCCATATACCTTCAATTTCCTCAGGAGCTGACTGGGAAAGTGGCACCATTCTAACAGCCATGGCTCCTGGAACTTGAGCAGAGACCTAGCTAGGAAAGCAGCTGTACAAGCAGTGCCAAATTCTGCACCTCCAAAGCGCTGGCATCCATCAACACAAAAGATATCCTTCTTAATCAACTCTCGATCCAGACAGAAGGCCAGCTCCATTCCTAAAACCTCTTGTTAGATACACACAAGCATTCTCCACCGGGCACCTACAGATGCTCTAGACCTGGTGATAGCCACAAATTCTGAAACGCAAATGCAGGATGCCTGTGGCCAAACCTATTGCACACTCGCCAGGATTGCACCAGACTCCCAGCTTTAAAGGAAAGTATATGATTATGACATAAGGGCTCTGAAACAATTCCAGCAACACTCTTGTTTCCAAAGAGAGGAAATTTTTTTACTATCGCTATAAAAGCCTACTAAGCAATAAGAGTCAGGGACATGAGAATAAATTGTCTTCTGGGACATAAAAGACTCAGAACCCTCCACTGGCTCAGGAACTGACTGGAAACGCCCTTACAATGCTTGTACTTCAGCTGTGTACAGGAGAGTCACATGGTCCCACTGTATGAAGTGAGACCAAATTAGAAAATGGCTACAAGGTGAGTCAAAGCTATCCATTCAAATGGGCATGAGGGAAATTGAGGGAGACCTCTATTTTTCCTTCCTTTTGTCCCACAAAGGAGTCAGTATCCACCACTAACCTCTGGCTTAGCCTACCCACAAGGATTCTTCGTGGGCATCTTCACACACCTTAGGATTGGGGAAGACCACAGTCAGAAACCAAATTGAGAAGGACAAAATGTAATATCTCTGTTACCATCACAGGGCAACCACGAAACCTGCAAACTGAAAAAAGAGGACATTATTCCAAGACTCTGTTTGGAATAATCTCCACACAAAACCTCTTTCAACAAAAGGGCTAAGGGGTGGCAGTGGAGACACTGCCAGAGTTGTTCATCACACGTGAGATTTAGAGACTGAGAAGGAAGTACCCAGCGCAGTGGCCTATCAACTGGGTTGAATCCTGAATAAGAAACACCTGTGGGTTTAGCCACGGTAGCTCCAGGAACTACACCTGAGAGCCCTGTCAGCAAGACTGCATTCTTTGGGAGCCAGTAATTTCTGGACTGTTCTATTTCTGCCACATTTTCCATCACTTGAGGGAGGTAGCAGTGCTTGAGCTGTATCTACTGGGTTCAGAGGGCTCTTGCTCAGGAATCTGCAACAAGGACTTGGTTACATAATTCCTGGCAAGGGCTCTTCCAATGCAGACTCCCTCCTCATTCATACTGCCCATGTGTAAGTTGCTTCTCAGAATGAAGGCAAGTCAATCATCAGATCAGTGGGGCAACATGGCACCCCTTAACCCATCATAGCACAGCAAGCCAAGTAACAAGCTCCTAGGGACGAAAGACCTTCTTTTCTTTGATAGAACAGAGCCTGATAGCTCTCACTGAGCACAGGAGCAGAGTGAGAGTTTTCAGCCAACTCAGGGGTTCCAGCTGAGTGAGTAATTTAGGCTCCATGGCCAGAACAAGAGAAAAAACAATAAATTGTCATAAGTACGGCAAGGAGAAGGAACTGGGTGCCAGGTAGGCCAAATATTGACATTTCAGAAGGTGTTTTGCTTCATTTGCCCTTGGCCCAGAAGGAAGCCAGCTCCCTGCCCAAATCTCTGGTCCAGCCTACACACCAAACAATCTCTGCAGGTCCACTACAAATGCCCTGGGCCTCTGAATGACCACATACTTTTGAAACCCAGTGAATTAATGAAGATGGGCCCAGTGGCAAAACCTCTCCCCCAGTCACAAGGACTGGACCATAATCCCAGGTGGAAGGCAGAGGATAAGACTCTTGAGACCCTGACTCTGAATTGATCCTGAGAAGAACCTTGTTTCTACAAGAGAGCAAAGATGTGTCAAGATGGATAAGGAGGGCCATGTACTGCAGACCTTACGTGGGGAATCCTATGGAGAAGGGAGTGCCCACCACCAGCTCCTGACAATCTGGCCCAGAGAAGAAGAAAAACCAGAGGGCTTAGGCAAAGGCGCCCTCTAGTGTCTCCATCGGGGAACTCTGTCAGCTACAGGCCTGCCTTCTTCCTTCAGAAGGACCTAGAGGAGCCCTGGGACTTGGTCTGTTTTTCTTGCTTTTCCCATCATTGAATGGAATATGTAGTGAAAGTGCTGTAGCCAGGAAGTTCCCCCATCTGTGGCCCCAAAGTGTGAAGAGGGCCATTGGTGCCCTCTTCCTGTGAGGGCGCTTTATGTGCTTCCCAGCTTCTGGATCCTACAGCTCCTATGTGAATGGTCTGATTTTCAGAAGGAAAACACCTCAATCAGGCATACCAAGGAGGCGATCTGGCTCCACTACCCCCAACCTTTGCAACAAACAGCCAAACACCAAGCTCAGGAGTAGGTGGGCTATTCTGTTTTAGGATATCCTAAGCTCATAGTTGTTAACGACCAAAGGACCCAGTGGGAAGCCACCGTCTACCCCTGGGTGCCTGCTGTCAGTTACATGGCTCCTAAGGTTTAAAGAAGAGGCAGTCAGAAACACAGGGATGACTTCAGCCAGGACCAAAGGGCGTTCAATAATTCCATCCAATGGAAGTGCAATCAATGTTGAATGGAGATGCTTATCTTCATTTCCCCCAGGCCCAGCAGTGAGGCCAGCTCCTGCTAATACGTCTGACACATCCTCCCCACAAACAGATCTCGGCTGGTCCCTTTCTGATGCCAAAGGCTCTGGACGTTCATGTAGTCCTAAAACCAAAAGGCCTGGGCTCCTTTGGCTCCACCTGTCCCACGATCATATGGACATCTGCAAGCCGAAGAGAGTACTCTGAAAGACTGAATTTGTATGGGCCCCAAGATGAACCCTGATGGATGATAAAGCAATGTCATGAAACTGGAAACTATGAAGGCCAGAGTTCTTCATGTTTAGAAGAACCTGACTGACACAGTTATTCAGAAGCTGGGTTGCTCAGGACTCACAAGAACATTTTGTGGGCATTCGCTACAGGAATGTTCCAAAGGATGCTCCCTGGACCCCTGTGAACCAAAGGTCCACCTTCTCCCTTAAGAAACAGAGGAGGTCTTTGGCTTCTCATGTGCTTCTGCCCATCGTATCCATCAAAAGGGGCAATAGAGTTTCTGAGTTATCAAGAAGGTACTTCCATGTGACAATCAAGAGGCAGGAATGAGGCCTTGGTGCAGTGTATATTCAAATGCTTTGTGTGCACTGATCAGGTCGTGGAGAATGTTGACATGCAAAGACTCTTTCGCCAAATGAGAGTAGCTCGATCCATCGGGGTGGAGGTTACATGTGGCTACTGTAGCCGGCCCAGCATCAAGGGCTCAGGGACAGTGGGCTAGCTGTCCTCTGGGATAAAAACTCTGGGAGCACTGCTTTGCATCAGGAAAGCTGTGGAAACTCACACAACAGGGACCTCGGTTGTCAAAGGGGACAGACACAGGGTCTCCATGTGTGAACTGAGATTAAGTTGGGAAAGCAGAAATAAGAGAGGAATGGCAACAAGGTGAGTCAAAGCTGTGTATTCAAACTGGATGGGGGACACTGAAGAAGGAGACCACCAACTTCGCTTCCCCATGTCCCACACAGGAGGCAATATCCACCCCCAACCTCTGGCTTAGCCTGCCCACAAGCATTCTCCCTGTGTACTTGCACAAACCCTAGGTTTGGGGAGGGCTACATCATTCTGCAGCCAAATTCAGAAGGGACCAAAGCCCCTCTTCTATCACCAGCAAAAATGCACCATCAAGCCCCCAAGCTGAAAGAAGACAATATTACTCTGAGACCCTGTCTCAGAATAGTTTCCATGAAAATCATCTCTCATCAAAATGACTAAGGTGTGGCAATGGAGACCCAAACTACCAGAGTTCTTCATCACACAGGATTTGTAGAAAGCTGAGAATGAAGTACCCAGTGCAGCCTCCTATCACCCAGGTTATATCCAGAATAAGAAAGTCCTGTGCGCTTAGGCCAAGAGAGCCCTCTGAAGGATTACACCTGGGAGCCCTGTCAGCAAGAAGCCTGCTTTCTTAAGGAGTCAGGAATTTCTGGCTTGGTCTATGCCTGCCACTCTTGCCATCAGTTGTTGGAGGCAGCAGTGCTTGAGTTGTAGCTATTGGGCTCTGAATGCTCTTGCTCAGGAATCTGCAACAAGGGCTTGGTTCCCTAATTCCTGGCAAGGGCTCTGTCAATGATGGCCCCCCTGCTCATTCATATGGCCATGTGCAAAGTGTCTGCTTCTCAGAATGAAAGAAACTCAATCATCCAGGTCAGTGAGGCCAGCTGTCTCCCCTTCACCCTCCATAGCACAGCAGGCCAAGCACCAAGCACACAGGGACTAAAGGCCTCCTTTCCTTTTGTATAACAGAGCCGCATGATCGCCCTCACTGAGCACTGGAGCAAAGTGGGAGTTTGCGACCTACGCAGGGATGCCAGCTGTGTGATGGTTCTAAGGCTCCTAAGAGAGAAAAAAATAATCAGAAATACAGCAAGGGTAAGGAAGTGGGCACCATTTGGGCCAAAGCTCGACATTTCCAGTTTGAATGGGGATGCACATGTAAAGAAGATGTCTTGCTTCATTTGCCCTTGGCCCAGAAGGAGGCCAGCTACCTGCCCAACTCTGGCCAAACATCTGCACAAAACATCCTCTGCTGGTCCATCTCAAATGCCCTGAGCCTCTGAATGGCTGCTTATTTCTGAAACCCAGTGAATTAATGAAGGTGGAGCCCTGTGGCAATGTCTTTCCCACAGTCACAGGACTGGACTAGCCTCCCAAGGGGAAGGCAGAAGATAAGACTCTTGAGGCACTGACTCTGAATGGATCAAGGAAAGAACCTTGTTTCTACAAGAGAGCAAAGATGTGTTAAGGTGGATAAGGATGGCCGGAGTTCTCCAGACTTTGGGAATTCTATGGAGAAGGGAGTGCCCAGGACCAGCTCCTGGCAATCTGGCCCAGAGAAGAAGAAACACCAGAGGGCTTAGGTAAAGGCGCCCTCTAGTGTCAACGTCTGAGAGCCCTGTCAGCTACTGTCCTGCCTTCCTCTACAGAAGGACCTAGAGTTCCCTGGGACTTGTTCTGCTTTTCTTGCTTTTCCCATCATAGAATGGAGTAGGCAGTGACAGTGCCATAGCCAGGAGGTTCCCCCATCAGTGCCCCCAAAGTGTGGAGTGTGGCATTGGTGCCTTCGTTTGTAAAGGGCTCTTTCTGTGCTGATGAGCTTCTGGAGCCTACTGCTCCTGTGTGAACTGTCTGCTTTTCAGAAAGAAACACCTCAATAAGGCAGACCAAGGAGACGATCTGGCTCCACTCTCCTGCACCCCTGGCTACAAACAGCCAAGCACCAAGGACAGGAATAGGAGGGCTATTCTCTTTGGGATATCCAATGCTCATGTCTGTTACTGAGCACGGGACCCAGTGGGAAACAGAAGTCCATACTTGGGTGCCAGATGACTGAGTGCCAGATCCATGGCTCCTAAGGGTGAAAGAAGAGACAATCAGAAATAGGGGAGTGGCTAGAGTCAGGACCAAAGGGCGTTCAATATTTCCATCCCATGGGATTTGATCAATGTGGAATAGAGATGTTTACTTCATTTCCCCTAGGCCCAGCAAGGAGGCCAGCTCATCGCTAAAATGTCTGGCCACTCCTTCACACACTCATCTCTCATCTGGACTCCTTCCAATGCCCTAGGACTCTGGATGTCCATGTAGTTCTGAAATGAAATGCCAGAGCCCCATTGGGTCCACCTATCCCACAGTCACAAGGGCCGCTCCCCATTGGTCATCTACAACTCAGAGATGTACTCTGAAAAATTGATTTTTTATGGACCCCAAGATGAAACTTGATGGATAAAAAAGCAGTGTCATGAAACTGGACACACAGAGGGCCAGAGTTCTTCATGTCTAGGAAACCTGACTAGCACAATGTATTTGCAAGCAGGCTTTCTCAGGAATCACAAGAACCTTTTGGGGACTCTCGCTACAGCAGTGCTCAAAAGGATGCCCGTTGGAGCCCTGTGAACAAGAGTCCCACATTCTCCCTCAAGAAATAGGGGTTCGTTGGCTTCTGGTGTGCTTCTGCCCATCGTATCCATTGAGAGGGGTGGCAGTGGCTCTGACATATGACGAATTTGTTCCATGTGATGATGAAGAGGTGGGAATGAGACCTCAGTGCACTATTTATTCAAAAGGCATTTTGTGCACCGATCAGGTGTTGGAGTGTGCTGCACATTCACAGACTGTTCTTCCGCATGAGAGTAGCTCCATCCATTAGGGTTGGATGCTACCCATTCCCACAATACTGTAGCCTGTCCAGAACCAAGAGGTCAGGGACAGGGGCCTAGCTTTCCTCTGGCATGTCAGACACCGCGAGCCCTTTTTGGGCTCAGACAAGGCTTGGAACTCACCTCCGCACTGGGGAACTTGTGTGGTGTACAGGACAGACACAAATGGGCATGGGGGAAACCAGGGAAGGAGACTCGGCACTTCCCTTCCCCTTATCCACACAGGAGGTAGGATCCACCTCCAACCTCTGCCTTAGCCTCCCCACAAGCATTTACCCTGGGCACCTGCACACACCCTGGGTTTGGGGTGGGCCACGTCATTCTGAAAACAACTTGGGAAGGGCCCAGTGCAACAGCTCTATCAGCATCATAAAAACACCACCAAACCCCCGAGCTGAAAGATGATATGACTTTGAGACACTGTATCAGAATAGTTTCCATACAAAACCATCTTATATCAAAAGGGCTAAAGGTTGGTAATGGAGACACACATTGCCAGAGTTCTTCATCACACATGAGACTTGGAGAAAGTTGAGAATGAAGTACCCAGCACAGTCTCTGATCAACCAAGTTGTATACAGAATAAGAAAGTCCTATGGGCTTGGGCCAAAGGAGCCCTCTGAGGGACTACACCATGGAGCCCTGTCAGCAAATGTCAGCATTCTTTCTTCAGGAGCCAGGCGTTTCTGGCTTGCTCCCACCCACTTTTCCCATCAGTTGAGGGAGGCAGCAGTGCTTGAGCTGTATCTATCATCTTCTGAGGGCTTTTTCTCAGGAATCTGCAAGAAAGATGTGGTCTCTAATTCTTGCAAGGGCTCTTCCACTGCTGACCCCCTGTCGATTCAATACTGCCCATGTACAAACTATCTGCTTCTCATAATGAAGGCAACTCAATCATCCAGGTCAGAGAAGCAAGCTGGCTCCCCTTCACCTTCCATAGCACAGAAGTCCAAGCACCAAGCAGCCAGGGGCTCAAGGCCTTCTTTCCTTTGGTACAGCAGAGCCTGATAGCTCTCACTGAGCACAGGAGCTGAGTGAGAGTTTGCAGGTACCCAGGGATGCCATTTGAGTGATTGATGGCTCCGTGGCTCCTAAGAGAGAAAACAATAAATTTCCAGAAATACAGCAAGGGGAAGGAAATGGGCGCCATGTAGGCCAAAGCTCTACAATTCCACTGGGAATGGGGATCCCCTTGGAAAGATGACTTGCTTCACTTGACCTTGGCCCAGAAGGAAGGCAGCTCCCTGCCCAAATCTCTGGCCCAGCTTACACACCAAACATTCTCTTCACGTCTACTTCAAATGCTCTGGGCATCTGAATGACCATAATTTTGAAACCCAGTGAATTGAAGTTGGAGCCCTGTGTCAAAACCTCTTCCCCATCACAAGGACTGAACCAGACTTCCAGGTTGAAGGCAAAGGATTGGACTCTTGAGACACTGACTGTGATGGATTGTGGGAAGAAAATTGTTTCTACAGGAGAACACAGATGTGTCAAGGTGGATAAGGAGGGTCAGAGCCCTGAAGAACTTGGATGGGAAAATCTATGGAGAAGGGAGTGCCCAGCACCAGCTCCTAGCAATCTGACCCTCAGAAGAAGAAGAAACACCAGAAGGATTAGGCAAAAAGCACCCTCTAGTGTCTCAATCTGGGAGCCCTGTCAGCTACAGGCCTGCCTTCTTCCTTCACAAAGGCCTAGAGAGCCCTGGGACTTGGTCTGCTTTTCTTGCTTTTCCCATTATGAAATGGAGTAGGCAGTGACAGTGCTCTAGTTGGTAGCTTTCCCAGCTATGGCTCTAAACTATGTAGAGGGGCATTGATGCCCTCTTCGTGTCTAGGGCTGTTCTGTACTGACCAGCTTTCTGGAGCTTACTGCTCCACTGTGAACTGTCTATTGTAAGAAGGTAAACACCTCAATCAGGTAGAACAACTAGGCAAGCTGTCTCCTTTCCCCACCCCACCCCACCCCTTGCTTCCAACAGCCAAGCACAAAGGTCAGGAACAGGAGGCCGATTCTCCTTCAGAATATCTGATGTTCATGGCTGTTAGTGATCAGGGGACCCAGTTGGAAACCGACGCCCATCACTGGATGCCTGCTGAGTGCCAGCTCCATGGCTCCTAAGGGTGAATGAAGAGGCAGTCAGAAACAGGGGAATAGCTTCGGCCAGGACCAAAGGGTATTCAATAATTCCAACCCATGGGGATGCAGTGTGGAATGGAGATGTTTATCTTCATTTCCACTAGGCCCAGCAAGGAAGCCAGCTCCCGGCTAATACATCTGGCCCAGCCTCCCCCAAAACAGCTTTCAGCTGGACCCCTTATGATGCCCTAGGGCTCTGGATAGCCATGCAGTTCTGAAACCAAAAAGTCTGGGCTCCTTTGTCTCCACCTATCCCACACTTATGAGGGCCTTCCCCTTTGGGCATCTGCAGGCTGGAGATAGTACTCTCAAAGACTGAATTTGTATGGACAAGATGAACTATAATGGACGATAAAGCAATGTCATGAAACTGGATACGAGAGCCAGAGTTCTTCATGTTTAGAAGAACCTAGCACAGTGTATTCATAAGCAGACTTGCTCAAGATTCACTGGGACCTTTCGTGGGCTTTGGTTACAGGAGTGCTCCAAAGGATGCTTGTTGGAGCCCTGTGGGGAAGAGGCTCACATTCTTCCTTAAGAAATAGACAAAAAATTTGTCTTCACGTGTGATTTTGCACATCGTATCCATCGAGAGGGGTAGTAGAGATTCTGAGATATGAAGAAATTTCTTCCATGTGATGATCAAGAGGTGGGAGTGAGGGCTTGGTGCTGTGTATATTCAAAAGGCCTTTTATGTGCTGATCAGGTCATGGAGCATGCGGCACATGCACAGACTGTTCATGCAAATGAGGGTAGCTCCATCCATTAGGGGCAGGGGCCATGTGACTACCCATTCCCTCAATACTGTGGCCTGTTCAGCAGCGAGGACTCAGGGACAGGGGGGCTTGGTGTCCTCTGAGATATCAGACCCTGAGGGTCCCACATTGCCTCAGGAAAGGCTTGGAAACTCACCTCCACTCCAGGCACCTTGGTTGGTGTAGGGGACAGACACAGGGTCTCTGTGTGTGGACTGAGACCAACTTAGGAAAGCTGCAATGGCAGAGGAATGACAATAAGGTGAGTCAAAGCTGTGCATTCCAATAGGCAGAGAAACCGAGGAAATGCACCACGACCTTGCCTTCTCCTTGTCCCACACAGGAGGCAGGATCCACCTCCAACCTCTGCCTTATTAGCCTACCTACGAGGCATTCTCCCTGGGCATCTGCATATGTCCTGGGTTTGGAGAGGGCCACGTCATTCTGGAAAGATATTGAGAACTGCCCAATACAACACCTTTATCACCGTCACTAAAACGCCACCAAACCCCCAAGCTGAAGGAAGAAGATATTACTCTGAGACATTGTCTCAGAATAGTTTCCATTCAAATTTTCTTTCACCAAAAGGGCTCAGGGGCAGCAATGGAGACACACACTGCCAGAATTCTTCATCACACATGATTCAGAGAAACTAGAGAATGAAGTATCCAGCACAGTCTCCTATCAACCAGGTAGTATCCAGAATAAAAAAGGCATGTGGGCTTAGGCTAAGGGAGAACTCTGGAGGATTACACCTGGGTGCCCTGTCACCAGGAAGCCTTCCTTCTTTCTTAAGGAGCCAGTGATTTCTGACTTGGTCTATCCCTGCCACTTTTCCCATCAGTCAAGGGAGGCAGCAACGTTTGAGCTGTAGCTATGGGATTCTGAGGGCTGTTGTTGCTCAGGAATCTGCTACAAGGACTTGGTTCCCTCTTTCCTGGCAAGGGCTCCTCCAATGCTGACCCCCTCCTCACTCATACTGTCCATATGCAAACTGTCTGCTTCCCAGAATGAAGCCACCTCAGTCATGCAGATCAGTGAGGCAAGCTGGCTCCCCTTCACCATCCATGGCACATCAAGCCAAGCACCAGGCACAAAGGGACTCAAGGCCTTATTTCCTTTTCTAGGGCAGAGTCTGATAGCTCTCACTGAGCACAGGAACAGAGTGGGAGATTGCAGCCTAGCCAGGTTTGCCACCTGAGGGAGTGATGGCTCCATGGCACCTAACAGAGGAAAAAAAATACATTCTCAAAAACATAGCAAGGGGAAGAAAAGTTTGCTCCAGGTGGGCCAAACTCACCATTTCAAGTGAGAACAGGGATCCACTTTGAAAGAAGATTTTTAGCTTCATTTGCCCTCAGCCCAGAAGGAGGCCAGCTCCCTGCCCAAGACTCCAGCCAGCATATATACCAAACTTCCTCTGCTGGCTCCCTTCAAATGCCCTGGGTCTCGAAATGGACGCATATTTCTGAAACCCAGTGATTTAATGAAGAAATGGCCCTGTGACAAAAGCTCTTCCACAGTCACAGGGAGTGGCCTGGACTGTCAGGTGGAAGGCAGAAGACAGGACCCTTGAGAAGCTGATTCTCAACCTATTGCAGGAAAAACCTTGTCTCTACAAGACAGGAATGATGCGTCAAGGTGGATGAGGAAGGCCAGAGCGCTTCAGAACTTTGAAAGGGAATTCTATGGAGAAGACAGTGCCCTGCACCAGCTCCTGTCAACTTGGCTAAAGAAGAAACACCAGAGAGCTTATGCAACAGCGCCATCTAGTGTTTCCATCTGGGAGCCGTGTCAGCACCAGGCCTGCCTTCTTCCTTCAGAAGGACTTAGGGCACCATGGGTTTTGGTTGGCTTTGTTGCTTTCTGTAACATTGAGTGGAGTGAGCAGTGACAGTGGTATAGCTGGGAGGTTCACCCAGTTGTGGCTTCAAAGTGTGGAGACGGGCAATGGGGCCCTCTTATTTTAAGAGGCTCTTTCTGGGCGGACCACCTTCCAGAACCCTGGGCTCCTGTGTGAACTGTCTGCTTTTCAGAAGGAAGGCACATCAGTCAGTCAGAGCAGAGAGGCGAGCTGGCTCCACTCCCCCACCCCTTGCTGCAAACAGCCAAGCACCAAGGTCAGGGTATGAAGGCCCATTCTCCTTTGGGATATCTATCAGATGCTGATGGCTATCACTGAGCACGGAACCGAGTGGGAACCCGACGCTCATCCAAGGGTGCCTGCTGAATACCAGCTCCAAGACACCTAAGGGTGAATGAAAAGGCAGTCAGAAACACAAGAAGGGAGAGGATACGGCTACAGCCATGACCAAAAGGCATTCAATATTTCCATCCAGTGGGAATGCGATCAGTGTGGAATGAAGATGTTTATCTTCATTTCCACTAGGCCCTAGCAAGGGGGACAGCTCCCCGCTAATACATCTGGCCCAGCCTCCCAACACAGCTCTTGGCTGGACTCCTTCCGATGCTCTAGGTCTTTGGATGTCCATGTAGACCTGAAACCAAAAGGCCAAGGCCACAATAGCTCCACCAGTCCCATAGTCACAAGGGCTGGTCCCCAGGGGACATTTACAATCTGGAGATAGTACTCCTAAAGACTACATTTGCATGGACCCCAAGACGAACTTTGACGGATGATAAAGCAATGTCATGAAACTGGAAACAATGAGGGCCAGAGTTCTTCATGCTTAGGAGGACTCTGGCACAACGTATTCTCAAGCTGGCTTGCTCAGGAATCACAAGCATCTTTTGTGGGCTTTGGCTCCAGAAATTCTGCAAAGTATACTCATTGGAGCTCTGTGAGCAGGAGGCCCACATTCTACTTTAAGAAATGAAGGGAAACATTGGCTTCTAGTATGTTTCTGCCTATCATATCCATCGAGAGGGTCACCATGGCTCTAAGATATGAAGAATGTGCTTCCATGCGACGATAAAGAGGTGGGAATGAGGTCTTGGTGCACTATTTATTCAAAAGCCTTTTGTGTGCTGATCAGGTCGTGGAGCATGCTGCAATTGCAAGACTGTTCTTTTGATTGAGGGTGGCTACATCCTTTGGGAATGGGGGTCCAGGTGGCTACCCATTCCTATGATAGTATAACCCACCAACCGCCAAAGGCTCAGGGACAGGAGGAAGAGATGTCCTATGGGACATCAGACTGTGAGAGCCATTAATCAGGTCTGGAAAAGCTTGGCAAGTCACCCCCAAGTCAGGTATCTTGGTTGCTGTAAGGAACAGACACAGGGTCTCCATGTGAACTGAGAACAAGTTAGGAAAGCAGCAATTGGAGAGGAATGACTCCAGGGTGAGCCAAAGATGCGCATTCAAATGGGCACGGGTAAACCGAGGAAAGAGATCCTGACTTTCCCTCCCCTTTGACCCACACAAGAGGCAGGATCCACCCCCAACTTCAGGCTTATCCTACCCATGACCATTCTCCCTGGGCACCTTCACACAACCTGGGTATGGGGAGGGCCATATCATTCTGAAACTAAATTGAGATGGCCCAATGCAAAATCTCTATCACCATCACAGGCACACCACCAAACCCCCCAAGCTGAAACAAGAGGATGTTCCTCTGGAACACTGTCTGGCAGTGTGTGTCTCCATTGCCACTCCTGAACTTTTCTGATGAAAGAGGGTTTGCATGGACACTATTCCCAGAGTTCTTCACCACACATGAGATTTGGAGAAAGTTGAGAATGAAGTACCCAACGCAGCCTCCTATCAACCAGGTCATATCTAGAGTAAGAAATGCCTGTGGGATTAAGCCAAAGGGGACCTGTCAGCAGGAAGCCTGACTTTTTTCTTAAGGATCCAGGGATTTCTGGTTTGGCCTATCCCTGCCACGTTTCCCATCAGTTGAGGGAGGCAGCAGTGATTGAGCTGTAGCTATGCGGTTCTGAGGACTCTTGATGAGTAATTTGCAGCAAGAACTTGGTTCCTTCATTCTTGGCAAGGACTCCTCCAATGTGCTAAATAGGAAAAATATGCAGCCAATATGCATATTTTGGATATGCTGGACACCCTTTACCCAGAAAGGCTGTCATTCAGAATACAAGGAGAGAAAAATGGCTTTCCCAAACAAAAACTCCTTTAGGAGTTCATAACCACTAAACCAGCCCTATCATAGATCTTAAGGAGGACTCTGTGAGTGGAATGCTTCAAAGACTACAAAGGACCAGAGACATAACCACAAGCGTGAAATCTACAGATAATGCAAAAACACTAAATCCTTATATTTTAATAACTCTCAATGCAAATGGACTAAATGATCCAGTCAAAAGACATAGTGTACCAGAATGGATGAAAAAACAAGATCTATCTGTGCAGCACCTGGGTGGCTCAGTCAGTTAAGCATCCAACTTTGGCTCAGGTCATGATCTCACGGTCCATGAGTTCAAGCCCCGCATTAGGCTCTGTGCTGACAGCGTGGATCCTCTTTCAGATTTTGTGTCTCTCACTCTCCATGACCCTCCCCTGTTCATGTTCTGTCTCTCTCTGTCTCAAAAATAAATAAATGTTAAAAAAAATAAAAAAACAAGATCCATCTATCTGCTGTCTACCAGAAACTCATTTTAGACCTGAGGATACCTGCAGATTGAAAGTGAGGGGAGGAAGAAACATCTATCATGCCACTGGATGTCAAAAGGAAGCTGGAGTAGCCATTCTTATATCAGACAAATGAGATTTTAAACAAAAGTCTGTAACAAGACATGAAGAAGGGCAATATATCATAATTACAGGATCTATCCATCAAGAAAGTTAACAATTGAAATGTGTATGCCCCCATCTTGGACACCCATGTAAATAAATCAATTAACCACAAACATAAGCAATCTTATTGATAATAATACAGTAATTGCAGGGGACTTTAATACTCTCCTTACAGCAATGGGCAGATCATCTAGGCAGAAAATCAATAAAGACACAATGGCCTTGAATGATACACTGGACCAGATGGACTCGACACATATAATCAGAACTTTTCATCCTAAAGCAGCAGAATACACATTCTTCTCAAGTGCACATGGAACATTCTCCAAGACAGATCACATACTTGGTCACAAAGAGCCCTCAATAAATATAAAAGGATTGAGATCATACCATGCACATTTTCAGATCACAATGTTATGAAACTTGAAATCAACCATTCAAAAAAAATTTGGAAAGCCTCCAAATGTATGGAGGTTAAAGAACATCCTACTAAAGAATGAATGGGTCCATCAGGCAATTGAAGAAGATATTAAAACATATATGGAAGCAAATGAAAGTGAAAATATGACAGTCCAAACCCTTTGGGATGCAGCACAGGCAGTCATAAAAGGAAAATACATTGCAATCCAGGCTTATCTCAAGAAACAAGAAAACTCCCAAATACAAAACCTAAATGCACACCTAAAGGAACTAGAAGCAAAATAGCAAAGAAACCCCAAAGCTAGAGGAAAAAGAGACATAATAAAGATTAGAGCAGAAACAAATAATAGAGAATAAAAAAATGGTAGACTAGATCAATGAACATAAGAGCTTGTTTTTTGAAAAAATAAACAAAATTGATAATCCCTGAGCCAGACTTCTGAAATAGAAGAGAGAAACCAAGTAGACAAAATCATGAATGAAAAAGGAGAGATCACAACCAACACCACAGAAATACAATTATTAGAGAATACTATGAAAAATTATATGCCAACAACCTGGACAATCTACAAGAAATGCAGAAATTCCTAGACACCCTCACAGTACCAAAATTCAAACGGGAAGAAATAGAAAATTTGAACAGAATTGTAACCAGCAAAGGAATTGAATCAGTTATCAAAACTCTCCCAACAAATAAGAATACTGGGCCAGATGGTTTTCCTGGGGACTTCTAAAGGACATTTAAAGCAGACTTAATACCTATCCTTCTCAAGCTGTTTCAAAAAATAGAAACAGAAGGAAAACTTCTGGACTCATTCTATGAAGCCAGCATTACCATGATTCCCAAACCAGACAGAGACCCCACTATAAAGGAAAATTGCAGGCCAACATCCCTGATGAATATGGATGCAAAAATTCTCAAGATACTAGCAAATCGAATTCAACATCATGTAAAAAGAATTATTCACCATGATAAAGTGGGATTCATCCTGGGCTGCAGGGCTGGTTCAATATTCACAAATCAATCAATGTGATTTGTCACATTAATAAAAGAAAGGATAAGAACCATAGGATCCTGTCAATGGATGCAGAAAAAGCATTTGACAAAATACAGCATCAATTCTTAATAAAAAACCCTCAAAAAAGTCGGGATAGAAGGAACACACCTAAACATCATAAAAGCCATATATGAAAAGCCCACAGCAAATAACATCCTCAATGGGGAAAACAGTTTTCCCCCTGATATCAGGAACACAGCAGGATGTCCACTTTCAGAAACCACTGTTGTTTAACATAGTGTTGGAAGTCTTTAGCATCAGCAGACAACAAAATCAAATGAAATGCATCCAAATTGGCAAAGAAGAAGTCAAACTTTCTCTTTTCACAGATGACATTACTCTACATGAGAAACCTGAAATGCTTCACCAAAACCTGCTAGAATTCATTCATGAATTCAGCAAAGATGCAGGATACAAAAATCAATGTACAGAAATTGGTTACATTTCTACACACCAATAATGAAGCAACAGAATAAGAAATCAAGAAATCGATCCCATATACAACTGCACCAGGAACCATAAAATACCTAGGAATAAGCCTAACCAAAGATGTAAAACATCTGTATGCTGAAATCTACAGAAAACTTATTAAAAAAATTGAAGAAGACACAAAGAAATGGCAAAACATTTTATGCTCATCAATTGGAAGAACACATATTGTTAAAATGCCAATACCACCCAAAACAATCTACACATTCAATGCAATCCCAATTAAAATTTGTCTCAGAGCTAGAACAAACAATCCTAAAATTTGTATGGAACCACAAAATACCCCAAATAACCAAAGTAATGTTGAAAAAGGAAATCTAAGCGGGAGGCATCACAATCCTGGACTTTAGCTGCTACTGCAAATTTTTAATCATCAAGACACTATGGTATTGGCACAAAAATAGACACATACATCAGTGGAATAGAACAGAGAACCCAGAACACGACCCACAAACGTATGGCCAACTAATCTTTGACAAAGCAGGAAAGAGTATCCATTGGAAAAAAAGCAGTCTCCTTAGCAAATCATACTGGGAGAAGTCAACAGTAACATGCAGAAGAATGAAAGTAGACCACTTTCTTACCCTATACACAAAAATAAATTCAAAATGGATGAAAGGCCTAAATGTGAGACAGGAAACCATCAAACCCCTAGAGAAAAAAGCAGGAAAAAGCCTCTTTGACCTCAGCTGCAGCAATGTCTTGCTCAACACATCTCCAAGGGCAAGGGAATTAAAAGCAAAAATGAACTATTGGGACCTCATCAAGATAAAAAGCTTCTGCACTGCAAAGAAAACAACCAACATAACTAAAAGGCAACCAACAGAATGGGAAAAGATATCTGCAAATGACATCTGATAAAGGGTTATATCCAAAATCTATAAAGAACTTACCAAACTCAGCACCTGAAAAACAAATAAGCTAGTGAAAATATGGGCAGAAAACATGAATACTTTTCCAAAGAAGACATCCAGATGGCCAAAGATGCTCATGAAAAGATGCTCAACATCACTCCTCATCTGGCAAAAACAAATCAAAACCACACTGAGATATCACCTCACACTTGTAAGAGTGTTGAAATTAACAACTCAGGAAGCAACAGATGTTGGTGAGGATGTGGAGAAATGGGAACCCTCATGCACTGTTCCTGGGAATGCAAACTGGTGTAGCCACTCTGGAAAACAGAGTGGAGGTTCCTCAAAAATTTAAAAATAGAATTACCTGATTAGCTGGAAATAGCACTACTAGGAATTTATCAAAAGTACACAGGAGTGCTGATTCACAGGGACACCTGTACCCCAATGTTTATAACAGTGCTTTCAATAGTAGCCAAATTATGGAGTCTAAATATCCATCAACTGATGAATGGACAAAGAAGATATGCTTTATATATAGGATGGAATACTACTTGGCATTGAGAAAGGATGAAATCTTGTCATTTGCAAGACTGTGGTTGGAACTGGAGGGTATTATGCTAAGTGAAATAAGTCAGTCAGAGAAAGACAGATGTCATATGTTTTCACTCATATGTGGAATTTAAGAAACTTAATAGAAGACCATGGGTAGGGAAGGGGAAAAAGTAGTTTCAAACAGAGAGGGAGGCAAACCGTAAGAGACTCTCAAAAACGGAGAACAAACTGAGGGTTGATGGGGGAGGGGGAGAAGGGAAAATGGGTGATGGGCATTGAGGAGGGCACTTGTTGCTATGAGCACTGGGTATTGTAGTACGTAAGGTTGGAATCATGGGAATCTGCTCTCTAAGCCAAGAGCACACTGTATACACTGTATGTTAGCTAACTTGACACTAATTTAAATAAATAAATAAATAAATAAATAAAATTTTAAAATGCAAAAAAACCTAGCCTGGAATTTTCATTATAATATGAATATTATAAAATCTAAGATAAGATTCATTTAGTTTCATAATCTGTGGTTCTATTTTTCAAAATGATATTCCAGTCAAAACATTTTCACTGATTTTTGTTTCCATCTTAATTGGATTCATTTTAAAATGTCTTTTTTGGATAGCATGAATTATTCTCATGAGGTAAAGATCTGTGTGTGTCCACACTATGCTGGGTACCAGGGATACACTAATGAGAAGGTCTAGAAAAATCAGCAAGTGACCTCTCCTCCGAAATTGAAGTTTACATTGTGTCAGAAGCTAATTTATATACATACTGGATCTGGTTGTCATATGAAGTTAAATGTAAATACATACAAGTGAGTACAGATGGAAAAGATGACTGTGAACATGTCAGATATACAGGTAAAAAATACCAGATGGGATTCTAAAAACCTGGCTGGTCCTACTGACTGGGCAAATTCCTTCTATGGCCTAGGATATGATCTCTCTTTTTTCTTCTCTTCCTTGACTGTGTGGAACTGTGTGTTTTTAAGGAAACTCTAAACCTAATGTGGGGCTTAAACTTACTACCCCAAGATCAAGACTCCCCTGTTCTAGGAACTAAGCAAGCCAGGCATCTGTGGAAAGTATTTCTAAAGTTGGGGGGAAGGGGGCAGTGGAGGACACCATTTTATTTCAACCTGGTGAGGCAGACATTAACAATCCTCCTTGCTAAATTATGAAGCTAAATTAAACAGCTGAACCAAAGATATTCTAGTATTTGGTAGCAAAATTAGGCACCATATCCAGGTCCCCCTCTCCATGTCTTAGGGCCTATAAGAATATAACAGTTCCAGCCCTCCAGTCCAGGACCAAGGCAGGGGGTTTCTGGTGGTTGCTGGATGTGCATTGTGAAGAGAGGGGACCAGTACACACCACCCACACTGAGGACGGGAGAGGGTTGTGGTTCCCCAGAGCGCTGGGCGCTCAGCTCACCAGAGAGGGTGGGGGTGGGACAATGAAACCCAAGGGAGAGAATTTGTCACCAGGCAGCTTTCTGCACCTCCTCCTCATCTAGCTCAGCTCCCGGCCTGCACACCCACCAAGCAAGGGTCCCTACACCTCCTAGCGCCCGGACCTGCCTGGCCGTGGTCTGTAAGCTCACTGCCTTGGAAGAGAGGGCATCCGGCCTGCAGGGCCAGGAGGCGACAGAGCGCCATGTTCCGTGAGTGCCCAGGTGCGGCGCAAGGTCGCCAAGGCAGTCAATTCCCCGCGGGCGCTCGGTCTGCGCTACAGAAGGAAGTGCAGATGGGGTGAGGCCTGTACTCCTAGCGCCTCCGGGCTCCGCAGAGGCGAATCCTCGCCGCCGCCTCCCACCTAGCAGTCAGCCTCTCTCCCAGCCCTTTTGTGCTGCCAGGGCGCCCCGCCCTCCGCCAGCCTGAGCTTGCGCAGTCCTCGCCGGCCCCCAGCCCATCTTTACCTGCCCAGCGAGGGGCTGTGGGCTGGGGCCTCAGCTCGCAGATACCCTGGCCTGGTGAAGCAGGCAGAGGGGTTCCTCCTAGACCCAGCAAGTCACCCATTCACCTCTTCTGGCCAGCGATGCCGAAGTAACAGGGGGCTCAGCGTGTGGGTACCGGACACTTGGCCCTCTCTCCACCCGCGTCTCTTCACTCTGGGCCAGGCAACTTCCCTGCCCGCGGTGTCTGCTACCTGAGGGTATGGGCGCTGGGGAAGGGGGTGCGGTGAGGGACAGGGAGGAGGGGAAGGAACAAGCACCTCATCTGTCAGGGGATACAAGTTGCTGCCTGTGCCTTGTTGCTGGTACAGAAAATATCTCCACCTAAATACCACAGCAGTGTTTAGACCCTGAAGGTAAGGTTTCCAAGCTAATTGGATATAGGGACTTTTTTGAAATTGAAAGATGCAGGAGGCAACAGATTGACTCTTTTAAAATGTACTTTGTACATATGGTCATATTTCTAATTTTAACAAATAGCACAATATAGGGGCTCCTGCTGGCTCAGTGGGTAGAGCATACAACTCTTGATCTCAGGGTTGTAAGTTCCAGCCCCACCTTGGGTGTAGAGCTTACTTTAAAAAAATAACACAATATTAATAACAGGACAACTGTGTTCTACAGAAACAAATCCAGTGTGTATGTGTTATTTAAACCCTCTATATTAATTGGGTTTGTTTAAAGTGTCTCTTAGGTATTTCTTATTAAAATGGGCTCAGAATTTAAGGATTAGCAATGCATACATTTTATTTTTGACTTTTGCCATATTCTAAAATGTCATTTTGATGTGGGAAACAAAGGCAAATGAAAAAATTAAATTTCCTTACAACTTACAGCCCATTGACAAGTCCTTCAAACAACAGAGTAACATTCCTCTAGAAACTCAACTGGCTCAATGTTAATACTTTGTTAAGAGCAAAAGGCAATCTTAGCTTAACATTATCCCTGACTTCAGGATCCTTTAAGTCTTCTTATGTAAACATCCCTTTGGAAACTTCCTTTATCTCTACCACCCAAATATATGTTAGCAACCATCCTCCAAGCATATATATGGCCCACTGATATACATCTGAAGGGTGTCATTGATGCGGTTTTGGAGTGGTGGTAGGGTCTGGAGCTCATGGCCAAGAAAGAATTCTTGAGATGTCTTTGGTGCAAAAGGTGATTTTATTAAAGCATTGGAACAGAACCTGTGGGGAGAATGAGCTGCACTGGGGTCGTGAGGTGTGACTGATTATATACTCAGGAAGCAAGGGAAAATTCCCAAAAAGACTATCATGCTAAAGAGGGCTCATAAGATACTGGAAGCCCAGCTATTGTCACACTAAGAATGTTTTGTTTGCTTGTTTGTTTTGTTTGTTTGTTTTCCTCTAGTAAGGCATTAACATTAAGACAGTAGATTGGGGCGCCTGGGTGGCGCAGTCGGTTAAGCCTCCTACTTCAGCCAGGTCACGATCTTGCGGTCTTGAGTTCGAGCCCCGTGTCAGGCTCTGGGCTGATGGCTCAGAGCCTGGAGCCTGTTTCCGATTCTGTGTCTCCCTCTCTCTCTGCCCCTCCCCCGTTCATGCTCTGTCTTTCTCTGTCCCAAAAATAAATAAACGTTGAAAAAAAAAAAAGACAATAGGGAGTTCCTAGAGAAATGTTACACTCTGCCTGCCTCAAGTATTTGTCAATGGGCTGCAGGTTATAAGGAAATTTATCTTTACCTACCATTTCCTTCTTGTCTTTGTTTCTCACATCACTATGGAGGGGAGGGTGATGTTGGGGCTCCAGGAAACTGAGTCTATAAATTTCTGGAGATTAGGTTATTGGTAAGATTGCCTTTTTCTTGTAATTTAAGAAGATATTTGTAAGCTGATGGAGGTTCATGTCCTGCATGACTGTGATCTCTATCAGTTGACCATTGGTTTTTCCCTTTCCTTTGTTCTTGGCAGCCAGGAGTGCTCTAAGAATGTCACACATAACCCACCCTAGGGGTGGGGGAGGTTTGCAGGGTTTCAGCTTGTCTTTGTTTCTTCATCATCATGACTAAAGTTTTACTAGACAGTAATTATATTACCTTACCATAACAATAGCTAGCTCCCTCAAATTCCTGGACACCTTGTTTCAAAAATTCCTTACTTATGCTATCCCCAACCCTCTCCCAACTTGAAGGTATGGATTCTGTCATCCTTCACAGCCTCAGTGCAGCTCTTACTGCCCACAGGTCCTGTACCCGTACTTTAACAAAGCCACTTTTTTTTTTACTGTTTATTTTTGAGAGAGAGAGCATGAGTAGGGAAGGGGCAGAGAGAGAGGGACACAGAATCCGAGGCAAGCTCCAGGCTCTTAGCTGTCAGCACAGAGACCAACATAGGTCTTGAACCCACAAACTGCAAGATTATGACCTGAGCCAAAGCCAGATGCTTAACCAAATGAGCCTCCCAGGTGCCCCATAACAAAACCACCTTTTTGACCAAAGACATCTCAAGAATTCTTGGCCATTGGCTCCAAACCCCAACATTTCCACATTAATTTAATAGAAATTGTTAAATACAATTATGTAGAAAAATGGATCAATTTTCTTCCAGGTTGTCAACATTCTTAGATTTTGCAAAAGACAGACTTTTAAAAAATAAATAACATTATAATTCACTGTCTAGTGATGGAAAAGAAAAAAAGACTGTAAAAGTTTCCAGAACATCAATGCTTGTCAGGAAGAAGGTACTTCCTGACTTCTAGCTGCATCTGAAAGAGTAACTCAAATTCAAACATACAAGATGTGGACAGAGAATAACATCACTTATAATAACACATCCCTTAACTTAATTTTTTGCACCCACATCATAAAAAGATGTCACATTAAACCAGTGAGGTAAAAACAGTGTCTCAAAAGGACCTTGTGACAGAAGCATATTAAGGGTAGTGTTCTTTAAAAACTCTGAATCCCATGGCTGTTTCTTTGTATACAGGTCACATTTATAACTCTAAAACAATGCATGGAAAAGAATGTAGAAAGAATGTGTTGGAGTGAAGTGTCATTCTTAGGGTTGATAGATTTAGCAAATAAAATTCAAGACCCCAGTTAAAACTGACTTTAAGATAAACAGTGAAAAACCTTTTAGTGTAAGTAGTACTGATGAGGTAGCATAAGGCAAGCTGAGGGAAAAATACAAACTAGCACCTCATCCCACAGGTGGGATATGTGTGATATTCCTCAGGCACTCCTGGCTGCCCAAGGACAAAGGAAAGGAAAGAAAACAAATTGTTAACTGTTAGAGATTGTTATGCCCAGAATTCGTGATCCCCAAAGACCACCAGGGAGCCGAGTCCCATTCAAAAGCAAAAGAGCCTTTATTCGAGCTAGCTGAGCTCAATCCCCTACCTGCACCCATGCAGCGGTGAGATACTGGGAAAGAGAGAGCCAGTTTCAAAAGCACAAAGGTTTTATTGGGGCCTAGGGGCAGTTGGTAAGGTAATGGCTGTGGTCTCAGCCTATTGGCTGGGGAAGGGTCGGAGTCCTGTTACTCAGGTCGCCAGGCATGTTTTGGTCGGGAAATTTGAACAGGTGAGCAGGAGGTTTCTCAAGGGGAGGAGGCATGGTCAAGGTGAAGGACACAGAACAAGATGGAGTCGGCCGGCGTAGGCCCGCCATTTCATTCCCCCCTTGTCATGTAGCTTAGGGACCCAATCATGGGACCGGCTGCATTTATGGTGACAAGGGGAATAGAGTTTGGAGGTTTACGCAAAATTCTGGGAACCAAGTATCCCTGGGGTGGCTCTGGGAGGTCTGATTAAGTATTGTCCTCTAGCTGGTGTCTATGATCTGCCAGGTGATGTTTTGGGGGGCGTGGGGACTCCCGGCAGCATGAGCAATGACAAACAGAGTTAACAGAGTTACCAATATTAGGTGGGTCGAATGCGCTGTAGCTTGAGCTTGAGTGGGTTGTGTTGGTCCCGATTGACGGCCCATCGCGTGACGAAGTCCTTCCGGATCGAGGAGGGGTACGCTGGCCAAACGCGGGTGTGATGGACCCAGGTCGCGATGCCGTCTACTTTGAGAGTGGTGGGGGCTGTCAGCACCATGATGTAGGGTCCCTTCCAGCGCGGCTCGAGGGTCTCTCGGTGGTGCCTCTTGTAGACCCAGTCTCCGGCCTGTACTGATGAGGTGTTGGGATAGGGCCAGCCTCGTAGATGGCACGGAGGCACGGCCAAATGTCCTCGTGCGCCCTCTGGAGCCCTCTCAGGGAAAGAAAAAGTTCTTGATCTTTAAACTCAGCAAGAAGTTCAGCTCAAAGGTTGGGAATAACAGGGGGTGGCCTGCCAAACATGATCTCGTAGGGAGTAAAACCCAGAATGCAAGGAGTGTTTCTAACCCGGTAAGGGGCGTATGGTAGCAGAGTCACCCAGTCCCCGCCAGTCTCCGTGGTTAATTTGGTAAGGGTCTCTTTTAGGGTTCTATTCATTCTTTCTACCTGTCCTGAGCTCTGGGGCCTATAAACACAATGTAATTTCCAGTTTGCCCCCACCGCCTTGGCTACTGCCTGTGTTATCTGCGAGATAAAAGCTGGTCCATTGTCTGATCCTACCATGGCAGGAAAACCATACCTGGGTAAGAAGTCTTCTAGTAGCTTCTTAGCCACCGTCTGAGCCGTTTCATGGTTGGTTGGGTATGCCTCCACCCAGCCAGAGAAGGTGTCTGTAAATACTAAAAGATATTTATAACCATACTTTCCTGGTTTGACTTCAGTGAAGTTGACCTCCCATCGGGCTCCCGGTCTGGTGCCTCTGAGCCCGGTTCCTTTTTTATTTGATGTGGCTCTCGCGTTGGTGAGTTGGCAGGTCTTGCAGTCAGATACAGCTTGCTCTATTTTGGTGTCCTGTTGGTGAATCTTGATTCCAGTGTGTCGGATTAAGTCTTTTAATTTTTGGGCCCCCATGTGAGTAGACTGATGTATGTGCTCTAACATTGAGACTCCAAGCCTGTCTGGCAGCACGAGCTCCTTGTTAGGTGTATACCACCATCCCTTTATCTCCTGGGCCATGGGGAGTTTCTTGATCCACTGTAACTCTTCCTGGGATTATTTGGGCTGGTCTGGTAAAACTGGGTCTCCCGGGTCCAGTAGTTGTATGGTCATGGTGGGGACTGAAGTAAGGGCTACTGCCTTGGCTGCCTGGTCAGCCTTTTGATTACCTCTAGCTACTGGGTTATCAGCTTTTTGGTGCCCTTGGCAGTGGATAATGGCTAGCTTGGCAGGAAGCCATAAGGCTGTAAGCAGGTTAAGTATCTCCTGCTTATTTTTTATAGTCCGTCCTTCTGCCATCAGTAACCACCCCCTCTCCTGATAAATTGCCCCATGAATATGAGTTGTGGCAAACGTATAACGGCTGTCTGTAGATGTTAAGCTGTTTTCCAGCTCCCAGCATCAGCGCCTTGGTGAGGGCTATGAGCTCTGCCCATTCGTTGGGCTGATGTTCCAGAGGGTAGAGCCTCTGCCCATACGGTGTCTGTTTTGGTGACCACTGCTGCACCTGCATACCTGTGTCCATCTCGCACAAAGCTGCTGCCATCAGTGAACCAAGTAGCCTCTGCATCGGGGAGGGGCCTGTCAGTCAGGTCCGTCTGGAATCCATGTACTTGTTCCAGGATTCCCGCACAGTCATGTAGTGGAGCAACTAGGTCAGGGTCGGGCAGCAGGGTTGCAGGATTGAAGGCTGCACTGGGGTGGAACCGCACTCGTGGAGGGTTGAGTAGGAGGCTCTGGTAATGAGTCATATGTGTGTTGCTCATCCATCTATCAGGAGGCTGTTTCAGGACCCCTTCAATGGCGTGTGGGGTCGTGATCCAGATCTCCTGTCCTAGGGTCAGTTTGTTTGCGTCCTTGACTAGGAGTGCTGTCGCTGCAATAATTCTTAGGCATGGTGGCCAGCCGGCAGCTGCTGGGTCTAGTTTCTTGGACAGGTAAGCCACCAGGTGGTTCCAAGGGCCTAAGGCTTGAGTTAGAACCCCTTTTGCTACTCCCTTATGTTTGTCTACAAAGAGGTGGAAGGGCTTCGTAATGTCTGGTAGGCCCAGGGCTGGGGCACTTAGGAGGGCCTTTTTTAACTGATTAAAGGCAGTTTCTTCTCTTTCAGCCCATTTAAATGTTTTTTCCTCTTTGGTAGCTTCATATAGGGGCCTGGTGATCTCAGCAAAACCTGGAACCCAGAGGCGGCAGTAGCCAGCTGATCCTAAGAATTCCCTTACTTCTCTTCGGGAGGTGGGAGTAGGGATCTTTAGGACAGTTTCTTTTCTGGCATCTGATAACCGCCGCTGTCTGCCCTCCAGGATATATCCCAGGTAACTTACCCTCTCCCTGCATATCTGAGCCTTCTTTGCAGATGCCCGGTACCCTAAGGCCCCCAGGGTAGCCAGCAGGTCCTCAGTCCCTCGCTCACAGTCTTTGGCCGTGTCGGCAGCAATCAGGATGTCATCTATGTACTGTAGGAGGGTGAGGCCAGGGTGCTCCCTTCTGTACTCACCTAGGTCCTCGTGTAGTGCCTCATCAAAGCTGGTGGGCGAATTTTTGAATCCCTGAGGTAGCCGTGTCCAGGTGAGTTGCCCACTGTAGCCCTCCTCCGGATCATGCCACTCGAAGGCGAACAAGGGTTGGCTCTGGGGTGCCAGCGGCAGACTGAAGAAGACGTCCTTTAAATCTAGTACAGTATACCAGACCCTGGAGGGCGCCAAGGAGCTCAAGAGAGTATATGGGTTGGGAACAGTTGGGTGTATGTCCGTGACCCTCTTATTTACTTCCCGGAGGTCTTGTACCGGTCGGTAGTCATTTGTGTGAGGCTTTTTGACTGGCAGTAGGGGGGTGTTCCAGGGAGACTGGCAAGGAACTAGTACGCCTAGGCTTTGTAATCTCCGGATGTGTGGCTGGATCCCTTTCCAGGCCTCCTGAGACATGGGGTATTGTTTGATCCTTACCGGACTCTCTCCTGGCTTGAGCTCTACCAGGACCGGGGTCCTGTGAGCAGCCAGTCCTATCTCCCCCCTCTGTGCCCAAACCGAAGGGAATTCTTGTAACCATCTGTCTATATTATCCTCTCTCGGGAGCGCCTCCTGGTGGAGGCGGTATTCATCCTCCAGTTTCATGGTCAGGACCTGGATGGCGTGGCCCTTGCCCTCGGACCTGAGGCCCCCCCCTTGTCTGAAAGTTATCTGAGCTCCAATCTTGGTCAGTAAGTCCCATCCTAACAGTGGGTAGGGGCATTCTGGTATTACCATAAAGGAGTGGGACACCTGGCCTGTCCCCAAATCTACCGTTCTTTGGGTAGTCCATGAATACTGCCTCATACCAGTTGCCCCTTGTACCCAGGACTTCTTGCTGGCTAGTTTTCCTTGTGGGGTGCGGAGGACCAAATATTGTGCTCTGGTGTCAAGGAAGTCAACAGAGGTCCCCTCTACTTTAAGAGTTACCCTGGGTTCGGGGAGAGGGTCCGAATCCCGACTCCCCTAATCACTTAGTTCATCTAGCTCTAGGACTTTTACTCGATCAGTCTTGCTTCCCTTCCCGCCGGCCCTTTTCAGACACTCTCGGGCCCAATGCCCTATCCCCTTGCAGTATGCGCACTAATCTTTCTGCAGCCTCTGCTTCCCCCCCTTGGTGGTTCTTTTACCTTTTCTTGCGTTGTCTGTCATCTGCCAGCTGCCGGAGACGGCAATCTCGTTCCTCGGGGAAGTCAGCAGTGGTAGCTAGTAGTAGTTTGGCCAGGTCTCGAGTCTTCTTACTGCTGGCAGCCACCATGGCGTGAGCCTGCTTGTCCTCAGGAGGGTCCCGGTTATTATATACCTTTTCAGCTACCACCAGTAAGTCCTGCAGACTTTTCTCTCCTAGTCTATCTATTTTCTGTAATTTTCTCCTAATGTCTATGGCCGATTGGTTTACAAAGGCCATGATAACAGCTGCCTTGCTTTCCGGAGCCTCTGGATCCATGGGGGTATAGGTACGGAATGACTCCATGATCCGCTCTAAAAAGGCAGCTGGAGATTCATCTTTTCCCTGTTGTATATTTCCTACCTTGGCCAAATTGGTTGGCTTTCTAGCAGCAATTTGGAGACCCCCCCATTAGAGTCTGGCGGTAGACCCGGAGCCTCTCCTTACCTTCTGCCGTGTTGAAATCCCACTGGGGCCGAGTTAAGGGGAAGGAGGCATCTATCTGAGCCTGGTTGGTGGTGGGATTCCCATCTGCGCCCGAAACTAGTTTTCAGGCCCCACTGAGGATTCTTTCTCTTTCTTCAGTCATGAACAGTACCTACAAAATCTGCTGGCAATTGTCCCACGTGGGCTGATGTGTAAAAAGAACAGAGTCTAATAAATCAATAAGCTCTGCCGTTTTCTCGGAAAACTTAGGATTCTGAGCTTTCCAATTGTAGAGGTCACTAGTGGCGAAAGGCCAAAAGTGATGGGGCTGATTCCCCTCCGCGTCTGGGGGTCCAGTGGCTCGCAGGGGCAGAATAGTGGAGTCAGCGGGTGGAGGCGGATTGCTCCCTCTGAGCCCTTTGTCTGGTAAAGGGCGGGCTTCCCACTGGAGCGTTTCCACCTCCCACTCTTGGAGCAGCGTCTACCTTCCCCGGACGGGGAAGATGGTATTCTTCCGGCATCCTAGGGGATGGAAAAATTAATTCTTCTTCACTTCCCCCCATAGGACAGGGTAGAGGAGTGTTGAAGGCTGAGTAAGACTTTTCTTCTTCTTTGGCCCCTGCAAAGCAAGAATGGGTTTTGGCTCTGGAGGGAGTGGGGATAGAAAGGGCTTAAGCCAAGAGGGTGGGTCTTCTACAAGGTTCTGCCAAGTGATAATGTAAGGGAGCTGATCAAGATGGCTCGTCTTAGGCCGAGAGATGATATTCCTGACTCAGTGGATGGGAGGAAGGTCGAAAGTCCCCTCTGGTGGCCATCCGACATTGAAAGTTGGCCACTCACTAGAACAAAAAATCTGCCACCGACCCTTTCGGACTTCCACACTGAAGTTATTAGCTCTTTCCCTCACATCCTTAAAGTGATCAATCATAATACTTAGAGAAGTAGTCTGAGTCTGTCCCATAATGTCCATCCAGTAAGTCCACAGAAGAAAACAGAGAAACACAGAAACAAACAGAGGGCCCCTAGAAAGTCTTCCAACTCCATGGAAGCAAAACTGAAAGCTAGACGATGGCCTCGCGCCAACCAGTGGGAGCGACCGGCCTCGTCTCAGACCTTTGAGGGGATTCCAAGTCCCTCCAAAACCGATGAGGGGATTCCACGTCCCTCCAAAAGGGAGGATCAGAACGTCTTCCGAAACTCCTGGCTATGGTCCTCCAGTGCATCTACTTAGACCGCCTCGGGCACTACCAGAATTTCAGAAATGAGCTCACACAGAAAAGACAGAACGAACAGACACTAACCGTGGCCAGTCAGGCTCTCTGGGTTGGGGATCCCTCAGGGGTCTTGGGGATCCTGGGCCAAGCCCCCAAATGTTATGCCCAGAATTCGTGATCCCCAAAGACCACCAGGGAGCCGAGTCCGATGCAAAAGCAAAAGAGCCTTTATTCGAGCTAGCTCGAGCTCAATCCCCTACCTGCACCGACACAGCGGTGAGATACCGGGGAGAGACAGCGAATAAAGGTTTTATTGGGGCCTAGGGGCAGTTGGTGAGGTAATGGCTGTGGCCTCAGCCGATTGGCTGGAGAAGGGTTGGAGTCCTGTTACTCAGGTCACCGGGCGTGTTTTGATCGGGAAATTTGAACGGGTGAGCAGGAGGTTCCTCAAGGGGAGGAGGCGTGGTCAAGGTAAAGGACACAGAACAAGATGGAGTCTAGGCCTGCCCTTTCAGAGATCACAGTCATATAGGACATGAGTCTCCATCAGTTTACAAATATCTTAGCAAATTACAAGAAAAAGTCAATCTTAATAGCCTAGTCTCCAGAAACCTATAGACTCAGTGCCCTAGAACCCCAACATCACCCCTCCATAGTTATGTATGACATAGCTGACAATGAGGAGCTTATTTTATTTTATTTTATTTCCAATAACAAGACTACATAGATATGATTCTGAACCATTACAACCTTTCTGGAGTTCAAGTTTTTTAGTCACAAAATTAGGCAGCTGAATTACCCCCACAACTTTATCCACAGGTCAGGAGGTGATTATTAGGTCGATCAAGTCCCTTAAGGTCTATTTGCCCCTTAGCTTCCTCTTTGTTAAATAAGAGAAAGACCCCCTTACTCCTTCACTCACTGAACAGGGATGATATAAGATTCAAATTAGAAAATTCATGTGGAATCATTCAAAATCTCTTCTGTGCACATATTTAAGATTTTTCTATCTCCTATATACTTAGTATTCATTCCAATAGAGATGTAGGGCTGGGGTAAGGAGCAATGGCTTTTCATTTCTACATAAATTTCTGCCAAGAGAATCAGAGCAGGGATGAGAGGAACAGGTGTTCCTCATGGTACCAGGCCACAGTCTGAAGGCCAACGGGGTCTGGAAATAGGTTAGTTACTGGCACCCCCAGAACTCAAAGTCGTTGGCCAAAGAAGAACTGCATAATGTCATTCTTTATAGAATTTCATGAAGTCCCCCTGATGTCAGCAGGCCGGGTCAAGTGGTCGGAAACAAAGGCAGAAGAAAAAATAAATTTCTTTACATCCTAAAACCATTGACAAGTCCTTGAAATATAGGCAAAGTGACATTCCTCTGGGAGCCCAGCTGTCTCCATAATGACACTGTGCTGAGGGCAAAAGGGAATCTTAGCTTAATATTATCCCGACCTCCCAGGATCCTATAAATCTACTCTAAAATAAAAATTCCTTTGGAAAGTTTCCTTTATCTCTAATCCCCAAGATATATTTTGGTAAACATCCTTCAAGATTATGGCCCTCTGATACACATCTAAAGGGTCTCATGACGGAGTTTTTACTAAACAGTAATAAATGGCCTGTTCCTAACAGCAGCCAGTCCCTCAAGATCCTAGAAATCTTGTTCAAGAATACCTTAGAGACTTTATCCCTAACCCACTCCCAGTTTGAAGGTATATAATCAGTCACCCATCACAACACCAGTGCATCTCTTTCAGGGTCCTGTCCCTGTGCTTTAATTAAATCACCCTTTTACACTGAAGACAGCTCAAGAATTCTTTCTTGGCCATTGGCTCCAAACAACACATCGAGCTATGTCATTTGGCATCCTAACATGGGGTTGAACCTTCTGATCTGGATTCTGAGCTTCATTACAAATATGGTAGTACTTCCTCTGCTCTTGCTTTACTTTCATTTCAGTGGCTTTTCAGCAAGTATGATCTTATTGGACCACTTCCTTGTCGATTGCTCAGGCTGCAATCCTCTAGCCTGTGGCTACTCTACTGCTTTTTGGCTGGAAGTTAGTACCCTGGATGGAATAGTAATAAGACCCAGAAACTTGATGCTCTCTCTTCGTTTCTGTCCTTGTACAAAGTTGTCTGTCTTGGGCATGGGACAGCCACCTAAGTTACCAGGATGGCTGCCAATCTTAGCACTCCGTGTGAAGTTTCCTCCTCATTGGTCTAATGTGATCCTCTCCATATCCTTGGTCTAGCCACTTCTGGCTGTGAGACCTTCACTCAGAGCCAGTCAAAACCAGTACCAGATTGAATTAAAACCTGAATGGGGATCCGTTTCCTAGGAAGTTGGCCATAAGAACTAAATGCATTGGAATGTTACTTAGATAATTAAGGATATCTATCTTCACTGTTTTCCCTACTAACTAACTACTTAAACTACAGAATTGGGTAATTTCCCCTTGTAAAACTTTCCCAGTGCTTTCCATGGGTTAGAAATCAAAACAAAACAAACAAACCCCAGCATAACCTTCACAGCAAAGCTACAGGGTGGCCTTCACGGGAAGGCTTGGACACGGTAGACATGGTATTTTGGTCCATTAACCAGGCATGCATCTGTAGCCTAGGATGCAGTGGGGAAGAAGAGGGTTGTTAGCATCCCTTCTCTGCGGTCTTTACAGTCAGATGGTGATCAATAGCAATTTTCATTCGATAATCAATCAATAGCAAAACTTTGCTCGAGAGATGCCTCCAGTCACTTTTGACACACGAAACCTCTGACATATGCTGTGAGGGATGCCACCCGGAAGTCGGTGGGGAGGATTTTTTGTAATGGACCTGATCTTCAGTTCCCAAGGACTAATCCTTGGAATGCCTTTTAATCCACTGAAAACAATTCAGATTGCAAAATTTAGGAAAGGACTGATCTCTTGTAACACTTCATGGCCTCAATAGGATATATCAGTTAGATCTCTTCTGCAGGAAACAGGGCAAATTGATGCAGGTAACATAGGTCCAGGATGGAGGTACCCTATGTCCAGGCCTTCAGTGGTCTAAATTAGGATCTGGACTAAAAGCCTCTTGCAGAATGTGTTTGGTCAGTAACCAGACCAGTAAGCTCCCTCCTGATATATTGGATGGTAATTATCCAAATAGGCTTCCTCCAAATAGACTTCAGGTTGTGGAGGAAACACAGGGCATCCCTAATGAAGGGGATGCTGACCCTCTCTCTCACTGTTCCTCCTCCTAGTAGATGTGAGGACTTCTCCCTCATTCACTTCCTGGGTTAATGGCTATAATTGAAGCAAACTGTGATTAGTCTACATTGGGACAGGGACTTTAAATAACATTCTCAAGCAGCTACCGAAACTCCCTTTGTTTTTGGGGAATTTCCCTGTCTTCTCCCACCCATGGACTGCATATTTCCAATTTAGTGGAATCATGGCATCTACTCATCTGTCTGAGCTGACAGGTTTAGAACCAGGAACCCTCTTTCTCTGCTTTCTGGTAGCATCTTGCCTCTTCTGCCTCCTCCTCCCCCTGCTCATTTTTCTGCACCACTATGGGTGTGGACCATATAACTGGTTTCTATACCATCCTCCTGCCTCAGGCACTATTGGCTTATCCTTCTACCCTTGCTGTCAAAGAGCCAAGATCACCCCACCTTGGACTCCCAAATTCAGATTTCCCACCGGTGCCCCAGGTAAAAATTGACAATGGGGAATAAATTGGTTCAATTTTAAGTGGACCCAGGTGGAACATAATTTGATATTTAAACTAATTTAAGCTTATTGGTTTCATTAAAATAAACATGTCTTTAGAGTTTTCAGCATTAAATATGAAACTCTTATTAAGGTCAGATGAACTCATTTGTCAGCAAAAATATGCCTTAAAATGATTAATTTTCACTCAAAGGTTTCATGGGTAAATTTTTAAAGTTTATTTATTATTTATTTTGAGAGAGAGAAGAGCCAGTGGGGAGAGGCAGAGGGGGAGGGGGACAGAGAATCCAAAGTGGGCTCTGTGCTGACGGCAGAGATCCCAATGCAGAGCTTGAACCCACGAACCGCGAGATCATGACCTGAGCCAGAGTCAGATGCTTAACTGACTGAGCAACCCAGGCACCCCTTTAAGGTAGCTCTCAAAGCCTTTGGTAACCTGAAACTTTAAAGTTTTCTTGGATGATAAATTGGGATTGAATTGATTGGACATCTAGGTCTTTTCCAAATAGGATGTAATGCTAAATCATTGATTACTGAATGTACATTTGTGCTTTTGACTTTTCATTGTAGAGAAACTAAAGATATTTGAATCTGTTGAAAAACATGCTTTGTGCTTAAGTGTATCCATAAATTTTCCATCTGAAGAGTTCTCTGGTGTAACAATTTATAATTGGTTACTACTTAGTTTCACTGCAGACTAAGGTTTCTAAGAATACAAAATTTTGTTATATGTAAATAAGACTGATGGAAATAAGGGAACCAACTCTATATGTAGAAGAGTAGGAGAGGGGCACCTGGGTGGCTCAGTTAAGTGCCAGACTCTTGATTTCAGCTCAGGTCATGATCTCACGGTTTGTGAGTTTGAGCCCCACATCAGGATCTGCACTGATAGTGAAGAGCCTGATTGGAATTCTCTCCCTCCCTCTGTCTGCCCCTCTCCACACTCACTCTGTGTTTCCCTTTCTCAAAATAAATAAACTTTTAAAAATTACATTATGAAGAGTAGGGGATGTGTAAGAAAAATATAAGTAATGGAAATACATTTTTATTGAAGGAAAAAGAAGATAATTTTGTCCTAAATTAGACTGGTTATTTGGAGAGAAAGCTCTTGAGACAAAACCTAAATGCAAAGGAAATTTGTAGGATTGTGAAGGAAAACCTTTGGAAAATGAATTTTATGTGTGGTCAAGATGGACTTAGTATAATGAATGGAATTTTAAAGTACACTGGTATAAGACTGGAATTCTACCTTCTCTCTGTTAAAAAGGCAAAGTGTTCTTGAATTGTTGGTCTGCTCTTGATAAGAAAATGTAAACAAAGTTGTTTTTTCTTTGGCCAGAAAAAAAGCATTTATATTATAAATATATAAATTATATTTCTATGTTTTACATTTATCAGGTCTTTGATGAGCTGTAATCCTATTTAAGCATGTGTTTTAAATTTTTCTAAGATTTTTAATTTTTTATCGTTTTTATCATTTCTTCATTTTTGAGAGACAGAGAGACAGAGCATGAGTAGGGGAGGGCCAGAGAGAGGGAGTCACAGAATCTGAAGCAGGCTCCAGGCTCTGAGCTGTCAGCACAGAGACTGACACAGGGCTCGAACTACGAACCATGAGATAATGACCTGAGCTGAAGTCATATGCTCAACCGACTGAGCCACTCAGGCACCCCAATTTCCTAAGATTTTTAACAAATTTTGCTAAGATTTAAATCTTCAGTGAAGTCTATTTGACTAATTAGGCTTGTTTATTTGGTATTCTACCTTCTGCTATAAGGTCACCACTTGGTATTCTGATTATTAAAGTGTTCTGTGTCACAGAAGTAACCAAAATTCCCAGTCAATTGCATTACAATGAACTCTCATATCAGATCTTTAACAATGTCCATTTTTGAGTTTTTGTCATTTATAATTATTTTCTTTTTTTAATTTAAGTTCAACTTAGTTAACATGTAATGTATTGTCATTAGGAGTATAATTTAGTAACTTCTCACTTGCATATAATACCCAGTGCTCATCCACAAGTTCACTCCTTAATGCCCATCACCTATTTAGCTGATCCTCCCACCCACCCCACCTCCAGCAACCCTCAGTTTGTTCTCTGTATTTAAGAGTCTCTAATGGCTTACTTCCCTCTCTGTTTTTATCTTATCTTAATTTTTCCTTCCCTTCTCCTATGTTCATCAGTTTTGTTTTTTAAATTCCACAAATGAGTAAAATTATATATTTGTCTTTCTCTGACTGTCTTATTTTGCTTAGCATAATACATTCTAGTTCCATCCACATTGTGGCAATGACAAGATCACATTCTGTGTGTGTGTGTGTACCACATTTCTTTAGCCATTCATCAGTCAATGGACATTTAGGCTCTTTCCCTTACTTGGCTATTGTTGACAGCATTGTTATAAACAATGGGGTGCATTTGTCCCTTCAAATAAGAATTTTTATATCCTTTGGATAAATACCTAGTACTGTAATTGCTGGGCCATAGGGTAGTTTCAATTTTTAACTTTTTGAGAAACCTCCATACTGTTTTCCAGGTTGGCTGAACCACTTTGTATTCCCACCAACAGTGCAAAAGAGTTACTCTTTCTCTGCATCCTCGTCACCATCTGTTGTTACCCGAGTTATTAATTTTTGCCATTCTGACAGGTGTGAGATGGTACGTTATTTTGGTTTTGATTTATATTTCCATTATGGTGAGTGATGTTGAGCATCTTTTCATAAAGCCTGTTGGCCATCTGGGTGTCTTCCTTGGAAAAGTGTCTATTTATGTCTTCTGCCCCTTTCTTTACTGGATTATTTGGTTTTTTTGGGTGCTGAGTTTGCTAAGTTCTTTATAGATTTTGGATGCTAACCCATTATCAGATATGTCATTTGCAAATATCTTCTCCCATCTCTCTGTTGCCTTTTAGTCTTGCTGATTGTTTCCTTAGCTGTGCAAAAGTTTTTACCTTGATGAGGTCTCAATAGTTCATTTTTGCTTTTGTTTCCCTTGCCTCCTGAGACATGTCAAGTAAGAAGTTGCTGCGGCTGACGTCAAGGAGGTTGCTACCTGTTTTCTCCTCTAGGATTTTGATGGTTTCATGTCTCATATTTAGGTCTTTCATCCATTTTGAATTCATTTTTGTGTATGGTGTAAGGAAGTGGTCTAGTTTCATTCTTCTGCATGTCGCTGTTGAGTTCTCCCAGGACCATTTGCTAAAGAGACTTTTTTTTCCATTGGATACCATTTCCTGCTTTGTCAAAGATTAGTTGGCCATACATTTGTGGGTCCATTTCTGGGTTCTTGATAGTATTCCATTGATCTATGTGTCTGTTTTTGTGCCAGTATCATACTGTCTTGATTTCAGCTTCGTAATACATCTTGAAGTCCGGGATTGTTATGCCTCCAGCTTTGGTTTTATTTTTCAAGATCGCTTTGGCTATCCAGGGTCTTTTCTGGTTCCATACATATTTTAGGATTGTTTGTTCTAGTTCTGTGAAAAATGCTGGTGTTATTTGACAGAGATTGCAATGAATGTGTAGATTGCTTTGGATATTATCAACATTTTAACATTTGTTCTTCCAATTCATGACCACAGAATGTTTTTCCATTTCTTTATGTTATTCTTCAGTTTCTTTCATAAGCTTTCTATAGTTTTCAGCATATAGATCTTTTACCTCTTTGGCTAAGCTTAATCCTAGGTATTTTTTGGTATTGGTGCAATTTTAAATGGGATCAATTCCTTGATTTCTATTTCTGTTGCTTCATTATTGGTGCAGAGAAATGCCACTGATTTCTGTATGTTGATTTCATATCCTGTGACTTTGCTGAATTTGTGGATCAGCTCTAGTAGTTTTTTGATGGAGACTTTTGGATTTTCCATGTAGAGTATCATGTCATTCACAAAGAGTGAAAGTTTGACTTCCTCCTTGCTTACTTTGATGCCTTTATTTCTTTTTGTTGTCTGATTGCTGAGGCTAGAACTTCCAATACTATGTAGAACAACAGTGGAGACAGGAGACATCCCTGTTGTGTTCCTGCCCTTTAAGGGCAAGCTCCCAGTTTTTCTCCGTTGAGGATGATATTAGCCATGGGTCTTTCATCTATGGCCTTTATGATGTTGAGGTTTGTTCCTTCTATCCCTACTTCCTTAAAGGTTTTTTTCAATAAATGATGCTGTATTTTGTCACATGCTTTTTCTGCATCTAATGACAGGATTATATGGTTCTTATCCTTTGTATGATTAATATGATGTATCATGTTGATTGATTTGCAGGATATTGAACCAGCCCCCAGCTCAAGAATGAATCCACTTGATCATGGTGAATAATTCTTTTAATGTACTGTTGGATTCAATTTACTAGTATATTGTTGAGAATTTTTGCAACTATGTTCATCAGGGAAATTTGTCTGGAATTCTTTTTAGTGGAGTCTTTGTCTGGTTTGGGAATCAAAGTAATGCTGGCTTAATAGAATGAGTTTGGAAGTTTTCCTTCCATTTCCATTTCTTGGAACAGCTTCAAAATAATAGGTATTAACTCTTCTTTGAATGTTTTGTAGAATTCCCTTGGAAAGGCATCTGGCCCTGTACTCTTGTTTGTTGGGAGATTTTAAATTACTGATTCTATTTATTTGCTGCTTATGGGTCTGTTCAAATTTTCCATTTTTTTTTCTGTTTCAGTTTTGGTACTTTGTATGTGTCTAGGAAGTTATCCATTTCTTCCAGATTGCCCAATTTGTTACATATAATTTTTCATAATATATCTATGTTATTGCTTGTTATCTCTCCTCTTTCATTTGTGATTTTATTTATTTGGGTCCTTTCTCTTTTGTCTTTGATAAATCTGACTAGTGGTTAATCAATTTTATGAATTTTTTCAAAAACCAACTCCTAATTTAATTGATCTGTTTTATTGTGTTTTTGTTTGTTTCTCTCATTTATTTCTGCTCGAATCTGCATTTCCCTCCTTCAACTGGCTTTAGGCTTTATCTACTGTTCTTTTTCTAGCTCCTTTAGGTGTGGTAGGTATTAGGTTGTATATTTGAGACTTTTTTGCTTCTTGAGGTAAGCCTGTATTGCTTATACTTCCTTCTTATGACTGCTTTTGTTGAATCCCAAAGGTTTTGGATTGTCCTGTTTTCATTTTCATTTGCTTTCATGTATTTTTTAATTTTTTCTTTAATTTCCTTGTTAACCCATTAATTCTTTAATAGGATGTTTTTTAACCTCCATGTATTTGTGGTCTTTCCAAACTTCTTTCTTGTAATTGACTTCAAGTTTCATAGTGTTGTGGTCAGAAAATATGCATGGTATGATCTCAATCTTTTTGTACTTGTTGAGGCCTGGTTTGTGATGTAGTATGTGGTCTGTTCTGGAGACTGTTCCATGTGCACTCAAAAAAGAATGTGTATTCCGCTGCTTTAGCATGAAATGTTCTGAATATATCTGTTAAGTCCCGCTGGTCCAGTGTGTCATTCAAAACCATTGTTTCCCTGTTGATTTTCTGTTTAAATGATCTGTCCATTGCTATAAGTGGGATGTTAAAGTCCCCTACTATTAATGTATTATTATCAATGAGTTTCCTTATGTTTCTTATTAATTAATTTGTATATATGGGTGTTTCCAAGTAGGGAGCAGAAATATTTACAATTGTTAGATTTTCTTGTTGGATAGACCCTTTATAATGTTATAGTGCCCTTATTTATCTCTTATGAGTCTTTGGTTTAAAACCTAGTTTGGGGGCGCCTGGGTGGCGCAGTCGGTTAAGCGTCCGACTTCAGCCAGGTCACGATCTCGCGGTCTGTGAGTTCGAGCCCCGCGTCGGGCTCTGGGCTGATGGCTCGGAGCCTGGAGCTTGTTTCCGATTCTGTGTCTCCCTCTCTCTCTGCCCCTCCCCCATTCATGCTCTGTCTCTCTCTGTCCCAAAAATAAATAAACGTTGAAAAAAAATTTAAAAAAAAAAAAAAAGAAAAAAAAAAAAAAAAGAAAAAACCTAGTTTGTCTGATAGAAGTATGGCTAGCCACATTTCTTTTGATGTCCATTAACATGATACATGGTCTCTATCCCTTTACTTCAGTCTGTAGATGTCTTTAGGTCTAACGTGAGTCTCTTGCAGGAAACATATAGATGGGTCTTTTTTTTTTTTTATCCATTCTGATACCCTATGTCTTTTGATTGGAGCATTTAGTCCATTTACATTCAGAGTGATTATTGATAGATATGAATTTAGTTCCATTGTATTACCTGTACTGTCATTGTTTCTGGAGGTTTTACCTATTCTTTTCTAGTCTTTGTCATTTTTGGTCTTTCTTGTCTACTCAAAATGTCCCCTTTAATATTTCTTGCACAGCTGGTTTCATGGTCATGAACTCCTTTCATTTTTCTTTGTCTGGGAAACTCTTTATCTCTCCTTCCCTTCTGAATGACAGCCTGGCTACAAAAAAGTATACTTGTCTGCAGATTTTTTCCCATTTAGTATGTTGAATACCTCTCCCTTTTGGCCTGCCAAGTTTCTGTGGATAAGTCTATTGCTAATCTTATTTGTCTTCCCTTGTAAGGTTAGGAATTTCTTTTCCCTTGCTGCTTTCAGGAAGTTTTTCTTATCTCTGCATGTTGTAAGTTTTACTCTGATATGTCTTGGTGTTGGCTTGCATTTGTTGTTGCTAATGGGAATTCTTTGTGCCTCCTGGATTTGGATGTTTGTTTCCTTCCCCAGATTAGGGAATTTTTCAGCTATAATTTGCTCAAATAAACTTTCTGTCCCCTTTCCCCCTCTTCTTCTGGGACTCCTATGATACAAATGTTATTATACTTTATGGAGTTGCTGAGTTCCCTAAGTCTACATTTGTGATCCAATACCTTTCTTTCCCTCTTTTTTCAAATTTATTATTTTCTATAATTTTATCTTCTATATCACTTATTCATTCCTCTGCTTTGTCCATCTTCATTGTCAATACATCCAGTGAGTTTTGCACATTGGTCATAACATTTTTTATTTTGATCTGACTAGTTTTTAGTTCTTTTAAAAAAAATGTTTATTTATTTATTTTTAAGAAAGAGAGAAAGAGCATGAGCAGGGGTGGGGCAGAGAAAGATGGAGACAGAGAAACTCAGGCAGGCTCTGTGCTGCTAGGGACTTGGGATATGGGACTTGAACCCACAAACCAAGAGATCATGACCTTAGCTGAAATCAAGAGTCAGATGCTCAACTGACTGAGCCACCCAGGAGCCCCTACTTTTGAGTTCTTTTAGCTCTGCAGTAAATGATCTGTAGTGCATTCTATGTTTTTCTCAAGCCCAGCTAGTGTCCTTATAATTATTTTTTTTTAATTTTAATTTAAGCATGTTACTTTCATCCGTTTAAATTAGATCCCTGGCTATTACCTTTTCTTGTTCTTTCTTTTGGGTTGAACTCCTCCATTTTGGCCTTTTGTCTAGGTTTCTGTCTTCTGTATGTTAGGAAAGTCTGTTAATGTTTCCTGTTCATGAAAGTGCTAGATTTATAAAGAGGTCATATACTGTCCAAAGCCTGGTGCTTCAAGAAGTATTTCTTGTGTATGCTGTATGCACTCTGCTGCTGTGTTTTGGTTACTCTTTCTCTCTGGTCTGCAAGAGTTTCTCCTTGCCGACAGTGGGGAGTCTTTGGATTTTGTCCACTGTATGGCAAGTTTTAACTAGATGTGTTTTGGTCTTGTTCGAAAAAGCTAGATCCTGTTTCCACTAAAGTTGAAGCACTCTATGGTCGGTAGACTTGGGGTGTGTGGTGTGGTTTGTGCTGGTCTTCTGGGGGAGAGGCCCACTACTGCTCTGACTCTCAGGCACACCTGCATTAGTTGTAAAGTACCTGCAGAACGCAGCGGGACAGGGATTGGTGTAAGCCGCTGGACCCTCCACTGTGGGCGCTGTGCTACTCACTGAAGTCTGTCAGTGGAGATGGGCGAGGGTAAAAATGGCATTAGCCAGCTCTCTCTTTCCTGGAGAAGGGAGTTCATGTCTGCCACTATTCAGGAGGCCCTCACAGAAGAGTGAACAATCTCTGTTAATGTATCCCAGGCATCCCTCACATCCCTGACTTCACCCTGTCTGCCTGCATCCGAGCTATATTCCCACCTGGTAGTACAGTGCTCCTGTAGTTTATCTCAGGCATGCTATTGGGTTTCATAATTCCAAATTTTAGGAACCTGATGTGGCATGGGCCCACACTGATCCCCTGAGGAAGAATCTCACTGTGCTGAGGCTGGTGTTGGTTTGTCCAGGAAGGGCAGTCACATGAATGCACAGGGGCTTGAAGTTTATGGTAAAGTGCAGTAAAATTTCAACATCCAGGTTAGCTGCTCTCAGCAGTTGTTTCTCCTCCTGCCTTTTGCATAAGGCAGCAAAATGGTGTCCATTGCCCCTTTTGTCCTACAAGGCAGTGCTACTTCTCCCAAATGCACTTTCATATCTGTCCCAATGCAGCCCAGCGGATCATCAGACACACTGTCTTTTCCTGGTCCTCTGCCCTCCTTCCCCACAAGAACACTGCTATGCCCAACAGGCTCCACTTGGCAGTGGTGTGGACTTCTAAAACATCAGTCTTTGGACTTGATGCTTGTAAAAACCTGCAATAATCAGCCCCTCTTATTTTGCCAGTCAATGGCTTTGGTGAAGTGTTTTTCTTGTGAAATCCCCTGCATGCTGGTCATGTTTTCTCTCTTTCTCTTTTGTCTCCCTTTATGATCAGGGCTCCCTCCCCACTGCAGCACCCACAATCACTTTCTCCCCCAAATCATGTCTCTGTACTTCCTACCTTCCACAATATGGCCTTTTTTCTCCCTCTAGTTTTGCAGTTTTTTCTCTCAGTCCACAGATCAACTTTGTAGGTGTTTAGAATGTTTTGATATATATCTAGCTGTGTTTGAAAGATGAGGCGAACACAGGGTTCTGCTATTATTCTGCCATCTTAACCAAACATACACTTGCAACCCAAGTAAAACCCCAAAGATGATATGCTGTGCTATAGGAATAAAAGCTTCATGATTGTTCACAGAGATGCAGTGGGAGAAGTGAATCACCATTAGGACAACTGTAGCAAAAGAGAGTTGACATTACCAAACCCTTTACTGGGCAGTCAGGGCCATTGTTTTTGTAAGGGTGACTTAATGCTGTCAATTTGTATGTGGCTAGATTTTTTATCACTTTATTTATACTTAACTTGTAAATTTATTTTGGTATTACAGTTGTAAAAATGTCTATTTAATTGTTATGAAATCATACCTACTCTTAATAATTCCACATTTAACTACTAAAGAAGTCAAAACTTTTTCAACACTAAGAAGTCAAAACTAGGTATGTTAGCTGGAACACTGGGAGTGCCCACATCTCTTTCTTTTGGGAATTCCCTCTACCCAATAATATATCACACTAAGAGTTACCTGCTCCAGCAAGTAGTTGGATAACATTCCGGTGGACACAATAATTAGCTCCAAGGAGAAATATGACCCAAGCAAGGCCAGAGTAATTCTTAAAGGATTTATAGCGATAAGAGGATGCTTCTCTAGGGGTGCCTGGGTGGCTCCATTGGTTAAGCACCTGACTCTTGATTTCAGCTCAGGTCATTATCTCATGGTTCATGAAGCCAAGTTCTATGTTGTGCTCTGTGCTGACAGCATGGAGCTTGCTTCGGATTCCTTCTCTCTGCCCCTCCCCTACTTTCTCCCTCAAAAATTAATAATTTTTTTTTAAAAAGAAGAAGGGGCTGATAGGCCAACATCACTGAGAAGTAAGGGGATCCATACTTTCCATGTTTCCCAAACAAAGAAGGGCTGAAGCCAAAGGACTTTGAACCCCAAGAGTCTGGGAGGAAAAGAGACTGAGTCTACCAGGGAGAAACCAGAACAACATGAGAGACCATAGGTGAGTGATTGCGAACAGGGGTAGATAAAACGGGTCATGTAGGCACAGAGGGGAGGGATCCCCTTCTGCTGACAGACAAAGGGAAGAGAAAGAGTGGCTGGGAAATTGTAGGGCTATATCTAGACAAGAGAAAAAAACATAGAATCGGGATGGAGAGGAATCCCATCTCTAATGCAGGTTAGAGGATCTCTAACTGCAGATCCCATCTTTGGACTGGTGCCAGCTGCCTTGTTCACACACCTGGGGAGGAAGGGAGCCACCTTTGGGTTCAGTGGTATCTCAGAGGTGCAGTCCACAGCAGGAGAAGCCGGTCTCCTCCCCTGAAGGGTTGCAGCAGAGGACAAAACCAGCCAGGATCTCATATTGGGAGACGCATCCACAGTACCAGAGCACACTGAGCAGGAGTTTAATTCCCAGCCAAGCACTGGGGCATAGGAGTCAGTAGAACAAGACAGACAGCCTCATCTGTGCCCATGGCACAGTGAGAATGGCTCAAGCAGAGTGATTTGGAACACCGGGTCATGGAGAAGAGACTGGGGGTGTCGCCCTTTTTCTCCCCACCACCACCAAGGTGGGGCCTCAGAGATCAGTCTGCAAGACCCACAGTGGAGGTGGGACCAGCCTACACCAAGCCACGCCTTTCCAAGCCAAGTAACTGCATATCTACTGGAGTGGGATATACACTGTGGAACCAGACAGACCCTTCCTCCTGACCAGCGCTGTTGCATTGTCTGATTTAATTCTCAAACAATTCTTATATAGATACATTATTCCTACATTTTCTCATTCTTATCTCTTCCCTTCCCTAGGCTGGTTACTCTGGTTATTGGTTTCTTTAAACAGACATATTTAATCCATTCTCTTGATACATGTTCTACACCTCCTTCTTTACATTCTTTTCTCTATTTCTGGAATAATCAAGACATATAGTTTCTCTGGGTAACTTTATCTTCATTTCTTTTTCCCTGCCTCCTCCTTATTTTCCTTTCTCTCTCTCTGGATTAAGCCTTTTAGTCTCTCTGCCTGGTCAATGTTCATCTTTTCTTTTCTCTGCCCCTGTCATTTCTCTCTTTGTGTGTGCTCTTCCATCAGCACTGCCTCAACCGTGTTCTTTACTTATATCTCGTGTTTCTGGTTTTTTGCTTTTGGATTGTTTTTAGGGTCTTTTTGTTGTTTGTTTTGTTTGTGTGTTTGCATGTTTTTGTTTCCTGTTTGTCTGTTTGTTTTCCTTTCCAGGGCTAATTCAAGGGACAAACAAAAGCACACCTGATCGAGGGTCCAAAACATCACTATGAGTAGGGAAATAAAGTCACAACAGAGAGCAAGTAATAGTCTCCAAAAAACACCTCCTGGAGAGCCAGGCCCTGGACAGTGTATGACCCCCCCTCCCCTTTAATATAGCAATGCTTGCAGGTGCAGAGCACATAACAAGCTTTTAAAACTCATAAGGGGCAGAAAACTAACCAAAATGATGAAACGCAAGAATTATCTTCAAAAGAAACACCAGGAAGAAGTGGCAGCTAAAGAATTGGTCAAAACAGATTTAAACAACATAACTGAACAAGAATTTAGAAAAATAGTCATAAAATTAATCGCTGGCCTTGAATAAAAGCATAGACAGTAAAGAATCCATTGCTACAGAGATCAAGGGACTAAAAGTCATGATGAATTAAAAATGCTATAAATGGGGTACAAAATAAAATGGAGGCGGCCACAGCATGGATTGAAGAGGTAGAGGGGAGAATAGGTGATAAGAAGATAAAATTATGGAAAAAGAGGAAGCTGAGAAAAAGAGAGATAAAAACATCCAGGATCAGAAGGGGAGAATTAGAGAACTAAGTGATGCAATCAAACAGAACAGTATCCGTATCATAAGAATTCCAGATGAAGAGACAGAGAAAGGGGCTGAAGGTGTACTTGAACAAATCATAGCTGAGAACTTCCCCAATCTAAGGAAGGAAAAAGCATTGAAATCCAAGAAGCACAGAGAACTCTCTTCAGATGTAACTTGAATTTCTGCATGACATATCATAGCAAAACTGACAAAATACAAAGATAGAGAATTCTGAAAGCATCTAGGGACAGATGGGCCTTAACCAACAAGGGTAGACACATATGGGTAGTAGCAGACCTATCTACTGAAACTTGACAGGCCAGAAAGGAATGGCAGGAAGTCTTCAATGTGATAAACAGAAACATATGCAGCCAAGAATCCTTTATCCAGCAAACTTGTCATTCAGAAAAGAAGGAGAGATGAAGGTTTACCAAACAAACAAAAACTGAAGGAATTCATCACCACTAAACAAGCCCTATGAGATCCTAAGGAGGATTCTGTGAGTGAAATGTTGCAAGGACCACAAAGTGCCAGAGACATCACTACAAGCATGAAACCAAGAGACATCACAATGACTCTAAACCCATATCTTTCAATAACACTGAATGTAAATGGACTAAATGTTCTAATCAAAAGACATAGGGTATCAGAATGGATAAAAAAAAATGAGTCTACAAGGACTCATTTTAGACCTGAGGACACTTTCAGATTGAAAGTGAAGGGATGGAGAACTATCTATTGTGCTACTGGAAGTCAAAAGAAAGCTGGAGTAGCCATACTTAGACAAACTAGACTTTAAATTAAAGGCTGTAACAAGACATGAAGAAGGACATTAAATAATAATTACAGGGTCTGTCCATCAGGAAGAACTAACAATTATAAATGTCTATGAACCAAATTTGAAATCACCCAAGTATATAAAACAATTAATCACAAACAAAAGCAATCTTATTGATAAGAATGTGGTAATTGCAGGGGACTTTAATACTCCACTTACAACAATGGACAGATCGTCTAGACAGAGAATCAAAGAAATAATGGCCCTGAATGATACATGGGACCATATCTTGACAGATATATTTAGAAGTCTACATCCCAAAGCAGCAGAATACACATTCTTCTTGAGTGCACATGAAACATTCTCAAAGATATATCACATACTGGGTCACAAGACAGCCCAATAAATATAAAAGAATTGAGATCATACCATGCGCACTTTCAGATCACAATGCTATGAAACTTGAAATCAACCACAGGAAAAAGTCTGGAAAACCTCCAAATGCATGTAAGTTAAAGAACATCTTACTAAAGAATGAATGGGTTAACGAGGCAATTAGAGAATAAGTTTAAAAATATATTGAAACAAATGAAAATGAAAATACAACATCCAAACTCTTTGGGATGTAGTAAAGGTAGTCCTAAGAGGAAAATACATTGCAATCCAGGCCTATCTCAAGAAACAAGAAAAATCCCAAATACAAAGCCTAAATGCACACCTAAAGGAACTAGAAGCAGAACAGCAAAGAAACCCCAAAACCAGCAGAAGAAGAGAAATAGTAAAGATCAGAGCAGAAATAAACAATATAGAATTTAAAAGAAATTAGTAGAACAGATCAATGAAACCAAGAGTTTGGTTTTTGAAAAAATAAACAAAATTGATAAACCTCTAGCCAGGCTTCTCAAAAAGAAAAGGAAGAGGACCCAAATAGATAAAATCATGAATGAAATGGTTTTATTAGAACTAATCCCTCAGAAATACAAGAAATTATCAGGAAATACTATGAAAAATTAAACTGGACAAACTGGAAATGGATAAATTCCTAGACACCCACAAAATACCAAAACTCAAATGGGAGGAAATAGAAAAATTTGCACAGACCCATAACCAGTGAAGAAATTGAATCAATTATCAAAAATCTCTGAACAAATAAGTGTTCTGTACCAGATGGCTTTCCTGGGGTATTCTACCAGACATTTAAAGCAGAGTTAATACCTATCCTTCTCAAGCTGTCCAAAAAATAGGGAAGGAAAACTTCCAGACTCATTTTATGAAACCAGCATTACTTTGATTACCAAGCCAGACAGAGACTCAGCAAATAAAGAAAGAGAACTACAGGCCAATATCTCTGATGAATACGGATGCAAAAATTCTCAACAAGATATAGCAAATCGAATTCAACAGCATATAAAAATATTCACCATGATCAAGTGGGATTCATCCTGGACTGCAGGGCTGCTTCAACATTTGCAAATCAATGTGATACATCACATTAATAAAAGAAAAGAACCATATGATCCTGTCATTAGGTGCAGAAAAAGCATTTGACAAAATTCAGCATCGGTTCTTAATAAAAACCATTGAGAAAGTTGGGATAGAAGGAACACACTTAAACATCAAAAAAGCCATTTATGAAAAGCCCACAACTAATATTATCTTCAATGGGGAAAAACTGAAAGCTTTCCCCCTGAGATCAGGAACACGACAGGAATGTCCACTGTCACCACCGTTGTTTAACATAGTGTTGGACATCCTAGCATCACCAACCAGGTAACAAAATTAAATAAAAGGCATCATAATTGGTAAAGATGAAGTCAAACTTTCACTTTTTACAGACGACATGATACTCTACGTGGAAAACCTGACAGGCTCCACCAAAAGTCTGCTAGAACTGATACATGAATTCAGCAAAGTCACAGGGTACAACATCAATGTACAGAAATCGGTTGTATTTTATACACCAATAATGAAGCAACAGAAAGACAAATAAAGAAACTTATTCCATTCACAATTGCACCAAGAAGCATAAAATACCTAGGAATAAACCTAACCAAAGATGTAAAAGATCTGTATGCTAAAAACTATAGAAAGCTTATGAAAAGAATTGAAGGAACACAAAGAAATGGAAAAACATTCCGTTCTCATGGATTGGAAGAATAAATATTGTTAAAATGTCAATACTACCCAAAGCAATCTACACATTCAATGCAATCCCAATAAAAATTACACCAGCATTCTTCTCATAGCTAGAACAAACAATCCTAAAATTTGTATGGAACCACAAAAGACCCTGAATGGCCAAAGTAATATTGAAGAAGAAGACCAAAGCAGGAGGCATCACAATCCCAGATTTTAGCCTCTGCTACAAAGCTGTAATCACCAAGACAGTACAGTATGGGCACAAAAACAGACACATAGACCAATGGAATAGAAGAGAGAGAATGGTCCCAGAATGGGACCCACAAATGTATGGCCAATTAATCTTTCACAATCAGGCAAGATTATCCAATGGAAAAAAAAGTCTCTTTAACAAGTGGTGCTGGAAAAACTGGACAGCAACATGCAGAAGAATGAAACTAGACCACTTTCTTACACCATTCACAAAAATAAACTCAAAATGGATGAAGGACCTGAATGTGAGACAGGAAACCATCAAAACCCTAGAGGAGAAAGCAGGAAAAAACCTCTCTGACCTCAGCCACAGCAATTTCTTACTTGACACATGTCCAAAGGTAAGGGAATTAAAAGCAAAAATGAACTATTGGGACCTCATGAAGATAAAAACTTTCTGCACTGCAAAGGAAACAATCAACAAAACTAAAAGGCAACCAACGGAATGGGAAAATATATTTGCAAATGACATATTGGATAAAGTATCCAAAACCGATAAAGAACTCACCAAACTCCACACCCAAGAAACAAATAATCCAGTGAAGAAATGGGCAAAAGACATGAATATACACTTTTCCAAAGAAGACATCCAGATGGCCAACAGACACATGAAAGGATGCTCAAAATCACTCATCATGAGGCAAATACAAATCAAAACCATGCTGAGATACCACCTTACACTAGTCAGGGTGGCTAAAATGAACAAATCAGGAGACTATAGATGCTGGAGACTATGTGGAGAAATGGGAACCCTCTTGCACTGTTGGTGGGAATGCAAACTGGTGTAGCTGCTCTGGAAAACAGTGTGGAGGATCTTCAAAAAATAAAAAATAGAACGACCCTATTACCCAGCAATAGCGCTGCTAGGAATTTACCCAAGGAATACAGGAGTACTGATGCATAGGAGCACATGTACCCCAATGTTTATAGCAGCACTTTGAACAATAGCCAAATTATGAAAAGAGCCTTAATGTCCATCAACTGATGAATGGATAAAGAAGATGTGGTTTATATATACAATGGAATACTACTTGGTAATGAGAAAGAATGAAATCATGCCATTTGCAGCAACGTGGATGGAACTGGAGGGTATTATTGTAAGTGAAATAAGTCAATCAGAGAAAGACAGATACCATATGTTTTCACTCATATGCGAATCCTGAGAAACTTAACAGAAGACCATGGGGGAGGGGGAGGGGGAGGGGGAGGGGGGAAAAAGAGTTACAGAGAGGGAGGGAGGCAAACCATAAGAGACTTTTGGATAGTGAGAACAAACTGAGGGTTGATGGGGGGGTGTGGGAGAAGGGAAAGTGGGTGATGGGCATTGAAGAGGGCACTTGTTGGGATGAGCACTGGGTGTTGTGTGGAAACCAATTTGACAATAAATTATATTATAAAAAAATAAAATCATGTGCTGATGGGAAAAAATAAATATAAAAATAAAAAATATAAATAAATAAATAAATAAATAAGAAAGTGGGTTACCTGAGTGGCTCAGTCAGTTAAGCGTCTGGCTCTTGGTTTCAGCTCATGATCTCACGATTCATGGGTTCATGTCCTGCATTGGGATGTGTGCTGACATTGTGCAGCCTGCTTGGGATTCTCTCTGCCCTCCCTCCCCCCCCTCTGAAATAAAAATTTATAAATTAAAAAAAAAGGTGATTCTCTAACATACAAATCTTTGTCATACAAAGATAATTTTATTTGCAGCAAATAAGGAGATCATGGGGGAATGGCTTCCAAAACCTTAACTCCCTGAAAGAGGATAAATTGGTTTCTTTTGTTTAAGGTTAAAATGAATAGATGGGGAAATCTTGTCATCGTATGTAGAGGTGGGCATAAAATCATGAATGAGCTTTAAGGAAACATGCCTATACATACATACTATGTTATGTAAATAAGGTTGAGGCTCCTCCTTGGGCAAATTCTTTACTATTATAATGAGGTAAGGTAATAGTATGTCATTCCAGGGGTCACTTCAAGGTCCAACTGCACAGGCATGAGTATGGGGGTTTGCTCAAAAGTTCTGGGTGGTCTAGGCTGGCTGAAGGTCTTGTCAGGTCAGTCACCATCACCTCAGGGGTGGTTTTGTGTTTCATTTGCCTGAGTTCAGGGGTAGGCTGGAAAGCACTTATGGAAAAATGAAAGATAAAGTTCCATGAGTATAAGCAGGTGGGCAGTAGATGTCTGATCTTGGGGTCTAGCTGGTGACAAGAAGTTTAATACTCACTGAAACTTGCCATGAAGAAACTTTTCCAGCACATGAAGAAAGCATGCAGGAGTAGAAAACCAACACAGCAGAAGGCTAGAAAAATGGATGGATGGATGGATGGATGGAAAGTAGAAAGTATTGACAGATGAACTTAGGGAAAGGATATACAGATGGACAGAATCTTGATCAATTAGTTGATCAGCTGCATTTCACAGCCAAACCAATCCTTAGGCATTTCTTATGGAAGTCAGTCTTCTATGGTACAATTTAGATTTCCATCACTTGTGTCCAAAAGCTCTCTAAGTAATACACTGGTGATGAATAAGAATCTCTTTCTTTAATGGGGGGAAAGCACTTCTGTTTGAGAAACACTGGATTACACCATCCCTTCTAACTCTAAATATCAAAAACCCTATGGTGGTGCCTGGCTGGTACAGTAAGAAGAGCATGTGATTCTTGATCACAGGATCCTTGAGTTTGAGTAATTAAATAAATAAGTGAGCAAACCTAAAAAAAATTGTGTGTGTGTGTGTGTGTTTAATTATTTCACCAGCTTAAAAGTTTAGTATCTTTTTTTTTCACCTCAGCATAGGTATTCCACAGACAGTAGAAATGAGGATTCCGATTTTTTATAGTCACCACCAAGGATACGATAGCAGATAGGGATCTTTTCTCCTCCAAGTTTAGTTTTCCTAAAATTATTCAGAGAAGATAATTTTCAAAAAGTTGATCTTCCTTTATGATTCAGCATCAAGGGAAAGGTTTCAGAGAGTAAAGAAGCTAACAATGGCACATAAGACATTTTTTTTATGTTTATTTTCAAGAGAGAGAGTGTGCACAAGCGGGGGAGGGGCAGAGAGAGGTAGAAGATCCAAAGCCAGCTCTGTGCTGACAGCAGAGAGCCCGATACAGAGCTTGAATTTACAAGCCTGTGAGATCAATGACCTAAGCCAAATATGGATGCCTAATCAACTGAGACACCCAGGTGCCCAGCCCTGGACATTAAAAAGCATATCGACTCAAACTACAAATGATATGTCTATACACATATTTAAAGGCTTTTAAAAAGCTTTTTAGAAGACTTGTCAAAATAATTGTTATCAACCTCACCCTCAGTTTGCTTTACCTGCCTAAAACTTTTGGCAATAAATTAAAAATTCCTACCAGTTAGAGAAAACGAATAAGCACTTACATCATGAAAAATACGTATAATTCAAAATAAAATGAGAATAACTATATCAGCACATAAGTTTACTGAGCTAAATATCAAATGAGTGATTCATGTGGCAAAATTTTCTTCAATCTTTATTTCTAGGTATGAATGCAGCTCACAGGCACTTTTTACTGAGAACCTAACAGATATTTCCAAGGCCACATCAATCAGCTTAAACACTGATCACCTGATCTACATCTGTCCAGCTAAACTATTTTCATAGGAAGTCCTGTGAAGTCAGTAGCTAGGCTTACTAAATTCAGAAATGAGTCATTTTCAACCCTCAACTATCAGTCAACTCAGTGATATATTTAAGCGCCTGCAGTCATTACTTCCTAGAGAGAGGTTTTTCTTCTACAATCAGCTCTGGGAACAAAAGTCTAAGAGGGTACAATTAATTTATTATACATTTACTAATTTGTACATGCAACTAATTATTAAATTCAAAAGTGTTTTGGGTATAAACTAATACCAAACAGTTTTTTTAAATTTTACCTTGAAGATATTTTATTAAGATCAAACACTTTCCATTAATACCAAGCAGTTTTGCTTGGTCTTTTCAATTATGAAATGAATTTTTCCCTAGTATTATTAAAATGCACTAGGATGTTCTAATTTGTGTTTTCAAATGAAGAAAGGGAGCATCTTAGTAAGACACGTTATCTGTAAACAGATAAGAAGGAAGGTGTAAACGTTACCTATACAACTGGAAAATATAGTTTGAAATATTTGAAATATTAAAATATAAAAGTAGAATTGTTATGAAAACTGGTCTGGATCACCTGGCAGAAGAACAAATCAGCACTCAGAGATCTTGGAAGGAAGGAGGTTTATTTTACACTGGTGGGCCCAGAGGAGATCATTCTCCAGAGATCTGAGCCCAGAGCATCAACAGATGGGACAATTTATAGTCTGTTACTTCTGCACCCCTCATTAGTAGTAATTTGTTGCCTGTGGCAAGCAGGGTAGGAAGGAAATCCCAGAAGGGTAGTCTTCTGACAAGGACTGGAATTCCTTTAGTGCTGTCAGCCATCTTATAACAGATTTTTCTCTAACATTCCCCCTTTTGATGCTCCTTTAAACAGACCTAGTTTGTTTTAGAGGGCATCATCTTCATTTTTTGTGTGCTGGTTCCTTTTCTTAGTTCCTTGACTTTGGTTGTGACTATTCCTGACTGGTTTACAAAATAACAGCATTTTTTCCAAAGAAGATGCAGGTGTCCCCTTTTTCGGCAGTGAGGAGGTCAAGTGCCCATGTGTTCGAGAGGGCAACTCCTGCCAGGGAACTTGGCTCTGTAAGAACACCAGGGAGTCTGCCATTCGTTAGGCCCACAGAACAGCCTATGTCTCCCATGCCAGTTCTTTCCCCGTGGCTATTTCTGCCCCTAGGTGGATGGGTAGTAACACCGCTCATTTAGCCTAGGCCTTAAGGCTGAAGGTTATTCTAAGCATCACCTTTAATCTTGAAGAATCATTTAATCTCTTTTTTTTTCTGAATCTTAAGGCATATGCATCAGTGTAAACACTTCCCCAAAATGGCATTGGCAACCTCCTCAGTGGCAGGCAAAGTAGCATAATGAGTTTACAACATATTTAAGCTTTTAACCCCCCTTCCCCCAGAGTTTTCCATTCAATGTGCCCCACACTTACAAATGGGGCCCAATTAGAGGAAATCAGTAACCAACAAAATATCCTATCCATAAGAGGAAAGTGAGTGTGAACAGGAACATCTCTCTATTTCCCCAGCTTTCTGAGGCAACCTCTGCCAACCTGATGACAAGGAGTAACACAGTCCACTTATTTTATCAGAGCAGCGATTCCTCAAGCTTCTGCCATGCACAGACCAGCCAGCTTCCAGGGTGTGGCTGGAGCAGGGGTGAAGATCGGACCTGGGTCAGTCTTCCAAGTCTGGAGCTCCTCAGGGTTAGCCCTCTTGACTCTGGAGTGGTGAACCCATGGAATGATACCCATAAGAGGCCCTGTCCACTGTCTTTTGAGAAGGTCTTTTTTCAGTCTTTGACCTCAATCAAGTCCCCTGGTGAGAGGAGGTGTAGACGTGCGGCAGCCCCACAGCACAAAGTGCAGTCTTACATCCTTGTCACCTTGGCAGGTGATGATGGTGCCAGATGGCATGATGGGGCAAGACCTGGCTGTTCAGGAGTGGTCACTTGTTCCCCTGCAGGTTCAGGTAGTGGGGCCCCAGTGAGGTCAGGTTGATGGCCAAGAGTCTCCCTTGTCTCCTCGATAGCTGAGGCACTGACCACCCGCTTGGAGCCACGCACGGGGCTGGTGCAGTCCAGGAGGCCAGGGCCAGGGAAGAGGTGCAGGAGCTGGATCCCATGGCTGAAGAGCTCATTGGTCAGACCCAGGTAGTTGTGAAGTGCCAGAAAGGTATCCCACTATAACCTTACCATAATGATCTGCACCACCTGCATCAAGCTCTCAGGGTACTTGGTGAACATGGCAGAGAAGGCTTCCACTGGCAGTTGCAGCACGTTGGAGTCTCAGGCCACCCAGGGAAGACATAGTGCCCTGGGGGTGCTTGTGGCTGGTGATGACATCCAAGATGCTCAGGAGGCTGTTGATGCTGTCCCCAGGGACCACTTCTTTCAGCACATATTCCTTCCCATCAGGCCCTGGTAGACAGAGCTCCAGAAGCCCATCCTTCACCACATAGACACTGGCATCTTGCTGGCCTGGCCGGAAGACGTAGTCACCCTGGCTGAGCCACTGGAAGAACATGTGTCAGCAGGGCTCCAGGAAGAGCAGCTTCTCGAAGTGACCCAGCACCCAGACATTCTTGAGCATGTGGAGCATCTGGAAGGGCAGGTGGGAGTTATTCAGGTCACCCTCATCAAGTCAGCTTCAAGCACTGGGGGCGGGGACTCCTTCTGTGGCAGTGTTGGCGCCTCCTTCTGGATGCACAGGATCTTTAATACCTGGGCCATCCGGGGCTGGGGTTTTCTGCACTCATTCACAGTCTGCATACCAGCAGGAGGATGAATATGGCTGTAACCATTACCTCTACTCCATCCCCAATCATCATGTCCAGCACCTCCTTATTAGCTGCTTTCTTGGCTGCTTTGTTTGCTAGACAATTTCCTTGTACTGTAGGGTTGTCTCCATTCTGGTATCCTTTGCAGTGTAGAACTGTAACTTCTTTTGGAAGCCAGACATCCTTGAGGAGATTTCTTCCCTGCTGCGGTAAGGCCCTTTTCTTTGTAGATTGCCCTCCCTTTGTATGTGTACAGTAGCAAAGGCATACTGGGAATCTGTTGAATCGCTTGTCCTTGCAAATGGTGAGAGCTCAGATTAAGGCATGTCACTGCATACCCTGCCTTTTGAATGCCCTCTGTGATGAAACTGCTACCATCACCGCACAAGATAAGGTCTGGGTCCTGTTCAGTCTGGTCATGCAGATCTGGGCAGCTTGCAAATACTTTATTGGTCACCTCAGAACAGACATGATCTTGTTTCCCTTCCTCAGAATGTAGGAAAGTTGCTGGGTTCAGCATCCGCACTGTTTTAAGAGTCACCAGTGGATTCTCACAGAGGACCCCCTGGTATTGTGCTGAGAGTTGGAGAGGCATGAGAGTTTCTTCTCATGCACAGAGAGATTCCACACTGAAACAGCCTGTGGCCAGCCAAAATCTGCTGGCAAGGGGCCTTCAAGGGTGCCCAGTGGTACATTGACCTCATCACCTAGAATCTGAGAGCAACAAGCCCCCCACAAACCTACCATACAACTTTCTGTCAGCTTTCCTCCTCCCCCAGGATGAGCCCAGTTCTGGCTCTGCAGACATTGGCAGCAAGGGGTGAGAGTCCCTGGGCCTCTATGGCCTTCCTTTTTTTTTTTTTTTTTTCTTTTTTTTACCCAGGGCTGAGAGCTGCCACCTCTTCCAGGCTGAGACACAGCAAAGTTCTCTTAAATGAACACCAAAGCATAAATCCACTCCATCATAAAGAGTTACCTTAGGGCACAGTCTCAGCCTCCTCCTTGGGGCTTCTGAAACACATATCTCTCTGACCCAAGCAGATACTGAGATACGACTTCACAGAATGAATGAATAAAACTCTCATCCCTCCATAACACTGTGTGCCTATGGGCGGAGAGGCATTCACACCATTGGTTGTAGCGGGAGATATAGGAAAATGCAGGAGCAAGGGGCAGGGGACAAAGACGGAAGTGGCTGTACCACCTTTTCTGAAAGTCACTTTAAAAGGCTTTTTTATATGAGGTAGGCCAAGGGCTGATGCCTGCCCTCAGGCAGCCTTTATCTCTGGGAAGGCAGCTTTGGCCTCTGTCCAGCCAGGAGGTTCTCAATCTGGCCTACCAAGAGATTATAGAGAGGTCTTGCTATTGCTGAGAATCTGGGAATCCAGATTTGGCAGAATCCCACAGCTCCCAGGAACTCTAGGGTAGGGAGGTGATGACCTTTTTCTTTTCTTTTTTCCCTTCCCTAGAGCTCTTTTTCCATGAAACCGATAGCCTGCATCTGACAGGAGTTGGAGGAGGGCCCTTGTGTCCTCTGTACAATTCTCTCGGGTACTGCTGGCCAAGAGGAGGCCCTCCACACACTGAAGAAGGGCCTAGTGTGTGGCCTCCCTTGGAAAGCTGTTGAGGTCCTTGGCCACTGCCTCCCCAAAGAGGGCAGGCTAGTTTTAATTCCCTGTAGATGGCGCATCTAAGTCAGTTGCATCTGACGCCCTGTGTCTGGTTTGGTCCATTTGAAGACAAACAAGGTTTGGCTCGGGGGGACCAAGCAGAGGCAGAAGAAGGCATCCTTTCAGTCTAGGCAGGTAAACCAGTTGGCAGAGCATGGGATTGGGCTGAGGGCAAACGGGTTTAGGACCACCAAGTGCAAGACTTGAACTGGTCAGTACCCTCCTACCGGCTTCCTGACTGGCAAAAACAGGGTTTTTCAGGGTGATTGGCATTCAACCAGAGTGCCTGATTTCTTGGCTACAATGTCGGGGGTCTGTTTGTAGTGAAGTCTGGCGGGGGGGGGGGGTGGTGCAGTATGTCCTCGGCCCATACAGTGGGGAAGGCAGTCCTGAATTTTGATGGGCCACTGGGTTGGGCTTGGGTGCAGAATAGCCTCCATTCTTCCTGTCTTGGTGTAGTTATTGCCATTATAAGGGGGGCTGATTTTTCTTGTCTTGGATCCAATCAGAGACTGGTGCATTCCATTGGTTCAAAGGTTATTTGGGCCCCAACTTAGAGAATATATCCCAGCCAAGGAGAGGGATAGGACACTCAGGTAGATAGAGGAACTCATGCCATACCATGTGGCCCCCAAGTTCACATTGATGGGTTTGGCAGAGGGGCTGTTGCATTGCCTGTTTCCCTGTGGCCCCGAGGATGGTGGCAGTCCTGTCACTAAAGGGGGCAATGGGGAAGGTGACCACAGAATGTTCAGCCCCCATGTTGACCATAAAAGTCATAGTTTGGCCCCCAACTTTTATTTTAAACGTGGGCTCATTGGGGCCAAGAAGAAGTGAGCTAGGTCCCCCTCAGTCTGAATCTATTCCTGCTTCAATGTCCTTTCTCCTTGCAGCAGCCACATTCTTCTTTTGCTAAGGAGGTCCCCCCCCCCATTTTGGGGGCTGGACCTTCTTCATCCTTTTGTTGTGTCCCTCTTTTGCCTAGGGGTCAAGACGGGTGTAAGCCTCACATAGTCTCATAATAATCCCCGGGGGATTCCCCTTGGGCTGGGCATATTCATAGGCTTCTTCCCCCCTGCTCAAATCCCCCTAGAGGAGAGCCTCTTGGTACTGGTGGCTATGGACCAGCATCTGGAGAACACCTGTGCCTGGCTGAGGTTGAAATATGGCCACTGGTTCCAGAGGAGAGAGAATCTGCCAACCCTGGAGTTGGTGGGGAGACCAAAGGTGGCAGAGCATCAGGAACTGGGAGGTTCATATGGTGGGAGCAAGACTGGTTCTTCCTCCAGTACACTGGCGAGAATTTGTGGAGGTTGGGACTTATACAGGAACTGATCAGGGTAACCTGGGTCTCTGGTAACAACATCCCAGTTGCAGCGGATGGTTGGGACATCCAAGGTTCCCTTTGAGAGCCCTCCTACACCAAAAGTGGGCCATTCTAACTCACATAGGGTCCTTAACTTGCTGGGGGTTATCTTAATTCCATAGTCTCCCCCCAGAAAATCCTTCTTTGCTTTGTCCTGACCCCATAATATTCCCATGAGGCGGAGTTGCAAAGACAGACAGAGGGATAGGGGTGCCCCCTTAATGAGGAGACCAGTCAGATGCCTGTCTGGCTGTGTCCTGAAGAATGCCACTCACCACAGAATTGCAGACGGGCCCACTCAGACTCCATGGGCTTTTGGGGACCCTAAGGGTGCCCGTCCATGGAGCCACAGAGTCGAACTCAGCAGGCAAGCCAGACAGAGTCGCACATTCACACTCACATACACACCAGAGGTTATGACATTCCCTCCCACAGAATGTCTACAGATGAGACCATTGAGGTCTCCAGGGAGTGATCAGGCCCCCTTCCATCTCTATGGGTGGGCCAGACAGAATTGGAGCCCCAAAACTGAGAGACCTCTGAAGTCTCCAGGGAGTGATTAGGTCTCCCTTCCACCACTATGGGTAGGCTGATGGGGCACTGTAACAGATTTCCTGTCAGCGAGACCACTGAGGTCTCCGGGGAGTGATCAGGTCCTCCTTCCACCACTCTGGGTGGGCAGGACAGGACAGAATTGGGTCCCAGGCCTTACTGATATTTGCCATCGAGTCTAGATCCTCTATTGCCAAGTCTCCTCAAGTCCAGTGGGAATGGCAGAGCAGGGCCAGCCCTAAGGGACCAAGCAGGAGACTGCCAAAATTCAGGCAGGGCACGCCTTCTCCATTATGATTCCTTGTTCCATCATGCCTCGCCGTTTTCCCAAACCGGTGGCAACAATGGGCTGGCCCAGTTGGGTTTCCTGGTCAGGGAACCAAACGATATGGAAACTGGTCTGGATCACCAAGCAGAAGGAGATCTTGGAAGGAAGAAGGTTTATTTTACACTGGTGGGCCCAGAGGAGATCATTCTCCAGAGATCTGAGCCCAGAGCATCAACAGATGGGACAATTTATAGTCTGTTACATCTGCACCTCTCAGTAGTAATTTGGTGCCTGTGGCAAGCAGGGTAGGAAGGAAATCCCGGAAGGGTAGTCTTCTGACAAGAACTGGAATTCCCTTATCAGTCCTGTCAGCCATCTTATAAAAGATTTTTCCCTAACAGAATTACTTAAAAAGAAATTTTGTTGCACAACATATCCAAAATGCTAAATTCTGCTCATCTTAAGGTGCTAAAAACACAATTATGAAAATATTGGTGATTTCCACAGATTTAGAAAAAAGCTATGGAATCATACTATTAGCCTACTTAAATTTGTGTTAACTAAGCAAGTATATTTATTTCAAGATATCCATGCATACCTAATTGCCAGTGCATTATTTCTATGCATTTTGAGGAATCAGGACCTTGCATTGCAGGTCTGAATGCAAATGGACTGATTTTTAAACCTGAAGAACACTAGGGATAGAAGGGTAGTGAAAAATGTCATTTCAGGGGCTCCTAGAGATTCTTCTAAAACAGAAGAATGCAATCCACATGAGTACTCTAAGGGTAATAAAAGGCAGCTTACCAAAAAAAATGGGCAGCCTAGACCTGGCTATATGAGCCTTGGTTATCAACAATACAAGGATACATTACTGCAGCAGAATTACCATTAAACAATATTTTGAATAATATTAGGTCAGAGTGAGTCAATAACCAAAGAGTTTTAGTATCTTCAATACCAGTGACAGCTTAACAAAATATGCTTAAGAATCATTTTTCTGAAAATTATGAAAATATATTCCTACATAATTATAGAAACAATAATTTTAATAGTGGATAACAATATTTTATATCCATAAACTGATTTTAATATAAATTTCTTGCAAATAAAAACATTACAGTTTTTACAGATGAGGAAAAAAATTACAAAAGAAAGGAAGAAAGAATCCCCAACAGAGGACAGAGAGGCTAATTCAGTACAGCTTTGCAGTGAACTTGTCCTCACCCAGGATGCCTGGGTGGCTCAGTCAGCGTCCAATTCTTGATTTTGGCTCTGGTCATGATCCCAGTGTTGTGAGATAGAGCCCCTTGTCAGGCTCTGCACTGTGGAGCTTACTTGGGACTTTTTCTCTGTGTTTCTCTCCCCCCTCACTCTCTCTCTCACTAAAATTAAAAAAAAAAATGTCCTCACTTAATGTCTCCAATTTCCAGTATATGCCAAATATCTCAAGTGTTTGCCTAGTGCAAAACAAAGCATAGAAAGTCAATTATGCTACCCCTACAACACTCAGTGATCTAAAACCTCATCTACAACAACAGAGCTGGTTAAAGGTAACATTAATATGCTGTCAAGAGTAACAACTTCTGTTAAGGTGTTATCAGCATGCAGAAGATTTCATTTGTCCAGGCATGAGCAATAGCCCTAAATTACCACCGTATCTCAGGGTTGTAGGACTACAATTGGCTGCAACAGTAACTGTAGGAGTTTTCCATATGCTGTAGTTTACTAGTTGCAAATTAATTTCTATGCCCATAGATTATGTTATAAATGGTTCTGTGGACACTCTCAAATTTACAGAAACAGGTTGTGGTTCCTAAAAAGCATCTATGCTCCAATATATAACTTTTAATAAGATGCTTAGCTCAGCATTTCAAGGCAATTCTAGGAAACAATGCAATTTAGCAGAACTGCTTTCAAAGTCAATGAAAATTCACAGGTATTTAAACAAGAATTTAGAAATGCAGGAACCTTAAATGACTAGCACTATTGAATGCAGACTATTCTGTCTGGGGAGAAGAGCTAGGCATACATGTATGACAAATTACAACCATTAAATCAAATAATATAGAGGTAATTCTATCAATAAGCCATCAACAAGCACATATTGCCAATCTGATTCCAAATTTATTTTCATTATTTATTTTTTTAAGTTTTTAAAAAAGTTTATTTATTTTGAGAGAGACAGAAAGCATGAGTGCAGAAGGGGCAAGAGAGAGGGAGAGAGAGAGAATCCTATGCAGGCTCTGCACTGTCTGCTCAGAGCCTGAGGCAGGGCTCAACCCCATGAACCATGAGGTCATGACCTGAGCCAAAATCAAGAGTAGACGCTTAACTGAGCCACCCAGGTGCCCCACAAAATTTATTTTCAATATTAAGACATGTCAAATGCTTCCACAGAACTATCCTTTTTAATAGGTTTCCTGAAATACATATAGTATTCATTTAGCTCTAACAAAATGTAACAGAAGAGAAAAAGTGAAATAACATGAGTTTCTAGACTTGTAGTTAAACAAAAAACCCCACCTAAGCTATAAAGTTAAAATGTCAGGAGTGCCTGGTGGCTCATCTGGTTGAGCGTCCAGCTCTTGATTTTGGCTCAGGTCATGATCTCACCATTGGTGGGTTCCAGCGTGAGTTGGTTCTGTGCTGACAGCAGGGAGCCTTCTCTCTCTCTCCCTTCTCTCTGCCCCTGCACTTCTCTCTCCCTCTCTCTCTCTCTTTCTCAAAATAACTAAACTTAAAAAAAATGTCTACAATAAGTTTACCACACTATGTGGGTCCCACTGGGTTTAGCATTTTTATACTCAAGTAAGGTGCAATCTCTCAATCTTAAGTCTCTATTCAATATCATCAAACATAAAGGAACGTATGACTACACACAAACTCTAAGATTATACTCTTTACACTGACACCGTTTGTCACTTTATTAACTCCTAAAACTGAGGGTCTGTACCATGCTTAAGTAATTCCTTTTCCAAGTTATACTCAAATTCTTAAAGATATATATGCACACGCATATAAAATCATAGAAAGTGTCAGTCTATTGTCAACACCAACTATAACATAAAAACCCTCACTGAAGAAAAGTGTCAGATGATAGAGTCTCAGATGAAATAAATTTTACACTGAGCAGTGTGAGAAGTAAGTGAGGTGATTGATTTTCAGAAATACCAAATAAAAAGTGTGCTGTCTAATTAACAATAGGTTTGCAACCTACTGGAAATATATACAAACCCTTCTCCCCACACACAATGGAGTCCCAAACCCTTAGACACTTCACTTCCTGGTTCTTCCCTTCTCCATTTCATGGGCTTATTTTTTGTAGGCTTTGCAATGAGCATGTGCCAAAAACTGAAGTCTCTGTGTCACCTCAAGGAATGTATCTTTGTTCCAATAAGACTACTTTTTTGGCCTTACATGGGCATAGGAGACTTCTGGGTAAGGCTGTAACCTCTGTAGTACTCAGCCAATGAGGAATCAGGGGAGGGACTTCCTGTCAGGAGATGAATTGCCTGCTGTAACAGCCTCGAGTGTTACAACCCAGCAACCTGGGTTTATTTGGAGGAGGCCTATTTAGATAATAAGAGGCCCTTAGGCCTGGGTCCTGATTTAGAGCCATGAAGCTTGGACCTTCTGGTACCTCTCCATTTGCCCTGTTTTCCACAGAAGAGACCTAACTGACAGATCCTATTGAGTTCAGGGAGTGTTACAGAATATCAGTCCTTTCTCAAATTTTGCAATACAAATTGTTTCCAATAAGTTAAAAGGCATTGCAAAGGAGAGTCCTTGGGAACTGAAGAGAGAAGGTCCACTACAAAGAAAATCCACCTCTCCCTGACGCACTGGTGGTGTCCCATGTGCAGGAAATCTCAGAAGTTTCTGGTGTCAAAGCCACATAACACATCCCTGGAATGAAATTGCTATGATCACTGCCTGCTGTAAAGGCCCCATTGGAGGGAGGCTGGCCCTTCCCAACCCTGCTTCCCCATTGCATTCTTGACCAAAATGGGTACCAACATATGGACCAAGTTTGCCATGCTGAGAAGGTCATGTTTTGCCTTGGCTTGCCTTGCTGAGAAGCTCCTGAAGAACCTGCCATTTTTAACCCATGAAAACATTGGAAAGGTTTTACAAGGGGAAATTACCCAATTCTGTAGTTTAAGTAGTTAGTAGGGAAAACAGTGAAGATAGATATCCTTAATGATCTAAGTAACATTCCAATGCATTTAGTTCTTATGGCCAATTTACTAGGAAACGGGTCCCCATTCAGGTTTTAATACAATCAGGTACTGGTTTTGACTGGCTCAGAGTGAAGGTCTCACAGCCAGAAGTGGCTAGACCAGGGATATGGAGGGGATCACATTAGACCAATGAGGAGGAAACTTCACACGGAGTGCTAAGATTGGCAGCCATCCTGGTAACTTAGGTGGCTGTCCCGTGCCCAAGACAGACAACGTTGTATAAGGACAGAAACGAAGAGAAAGCATCAAGTTTCTGGGTCTTATTACCATTCCATCCAGGGTACTAACTTCCAGCCAAAAAGCAGTAGAGTAGCCACAGGCTAGAGGATTGCAGCCTGAGTGAAACAAGGTGATATCGAAAAAAACCACCAGACACCGAATAGAAGCGAGGCAAGATTTTATTCACAGCTGGGCCAAACCTGATCTCCTGATGTTAAGGAGAAAAGTGCAGTGAATGGCCCTGAACAAAGGCAGCAGCAGGCTTATATGGATTTTAGCAAGTCAGAATGCATCATTATTTGGTTAACCAATTACAATCGACAGCATTTCATAGTAGCCAATTATATTGTGACATCAAGATGTTAGTTTTGGCGGGAACCTATAAATTTTGAAGGTCTTTGTCCTAAGAGCGTTTAAAATGACCAATCATAGTTAGACACCTGAGATGCTGTAGGGCAGTGAGTATGTGACTTTTTACATGTTGGTCTTGCCTAGGCCAGATCTTGGTAGAGGGGGTGGGGGAGCGTTTTGCATCCTAAGTTATCTGTTTAGTAAGCAGGCGAGGTCACAGAAGTGAGATAGGGCGGTTAGTAATTACTGATAACCCTAATAGGGAACTACATAAGCCTTTTATCTCAACTATTCATGAAAGGTGAGTGTAAGGTGAATTTATATACAATAAGCTTTCTGATATCTTATAAGTTGACCTATTACACTGAGCAATTGACAAGAAAGTGTTCCAGTGGGACAATACTTGTTGAAAAGCCACTGAAATGAAAGTGAGAAGGAAAGCTGGTAAAAAAGCAGATAAAGGGGGCAGCCAGATGTGCAAGGCCAGATACTCCTCTTGCATGCTTTTGGCTTCTGCAATCTTGCTTGTCTCTTGTATCAGCCTGCAGACTGGAACCAGAAACTTGACTGTACTAGCCCCACCCATCCCGGAAGCACATATGTATAAAAGAAGGGTAAAACCTGAGCCAGATGCTCCACCTTTGGAGGTGACTCTGCTGGGCCAACACCTGTGCAAAATAAAGTTTTTTCTGATTCTCCAGTGCATGTTGCTTGTCCCTTCCTGGACGTGGAGTATTTGCTATAACATTTTGGTGTGTTGTCCAGGAAGCCAACAGCTGCACTGGCCCCTTGTGCCTCCATTGTTGAGAACCAGTGGGGGTTCTCATTTTGACTCCCATGATGGGAAGGAAAGTGCACCACCAGTGGTTTCACTGAACCCTGACCCTCTCTGGGCCTGATAATAGTCAGCTGCCACCATGTTCTAATGGACCCTGGGGAGAATCAGAAAATTCTGCCAGGATGGGACATCAGATCAGGTGAGTGTTCCAGGCACTCAGGACAGAGTTCAGGCCTGACCTAGAGGTGGAAGGGGAGCTTGATCACATCCTGGGTGACATAGTCACTCATAGGACAGGTAAATCCTGGGTAGAAGTCTGGAATCTGTCTGAATGTGAGAGTGCCGGTGCTCCAGGGTTTTGTCTGTGGAGCCTGAGTGGATCCTATCCTGCCATTCCTTGACCACCTCATATGGCTCAAGGCAGAATCAGGTGTGTAGAGGCCTGATCCAAGTCAGGGGTTTATACTGACCTGCCAATGCTAAGCAGAATATTAGTCCCTGCAAGGGGAGTAACCAAGTGGATGAAGTGACCTCTACCCTCCTGTTTGTCCTGGGACACCGTACCTTGGGACGGATCCATCTAGGATGCCAGGATGGGGGAAATTCCTCAAAAACAACTGTTTTGGGGTGTATGATTAAGAATTTTTAAAAGGGATTTTCAGCTGACTACGCAGTCAAATTGACCCCTGGGAAATTACACACCCTCTGTGAATTAGAATGGCCCACATTTGGTATAGGCTGGCCCCCTGAGGGCACCTTAGATATCCCCACAGTCTGATCTGTTTATAAAGTAGTTAGTGGAGACTCTGGTCAATTCCCATACATTGATCAATGGCTGGAAATAGCCCAAGTCAAGCCTCCTTGGGTCTGGTTCTGCATTAATAGTAAGGGACAATGTAGGGTCTTAGTGGCACAGGCCAAGAAGAAGACCTCACAGCAGAAAAAACCGTCCCCCATCCTCCAAGACAATTCAGAAGAAGTCATTCCATTTCTGCCACCATATGTCCCTGGTGCCCCATCAATCAAGGGAGGGGAACCTTGCCTGCCTGACAGTCTACCCCTGTGGGTCTCACCTCCACCAGCAGCCAGTCTGCCCCAATCAGGGACACCTGAACTGGTAGGAAGATGGCTTAGGTCCATGGCTCAAGGTCCAAGGCCCCCAGTGACAATGAAGATGCCAACACAGGAGACTAGGGGTCCCCAGAGAATAGGCCCCAACGGGACCCTACAAGAGGGGGATCAGTTTTCTATCAACTGTTCTCCAGTACTGACCTCCTCAACTGGAAACATCGCAGGCCACCCTACACTGAGAAGCCATGGGCAATGGTAGATCTCCTAGAATCCATAATCCAGGCTCACCGCCTTGCTTGGGTTGACTGTAAGCAGATTCTCCTTACCCTTTTCATATGGAGGAGCACCAATGAATTATCACCAAAGCCAGAAAATGGTTCTGGACTCAGGCACCAGATGGACAACTAGATGTTGAGGCTTGGGCACAAGAGACTATGCTTGAAGAAAAGCCCCACTGGGATCCCAACACTGAAGCGAGAAGGGCCAGATTAGAAAGATACCAACTCACCTTCCTCCAAGGGGTAAAAACAGGGGCCAAAAAGCCCACCATCGTGGTAAATGTATCTGAGGTCCTACAAAGGCCAGAAGAGAGTCCAGCTGACTTCTGTGAAAGATTATGTGAAGCCTTCAGAGTTTACACTCCATTCGACCCAGAAGCCCCCCAAAACAAAGGCATGGTCAATGATGCCTTTGTGGGATAGGCCCAAGGTGACATTAGACAGAAGGTCCAAAAATTGGAAGGATTCACTGGAAAGAATGCCACCGAACTATTGGAAATCTCCAACAAGGTTTTTGTAAATCAGATCGAGCTTCCAGAAAGGAGGCAGACCAAAGAATGAAACAAAAGGTAGCTCTCCAGGCCATGGCCTTGGGGCGACCACTCCCTCTGGAAGGGCCCCTACGGAAACCATGAAGGATTCAGGAACAAAGAAGGGCACCACTGGGATGGGATCAATGTGCCTACTGCAAAGAATTTGGACACTGGAAAAATGAATGCCCCAACTGCCAAAAAGGAAAACCAAAAACCTCCGCTCCACCCAGCCACTACCAACCAGAACCATTTGAAGCTGACCTGATTGGACTGGCAGGAGTGGGCTCTGATTAGAAAAGACCGGACTCTATCCAAATAGGCCCCCATGAACCCATGGTCAAAATGAAGGTAGGGAGCCAGACAATCGACTTCATGGTTGACACTGGGGCTGAACACTCTGTGGTGACACACAAAGTGGCACCTCTGTCGGGTTGAGAAGTTACCATTGTAGGAGCCACTGGTATGCAAACCCAAAGGCCATTTTGTGATCCCTGACAATGCCAGCTGAGGGAAGGTCACCAACTAGTTCATAAATTCCTGTATCTACCCGACTTCCCAGTCTCACTATTAGGTTGGGACCTATTATCCAAGTTGGGTGCAGAAATGGCCTTCACCTCAGATGGACAGATGCAATTGTGCCTAAACATGAAAGCCCAACCCATGATTTTGTCCCTGATGATTCTACAGGAAGAGGAATGGAGATTATATACTTCCCCTCCCCGAGCTAGGAGCTGAATTCCCTTCAGTTTGGGCAGAAGGAAACCCTACCGGCCTGGCAAAAAACCACCCCCCAATATTAATTGACCTGAACCCTGGGGCCCAACCTATCAAAATACACGAATATATGGTACTATGGGAGGCATGCCCGGGGATCCAGACACACTTGGACAGGCTACTCAAATGGGGACTTCTAAAACAATGCCAGTCCCCATGGAATTCTCTCTTGATGCCCATGCAAAAACCTGGGACAAACAATTACCATCCTGTACAGGACCTGAGAGCCATTAATGAAGCAGTTGTCATGCTGCATTCAGCGTTGCCTAAATCATAGACTCTACTAGGACTCATACCCTCTGAAGCAAGATGGTTCACATGTCTAGATTTAAAGGATGCCTCCTTCTGTCTCCAGCTAGCATCTAATAGTCAACCCCTATTTGCCTTTGAATGGGAAAACCCTACCATGGGGGCAAAGGAACAATTCACTTGGACTAGACTGCTGCAAAGATTCAAAAATTCACCAACCTTATTCAATGGGGCGATGGCATCTGACTTAGCCAGGTTTCTGGGACAGGCCCTAAGATGTGTCCTCCTCCAATATGTGGACAATCTCCTGCTAACCAGTCCCATGCAGACCCAGTGCTGGGAGAGAGGGAAAGAGAGTCCTACTCAGGCTACTAGCAGAGGTGGGATACTGGGTGTCAAAGAAAAAGGCACAGATTTGCCAAAAGGAAGTTAAATATCAGGGTTTCAAAATTACCCAAGGCAAACGGATGCTGGGAGCCAAAAGGAAATGGCAGTCTGTGACATTCTGGTTCCCACTACCTGCTGGCAGGTCCGAGAGTTCCTGGGAGCAACAGGGTTCTGTCAGATATGAATGCCAGGGCTCTCGGAGTTGGCCATACCTCTATATGAGGCACTAAAGGGGGAAGAAATGGCACCCCTTTTCTGGGGTCCTACTCAAGAAAAGGAAAGGCATTTGAAACCATAAAAACAAAACTCACAGAGGCACCAGCCTTGGGACTTCCAGATGTATCATGAGATTTCAACCTGTTCATACATGAATAGAATGGGGTGGACCCAGGAATTTGGACCTTGGCAAAGACCAGTGTCATACCTTTCAAAGCAGATTGACTCAGTTGAGTCAGGATGGCCACCCTGTTTGAGGGCCTTGGCAGCCACCCCACTTTTAATCAAAGAAGACAAACTTACATTGGAGCAAAACCTAAGCATTAAGTTTCCCCTTTCTGTTATTACCTTGATGGATTCCAGAGGGCAATACCGTTTAAGTCAGGCTCGGATGACACAATATCAGAGACTCCTATGTGAGAACCCACAAATAAGATTAGAAGCCTTAAAAACTCTAAACCCTGCCACTTTTTTGCCTGCAGCAGTGGGCATGATTGTCTAAGGTATTTGATCAAGTCTATTCTAGCCAACCTGACCTATCAGACAGGCCCTTACAAAATCCTGACCTCATCCTGTACACCAACAGCTGCAGCTTCATGAAGGCAAAAGATACTCCGGTTATGCAGTAGTCTCTGATTTTGAGGTCATAGAAGCAAAGGCCCTTCCACCAGGATGGTCAGCCCCAAAAGAAGAACTGTGGGCTCTAATAAGAGCACTAGAACTCAGTAAAGACAAATGGGCCAACATATACACTGACTTGCGCTATGCCTTTGCCACTCTACATGTACATGGGACTTTATACAAGGAGAGAGGACTTTTGATTGCAGGAGAAAAAGAAATAAAAAATCAGGAAGAAACACCAAAACTATTAAGGGCAGTCTGGAAACTGAAGGAGGGAGCAGTCATCCACTGAAAGAGACACCAAAGAGGAAAGGACTCAGTATCAGAAGGTAATTGACAAGCCAATGACACAGCTAAACAAGCAACAGGAAAACAAACAACACCCTCAAAAATCACGCTAGCCCTGGAACTGCCAACTTCCCCAAAGTACACAAACTAAGAAACAAAATGGGCACAACAGGAAAAAGGAGGCCAAAGGAAGGATGGTGGGTACTTCCAGACCAAAGAGTCTATGTACTAGAGAAGCTAGCCCACCAGGTGGTTCTCCAACAGCATGAGCTCACTCACCTAGGAAAAACAACCCTTGAAGGCTTATTGAGCCGTTACTATGTAATTGCTCGACTCCCATCCCTCTGTGCCTCAGTCTCTCAACTCTGCCTCCTCTATGTTCAAAACAACACCAAATAATGCCAAACTGGGCCCATGGGAATCCAACGCTATGGTCAGGCATTCTTTGAAGATTTGGAGGTAGATTTTACTAAAATAAGACCCAGTGGAGGATACAAATTTCTTCTGGTATTCATCTGCACATTTTCAGGCTAAGTTGAAGCCTATCCCACATGCACCAAAAAGGCAGGAGAAGTAACCAAGGCCTTGCTAAAGGATATCATTCCCAGACATGGGATGCCTTTAACCACAGGCTCAGACAATGAGCCAGCTTTTGTGGCTGAGGTGGTGCAACAAATAACCAAAACCCTAGGTATCTAATGGAACTTACACATGGCCTACTGGTCCCAGAGTTCAGGAAAAGTGGAATGTATGAACCAAACCCTTAAATCAGCCATGGCAAAACTATGTCAGGAAACTAACTTGCCCTGGCCAGATATACTACCCCTAGCTCTTTTCCAAATATGCTGTACATAATAGGATAATGGGTAAAAATAGGATTCCCTTCATTTGAGATCTTATATGGAAGGTAGGATCCTTCAGTTATCCTACCTCCAGTAGTCAAATTCAAGGGGGACCTGACAGAGCTAGAGAATTTATACATACAAAAACAACTACAAGGATTAGGAAAAACTGTATTTGAAATACATAGGTGGATGAAGGACAGGACACCTATTTCCCTAGGAGAACCTGGGTATCAGGTTTTTATTAAAGATTGGAAAAGGGAACCACTCAAACCTACCTGGAAGGGACCCTATTTAGTTGTGTTAACCACACCTACAGCCCTCAGTGTTGCAGCACTAACCGCCTGGATCCAACATTCTCGAATAAAGGTAGCCTACCTGCCACCTGACAACCACTTGGAATAGAAAGTGACTGCTAACCAGAATAATCCTTTACAGATCACCCTTAAGAAGATGGCAGATGCTAAGTGGCCTACATCCAGCACCTGAGAACTCTCTGTAACCAGAACCTCGAGGAAATCACCAAGCAACTTGAACTATAACAAATCATTCTCTCTCAAATTTCACTGTCACCCCCTACCTATTTATCTTTCCATACTCATTTTTATACTCTTTGCAGTGGGACTAACCCAAGTTATTCCTGCAGACTGGTGCCTGTCACAAACTCTTGTTAGCCTTCCTCTACTTATTAGTGTCAGGATGCCTAATTGTCTTTAGATGTATATGATCTGAGTTATGATTGCTGTCCCTGACTTGGAATAAGAAACTGTCAGGAATCTACCCTAACAAAATGAAATTTCTCCTACTGTTAATGCTGAGTTCTCTCATAAGAAGTGATGCCCCTCCTCAATGTAATGATGAATGTTTCAGGACCTATCACACAAGCTCCTCCCTTTCCCATGCACTGAATTGCCTAAAGCATCTCCTAGGACAGAGGACCACACACAAGGTCTTCACCACATATACATATCAACATGCAAAATGTTATCAATCTGCCTTGCCCTATTTCCATGACAGAAAAACCTGTTGGCAAGGAAGAATTAAAGCAAAATACCTTTGGCAGGGAACATCATGTCATGGATATCCAGACAAATGGGATTGCTGGACACAACAAACCCACTTTGGATTGTCTGATGGAGGAGGAGTCTAAGACCAGGCCTATAAGGAGGCAACCCAACAAGAGGCACAAAACTCTATGAAGCAGACTTCTGGAAGTCTGCCCAGGAGGCCCAAACTTCCAGAAATCAGGCTTAGTGGGCCTTATGATTTAAACTCCTGTTTATACCATATTCTAAATTCAACCCATCTCCTCTTCAACTTCTCTAACCCTAAGTTAGCCAAGGACTGTTGGCTTTGTCTGTCTCTAAACCCCTTGCATTATGAGGTTACCCCAGTCCCAGATGATATAACCAATATGGCTATCCCCCACAACATGTCAACAGATAACATAACTGTCACAATAGGGTCCATGGTTACTGATACAAAACTAATAGGGCAGCCTCCTTGTGTTTTAAGGACTAACGGGGAACAACCCCTGTAGGTAACTTAACTAACAACCAATGCAACCAAACTGAGATATACAATCAAACAGGTAAAAAACCAAGAGTCACCCTGATGTCTTCCCCCGTGGGAATATTCTTTGTGGAACTAATGTTTATTTGTGCTTGCCTGCTAAATGGATGGGAATTTTCACCTTTGCACTCCTAACCACCCCCCCAAATAAATATTCTCCCCAACAACCAATCTCTTATATTTCCCTTGGCTGCACATACCCAGTCTAAACGAGCTATCCAAGCTATACCTCTACTAATTGGGTTTGGAATCACTGCCGGAGTAAGTACTGGAGTTGGGGGAGTAACCTCATCTATTTCATTTTACCAAAAACTATCCCAAGATCTGACAGATGACATAGAACAAGTTACAAACTCCCTGGTAACCTTACAAGAGCAGGTGGACTCGTTAGCAGCAGTAGTATTACAAAATAGAAGAGAGAGCTGTTAACTGCTGAGGAGGGGGGAATATATCTCTTCCTAAATGAGGAACACTGCTTCTGTGTTAACCAGTCAGGAGTAGTTAGAGATATGGCCCAACAACTAAAGGAATGGATCATCAAGCAGAGGCAAGAATTAGCAGACCCATGGAACTCTCAGAGCAACATATAGAATTGGGCATCCTGGCTCCACCCTCTAGCTGTTCCTCTCCTAATGCTTGTCATAGCCCTCCTGTTTGATCCTTGTATTCTTAATATGCTAACCAGGATTGTTCCCTCTTGCCTAGAAGCTATCAAACTCCAGATGATGCTTCATTTGGACCATTCTAGCTGTCACTACTCTCCTTTGGATGGCAAAGAACCCTAGCTGTCACATTCCTCCCTTTGATGTCCCTGTCCAGCAGGAAGAAGCCAAAACAGTCTTTGCTCCTCCTCCTGTGGTAGCAAAGGATTCCCTGCCCCCACAAACTGATTTTCTCTAAGTCTGCTACAGCATCTTGAGAATCAAGAAGGGGGAATGAGAAGGAAAGCTGTAGAAAAGCAGATAAAAAGGGGCAGCCAGATGTCCAAGGCCAGATACTCCTCTTGGATGCTTTTGGCTTCTGGGAATATCAGCCTTTAGCCAGGAACCAGAAGCCTAACTGTACTAGCCCTACCCATCCCGGAAGCACATATGTATAAAAGAAGGGTAAAACCTGAGCTGGATGCTCCACCTTTGGAGGTGACACTGCTGGGCCAACACCAGTGCAAAATAAACAGTCTTTACTGATTCCCAGAGTGCATGTCACTTGTCCTTTCCTGGAAAATGAAGTATTGCTGTAACAAAAGAAAAGCAAGATGAGAGGTGTTATGGAACCAGGCTGGCACGCTGGCGGAAAAAACCAAGCAGCACTCAGATCTTGGTGGATCAGAGATTTATTTAATGCCAACGGGCTCAGAGGAGACCACTTCTCCAAAGATCTGAGCCCTGAATGCCAGCAGGAAGGGTAATTTATAGTTGTAAGCCTCCATATTTGGGGGGGGGGGTTCACATGCACAGCAAAGAAAGAACTTGGAGGAGGGGTCTCTAAGCTAGAGACCAGAGCTTGTTTTAGCCCCATCGGCCATCTTTGGCATACTTTATTCACTTCTCCAACACCATCAGTGAGTCTTAGTTCTGTATGGTGCAGATGGCAGGTTGGGGATCACTGGGAAGGCCTGTTACTCGAGGTGAAAACTTCACCAGGGATTAGGGGCTGAGGTGTTTCAAACTGTTGTAATCTCTAGAAAACTCAGACAAAATGTGTAACAATACCTCCTATAACTTTAAAGTACTTAAACATATGTTTTGAACTGGCCCCACCCTGGCTACTTCTTTCTCAGCTCCATTTTATTCTATCTGGATTATTTTATATTTTAACTTACTGGTATAATTGCAGAAAGTGATGTGATGTGATGTGATGTGATGTGATGTGATGTGATGTGATGTGGGCTGGGAGTGAACAGTCAAGAAAGAATTATTGAGACATTTTCAGTGCAAAAAGAACTGCTTTTGTGCTTATGAGAAGTGACTAATTATATACTTTCTAGTTAGTGGGGGCTAAGGATAGCAGAAGTCTCTAAGGAATTTGGAAGTAAGGCTTTCAGGACCATGAGGCCTACCCACTACTAAGATAAGGCTATTTACTACTGCCTAGTAAAACATCAGTCTTGAGACCCTTCAGATGCTCTGGATATATATGCAGATGCTCTGGATATATATGCAGATCTATCTGGGGGAGTGTTCAAAGCTATCAGGGAAAGTGACACTAACAAGAGCAAAGCTATAGTGTAAAGCAATAAAAGAAGCCCTCATGTACACTTTATCTCTCTCCACATCAGTCTGACTTTCTGTCACCTTGTGTGATTCATACTACACTTTGGATGCTGAGAATGGCAGGAAAATTGCCAGTTTGCTCCTGAGCTCTTGCTGCCAGGTATTAGAGCCATACCCACAGTTGGATAAAGACTTCCCTTGCTTGCCAAGTCATTTCACTTGGGCAGCCTGCCTGTGCACAGTTCCACTGGTGAAGAGATTTCAGTAGTGCTTATCCTGGTACCCCATATGCACCTTTGTCCTTATTGGATCAGGACCCTGTCCAGTATTCAAGATTTACAGGTCCAGACCCAGGATGTCTATCAAGATCCAGAGAGAACTAGCTCCTTGATTCTGTGAGTTGAGACCACAGGAATGTGCTCCATTGCTTTGGAGTATGATGGAGCCTTTGGTTCTGAGTCTACCCCACAAGTCTGTTTCTATGGTAAGGTGTGGGTATACTCCCTAATCTCGGTCTAAACCCAAGGAGTCTGTCTTTTGCTCTGGAGCAGCCAATGCCTGTTCATTGCTTCCCATGTACTTCCTGCCCTCAGACCTCTTGTATTGTTTGGCCTGTGTGTACAGGGAATGCCCTAACCTGGCAGGTCTTCTCAGAGATAGTTTTTCATAAAAGTACAGCCTAATGGGGAGAGGAAAAGGGCATTTTGTTACCAAACCCTGAAGTCAGATTCAGGCATGTACAGTAAGCCAAACTCTGAGTCACCAGGTTTGAAAGAGAGAAATCTTTATTATCAGAAGGGCAGCCCCACGAGAAGACAGGGAATCAGTCCCAAATCTGCTTTGCCTTTGTTAAGTCTAAGATAGGTTTATATGCAGTTATTAAGGTATGAAGATATGTGTGTGGGGGGGGGGCGGTTAGGGCAGGAACTGGAAGGACTTTGGTACTTAGAGGGGAAACTTGAAACTTCTGAGATATTGCACTATTGGGACATCTGGTCTCTATCTGGGGGTCTCATAGCATTACATGTTGGCTTTGTATCTATAAAACAAACATTATTAGGTAGCCTCCCTCCTTGCTGGGAAGAAGAAAGCAAGGAACAAAGTTAGTGATTCTTGCAAGGCTGTAGAGGAATTTGCTTATATGCAACATGTAAGGTTACAATGGTAGAAGAGCCTAGAGAAAATTTATGTGAAGAATGAAGCATGTACTGGGCTCCAGTTCCCTAATCCTGTTTATAATTCCTCAATCATGGGGATCCTTCTTCACTACTTCTTGCAACGATCCTTCTTCACTACTTCTTGCAAAGAGGGGTGAAGTTTGGCTTTTGAGAAATGAAACTTTTTTGCTCCTAATTGTGAGAACTCTTTGGTGCCTGGCTCAACCTCAGTATTTTTGACAACCATCAAGCTGGTCCCGACTTTTGCAGCCCATGAACAGCATTTCATGAAAAAATTATAAAAAGGACAACTAGGACAGATAATTGAATTTCTTGTGGAATCCTGGAAAATTTATTAGAAAACCAGTCCCATTTTATTTCTGGGATTTTCACAGGAATTTATTTTAGCCAAGTGACTTGTTTTCTAATTCATTTAGGTTTCTACTTCAGCTGAATAATGAACATAGATACAACACAAGGAGTTAATTACCTTACACATTCTTCCTTGTTCTCCTAAAATAGTCTAGGGCCAATCCTATTGTCCGGGGTTACCTGTGTCAAGGAGTCTAATGGTGTTTTTGTTTTGTTTTGTTTTGTTTTGTTTTGTTTTGTTTTTTTGAGCTGCTATTAGTTGAGCAATACCCTCAACCAAAGTTCCTAGAATCACAGAAAGGTTTCTTTTTTTAAAAAATTTTAACCTTTATTTATTATTTTTGAGAGACAGAAAGAGACAGAGAGCCAGCAAGGGAGGGACAGAGATAGAAGGAGACACAGAATCCAAAGCAGGTTCCAGGCTCTGAGCTGTCAATACAGAGCCTGATGCAAGGCTTCAACCCATGAACCGTAAGGCCATGACCTGAGCCAAAGTCAGATGCTTAACCAACTGAGCCACCCAGACTCTCACAGAAAGGTTTCTAATCATGTTTATGGACTCCCTAACCTCACCAAGACTGGAAAGTTCTCCCAAAGAAATACCAAAATTCATCTTCTTGATTTCCAGAAATGTAGTCTTGGGATCCTAAAGTTTGGCCCCTTCTCTGATGAGAAAGCAGCCTGAGAAAGTGGGCCTAATGTTGGGTTTCTGAAACATTATGAACAGAAACAAGGGTTCCTAAATGTTCCAGAAAACAAGTGCCTCCTATACCCTAGATGTTTATACAAACATAACCCCAGGGCTGCTATTGGTTCTCATATATGAAAATATAACATGTAGGGGCACAGGGAACCCTAGAAAAGCCCTGAGGATTTATTTGTTCATTAGAAGGAATATTCTAGAGAATGTGCTGTGGCCAAGAAGAAGTGACTGCTAATTTGGTTTTCTTAAAGGAATATTCAGGGAGTGGTATAGGGGCTCCATGAATCCACGTTTTCTCAGTCCTCAGTTTAAGCGGACCTGTGTTTTAGAATACAGACAGGTTTTGTTGAAGCAAAAGTCTTCTCAATATTTTTGAGGTTTTGGGGAATTTGAATAGGTCACCCTATTCTAGGATTGAATAAACTTACCAGAGCTTGTTATGTTATAAGCATGAGAGGAATTGCAGGGTCCTCGAGGCAGATTCCAATCATTATATGTCAAGGCTCCATATGTAAGATTTGATAAAAAGAAACACAGAACTGGAATACCCTCTAGCTTAATTATCTTAGCTCCAAACGCCAGAAGAGTAGGCCTGTCAAACCAGATTGTATAGTTAGAAGAAATCTTAGTAAAGTTTGTCAGTGGTACCACTGGGGGAGGAGGGGAGGGGTGGTCACTGTATTCATGTATAGAGTGCAATTTAGGGTGAAAGATCCACCACTTAGTTAAGTCCCCATTTCTAGCTAGAGTTTAAGAGAGTCTTACCATTGAATTGTCTCTCCAGGCTCATGGGGAAAAGGGCAGTAAGCCTATCCATAAGGCAAAGAATGATTAGTATCATGGCAAGAGAAGTGATTAAAATTGGGGGCAGCAAGCATACATCTTGAATTAATAGGAAAACAAGCATTGTGAGAGCAAAAAACACAAAACAAATTACAAATGGAAGTCAGCTGTGCATCACTTAGTTTTTGTGAATAGAATTTTATGTCTTCTACAGGCTTGCACTGCTGATTAATGGATTCCTCTCATTTGTTCTTGACACCCAAGGTTTAACTCCAGTGAGTTTGATGGGGGAGTGTGTTTTAAACATCAGGCTTTAAGTTTCTTGTCAGGCAGGGCTTTTGCCACAATTTCAGGTATATTTGGTCTCCGGGTCTGAAGGGGTGTAGTGGCATGCATAGGATAATGTGACCTGTTAGAAACAAATTTACAGATAGAAATGAACATGTAACCCAAAGCTTTTACAGATCCTGTTACAGCTATTTCCTTTAATATTTGTAGGTCAGGGGCAGCTCTTTTTGCTCACAGGTTCTGTCCTTTGCTTTAATTAAACCACATTTTTGCACCAAAAAATAAATAAATGAATTTGTGGGTCAGCCTGATGGGGTGAGACTTGGAATGGTCTCCCATACAAAATTTCAAACGGACATAATTGGACCTTATTTCAGGGTGTTTTTCTGATTCACAGGAGGGCAACAGCTTGTTAGCTTTGGCCCAGGTAAAATTTGTTTCTTGGCAGATTTTAGCAATAGTCCTTTTTAAACTATGATTCATCCTTTCAGTCTTTCCAGTAGATTGTGCTCTCCATGCAGTGTGTATTTTCCAATTAATTCCTAAGGCCCTTGAGATTTCCTGTGTAATATTTGCCATGAAGGTGGCATCATTATCACTTTAAATGAGTTCAGAAGCCTAAATCTAATCTCTTTTAACAGACCTTTAGTGACTTCAGATGCTTTCTCCGTTTGTGCTGGGAAGGTTTCTACCCATCTGGAAAAAGTATCTACGAGGATTAATAGGGAAAAAAAATTTCCAGGAGCCTTTGGCATGACCATAAAGCCTGTTAATTTTCACAGGGGATTTCTCTGCAATATTGGACTCCTTTTAAGGTTGGAGTTCAAACTTTAGGGTTACTCTTGACACATATTTCACATTGCTAAGTTACCTTATCATCTTCTGAAAGTGAGTCCTAGCAAATATTTTTGTATCCATTGGAGGGTGGCATCTTTCCCACAGTAGGTACCTGATGGACTTCTTTTAAGATGTCCTCTAGTAAATCTTCTGGAATTAGCACTATGCCTTGTTCATTACTTTTCCGTCCTGAAAATGTGGGAGACTCAATATTAAATCCCTTTTCTTCTGCCTGTTCAAAATCGTTTTATGAATAATGTGGTACATATTGGGTGAATGGGATCTGTGGAATAAAAAATGCCAATTTATCATTTATTTTTGAGAATTTAGCTGTATATTGGCTGCTTGGTCAGCCAATTGGTTTCCGTTAATTGTATGTGAGTCTTCTTTTTTATGTCCTGCACAATGAATAACAGCCACTTCAGTACACTGGTTTATAGCCTCTACTAATTTTAGAGGCTTAATTTCCTTGTTATTTTTTTAAAATATTTTTTTATTTTGAGAGAGAGAGTGAGCATGAGTGGGGGAGGGACAGAGAGAGAGGGAGAGAGAAATTCCAAGCAAGCTCCATGCTTACAGCATGGAGCCCCATGTAGGGCTCAAACTCACAAACCAGGAGATCATTACCTGAACCAAAGTGAGACACTTTACTGACTGAGCCACCCAGGCGCCCCTCCTTGTTATTTGAGGTAAGGAATCCCCTTTCCTAAGATATTTGCAAATGACATATCGGACAAAGGGCTAGTATCCAAAATCTATAAAGAGCTCACTAAACTCCACACCTGAAAAACAAATAACCCAGTGAAGAAATGGGCAGAAAACATGAATAGACACTTCTCTAAAGAAGACATCCGGATGGCCAACAGGCACATGAAAAGATGCTCAACGTCGCTCCTCATCAGGGAAATACAAATCAAAACCACACTCAGGTATCACCTCACGCCAGTCAGAGTGGCCAAAATGAACAAATCAGGAGCCTATAGATGCTGGAGAGGATGTGGAGAAACGGGAACCCTCTTGCACTGTTGGTGGGAATGCAAATTGGTGCAGCCACTCTGGAAAACAGTGTGGAGGTTCCTCAAAAAATTAAAAATAGATCTACCCTAATACCCAGCAATATCACTGCTAGGAATTTACCCAAGGGATACAGAAGTACTGATGCATAGGGGCACGTGTACCCCAATGTTCATAGCAGCACTCTCAACAATAGCCAAATTATGGAAAGAGCCTAAATGTCCATCAACTGATGAATGGATAAAGAAATTGTGGTTTATATACACAATGGAGTACTACGTGGCAATAAGAAAGAATGAAATATGGCCCTTTGTAGCAACATGGATGGAACTGGAGAGTGTGATGCTAAGTGAAATAAGCCATACAGAGAAAGACACATACCATATGGTTTCACTCTTATGTGGATCCTGAGAAACTTAACAGAAACCCATGGGGGAGGGGAAGGAAAAAAAAAAAAGAGGTTAGAGTGGGAAAGAGCCAAGGCATAAGAGACTCTTAAAAACAGAACAAACTGAGGGTTGATGGGGGGTGGGAGGAAGGGGAGGGTGGGTGATGGGTATTGAGGAGGGCACCTTTTGGGATGAGCACTAGGTGTTGTATGGAAACCAATTTGACAATAAACTTCATATATTGAAAAAAAAATTAAAAAGTAAATAAATAAATAAATAAATAAATAAAGGAATCCCCTTTCCTTCTATACTGCCTCATGAGTATGTATAACAGAAAAAGTGTACCTGGAGTCTGTGTACAAATTGATCCATTTGTCCTTACTATGTTGAAGAGCACAGGTAGTTCAATGAATTCAGCCTTTTGTACTGAGACCCTGGAAAGCAAGTCCTGGGCTTCCACATTTCCATGAAGAGTTATAACCACATACCCATTGCTATGCTGCATTCCAGGAAACTACTCCCATCTGTTAAGAATTCAACTTCAGGTCTCTTGAGGGGCTGGTACACCAGATCTGATCTGCTGGAATCCATCTGCTCTATGGTCTGGAGACAATTGGGGTTCCTCGAAACAGCTAGGCAGTAAGGTGGGTGGGTTCAGAGAAGTTACTGCCTTTAATTTGACATTAGGACTTGTCAAGAATGGCTTGGTATTTTCCAAGTCATCTAGCAGTTAATCATTAGCCCCCTTTTTGTCTTGATAAGCAGAGCACCTATTGGGGTAGATGTGCCATCCCTTAGCAGTTTGTTCTAGTTGCTGTGAGAAGTAGGTCATGGGACGTGGAGCAAATCCTAATGTTTGGGTAAGTAACCCCTGGGCCCATACCTTGTCTCTCATGTGTAAACAAATCAAAAGGCTTTTTAAAATCAGGCAGGCCCAAGGCTGGGCAGTGAGCAGTTTTTCTCTCACTTTGTCAAATGCCTGGATCATTTCCTTAGTCTATATTAGAAGTTCATGATCTTCTCCTTTTAAGGCCTCATATAGGCGGTTTAACAATTAAAATGAAATTTGGGATCCATGTTTGACAGAATCTAGTCATGCCTAAAAATACCCTCAGTTGTTGTGGCATGGAAGCAGCTGCACAGGCAAGACCTTTTTCATCAATCAGGAAGCAAATTTATCCCTAGGAGAGCTCAAATTCTAAGTGTCTTCCTATTGGCTAGCATATTTGATCCTGTTTCTTAGAGACCTTATAGCCACTCTCTTCCAAGGAAACTGAGGATGGTGATGGTGTCCTGCATTTTTGCTAGCAACTAGAATATCATCCACATGTTGTAAAAGAGTACCTTCTTCTAATTGGAGGTCCCTCAGGTCTGTGGAGAGAACAGAGTCAAAGAGTTTTTAAGTCCTGAGGAAGTGCCATCCCTCAAAATTGTTTCATCTGGGTATCTGGATCTTACCATTAAAAGGCAAAAGTTTTTAAAAGTCTTTCTTTAAGGGGACGCAAAAGAAGCTTTCCTTTAGCTCTAAGACAGTAAACCAACAGAAGTCCCCTGGCAAGGCTGTTAGGGAATATGAACTTGACACTGCTGGATCTCTATCCTGTACTATTGGGTTGATTGCTCAAAGGTCCTGAACAAACCAATATCCCTCCATATGAGGGATGCGAGTATTAGTTATAAGGCAATTGACATGCCCCAATGAGTTCAAATCTTTAGAAGTCTTTTTTTTAAATCTTTTATTTATTTTTGAGAGACAGAGACATGAGCATGAGCGACATGAGAGACAGAGCATGAGCAGGGGAGGGGCAGAGAGAGAGGGAAACACAGAATCAGAAGCGGGCTCTCGGCTCTGAGCTGTCAGCACAGAGCCCGACGTGGGGCTCGAACTCACGAGCTGTGAGATCATGACCTGAGCCGAAGTCAGACGCTTAACCGACTGAGCCACCCAGGCGCCCCAAGAAGTCTTTTATTAAGGGTTGTATTCTCTTTCTTGAGAGGATATTGCTTCAAATGAGGAATAACATGTTCCTTCTTTAAAAGAACTTTGACCAGCTGAGCGATCAAAGTTTTCCTGGCTTCCCATCTGCCCCAACAGCATGTTTACCAGAGTCAAGATGTCTTCAGGCATTTCAGTACTTGGATCCTTTTGATCTTGCATAAATTAAAAAAAAAAAATGTTTTTAAAGGACAAGTGGTCCTCCTGAGGCATTTGAAACATTTCTTGAACTTTATTCAAAGTTTTCTGTTTAGGAACCCTCCTTTAGATCCTACTAAAATGCATGCTTTTTAAGATTTTATTTATTATTTATTTATTTATGTTTATTTTTTTAGAGAAAGAGGGAGTGCTTGCATAAGCAGGGGAGAGGGGTAGAGGGAGAGAGACTGTTAAGAAGTCCATGCCAGCACAGAGCCTGACACAGGATTTGATCCCATGACTCTGGAATCATGACCCAAGCTGAAATCAAGAGTCAGACCCTCAATCAACTGAGCCACCCTAGTGCCCCTTAAGATTTCATTTTTAAGTAATCTCTGCACCCAATGTAGGGCTTGAACCTACAACCCCGAGATCATGAGTTGTATGCTTTACAGACTGAGATACCCCTAAAATGCCTTCCGGATAGTTCTGGAGCCTAGGAAGCCCACCTTCATTAACAGCCTATTTGGGGTTGCAGGTTGGTACCACTTCTTAGGGCCTCCAGTCTGGCCTGATTATTTGGGTCCAGAAGGTGGAGCTTCCTCCCATGTCTCATCCAAAACCATACAATATTCTTCTACTGTCAGAAGGATTGGATATCTGCCCAAGTGTGATAGTAAGTAGCAAATATCAAGGCAAATAATCCTTCCATGCTGAGTGGATCATCATAAGAATGCAGGTTGTTTTTCCAGTTAAATAGATCTGACGTGGAAGTGGGGAATGGACTCAAACCATTCTCATTGGTTTCCCATTAACATTTAATCCCCCAAATATGTATTGTCATTTGGATATTGCCCTGTTGGCAAGCCAGGCTGCAAACCAACACTGAAAGGGGGACCCTGATGGGTGTGCAGGGGGAGACTATTCCTAAGCTTCCCTCTGAGGGGTCCCTGGTTTAGGGTCCTTTGTTCCCTATTGCGGTGGCTTTGTTCCATCTTGGGTGACAGGAACAGATGGAGGAGCTGGCATTAGAGCAGGAACTTCTGTCCCATTTTCTGCTTCCCTGGGTGGGTGTTTGTTATCATATCAATAATAATTTTTGTATTACCCCTTTGTCAGAATCAGGGAGGATAGATCGAATCTTCACGGCCTGTTGCACCATAACTTACATGACTTCTGGGCAGATTCATTTGATGCAAATCTTGTACATAGGGCATTTCATCCCATTTCATTTCCTTCTTACAAAATAGTTCTAATTGCAAAGTAGTATTATAATTTCATTTCAATAAATTTCATTTGTTGGCTACTTCTCTGTCACTCAATGCATATTGCAGCCAACCCACATTACAAAAGACTATCTTTTTCTTTTTCATAGACTCATAACTAAAAGTATACCAATTTTGGAGTAAGCATCCCAAAGGGCTACAGTCTGGAATCAGCATTTCCCATGGTACAAACAAGACAACACACAATAACACACAAAGACAATTAAGGACCTGTGAGAGGAAGCAAAATCAAATAAGGGTAGTTATACAACTTTTTCCATTTTGTAAAATGGAAAATGTAAAAACAGCCTATCTGAAAAATTCCCTGAGAGGACCAAAAGCAAAATGAGAGGAAAACACAGTTGATGGTGTGTGCACTAGAAACTCACCCTTGAGCTGCAGAATTCCTCCTAGTGGCCAGAGATTTCTCTGCTCCAGTGGTGACTCGAGCTTGAAGGCAGCCAACCTGGTCAGGTTGTCAACCAGGTCAGACAGTCAAGAGAACTCCCTTGGACTCAGTCTGTGGTCCAAGCAGCCACAGGGAATCCCCCAAGTGACCCCATCACTCAGGGCCTTCCTGCCACATGAAATTGTTACCAAATCCTAAAATCAGATTCATGTGTTTGATGTGCAATAACCAGTCTCTGAATCACTGGGTTTGAAGCAGAGAAAGCTTTATTATTAGAAGGGCAGCCCAATGAGAAGGCAGGGAATTGGTCACAAATCTTGCCTTGATTTCATGAAATCTGACATCAGGGGAGTTAGCGAGTTCCTTTGGAGGCTGCCCCCTTGTGTCCTCCACAGGTCTCTGCATTTGGCCCCAAACATTCCTAAATGGTAGAGAGACACTGTGACTTTTCCCAGTGTGCTTGGCTGCAGAGTCAGAGAAGCTAGCTCATGTGTACTTTGCTTCCCACCAAACGCCTGCCCTCCAGTTTTCAGAACCTCTAGTCCATCTGATTGTTTTTAACATTTATTTATTTTTGAGAGACAGAGAGACAAAGCACAAGCAGGAGAGGGGCAGAGAGAAAGGGAAACACAGAATCCAAAGCAGGCTCCAGGCTCTGAGCTGTCAGCACAGAGCCCAACGCGGGGCTCCAACCCATGAACCATGAGATCATAACCTGAGCTGAAGTTGGATGCTTAACCAACTGAGCCACCCAGGCACCTCTCTAGTCCATTTGCAATAGAGTTTTTGCCAGCTCAGCAGGATGTGTTTCCTTAGCTAGGGGTTATCAGTACTGCTTTACTGAAGTAGTGATAGGAAAATTATTTCAGTGAGACCCCTTGGGACCAACCCTGTGCCAGGTAATACTCAAGGCACCTGTGGGAGTGAGGTCACTAGGTGTCTCTCTCATCAAGAATTTCCTGGCTGTTCTCAGGTTGGAAAGGCTGAAAATTTCCTATGAGATCTGGCTAGAGGAGCAGGCAACTTCCTTTTGCAGTGGGTTGGGCATCCGTGTGAGATTCATAGAAGTCCCCACCAGAGACCCTGTCCATACCCACAAGGCTGGCACTGGGAAATGAATTAGGGTGCTTGGATGCTGAGTAATAGCACTTTAAGTGTGCTCAGTTGGTTCCCACCCACTTGCCCCCAGGCATCAGGCCTAGTTGATCCGTTACATAGAACCTACTATAGCTTACCATGCTACCTTCCTGGGGCAGTGTTTGTACCAATCCAGTGATGAAGAAGTTTGAATGTCATTTATAGTTGGACCCCACTGGACTGTCCTGTTCTTATTGGACTAAACATTTCTTCAACAATCAACTCCAAGTTGACACCCATCCTGTGAAAAACCCTGTTCAGACCCACAATGGCACCAGATCTGGCACCAGAGTCATTAGCTACATTGTTTTGGATTAGTATGGACCTTTTGCCCAGTGGGTACCCTGATGGACCCTACATTTAGCCCAAATTGACATACCTGACACTTACCTGGGGGTCGAGCCTTGAAAGCTTGGCTTTTGCTTTGGATTGGCCAATGTATGTGCACTTTGCTCCCCAAGCACTTTTGGCCTTTAGACTTTTCAGACATCTAGGCCTTAAGTAGAATTCTCCACAAAGCAGACATTCTTCCTGGATCTAGGGATTCCATGCACTGTGCTATGGTGGGGGGATGGAAACATTCCTTTGATTTAGACCCTTGTAACTCTGTGCACCTGGTGGGATAATCAGGGCCTCTGGGGGAGTTAAGTCTCCCAGAAGTCTTATAATTATAAGTGGATAATCTGGCCATACTTGGGATGGTAAGGCTAAGCAGTTCCATGAGATCCAACTTCAGGGAATAGGAGTGTTTGGGAGCAAAGTGGACATTGACATCACTGTGAGTCTCCCAAAAGTCCTCAAAAGGGGCTAGGCTTCTCCTCAGACCTGAAGACCCAACCCAGGGTGCCTGAACGCAGAGTCACTGAGGCTCAGGCATTGGCAGTCCACTCCTGGGAATCTGCCACAGGCATCTTGCCCAGTTTTCCTATTGGAATGAGCCTGCCCTCATCTACCAGGACATCTTCCTGGAGCAGCCTTTCCCTGCAATGTGCCATTGATAAAAAAAGTTTGAATCATGATTATTCATGTTAGAAATCAATGGACCTTGCAGTCTTTATGCAGTCTAGGAGACTATGATCATAATTTCCTGGTGTCTCCTATCCCACTAGGTTCTGGTGACCCTGAAAAGGCATCTGAGGTCCCAAGAGATCTGGTGTCAAGGGAATTAGCTACATTGTTTTAGAGCAGGATGACCTCTGGTAGCCCCTTGTGTCCCCCTCAAGTCCACACTTTTGGCCTTCAATATCTTTACATGTTTCTCTGGGGAACTGTGCTGGGGAGCCTGGCTGCAGGGTGAGAAGGGCCAGTGTATACTCACTTTCCACCCTCTGTACTTCCTGTCCTCAGATTTCTGGGACCCCCTAGTGACATGGAAATAGGCCTATTCCATCTCAGCTGGATACCTTCCTGTAGCTAGGGATTACAGCACTATACTCCTGAAGTAGAGAGAGAAAAGATGTTTGAATGAGACTCCTGGGACCCTGTGCCAGGGGATACTCAGGACACCTGTGAGCATGAGGTCCCCCAGGTGTCTCTCATCAGTGAATTTCCCATTTTGGCCTATTATGCAGGTCCTGGACTTGTTTACTCTGCCATTTTCCTGGGGCAGTGTTTCTGTGCACTGATCCATTGATGAAGAGACTTGAATGGTGGTTACCCTCACAACCCATAGAGTCCTTCATGTCCTTATTGAACTAAGGACTTGTTTGGCTATCATGATTCCAAGCTGTCTCCCACTCTACATAGCCTTGATCATGCCTGGGATGGCTATCAAGATCCTTCGAAATCTGCCTCTGTGATTCCATGAGATCCTGCATCAGCATAACCATTCTGTTTTGGAGCATGATGGGCACTTTGGGCCCCATTTGTACCCACCAGTCCCTGCCTGTGGCCCAAACTATGCCTACATGGGGCCCTGATGTGGAGGCTAAGACATGGAGCTTGGCTTTCATTTCTGACTGGCCTATGCATGGGCACATCATTCCCTGTGTATTTCCTACCCTCAGGTCTCCCAGATTCTAGACCTGAACTGTAAGGCCATCCTCCTGAAGCTAGGGGTTCTTTGCTGCACTACAGATGTGGGGAAGGAAATATCATTGAGTTTGACCCCTTGTGGCCTTGTGCTGCTAGGATACTCAGTGCCATTTTTAGAGTCAGGTCTCCCAGGTGTGTCATCAGTGTACTTCCCAGCTGTGCCCCTCATGCAAGCATCAGGTCCTCTTGGCCTGTTGGAATGTGCCTGCCCTCACTGTCCAGGATATCTTCCTGGGGCCTCCTTTCCCACACTGTGCCATTGATGAAAAAATTTGAATGGTGGCTACTGTCAAACCCCATATGGGTGTGCTGTCTTTATGGGGACTGAGCACCCACCTGGCAATCATTATTCTCTGGTGTTTTTCATTCTTCAGCACTTTGGTGAAGCATGCAATGGCATCCAAGATCCCAGGTGATCTGGCATCAGGAAAATTGGCTATCTTGTTTTGGAGCAGAATGGCCACTGGCAAACACATGTACACTGCACAAGTCTGAACTTGTGGTAGGGACTCTCCCAAGAGAGCTTTGACCAGGGAATGATGACAGGGAGCCTGGCTTCAGGGTTGGAGAGGCCAGCATATGCTCCCTGCCTGCCTCCTGCCCTCAGGTTTCCAGGACCTCTAGTCCTGTGGAAGTAGGAGTCACCTCAGCCCAGCAGGACATTTTCCTGTAGCTAGGGTTACCTTCACTGCATTCCTGAAGCAGAGGAGGGATATTTCAGTGAGACCCCTTGGAGCTCTGTGCCAGGGCATACTTTCAGCATCCGTGGGCATCAGATCCCTTAGGTGACTTTCATCAGTGAACTTCCTGGTTGTGCTGGGAGTTCCCATGAGACCTAGCTTCAGGATAACAGGCAACTTGGGTTTGCAGTGGGGTGAAACTTGTCAGCCCTGTGAGTTCCCCAGAAGTCCCCACAGAGGGTCCTGTCCACCCTCACAAATCCAGGACCCAGAAACTGATCCCAGGGTGCTTACATACTGAATTGGCTCATGCATAAACAGTTCAGTCCTGCACACCTGTCCCCAGGCGTCAGTCCCACACCCACTATTGGCTAGGCTCTGCTCTTGCTTACAACATCATTTTCCTAGAGCATCATTTTTACTCAATGATCCAGTGTCGAAAAGGTTTGAATAGTTGTTACCATCATAGCCCATATGGTCCTCTGTCCTTACTGGACTACGGGCCTCTCTGACAATCATGATTTCAAGTTTTCTCCCATCTCTTATAGCCCTGGTCAGGCCTGGAATGCCCATCATGATCCCAAGAGATCTGGCATCAGAGGAATTAGCTGCTTTGTTTTGGAGCTGGATAGAACCTTTTGGCCCCATGTGTTGCCAAAGTCCCCATTTATATTTCCATGTCCCTGATTCATGGGCCAAACCCAGGATCCTGGCTGCACCTTCAGACTGTTCAATGTATGCACATCGCTGCCTGTGCACATCCTACCCTCAGGCACCCTGGACTTCTAGGCTGGTGTGTACAGGAGCTGCCCCCAACCCAGCACGCTACCTTTCTGGAGTGAGGGGTTACTTACTTGCACTATACTTGCAATGCAGTGAGGGAAAGTTCATCTGCTGCTATGAAGACTGGTGTAATAATTCCTCTAAAAGTTAAACATGGAATAACCACATGTGCCAACAGCTTCACTCGTAGGTATATACTCAGAAGAATTAAAAATAAGAACTCGGGGCGCCTGGGTGGCGCAGTCGGTTAAGCGTCCGACTTCAGCCAGGTCACGATCTCGCGGTCCGTGAGTTTGAGCCCCGCGTCGGGCTCTGGGCTGATGGCTCAGAGCCTGGAGCCTGTTTCCAATTCTGTGTCTCCCTCTCTCTCTGCCCCTCCCCTGTTCATGCTCTGTCTCTCTCTGTCCCAAAAATAAATAAACGTTGAAAAAAAAATTAAAAAAAAAAGAACTCAAGTGAGATATTTATACACCAGTGTTCATAACAGCAGTATTCACAGTAGCTAAAACCAACCCCAGTGTCCATTAACAGAAGAATGGATAAATAAAATTGGTATATATAGAAACAATGGAATATCATTCATCTGTGAAAAGAAATGAAGTTCTGTTATATGCTACAACATGGATGAACCTGAATATGTTATGCTAAGTAATTATCTAGAAATAAAAGGACAAATAGTATATGATTCTACTTACACAAAATATCTAGAATTCACAAATTCATAGAGACAAAAAAATAAATTAGAGGTTACCTGGGGCTTGGTAGGCAATCAACAGGGAGTTATTGCTTAATGGGTACAGAGTTTCTTATGGGGTAGTGAAAATGCTTTTATGCTTTTAAGTAGTGCTGATGGCTGCACATTATTACTATAATTAATGCCACTAAATTTTACATTTATATATGGCAAAATGGCTATTTTTGCTATGGACTGAATTTTGCCCCCCCCATTCATATTGAAATTATAACCCCCAATGTGATGGAATTTTGGAGGTAGCTTTTGGGAGGTTTAGACCAGGGAATGAGGCTGGGACCCTCAAGATGGGATTAGTGCCTTATAGGAAGAGACCAGAGAGTTTGTTTCTTGTCCCCTTTTCTGCCATGTGAGGACACAGTGAGAAGGCAGCTGTTTGAAAGCCAGGAAGAGAAACATCACCGAGAACCAATTCTTCCAGCACCTGGATCACGGACTTCTCAGCCTCCAGAACTGTGAGAAATAAATGTGTGTTGTTTAAGCCATTCAGTCTGTGGTATTTTGTTATAGCAACCTGAGCTAAGACATTTTGTGTTATATATATTTTACAAGAACAAAATCTATTTTATTCCTAAATACAAGCAGCAAAGAAAGGAATTAAGTAACAAAGATAATATTATTTACAGTGAAATTAAAATATATAAACCACTTAGGATTAACTTTAAAAAACGGCACAGTAACAGGTGGAAGTTACTCTGTGCTCAGCAGTCTTCAGATACTGCGCACACACCCTACAGGTTTCTTCCCATAACACCTGTACATTCCACATTTTCCAAAGATCTAACTGCCACAAGGGACTGAAGCTCTAAAGCTTGTTTGCCTCACATTTTACATGGGGGAATAATAAAAGACTTGGGTGAAAAAGCTAATAGTCATTATTTCTGAACAAGAGGAGTAATATTTATCTTCTTTTTCATGTTTTCTTCTACTCAAACTAACTGAAAGGAATCTGTTCAAAGCACCTACCCCCAGCCACACTTACAAACAAAAGTCACAGGTGTCTGCACTTGGCCTTAACTTTGTTTTTCTAGGTTATGGTGCCCTACATTCTCAGAAAGAAGACTCCAACTACAAAACACTCTTCTCTAGCTTGACCACAACCCATCTCTAGCTTGACCACAACCCACATTCTGGAGGAGCCCCAGACAGAGCCCCTCCAGAAACCTGACACCTCCTGCTCCACCTGGCCAAGAGTCAGCCCCCTCCCCACACTCTGCCATGAGCACAGCTTGGACATCCTTCAAAACCCCTTAAAAAGCCCAACCTGACTCAGGGCTGACATTTTTCTTGACGTCTGGCCCCTCTCTTCCCTTGGAAAGTGAATTAACTCTGTCCTGCTTGGTGTCCTCCACTCTGTACAATTCTTTGTTGTCCATGGCATCAGTCACCCTAATATTAACATGAGGATATATTATGTTTTTCAAAATTAGAGACAAATGATATTGGTTGCTAAATATATGTTTAGAATTTATTCTTTTCTCTAAATTCCCACTTGATCCCTATTCAGATCTTCATGACTTCCTGCAGGAGCATCCAGGAGGTTCCCCATCAACTGGTCTTTCTATATGCCATAGTTTCTCCTGCATCATGTGTCTACCTACAGCTCCTCCTTCTGCCCTTCTGCCCCTCCGAGGGACCCTCGTGGTCCCTGTTGTTGTTTCCAGGACACCTCCCTCCCTCAGTCAGTGCTGTCAACACTGCCTCCCAGAGACCACATCCTGTCACTGCCCTGTAATGTCCTGTCTTGGTAAATACTTTGGGCTCTCTAAACCCCTCCCTTACAGTGTAGAACTGGGGCAGTGCCTCTCCGTTTAGTCTTTTCCACTGTGCCCACTCAGAAGCCCTTAGCCTGCTTCAGGGGGCAGCAGCATGCTATTATGGTTGCAAGCAGTAGCTCAGCTTTTGACCGCCTGTGCCAGTGCTGAGAGGTGCTGTGCAAGTCCTCAACTCTTGAAACCTCACTTTTCTCATCTATAAAATGGAGAAATTAATGTCTAGGTCATAAGAATGGATGACAATAAAATAAAGCATTCTGTGTAATTCAGTGAGTATAGTATGCCTGGTCTACATTAAACACAATAATTTTAAAGCAACTTGAATCAAACAAGATTTTAGATCAGATAAACCTGGGTTCAAGACTCCACACAGCTGTTAGTCATACATCCCCAAGCCAGTTTCTTAACTTCTTAGATCTCAATTTCTTCACTGAAAAATGAGTGTAAATATGATAATCCATTTATTCTTTTATTCATATAAATAACACCAGATTGTGTGATACCATACATGAGGCACTGAGCTAAAAGTCAGGAATGCAACAAGAAAGAAGCACTCCCATCACTGGGAACACATAGCCACATAAAACACAGACAGCAGAATCACAGTCCTGGCTGAATACTGGAGTCCCCTTAGCAGGTTAAAAAAAAAAAAAATCCCAATGCTGGGCTCTGCTCAGGGCTTGAGGTGTGGCTTAAGTACGGATTCAGAGTTTCCCCAGAGACCTGAATGAGCAGCACACATGGACAACTACTGCTTTAGAGTCATTCTCAGAGAATTCCTTCACACCTAATTTGTTACAGAACATTTCCCTAAGAGATTGTTTGATATACTGTGGACACAGAGGTGGGGTAGTCTCTAATCTTGGGATCGGGTGCCCCAATTCCCACACACTTTATATCAGCTCAAAATGAGTCACAAGTACCAGTGGAGGTCTGGTGAGTGGGTTGGCTCCAATCTTATCTATTTATAACTGATAACAAGAAAAAACCTTCCCCAGAGCTGGGAATCTGTTGCCCCCTCACTAGGCTTACAGCTGCTCCCAGACAGCCCCTTCCAGCTGGCCACCTGGGCCTTGTTAACTAAGCAAACCTGGGCTCCTCTGCCATGAAATGCAAAACTCTTTTTTATAATGCCTGTAAGTAAATGAGATCAAGTGACAGGATACTGAAAAATAGGAATCAGCAGCTTTCTCACTGCTAGGCCATCAGCCCTTTCCCTCCCTGGAGCTGACTTTAGGTCTTAAGCAAACAGCTAGTGGGACATTCCATCCATATTTCTAGACTCTCAATCCTGTCTTGCTGTCAAGACATTTCCTTTCCTTTCCCTGCATTTTCCTTTTATAAAGTTTATATCTTCAAAACCTTATTTGACATAGAAAATATCATGATGTCTGAGATTTGCTTTAAAAAAATTCCAGAAAAAAATATATGTTTGGGAGAAATAATAAGATTGGCAAAAATTGATACTTAATCGATAAACCCCAGTTTATTGAATCCTTATTATCCTGGCTTTTGTGTATGTTGAAAAATGTCCACAATACAGGGGTACCTGGGTGGCTCAGTTGGTTAAGCTTGGTTTTGGCTCAGGTCATGACCTCACGGTTCATGAGTTTGAACCCCAAGTTGGGCTCTGCGCTGACAGTGCAGAGCCTGCTTGGGATTCTCTCTCTCCCTCTCTCTCTCTGACCTTCCCTCTGCTCTCTCTCTCTCTCTCAAAATAAATAAACTTAAAAAAAAAAGAATCAGATTGTAAATTTAAAAATAATGTCCACAATACAAAATTCAACAGAAGAAACTGGGGGGGGGGGATTAGATTTTAGATATTAGTCTTAGATCTTTAATGTTATCAGAAAGGCTTGGATTCGATATCCTGCAAAGTGAACAGTTTTAAATCTTCTTATTCAAAGAAATATAATCCTTTAGCTTATACATGGTTTTACTTTAGCACAACCCATTTGCTCAAATAAAAGTTTCTCCTGATTTGAAGTCATAAAACATACTTACTTTCTCCAGCATGGAGCCTGATGCAGGGCTCCAACCCACGAACCGAGAGATCATGACCTGAGCCGAAACCAAGAGTTAGATGCTCAACCTACTGAGCCATCCAGGTGCCCCTTTTATATATAACTAAATTATGCACTTCACAAGTAATAACCCTTAAATTTAAAAATGTATTTGTCATGACTCCAGTTACAGATGTTTCCATGAAAGTGTGAGGTATCATCTTCCATATGGTTTGCCTAGCCAGGTCTGCTGGTCTTGACCTGGTCTTGGCAGCTCACAGACCCAGTCCCTGGGAGGCCCCATGGCAGCCAGGCTCACCAATTCCCTATTGGTTTATGTAACAGCCTCTTTAATAAACCTCATATTAAATGTTTAAAAAATTAAATAAGTATCAAAGACTATTTCATCCTCAGAGGAAGCATGCTATTTTTAGAAAACAGTTTTTATATTAAAATCACAGAACAATTTGCCCCAGAGTTGCAAGGTATCCTCCTCAGTGCTGATAAAAGGGCCTCTGGTCCTTATTTTGGCAATCACTCCCTTCTTGGATTCAGAGCTTAATGGGGGGGGGGGTCACCTCTATACTCAGTAGTCTTCACATACTGGGCACACTGTAGGCCCCTTCTTATAAAATCTGTACATTTCATATTTTTCAAAGATCTAACTGCCACAACAGACTTAGATTCTAAGCTTCTTGTTGCCTCTCCCTTTACATGGGGGATAATAATAACGCTTCCCCAGGGGCATGCTGTATCATATTCACCACCATGCTGGGCACAGAGAAATGAATCAGTCTGTTAAAGTATTGATACATCCTCAGAAAATAGGGGTTGAAATGTCTCTCTTTATATTCATGTTTCTCAGTCAAGACTTTTGGGACCCACACTTGCTGGTTATGTCCCATACAATGGATCCCTTCTCTAGCTGGGCCCTCACCACCAGTACAAGGAGTATGCAATATAAAATTTCCATTTTCCTGTGAAAAGGTTTTGTTCATGTTGGATTTTAATTTTTGTTTGTTTGTTTGTTTTTGTTGTTGTTTTGGTGAGGGAAAGGCTTGTTGCCTTAGCCACAAATGTTTTACATCAGGGGTGGACCACTCCTGCAGCTGTCAACACTGTTAACACTACTGGGGAGAGAATTAGTCCAAGTGTCCGGCCCCTACCCCCCACCCCACCAGATCTCATTGAGGGAACAGTCCTGGAGGCTCCGCATGGGCCCTGCCTGTCACAGCAGGTCATTGCCTAATGTGCCTCCACAGCAGAACCCAGAGATCTCACTGTTGTTTCTCATGGCCTAGGCAGAGGATAGGAAATACCCGTATCTTCTTTACTTATCCACCTTTATGTCCTAGTGCAGTTGTTACAAGAGCTGGAGTAAAGACACCTTCAAGTACAAAACCCAGTCATATTTGACCTCCTTGGAAGTTGGCCTTCAGTGTATGGATGAGAGGAGACTCTCACAGCAGACGTGTCAGTGGGAAAATGGTCCGGAGCCACCCTGTTAGGTAAGGACACAGATCATCCAGATCTGAGAGCCAAGAGGGGCATTTAAAAGCCTCCAGCATAAACTGCAATGCATGCACATTTGTTCCTTCTCATTAAGGGACATGTACACTTCTTTGGTCTCAAAATCTTTCTAAGTCATGACAACATTAATTAAAATCTACAAGTTATAAAACATGGCATAATATTTATTACACATTAAATATTGTATAGACTTATGTTTATATATGATTGCATTACGTTTTGAACATATGTAAATTTCTACTTATACTTTTAATATTTTAAACTTCAATAATTTCCTTTAAATATTCTAGGCTTCTGTTTTTTACCAGTTTGGCATTACAGATCATCCACTTGGGAAACAACAGTAAGAAGCATTTTATTTATAGTCTCTTACTTTTTATTGCCTATTTGTTTCTTAACCATTATCAGTCTCATATTTTCGGTGTTTTTAAAAGGTTATCAAAGAGAGAAACATAAAGGTAACAGAGAAGAAATCAACAATGCTACAGTCCAAAAGCTCCTGCAGAAAACACTCAACTGGACCCTGAATAATTTTGGGGAGGTGAATGCAAGCGCCAATGGCTGGAGGCCCCAGAATTCACGTCCCTACTTTCCGGATCTCCAACAGCGTAAGTTGCAAGTCGCGAAGGCGCCCACATTACCTTTGTGGTCATCTCAGTCGGTGGTCTGCAGATTTAGGATCTGAGAAAAACCTGGAATAAATTTAGCATAAAATGAAAAATCCAACAAAGCACATTTTATCATCTTCAAATGATGATACACTATAAAGTGAAAACTATTTCCTAGTGAGGTGTTCTTTTGCTCTGAAAAGTTTTACTATTTTATTGGTAAAACTTTCCATCTGCTCAGGTCCAGAGAACTGCGATTTAAATATATTCAAAACAACCTCCCAACCCAAGATAATAGGGGACCCTTGCTTGGCTTATTGCAGACTGGCAGCCTCCAGACCCCACATCCCGGGGGCGTGGAGGCTGGGGGCGGGGGTAGGCAGTCTTTCTGGCGGGAGGGCTGGAGGTGAGAGGGTTTTCTACAGTCCTCTCTCGGTGGGTGGTCCCCTCCCGGGAGGCCTGTCTTTAATCACTGTCCAGGCAGGTCACAGCCTGACTTTAACATGTGAAAGGAATGAAGAGAGAGAATCCTACTTGCTGGGGGCAGGGATTCTCGTCGGGTCCTCGGACTGGTTTCTGACCCTCCGGTACCCCTGGCAGTTTGCTTTTAATCCTTAACTTAACAAGTAGGGTTTGCCTGAGCAAACACACTTAGCAGGGAGTTAAATTTTATTGCCTTTCCGGGGTGATCTCGTGAAGCCCTCTTCGGGCTTGTCTAACGCGGAAAGCCGAGCGGCAGGCTGAGGCTGACAGCCAGGCGACTCCCCCACAGGTGAGCCCCAGCTGCTGCGCTGCTGCAGTAACGGCGGCACCTGCGTGCTGGGCAGCTTCTGCGTGTGCCCCGCCCACTTCACCGGCCGTTACTGCGAGCACGACCAGAGGCACAGGTGAGCGCGTCACTGAGCGGGCTGCTAGGTGGGTGGGGCGGGGATAATGGGGCGGGGGCCCTGGAGCGGGCACTGGGGCAACCCGCGGGGCGGCGCGTGGCGGAGGGGAGCAGGCTCTGGGGGCTCGCAGGTGGAGTGTGGGGGAGGGGAGCGGGGAGTGGATGGGAGCGGCCGCGGGGCCTGTGCGGGGTGGGGCGTGGATGGGCGTGGGAGAAGGGAGCGCATGCGCGTAGGCAAGGCTAACTCCACCTTGCGGCCTCCCTAGCGAATGCGGCTCGGTGAAGCATGGAGCCTGGACCTTCCTCGGCTGCCGCCTTTGCAGGTGTGTTTTCGCAGCCCTGCACTGCCTCCCCCGCCAGACACCCGGCAGCTGCGGTAAGAGTACCCGCCTTCTATTAGCACAGTCCACACACGCAGGTGGTTGCTCCTTTGTACCTATCTATCCTCAGAGATCTAGCTGTGCCAGGCGACACAGAAATGAGCAAAAATGCATCACTTAGGAAAGTCACATTCGTCGTGAATCACATATAATCATTCTGTGATTATCAGCATATCATTATTATTATTTAAATTTTTATTCCTAAATTTACTATGTCCCGATTGCTGGGTTTAAAAGTGATTTCCAGTGTTCTTCAAGTATCCTTTCAGTGAGCCTACTTTGGGGAGCACACAAGCTGGTAAACCAAGCCAAGCCTGGCAGACAGATTACCGGACTGATTTACCGGACTAAATCTCCAGTGACTTCCTTAAACCACACCAACACCATCTTCTCCAGTGTGAAATGAGGAGGGCATTGGAGCAGGACAGGAACAGGGATGAATGGCTACACGCCACCCTTTAGGGCCTACCAGGTAGTGCTCCCAGGGAAAGAAGGTGTTCAGGCTTGCCACACATATTAAAAGCCAGCATGGTGTGGAGAACACATGGGGTGAACGCTCATTTGTGAGGATTCTGAGCAGGGAGCAAACTTCGTGCAAATGTTTCACTTTTAAAACGCAGTACAAAACATGAAATTTCCTGGGTCAGAAAACAGATGTAACACTCTGCTATGACCCCAAGGGCACAGTTAAAGAAGGTACAGCATTTCAATCCCACATCCTGCACCCTCTCCCCTCTTCAGCATGCTCTGACCGGACTTCACTGAGGAGCAGTTAATGAAGGCACAGCCCTCAGCCCTCTTCAGTCAATCCTGGTGGCCTTGGCTGTGAGAAGTCAAAACTCCTAAGTCCCCTTTTATGCTCCTCCTTTGTCCTTCTTCTTGTCCTTCTTTGTCCTTGCTCCTGGGCAAATCCCACAGTTGAAGGGCACACTTAATGATATCATAGCCCTTCAACCCCACTTCCCACCCTTTTGTCCACTGTCAGGACTTGCAGTGGAGGAGCAGCAGTAAGTGAGGATAAGAACCCTCCAAACCAAGTTCTTGCCCCTGCCTTCTTGGTGGGGCCAGTAGTGGAGGAGCACACTGAATGAATGCTCAGCTTTCAACCCACATTCCTATACCTTTCTCCCTCTTCTGCAGCCTTGGGTAGGATTACCTGTCAAAGATGCTTAGTGAAGGAACAACCCATCAACCCCACTTCCTGCCCTGCCCTTCTCATCCAGCTGTGCATGGTGTGGGTGGTGCCAGTAGGGAGACTGTGATTATAGTACAGTATTGGAAAACGTTGTATCTTTCCCTCCCTCTGTCATGCCCATCACATTTCCCAAAGCACCCCCTCTCCTACTGGGCTGTTTGCTGACCTGTGATTCACTAGCTGTTCCTTCTGTGCTCCAGAGAAAGGACACACAAATTAGGGAACAGATATTGATATTGCAGGTGGAACCTGTGTAGTCCTACAAGTGAAGTCATTTCCCACGTGCCACTGGCACTCCCAGCAGTAATGTGGGGAAGGGATTAGCTGTGATCATTTCCCAGTCTCCTATGCAAAGCCAGCTTGGTTTCAGAAGCAGCAGGGCAAAGACTAGGTCCCAGGCTCTCTGCTTACTATTTTGTATCTTTGGAAACATCCAAGGCTGGGAATGCTGTCTGCCAAGGACAGTGAAAATGGCTCCAAAATGTGGTTTCTGCTCATGAATGTTGAATGAAATAGTCATGTTTCAGAGTGAATTGTCAGGTGCAGAAAGCACAGTAACACTTTTGGACTCTTTGGCCTGTTGATTCTTCTTCATAGCAGATGACTGTGGTGGCTGTGCTGACAGTGGTTATGATAGGAGGGATGATGATGATGGCTGTTTTTGTTAGCACTTGGTATATTTCAGGCACTTCGTACACTTCATCCCATCCGATTCTCTTAGGCCCATGGAATAGGTATTATTATACTTTTTTATATTTGAGGAAACTGAGACTTAGAGGAATTAACTCCTACAGCAAATAAACAGGGTCTGATATTTATTTCTTAAGAGATAATCATGAGAGGCTAGTTGGTATAAAAATATATATACATATAAAATAAAATATATAAATATATAAAATACATGTGATATATAAATATATACAATATAATATGGTATATGTATATATACATATATAATATATATAATATATAATATGGTATATATAATATAGTATGGTATATAAATATATATAAATATAAAGTAAGATATATTTTATAACGATTATTTAAAAATATTGTAAAGAAACATACCATAGCATATTGATATAATAATAATTAACATTATTCTGTGAATAATAACTAATATGAATCTATGACTAAAATTGCTACCATTTATGGAGTACGTAAGGACATCCCTGAAATTTGTCATATACTTTTTTTAAAATTGAGATATAATTCGCATATAACATTACATTAGTTTCAGGTGTACAAGATGATGATTGAAAATTTGTGTATATTGTGAAATGTTCACCACACTAAGTCTACTTAATATCCATCACCCTCCATAGTTAAAATTTTTTCTTGTGATGAGAACTTTTAAGATCTACTCTCTTAACAACTTTCAAATGTACAATATGGTTTTATTAACTATAGTCACCATGCTGTACATTACAATCCCATTGGTTATTTGTTTTCCAAATGGAAATTTGTACCTTCTGACCTTTGATCTTCACCCATTTGCCCACCTACCAACCCTCGCCTTTGGTACCCACCAAACTGTTCTTGTAGCTATGTTCCATTTTTGTTTTTGTTTTTGTTTTTTTTAAAGATTCTACATATAAGTGAGAGCATATGGTATTTGTCTTTCTCAGTTTGATTAATTTAGCATAATGTCCTCAAGGTCCATCTATGTTGTGACACATGGCAAGATTTCCTTCTTTTATGTGGCTGAAAAATATTCCACTGTTGTGTGTTTGTGTTTTATATATAAATATACATATTTTGGGGCACCTGGGTGGCACAGTCGGTTAAGCGTCCGACTTCAGCCAGGTCACGATCTCGCAGTCCGTGAGTTGGAGCCCCGCGTCAGGCTCTGGGCTGATGGCTCAGAGCCTGGAGCCTGTTTCCGATTCTGTGTCTCCCTCTCTGTCTGCCCCTCCCCCCGTTCATGCTCTGTCTCTCTCTGTCCCAAAAATAAATAAATGTTGAAAAAAAAATTTTAAATATACATATTTTACCCACATTTATATCATATTTATATTATATTTATACATATTTATATCATATATTTATCCATTCATCCATCAATGTACACTTAGGTTGCTTCCATATTTTGGCTTCCATATTATTATAAATAATATGCAATGAATATGGAGGTGCATATATATTTTTAAGTTAGTATGATTGTTTCCTTTGGATAAAGACCCAGAAGTGGAATTGCTGGATCATATGACATTTCTTTTTTTAATTTTTTAATTTTTTATTTTTTAAATTTACATCCAAATTAGTTACCATATAGTGCAACAATTATTTCAGGGGTAGATTCCTTAATGCCCCTTACCCATTTAGCCCATCCCCCCTCCCACAACCCCTCCAGTAACCCTCAGTTTGTTCTCCATATTTATGAGTCTCTTCTGTTTTGTCCCCCTCCCTGTTTTTATATTATTTTTGTTTCCCTTCCCTTACGTTCATCTGTTTTGTCTCTTAAAGTCCTCATATGAGCGAAGGCATATGATTTTTGTCTTTCTCTGACTGACTAATTTCATTTAGCATAATACCCTCCAGTTCCATCCATGTAGTTGCAAATGGCAAGATTTCATTCTTTTTGATTGCTGAGTAATACTCCATTGTATATATATACCACATCTTCTTTATCCATTCATCCATCGATGGACATTTGAGCTCTTTCCATACTTTAGCTATTGTTGATAGTGCTGCTAGAAACATGGGGGTGCATGTGCCCCTTCGAAACAGCACACCTGTATCCCGTGGATAAATGCCTAGTAGTGCAATTGCTAGGTCATAGGGTAGTTCTATTTTTAGTTTTTTGAGGAACTTCCATACTGTTTTCCAGAGTGGCTGCACCAGCTTGCATTCCCATCTTTTTTAAATTTTTTGAAGAACCTCCATACTGGTTTCCATAGTGGCCACACCAATTTACATTCCCACCAACAGTGCACAAGCGTTCAGGATGTGAATCCTAACTATTGTGCCATTTCTATACTCATCCTATAAGAATAATTATCAATATAAACTAAAGAAATATTTTTGATAGTGTTATTTAGAATACTGAAAATATGACCATATTCTAAATTTAACAGCAGAGTAATAGGTAAATAAATCCTGTAATGGGATGTTATGAGGATTGTGAAAAACATATGGAAGATAGAATAAAAAATTATGTTTATAATATAATGAGGTGAAAGGATACATCTCGATGCAGGAATCACAAACAGAAAATAACACACTATAAAATCATGGCCTTGTGGCACCTGCAGGCTACCTGAAAGCCACAGGGTCTCTAAGGGGCCTTCTTGCTCAATCCTGTCTGGGTCCAAGAATGACAGGCTGTCTTAATCCCAAATATAATGCCTTTCCAAGGGCATTCTGATTCAGAAGAGCTCTATTTGTTTCTCAGTTTTTATATAAAATGAGGATAACCTGCCCTCTACCCTCACATACATGTTGAAGGATAAATTTTATGCAAAATAATCTTGTCTGTGGTGTGAGCTATTTTCTGTTCCATGATCTAAAATAATGCTTTGTGAATAATAATTCTAAATAAATATTGAATGGATGACCTTTGACCAATTAGTTCCAAATACAGCTCGAAAGAAGAAACACCATAAAAGCCATTACCTATTATTATATTGCAATTAAAAGAAACCATTTGTAGGGTTCTATCATTGCAGGGTTCTATCAATTGTTCTATCAATTGCAGGGTTCTATCAATCTATCAAAATGATAGGGTTCTATCAATTACCTACATTGCAGGTAACTATCATTATTTCTACTATTTTCTCCATTTACATCTGTTAATTTTGCATTTAAAGAGACAGTGTGGGGGCGCCTGGGTGGCGCAGTCGGTTAAGCATCCGACTTCAGCCAGGTCACGATCTCGCGGTCTGGGAGTTCGAGCCCCGCGTCAGGCTCTGGGCTGATGGCTCGGAGCCTGGAGCCTGTTTCCGATTCTGTGTCTCCCTCTCTCTCTGCCCCTCCCCCATTCATGCTCTGTCTCTCTCTGTCCCCCAAAAAATAAATAAACGTTGAAAAAAAAATAAATAAAGAGACAGTGTGGCATAATAGAAAAAGCGTGGGAACATACCTCCAAAATACTTTTTCAAATCCCCCAAAAATACTTTTTATAATGTTTATGATCTTTATGAAAGGTTGAATAACTTGTTTGTATTTCAGTCTCTGCAACTGCAGAATTAGAGCTGAATATTTACCCCATTGATAAGATGTAAAGGCACTAAACCTGTTACATGTTATGCACAGAGTAAATTATTTTATTATCACTACCATCAACAGTATTCAAGTCAATATGAGGTTTAAAAAATTATTTCATAATATAGCATTTATATGCAAGTTTACCGAAATGTGTCTTTTAGGGGGCGCCTGGGTGGCTCAGTCAGTTAAGTGTCCGACTTCAGCTCAGGTCATGATCTTGCAGTTTGTGAGTTCAAGCCCCACGTCGGGCTCTGTGCTGACAGCTCAGAGCCTGGAGCCTCTTCAAATTCTGTGTCTTTCTCTCTCTCTCTCTGCCCCTCCCCTGCTCACACTCTGTCTCTCTCTGTCTCAAAAATAAATAAACATTAAAAAAAATTTTTTTTAAAGAAATGTGTCTTTTAGGTTGTGAACAATATCCACTAATCGAGGGGCATTAAGTTAATTAGGGTTAAAAAAAAAAGACAGGGGTGCCTGGGTGGCTCAGTCGGTTGAGCATCCGACTTCAGCTCAGGTCATGATCTTGCGGTCCGTGAGTTCGAACCCCACATTGGGCTCTGTGCTGACGGTTCAGAGCCTGGAGCCTGCTTCACATTCTGTGACTCTCTGTGCCCCTCCCACATCATGCTTGCACGCGCGCTCTCTCTCTCTCTCTCTCTCTCCTGTCAAAAATAAATAAACATTAGAAAAAAAAAAAAGACAACATTCCAACTACCAGGACCTTTGCTTTGTGTTGAGCCAGCCCAAGATCTCATTATACCAACAGGGTGGTTCTTCCCACACATAGTCCCAAAGAATTAAGTATTTTGTTAGCCTCAGGAACCAGTTTAATATCCTAAGATTTAGTCTTAAATACTGATACAATGAAATAGCAAACTCAAGTGCCTTCAGAGTAAATAGGTAATGTGAATGTCAGATTGGGGTCAGGTCAAGCCTCACCTCACACTTCACACCCAATTTTAAAAATACATTTCTGGCACCAGCCAATCAACCCACACAAGCAAACAAACATCTTTGGGCCAGAACCAGCCTATATAGGTCCATAGGAGAGATGGCCCTCCAGCATCCTGGCCCTGGCCAGCTCCAAGTGTGCTGTATGGCAGAGAGAGAGAGAGAGAGAGAGAGAGAGAGAGAGAGAGAGAGAGAGAGAGACCCTTGGTCCTGCCCTCCAGGAACCACCCTCCCATGATAGGTGCCATTCCAATAGGTGAGCTTCTCTGGGTGTCATGGCAGGAGACAAAGCCATCTGGCTCCCAGAGATATCTGCAAATTGGAAACTTTTGGGAATGTTGGTTCTGGACCTCACACTGAAACCTGATGTTATACTCATCCAGGGTGGTCTCCAAACTTTTTAATTTCCCACTCCATTCCAGTAAAAATACCTGAGATTGTTCCCCATTCAGTGGCGGTAACACAGTTGCCATGCTAGCATGTACAAACTTGATTTTACTTATATCTTCCTCTTTACACATGATAAAAATCTTTGCCATGAGGGGCACCTGGGTGGCTCAGTCGGTTAAGCATCCAACTTCGGCTTGGGTCATGATCTCACAGTTTGTGAGTTCGAACCCCACGTTGGGCTCTGTGCTAACAGCTGAGAGCCTGGAGCCTACTTCAAATTCTGTGTCTCCCTCTCTCTCTGCCCCTCTCCCACTTACACTCTGCCTCTCTCTCTCTCTCTCTTTCTCTCTCAAAAATAAATAAACATAAAAAAATTTTTTTTAAATCTTTGCTATGTCTGACCAAGTCTAAAAAAGGCCTTTTGATAAGTATATAATAAAAATCCCAGATTATAGTAAGTCATCTATTGGTAACAGAGTTTTCTTTTTTGTATGATGTGAATAATGGTGGGCCATAGAACCATTAATTTGGTAGATTCTAATAAATACAGTAAATATTACTAAGCTTAGTTTTAAATTTTCCTATAAATGTACAGTAGAAGTTCTAATATTTTCTGTCTAAGCTCTGTGGGTGACCTTGGGCTTCCTGAGAGGGACACCACATGGTGTTCACAGTCCCAGTTTGGGGACCCCTGCTTGCAGGGCTGCCTTGGTCTAACCAAATTCACAAAGCTGACTAAATAAAACAGCCTTTGAGTTTATGTATAAGCAATGATTGCCAACGGGCCTGAATCCTTTCCTATGGGAAGCCTGTTTCTTTCTACCAGGGGAGAGTGAACATTGAAGGTCAGTATGGGCTGACTCTTTTCTCACTTAAATACCTTCGTACACTGTGAGCACCTGTCTTAGCATCAGCTTTTCTGGAGACTTCTCTGGGCCCAGATGTCAGGTTTTCTATTTTGTGGGGTTTTGGTACTCTGAAACAACCCTCTCCGAAGGTGGGGTGGTATGGAGAAGTGGTACCCAGGCCTAGAGTGGGCCTGACCTCAGTCCTATCCTTAATCTAGCCTAGATGGTCCCACCAAAGCCCACCTGTGAACATGTGCAGAGTGGGTCCCTGTTGCAGTTGCTTATCACTGCTTGTTAATTTCCAGTGTTTCATGCTCACCATAGGTTCTCACATTCAGAGGGCAGGACCAGGCAGGCCTGTCTGGGGTGGGGTCAGGGGGAGGGGGGAAAACACCAGGTTGTGCTGGAGTCCAGCTCCAGCAGGTGCAGGGGTTTCTGAAGGATGAACGGTGTCGGCAAAAAAGTGAAAATAAAACAAAACTAAAACAAAAATGAAAATAAAAAACTAAAATAAAAAGCTAAAATAAAAAACTAAAATAAAAAAACTAAAATAAAAATGGACAGAGACAACAGCAGCATGTTGAACTGGCCCATTTATTGTAGCAAACGTGGCATTATATATGCTAGTGATTTCCTTGTAGCATACGTCATCTGTGTTTTTCTAACATTACCTAATTTTGAAAATGTTCCTATGTATAAACGACCTTTAAGAAATAACATGGTGGTTTTCCCCTAACTTTCCCGCATACCCTTTGATTATAGATTTACTTCTTACATTATTCCATTATGCATCTGCGTTTATCTGTAATCTACAAAGCATTTGCTTTGCTGTTCTCGTGAAAGGCCCTCCATTTCTCAACACCTCAAGTGGAACAGTTACAGGGACATGACCTCCTAACCACATGAGGCCAGAAGAACAATGTCTTTGCCTTGGTCCAAGGTGCCAGAAAGGGGCTGAAAAAACCTTAGAAACCCATGCCTCATACATTCTCAGAGAGACAATGCACTTAGTAACCAATGAACCATTCTGTAGCTAAACTGACTAGGTTCAGTCATCTTCTGGAATGCCTCCAGGGGCCAGGTGGGCCTAAGGGTTGAAGTCACCTGTGCCCAGAGATACACTCCTTAGTTGCCGGAGTGAGGCTTTCAAAATCCACATGTCTCTACTATACAGGCCCTCTTTGCTGGCAAAGGTACGAGGCTATCCTTCCTATAAGTAGAGGAGTCTCCTTAGGGGATGGCAAGGGCTAAATGTAAGGCCACACCATTTCTTGTGGAACCTTATTTTCTTCCCTAATGGTTCTTTTCCCAGGGGGCCTGCCGAGGGCAATTCCCCAACAGACAATACCCCAGGTAGTTTTAAAGCTAAATTACCTAAAAGCAGGAGTACAAGAAGCTTCACCGTCGGTGGGCCGCCTTGCAGTCACCAATCCATCCACAGCCCGGGCTTTGCCACTCAGGCTGGGATAGCTCAGCTTCCAGCAGGGTTGGCCTCTGCTGAGCAGTCCTGGGGAGAAGTTTCCTATATTTGGGCCCTTCCTCATCTGCATGCTTACCTGCCAAGCCTTCCCCACATGTAGCTCCAGGTTTGCTTGTGAGAGTGTTCTAGTAGAGACACTGCCCCCTGCCCATGGGGCTTGTGGTTTTCACATAGTAATCACTCAGTAAGGACTTTAGCCAAGACTTCTGCTGGGCCCCACTACCCCAGGACTCCCACCCAGCACCTTTGGGATGGGGTCCAGCCATACAGGCAGCCAGAATCATAGACCCTTAGGGCTCAAAGGGAGACCTACTGTGGAGGAACCCCCTTGTGACAACAGGGAAGGTGAGCACCTTGGGGTGTGGCACTAGCCTCCAAAATGCTGTGAAGCTATTTATTTTTGTGACTTACTCTGTGGAAATACCAGCCATTGCTTTAGGAATTGGTGCTTTCCTCCTGTTTAATAAGCAGTCCCTAGTCAAGGAAATGGGTTATTGCAGGATTTTTTACCTCAATACCCAGGGTTTGTTGTCTTGCTGCTTTGAAGAATGAAGAGGTGGACACAATAAAATGAAAAACACACAAAAGTTTATTAGAGTATAAGTTTAGGAAGTAAGAATGGTATGAAAACTGTCTTTGCAGAGAGGGGGCATTTAAAAGGGAATGTCCATGACTATAGGCAAGGGTCTTTGTTTTAGAAGGTTCTGGTAGCCCCCCCCCCCCCACTTCCCCCTTGCTCCTTCTCAGATCCTACCCTTATTGGCTTGATAACTCTAGGTGCTGGGTTGTCTATTCCTGATTGGCTTGACTCCATCATGTGAGGAGTCAGGGTATGGTCATAATGCCCCTCATATAACATAAGTTTTATGGTTTACCTATTTTAGTTATGTATTTTGATTGTCAAATTCCTGAAGGGGAGTAGGTGGTTTCTGTTACATTCTTTTTTTTTTTTAACAGCTATCTTTTTTTTTTCAATGTTTATTCATTTTTGAAAGAGAGAGAGAGAGAGAGAGAGAGAGAAAGCATGAATGGGGGAAGGCCACAGAGAGAGGGAGACTATATAGAATCCAAAGCAGGCTCCAGGCTCTGAGCTGTCAGCCCAGAGCCCAACATGGCCTGAATCCGTGAACTGTGAGATCATGACATAAGTCAAAGTTGGACGCTCAACCGACTGAGCCACCCAAGTGTCTGTTATATTCTTAAGAGGAACCTTACTCCCGAGGGTCAGTCCCACTCCTCTGGTCAGTCCCTCTCAGCGTTGTTCCAAAATATGTGTTTTTCTCCATCCAAGGACCTCAGGTCCTAACCTTTCTTTCCCTCTCTGCCTATTTTGCCCTATCTTTCCCTATCATAGTGTTAGGACTAAGTTGGGGAAAAGTTGGACCTTCTTTGAAACACATGGATGCAAGCTGTTTTATGTTACTGCATTTCAAATCAGATCTATTTGCTCCTGATTGTTAAATGATTTGGTGTGGAATTCTCTGACAGATCACCTGTGCTACATAAGAAGGGCTAAACCCTAAAACCAATAAATTCTCCTTCAGCTCTCTAAGTTCCACAAAAATCCCATTGTTTCTGGCTGCAAGGAAAGGAATATAAAAGCTAGAGGAAGGCACATCTTCTTCCTTGAGCTGTGACCCCCACAGCGGTGGCTTCCTTTTGTTGCCAAGGGAGCTCACTGTCGCATGGGGTGGGGCTTCACAGCCATCTATTCTCGGAGCCTCACCAGAGCAGTCTAGTGAGGAGGCCCCAGCAGAGTAGGGCTTCTAACAGAGCAGGTACAGACCTCTCTGCTTCAGTCTCTTAAAGCCGGCCTGTGACAGTGTGTCTTACATACTCGGGATTTTTTTTTTTTTCAGACCTGGAAGACTTTCTTGCTGCACGGTCTAATGGAGAAAGAACACAACACATGCTGAGTGTTCTCTTCCTCCTTCCCTGCTTGCTCGTACAAAGCATCCTTAGTGAAGCGGGAGACTCCTGACTGGATCTTAGAGGACCTAACTCGCAGTTCCACAATGGAAGAACCTTGGTGTTCCCAGCACAAGCTTGAGCAAGCATGGTTCTCTGTGGGAAAGCCAGGGCTGTGCATCCACATCGTTTTCTGTGTTGTAGGTAATAGATTTGTTTCATTTCCTAGAACTGAAGCATTAGGTGAATATTTTTATTGTTTAATAAATATTTTCATGAAACATTTTCTCCTCTAAGCCTTATTTCAAGGTCTGCAACCTAGAGCAACCATGAGTAAACACTTGTGCTGGGGCCTATTCAAGCCTAAATTACCTCTGATGATTTAAGAATAAACTGAGCATGCGGCCCCTCCCAGATAACAAGTTCCCTTTGAGTACCCCTTCATCTCCCACACACATAGATACACCATGGATGTGGCAGCACTTCATGTCATGCATTTGTTTACTGTCAGTGTCCCCCACTACTCTTATAAATCTTTGGGAGGCAGGGACAGCACCACATGTGCTGTGGGTCTGGCAAAGAGCTCCTGCCTTAAAAAATGCTTCATTGATAAAGAAGCAAGAAGGGGGAGAAAGGGTATGAAGGAGGGAGACAAGACTGGAGGCTGACAGCCACTTTTTTCTCACCTCCTTTTCTGCAGCTTCCCCTACTAAACCAGCTCCTTTGTGACACCTTTTTCAGGGCCTTTGGCACTTCTTCGGATTATCACCATCTCCTTAAAAGGGGAAGATTCTCCATAGCAGAATCCATTCTAAAGACAAGGCAGAGAGAATTCAGCAAAAAGAGGTCAGAGCCTCAGGCTCTAGGCTAGCCCTCCTCCCTTGGAGTCTAGTGATCTGATAGCCAACCAAGCAAGCACAGCTTACCTGCAGCAGGCCAGCCACTAAATCTTGTTACAGACTCAAACTTGTCCACGAACATGATGTGCCTTGCTTGTAATTCCTAAAGCTGCCTTGCTCTGTTGAACCTAGGAACAGTTTATATGTAGTGATTGGGGAAGGAGGTGAATACATGAAAGGAGAGTGATAGGGTTCTTGAAATCTTGGGTGGGGGAGCCTTGAAACAACCTGAAGGTATGCATTCATGATGGGGGGCATCAGATAATTTCAAGACAGATGTTATCATCTGGTCTCTATTAAGTTTCTATATCAATGTGTAAACAAGGAATAGAGAGTGAAAAAGGCAGAGTTAATGGGGCTGAAAGGAGGATAAAATATAGGAACATAAAAAGCAACATGAAGTTAGGTTAATAATATAAATCCTACAACTGTAGTACTGTTTATGCTTTCAAAACAGGTCCAGCCACCAAGCATCCAGCCTCAATCTGAATCCCAATCTGAAATCAAGTATGTATAAAGAATTTATGAAAAATAAAGGGACTGAAGGACCCATCTTCCTATCAATCACACAGTACTTGGGAGTTAGGCATTTCTAAGCTGGATCTGTCAAGTACATTAGCTCTCAGATAATCACAACTCTGGACAGTTACCACAACTAGAAATCAGAGGAGTGAAAACAAGAAGAATATTACAAATTATTCAAGTAAATGATAAGAATAAAATGGGATCAAGAAATGGACTCTGGAATAGATAATACAGCCTGAATTAATATATTAATTGATCAAGATATTGATATTTTTATAAGGCTTATAGAACTTCATTTAAAGAATTCATAGCTGAGTTCAATAGAAAGGCCTTCCCATTGCTCATGTGATGTAAAGCTGCATGTACTGGAGTACTTTTATAGACAGAAAAGTGCCCTGCCTCGAGACAGTTGCCACAATGCTCAACTGTCAAAATGCTGCATTGGAGGGTAGTTTTGACTCTATTTAGATAGTAGAACACTCTACCTATAGGTGAATAGAGAGCTCTTGGTGTGAGCACTAAAATGGGAAGTGATGCTGAATTAAATAGGCTACTACTTTAGTGTTACACATAGCATACACACACTACACACTCACATGTAACAATTCAACAAAATCTTTTGAGGCCCACTATAAGCTGGGCCCATTGGCACAGTCCTTCAAGCAGGAAATAGGAGAGAGAAGTGAAACAATGCAAAGGTTGTCAGTGACTACAGAAGTACATCAGAATGGGGCAGGGGCACATTGGAGACACCAGATGAGAGGGGCATGTCCAGAAGATCCACTTTGAAAGCATACATTTCAAATAGATTGGACTTCCATTGAGTTTTTCAGCTTTTTAAGTCCACTTCACTTTATTAGCCTATGTAATACAATTACTTTAAAAATCTATATTATAAATTAGTTTGTTGGCATTTTCAACCATTAATTATGAAAATATGAATTCAGAATGTGCAATATTCAAATGAATGTTAAAGAAGGTAGAATACAGGAAAGGATTGACTTATCCCCCTATATTGGATCTTTTTATTTATTTACAAATAAAATTGTTTATATTTAAGGCATATAATGTGATGATTTGATATACGTATGTGCAGTCAAGTTAATTAACACACCCATCACCTCACATAGTTCTTTTTTCTAGATAAGAACACTTAGGTTCTACTTTTAGCAAATTCCAAGTATACAATAAAGTATTAGTAACTATAGTCATCATGTTGTGCAATAGATCCCAGAACTTACTCATCTTATACCTGAGTTTACACACTTTGACCAACATCTCTCCATATATCCACCCTCCCAGTGCTGACAACCACCTTTCTTTAAGTTCAATTAATTTAGATTCACCATATAAGTAAGATCATACAGGGTTTGTTTTCTGTGTCTTGTTTATTTCACTTTGCATAATGTCTTCCAGGTTCATCTATATTGTCCAAAATGGCAGGATTGCCTTCATTTTAACACTGAATGATATTCCTCTGTATATATGTGTACTTATTATGTATATGCACATACACACACACACGCACACACACACACACACATATATTTTTATCCATTCATCCATTGACAGACACTTAGGACACATATTGTTATCCATTCTTCCATTGACAGACACTTAGGTTTTTTCCACATCTTGGCCATTGTGAATAATGCTACAATGATGAAAGGATTTCAGGTATCTCTTATTTCCTTAACATATATAAACAGAAATGGAATTGCTAGATCATAAGGTAGTTTATTTTTAATTTTTTGAGGAACTTCCATACTGTTTTCTATGATGGTTATATCAACAGTGTACAAGTGTTCCCCTTCCTTCACAACCTTGTGAATACTTGTTAATTCTTGTATTTGGCATAATAGCCATCCTAACAGGTTGGACATCTCATTGTGGTTTTGATTTACATTTCCCTGATGACTAGTGATGCTGAGTTCCTATTCATATACTATGGACCATTTGTGTGTCTTCTTTGGGGAAATGTCAGTTCAGGTCAATAAAGGGTTTATTTGGACTATGGTTCATGAAAAAGTAATTACTAAACTTTTGAGAAATATTTCTAGGCAATAGTGATTTTTGATAGCAAAGTTGCCTTTAAATAGTTTCAAGTGCATTCTGGTCAGTACCTTGTATTGCAACTCAAATGTTGTAGAAGCAAACAAGTGATGAACTTTGAACATGTATTCTCAGAATTTGATGAATATGTTTATACTATGTGTAGAATGTTCACAAAATACGTTTTACACTTTTTACATTTTTATACCAATATGAAGTATGCTGAAAAACATAGGCAGGCAAAAATTGTCTCATTTTTGATAGCTGCACTTAGGAAACTGAACTGAGAGAACTGTTCCATGTTTGAGAGGCTACAGTTGTGGTGAAACGGAAAAGCAAGATTTCTTCCTTACTAATATGAATATGTAAGATACAAACTCTCATTTACATTATAAGTGGGAAATTGGATCCTCCTAATAGAATAATTCCTGACTATAAATAATAAAAGCAAATTAACCATCCTATCTATCTATCTATCATCCATTTATCATCAATCATCTACCCACCTACCTACCTAGCTCTGAAATAATATAAAATCTCATCCAGCAATGGTGAAAAGTAAACCACCACCTTCTTCTGTAGTGTTTGGAGAATTTGAGGATAAAAGGTATTTTCCCTGTAAATAGCTCTCCAGGTGTCCAGAGAGATCATTAAAAGGCAGAAACTTCCCAGGAGACAAAAGGGGATCCTGGGCTCATGGTTGGAAACTTCACATAAATGTGTCACACATCTTATCTGTATCCTGCCATTGAGGAAAGCAGATAAAGGCAACTTTCCTAGGCCACTATCTCAGAGCTGCCCCATCCCAGGGATGAGCCTATTCATACCTCTGGTTTTGCTCACCCTGACAGCTGGTGAAGGGACCTCCTTTGGAGAAAGTAATTACAATCTGTCTCCATTCTATATTGTTTATAGAAGCGACTCTTTCCTTGCCAGCTTTCCTTCTCACTCAGTCTACCCTGGCATATCCTAGAAAAGTAGGGTTTGTTATTATAAGGCCATGTAAGCTCTTATTCGGGGAACCACTTGGGGACACTGAGAAAAGGAACAGGGAATGCCACCTGTCACATGGTTTCAATTTCCTGACTGTTCAGAGCTTTTAACCCATTCCTGCATTAGAATTTACTTAAGAGCCAAAGCGAATGCCTGCCAGTCCAGGAGCCCTCTCTTACCTTCCAGCCACCTCACACTCCCTCTGCCCCAGGATTGAAGTCACTAACTTCTTGACTGGTAGCATTTAAAAGCAGCTGTATATGTATTTCCAATCTCTGTAGTCTGCAAAACCCATCTGGCACAAGTAGCTTTATATCACACAGGCAGTAGGTCCTGTGACTGACCTTTCTATTGAATTCATTTTTGAATATTTAAAAGGAAGTTGTATAAACATTATATACACAGGTTTTTGTCATTTCACCTGGATTGTCTGCTATTGGAAAGGAAAACAGAGAGTGGTGTCACCTCCAGTTAGAACTGCTGGGCACTCCACTGATCTGACCAGGAGCTGGACACCTTTTGGATCCCAACTAGACACTATGAAAGTTTAGCCAGAGAGATAGCAGGGTCCCCAGCAGGTGAACACTGCCAATCTGAGTGGGAGTGCTGTGCTTGGAAATGTTTGCAACACTTCCACTGGTGTTCATACCCTGACATGTAAACAAATGTTCAATAACCAGCTCTCCAGAAAAATATCTATAAAAAATGTTATAGTATTTACTTTGTATATTTATAAATATGTTATATATTATAAATAGGCATATCTATCAGTTTATTATAAGTAAGGTAGATACAGTTTGTTATTTATAAATATAGATAGCACAGAATTTGTACATAATAATAACATATATAATATTCTGTCATGAATTCCACATAGCCAATAAGCTTTTGTTGACTTTTTACCAAATTTTGCATCTGTGCCCAACCTATGATTGTGATTCAACAATAATTTGACAAATGGTGCTGCATCCTCATTCACTGACTCTTTCTCCAATACATTGTCATTACATCTGATATGTGATTTGTGAATCTATGTCTAATGTCCGTACAAATGATGTTAAATATCTGAAACCTTTTTGAACTTTGGTACATGTGTGAGAACTTCACTTGCTTGTTGACATGAATAACTTCTTTACTGTTTTAGAATGTAACCGGGATTTGTTTTAATCAAGAACGGCAAGACATATGGACACAGAAATGACTGTCATGAAGAAAGAAGTTTACACTTACAGATCCCTAGAAGTAGAAGGCATAGAACACCACACAGAGCCACATGGGGAAACACCAGGGTCATTCAGGAGACAGAGGGAACAAGGGAAAAATGTAGGCAAAAGCCTTAAATTTTGGTTTCCATGGGAAGGAATGGGCAAGGCAAGGTAAGAAGGCTTAGGATTGGCTAGTTTGAATAATTTCAGCAGACTCTGGGGCAGAGAGTCTGTCCTTAGTTTCCTGGTACATTTTTCCATTGCCCCCTCTGCCTCCTAACTGACTCTGTGCTTCTCTACCTGTCCTCTTGAGATTTGTGAGTATAACAAACTATCTTTTCAATGGCCTTGTCATACCTGAATAGTAATAGAAGCTACATTTTAAGACACATAGGAATGAGTTTTTCATACATTAGAACTATAATGGACTAAAGAACCGTGTAAGCTTTGGCACTGGGTCATCACTGTGAAAGCTGCAAATGCTAGTGTGGTAACTTTGTATCTACTGCTGACTGAACCTCCACAAAGGCCAACCATGCAAGTGTGACCCACATGTCTAGACAAGGATGGTTAGTAATGAGCATACACTTGGACTCCAGGCATTGTCTCGAGGGAAGCCTGGTACTGCTTGGGCCTCTGGAGTTTACTGTATACCGAGAGATACCTCAGTTCATCTGGGGCGGGGGAAAGGTCATCACCACTCAAAATGTTCACAAGGTTGTAAATGAACAAAAACCATATTTCAGAATCTCTGTTATTGAGTCAATAATAACTTCATCTAATAATAAACCTTACCTTGAAGGAGGCTTTTATATTTCCCTCATGGAATTTGATCAATCATAATGAAAGAAAAGCCACCATAACTGTCTTTCTTTGCCATGTGAGGTAACAGAGGCTTGAGGACTAAGCAGGTACATAGCCAGCAAATAAGAAACAGGGCACTGAAGTTTTGGTGCCTTGATTCCAAAGCCCATGATGCATTTTCTCTCACATCTCTACTGCCTGGAAGGGACTGTAAATTTCTACTATGAATTAGGCATCAATTGTGATGTTAGTTCTTGCTCTAGAGCCTCCTTGTGTGGGGCGCTTGCCAGCCCCAAGACTTCAGTAACCCAGTCCTTGCTCCCTCAAGTACTTTTAGGATCAAGTGGGCATTTTCCCCCTCTGATGCCACATTCCTTCCCTTCTCCTCATTCCCAAACTCTTTCAATTACAGGCTTCCTACAATCTTTTGTAGTCAGGCCCTGGGGCAGCCACATGCCACACCCAGCTCTGGTAGGAATCTGAGAAAGGAGGAGTTTTCAGGCAGAGCTGGAGAAATTCACTTCAGATTTCACCAACTGGGATCTAACATTTCACTTCAGATAATGTTGCCCAAAACAGGAAATGCCATTCCCTTGTGGAAAATCTCTCTCCCTCATTTGTGCAAGCCATGGTTTCTGTGTGATGCGCAAAAGACACAATAAAATAAAAAGAAAAGCAAGAGATCTTCAGGGACTGGCCATTAAGGTGGGCACCTGGCTCTTTTACAAGAGATGAAAAAACAGGCTGTGCATTGCAAGGTGGAGGAAGGAAAGTTCAGCAGTAGGAGAGGGAAAACACCACTCAGTTTCGTGTGGAGTCGACCACTTAAAATAGGCTCTTGCTGTCTTCTGTGGACCTTTGCAAGGAATCATGCCTATGTCATTGTTTTAAGTGAATATAAATCTATAATGAGACAAATTATGGTTTGAATTTTCCTTTTAGATCCTGTATATGTGTGAAATATGTTGCATTTTAGTGAAATTTGTTTGTCCTGTCAGTGTCAATATTTTCCTCCACAAAACAAACAGTTGAGACTGCTGGATTGAAAAATATCACAATTCACCCCCAGAAACTCCTTGAAATTCTTAATCTCTGGGTGATAGTTTCCATGACATTAACAGGGAGGTTCTAAGGATTAGGAGATGACTACCTGGTGGGCTCCATGGGTGAGTGCAGCACTCAGAGCCTAGTGCTGGATGTTATAAGAAAAAAGATTTATGAAAGCAGAAGGAAGACACTAGGCACACCAGATGATGGGATGAAGGAGAGGTCAAAGGTCTCAAGAACAGAAGAATCAGTAGAGCATCATCACCTGAGCCCAGCTACAACTGACCAATATTTGTGCTCCCCTGAGTGGGGATGAGGCAGGATATGCCACTATGGCTAGCATGAGCGCTGTATGGAGGTCCCCCTACAAGACTGCATTAGAGCTTCCTTCTGTTCTCATGTCTTCTCTAACTGTGTGACATACCAGGTATTTTCTTTCATGACTTTAGCAATTTCACCGACAGAAATTAGTGAAAGGCAGCGAAGTGAAGTCTCCAAAGATTGGCTCAGAAACGCATTGGCCCAGAAGGGCAATTTAAGAGGCTAGGGCAGCTGCGGTAGCATGTTCTGTTGCAGTGGAAGAGGGCAGGGCACTGGTTTCAGTGCAGGGCAAGCCCAGCAGAGATAGGAGCATATCCCGGAGCTCAGGTGGTCCTTGCTGCTCCCTTTGTGGCCAGAACTTCTGTTGGAATTTTTCTCTTAATTTTTTTTAACATTTATTTATTTTTGAGAGAAAGAGACAGAGTGCAAGTAGGGGGAGGGGCAGAGAGAGAGGGAGACACAGAATTTGAGGCAGTCTCCAGGCTCTTGAGCTGTCAGCACAGAGCTTGATGCTGGACTCAAACTAATGAATGGTGAGATCATGACCTGAGCCAAAGTTGGACGCTTAACTGACTGAGCCACCCAGGTGCTCCCACTGGGAGTTTTTCTAAAAGTGTCTTGGAATTCTCAGGCCCAGACTCTTCCTTTATAAGTCTTTCGTCTCATGGGGATGGGAATCATGGCTATGGGCAAGCCCTGCAAGGGCAGCAACATGCCATCCTCATTGCCAGTGCTCAACACTGGGCAATGTCAGGTGAATACACTCCTGGAGTAGGATCTAGTTCAGGTTTGAAAAGGACCCCTTCTCAGCCTGCTCAGGCCTGTTGGGCCCCAGATGGAGCCAGTGCCTGCCCAGGCTTTCATCAAGGGTGGGCTTCTGAAGACAGTGAAGGGACTTTCTGCTTTGATTTTGTCTAGTACAGGCTCTGTGGGGCCATGATCTGCACCTCTGTTTTCAAGTGGCCCTCTGCTGGGAACTCTTCTAGGACCTGAATGTTGACCTTACTGTTTTAGTGTCCCCAGGGCCTCACAGAGGCCCTGGCACTTGTATGTGCCCAGGCCAGTGAACCACTCTGCAAGGAAAACCAGTGGATCTTCCTCATCAATGGAATTCTAGAACTACTCTATCGGCCATGGCAGCCACTAGCCAGATGAGCCTGCTTATATTTCAGTGAATTAAAATACAGTCCCTCAGTTACATAAGCTCCATTTCAAGTGCTTGTCAACCTACCCATTGTGGCCAGTGACCACCATGCTGGATTGTGCAGAGAGAACATCTCCCTGCCTCACAGATGCTGTCCTGGGCAGCTGCTTTGAGCCTAGCACAGGGCTGCTGTCCTTGTACTTCACATAATCCAAAGATTCAGAAACAGTAGCAACCTGCATGTGATTTATTTCCTTTTTCTGTCTCTTTTTAATTCTCTTTCTTAGTCATAGGCTCCTCTTTGTAGCTCTTCCCCATTCCTTCTCTCACAATTCTCACCCTGAAGGACCTGGTCTCATCCAGGCAATTGAGGTCATTGGGTCATCAGTGTCTATAAATAATCTCTCTGCAGGCCCCTCACCCACTTTCCTAGTATGTCCTTGGTTTTTGAGTGCTGAGCTGCACTGTAGTGTATTGAACAGCCCTGAATGCCAAGGGAGCAGGGCTGAGAGTCAGAAGAACTGAGCCCATCCTGCTGAAGTGGCAGCAATAGGGCTGGCTGTGCCCTGGGTACTCCCTACACAGGAAGTTTCCTGCATTGGGTGGCTCTGTCAACTCTGTTCCAGCAGGAGTCTGGTTCCAGACATTCTCTTGTCATGGACTCAAGAGAAGGGACTGAGTAGTAAAAGGATGTGATAAAGTAGCAGAAATGTGCATGTGGAGCAAGTGAGATGAAGTAGAGAAGGCAAACAAGTTCATGTATACTTTGGTGCTTTCCTCATGTTCTTTTTGGCATTTCAGGAAAACCGACAAAACCAAGGAGAGCACTGGGATGGGCACTATTGTGTATGACTGTAGGAGGAGGATCAGTGCCATCAAGTGAAGGATGTCTTTAGAACATCCTCCCAGGGAGTGGATGTCTGTTCCATAAAAGTCCCTCAGGTTGCATGGCTAGACCTCTAATAGTTCCTTAATTAGGAGGAGAAGGTTATAGGTACCTGCAGAACCACCTTCCAGTGACTTTAGAACTTGCTGTTACGTATTCCATGTGAAGAGAGCTGCTTGTCCTGCAGGAACCAACCCCATCCTTCAATCTCTTAAGGTCAGCATGGAGCATCCACAGTTAAGTACTGGGTTCTGTGGCTTCAGATCTCAGAAAATGGTGAGCAGCATAGAGGCACCTAGGGCCCCCTCCCATGCAAGCAGGAAAGCCCACATGGTACACTTGGGAGTAGCCCAAGCCCTGGGGTCCCACGGCCTCTATAGAGCCCTGTCCAAGGCCTATGGTTACAACGTGACACAATTTTTCAAAAGCTGGAGTCCTGTATATTTTTTCATTGGTGTGTAAAAGTGAAACGAAATACAAAAACCTGAAGGTGAAAAACCAAAGTTAACTTGAAACGTGTTTAAAGGGTAGGAGTACAATGTATTCATGTATTTTTCATTTTGTAAATAAATAAATATAACTGGATATCTTACATTTTAAAAAGGAGCATCTCCTGTAGACATTTTCACATTGGAATATACTAAAGCCATAGAATTTATGTTTTTATTACCACTGCATAAGAATATTTTTTTTTTAAACTGAAAGGTACAGGCAAGGTTTGGTGGTTGTGCTAGAAAGAAAAATCCTTATTAGGGCAAAAGGGAAGCACTCCAAGAAGCTGACCACTTTTTTTTTAAAGATTTTTTTTAATGTTTATTTATATATGAAAGAGAGACAGAGAGACAGTGCATGAGCAGGGGAGGGGCAGGTAGAAACAGAAACAGGATCTGAAGCAGGCTCCAAGCTCTGAGCTGATAGCACAGAACTCGATGGGGAGCCCAAACCCACAAGCAGAGCTGAAGTCAGACTCTCAACCGACTGAGCCACCCAGGCGCCCCTGCGAGCTAACCACTTTTAAAGTGCAGATCTCATGACAGGACTGTCTTGGGTGGAGGGGTGGGGGAAAAGAAAGGGTCATCCCTTCCACTCCTGTTCCATGAGACCCGAGACAGGCAGCTCCTCACTCAGCCCAGGTCTGTGGGACTCAGACTGCTCATCCTGGAGACCTAGAGTTTTCCCATTTGCCCTGCATTATTTCACTCTCCAGGGTACCAGTCCTCTGAAGGCTGCCCTGCCCATCACCTGGGGTGAATGGCTCTGTGTGTTGATAGATCACACACTCAGTACAGAGCAGCAAATAGGTCTCAGTACCTTGTGCATATGACCCCGGATGATTCTAGGGGCCAAGGTCACCTTCCCAGGGGCTAAGACACATCCTACACACTCACCCTCTTCCATCCATCACTCTGACCCCCGTGGATTCCTGTTTGTGCTACAGATTCGGGCACTGGTGACCAGAGGCCTCAGAGGGGCTGGAGATGTCCACCGCTGGGGGCCTTAAGTCATGAGGCCAACAACAGAGGTGCCCCTGGGCTCCTCCTGAACACTCCTCTCTCCCAAGTCAGCTACTGTAGTGCCGGTTATTTAGTTCCTGAATGTGTGGACCTAGACTTAGTTTGGTGAATATTCTTTACTTTTGATGTTGGAAGTTTTACATTACACAATATTTGCTACCAGTTGTTTCCTTTATTTATTTTCTTAATGTTTATTTATTTATTTATTTTTTGAGAGAGAGAGAGAGCATGAGTGGGAGAGGGGCAGAGAGAGAGAGGACAGAATATCTGAAGCAGGCTCTGCATTGACAGCAGCAGGCCCGATGTGGGGCTTGAACTCACTAACCTGAGATCATGACCTGAGCTGAAGTTGTACACTCAACTGACTGAGCCCCCTACCAGTTGTTTAAAAAATATCTTTATATAGTGTTTTTTTTTTTTTTTTTTGCAAGATGGCGGCTTAGGAGGATGCTGGGCTCACCGCACGTCCTGCTGATCACTTAGATTCCATCTACACCTGCCTAAATAACCCAGAAAACCGCCAGAGGATTAGCAGAACGGAGTCGCCGGAGCCAAATGCAGACGAGAGGCCCACGGAAGAGGGTAGGAAGGGCGGCGAGGCGGTGCGCGCTCCACGGACTGGTGGGAGGGAGCCGGGACAGAGGGGCGGCTCCCCGGCCAAGCAGAGCCCCTGAGTCTGGCTTGCAAAAGCGGAGGGGCCTGACGGACTGTGTTCCCACAACAAGCGCGACTTAGCGTCTGGGAGGTCATAAGTTAACAGCTCTGCTCGGAAAGCGGGAAGGCTGGAGGACAAAGGGAGGGAGAGCTGCTGAGCCCCCTGACAACAGAGCTCAGTTTGGTGGGGAACAAAGGCGCTCGCCAGCGCCATCTCCCCCGCCCATCCCCCAGCCAAAATCCCAAAGAGAACCAGTTCCTGCCAGGGAACTTGCTCGCTCCGCACTAACGCCCAACTCTGCACTTCTGCGGAGCCAAACCTCCGGCAGCGGATTTGACTTCCTCCCGCTGCCACAGGGCCCCTCCTGAAGTGGATCACCTAAGGAGAAGCGAGCTAAGCCTGCCCCTCCTGCCCCTGTGCACCTTGCCTACCCACCCCAGCTAATACGCCAGATCCCCAGCATCACAAGCCTGGCAGGGTGCAAGTAGCCCAGACAAGCCACACCACCCCACAGTGAATCCCGCCCCTAGGAGAGGGGAAGAGAAGGCACACACCAGTCTGACTGTGGCCCCAGCGGTGGGCTGGGGGCAGACATCAGCTCTGACTGCGGCCCCGCCCACCAACTCCAGTTATACACCACAGCACAGGGGAAGTGCCCTGCAGGTCCTCACCACGCCAGGGACTATCCAAAATGACCAAGCGGAAGAATTCCCCTCAGAAGAATCTCCAGGAAATAACAACAGCTAATGAGCTGATCAAAAAGGATTTAAATAATATAACAGAAAGTGAATTTAGAATAATAGTCATAAAATTAATCACTGGGCTTGAAAACAGTATAGAGGACAGCAGAGAATCTCTTGCTACAGAGATCAAGGGACTAAGGAACAGTCACAAAGAGCTGAAAAATGCTTTAAACGAAATGCATAACAAAATGGAAACCACCACAGCTCGGCTTGAAGAGGCAGAGGAGAGAATAGGTGAACTAGAAGATAAAGTTATGGAAAAAGAGGAAGCTGAGAAAAAGAGAGATAAAAAAATCCAGGAGTATGAGGGGAAAATTAGAGAACTAAGTGATACACTAAAAAGAAATAATATACGCATAATTGGTATCCCAGAGGAGGAAGAGAGAGGGAAAGGTGCTGAAGGGGTACTTGAAGAAATCATAGCTGAGAACTTCCCTGAACTGGGGAAGGAAAAAGGCATTGAAATCCAAGAGGCACAGAGAACTCCCTTCAGACGTAACTTGAATCGATCTTTTGCACGACATATCATAGTGAAACTGGCAAAATACAAGGATAAAGAGAAGATTATGAAAGCAGCAAGGGGTAAACGTGCCCTCACATATAAAGGGAGACCTATAAGACTCGTGACTGATCTCTCTTTTGAAACTTGGCAGGCCAGAAAGAATTGGCACGAGATTTTCAGGGTGCTAGACAGAAAAAATATGCAGCCAAGAATCCTTTATCCAGCAAGTCTGTCATTTAGAATAGAAGGAGAGATAAAGGTCTTCCCAAACAAACAAAAACTGAAGGAATTTGTCACCACTAAACCAGCCCTACAAGAGATCCTAAGGGGGACCCTGTGAGACAAAGTCCCAGAGACATCACTACAAGCATAAAACATACAGACATCACAATGACTCTAAACCCGTATCTTTCTATAATAACACTGAATGTAAATGGATTAAATGCGCCAACCAAAAGACATAGGGTATCAGAATGGATAAAAAAACAAGACCCATCTATTTGCTGTCTACAAGAGACTCATTTTAGACCTGAGGACACCTTTAGATTGAGAGTGAGGGGATGGAGAACTATTTATCATGCGACTGGAAGCCAAAAGAAAGCTGGAGTAGCCATACTTATATCAGACAAACTAGACTTTAAATTAAAGGCTGTAACAAGAGATTAAGGACATTATATAATAGTTACAGCATCTATCCATCAGGAAGAGCTAACAATTATAAATGTCTATGCGCCGAATACCGGAGCCCCCAAATATATAAAACAATTACTCATAAACATAAGCAACCTTATTGATAAGAATGTGGTAATTGCAGGGGACTTTAACACCCCACTTACAGAAATGGATAGATCATCTAGACACACGGTCAATAAAGAAACAAGGGCCCTGAATGAGACATTGGATCAGATGGACTTGACAGATATATTTAGAACTCTGCATCCCAAAGCAACAGAATATACTTTCTTCTCAAGTGCACATGGAACATTCTCTAAGATAGATCATATACTGGGTCACAAAACAGCCCTTCATAAGTTTACAAGAATTGAAATTATACCATGCTTACTTTCAGACCACAATGCTATGAAGCTTGAAATCAACCACAGAAAAAAGTCTGGAAAACCTCGAAAAGCATGGAGGTTAAAGAACACCCTACTAACGATTGAGTGGGTCAACCAGGCAATTAGAGAAGAAATTAAAAAATATATGGAAACAAACGAAAATGAAACTACAACAATCCAAACGCTTTGGGACGCAGCGAAGGCAGTCCTGAGAGGAAAATACATTGCAATCCAGGCCTATCTCAAGAAACAAGAAAAATCCCAAATTCAAAATCTAACAGCACACCTAAAGGAACTAGAAGCAGAACAGCAAAGGCAGCCTAAACCCAGCAGAAGAAGAGAAATAATAAAGATCAGAGCAGAAATAAACAATATAGAAACTAAAAAAACTGTAGAGCAGATCAACGAAACCAAGAGTTGGTTTTTTGAAAAAATAAACAAAATTGACAAACCTCTAGCCAGGCTTCTCAAAAAGAAAAGGGAGATGACCCAAATAGATAAAATCATGAATGACAATGGAATTATTACAACCAATCCCTCAGAGATACAAACAATTATCAGGGAATACTATGAAAAATTATATGCCAACAAATTGGACAACCTGGAAGAAATGGACAAATTCCTGAACACCCACACGCTTCCAAAACTCAATCAGGAGGGAATAGAAAGCTTGAACAGACCCATAACCAGCGAAGAAATTGAATCGGTTATCAAAAATCTCCCAACAAATAAGAGTCCAGGACCAGATGGCTTCCCAGGGGAGTTCTACCAGACGTTTAAAGCAGAGATAATACCTATCCTTCTCAAGCTATTCCAAGAAATAGAAAGGGAAGGAAAACTTCCAGACTCATTCTATGAAGCCAGTATTACTTTGATTCCTAAACCAGACAGAGACCCAGTAAAAAAAAAGAGAACTACAGGCCAATATCCCTGATGAATATGGATGCAAAAATTCTCAATAAGATACTAGCAAATCGAATTCAACGGCATATAAAAAGAATTATTCACCATGATCAAGTGGGATTCATTCCTGGGATGCAGGGCTGGTTCAACATTCGCAAATCAATCAACGTGATATATCACATTAACAAAAAAAAAAGAGAAGAACCATATGATCCTGTCAATCGATGCAGAAAAGGCCTTCGACAAAATCCAGCACCCTTTCTTAATAAAAACCCTTGAGAAAGTCGGGATAGAAGGAACATACTTAAAGATCATAAAAGCCATTTATGAAAAGCCCACAGCTAACATCATCCTCAACGGGGAAAAACTGAGAGCTTTTTCCCTGAGATCAGGAACACGACAAGGATGCCCACTCTCACCGCTGCTGTTTAACATAGTGCTGGAAGTTCTAGCATCAGCAATCAGACAACAAAAGGAAATCAAAGGCATCAAAATTGGCAAAGATGAAGTCAAGCTTTCGCTTTTTGCAGATGACATGATATTATACATGGAAATCCGATAGACTCCACCGAAAGTCTGCTAGAACTGATACATGAATTCAGCAAAGTTGCAGGATACAAAATCAATGTACAGAAATCAGTTGCATTCTTATACACTAACAATGAAGCAACAGAAAGACAAATAAAGAAACTGATCCCATTCACAATTGCACCAAGAAGCAGGAAATACCTAGGAATAAATCTAACCAAAGATGTAAAGGATCTGTATGCTGAAAACTATAGAAAGCTTATGAAGGAAATTGAAGAAGATTTAAAGAAATGGAAAGACATTCCCTGCTCATGGATTGGAAAAATAAATATTGTCAAAATGTCAATACTACCCAAAGCTATCTACACATTCAATGCAATCCCAATCAAAATTGCACCAGCATTCTTCTTGAAACTAGAACAAGCAATCCTAAAATTCATATGGAACCACAAAAGGCCCCGAATAGCCAAAGTAATTTTGAAGAAGAAGACCAAAGCAGGAGGCATCACAATCCCAGACTTTAGCCTCTACTACAAAGCTGTCATCATCAAGACAGCATGGTATTGGCACAAAAACAGACACATAGACCAATGGAATAGAATAGAAACCCCAGAACTAGACCCACAAACGTATGGCCAACTCATCTTTGACAAAGCAGGAAAGAACATCCAATGGAAAAAAGACAGCCTCTTTAACAAATGGTGCTGGGAGAACTGGACAGCAACATGCAGAAGGTTGAAACTAGACCACTTTCTCACACCATTCACAAAAATAAACTCAAAATGGATAAAGGACCTAAATGTGAGACAGGAAACCATCAAAACCTTAGAGGAGAAAGCAGGAAAAGACCTCTCTGACCTCAGCCGTAGCAATCTCTTACTCGACACATCCCCAAAGGCAAGGGAATTAAAAGCAAAAGTGAATTACTGGGACCTTATGAAGATAAAAAGCTTCTGCACAGCAAAGGAAACAACCAACAAAACTAAAAGGCAACCAACGGAATGGGAAAAGATATTCGCAAATGACATATCGGACAAAGGGCTAGTATCCAAAATCTATAAAGAGCTCACCAAACTCCACACCCGAAAAACAAATAACCCAGTGAAGAAATGGGCAGAAAACATGAATAGACACTTCTCTAAAGAAGACATCCGGATGGCCAACAGGCACATGAAAAGATGTTCAGCGTCGCTCCTTATCAGGGAAATACAAATCAAAACCACACTCAGGTATCACCTCACGCCAGTCAGAGTGGCCAAAATGAACAAATCAGGAGACTATAGATGCTGGAGAGGATGTGGAGAAACAGGAACCCTCTTGCACTGTTGGTGGGAATGCAAATTGGTGCAGCCGCTCTGGAAAGCAGTGTGGAGGTTCCTCAGAAAATTAAAAGTAGACCTACCCTATGACCCAGCAATAGCACTGCTAGGAATTTACCCAAGGGATACAGGAGTACTGATGCATAGGGCCACTTGTACCCCAATGTTCATAGCAGCACTCTCAACAATAGCCAAATTATGGAAAGAGCCTAAATGTCCATCAACTGATGAATGGATAAAGAAATTGTGGTTTATATACACAATGGAATATTACGTGGCAATGAGAAAAAATGAAATATGGCCTTTTGTAGCAACGTGGATGGAACTGGAGAGTGTGATGCTAAGTGAAATAAGCCATACAGAGAAAGACAGATACCATATGGTTTCACTCTTATGTGGATCCTGAGAAACTTAACAGGAACCCATGAGGGAGGGGAAGAAAAAAAAAAAAAGGTTAGAATGGGAGAGAGCCAAAGCATAAGAGACTGTTAAAAACTGAGAACAAACTGAGGGTTGATGGGGGGTGGGAGGGAGGAGAGGGTGGGTGATGGGTATTGAGGAGGGCACCTTTTGGGATGAGCACTGGGTGTTGTATGGAAACCAATTTGTCAATAAATTTCATAAAAAAAAAATCTTTATATAAATGAAAAGTACCCCAAACCAAGAAAGCTCTTAAAAAATTATTATGAGGCAATTTCCCTGGTGACTGCCACTAAGGTCATTCTGCCTCTCATTTTTTTTCTTAAGTTTATTTATTTATTTATTTAGAGAGAAAGAAAGAGGATCCCAAGTGAGCTCCATGCTTCAGCACGGGGCTTGATCTCATGAACTTCGAGATCATGACTTGAGTCAAAATCAAGAGTCAGGCGTTTAACTGAGCCACCCAGGCGTCTCAAAAGCAGTATGATTGATTGATTTAATTTTTTAAATTTACATCCAAATTAGTTAGCATATAGTGCAACAATTATTTCAGGAGTAGATTCCTTAATTCCCCTTACCCATTTAGCCCATCCCCCCTCCCACAACCCCTCCAGTAACACTCTGTTTGTTCTCCATATTTAAGAGTCTCTTGTGTTTTGTCCCCCTCCCTGTTTTTATATTATTTTTGCTTCCCTTCCCTTATGTTCATCTGTTCTGTGTCTTAAAGTCCTCATATGAGTGAAGTCATATGATATTTGTCTTTCTCTGACTAATTTCGCTTAGCATAATACCTTCTAGTTCCATCCACGTAGTTGCAAATGGCAAGATTTCATTCTTTTGATTGCCGAGTAATACTCCATTATATATATATATATATATATATATATATATATATATATATACATACCACATTTTCTTTATCCATTCATCCATCGATGGACATTTGGACTCTTTCCATACTTTGGCTATTGTTGATAGTGCAAAAGCAGTATGATTTAAACAGACTTTCTAACCTCCCAGGGCTCTCTCTCCTGTTGTTGCTGTGAAATGCTTGAAAACATGGCAGCTTGATTCTGGAGTTTTCCTAGCTGTATTCCCCTACCCTTCACTCGTAGGGTGCCTCCTGCTACTCCTACTGCACTGTCCTGCTCTATTTTGATTCTGTCCTTTAATACCAGGAGCAACTTGTACAACTTAGAAGGAACAGCTGCATTCATCTTCCCCAAGTATACAGCTACTCCTTTAAATGGATATCTATTTTTTTTAAGATTTAATTTTTAATCTCTATAGCTAACATGGGGCTTGAACTCACAACCCCAAAATTAAGAGTTGCATGTTTTCACCAAGCCAGCCAGGCATCCCTAAATGGATTATTTACTTTCAGACTCATTTAACTTTGAAGTTATTTTCAATTATATGCATATATTTTAATTATTTCAATTTAGAATTTTAAACTTATTTAAAAATATTTTTTTTAATTTATTTTATTTTAAGGGAGAGAATGAGAGAGAGAGCAGGAGTGGGAAAGTGGCAAAGAGAGAGGTAGAGTGAGAGGAGGCCAGGCAGGCTCCAGACCTCCACACTGAGCCTGATGCAGGGCTCGATCTCAGGACCATGAGAGAGTGACCTGAGCTGAAATCAAGAGTTGGACGCTCAACCAACTGAGCTACCCAGGCATCTCTAAACTTACTTTTAATAAGTATTTTATTCTTATAATCATTAATTTTTAATTTCTTATTTATTTTAGTCATGGATTTTCCTTTGTTATTTATATTTGAGTCTTTTGATTTTGGAGTTGTTAATTTTCATTTTCTATTAAAAATTAGAATAGGTCATTTGTTTAGCAAATACAATTTTCTCTACTAGGTTTTTAGAGAAAATCAAATAAGATAAAGATCCCAGCCCAAAGAAGCTTACAGCTTTAGGCAAACTCTTATATATTACAATGTCAAAAGTGATGTTAAAAAGTATACAGGCGAAGTCTTATGGAGGTGACACTTCCAGGCATAGCTGATAAAGATTTCATGTAGGAGATAACACTCAACTTTCCAAAAGAGAAAAGGAAGGACATTTGATGCATGTCGAAGTCTGAAGGTTATTACTTTATTTATTTTAGATTTGACTACTTTCAAAAGGATATGGTTTTTATTATGGCAATTTATTTTTAGTGCTTAAGTGGCTGTTTTTGATTCTAGCTCTTCGGATCCCTAGTCATGTAGATTCAGAACCATGTCTAATTGGGCCTACAACTTCATCAGCAAATGGCTTTTGCTATTATCAGGCACAGACACCAGGCTCCCCCACCAGATCTTGTGTAAGCCACAGAGCCTCTAAGTATTATCTTAAATACTTGTCCATACTATATATAAAAGTATTGTTTGGGAAATAACCTCTAAAAAGAAAACTCTTAATTTACTTATTTTTATTTTTAACAAGTGTACATAAAAAACGTCAGCCACATTATGCTATGATTCTGATTACTCGGTCTCTTGAAAATAGACATGTAAGCTAAGAATTATGTGGCTTACAGCACATAAATGTTCGTCCTCTGCATATGGAGAGGAATATTCACATTCCAGAGGTTCAGAAATGCTCTCGCAGACTGCCATGCCCAGGGTGCTCTGCGTCTCACTGCCAGCAGACTGTTAGTGCGGGAAGTCATCGAACCAGGGTCACAGCTACATCTTTTTTTTTCAATGTTTATTTGTTTTTAAGAGAGAGAGAGAGAGGGAGCATGAGCAGGGAAAAGGCAGAGAGAGAGAGGGAGACATAAAATCCAAAGCAGGTTCCAGGCTCTGCACTGTCAGCACAGAGCCTGACACAGGGCTTAAACCCATGAACTGTAAGATAATGACCTGAGCTGAAGTCAGACGCTTAACTGACTGAGCCACTCAAGCACCCGTGGTCACAGCTCCATCTGAAACACATTCTCAAGAGATCTTTCTTCACTAAAGGATGAGAGCTACATCATACAAGACCCCTTCAAAATTTGATCCCCACAGAAGCCCTGTCCTAGAATCTTCCAGTAAAGATTGGCTTGATTCATGGATGACAGAATATGTGACATGTAGATGAGCACTGGGCTGGCTGACTACATCCCATGAGCATATTTGTCACCTCTCTGGGCCTCAACAGGGCTCACCGGCAAAGACCATTGATCTAAGTAACTTCTAGGATATTGGGTATTCACATAATCAAGTTACGGACTTGTCCTGTACTCGCTTTCCAAGTGGTGGGCAGAAAAGTTTCACTTCCCCAAGGATAGGCAGAGCCAGAGAGAGAGAATGTAGGAGAAGAGATAAGAATAGGAGATTTGTAGCCAAGGCATCAAGGAGCATGTGTCAAGGGAGGAGTAGAGATGGCTGGATTTCCACCCAAGCAGAGTCCTACAGGGTGGCAGAAGGGAGTACAGAGTGCTCTCAAATGTGCAGCCAAGTGACTATGGGATCATGGTCTTTCCCTGGATGTCAAGGAAGGCAGTTAAGTAGAACAGTCAGGCAGACCCAGCTTCACAGGCAGGTAGCACAGTAATTTTTATCTTTGAGCTTGTGACTTATAACAGAGTGTGTGCACAAGGACAGCAGAGGAGGTTCTCCAGATGGGCACATGCACCTGGGGGTTCAGGGACATGGGCACAGTAAGCCATGGGAAGTGTGTCATATAGAATTGGCCTGATCCAATTAGATTCAAGCTCTTTTGGGGGGATAGTTTTTGAAGTAAATGTTTCAGATTTGTTGTGATTCCAGCAGGGCTTTTCTTAGCTGCTTCTTGACCTCGTTCTCTCCAGTAAACCAGCTGCCCTGCAGTTTAACTTTTATCTCAAATAAATCTACCAGTCTCTTAATTGCTTTTTGCCACAAAATCCATTATTTCTGAGGAAGCCCTTCAGCTTGAATTTTCCCACATTCCATTGTAAACAATGTCAGTTCTGTTGGGAAGAGCTTCAGATTTCTTTGTTGTATAGCCTGATTCTCTCCCTGGACCAAATTTCTGAGCCAGAACTGGAGCTCTGGGGACAGACACACTTGTCTATCACACTGTTTTAGGAGCTAGATGCTCCATGATATGGGGGAAGGAGGGTGGTAGCCTCAGGTCATCTTGTCTTGCCAATCTGCGCATACTTTGCTTTAAAGTCCAGGGCAAGAACAGGTATTTTTAGTGCAGCACACCCAATGTAGAGCCTTCCTCCAGAGTAGGGGCTGATGGTAGAAAGATCCCCAAGCTCTTGGCCACACTTGCCCAGAACTTCATAGGTAGCTGGGGTCAGGATAAGAAAGACTGACATCCTGCCTCTCCCAAGAGGATGCTGTAACCCTCTAACTGGGGGACAGGGAGCCCTGTGTCCTTGGCTGCAGGAATCTGGAGTGGACTTTGTGTTATGCTGATCTGGGAATGGGAAAGGGAGGAAGTAGGTGTGGTTCAAGTGCCACAGACTCTTGCCATTCTTACTAAGTTTTTGTAGGTTTTCTTGAATAAATTTTTCTCCATTTGTTATATGTCCATAGGACCACTTTTGAACACTTTAATTTTTGAAAACAATCTTCACCACTTTCACTGGAGAGTTGGTCCATAGAGCCATGCCACAGTGGCACTCCTTGCTGGTAGTTTTGAGGTCATTTGTTATTCAGTAAAAACAGATACAGGGAAATGAGTAGAGATATGTAAAAGCTAACAGACACAGGGGAACAAGTAGAGGTATATGTAATCTTTGACATTTACAAAGTCTGAAATCTTGGTCCATTTCTGCTTTCTCTCATATCTTCTAGTTCTTATTTAGTGAGTTTTGTTTCAGTTCATGGTTGCTTCTATTTGACCATATGCTGGTTTTTATTCTTGGAAGAACTTGCAGTGATTTTCTTATACCAAGAATGAATGTACCCTCCTTTAGGGAAGCTCAGCATTTGCTTCTGCCAGGAGGCTGGAGCCCTATTGGTCACAGACCACCTCAAACTACATTCACATCTTGATGTTGGTTGACAGAGCTCTAGCCAGTCAAACTGCAAGGGTACATCCACCCGTTTCTTTGCTTTCAACTCAGTGCCAATGTGGCCTTCCCTGCAGGCTCTAGGGCTTGAAGGAGACCAGTGTGTCTTATCCTGTTAGGCTTTTTGGGGTCCCAGTGTAATATGGGGAACATTTCCCATAAAATTCTTGAGATAGTTAATTTTATGTATTGACTTGGTTGGGTCACAGTGTTCAGATATTTGTCAAAAATTATGCTAGATGTTTCTGTGACAGTGTTTTTTTGGATGAGATTAACACAAATCAGCAGACTTTGAGTAAAGCACATGTCCTTCCATAATGTAAGTGGGCCTCACCTAATCAGTTGAAGGCCTAAATAGAACAAAAGACTAACTGCCCCAGAGGAAGAAGGTTATTATGCCAGCAGACCACCTCCAAACTTGAACTGAAACGTGCCTCTTCCTGAGTCTCCAGCCTGACAACCTTTGGACTTTGTGTTAAAATACCTGTGTGATTTTAATTTATGGAGGTGACTATGTGGTGGCCCAGAGAGGTAAATACCATTGAGGGATTTTTGTTGTTTACATTTCCCGAGAAGAGTGAACATGCCACTTCACACAGGGCCACATGATAATGAAACACCTGTTTGGTCAGGAGACAGAAGCAGGAGTGAGGTGAAAGCATAGCCCAGCGCTTTATTGTGGTTTGCATGGACAAAGTAAGGCAGGGGAGAGGAAGCAGTTTAGGACTGGTCAGTTGGAATAATGTCAACAGGCTCTGGGCTATACGGGTGGTCTCTGTCTACCATCTAGCTTTGCAGTGATTGAAGGTGGGAAAAATATTGGTTTGGTGTGTGAGAGTAAGACAGACGCATTGGGGTTACAGACTTCGGTTTGGTTTGGTTTGCATATGAAATGTATGTTCCCAGTTGATTATTATCTCTAGGTATGGAACAGCCTCTCCGTGGTCAACCCCCACTGAGATTTCAAGTTATTATAAAATACAGAAAACAAAAAATACAATTAATATAGCTTTGAATTGCAATATCATCTCTTCCTGAGTCTAAGCCTGCCAGCCCACCCTGCAGATTTTGGATTGCTAGTCTCCATAATCATGAGCTAATTCCTTTAAATAAATCAATCTCTGTGTGTGTGTGTGTGTGTGTGTGTGTGTGTGTGTGTCTGTAGATGTATAGATATAGATTCTATATATTTATATACAGACATTAATTGATTCTCTGGAGAACCCTGTCTAATACAGCTTCCTTCCCATGGTCTTTGCGGAAGTCTCCTGAGGCCCACATATGAGCTGTAAGAATATATCCTTGCAACAAAAATAACTTTGGGTATCAGATATTCTGATTATATTCTGATTGCAGGCTTTTCTCTCAGAATTTGCCCCGGCAGATCCCTGCTCTCTTCCTACCTTTTCAATGTCTTTATGAAGATTTTTAATTTTTTTTAACATTTATTTATTTTTGAGACAGGGAGAGATAGAGCATGAACGGGGGAGGGTCAGAGAGAGAGGGAGACACAGAATCTGAAACAGACTCCAGGCTCTGAGCTGTCAGCACAGAGCCCGAGGCGGGGCTCGAACTCACAGACCGTGAGATCATGACCTGAGCTGAAATCAGACGCTTCACTGAGCCACCCAGGCACCCCGAAGATTTTTAAAAAGGATTTTATTTTATTCATTACAATTTTTATTCATTTAATTTACTAATGAAATAACTTATTTGAACTATTCAAATTAGAGCCTGGCCCAGCTCTCCAAGCTCAAGCACTCATTTGTAACTTCCTGATCTAATTCACACATGAAAAAGAAAATGAGTTTAGTTTATATTGTCACTAAGCCCAGAAAATCCCTGCCAACCTTATGCTGCCAACTTTTATAGGACCGTATTATTATTGGAGAATTTTAAACCGAAGGCATTTTTATTCTTTTTACATATTTTCTGTATCTCCTTTTTCTTTATTTTCCTCTGTTTCTCTCTGTATTAAGCCTTATAGTTTCTTTGATTCTCTGCCTGGTCTTTTTTTCTGCCCCTGAAATTTCTCTTTTTGTATGGTAAAAGGCTTCTGCCACCCCACTCTTTTCCATTTTTTCCAGGGTTACTTCAATGAGCAATCAAAACATACCTGGTGAATTATTCAAATTATTCAAATTTCAAATTATTCAATTTTCAAATATCAAATTATTCAAATAATTTATTCATTATTTTATTCATTATTATTTTACTTTTTTGTGTGTTTTTATTGAAATTCTAGTTAGTTAACCTACAGCATAATACTAGTTTCAGGTGTACAATATTCAGCACTTCAAAACAATACCTAGTGCTCATCACAAGTGCCCTCTTTAATCCCCATCACCTGTTTAACCCATGACCCCACCCACCTCTCCTTTGGTAACCATCAGTTTGTTCTCTATAGGTGAGAGTCAACTTCTAGGTTTGCCTCTTTACATAAGATCTTATTTTTTGAAGTGATCTCTACACCCAGTGTGGGGCTCAGACTCACAATCACGAGATCAAGAGTTGCATGGTCCATCAACTGAGACAGCCGGGTACCTCATGAATATTTTCTTTACTGAATTAATAAAGACTTTCTTTTCTTTCTTTCTTTCTTTTTTTTTTTTTTAGCAGGAGAGTGGACCCAAGTAATCTAGACCCCCTGTAGCAATTATCTTCTGTCTGTCCCTCCAGGCATACTCTCCACCCCATCCCACTCCTTCTGTGGGGGTGGAAGTGCAAGCTGGAAGGCCTGACAGGTTCCTATTCTCTCTGGCCACAGTGGGTTCAACCAGAGGGGAGACTCAGCTGAAGATCTGAGGAGGCGACAGAAGTGGTCACAGTGTTTATTTCCACAAAAACCCTATTTGTGAGGTTTCCTCAGTTAGCTATGTCCCTCAGCTGTCAGTCCTTGCTCCTCTTCTCCCTTCCCTGTTCCTTAGGGCCAGGGGTGGGGGAAGTGGGGGGTGGCAGAGCTTATGCCAGGCTCCTGCACTGGCCTCCTCTTCTCCTTATCCCCAACCATACCTTAGAAATTAGATCTTTTGTAAAGAAACTCCACACATTATCCTACCATAAGTGTGCCAGCTCCAAAGTCCATACTTTGTAATGTCTACACAAAGTAGCAACTGTATGCCTCTTTCATCTGTGTTTACCTGTTATTCATCCAATCTGTTGTGCCTTCTAATTCAACCATTGTATTTTTCATACACAATATTTTGACTTGGTTCTTTCCTGTGGTTTCTTTGTCTTGGGTCTTATTGCTAATAATATTTTCCAATATCCATAAGGACATTTATTGCGTTTATTAATTTTTGGTGGTCTGTCTCTTCTAATAATTCTATCTCAAATAACATATAACGTCAAATCTTCTGTATTTCTTATGTGGCAATCATACTTCTCAGTTGTGCAGTTATTTTGGCACATGTGCTCATATAACCCATGGGTTAGCAGCTACTCTGTCACTCTTTGGTACAGTATACCAGAGAAGGACAGAAGTCCTGGTGAGTTCAAGGAGAAGGGAGGGTGACCCTAGACCAGAGGTCCCAGGCATCAAAAATCCACTCTTAACCTCTCCTCCATACTGATATCTGCCAGGCATTTTCTGCAGCCAAGGCTTCAACATTAAAGCTCTTAGAAGAAATCATAGTGGAAGGATCAAGTCTCCCCATGTAGTACTCCCCCTGACCTCAGGGGTAGAAGTGTGGGCACGGAGGGCATGTACTCAAGATGGCTATCAGAAGCTACACACTAGTTGACACATCCACCCTGGAATACACTGGCACCTGAGAAAGATTAGGCAGCATTTGTCACACGGTATCAGATGGGGGGAGAGTGGGACATGCAAACAGCCTTCAAGCCCATCCTATCATTGCCCTACTCTCTTAACCCAGCTACAGGCCACTTCAGGAAAACTTTACTTCCTCTAGGATTTCTTGTTGATTCTACATTTCCTTCTCACCTCCCCTGCTCATCCAGGGTTGATGTGGGAGTGCGACCTAGCAGCCCATTGGGAGCTTCTGATGGCGGGTCTGGTGAAATCCACCTCAGCAGCACTCCCAGCTTGTTCCCCAGCCCCAGTCCTACTGGCCTTCCAGACCTGCTCTGCACCCTGACATCAGTCTTGTTATTTGGGATCTTTCCTTGTCACTGACCAGCGCCACACTTGGGACAGTTAACCCAAGCCTCTCAAGGCACCTCTCAAAATTAACCTGAGAGAGGAAATCACACAGGGCCTGAGGTGCCTGAGAATGGCCTGCATTAGAGGGAAGACCTCTGAGATCCTTAAGAAATCTGGGTTTGAATTTCTGCTCTGCTATTTACTACCCACATCACCTCAGACAAGTTACTTAACCATGCTAGATCTTGGGTTAAGATCTGTAAAAAGTGATCAAACATGGATAATAATACCAAACATTGAAGCTGGCTGTAACAGGGAAGTAGGCTGTGGGAAAGTTGTGATTTGGCAGATCTTCAGAGTGGACTGGAAATGTATTTGCATCTACTGAGTTAGGGGACCCAAGAAACTTCATGCAGGACCAACAGTCACACCACTTGGTGCTTCACATAGAAACATGGCTATTGATGGACAAAGCAGAAGTCACTGTGGGAGAGAAACCCAGCACAGTCAGCACAAAGCCACCATGGGTTGAAGGTAAGTGGAAGTTCTAGGGGCAGTGGGTAGATAATGCTCCAAATCTGAACTAAGTGCTGACTCCCACCTCTGGGCCCAGCAATCCAGCCAGGAAGCCTCATAACTGAGTCTACTAATAGGGAGAGAATGCTTTTTTTTTTTTTTTTTTTTTTTTTTTTTATCACTTCCAGACACTGCTGAGCTGGGAAGGAAACCTCTGCATGAGTAGCAGAGGGCTTAAAGCCAGCAAGATTCTGGTGACCATGTGGATGTGACTTCACCTATTTTCACCTGCTGGTGAGAGTCCAGGCTATCTGGGGGACAGGATTGGAAAGAATTTGCACAGAACACCTGATGGCATTTTGATATAGTGGATCTGCAATGGTTGAGGGCTGCTCCCTGATCACCAAGAGTTCAGGGTGGGTCTTGTGGTTATGAGACTCTTCTGAGTATTCTGCTAACTAGTTACAATTCTGTGACCCAGACATATTTGTAGGGGACAGTTCAGGACATGGCTTAAGCCTCAGTGCTGGGCCAGCAAGTCCTGGGTCAGCCAAACCACAAGCTATGACAGGTTCCCCCGGGGTGGGGGGCTGGGCCCCTGGAGATAGGGGGAGGACAGGTACTGTGGGTACAAGGGGAATAGACTAACAGCAGAGATCTGAGGGCAGCTGACCTGTGATTTTGGACCTTAGCCTGGTAGCCAGAGCCCTTCACAGTCTACTTTAAATAGAGCCTTTCAAATAGAACCTCTGTGACCTGTGGGCCTGGAGTATCCTTCTTCATCTCCAGCTCACGGCAAATCATCCACCCGTAGGGCGACCCGTCCCTATCACACTGGCCATTAGTGTTCTGTGGGACCTAGGGGATGCCACTTCCTCCATGGGGTGAGGCCTTGGGCCCTAAGCCATGACAGCTCTTTGGAAGACTCCTCAAGGCTAGTGATTCAGTTCCAGATAGCTAGCCAGGCCCTCAGTGTCCTTGCCCTTCCCTACTCCCAGCTGTGGGAGCGGGGAGAACTTCATGTGCCAAGGAGCTTGAATGACAGTAAGGTGGGGACAGAAGGTAGCTCTGATAGGTCAGAAACAGGAGCAGGAAGCTTCTTTAATATATTTTTAAAAATTTTATCAGGCCTGGAGTAAGCTTCAGATGGACAGGATTGCTCAGAGATGGACACATTTAAGAAGAATGTAGAGCCTGTTGGCATTAATGCAAACAAGCTTGTTGGGGAGGGCCAGGAGGGGCATCACAGGGTCTGTCACAGAATCTTTAGGAAAATCAGCAGTAGGAGGAAGGTCTGTAAAGACACAAGGGTTATGCAGGTGCTGGGCTTGTGGACAGTGCCCAGAGAAGAAAAGTCACTCAAAATAGGAGGTTTGTCCTGAGAAGGAGCAAAAGAAGGATCAGGATTGGGCAAGGTGCTCCGCTTCTCACTGATCCAGTGGGAAAAGTAGGTGAGCCTGGTGAAGACGCTGGGGCCTATGGGATAGCGGCAGGCCTGGCTCCAGCTAGACAGCCCCATCAGAAACCAAGTGCCACCATTCAGCTTGCAGACCAAGGGGCCTCCAGAATCTCCCTGAGGAAAGAGACAGCATGAGTCATGGGGACCAAAATAGAGGGGGACACACATGGTTTAGACAGTGTGAAGTGCCTTTGCCCTCCACTAGAGTGGAGTTTAGGAAGCCTCATGTCAAGGTGGGGCTGTGAATTGTTCTCATCAGAATTACATGGAGGATTTGAAAAATCCAGACACAGAGTCCCACTGCAGACCTCTTTGATCAAAATCGCAAGGGTAGGGCTTTGGAGCTCACTTCACAAAGCCTGTGGAGGGGACTCTGAGCATCCTTCTAAGCTGGCAGTCATAGACCTATCAGAATATGCAGGCAGACTCCAGATATTGGACACCAGCCCTTTGTGCTCCCAATCCTAAGTGAGTGAAGGTACCACCTGAAATCCCATGGGGCTTGCAGGCCTCTGGGTAATTATCAGTCCAGTACAACATCCCACCTGGGCATTTGTTTTTGACTTATTAAGGTCTCTGGTTTGTGGAGCTTCTTTAGAAAATGCAAACTGTTAAATGTGCTCAGCAGAAAAGAAGTGATCCCAAGTCCAAACTGGTAGGGTGGTCAGAATGGCAGGGAGCCCAAGGGGGTCCCAGAAAAATGCTAAGGACTTTGAGGTCAGGACTCCAAGGCAGGAAGGCACCATTGGGCATAATGCTTCTATCTCATGGGTTATAAAGTAGGGACCAAAGAAACATAGCACCCTTCCAGCCTTCTGTTGAATAAACATGACCGAGTACCCTGTGTGTAGGAGACACTGATATGACACAGAACATGAACACAGACAGTACAGCACACACCATGCACAGATGCAAGATGTGGAACAGAGGCACCCAGGGGGTGGTAAATGGCAGGAAGGGCTGCCCTAACTGGACCATCAGAGAGCCTCTAAGCAGAGATGGGAGGGATGAGCAAGGCCTGACCTGGAATTTGCAGGCACAGGTAGGCGGCCTGCTTGGCACAGGTGAGGCTGAGAAGTGGCAGGGCCAGGCCCAGGCTTATCAGCTGGGAGGGTATGGATGAAGGGACATTGAAGGACACTCAGCAGGGAGGTAGTGTGACCTGATACAGATTCTAAAAGGATGGTAGGATTTCTGGGGCTGGGTGAAGCACAGTATGTGGCAGGGCAGAAATCAGCACAGGGAGACCAGTCATGAACTACTGCAGCAGAAAGAGACTGATAAAGACAGGCAAGAAATGGTGAGGCACAGATTTGCCCTACCTGACCCTTTCCCTCCATTTAAGGTAAAAATGGAGCAAGGCAGGAAAAGCAGAATAAGGGCTGAGTGGTGGGTCCTTGGTGTGTGGAGGTCAGAAAGAGGAGGAAGAAAGCAGGAGACACAAGAGGGGCTGCCCTTCAAGTATGATGGGATGTTCTGCAGGGTGCATGGCCAAGCACCAAGTGGGAGGAGGTCAGAGGTGCACCTAGGCATCTGGCTGTCTTGGTGAGAAAACTGTGGAGGAAGGGCGAGCACAAAATGCTAGAATGGGCTGAGGCAAGAAAGAGAAGTGAGTAAGACAGAGAGGGCCCTTGAAGTGGGTGAGCCCTGTGGGAAGGCAGGCTGAGAATCAGGGCCCAGGGCAGAGAGCTGGGGAAAAGGGAAGGTATGTGTAGGGTGTTTTAAGATGGGCATCATGACAGTATGTTTTTCAGCTGATGGGAGATGGTCAAGGAGAGAGACAAAGAGGTAGCAAAAGGAGCAGGAGAGGAAGGAGCTCTGTATGAGGAAGCATGTGGGGGCCATAGCTCCAAGCTTTTCTAGGTTTGACTATGATCATGCCACTTCACCTTGAGCTATCCACTTTCCTCTCTGGGTCTCAGTTTCTCCACCATAGAATAGAAGGATTCCACAGAGTAGGAGAAAATATTCTTAATACATATATTCAATAACATACTCATATTCTAAAATTCAATGAGAAAGACACACAATCTCATTGAAATAATGGCAAAAAAATTTGAATAGACACTTTTAAAAAGGGGCAATACACATATGAAAAAAGTGCTTATCTTCATTATTCACAGAGAAATTCTCAGAGAAATGCAAATTAAAAATCACATTGAAAATGGCGGGCAGGGGCGCCTGGGTGGCGCAGTCGGTTAAGCGGCCGACTTCAGCCAGGTCACGATCTCGCGGCCCGTGAGTTCGAGCCCCGCGTCAGGCTCTGGGCTGATGGCTCGGAGCCTGGAGCCTGTTTCCGATTCTGTGTCTCCCTCTCTCTCTGCCCCTCCCCCGTTCATGCTCTGTCTCTCTCTGTCCCAAAAATAAAAATAAAAACGTTGAAAAAAAAAATTAAAAAAAAAAAGAAAATGGCGGGCAACATGAAGTACTGGAGGCAATGTGGAGCAAACACAACTGTCAGCCCCTGCTGGGGGGAGTGCAAACTGGTACCAGTGGATTGGAAAGCTGCTCCTCAGTACCTGTGAGAGACGAACCTGTGCATATCTTATGGCACAGTAATTCTACTCCCAGGGTTATACTCAACCAAAATGTGAACCCATGTGCACTAAAACACATGCACTAGGATATTCACAGCAAATCTATTTGTAATGGTCTCAAGTGGAAACTATCCAAATGCCACCAAGACTAGAATAGATAAATAAAATTGTAGTATATTCACACATTGGATACCATACAGCAACAAGATGAACAATGTAAACTACACACAAGATGCATAAATCTCAGAAACATAATATTGACCAGATGAGAATGCATCCTCTATAATTCCATGTAGGTAAGTCCCGACACTAATCCACAGAGCTTCAGAAGCCAGGACTAGTCTCAGGGAGTTAGTAACAGGAAGGAAGTATCAGGAGGATTCTTTAGGTGCTGGTTGTTACGTGATTGTGCCAATTTCTTTTTTTTTTTAATTTAATTTTTAAAAAAATGTTTACTCATTTTTAACACACACACAGAGAGAGAGAGAATGGGAGGGGCAGCGAGAGGGAGATACAGAATCCGAAGCAGGTTTCAGGCTCTGAGCTGTCAGAGAGCCCGACATGCAGCTCAAACTCACGAACTGCGAGATCATGACCTAAGCCGAAGTCAGACGCTCAACTGACTGAGCCACCTAGGCGCCCCCCAAATTTTTTTTTAATGTTTAATTTTTGAGACAAAGAGAGACAGACAAATAGAGTGCAAGCAGGGGAGGGGCAGAGACAGAGGGAGACACAGAATCTGAAGCAGGCTTCAGGCTCTGAGCTGTCAGCACAGAGCCGGACATGAGGCTCAAACTCACGGACCACGAGATTATGACCTGAGCTGAAGTCGGATGCTTAACAGACTGAGCCACCCAGGTGTCCCTGATTGTGCAAATTTCTAAAAATGCATCAAATGGCACATGTCTAAATTATGCCCTTTTCTATGCATGCTATTCTTCAACAACGTTTTTTTTTAAACGAAGAAATGTATGGAATGAACTAGTATTCTTTGGGGTCTTCTGACCTTCAGTTCTGACACTTCAGGCTGGGGTGAGCTTAGGAGGAGGAAGTCAGGGGCAGGATCCAGAGAAGACACAAAGGGAGAGGGGAGTTCCCACTTGATAAACAGAGCCAATCTCACTTACTCTGCAGATGGACTTTCCTGTCATGAGGTCCCCAGCACAAAACATATCCTCGTGTATAGAATATTCACTGCTGCTGGAGTCTGGCGATTGGAAATACATTTTACAGACCTCACTGTCAATGATGCCAACCTCTCCCTCCTGCAGCTGAAATGGTGCAGCCAGGAAATCTGCAGGGGTCAGGAGTGGGGGAAGGTCAGATGTGGGTTGGAGCCTGAGAGAAGGGCTAGCTACCTCCCCAACCGGCCTGCTAATGGACATGCTGCCATTTCCAACTGACAGGATTGGGGAAGTCTCTCAGAGGACTTGCAAAGATGAAGGGACAAGACATTTAAGGCAGACAAGAGAGCAAAGGTGAGGGGTCTGTGGTGGGAAGTGCCAGGAGGGAGGTCTGGGTGGCTGCAGTGGCGTGGGAGTTGAAAAAAATGAGACAAGGTCACAGCAGGGTCCAGAGCGAGCAAGGCCTCTTCACCAGTATGTGGAGTTTGGATTTCTCTCAAGCACACTGGGAAACCACTGAAGGGTCTCCTTGTGTTTTGAAAATAATCCGGCAGCTATGCAGATATAGAAGTAGAGGTGGAGGGTGGAAGTTGAAAGTCCTGGCTTGGCTCAGGTTCCAGTGATGCACCTAATGGATGCTGGGTGGGGTGAGGTAGTATGTCAAATAAGACATGGCCCAGCCTCAACGAGCAGCTGGTCTGTGGATGCTTTCCATGTGGATTCTATTTCCACAGATTTCTCACAGATCAGACTGGTGTTTTCAGTGTCACAGTGACAGCTCCGTCCTGTGGAGTGCTTGCCATGTACAGCTCTCACATGTCCTTGGGGTGAACCCAGGCCCAGCAACTGTGGTCAGGGAGAGGACAGAACAGCTGCAGGCTGAGTCTATCATTGATGTCAGATGCTCCCTGACCTGCTGGCTGCTCTAGCCTGCAACTTCCCCTCATACCCCAATTCCTACTCTCCGACCAGTTTTGCAGAATCCTCCTTGCTCTGCCAGTGGTTCTTAATGAGTGACAGTGCTTCCCAAGAGGGTGTCTTTGGAAATGTTGAAGCATTGGCTGTTTTCATGACTAGACAGTGTGATTGATATTTGTGGCCAGAGCACAGCAAAGAAAATCTTGCCCCAAATACCTCCAGTGAGATACTCTGCCAGATCATGACCCTATGACCCTACAAATCACGGCAAATTTACATTCTGCTTTTTTCACTCTATGTTACATTTTCCTAAATTAAAAGCATTTTCCATTGTGTTAAAAAAATATTTGCCCACCATTTCTCCTCTCTCAGCCTAAAAATGTACAAGCCCAGCAAGCTGGCAGAACAGGTAAGTTTTACTTGAATTAATGGATGAGGGGAAGTGAGATTCACATAGGAATATGTTCTTAATCCAGAAACACCCAATTTTGCCTCTCAAGCCAACAAGCAAACTTGTTTTCATTTCCTTACTGTTATGCTTCCCTGAGTAACTTCCATGGTAGGGAAAGCCCAAGAGGTGCCTGATGAAGCTTTGGAGGGGCCTGACATGGTCTCATGCAGGACCTGTGAATCAGAGTGGAATCCTAAATGGCTTGGAGTCAAAGAGCCCAAGTTCTTGATTCCAAAAGTTAGATATGCTCAGACTTTTTGAAGCATGACAGAAGGAAACTGAAGCTTTAGAAGGAAATGGTATCAGGGCTGGAAGGGCCCCACAATAGTTAACACACCTTCCTCCTCCACCACCCTTACCCTCCCTACCTGCCCTGCTCCTACTCACCATCCTCAGTGATCATCCCCCAGCCGGTTATCCAGCAGCTGTTGTGAAGGGGCAGCTTCATGGTAGGCCCCGGCAGGCAGGCAGGGAGGATGTGAGAAGTAAAGTTCACAGATAGATGCAGTTGCAACAGAGCAATGTCACTGCCCATGTAGTAGCGCTTGTTAAAGTCATTGTGAACAATGACTCGATACACTGTCATCTGCCGGCTATGCTCAGTGGGATGTTGGAGCTGATGGTACCCTAGCAGGACCTGGTAGTCAGATGGTTCATGGGACCTGTTGTGAGAGGCTGTATTATCACCTGTCTCCTCTGAGCACTGGGCTAACACCCTTGCACTCTCACCTGACTGCCTACCCCCAACTCTCCCAACCCCATAAGCAACCAGACATCACCATTATTCCAGAGGTTGCTCTCTCCTCCCTTCCTAATATTCTCATCAGGTGGGCTGGATTCTTGTCTGTCTGTTGCCTCAGGAAATCTGTCCTTTGAAAGTTTCTGATGGCTTTCCCAGTATGCCCCCAAATCAAAGGAGCAGAGAATCTCAGTGCTGGAAAGAAACATTGGGGCACATCAAACTATACCCCTTCATTTTAGAACAGAGGAGACTTGGCTCCTTCCCAGCTCTGACCAGAACAATTGGAAGGTCCCATGGCTTGGAGTGGTTCTCAAAGACCCCATTTCTCAGGACAGAATCATCCATTCCCTCTTCCCATTCTTCACACTCAGACTTCCCTAAAGGATGAACCCCATCTGGAGACAGGCACTCAATAAGCCTGTGTGGAGCAAACGGGCGAGCACATGGAACTGAACTTGCTTCTGGAAAGTGAGCAGCTTTCCAACATATGTGGTCTGCTCGTGCTGCTCCCTTGCCCAGACTCCATGTGACTGGATTCTTCTCCCACAAGGCCGTACTAGCTCCAAGCCCCTCCTCTGATGCAACCTCTCCTGACACTGGCTCAGGGTCTACCCTCTTGCATATTCTGGTCTTTCCATCCTGCAGCACAGTAGCTGGGTTCATGTGTCACTTTCCTGATAGGATGAGAAACTTCAAGGTGGGTCTTGCATCTCCACATCCTCCACGGTGGGCCTCACAAGGGGCCTACCAACCACGAGTGCTGAATAAATGAACAGAACCCAAGTGGTTCTCAAAGCCAGTTGATGCCAGTGGCTCTTACCTCCTCTGACTTCAAGTGTGATATTCTCCCCGCTCCCTCTGGGCACAGAGTAAGCTCAGGATACACCTGAGATGCAGCCCACTCTCCTGACTGTGTCCCATCCGAGGACAGAGGCCATTTGCTTCATGCCTCACTCTGGCCTATGGAGACAGTGGTGAACACAGTTGCTCTTAGGCACATATTTCTACAGAAGTGACAGGAATTTCTGGATGCTGGTTAAACAGCCAGAGTCCCATGATGCTTCCATAGAGAAATGTGCTAGAATGTGCAGGTGGTTAGGACCCAGGGAAGCCTCTGGCAGTTGTGCCAATGATGACCTTTGAACAGCCTGATTGGAAGAGGACAAAATAATTGCCCAATTTGTCCAGGCTCTAATGCTCCCCCAGCCCTGGAAAGTGGGGACCCTAGAACTATTGCTCTGACTTAAAGCCTAAAACCTGTGCCATATGTTCAGCCAGGGATACTACACACCCACTACCATCTGCACAAGAGGAAACAAACCCACTGACATCTTGTTGGCCTGTCTAGAGCTGGGCAAGATGTAGAATGCAAAATCTACCTTGAGTGGGAACAGGACTCAGAATCCTAAAATTTAAAGAAGACAAAAAGTGGGCTGGAGGCAATGACTTTAGAACTAAAGTTTGTTTTCCAGTACTTACTGATAATCACAGTTAAAGTTAATTTCCACTTATCTATGTACAAGTAATGTACATGTAGCTGAGACAGCCATACCATCTTGGTATTACCAAAGTGTGAGGAGGGGGACAGATGGGAACATCCCTGAAGGAAGAGATAAGGTAAATGGCCTTTGTACTGGGAGATGTGAACTCAGAGAGTCAGGAAACTGGAGTAAGGTGGTGAGAAGGGATTGCATTCCAAGTAGAGGGGAATGCTCAGTCAAAGGCAGGGGCAACAGTGCACACAGACACCTGGTGGTGGCCAGGAACAAAGCCTAGGGAAAAAGGTCTGGGACATCATTCTCCCCCTTCTGTTCTGTCCATCTTGTGTTCCCTCCCCAATCCCACCCGAGTCACTGGGCCCATTGGGAACACGTACTTTTGGAAGCAGTGGGCAGCTGAGATCACCCAGTAGGCATCTATGAGGGCAGCTCCACAGATGTGCTTGCCATGGTAGAGTAGGCTGGCCTGCCATGGCCACCGACGGTCCGGTGCATTCTGGCCACCAAAGATCTTCCCAGTTACTGCTGGCTTCCCACACACTGTGGAGACAATCCTACCCATAAGGCACCATGAGGTATTATGGATGCCAGCCTTGGTGTCTCTGGATGTCAGCATCAACAGGACACAGGGCCCCCGTGGCCCCTCCTCACTTTTCAGCTGGGAAATCCAAGGCCCAGTGTGAAGAGACATGGCTCATGTAACAAAGAGCCACCTGGCTTTGCTGGTGATGGTAGTACTAAGGAAGCAGCCTGTGGGTTTCAGTAAGAAGGGTGGGGGTGAGGTTTGTGGTGCAGGCAACTGCAGAGGTACACATCTGCATACCACTGGGGTGTGCAAGTCAAGACCAGGAGGTGGTGCTGCCCCAGGTGCTTCACCAGACCTTATTTCACTTAACTAGCACACCATTATTTGAAGTCCCAGAAACTAAGGACTTACTTAGGGATGTTGTTTACTCAGGGCCACTGAGGATTAAGTGGTTGCACCCCTCCCACCTCAGTCCAATATTCTAGGGAGACTGAGGCCAAATGGAGCACATTTTGCTTGATAATTCTCCTGAAGCACTGCATCCTGTTCTTAAAATGAAGAGGTTTTGGGGGTCCACACAGACAGGCCAGTGATGAACCTCCGCTCTTGAACTGAGGAGGCTTGAGATCCAGAAGGAAAGAGCTGGCAAGAAGAGGGGGTGCCCTGGTCTCCTCAGCCATGGGTCTCCCTGACCTTGCCGAAGGGGAACCCAGGAATTCTAGGGCCCCACTCAGCCAGGTAGAGGTCCTCCTGGCTGGTGGGGTGGGTGAGGGACACTTGAGAGGTGGGGAAACCTGACGCCCCTCACCATACTCCCCCCCACACTCACCATCCGCAGCAGTTCCCTCAGGCTCAGCACGAAGCAACAGTGGGCACAGCCAGAGCAGGGCTGTGGCCAGCACGCAGGCCCCCTGCCAGCCTGGGCCTGAGCCCTCGGCCCGGGCGCTTGCCATTGGGCCAGTCCACGTCGTCTTCCCAGACGAGGGGCCTGCGCCACGCGAGGCCGCAAGGGCTGCTGGGAAACCGTCTCCCTCTGTGGGGAGTGTCGCCTCCTGCCCTGCAGCCTGTGTGGGTACCAGGAGGAGGCATTGGGCCCACACACGATGCCAGAGTCCCTAGGCTGATGGGAGAAGCAGAGGACATATAGAGTCTTCTGCCAAAGGACCCCAGTTTGATGGCAGACACAGCGTGGTTATGGTGTATGCCTAGGAATATGCACTAATGGTCAGAGGTCATGTGCTTATATAATGTCACCAAATATTTCTAACTGGCTTTCAAGATCCAATGCACTCATTTCTACCCCTCCCCCATTCACATAATTAGGTCAGACCCACTATGGATAGTATCTCTTTCTTAAACTCACTTGAGCAATACAGCATGGCATAGTAATGGGGTGGATATTTCATTATAGTCACAGGTGGCAAGAGGGCATTATGCAAGGGTATGGGTTGTATGCGGAGTTCAACCTCTGGCTGCCAACAACTTATGTTCTTCCCAAATGCAAAATCATTCACTATATTCTAAGGTCCCCAAGAGTCTCATTCCATTACAGTATCAACTCAAAATTCAGAGTCTCATCTGTTAGAGAAGGTCACTGAGAGGATATGACCACTGGTTGATCTTAGAGCTAGATCCAGGCAGAAGAGGCCCCTCACTCTCCCCTGGCTTTGGAATGTATGCTTTGCCCACCAAGTGGGAGCTGCTTCAAGGACACCCAAGACAAGCCTCATATTTAAGTTCTCTTGCTAATTAAATCTGCCACCAACCAATCTGCAGCAGCCTGCCACTTTTTCTAGCCTCTCCTTGACCTCTGCGAACAGGGGCCAATCTGTGAGCCAACCTAGTCATCTAAATGTAAGCATCAGTATCTCATCAGCTCAAAGTGCAAAATCTCATCATTTAAATCCTCTAAGTTAGGTGAGGATGAGGTTCCTAGCTTTAATCCATTAAACATCGTTCTTAAACAAAATTTTTCCTCCATCTGAGGACCTATAAAACTAAAGAAACTACCTACTCAACATTCCCAACACACAATGGTGGGACAGGCCTAGGATAACAATGCAAGACATTGCCATTCAAAGAGGGAGGAGGAGGGGAGATGGAAAATACAAAGGAGTTACTTGTGCATAAGTTTGTATATCCTACTGGACAAGATTTCAAGGCCTTAGGAAAGAATTCTCTGTGACTCTTGGCTCTGCTCTTTAGACTCTTGGTTATCCTCCTGCTTTTTCTTTTAATTTTAATATTTGCTTATTTCATTATTTATTTATTTATTTATTTGCTTTTTATTTATTTATTTATTTTTATTTATTTATTTAAATTTACATCCAAAGTAGTTAGCATATAATGCAATAATGATTTCAGAAGTAGATTCCAGTGATTCATCCCCTATATATAACACCCAGTGCTCATCCCAACAAGTGTCTTCCTTAATGCCCCTTATACATTTAGCCCATCCCTCCACCCACAACCCCTCTGGCAACCCTCAATTTATTCTCTATATTTAAGAGTCTCTTATGTTTTGTCTGCCTCTTGTTTTTATACTATTTTTGCTTCCCTTCCCTTACATTCATCTATTTTCTACCTTAAATTCCACATATGAGTGAAGTCATATAATATTTGTCTTTCTCTGACCGATTAATTTTGCTTAGCATAATACCCTCTAGTTCCATCCACACAGTTGCAAATGGCAAGACTTCATTCTTTTTGATTGCTGAGTAATACTTCATTGTACATATATACCACATCTTCTTTATCCATTCATCTGTGGATGGACATTAGGGCTCTTTCCATACTTTAGCTATTGTTGATAGCACTGCTATACATTGGGGTGCATGTGCCCCCTTCGAAACAGCAAACCTGAATCCCTTGGATAAATACCTAGTAGTGCAATTGCTGGGTTGTAGGGTAGTTATATTTTTAATTTTTTGAGGAATCTCCATACTGTTTTCCAGAGTGGCTGCACCAGTTTGCATTTCCATCAGTAGTGCAAAAGAGATCCTCTTTCTCCACATCCTCACCAACATCTGCTGTTGCCTGAGTTGTTAATTTTAGCCATTCTGATTGGTGTGAGATGATATCTCATTGTGGTTTTGATTTGTATTTCCCTGATGATGTTGATGTTGAGCATTTTTTCATGTGTCTGTTAGTCATTTGGATGTCTTCCTTGGAAAAGTGTCTATTCATGTCTTTTGTCCATTTCTTCAGTAGATTATTTTGTTTTTTGGGTGCTGAGTTTGATAAGTTCTTTATTGATTTTGGATACTAACCCTTTATCTGATATGTCATTTGCAAATATCTTCTCCCATTCCATTGGTTGCCTTTTAGTTTATAGTTTTGATGATTGTTTCCTTTGTTTTTGTTTCCCCCAAAGACAAGTTAAGAAGTTGCTGTGGCTGAGATCAAAGAGGTTTTTGCCTACTTTCTCCTCTAGGATTTTGATGGCTTCTGTCTTACATTTAGGTTTTTCTTGCATTTTAAGCTTACTTTTGTGCATGGTGTAAGAAAGTGGTCCAGGTTAATTTTTCTGCATGTCACTGTCCAGTTTTCCCAACATCGTTTGCTAAAGAGACTGTCTTTATTCCACTGGATATTCTTTCCTTCTTTGTCAAAGATGAGTTGGCCATACATTTGTGGGTACATTTCTGGGTTTTCTATTCTGTTCCATTGATCTGAGTGTCTGGTTTTGTGCCAGTACCATACAGTCTTGGTGGTTACAGCTTTGTAATACATCTTGAAGTCTGGGATTGTGATGCCTCCAGCTTTGGTTTTCTTTTTAGAATTGCTTTCACTATTCAGGGTCTTTTCTGGTTCCATACAAATTTTAGGATTGTTTGTTCTAGCTATGTGAAGAGTGCTGGTGTTATTTTGATAGGAATTTCATTGAATATGTAGATTGCTTTGGGTAGTATTCACATTTTAACAACATTTTTTTCTTCCATAAGCATGGAATATTTTTCAAATTTTTTGTGTCTTCAATTTTCTTTCATAAGCTTTCTATAGTTTTCAGTGTATAGATTTTTCATGTCTTTGGTTAGGTTTATTCCTAGGTATATTATGGTTTTTGGTTCAACTGCAAATGGGATCAATTCCTTGATTTCTCTTTCTGTTGCTTCATTATTGGTGTACAGGAATGCAACTGATTTCTGTGCATTGATTTAATATCCTGTGACTTTGCTGAATTCATGGATCAATTCTAGCAGGTTTTTGGTGGAATATTTTGGGTTTTCTATATAGAGTATCATGCCATCTGCAAAGAGTGAAAGTTTGACTTCCTCCTTGCTGATTTTGATGCCTTTTATTCCTTTGTGTTGTCTGATTGCTAAGGCTAGGACTTTCAACACTATGTTGAATAACAATGGTGAGAGTGGACATCCCTGTCTTGTTCCTGACCCTAGGGGGTAAGGTCTCAGTTTTTCCCCATTGAGGATGATATTAACAGTGGGTCTTTCATATATGACTTTTAGGATCTTGAGGTATGATCCTTCTATCCCTACTTTCTTGAGGGTTTTTATCAAGAAAGGATGCTGTGTTTTGTCAAATGTTTTCTCTGCATCTATTGAGAGGATAATGTGGTTCTTGTCCTTTCTTTTATTGAGGTGATGTATCACATTGATTGTTTTGCAGACATTGAATCAGTCCTGCATCCCAGGTATAAATCCCACTTGGTCATGGTGCATAATTCTTTTAATGTATTGTTGGATCCAGTTGGCTAGTATCTTGTTGAGGATTTTCGCATCCATGTTCATCAAGGAAATTGGTCTGTAGTTCTCCTTTTAGTGGGGTCTTTGTCTGGTTTTGCAATCAAGGTAATGCTGGCTTCATAGAATGAGTTTGGAAGTTTTCCTTCCATTTCTATTTTTGGTAACAGCTTCAAAAGAATAGGTGTTAACACTTCTTTAAATGTTTGGTAGAATTCCCCTGGAAAGCAATCTGGCCCTGGACTCTAGTTTTTTGGGAGATTTTTGATTACTAATTCAATTTCTTTACTGGTTATGGGTCTGTTCAAGTTTTCTATTTCTTTTTGTTTCAGTTTCGTTTTGTTTCAGTTTATATGTTTCTAGGAACTTGTCCATTTCTTCCAGATTGCCCAATTTGTTGGTGTATAACTGCTCTTTTCTCTTACTATTGTTTGTATTTATGCAGTGTTGGTTGTGGTCTCTCTTCTTTCATTCTTGTTTTAATTTATTTGTGTCCTTTTCTTTTTCTTTTTGGTCAGACTGGCCAGGATTTATCAATTTTGTGAATTGTTTCAAAGAACCAGTTCCTGGTTTCATTGATAAGATCTACTGATTTTTTTTTTATTTCAATAGCGTTAATTTCTGCTCTAAACTTTATTATTTCCCATGTTCTGCTGGTTTTGGGTTTATTTGATGTTCTTTTTCCAGCTCTTTTTTTTTTTACTTTTTTTTTTTAACGTTTATTTATTTTTGAGACAGAGAGAGACAGAGCATGAATGGGGGAGGGTCAGAGAGAGGGAGACACAGAATCTGAAACAGGCTCCAGGCTCTGAGCTGTCAGCACAGAGCCCGACGCGGGGCTCGAACTCACAGACTGCGAGATCATGACCTGAGCCACAGTCGGCCGCTTAACCAACTGAGCCACCCAGGTGCCCCTTTTTCCAGCTCTTTAAGGTATAAGGTTAGGTTGTGTATCTGAGACCTTTCTTTCTTCTTTAGGATGGCCTGGATTGCTATATACTTCCCTCTTATGACCGCCTTTGCTGCATACTAGAGGTTTTGGGTTGTGGTGTTATCATTTGTGTTGGCTTCCATGTACTTTTTAATTTCCCCTTTAATTTCTTGGTTAGCCCATTCATTCTTTAATAAGATGTTCTTTAATTTCCAAGTATTTGTTGTCTTTCCAAATTTTTTCTTGTGGTTGATTTTGAGTTCCATAGCATTGTGGTCTGAAAATATGCACAGTATGATCTCGATCTTTTTGTACTTGTTGAGGGCTGATTTGTGTCCCAGTATGTGGTCTATTCTGGAGAATGTTCCATGTGCACTTGAGAAGAATGTGTATTCTGCTGCCTTATGGAGAAATGTTCAGAATATATCTGTGAAGTCCATCTCATCCAGTGCATCATTCAAAGCCATTATTTCCTTGTCGATTTTCCATTTAGATGATCTGTCCATTGCTGTGAGTGGGGTGTTGAAGTCCCCTACTATTATGGTATTATTATCAATGAGTTTCTTTATTTGTGATTAATTGATTTATATATTTGCATTCCTCCACAGTTGGAGCATAAGTGTTTACAATTTTTAGAACTTCTTGGTGGATAGACCCCTTAATTATGATATAATGCCTTTATTCATCTCTTGTTACAGTCTTTATTTTAAAATCTAGATTTTCTGATGTAAGTATGGCTACTCTGGCTTTCCTTTGGTGACCATTAACATGATAGATAGTTCTCCATCCCCTTACTTTCAATGTGAAGGTGCCTTTAGGTCTAAAATGAATCTCTTCTAAACAGCATGTAGATGGAATTTGTTTTCTTATCCATTCTGTTACCCTATGTATTTTGATTGGAGCTTTTAGTCCATTGACATTTAGAGTGAGTACTGGAAGATATGAATTTATTGCCATTATGTTGCCTGTAGAGATGGAGTTTCTGTTCACTAGTCCTTTCTAGTCTTTGTTGCTTTGGTCTTTTTTGTTTTGTTCCATCTTTTCTCCCCCCAGAGAGTCCCCCTTAAATTTTTTTGCAGGGCTGATTTAGTGATCATGAATTCCTTTAGTTTTTGTTTGTCTTGGAAACTTTTTGTCTCTCCTTCTATTTTGAATGACAGCCTTGCTGGATAAAGAATTCTTGGATGCATATTTTTCCAATTCAGCACATTGAATATATCCTGCCCCTCCTTTTTTGGCCTGCCTAGCTTCTGTGGATACGTCTGCTGTGAACCTGATTTGTCTTTCCTTGTAATATAAGGACTTTTCTTCCATTGCTGCTTTCATGATTCTTTCCTTGTCTGTGTATTTTGTGAATTTGACTATGATATGCCTTGTTGATGGTTGGTTTTTCTTGAATCTAACATGAGTTCTCTGTGCTCCCTGGATATTGATGTTTGTGTCTTTCTGCAGGTTAGGAAAGTTTTCCACTATGATTTGCTCACATAAAACTTCTATCCCTTTTTCTCTCTCTTCATCTTCTGGGACCCCTATGATTTGGATGTTATTCATTTTTGATGAGTCACTGAGTTCTCTAATTCTTATATCGTGATCTTTTGCCTTAGTTTCCCTCTTTTTTTCTGCTTCATTATTCTCCATAAGCTTGTCCTCTATATTGCTGATTCACTGCTCTGCTTCATCCATTCTTGCCACCATGGCATCCATTCAAGATTGTAGCTCAGTTAAAGCATTTTTAATTTTGTCCTGACTAGACTTTATTTCTTTTATCTCTGCAGGAAGGGATTCTATGATTTTTTCAGCCCCAGCTAGTATTCTTATTATTGTGATTCTAAATTCTGGTTCAGACATCTTGCTTGTATCTGTATTAAGTCTCTGGCTGTCATACCTTCCTGTTCTTTCTTTTGGAATGAATTCCTTCATCTTGCCATTTTGGAGGAAGACAAAGGATTAACAAAATTTAAAATTAAAATGGAAAAATTAAGAACAGCACAAAAACATCAAATAATGGAAGCTAAATCCTAGGTGTTTTTTGGTCTGGTTGTTGAAATAAGCTTGATAGAATAGAGAAAAAAGGGAAAGAAAAGAAAAAAGTTGGGGAGGGAAGGAAAATTTTTGAAAATAAAAAATAGAATAAAATGAAATGATGAAAGTAAAACAGAATTTTTAAAAATTTACAAAAAAGTAAAAAAATACAGTAGAAAAAAATGAAAGAATAATCTTTTTTTATAAAAACAGAAATGATGACTGGCTCCATTGGCAGCACAGTTCCCAGACTGAAGACTGGGGCTCCAGGTGGGATCCATATGTGATGACAGGGGCTGTAGCAGCCACCTTGGAGTCAAGGATGAACGTCATATCTGGAGGATAATAGAACCATCTGATCTTTGATCTGTTATAAGATCTTTCACATTGGAGCATATTTATTTGCCTCATTATTTTCCATACTATTACTCCATGGTATGTGAAGTGAGAGACTATCTCATTCCAATAACTAAGATAGAAAGCATGGGTGGGGGAGGAGCAGCGGGGGCGGGGGGGTGGTACACAGAATCTGGGGAAGGCTCCAGGCTCTCAACTGTCAGCACACAGTGAGATCATGACCTGTGCTGAAGTGAGACACCCAATTGACTGAGCCACTCAGGTGCACGCATGATCCTTTTTCCTAAGTTTATAGGAAACTGATTGAATATTTACTTTCTACTTGTTTTAAACCCTGGAATAAAGAAAAGAGAATTTCAATACATACATCCCATCAAGATTTAGAGATTTGCATCCTAACTAGACACTAGATTTATGATAATGCTTACATTCATACCATGCCTCTCAAGGAGATAGAACATTAGTTTTCAAATTCCAGTGGGGTTAAACCATGCATATTCCTGGGCCACCCTCTCATGGGCTCTAGGAAACTGTGATTAAACACTTAATTCTGATACCCCAGGTCATTGGATTATACTTTGAGAAGGACTTCAAATGATTGCAGTATGCAAAACTCCTCTTACTTCTGTCTTATGAACAAAAGATCTGAATGCATTTTCAGATGGAATTAGTGGAGTATGTTCTAGTCTCCACTAGATGGTAGCATATAAAAACTTTGACTTTTGAACACCCTTTATTTTAATTGTGTGATTTTAAAGAAAATATTGTTAAAATAAGTAGTTTAAAACATTATTTAGGGTAAAGACATTTCCAGGCGTCCATGGGGACAACCTGGAGGGCCATAAGTGTGTGTTGCAAACTGGTGGAGAAAAAACAGGTGGCGTGGGCATAGAGGGATGGTAACTCCTTCTATGGAGAAACAAAGGGAAGAGAAAGAGAGGCTGGGGAAGTGTAGTACTGTATCTGGACAAGAGAAAAACCATGGAATGGGACAGACAGAGATCCAATCTCTAACTTCAAGGCTTTCTCCAACTGGGGCCAGCTGACCTGTTCGCACACCTGGGGAGGAGGGGAGCCAGCCCCGGGCTCAGTAACTAGTTCAGAGGTGCAATCTGCAGTGGGAGAAAGCAATCCCCTCCCTGGAGTGCAGTGGGAAGAAAGTATATAACCATTCAAAGGACAAAGACTGCCTATGCCTGCCAGCCAGAGGCCAAATGTCCAGGTGTGGAGAAGCACTTCCTAAGAAACAGGGCACACAGAGAGGGACTCTTTAAGACATCAGGGTTTAAATCCCAGCTGAGTGCCAGAGAGGCATGGGAGTCAACAGAGCAAGACAAACCGCCTCGTTCACACCCGTGGCATTGTGAGGATGGTCGGAACAGAGTGGTTTGGGTCACTCTGTCTGTGGAAGAGAGACTGGGGTGTCACCATTTTTCTCCCCATCACCAACAAGGGGGGGCTTCAGGGAACCAACAGTGGGCCCACAGTGGAGGTGGGACCCACCTATAGAAAACCACGCCCTTCCACACCTGGTAACTTTGTATCTACTGGAGTGGGATTAACGTGATGTACTAGACAGGCCCTCATCCAGACCAGTGCTGCCACTGGTTCCGAGGCACCCAGTGATTTTTCATTTTCTGATTTAATTTTTGGGCAATTCTTATACATATTTTTTTTCTTCCTTTTTTCCTTATTTATTCCCTCCTCTAGTCTGGTCACTCTGGTTCTTGGTTTGTTTAAGCAGACATATTTAATCTATTCTCTTTATGCCTATTCTTTATCTCCTTTTTTATTTTATGTGGAAGGAGGGAAATAAAATAAGTTTTCTAAGGAATTTGGAAGCCAGGCTTTCAGGACCTTGAAGGACTAGCTGCTGTTAAGATATGGTTACATTTAGCTTTTAATAAAACAAAACACTAAGACACTAAGGCAGCCATGAGTTGCTTGAGGAAGGTCACTCTGAATGTTTTAGGTGTCTATCGGTGGGCTACAAGCTATGTGATTTAATTTAAGCTATAGTTATCTTGCCTTGATTTTTCTCATCATTTACCGTCATGGTTCTAGAGCCTGCTAGCTGGGCCCAGTCTTGGCACAGACCCTGCTTGCATGCCAGTTTGTCTCTTGAGGATGCTGATTCCTTATGTGTGAGGTGGGGATTAGGATAGTTCATCCCCACAGCCCACCTAGCACCCTGCCACTGCTCACAGGGTGCTCTCCACTCTCCAAAACCACCGATTTCATTATGGTGGCACCCCTGTCCCAAGCCTATCTTCTGCACTTCCTTGGAAACAGCATGGAGTTGAGGTAGGCGGGGAAAAGGTTAGAGCTCTGATTGACCAGGAGCAGGACACAGTGGGGCACCAGCAGACCTGGAGTTGAGTCCTGGCCCTGCGTTTCCTGCATAATTATTGGGTTTTCCTTGGATTGTTTCCTCACCTGCAAACTTCTCATGTGCGTAGTTGTGGAAATGACATGTGGGAAGCCTGGAAGGCACATGTCCCAATGCCAGACATGTCCTTCCCTCACCCTGAGCACCTTCAAAAGCATCTCAGATGGTGAGCAACAAATGTCCTATACCCCATCTTCTCCAAAGTTCCCTTTATTTCCCACATTTCCTGAAAACAGTTTTCCTGTGGTTTTTCAGTGGCAGGCTGCCTTTGTCCTTAGACCCACCTGCCTGGTGTGCCCTGGCTCCTGCCCAGTAGTGACTCCTAGCTTCTGAAATGTCTCCAATTCCCCACACCTGATGCCCCCTTTGAGGCCCAGTCATCATGCTTCCCCACCCTGCCCATTCTGGTCACTTTCTCCAGCTTCCGTTCAAAACTCTCAATCTTGTCCTCTATGTCTCACACTATATTAGGGAGAGGTGTAGTACTTTTATTCTTCAGCTTTTGTGTGTGGTGAGGTGGGAGGGATATACATAACTTCTCAACAGGAGGCCAATTTAGAGAAAGAATTGTCTCAAAAATATGTGTGGATGTGGCTTTATCTAATAGAGTGAAACCTAATGAAATCCACCCAAGGACCACAAGGTTCTGGAGTTTATGTCAGCAGAAGTACTGGGGTTTTCTACTGACAGGGACAGATAAAATACAAAATGGAAGTTGGACCCTTAGATCTCTACTAGGGGGAAGCAAGTTGACAGACCTACTCAGGTACAAATTTTGTACAGCTATGTAGTACTTCCCCCTAAAAAGGACACAATAATTGTTTCCAATCATTATTTTCTTTATTATTTTTTTCAGAGAGCCTCCATTATTCCAAATAAATTTAGAGGAATATTTTAAAGTTCTTCTTTAAAATATAGTCATTGAGATTGCAGCTATAATTCATGAAATTATCTATTAAGGACTACACGACTCATGCAGAAAAATTTAGAACTTCATTCATGTAAATCTCTAAAGCACTACAAATGTTCTCTTATAAAGTTTGAAGATTTCTTGTTAAGGTTAAGAAAATATTAAAGGGCAAGAAAAAGTAAGGAAGAGGGAAAGAAAAACAAAACAGTTCAGAGAGTATAAAAGAAGCAAATATTAGGGAGGGGCCAAGATGGCAGAGTAGCATGGAAGTTTCTTTGTCTCTCTCATCCCTGATTGCAGCCAGATCAACACCAAACTATCTTGCACACCTAGAAAACTTATCTGAGGATTAACACAACAATCTGCATAACCTGAACCACAGAACTTGGCAGGTATGCAGCGTGAAGAGGTAAACTGGGGGAGAGAGAAGTCACAGAGGGTAGGGACTTGTTTTTGCTTGTGGAAAGAAGACAGAGACAGGGGGGAGAGTACAGGAAAAGCACTACTCCCCCAAAGCAGCTGGAGAGAAAGAGAAAGAGTTGAAACACACACAATGGACTGAATAAGAAAGGGAGAAAGGGGAGGGTTTAAATACCATTAAGATAAATGGTATAAATACTATAAACAGGGGAATGCAGAGTCTGAAACTCCTCAGCTCCATACCTGGCAGAGCTCTGGTGGGAAGAGTGAATCCCCAGCAGTAGACAGCAAGGTCTGAAGGGTCCTTGGGCCACCAGGTAGAGGCAGTTCCTCTGCTGGGAGGACATTTGGTAGAAGTTCTGTGGCTTCTCCATAGGCAGAGGTCCCACTGGACCCCAGAGAACAGCCACATTTGCTGGTATTGGAACAAGGACGTTAAGGGTAAATCCTGGGGCCAGATGTGTGTTGTGATTTACCATAATCCCTGAAATGCTGCTGCTACATGATCTCATGAACTTCTTCTGGGGCAGGCTGTCACCCAGCCATAGTCTCTGGGCATCTGTAGTAGCACAGTCACGTGAACGTTCCTGGGGGTGCTGGCACCCAGCCATTGCTCAGCAAGATCCTCCCCCAGAGGGTCGGAGCAAGTCAAAGCCGCAGGACCCTCAGAAGTGAGGAGTTTGGAAACACAGCTCCATCTAAGATAAAACTCAGGAGGGAGGTGTGACACCTGGCAGGCTGATGGCTTGGTCACAGACAGCATAGAAGTGGGGAATGGATGGAAGCTGGAGACAAAGGAGGAGCGCTCAATTGCTGGTTGACGAGAGCACAGAGTTCTGATACTAGAGACTAGGTAACTGGGTGACACCATTTTCACCTCTCCCTCACATGTACTTACACCAGTACATGCACCACAACCATCTGCCCCACTACAGTAAACACCGCCGTCTAGTGGAGAATGTGGACGTTACACCAAGCCCTGACCAAAGGCACATAAGCGTGCTCTAGGGGAACACTATAAGTCTCCCAGCCTGGTTAGTTCACAGACTATAAAGTGCTTCATAGTTCAACTTCTAGGGGAAACCAGATGTAATTTCAATCATATTTCATTCTGTTCACTGGTCCATCTATTCAATTTTTTCTTTTTCTTTTCTTATTCTTGAAAACAGAAAGAGAAAATTTTATTTTTATTTTCCTTTTTTAAAATACAACTTATTGTCAAATTGGCTAACATACAGTGTGTATAGTGTGTTCTTGGTTTTGGAGGTGTATTCCGGTGGTTCATTGCTTACATACAACACCCAGTGCTGATCCTAACAAGTATCCTCCTCAAAGACCATCACCCATTTTCCCCTCTCCCCCTTGCTCTCCACCAACCCTCAGTTTGTTCTCTGTATTTAAGAGACTCCTATGGTTTGCCTCTCTCCCTCTGTTTGTAACTATTTTTCCCCTTCCCTTCCCTCATGGTCTTCTGCTAAGTTTCTCAAATTCCACATATGGTGAAAACATGATATCTGTCTTTTCTGACTCATTTCACTTAGCATACTACCTTCCAGTTCCATCCACGTTGTTGCAAATGGCATGATTTCATTCTTTCTCATTGCCAAGGAGTATTCCATTGTATATATAAACCACATCTTCCTTATCCATCCGTCAGTTGATGGACATTTATGTTCTTTCTATAATTTGGCTATTGTTGAAAGTGCTGCTATAAACATTCTGGTACATGTGCCCCTATGAATCAGCACTCCTGTATCCTTTGGATAAATTGCCAATAGTGCTATTGCTGACTTGTACGGTAGTTCTATTTTTAATTTTTTTGAGGAACCTCCACACTGTTTTCCAGAGCGGCTGCACCAGTTTGCATTCCCACCAACAGCGCAAGAGGGTTCCCGTTTCTCCACATCTTTGCCAGCATTTGTTGTTTCCTCAGTTGTTAATTTTAGCCACTCTGACCTGTATGAGGTGGTATCTCAGTGTGGTTTTGATTTGTATTTCCCTGATGAAGATGATGAGTATCTTTTCATGTGTCTGTTAGCCATCTGGATGTCTTCTTTGGAAAAGTGTCTATCCATGTCTTCTGCCCATTTCTTCATTGGATTATTTGTTTTTTGGGTGTTGACATTAGTAAGTTCTTTATGGATTTTGGGTACTGACCCTTTATCCTATATGTCATTTGCAAATATATTTTCCCATCCCATCGGTTGCCTTTTAGTTTTGTTGATTGTTTCCTTTGCAGTGCAGAAGGTTTTTATCTTGATGAGGTCCCAATAGTTCATTTTTGCTTTTAATTCCCTTTGCCTTTGGAGACGTGTCAAGAAAGAAATTGCTGTGGCTGAGGTCAAAGAAGTTTCTCCTCTAGGGTTTTGATGGCTTCTTGTCTCACATTTAGGTTTTTCATCCATTTTGAATTTGTTTTTGTGTATGGTGTAAGAAAGTTGGTCTAGTTTCATTCTTCTGCATGTTGCTGTCCAGTTCTCCCAGCACCATTTGCTAAAGAGACTGTCTTTGTTTCTTTGGATACTCTTTCTTACTTTGTCAAAGATTAGTTGGCCCTATATTTGTGTCCAATTCTGGGTTCTCTATTCTACTCCATTGGTCTATATGTCTGTTTTTGTGCCATTACCATACTGTCTTGATGACTACAGCTTTGTAGTAGAGGCTAAAATCCGGAATGGTGATGCTCCTGATTTGGTTTTCTTTTTCAACATTACTTTGGCTATTCAGGGTCTTTTGTGGTTCCATGCACATTTTAGGATTGTTTGTTCTGGCTTTGAGAAGAATGCTGGTGCAATTTTGACTGGGATTGCATTGAATGTGTGGATTGCTTTGGGTAGCATTGACATTGTAACAATATTTATTCTTCCAATTCAGGAGCGTGGAATGTTTTCCATTTCTTTGTGTCTTATTCAATTTCCTTCATAGGTTTTCTATAGTTTTCAGCATATAGATCTTTTACATCTTTGGTTAGGTTTATTCCTAGTTATTTGATAGTTCTTGGTGCAATTGTAAACTAAAGGATCAGTTTATTTCTTTTTCTGTTGCTTCATTATTGGTGTATAGAAATGCAACTGATTTATGTACACTGATTTTTGTACCCTGCAACTTTGCTGAATTCACGTATTAGTTCTAGCAGCCTTCTGGTGGAGTCTTTCAGGTTTTCTGTGTAATCATGTCATCTGCAAAAAGTGAAAGTTTGACTTCTTTGCCAATTTTGATGCTTTTTATTTCATTTTGTTGTCTGCTGATGCTAGGACTCCCAACACTATGTTAAGCAACAATGGTGAGAGTGGACATCCCTGTAATGTTCCTGATCTCAGGGGGAAAGCCTTGGTTTTTCCTCATTGAGGATGATATTAGCTGTGGCCTTTTCATATATGGCTTTTATGATGTTTAGGTATGTTCCTTCTATCCCGACTTTCTTGAGGGTTTTTATTAAGAAAGGATGCTGTAATTCATCAAATGCTTTTCTGGATCTATTGACAGGAACATATGGTTCTTATCTTTTCTTTTATTAATGTGACATATCACATTAATTGATTTGCGAATATTGAACCAGTCCTGCAGCCCAGGATGAATCCCACTTGATCATGGTGAATAATTCTTTTTATATGCTGTTGAATTTGATTTGCTAGTATCTTGAGAATTTTTGCATCCATGTTCATCAGGGAAATTGGCCTGTAATTCTCCTTTTTGGTGGGGTCTCTGGCTTGGGAATCACAGTAATGCTGGCTTCATAGAATGAGTCCCGAAGTTTTCCTTCTGTTTCTATTTTTTGGAACAGCTTTAGACAGATAGGTATTAACTCTGCTTTAAATGTCTGGTAGAATTCCCCTGGGAAGCCAGCTGGCCCAGGACTCTTATTTGTTGGGAGAGTTTCAGTTTCTTCACTAATTATGAGTCTGTTCAAATTTTCTATTACTTACCATTTGAGTTTTGGTATTGTGTAGGTGTCTAGGAATTTGTCCATTTCTTCCATGTTGTCCATTTTGTTGGCATATAATTTTTCATAGTATTCTCTGATAATTGTTTGTATTTATGAGGGATTAATTTTCATTTTCATTTGTGGGTTTATCTATATGGGTCCTCTCTCTTTTCTTTTTGAGAAGTCTGTCTAGGGGGTTATCAATTTTGTTATCTTTTCAAAAAAATCAGCTCTTAGTTTCATTGACCTGTTCTGGTTTTTTTGGATTCTATATTGTTTATTTCTGCTCTGATCTTTATTCTCTTCTGCTGGCCTTGGCATTTCTTTGTTGTTCTGCTCTAGTTCCTTTAGGTGTGCTGTTAGATTTTGTATCTGGGATTTTTCTTATTTCTTAAGATAGGTCTGGCTTGCAATGTATTTTCCTCTTAGGACTGCCTTTGCTGCATCTTTGTGGGGAGTTTTAAAAACATTGTCTTCCCCTGTTCTGTCCTGTGTGTGCAGTGTCCTTTTCCCACCCTCTTGCTGTATTACAACAAGCTTCCTAGAGGCAGAGGCTGTGTTCTGGTGTCTGTGACACAGCCTCATTGTGGAGCAATGGCTTGCAGCTGGAATATTGCATCCAAGGACCCTATAATGACCTTCCCCTCCCAGCCATGGAAGGCAGGGCTGAGAAGAGTTTGCTCCACTGGAATTCATGTGCATTTTCCCCTCCATGTGACCTCTGTATGTCTTTTCTTCCGTGGGTGCTCAGGGCTGAGACAGGACTGTGTGCATAGTGGTATTCTCCATTTCTTGGGGTACGTATCTGCCTACATGTTGCCTGCCAAAGGAAAATTCTGATGAATGTATGATGTCTTATGGTTGATCATTATTGCTACTAGAGAAACATCATGTATGCACATAAGAGACTCAATCCAGCATCCTCATCACTGCTCTGCTTATATTGGAGATAACATAAATATCCATCAATAGGTAAAGGATATAGAGTGGTGGTATAAACAGAGAATGAAATGTGGTAAGGCATTTTCTCTTTCTTTCTTTCTTTAATTTTCATTTTGCAAATTTTCATTTTCTTTCATTTTCTTTCTTTCTTTCTTTCCATCCAATTTAGTTAGCATATAGTCTAATAATGATTTCAGGAGTAGAATCCAGTGATGCATCCCCTGCATGTAACACCCAGTACTCATCCCAACAAGTGTCTTCCTTAATGTCCCTTGCCCATTTAGCACATCCCCCCACCCACAACCCCTCCAGCAATTCTGTTTGTTCTCTGTATTTAAGAGTCTCTTATGTTTTGTCCCCCTCCTTGTTTTTATATTATTTTTGCTTCCCTTCCCTTATGTTCATCTGTTTTGTATCTTAAATTCTGCATATGAGTGAAATCATATGATATTTGCCTTTCTCTGACTGACTAATTTCACTTAGCATAATACCCTCTAGTTCCATCCATATAGTTGCAAATGGCAAAATTTCATTCATTTTGATTGTTGAGTAATACTCCATTGCATATATGTATATATATACCGCATCTTCTTTACTCATTCATCCATCGATGGCTCATTTGGGCTCTTTCCATACTGTGACTACTGTCGATAGCACTGCTGTAAACATTGGGGTGCATGTGTGTAGGGCATTTTCATAGAATGAACAATCTGTGTAAGAAAAACACTGGCTTACAAGGTATAATATTAAGTAAAAAAAGGCAATAGTGGAATTAATCATAGTTCAACACCAAACATGAACACCAATACTATATATGATTTGGGAACTGTGTATTTGCATTGAAAGTTCAAATGCATGGGTAGGAGGAATATAGACTAAATTTGGGATGGAGCCTTCCCCCTGGGGAGGTAGGAAAGGGAGCAGGCCAGAGGATAGTGACAAAGGCAGCTGTAAGCCATGTGTGTAATGTTTTTTTTATACTTATATGCTACACATGTATATATTGCATATAAAATATACGATATTTTATATTTTATATATCTATGTATATATATATATATAACATTAAAACAGTATATAAAATTATTGGAAGCAAATATGGCAAAATACAAACATTTGTTAATTCTGGATAGTAGGCCCATGAACATTTGTTAGTTCCTCTCTGCATTTTTCAATATATTTAAAATAGCTCACAATGATAATAAAAGAACATAGTGTTATATATTAACTTTTAGAATTAAATAAATGAACAAAATGAATCCTAAGTAGTAGCAGGGTGAGGTGAGAAGAGGGCCTGAGTCTACAGAAGATGGGAAGGAGCAGCCTCCACAGAAGAGACAGGAAGAAACCAAGGAATTGGCTATGGAGGAGAGCACCAGGTGAGGGCAGAGCAGAGTGTACAAGGCTGGGAGGCTCGTGGGCAGCTGCTGCACAGGGAGGCACAGTCCCAATACTTCTTCAGCTGGGACAGAAGTGAGAATGATTTTCCAGTCTTTATGGGGCCTTTTTGGACTTCAGGAGGGGGTAAATGAGATGGTAAGAATTATATGCACAGTTAAAGAGGCTTTTCTTTTTTTTTTTTTTTTAATTTTTTTCTCAATGTTTATTTATTTTTGGGACAGAGAGAGACAGAGCATGAACAGGGGAGGGGCAGAGAGAGAGGGAGACACAGAATCGGAAACAGGCTCCAGGCTCTGAGCCATCAGCCCAGAGCCTGACGTGGGGCTCGAACTCACAGACCGCGAGATCATGACCTGGCTGAAGTCGGACACTTAACCGACTGCGCCACCCAGGCGCCCCGAAAGAGGCTTTTCATGCTAAAATACAATAAAATAATCTTTACTTACTGCCTCAGTGACTGCATGAATAAAAAGTTCCTCTGGGGTTGCCTGTGTGGCTCAGTTGGCTAAGCGCCCAACTTCAGGTCATGATCTCACAGTTGGTTGAGTTTGAGCCCCACTCTCAGCACAGAGCCTGCTTTGGGTCCTTTGCTTCCCTGTCTGCCCCTCCCCCACTCACTTACACATGCCCTCTCTCTCTCTCTCTCAAAAATAAATACAAATTTAAAAAATTTAAAAAAAAAGTTTCTCTGACTACAATGTGGAGAAAGGTTAATGGACACCCTAGTGTGTGTAGAAGGTGAGACCTGGGCCAGCCCTGAAGAGACACTCAGGTTTGCATACAGGTAATGAGGACCAAACACTATGGTCTTTCTGGCCCAGCTACCCCAGCCAGGCTCCAGGTGTTATCACCCATTTATTTATTATCCTAAGATTTACCAGGTAGGAGTGCTGACCTGGAAACACCATCTGAAAGGGGCTGAATGCAAATAAGCTGTGGCCCTGCATTCAGGGAGCTCGGTGTGGTAGAGAACAAGGCCAACAACCGAACACAGGAGATGGAGAGAATAGTAGGGCCTGTGGGAGCTATCAGAGTTTTAATTTATATTTCATCAGTATATATTTTTTATTTTTAAAATCTAGGTTTAACCAGGAGATGCAGATGGCATTCCAATATTACTTGATTATGGATTGAAACTCTGCTATATATATATGTATATATATGTATATATTTGTATATATTTATACATATTTTTTTTTTTTAAATTTTTTTTCAACGTTTATTTATTTTTGGGACAGAGAGAGACAGAGCATGAACAGGGGAGGGGCAGAGAGAGAGGGAGACACAGAATCAGAAACAGGCTCCAGGCTCTGAGCCATCAGCCCAGAGCCTGACGCGGGGCTCGAACTCATGGACTGTGAGATCGTGACCTGGCTGAAGTCGGACGCTTAACCGACTGCGCCACCCAGGCGCCCCTATATTTATACATATTTTATATGTATATATAATTTTTCTTTTAAGTATGCTATACACTCAATGTGGGGCTTGAACTCAAGATCCTGAGATCAAGAGTTGCATGCTCTACTGATTAAGCCAGCAGGTACTCTGAAAATTTGCTAATTCTAAAGATGTCAGTATGGTGAAGGCCTCTAGGATTTCAGGGACAGTTCTTAAAAAGTGGCATATCTACCAATGGAACGGTCAACTTAGGACCTGTCTTTGCAAAAGTATTCCTCTTCTACACATCTGGTCCATCACAAAGAAATCTCACTCTGCCTCCAGGCCTCCTCCAGCCCATTGTCCATCTGGATGTCAGCTCTGTCCTCATAGTAGGTAAGTTTTGTCTTGTTGCTCTTCAGTGTTCATTGCTTCCCCCCTCCTCCTTCTTGCCACAGCCCATGTGGCCCACAGGCAGTGCCCTGGCAGTGTTGGGTCCTTCATCTTCCTGGCTCTGCTCAAGCTGAGTCCCTCATTTGGAACTTCTACCCCATCTCTTTTCCTTGTCTCAGCAACTGGCCTTCAGGTCAAGCCACTTTAAGCCTCAGCCTAGCATTTACATGACCTCTCTGTGTGACAGGCACTGAGGGTCTGCTAATGAGCAGGACAGCCTCTATGGACCTGATTCTGATAACAAAGTTAGATGTGACTCACACAAGGAAACACTAAAACAAATTGTTGTAAATAGAAAAAAAAAAGCAGGGGTGGAAATATATGAGTATAAAGAAGATAGCTGTGATCCATTCCAGCAGGCAGGAGACATTTGCCAAAAAAGTCCTTCAAACTGATAACTGGCTGATAAGGAAGGGGGGTAACAATGTTTCCAGGCAGCAAGAGTCACATGTTCTTTAAGGAATGGAAAGGAGGGAAGTGAGCTGGAGAACAGACTGAAGATGGAGGGAGGGGCAAGGGATGGGCTGCACTTGGTCTCATGTATTAGGACAAAGACCTTAGTCGTTATCTTAAGAGCAATGAGAAGAGTTTTATTTAAAATAGGAGCAACATGTTGATGCTATGCTAGTGATCCTGTTATGGTAAGACTGTTGAGGAGGAAGATTATGGTGACAGTGACGATGGTGATGATCATGTGATGATGAGGACAGTGATAACAGGGATGAAATAAGGATAAGACCGATGTGATGGTGACAGTAATGCTGACATGGTGATAATAATGGTGATGATGAAGATATGTAGATTGAAAATGAATAAACAAATAAACAGAAAGAACCAGACCTATAAATACAGAGAACAAACTGATGGTTGCCAGAGGGGATGGGGGTGGAGGAATGTGCAAAACAGGTGAGGGGAGGTACAGGCTTCCACAGAGAATATAGTCAAGGGTGTTGTAACAGCGCTGTGTGGTGACATTTGTGGGGAGCACAGCATGACATATAGACTTGTTGAATCACTAGGTTGCACACCTGACACTAATGTAACACTGTGTGTCAACTATACTCAAAAAAACAAAAATGTAATCTAAAAAATTTTAAAAAAGATGTGTTGACTGAGATGCTGATGGAAATGGTGATGGTGGTGAAGAGTCCAGCACCAATACCTGCTAGGACAGTAGAGACAAGAGGACTGTCCTGGACACTGATGGAGCAAGGATGGAAAGAAACAACACTTGATGTGGAGTGAGACACACCAGAGTTCTGCCATCTATTTTCTGGATGCCTTTGAGAAAATGCCTTCATCTCACATCTGCCTCAATTTCCTCACCCTCAAAAAGAATCCCAAAGGTGAAACAATGTGTATAAAATTACCTGGCACCCAGTAGGTACAACTGTAAGTTTCCTTTGTTTCTCCCTGACACAGAGGCATGTAGCTAGGCATATGACGATGAGGACCTCATTCCTGCAGCCCAGTCAGGTGACACTGCCTATTGCTGAGGGACATAGTGTTGCTGCTAGGAGCCCAAGAGCTCTTGTTTAGATCATTCCCTTCAACTTGAGAGTCCTGGCTGCTGGCTGTCTATGGGAACAGCTATGTGAGGTAGAGGTTCTGCTTGGGGCTACTTCTGCCACTTCAACTGCCCACACCCTGACACACCTGAGCTTCATGCTAACACTACAGTAATTCCTGTTCTGTTGCCAACTCTGGGGGATGCAGCAATGAATACTCTGCATGTCTCGGGAAAGGCAGCTTGTACTCATCCTGAGCCTTCCCACAATGGCAAGGCACTTAACCTCCTTTGGTCTCAGTTTCCCATCTAGAAGCTGTCTTGCTGATTCAGTGTAGTGTTTCCATGATGTCATGTGCTGGTGCTTGCATGCAGTAGGTGCCCCACAGTGAGGCTGTGTGCAGTCACTTAGTTTCTCTCTCCCTTGGGGGGCAGGACTTGGGGGCCTGTCCACTTGGCAGTTTGAATTTGCATCAAGCTTTTCCATAGTTTCAGCTTATCTCCAGCTTCCTGGATGGTGCCTTCTGTCTGGTCCCTGGACAAGGGCAGTCCCAGGAGCCAGAGGCTTTTGAAATGCCACACATGGTGAAGATTTTATTTCCAAAGTGACATGTAGATTTGCTAACCTGTACTGCTCATTTTCTCTGTATCAGTATGTGGTCTCCTATAGCACCCACAACGTGTACAGACAGGCATGTTCTGACCCATACTGAGATCAGAGAATGGAGGGGAATAGAGCATTTAAAGGTGCTGATGTCACTAACCAAGAAGGGGCAGTGCTATGTCATCCCTATAGCAGTCAGCACATACTGACCTTCGAGAAAGGCTGATACCAGAGACCCCACATCCATGCTAGTCTGGATTTTTCCAGAAAGGGCAACCTGGGTGGTGCATGATTTTCAACAGTAAGGCAGGCTCCTTACTACACTTACCAGCTCATTCATCATGGGAGTTACTAACTTTCCATTTCCCTGGAGCTGTTGCCTGTCACCAGCTATCAGAAGGATTGAGCCTTCAGTTACATTTTTACTGAAGGGTTGTCATTTAATGGTTTCCCTCTCCCAGGGAATCTGTATTCTAAGACAAGCACCTGCTGAGGGCAAGACTGACAGCCAGGGACTGGCAAGGGTATCTGTAAGGCTGACAGCAGGGGGCAGCCTTACCTCCAGCCCAGCTCTAGGCATACAGGCTTCAGAGTACACCTGCAGGGCAGGGCTCTGTTCCCTCCCCAGACCTGGGGCCACTTAAGTTCTGAGGGGCGACCCCCTGGGGAGCACAGGCCCTGACAGAGGAGATAGGGAGGCAGGGTTAGCTCTCTGGCGTTGCAAATTTTCTGGAGGAGGGAGATGTACTTTGTCAGAACAACCCTTAGAGTCTTTACCATAGTGTACCTTCAGGATGAAGTTGCTGCTCCTCCTCAAATACTGTAACAAACCCTCAAGAAAGGCATGGTCCCTGGGTTGAGTGGGAGTTAAGTGGGGGTCTCCCCTTACCTGTACCCCAGATATGTTCTATGGCAAGGCTCTGTCCATGGGGCACTCTTAGGAAAGAAGCTACTTGGCAGTGACTGTCAGCACTTGTGTAATTGGATGCAGGCCTCCAGGACAGGTGTATTATCATGGGCCCCCAGTGGGGTCATGGAGACCCAGAGGGGCAAAGTAATTCAGCCAAGGCTACAGTTAATCATAAGAGGCAAAGCCAGATTTCCTCTGAAGTCTTCAGCTTATGACACTGCTGAGAAAGAGAAGGGAGGCAGAAAGCAAATGCCTATGTGGTCAGAGGGCCCTTAGCTGAGGGATGAAGCAGGACTCTGGTGTGTCACTTGCTGAATATGTTCCAAGTGACATTCATGATGTGAGGCTGGGCTTCTTGTGGCTCAATGTCTCAAATTTTTGTCTCCCTCTAATCTTAAGAACATTCCGCCTGTGCTCAGGAAGTCAATAGCTCTGTAGCAGCTCCTTCCTTGGGCTCAGTATGGTGTCAAGCTGGGGCCTGGTGTGGGGCCAGAGAGGGGCTGGAGGAGTGTGGCACAGGCAGCATGGGGTGGGGGTCCTAGGGGCATGAAGCATTTAGTGCACTCCTTCTGCAGTGAGGGCAAGGGGGTCTGTGGAGCAGAGAGGACCCAAGCCTCTGGAGAGTGTGGTAAGGTAAGGGCTAGTGTTCTGGTATTGAGCATTTACCCCAGGCTACACATTGCACTAAGTATGTAACCTCTAGGTTTTTGCAGTATTTCCATGAGGTCTGCATAGGTAGCACTCACATTTCACAGATAAGGAAACAAATGTAGAGAGATGAGCAAAGCTTCCTAAGGTTTCAAAGCCAGGATCTCAATAACAGAAAGCCTGCTTACCTGAACTGGAGCATGCCTTGTTCTTTCCCAGGCCACCCCACTGTGGGCCCCAACCAAGTGCACATAACCGTCTATACATTTCTGGATAACCTGTGATGTCCCAGCTGCTTGTGAACCTCCCATCTTCTTCTCTCTCCTGCCTTCCGCCCCTTTCCTCTAGCATCTGTGCAGCCTCTGCCAAGTGGGGTATCTGTCTTGCCACACAGGGACACCACAAGAGGGCAGCTGAATGCTCTCCCATGTGGAGTCCTGTGTAGAAGGGTTGTGGGACACACACACATTCACACATAGGGTCACCTATGTGAGCATACCCAGGCCCCTCTAGCCTGGTACCACTTCCTGAGGCCCTGTCATGTGCAGCCTCAGACGGAAGCTAGGCCTGTTCCACAGTCCAGAAATCCTAGTTCCCAGATGGCTGCTCCTTCCCTTCAGATAGGACTGCCTATGACCACAGAATTCAATCCAATGTGGTGAGCATTCATTGCACACTCCCTGCTAGCCAACCAGATGGGTTTGGGGGACATCAAAATGGGGGACACTTCTCAAGAGATCAGAGATCAGTGACCAGTGAATCATGGCAATAGGCTGATCCGTTTAGATGTGCCCACACACATGCAGCCAGGACAGCTGACAGCTATGCATGAATGTAGAAAGCCCTGTATGAGCAGAATTTTGCTTTGTTGTTTTATTTTTGTTAAACAGTCATCCCTAAGACCTGCTCAAGCTCAACATTTTTGCAGAGGAGTAGCACCATGAGGATCCTGCAGGGGAGATCTATACCTTGGGCGGGTACAGAACCAACCGCCTGTGAGAAAGCCTGCCATTCCTGCCAGGAAGCCTGGGGGTTCAGTTGGCACCCTTCCCCCTGGACACAACAGCCTGGCCAGCCTCTGACCAGCTCATCAGCAGGCCACGTTAGCCAGCAACACCTCCTAAACCTTGGGGACCTCAGGGTGCCTGTCTCCGTGCTGTCTCCATCCTGTCTTTCATGGCCACCGTGCTGCACACCTACCTGGCAGTTGGTTATCCTTTGTGCTGCTTCTCCTTCATGTCCTGTGAGGCTGTCCAGAAAGTGGTGGCCCTCATCTGGCTGCTGGCCTAATTCTTCTCTACATGTCTCATTTGGCTTAGCAAGCAGCAAGATGCCAGTTTAGAGAAACAAGGGGCCTTATGCATCCTGCAGCTGACCCTGTGCAATGAGCCAGGCTGTGGCCCCCTGGTCACTATTACCCACACCTACATTTTATGCATTCACTTTCTATGCACAGGTCTCATCACCTACTGCTTCTGGAGGATCTATGCAGAGACCAGGACTTCAGGCATCTGGGTCCAGGGCTATTCCTGGGCCATAGGCACCCTGCTCATCCATACAGTGCTACTCATACTGTACGTTAGCCCTGTTATGGTGTTTTGCCTGGATATCATGCTAACCAAGTACAACCACATTGATGCCAAAACTCATGTGTGGCTCATGGCAGCCAACAGCGAGGTGCTAATGATGCTCCTCGTGCCATGCTCCCATACTTGTATACACTCCACTACTGGTAGCTGTTGGGGATGGTCGGGGGCCACTTCTCCTCCAGGAGGCACAGTGACATCTTCACCATTTTTAAGAGCTACAAATTTCACAGTTTGGCAAACTGAGGTTAAAAATTACATGTTGGATGCATCAGCGTTCAATTATCATCAACTCCAGAGAACTGTAATATACTTGTGCAACAGGACCTTTAAGATGACCTCAGCATTCAACATTTCAAAAGTTTTTAAGTAGGGGCGCCTGGGTGGCGCAGTCGGTTAAGCGTCCGACTTCAGCCAGGTCACGATCTCGCGGTCCATGAGTTCGAGCCCCGCGTCGGGCTCTGGGCTGATGGCTCAGAGCCTGGAGCCTGTTTCTGATTCTGTGTCTCCCTCTCTCTCTGCCCCTCCCCCGTTCATGCTCTGTCTCTCTCTGTCCCAAAAATAAATAAACGTTGAAAAAAAAAATAAAAAAAAAATAAAAAAGTTTTTAAGTAGAGAAAGCTAACTTCTCACTGAAGCCCTACCTGAAAATTGAAGCAAGTAAAATGACTCAGCAGAGCTCTGATCAAAGTGAAGCTGAGGCCAGATCTGTGCCTTTCCAATGGTTTCCCCCATATCCTCCAAGGCCACTGACAAAGCATGTTGCTGACAAACACACAGAAACCAAAAGATTACTGAAAGTAATCTGAACCTGAAGTGTAAGCAAGCAGATTTGCTGAATCTGGGACCAGGAACCTCCATTTGGGTAGCTTCTCAGGATGTGAGAGGGAGGAGAGCAAACCTAGGACCCATCTATACCAGGGAGTGTCATGAAGACATCTATAAAGCTGGAACCCCAAACGATTATAGTCTCAGAACAAGGATATATGACAACTAACAAACAGCAAGGACTTTACTGCCTTGATATTGGTGCTGTGCAGAAGAGGAAGAAAATTCCTCAAGAATTCTTAAATAGAAGCTACCCTTCAGACAGGACTAGAACTAGGTTTCAAATTATTTTTGTGGTCAACAAACCTCATACTGTGGTTGATGTGGCTCTTCTGTAGGACTAGAGCTTCAGCTCATGCTTCAAAGAATTTCCCTGGTAAAAGAATGCCAAAGAAAATGAATTGCATGTAGTCAAAACTCACAAAATCACACAAAAGAATAAGGCACCATGAAAGAAAGTGAGAAGAAAAAAGATAGCAGCAGTATACTCCATCCAGCTCCTTGAACTGTCAGACACTTGGCTAATACAAAAATGTTCAATGTTTGTTTGTTTGTTTGTTTTTAAGTAGGCTCCATGCCCAGTGTGGGGCTTGAACTCATGGCCCTGAGACCAAGAGTCACACGTTCTACTCACTGAGGCAGCCAGGTACCCCTCAATATGTTTTAAGACATGAAAAATGACATGGGCATATGAATAAAGAGTAATACATTTTTACAATAACTGAGAAGATTAGGGAAAAAAATTAAATAGAACTTCTAGAAATAAAAATATTTACATAATAATTAGAATTGGAAAAGATGGGTTATATTTAAAATGGGTTAAAAAGTATAGTATGCAGCAGATTCTTCATCACAGCTAATTTTGAACTCTCCGAAGTTATGTTAATAAATCTTTTATGCAATACAAAAAAAGTATATTAGACACAACTGAAGAGATATTTTGAAATCTGGAAGATAGGTTTAAATAAATGATCTAAAATTCAGCCTAGAGTGACAAAGAAATAAAAAAATATAAATGAGAGATTAAGAGACATTGTATTTAGAATAGAAAAGACTGACATCTAAGAATACAATGGAGACAACGTGGAAAGGAAAATACTTAAAGACATAATATCTGATAATTTTTCAGATGTTTGAAAGATATCAAACCTCAGACCCAAGAACTCTTAACTAGTTACAAATACTACAGATGACAAATAATCCACCTGAAGCACATCATGTGAAACTGCAGGGAACTGAATACAAAGACAAGCTATTTAAAGCAGGTAGAGATAAGAGACAAAAGAATAACAATTTAAAAGACAGCTGACTTCTGACAAAAACAGCAAAAGTCTGATGTAATGAGAGAAATAACTGTTGATCTGGAATTCTACACATGGGAAAACAATCTTTTCAGAAAGCAAAATAAAAATCATTATAGAACACAAAACCCAAAAGACATTATTCTTAACAGTGCACATTAAAGAAATTTTAAAGGATATATTTCTGGCAGATGGAAAATTATTCCACATGGATGATTTGAGGTGCATGAAAAAAATGGTGAGGAATAAACATTGAAATCTATGTGCATAAATCTGAACAGTCATGGTCTGGTTGGCTGTATGAAAGCAATAAAAATGTCTAATTAGGGGGTTAAAAAAAGTATCATACAAAAATATCATATGAATGGGATGGTATAATTGCACACAAATCATTCTAAAGTTCTAGCAGTCTTCAGGACGAGGGTAGAAATATTAATCTAAGACTTTGTTAAGCAAGTATGTTAAAATACCCAAGGTAACCACTAACAGAGTAGGCAAAAAGAGGAAAGCTTTCAAAAAAATCTATGGAACAAATACAATAAGAGAAAACAGAAATCATCTAAAATAAAGCAAGAAAGGAAAAACTATATAGAAAAGTCAGGAAAAATAGCATAAAATAATATGATAGAATCCAAACAACTAGTTTAAATGTACAAAAACAATACATTTAAATTGACTAAAATTTGATGATGGGTAGACAATATTGTCAGTTTTCTTTTAAATCAGATATATGTCATTTATAAAAGATAGCCCTAAATAAATAGCAGAGAACAGCTGGAAGTAAAAAGAACAGAAAAAGATACAGAAAGCAAATGCTCATTAAATGTAAGCTAACAGAAGACAGAAAGTAGACTTTCAAGCAAGAAAAGCATTACTAAAAAAGCTCATTGCATAATGATATGAGGCCCAGTTTATCAGGACAAAAAAATAACACAGAATAACACAGAATAACAGAGCAAAATTGATAAAGTCATGAGGAGAAATGAATAAATCAACCCTCTTAAAGAATTTGGGGATCATTTCTCCTTAATTGGTAGATCAAGCAAGCAAAATAAACAAGGATATTGAATTTTGAACAACACAATTGACAAGCTTGACCCAATGGACAAATTTAAAATATGACACTCAACAATTGGCGAATATATAGGATATCTAAACGTCTGAAATTATTAAGAAAATTGACCACATGCTACCCACAAAGCAAATCTAAGTAAATTTCAAACAATTGAAATTCTTGTGCAGACCACGTCTTCTGAGTCCAGTGCAATTAAGTTAGAAATAAATATGAAAAATATAATTAAAATATGCTTGGAAATTTATTTTTTTTCAATATATGAAGTTTATTGTCAAGTTGTTTTCCATACAACACCCAGTGCTCATCCCAAAAGGTGCCCTCCTCAATACCCATCACCCACCCTCCCCTTCCTCCCACCCCTCATCAACCCTCAGTTTGTTCTGTTTTTAAGAGTCTCTTATGCTTTGGCTCTCTCCCACTCTAACCTCTTTTTTTTTCCTTCCCCTCCCCCATGGGTTTCTGTTACGTTTCTCAGGATCCACATAAGAGTGAAACCATATGGTATCTGTCTTTCTCTGTATGGCTTATTTCACTTAGCATCACACTCTCCAGTTCCATCCATGTTGCTACAAAGGGCCATATTTCATTCTTTCTCATTGGCACGTAGTACTCCGTTGTGTATATAAACCACAATTTCTTTATCCATTCATCAGTTGATGGACATTTAGGCTCTTTCCATAATTTGGCTATTGTTGAGAGTGCTGCTATAAACATTGGGGTACACGTGTCCCTATGCATCAGTACTTCTCTATCCCTTGGGTAAATTCCTAGCAGTGCTATTGCTGGGTCATAGGGTAGGTCTATTTTTAATTTTTTGAGGAACCTCTACACTGTTTTCCAGAGTGGCTGCACCAATTTGCATTCCCACCAACAGTGCAAGAGGGTTCCCGTTTCTCCACATCCTCTCCAGCATCTATAGTCTCCTGATTTGTTCATTTTGGCCACTCTGACTGGCGTGAGGTGATATCTGAGTGTGGTTTTGATTTGTATTTCCCTGATGAGGAGCGACGTTGAGCATCTTTTCATGTGTCTGTTGGCCATCTGGATGTCTTCTTTAGAGAAGTGTCTATTCATGTTTTCTGCCCATTTCTTCACTGGGTTATTTGTTTTTGAGGTGTGGAGTTTGGTGAGCTCTTTATAGATTTTGGATACTAGCCCTTTGTCTGAGATGTCATTTGCAAATATCTTTTCCCATTCCATTGGTTGCCTTTTAGTTTTGTTGGTTGTTTCCTTTGCTGTATGCTTGGAAATTTAAAAGCCATGATCTAAGCAACTCATGGACCAAAAACCAGTTCATTAATATTGGAACTTAGAAAATGTTTAGAATTGAATAACAATAAAATATTAAATATCAAAAATTTTGACATGTGAGCAGAATTTAGAGGACAATACATAATCATATATGCTCTATCCAAAAGGAAAAAGTCTCAAAATTAATGAGCTAGTATCCAAATTAAGAAACTGAAGATAAAACATGTATGTTATCAGTTAGCAATGGCTGTGTCTCATCAGGATTTTGCAGATGGAATCCTGAAAAGGGAGGATTGTCCTGGATTATCTGCCTGGGCCCAATGTAATCACAAAGATTCTTACAAAGAAGTAAGGAAACAGGAGGATAGCAGGAGATGTGATGATGGAATCACAAGCCAGAGAGGGGGAACTGTTTGAAGATGCTATACTGCTGGCTTTGAAATGGAGAAGCGGCCATCTTCCACAGAATGTGGGAGGTTTCTAAAAGGTAGACAAGAAAAGAAAATAGATTCTCCCTTATGATCTCCAAAAGACACTTCAATTTTAGTTTAGTAAGACCCATGTTTGACTTCTGATCTTCAGAACTGTAAGATAATAAATTTGTATTATTTTTAACAACTAAGTTTTGGTAATTTGTTACAACTGCAATAGGAAAATAATACAGTGGGTTTGGTTATGGATGGCTCTTCTCTGCTCCCCATAGTCACATCTACCACAGATTAACCTGGGCAGTTCACATGGCAGTGGAAGTTTCAAGGGAGGGGAAGTACTCAGAGACTTGGAACAAGCACACCATTACTTCCAACACATTCTGTTGGATAAAGAACAGCACCACCCCACAGTCAAGGGATGAAACAACAGACTCTACCTCCTGATGGGAGAAGCTCCAAATCACATTACAAGGGACAAGGATACAGGGAGGGTTACTATAGCAATTTAAAGCCATTTTGGAAAATAACAAGGTTGAAGATGCCCTACTCTATAATCCAGGAATTACATTTCAAGATACAGTCCCTAGAGAAACATTTGTCAGGTATTTTGTGTTCACGGCAGCACTGCTACTATAGCTAAAAATGGAAAATGACACCAATGGCCAGGAAAAAAAGAATGGGTAAATGCATTATGGAATATTCATACAACAGAACACTATACAGCATTGAAAAGTGAACAAAGAGCGTACACATTAACATTGGTGAATCTCATAAGGATATTGTTGCTGGAAAAAGCAAGTGACAGAAGAATACATATTTTCCAGTTTCGTTTCTATAAAGCAGAAGGAAATGGAGAAGATTAAACAACATGAAGTTTACCAATACATGCTTATGTTTGGAAAGTATAAAAGAGAATGTGATTAACACAAAATTCAGAAAAAAGACTATATGTGGGAAGGAAGAAGATGTCACTGGAGATAACAGGGATTTTCTAAATTATGTTTAATATATTTTATAAGCAGGGTCCACAGTATTTGTTCCATTTCTTATATTTAAAATTGCATAGAACTTATACATACTGTTTAACATATGCTGTGTTAAACAAAAGAATTAATAAAATACATGACCTACAGCCTTTCCTTCTTCAGCTCTCCCACCTTTCTACCTCCCTTTATATATGAGAAGGTAAAGACCTAGAGAGGATAAGGAATGTGGTCAAGAGAACAAGCATTTCTAGGGCAACTGTAACTGGCTGTTACTGGCCCAGAGATGAGCATGTATATTAACTTTCCCGTTAATGGCAGGGAAGTCTTGGACAATGGGACACAGATTTTCTCATTTGTAGGCTCAATGGAAGCCATCTGTGGACACCTGGATGAGAGAGCTCTGCACTCTCTCGATATGTTTTGGGAAGTTAGAACATCCAGATTCTGCTTCCCCTCCCTTACAGTTTGTCCTGCCAGTGGTGGGTGCATGACTTGGGCTTGTTTGGTGGGATGTCCCCAACCCATACATGGAAACAGGAGCCAGTGATGACAGCAGAAGAGCCAGGTCCATGCTGGGTGGTCAATGTGCAAGCCACAGCCTCACCTTGCCAGGAGCAGAGGAGGTACTATGGTTTGGGCTGGGTTATGGCTACATGGCCTCTGTGTCTTGTTCTGCAGGGCTGTTGAAAATTCTGAGACCTACTCAAAATTTTTCAGTGCAGTCTTTTCTCTGGATGAACCAGTCAGAGGACAGTTCTGTTGCTGGCGACTAAGAACATGAACTTATACAGAATTTGGTCCAGAAAGTGGGGGTGTTATAAATTATGGGTTTAAGCAACAACAAAGAAGCCTTGAACTCATAGAAAGCCCTGTCCTGAATATTCTACATCATACACTGGACAATTATTTCTACCAATTGATAGGTTTAACATTATACCAATCCATACTTACAGCAATGTTGCTTTGGGAAAAAGAAATAGTGAACAAAGATAAAGGAACGGGGAATATTCGGAAAAAGAAGACTAATGAGTGGGCACTAGTCATAGCAGAGACATAAAACAATGTGGTACTAGCACATGAACTGTCAGAAGAACAGAACAAAATAGAAAGTCCAGAAGTAGTTCTAAAACATATGGCATGCAGGTTAGTAAGCTATTGTCCCCCTGCAAAAATTCCCACCCTTTATACTTATCTTTGTGATGCTGGAGCTGGGCTCTCAAGCCACACTCTCCTTTGCCCGCTCGTCTCTTGTTAAACTCTGTCCAAAAGGGTCCTAGAGAGAGAATGGAGGGCACAAGGAGGAATAAAATACTGACCCTTCCAGTTTTGCTCCCTGTTCTTGTCTGCATCACCTCAATAATAGCCCTTTACCTCAGCAGTAACAATTTGTTCCAGTTTCCACCCTTTTGGATTCTCTCTCTTTGTGTCCCTCAGAAGTATCATCATCAGACAGCACCTCTTCCTCTGAGAGTCTGAGTTTCAGTGACACAAAACCTCTTCACTGAGCTTCTAGGTCTGGTAACCCCAATCACTTCCCTTTGTTCCCAATCCTAGATAAGATAAAATAATATGATAAGATAATATAGATGGTAAATGGATGCTAGATAGATAGATAGATAGATGATAGATAACAGATAGTAAAGGCATCATTCTATATCAGTGAGAAATGATGAATTATTCAATTATTTTAGGACACCTGGGAGGCCATCTAGCTTTAAAAACAATCTCACATGAAAGAAATATTTAAATATAAAAATAAAGCCATCAAAGGCAGTAGAAAGCCTTCTTAAATGGGATATAGAACACAGAAGTGTTACAAGGAAATATTAATTGATTTACTTATCTAAAGCTATAAAACTCTACAGAAGGGAAAAATACCATAAGTAAAGTCAAAAGACAAATCAAAAGTTGTGACAAAATACTTGCTACTGATCTCAAAAATGAGTGGTTTCCTTAAAATATAAGGTCCAGGGGCGCCTGGGTGGCTCAGTTGGTTGAGCTTCTGACTTCAGCTCAGGTCATGATCTCATGGTCCATGGGTTCAAGCCCTGCGTTGGGCTCTGTTAATGACAGCTCAGAGCCTGGAGACTGCTTCGGATTCTGTATCTCCCTCTCTCTCTGCCCCTCCCCAACTCACGCTCTATCTCTGTCTCTCAAAAATGAATAAACATTAGGGGCGCCTGGGTGGCGCAGTCGGTTAAGCGTCCGACTTCAGCCAGGTCACGATCTCGCGGTCTGTGAGTTCGAGCCCCGCGTCGGGCTCTGGGCTGATGGCTCAGAGCCTGGAGCCTGTTTCCGATTCTGTGTCTCCCTCTCTCTCTGCCCCTCCCCCGTTCATGCTCTGTCTCTGTCCCAAAAATAAATATTGAAAAAAAAAATTTAAAAAAAAATGAATAAACATTAAATATATATATATAAATATATATATAGTCCATAATATATATAGTCTATAATATATATATAATATATACATATGTATATGTATTATATAGTCCATAAGTTTAACCCCAAATCACACAATTAAAAACTGCTGAAAAACATATACCCGGTGCACATAAAAGAAACTAGTCAAGTCTTATGAGTTTTTGAAAAGGTGATTCACTACACTAATACAATAGACATGGAAAATAAAACAATGACATAACATTTTCCACTTCTTGAATTGATAAAAATTCACCTTTTGGGATGAGCACTGGGTGTTGTATGTAAACCAATTTGTCAATAAATTTCACATATTAAAAAAAAAAAAGAATACCTTTTTTTTGACGACTGTGATAAGCATGGGTTGTAAGATTATAAATTGTTCTAAACTCTAGGGAGGGCAATTTGCAGTAACTAACAATGTTTAAAATTCACACAATAATAACGCTGTGTGATAGACACCATGTCATCTTTCCCATTTACAGATTAGGAAAGTCAGACACAGAGAGAGAAGTTAAGTACCTTCTCCAACATCACACATCTAATAAGTAGTAGAATTGGGATTCAAACTCAGGCAGTCTGGTGTTAAATCACATGCTCACAAATCTTAGCCCATATGAGCGTTTTTACTCATACACCTGACCCAGGATTCTGTTCCTAGTTATTTATCCTACACTTATCATTGCACATGCATATTTTCTTTAGTTAATTGAGATATCATTGACATATAATATTGTATATGTTTAAGGTGTACAATATGTTGATTAGATACATTTATATATTGCAATATGATCACCAATATAGCTTTAACTAACACCACTGACACAACACATAATTATCATTTCTTTATTATGATTAAAACATTTCAGATCCAGTCTCTTAGCAATTTTGAGGTATATAATACAGTACTGCTATCTGTAATCATTATGCCATGCAAAACTCTAATCTTCCAGTTGCAATATTGAATCCTTTAACAATTTTCTATGCTATATCTACTCTCCATTTGTATGAACTTGCCTTCTTTGAATTCTATGTGTGAGTGACGTACAGTTTTTGTCTTTGTCCAGCTTATCTTACTAAGCATGATGCCTTCAAGGTCCATTCATGTTGTTATCAATGGTACAATTTTCTTCTTTTTTATGGTTGAATAATATTTCATTGTGTGCCTATGTATATATACATCTTCTTTTTCTGCTTGGGTTATTTCCATCAATAATGCTGAAGTAAACATAGAGATGCAGATATCTTTTCAATATCCTGTTTTCATTTCCTTTAAATACATACTCAGATGTGGGATTGGTGAATCATTTGGTAATTCTATTTTTAGTTTTTTGAGAACCTCAAAAACCCGTACTGTTTTCCATAGTGGCTATATCAATTTGCATTCCAACCATCAGTGTACAGTGTTCCCTTTTCTCCACTTCCTTGCCAACTTGTTATCTCTTGTCTTCTTGTTGATAGCCGTTCTGACAAGTGTGAGGTGATATCTCATTGTGGTTTTGGCATCCGTTCCCCTGATAATTAGCAATGTTGAGCACCTCTTCATGTAGTTGTTGGCCATTTGAATGTCGTCTTGGAAAAATTTCTATTCAGTTTCTCTGCCCATTTTTCAATCCAATTGTTTGGTTTTTGTCATTGAGTTGTAGGAGTTGTTTATTTTTTAATATATCTTGGATATTAACATGTTATTAGATACAGATTTGCAAATATTTTCTCCCCTTCTCTAGGTTGCCTTTTCATTTTGTTGATTGCTTCTTTTTCTATATGTAAGCTTTTTAGTTTGATGTAGTCTCATTCATTTTTGCGTCTTATTTCTTGTGCTTTTGGTGTGTTAACTAAAAAATCATTGTGATGAGGTTCTTCCCTATGTTTTCTTCTGATATTTTTATGGCATCAGGAATTATGTTTGTTTTTAACCCATTTTAAGTTAATTTTTGTGAATGGCTTAAAATAAGGTTCCAATTTCTTTTTTTCTGCATTTGATTACCCAGTTTTCCTAACACCGTTTGTTGAAGAGACTATCCTTTCCCCATTGAGTATTCTCGTCTCTCTTGTCAAATAATAAATGGCCATATAAGTTTGGATTTATTTCTGGGCTCTTCATTCTGTTCCATTGGTCTTTATTATGTTGAGGTATGTTCTTTGTACACCCAATTTGTTGAGAATTATTTTTATCATAAAGGATGTTGTATTTTGTCAACAGATTTTTCAATCATTTATTGAAATGATTATATTATTTTTTCTTTTATTCTATTAATGTAGCTTATCACATTGATTGATTTGTGTATGCTGAACCATGCTTGCATTCCAAGGATAAATCCTACCTGGTTATGGTGTATGATTCTTTTAATATGTTATTGAAATCAGTTTGCTAATATATATATTTTTTAATTGAGAGAGAGAGAGAGAGAGAGGAGAATGTGAGTAGGGAGGTATGGGGAGGGAGGAGAGAGAATCTCAAGCAGGCTTCACACTTAGCGAGGAGCCTCATGAAGGGCCTGATCCCATGATCTGGGGATCATGACCTGAGACGAAATCAAGAGTGGAACATTCAACTGACTGAGCCATCTGGGCACCCCTAGTTTACTATTTTTTGCAAATGTTTGTATCTATATTCATCAGGAATTTAGTTTTCTTTTCTTGTAGTGTCTATATCTGGGTTTGGTATCAGGATAATGCTGCCTTTTAAAGTAAGTTAGGGAGGGTCCCCTCTTCTTCAATTTTTTGGAAGAGTTTAATAAATATTGGGGTTAATTTTCTTTAAATGTTTAGTAAACTTACCAGTGGTTTTGAACACTTCCGTGCTAGGAGTTTTTTGAATACTTATTCAATATACTTAGTCTGCTCAGGTTTTCTATTTCTCCCTGATTCAGTTTTGATAGAATATACATCTCTAGGAATTTTTCCAATTCTCCTCGGTTATCCAATTCACTGGTATATAATTGTTCATAGAAGTCTCTTATAATCCTATGTAGTTCTGTGGTATCAGTTATAATATCTCCTCTTTCATTTAGAATTTTTTCTAAGTTTATTTATTTATTTTGAGAGAGAGTGAGAGTGGGAGGGGCAGAGAGAGAGGGAGAGAGAGAGAGAATCCCAAGCAGGGTCTGCGCTGTCAGTACAGAGCTGAACACAGGGCTTGAACTCACAAACTGTGAGTGAAATCGTGACCTGAGCCAAAATGAAGAGGTGGACACTTAATTGTATTGAGCCATCCAGGCACCCCCATTTCTAATTTTATTCATTCGAGGCTTCTTGCTTTTTTTCTTAGTTTTGCTAATGGTTTGTTAATTTTTTTCACCTTTCAATAAAACCCATTCTTTGTTTTATTCATCATTTCTATTGTTTTTCTGATCTCTATTTCATTTATTTCTGCTCTGATCCTTATTATTTCCTTCCTTCTGCAAACTTTGGGCTTAATTTGTTCTTTTTTTTTTCTAGTTCCTTAAAGTGTAAAGTTAAGTTGTTTGAGACCTTTCTATTCTCTTACTATATGCATTTGTTGCTATAGATTTCCCTCTCAGAGCTGCTTTTGCAGGATCTCATAGGTTTTGGTGTGTTGTTTTTATTTTCATTTGTTTTGAGATTTTTAAATTTCCATTTTGATTTTTTTATGCATTGGTTGCTCAGGTGTGTGCTGTTTAGTTTCCACATGCTTTAAAAATTTCCAGCTTTCCCCTTCTTGTTGATTTCTAGTCTCATGCCATTGTGGTCAGAAAAGATCAGTGGTATGATCTTTTCAATCTTCTTAAATTTGCTGAGGTTTTCTGTGTTACCTATCATATGATCTATCCTGGAGAATGTTCTGTGTGCACCTGAGAAGAATGTGTGTTCTGCTGCTGTTGGATGGAACATTTTATAGATGTCTGTTAGGTCCATTTTGACTAATGCATGGTTAAGTTCAATGTTTCCTCATTGATTTTTTATGTTTGGATGATCTATTCATTGTTGAAAGTGGGATATTGAAGACCTCTACTATTACTGTATTGTCTGTTTCTCCCTTCAGATCTGCTAGTATTCAGTTTATATATTTAGGTGTTCTGATGTTGGGTATGTATATATTTATGATTGGTATAGCTTCTTGATGTATTGACCCAATTATCATTATATAATGATCTTCTTTGTCTCTTGTTAACTTTTATGGCTTAAAGTCTATTTTACCTAAATATAGTTACCCCACTTTTGTTCTATTTGCCTGGTTGTTTTTTTTATTCCTTCCCTTTGAGCCTACATGTGTCCTGAAAGCTGAAGTGAGTCTTTTACAGGCAGTATGTGAGCTGGTCTTGTGTTTTTAGCCACTCCAGCACTTGTGCCTTCTGACTGGTGAATTGGGTTGTTGTTGAGTTACTAATGCTATCTTGTTCATTGCTTTCTGATGCTATGTAGTTTCATTGTTTCTTCTTCCCTCTGTTTCTGCCTGCTTTTGTAAATTGGTGATTTTCTGTTGTGGTGTGCTCTGTTTCCCCTTTCTTTATTTTTTGTGAATCTACTCTAGGGTTTTGCTTTGTGATGATCCTGAGGCTTACATAAGACATATCATAGATAAAACAGTCCTTTTTAAGCCAATAGTAACTTAACTTTGATCACCTGTTAAAAAATTCACCTTTTAATCCACTGCTTTTATTTTTGATGTCACTTTTACTTCTTTTTATATTGAATTCATTAACAAAGTATAGTAGCCATAATTATTTTTAATACTCTTCCCCTCTGACTTTCAAACTATAGTTAAGTGGTTAACATACCATTCTATTACAAATTATCATTTTCTAAATCTGATTGCATATTTACCTTTACAAGTGTGCTATATACTTTCATATGTATGAAACACTCCCAAGCAAGCAAAATACACAAATCAATAAAATATGATATGCCATATCAATAGAATGAAAGAAAAATCATATGGTCACTTCAATAGATGCAGTAAAAGCATTTGACAGAATTCAATGTCTTTTCAGGATCAATATGCTCAATAAATGGATATAAAAGGGTATACTTCAATAAAAGCCATATATGACAAGCACACAGCTAACATCATACTCAACAGTGAAAGGCTGAAAACTTTTCTGCTAAGACCAGGAATAAGACAACTTTCACCACTCCTAATTCAACATTGTACTGGAAACTATAGGCAGAGCTATTAGCTGAGGAAAAGAAAAAAGAGAAATCCAAACTGGAAAGGAATATGTAAAACTGTCATTGTTTCCAGATGATGTGATATACATAGAAATTCCTAAGACTCCACCAAAACATTGTTGAACTAATAAGCAAATTTAGTAAAGTTGAAAGATGCAAAATCAACATACAAAAATCAGTTGCATTTCTCTATGCTTACAATAATCTGAAAAAGAATTAAATAAAATAATTATATTTGTAATATTATCAAAAACAATACAATACCTAGGAGTAAATTTAACTAAAGAGGTAAAAGATTTGTACACTGAAAACTACAAGACATTGATGAAAGATATTGAAGATAGAAATAAATGGGAAAATATTCCAAGTTTGTGGAGGAAGAATTAATATTGTTCAAAGGTCCATACTATCCAAAGTCATCTATAGATTTAATGCAATCTTTATCAAAACTCTAATGGCACTTTTTAATGGAAACAGAAGAAACAATCCTAAAACTCCAAAAAGACCACAAAAGACCCTGAATAGCACAAATCCTGAGAAAGAACAAAGCTGGAAGCATCACACCTCCTGATTTCAAATTTTATGCCAAAGTTGTAGTAATCAAAATAGCATAGTACTATAGCATAGCATAGCTGTAGTAATCAAAATACAATAGCATATTTATAGACTATGAATAGTCTTTTCAATAAACTGTATATGCACATGCAGAAAAAAGAAACTGAAGCCCTATCTTAGATTACTTATAAAAATTAACTCAAAATGGATTAAAGACTTAATATATTTAAGACCTGAAATTATAAAACTCATAAAAGAAAAGACAAGGGAAAAAGCTGTCTTGGTCTTGGCAATGAATTTTAAAATATGACACTAAAATCATAAGCAACAATAGCAAAAATAAAGTGCAACTACATTAAACTAAAAATCTTCTGCACTGCACAACAAAAGAAACAATCAACAAAATGTAAAGGGCATCTATGGAATGAGAGAAAATATTCACAAACTCTCTATGTTATAAGGGGCCAATATCCAAAGTATATAAAGAACTCATACAACTCAGTAACAACAACAACAAAACAATTGATTAAAAAATAGGCAGAGGAACTGAACAGATATTTTTTCCAAAGAAGACTTCTAAATGGCCAAAAAACATGAAAAGGTGTTCAACATCACTAATTATCAGGGAAATGCACATCAAAACCACAAGATATTACCTCACAATTGTTAGTATTGCTATTATCAAAAGAACGAGAGACCACAAGTGTTGGAGAGACCGTGAAGAAAATATAATCTTTGTATGTGGTTGTTGGGAATGTAAATTGATTTATCCGCTATGAAAAAAAGAATGGAGGTTCATCAAAAAATTAAAAATAGAATTTCTTATGATCCAGCAATTCCACTTCTGGGTATATATCCAAAGGAAATGAAATCACTATCTCAAAGAGATGTCTGCACCCTCATGTTTCATTCCAGCATTATTCATAATAGCCAAGACTTGGCAATAACCTTAGTGTCCATCAATGGATGAATGGATAAATAATATGTACATGTATATACATGTACATATACATATACACACATATATACACACAAACATAATAGAATATGATTCATCTATAAAAAAGGAAGGAAATCCTGCCTTTTGTGACAACATGGACCTATCTTGAGGGCTAAGAGAAATAAGTCAGACAAAGACAAATACTATATGATTTTATTTGTATGTAGAATCTAAAAAAGCTGAATTCATAGAAGTAGAGAGTGGAAGGGTGGTTGGCAGGGGATGGTGGGGGGAGAAATGGGGAGATGTTGACCAAAGGATGAAACTTCCAGCATAAGATGAATAAGTTTGGGGATCTACTGTACAACATAATGACAATAATTGACAATACTGTATTATATACTTGAATATTCCTAAGAGAGTAAACTTCAAATGTTACTACAACACCCTAATATTGAGGAGGGATGTTTTGCCATATATACATGTATCAAATAACCAGGTTGTATGCCCTAAACTTCCATATGGATATGTCAGTAATACCTCAATACAGCTGGGAAAAAAAAGACAATCCAATTTAAAAATACATAAAGGACTTGAACAGACAGTTCTCCAAAGAATATATACAAATGGCTGATAATCACATGAAAGATTTCTTACCATCACTAATCATTAAGGAAATGCAAGTCAAAGCCATGATGAGATACTACTTTATATTCATTAGGATGACTATTAATTGAAAAACAACAAGATCATGGAAAATAGCAAGTATTGGTAAGGATGTAGAGAAATGGAGAACTTTGGAATTGCTAGCAGGAATGTAGTAAAAAGTAGAATGTTCCTCAAAAAATTAAACATAGAATTACCATTACGATCAAATAATTCCACTTCCAGGAATATACTCAAAAGACCTGAAAGCTGAAACTTGAACAGATATTTATATACCAATGTTTATGGCAGCATTTTTCACAATAGAAAAAAGATGGAAACAACTCAAATGTCTATCAATGGAAGAATGGATAAAGCAATGTATTCAGCCTTAAGAAGAAATGAAATTTTGATACATATTACAACATGGATGAATCTTGAAAACCTTAAGCTCAGTGAAATAAACCAGACACAAAAGGATAAATATTGTATAATTCCCTCATTAAGAGTTACCTAGAACAGTCAAATTCACAGAGAAAGAAAGTAAAGTAGAGGTTACCCCCAGCTAGGGAGAGAAGGATGAGTTTTTGCTTAGTTCGTAGAGTTTTTGTTGAGGTGATAAAAATATCTTGGCAATGGCTAGAGGTGATGGTGCACAACTATGTGAATGTACTTAATGATGCTGAATTGTCCACCTAAAACGTATTGGAATGGAAAATTCAATGTTATATATATTTTACCAGAATTTTAAAAAAGAAAAAGAAACAAACTGTGTTCAATTTTTTTAAATGGAAGTTTTACAATATAGATGGATTTTGTGCTCACTTCTGCAGAACATGTACTAAAATTGGAATGATACAAAGAAGATTCGCATTGCCCGTGCACAAGGATGTCATGCAGATCCATGAAGTATTCCATATTTTAAATAAAACAAAATACAGATAGCTTTGAAGAACAAGAAACCACCAAGTCATTTCAGTAGGCCACATCATGTGAATGTACTCTCTAATGTGCGTTTGTTTGAGATTGGGGAGAACAACTTTCTGCAGGAGAACTAGCCTGAGTACTAGAGTTCCTCCTCCTCACCCAGATACCTACTCCAAATTGTGGCCCTTGAAGCATTTCTTCTCCAAGTTGACAGTCCCAGCCCTGCCAGCCTTCCTAGGATCCCATTGTCTCGTTTCCCAGTCTTCTCTGATGTAGGATCCATAAGGAACTACTGAGTTCAGGCTGCAAACCTGGATTCTTGAACCATGACCAATGCAGTTGACAGATCAGCACCTACGTATTGTATTTGTGTTCAGTCAACTGAAATCTTTTGGGTCTTTCAGAAAGCAAGGGTTATGGCCAGAAGGTCTGAGACCCGCTGGCCAATCAAGAGGACAGGGAGCAAGGTCAGAGAACCCTAAGGGCTCATGCCAGGGATGAAAAGAGTTACAGCCATGGCCCACAAATATTGTGAGGTCTGATAAGAAAACTAAGTGTGTTATAAAAATTACATAAAGGAAGTTTACAATAGGACACTATTAAAGAAAAATCATCAGTAGTTTCTGAACTGGGAAATCTTGCTGTGAAAGATCATTCCAGGGGATCCTTGGAGAAGACCTGATCCCATATCTTTGGGAAAGAAAAAAATTATATATTATAAATTATACACATAGTTTGTTTTGTTACCTAAAAGTATATTTTATATTATTTAAAAATTTTTTCTAATGTTCATTTATTCTTGAGAGAGAGACAGAGACAGAGCATGAGCATAGGACAGGCAGATACAGAATCCAAAGCAGGCTCCAGGCTCTGAGCTGTCAGCACAGAGCCTGATGCAGGGTTTGAACCCACAAGCTGTGAGATTATGACCTGAGCTGAAGTCGGACACTCAACCGACTGAGCCACCCACCTGCCCCTAAAAGTAAGGATGTTTTAAAATTCTCTGAAAGGATGAGAGTAGATGGCTTAGAATAGCTCTCATTGGCCCAAGGGTGACAGGTTCAGATGGAAAAGAGCAATTATCACCCACTGGAAGAAGTTAAGCCCATAATTATCCTCAAAACAGGAGAAAATTAAGAAAAATATAAAGTCCTTGTAATGCAGAGGATGGAAGATCCTAACAGAAGAAAGTAACGTTTGTTAACTTCAGCTAGTGAGGACTGTGGAGTCTGTGGGAGTCCTCCTCTTGATTCAGGGTGTATGTGGCGATGAAACATAGACCAGCCTTTGCTTCTACCTAACAGGGAAGAATTGACTGAGGGAAGTCTGATAGCCAGAAACTGCCAGAAAAGGTCAGGACTACACCACAGGGAGAGGGGACACCTGGGGTCATCTTGCATCAGTCACTAGGTAGAAAGGCCCTTTAATAGCAAGAAATGCAATTAATTAGGTGGACTTATCCAAAGGTGGTGGCAGACACTCTCTGGAGGAGGGGACAGCAGTGAGAAGCTTCTTGACTCTAGGGTGAAATGATCTCAAGATGACTATAAAGAAGGTTGATGGGGGCGCCTGGGTGGCGCAGTCGGTTAAGCGTCCGACTTCAGCCAGGTCACGATCTCGCGGTCTCTGAGTTCAAGCCCCGCGTCAGGCTCTGGGCTGATGGCTCGGAGCCTGGAGCCTGTTTCCGATTCTGTGTCTCCCTCTCTCTCTGCCCCTCCCCCGTTCATGCTCTGTCTCTCTCTGTCCCAAAAATAAATAAAAAACGTTGAAAAAAAAAATTAAAAAAAAAAAAAAAGAAGGTTGATGGGTTATGCCAAAGACAGCCCACACCAACATGACACACCCTGTGTCTAGAGGGTTTTTCGGACATGGGGACGAAGTGGAGACCATCAGGCTGAAAGGAACTCATGGTCTTTGTCATTTGCCCTAGTCCTGACCTCTTTTGGGTCTCAACCCAAGGCTGGACTAGGCGACCCCTGAGTCCTTCCTTCCATCATTCACTGCCTGCACTCACCCCTGTTGTGTGGGATCAGCCATCACCACCACCCGGATCTCTGTCTCTGTTACACACTCCTGAGGGATAGGCACCTTCACCAGCACCAGCTGTGCGCTCCCGCCCCTCTCCACCCCACACACCTTCCCCCATGGTCCTGGCACCGCTCCCAGAGCCATCCAGAAGTTATTTAATCCTTACTTTATTCCTTTCCCACCATCAGGTCCTTGGTCCTGAGCTCAGAGGGGAGAGTCCCCACAACATTTCTGCTCTTCCCCACAAAACTGCTGCAGGGCAAAGCACCGGCTGACTTCACACAGTAAGTACTTGTAAGGGAAGCGCTTTAAGGGAAGCGTTCCATTAGTAATACAATTCGGTACAAGAAAGGCACTCTGTAAAAAAGGTTCTGTAAAACTCAGCCCTGCATCCGAGACTGGACTGCCACTTCTTCCAAGCCAGCTCGGAATCTTGAGTAGGAATCTTTAACTAGGCCCCGTGTGCCCAGCCCTTCCGAGAGCGTTGGGATTAAATCTGCCTGGGCGCTACCGGCTGCAGGGATTAGTGCACCCACACCTGTGAGCTCTAAGGGGTTCAGACCGCCGCGCAGGCGTGCAGTCGCGGACCAGGAGAGACCATTGGGCGTCTGTACATCCTGGCAGCCCTGGCAGCAAGGCCTGAAGGATGTAAAACCACAGCGCTGCGGGGAGACAGACAAACAGAGACAGAGACCGGGAGAAATACTAACAAAGCGAGACCGAGCGGGGCCCAAGCGGTGGCGGCACAAGGAGGCTGCAGTTCTCCGGGAGCATCCCCCACCCAGGCCCAGAGCCCTTCATCTCGCCCACTGCTTCGCTGGGGGCGCCTGCCTCTCCCGCGAGCTGGCTCCCGGCCCGGCTCCGCCCCCGCCCCAGTGCTCTCCGGCAGCTTAACCCTCGCCTGCCCGCCTCCTGCCGCAGCCGCCCAGCCCCTCCAGCCGCTGCGGGCGGGCTCTGGCCCTCCTCCTCCCCCACTTGGCGGGGACGCGCGGCGCCGGGAGCTGACCGTGGTGCTGAGCTCCGTGCGCGGCTCGGGAGCGGCTCCCGGCCCTGCCCAGGACCCTTACTGCGACACTCCCGGCCGGCCACCAGCGGTAAGTCGCCAACGGCCCTCCGATGTAGACTTGGAGGAAAGATTTGGGGGGAATTTTTGTGCGTTATTTTGCGCAGTGGACGGGCTGAGTGGAGGAACCAGGGTCTGCACCCTCTCAACCCTGCGGTGTCCTGCGTGGCTGATGAGGAATCTGGGGTCTGAGGGAGACGATCCTTTTAGGTCTGGCTACGGGAGGGAGAGACCCCTTGCGCGCGGATGCAGGGGCTGGGAAAGAATAGATTAGATTCAAGACCGATTTTCTTTCAGTTGAGCAGCCCAGGAACACCTAGAGACTCCCTTTAGAGGAGGTGGGCCAGAACCTTCTCTCCCTAAAGGGCCCTTTGTCTCCCTGACGTGGGGGTTGGGTGAATTGGTGATGTTTTCACTGCGGATTCTATTTCTGCTTCATTCCCCAACCCACACCCACCCCATAACACGACGCTTTCTCTCCCCACAATAGCCTTCACTCCATCCATCCTGAAGGTTTTGGCTTAGACAGGTACCTTCTACAGAGATAAACTATGGCCCCATTTATAGCCTCTCACCCTGGCCCCAATGTCCTGGATGTCCCTGGGCAAGGCTCCCCTCTGAGGCTTTTGCTTTCTAATCACTATTCACCTCTTTGTATGTCTAGGCTTCTGGTTTTACTGGATGTTGGGGGCGGAGCCGGAGAAGGCATGGCAATGCCAAAACTATTAGTCAAAATGTTTGTATCTCCAACCACTTCTCTTACATATGTGTACCTGAGCGATTTTTATTTTCATCCATGAAACACTCAGTCACTTTCATGTTAAAAAAAAGAAAGAAGAGCACAGAATTACCTTCCCAAAGGAAAAAAAAAATTGTAGGCAGTTGAGCTAAAGTTATTTATCATGTAGAAAAGCAGCCATTAGAATTACTTCATTTGCTCAGTTTGTAATAAATCCATATGCAAGTACATACTTTGTGTAAGGTTCTGAGAGGAAAGGTTTACATACATGAGCAGTCTCTGTCACTACTTTCAGCTAGACCCTGCTCTGGCTCCTAATCTGTCTTTTTTTAATTTTTATTTTTTTAATGTTTATTTGTTACTGAGAGACAGAAAGAGACAGAGCATGAGCATGGGAGGGGCAGAGAGAGGAGGCACAGAATCCGAAGCAGGCTCTAGGCTCTGAGCTGTCAGCACAGAGCCCAAAACAGGGCTCGGGCCCACAAACTGAGAAATCATGACCTGAGCCAAAGTTGGATGCCTAACCAACTGAGCCACCCAGGCAGCCCTAAAAACTGAATATTAGCCATGTTACTCACCCTTGATGGCTGGATCTCATGGTGCATAGGATAAAAGCATGGTGCATATGCTCTCCATGGTGCATAGGATAAAAGCCAAGACCCTCCCTGTGACCTCAGGCAGAGTACAGTCTGCCCTGCCCATTTCCCAGCTTCATCCGGCTGCTCTGGACACTTGGGCCTGCTTTCAGAGTTTTAAACATTCTTCCTCCTTTGCTCCTCAAGGCCTTTCTGCAGGATGTTCCCTCTGCCTGGAATATGCTTCCCACGTCTTTTGCCTGGTTGTCTTCAGCTGTCTTTTAGATCTTGGTTAAAATAGCACATCCGTGAATCAGAGTTGATTAAATAAAGTACATGGTATGGTTCTTGTTCTCGTGGAATTTGCAAGTTCATTTTAGAGATGAAGAACTCGGTCCAGGGTCTTGGTGTCACTGAGAACTCTCTTAAAGAATGATGTACATAAATTATGGAATTAAAAACTAGACTCAGTGTTCCATTTAGGAAACTTAGATGTAAATATATAGCTAAGATGTCTCAAAAACATAAATACTTCATTTAAATAAGTAGTAGCTCACAGTTGACCACCATTGGAGTCCTGAATCTTAAAGAAGTTTTCAACCTCACTGGGGAGTTGCAAGACCAAGCAAGCACCAGAATGAGCAGCCAGTGATCCCTGAGTGTTATATACAAGAAGGCACCAAACCAGGAAAGGGACAGGCCTACTTTGTCCTTTGGGGAGGGATGTGGCACGTGGTAGAGGATTCTTTCCCAGGTTTCATGCTGGGATCCACTTAGGGGGTCTTTAGCCAGAGAGTTACAGAGCAGAGTGTACATTTTTGCAGCTGGGAACCTGGACATATTTGGCCTCTGCCCTTAGGCAATGACAGTGCCAGCATCTGGCTTTCCAGATAAATTCCATTCTGTCCCTGAGAACTGTCATGGAAGGAGACTGCTCAGCTTATCTCCAGTTGGACAGTGAGGCCTCTGACCCCTCAGGGTGTTCCCACCCATTTCACATATGGGCCTCACATTTCCAGAGAGTCAGGCTCTGATAAAATATTTTAATGTGGAATGTGACCAGATTGAACATACACTGGATTTCACATGATTGCTCCAGTGTTTTGCAAGTCTCTCATTCATTATTCTGGACATTACCGCTTATTGTCCCATCAATGTGCCAAAGTATTAAATGAACTCAAGAAATAGGTTTGGCAACATCAGTGACACTGAGTCTAGCCATCTTTAGCAGTGACTGCTATTCTGAGAGGCTATTTTCCAAGTTCAGAATGTGGTGAAATTTCTGGTTCTTCATGAGTTTAAATCAGTTCACTGAATTGAGAAATAAGAAATCAGCAGTTTTATTGATAGAGATCGATATCAAATGAACCACCTTAGTTCTTGTAGTTGCAAATTCTGCACACAGTGAAGTAATCTTTGTCATGCTTACTTGAAATTATTTCCAAAAGTGTGTTAATAAAAATATTTTTCTAACATAGAATAGAGATCTCATAATAAAATATCTCCAAGATTTCTTGTCATAGAAAGTATATGACCTTCAATTATAATTTTTCTGAATTTGTGTAAGCTGCACTTTGGTTTTTAATCTCCATTTTCATTGTGATTTCAAAATTCTTCATAAGAGCACATTTAGTATTTGATTTTTAAGTTTCCCATGAAGAAGAGTTTGGGTTTTTGGTTCACAGAATGTCTGTTGTGGTTAAGAGCACATGACCAGAATCAGACAGGCTTGGTTTCAAATCTTAGTTCTGTCACTTACCACATGTGTGACCTGGGCCAATTGACTGACTTTTTTCGACCTTATTCTCTCTCCTTTGTAAAATGGAAGTTATGTCTCTTATATGGTTATAGGTGAAGAACTCACCTGGTTAGGTAGATGCAACCACGACTCAAATCTGGGTTCTCCAACTCCAGAGTCCAAATATTAACCACTATGCTGTGTAAAGAAAATTCATCAGAGCTAAGGAAGGACTTGTCTCAGCCACAGAGGACTGTGGTGAGTGAAAATGGGATTTGCAGGTATAGGGTAGGAAAGGCTTGGGCGCATGACACCTCATAGGAGGCAGAAAGGTAACTTGAAGCACTGTCCCACTGTCCAGGATGCTGTCACCAAGAGCTAAGCTGCTGCCAGAGCCAAGTCCAGGTTCTGTGGTTTTCCCTGGCATAGCACTTTCTCCTATCTTCCAGCCAAAAGTCCCAAGTGTCCCCCTGTGGGGGAGGAAGTGCTGCCCATGAGTGGGAGTAGGGTTGAGGCCAGTCAGCTTGTCCCTGTGAGCCCCTGCAGTGGCAGCTTTGTCACCACTTCTCATCTTCAGCTTTAATGTTGTCACCTGGGCTGTGAGGCAGCCCCTCTCTTCACCTCCAGGTCTTCATGTCTAAGCATTTGAGAGACTCCGAAGCTGACCCTGGTCAGCTAATAACTGTCAAGCAGCTTTCTGAAGGTAGCTGCAAAGCTTCCTGGGAAGTGGGTCTGAAAGGCAAGCAGGCTGACAGAGCCACTTGCCTTCACACCTGTGGTGTATGTCCCTCACAGGCTGTGCACCAGGGGCGGGGGTGGGGAGTGAATTCAGATGCTCCCTATGGAGAAGTCCTTATGAAAAGCCAAAGAGGGACACCTGGGGGGCTCAGTTGGTTAAGCTGCTGACTTTGGCTCAGGTCATGATCTCACAGTTGGTGGGTTCAACACCCATGTCACATGCCATGTGATGACAACTCAGAGTCTGGAGTCTGCTCAGATTTTGTGTCTCCCTCTCTCTCTGCCCCTCTCCTGCTCTCTCTTTCTCTCTCTGTCTCAAAAATAAACATTTAACAAAGTTTTTTTAAGAAGAAAAAAAAAAAAGAAAGTCAAAGAAACCATCCCCAAACTCTCTCTTCTAGTCTTTCCTTCACCAGACTGACAGGACTGACCCACAGGTCACTCACCACTCCCAGCTGCTGGCACAGACTGAGCTGTGAGCTGGGTACCTGTGAAGACACAGCAAGGGAGAGTCTGGGGAAGTTTGCAGGTGCTCTTGGACATCACCTTCTTTTGGTCTGGTCTTGGGGGTCTCCAAGCTCACCCCAAAGGCCACATGTTTAAAACTAGAGCCTTGCTTCCCTTTTTCAAACCAGCTCTTAGCACAAGCCCCTTCCTCACCTTCACTCCACTCCCACTTCCTTACTGTTTCCCACTTTTCTTTGTCTGGATCAGTATTTACTGTTTCCTCATTGTTGATGACTTCTCTCTCTTTATTCAGTTGCCAAATTCTAGCATTTCTGCCTTTGAAAGGTCCTTATAACTTTACCTCTCTTTTTCATGACTTTGACTGCAGTTTCCATCTGGATCTTATCTCCACATACTCAGACCACTTTAGTTGCCCTTTGTGAATCTTCTCTGCTCAAAGCTTCTCTCCTAATTTATTCTGTCCTCCACTTATATATCAGATAAATGGTCTTAGACCACCAAATTCATTATGCCACTTTTTACACCCACCCACCCACTCACTCAGAAGACTTTTATAGCTCTTCGTTGATCTCAGAGTAAGGCCATACTCCCTAGCAATGCAAAAATGGTCAAGTTAATACTCCTATGTGGCTTCCCCCTCCCATACCAGGACAGACATCAATAGTCAACCACAACACCCTTTCCCATTGAACTTAGACTGGGCATTCATCTGGATGGCACTCTGGATGGCATTCCAGGCATCAATGCCTCTCAGTTAAGATGTGCATAGAAGGTGATACCTGGCTGCTCTCCAGCCCATCTTGTGTTGTGTCTATCTAATCTGTCTGATCCCGGCCTCATGCCTGCCTCTTCTCTTTTGCCTTCTACCATCATGCTGTCTCTCTTCTCAGTGCTCAAGCTCAACATGTACCATTAGATACTCAGCTGTGCCTTGCTGATGGTCTCTGTGTAGACCAAGTCTTACCTCCTCAGACAGATGCAATAGCCGTGAAGGGCAGTGTATGTGCCTCCCCTTCCAACTGATGAGCTACTCCATCCAGCCCAGGATACAGGCTTGGGTTTCCCTTTCAGTTTTGTCTCTTAGATGAAGGCAGGAACTTATTTGTTGAATCCTTTCCTCCACCACTCGAAAGAGCGATGATACTTCCCCTGTGAGTATGGGTGCTATTTGTAGAGTGCCTGGGCATAGAAATGGGAATCTGACTTGGCCAGGTAAACTCTGAGATGATGCTTGGTTGAGTTGAGAGATCACAGACACAATAGAATCAGACCCCAGTCTGTCCTCATTTAGGCTCCTACTATGTGACTTTAGGCATGTGACTTAACTTCTCTGGGATCAGTTGTCTATGGAGCAATGAGCAGCCCTGGGGCAGTGAGTCTGGGTGGGGCCATCCCATCTTCCTCTCTCTTAACCTCTGAAAGGATCCAAGTTTAGATGTCAGAGTTCAGCTCCAAAGCAACTATGTAAGCAGGGATAGGCAGAGGTCTTCTAGAACCATAGGCCTCCATCTTGGATACTAAGTGCCTCCTGTTTTCCTTCACAGCAGCCTGGGGCACTGGCAGCATGGAGCTGAAGAGAGGAAAGACCTTCATCAAATCCAGCCTGCAGATTTCCCATGAGAAACCCCCAGACCCAGCAGCCACTGCTCCAGTCAGGGAGGATGCAGGTCCCTGGTCAGTCTCACCAGGAGGGCAACAGAGGCCCTACAGTGAGAGAGCCCCACAGGTTAGTCTCAACACCCAAGGATATGACAGATGCCCCAACAAGGGAGCGAAACCAGAACCCGAGGTGGGAGCTACAGCCTTCTGTGGGGCCACCTTCAAACTGGTACGAAAGAGCAAGACTCATGACAGTGTGCCTGGGGCTGGCAGGGTGAGTGCCACCACAGGGCACCTGGTGGGCAGCGCGAGTTTCCCAGGACCCTCTAGCAGCCAGCGCATGATTGACTACCGCCACTTTGTGCCCCAGATGCCCTTCGTGCCAGCTGTGGCCAAGAGCATACCAAGGAAGAGGATCTCCCTGAAACGACCTAAGAAGTGCTTTCGGAACCTATTCCACATTCGCAGAAACAAGACTGAGAACTTGGCCTCACTGGTAACCAAGAGGGAGAGCCTGTCCTCGCCTGGAGGCCCATCAGAGGCTGGAGGGCAGACAGACACAGGCTTCTTTCCCTTTGGTGAAGGACTGGGGCCAGATGGCCTATGTCAAGACCTATCTGACAGCGAGCTCCTGCCCGACTCTTCCTTTGACCTCTGTAGGGCCCTGTGTGAGGATGTGGCCTCACTCAAGAGCTTTGACTCTCTCACAGGCTGTGGGGAGATCTTTGCAGATGAAAGTTCTGTGCCTTCCCTGGAACTGAACGAGGGCCTGGAGAGCCCAACTCAGGTATCACAGGCCCTTGAAAACAAAGTTCTTAGGGGCCCCTTCCAGGGCAGCATGGAACAGCTGGCATCACCCGCCCAAAATGAGATGTCTGACTTTGCCAAGTTCTGGGACAGTGTGAATCGCTCTGTGAGACAGCAGCATAGCACCCTACTGGGCCCATGGCTGGGGAGTCCCCAGGGGACAGATACAGACCGACCCAGGCTGGATACAGCTGGGCTTGCTGAGCTCCCCCTGTGTCCTTGCAGGGACCCCCACAGTGGCTCCAAAGCCAGCTCCATAGACACAGGTACCCCCAAGAGTGAACAGCCAGAATCTGTGTCCACAAGTGATGAAGGCTACTATGACTCCTTCTCACCTGGCCTCGAGGAGGATAAGAAGGAGGCTTCGAGCCCAGGCACACCTGCAGCTGCCTTCCCCCGGGATAGCTACAGTGGAGATGCCCTCTATGAGCTCTTCTATGACCCCAGCGAGGGCCCTGTTGGCCCAAGCCTGGATGATGACCTGTGTGTGTCTGAGAGTCTGTCAGGGCCAGCACTAGGAGCACCACTATCCATGTGCAGCTTCCATGTGGGGGCAGAGGAGAACTTGGCCCCAACACCAGGTCCAGACCTACTCAGCCAGAGCTTTTTGCAAAGCTCCTGGAAGGGCAAAGAGTGTCTGCTAAAGCTCTGTGACACTGAGCTTGCCATCACCATGGGCATTATCAATTGGCTTCGCCGTAGCCCTGAGCTCCGCACCCCGCCTGCCTCAGCCCCTGGGGATACTGCAACCTCACCCAGGGGACAGACAGAGAAACTGGAAGCTGGCTCTGAGCAAAAGAGCCCAGGTCCAGTGAAGCTGGAGGTCAGGGGGCCTGGGGCTTCAGATGCAGGTAGGACCATTGTGGGCTCAGTACCCAGCAGGCGGGAGCTGTGGGCACATTCGCTTACCAAGGGCCTACTTGCTGGAGAGAGCAAGGTCCTAGCAGGGCCTGAGCAGGTAACTAGCTCTCTGTCCAGGGACCCATCTCTGGAGTGTGTGCAGGTCTCTGGGGAAGGAGGGACACAAGGCTGCTATGAAGGCTTGTTCTCCCCTGTGGGGTCTGCAACTGCTGCAACAACAGACACTTGCAGCAAAAACAAAGTCTCAAACCTTTGGCCTAGCTCCCAGGAGCCCAGACCACCTGGGAATCTGGAGTATTTCAGAGGTTCTTGGAGGCCTGGTCCTGGGGAAAGCACCCTCGATGTAGAGCCCACCCTGACAGGTTGTGCGGCCCAGGTTGCAGCCCTGCAGATCCAACCAGACTGCCAACCCCCTACTAAACAGCCCCCAAGGCAGGATATGAGCAGTGGGCTCTGCAGGCAACCTCAAACCAGGGGCCCTGAAATTCTGCAGCAGAAACAGCCTAACAGCTTCCCTAGCGTGGCAGTTTCATGTGGCCTGCCTTCCCTGGGTAGTCCACTACACAGCTCACAGGACCAGAGGTGCCCAGGCCATGTTCTTGACCTCAGCCAGCTCAGGGTGGAGCACACCAGGATGGATGCCCAGTCTCGTGCCTCTGTGGAGGACCAGCCCCTGTAGCTCAACTCAAGGGCTGTGGAGCAGGGGCACACAGGGGCCAGCTGGACTTATAACCCCTCTTGGCCCTGCTACCCAGCTGAGACCCTGGGGCAAATTGCCAGGAATCCTGGACTTCACTTCCAAAAACCAGCACGAGTGAACCCCTTCTGCAAGTGTCCCAGAAAACTTCCTGGACCATAAGAGCCTCCCCTGAAACCAGCTGGAAGTAGGGGCCCTAGGCCATCCATGTTTGAGCCTCACGTGTAGCACGGACCCCCAGTCACCAGGAACTGCATCTTTGTGGCCACATTCAAGAGAACTTAAGACCCAACTTTCCATCTTTGTCCCTGATGTAAGGACTATTGGGGGGTAGGAGGTGGCAGGACACAAGCAAGTGGAGCAGAGCATTTTAATATGGAGGCATCTATGCCTGAACCCACCAGTTCAGCCAGGCCAGATACTGGGTAGCCTAAGGCCAAGGACAGCTGAAAAGCTGCCATTGCTCTCAAAGTGTGCCTCTCTGATTTCCCCACAGAGAAATAAAGACTCAAAACCCAGTTGGCTGTGAAGTGGCCACACCTGGCTTCTCCTTATACAGCATGTCATAGAGAGGAACTCAGGCTTGAAACTGATGGGGAGATAACAGAACATCCTATAAATCAGAGGTAGAGGGAGCCATGAAGTCTGCATAGGGGGTTGAGAATAATAATGTGTGATCCAAGGCTTATGGGTGGGATGCAGAGAATGGGATACAGGCAGGATAGGGGGCCACAGATGAGCTCAGGAATGCCCACTGGCCCCACACAAGCCTGATCTCTACCTCCAGGACAAGCAGCCACAATGTGCTGGGGCCCTGAAGGACTTCTCATGGGAGTAAGAAGCAGGACAGGTCTCATCTCAGTAAGAGCCTTGAATCAGCAGACACCATGTGTTACTGTGCAACCTTGCCAGGGCTAGCCAAACCCTGAAGATCCTGTGGGTGTTGGTGAGTTCTCAATTACAAATCAGCCCGATAATTTCCCCAAACTTGCACTCTCTAAATGAAGCCAAGGATGGCAAAATATTCTTAGGGAAGAAGTTGATTGATTCTTCGCAACTCTGGCATTCTCATCCCTCCACACTGTCAGCATCCTTGCCTCCCACTTCAGGAAAACTTACCTTGGAATGAAGCTGCAACTCTCTCATCTTCCCAAAAGCCACAACAACATGCACAACACCAACTGTCCAGAATCTTGGAGTGAAAGGTGGCCCACATCTTCAGGAAGGGCAGGTGTCAGGATATTGGGTACAGCAACAGACCACACATCAAGGTTCTCTGTGATAAGATCCTACCTCACCTGACATGCTGCAGTGAGATGTAAAGGATGGCCACCACAGATACGAACCTGTTTCTAGAGGAAAGGTCATCAGAAAGGGATAGGTTAAGTGGGGATAGGGGAGAAATGCCAACCATAGGGATGCAGTCTGATAGCTGATCACAGGCTGGGGCCTCTCCTGATTGTCTGAGGCTTCATTTCAGGATAGAAAATGCTCTGCCCTCATTAACAACTGCTTACTGGAGCCTACTGTGTGCTCCTAGAGGCTGCTGACCAGGCCTATCCAGACCTTGGACACTGAGGAAAGACAGGGCCAGTCTTCCTGGGAAATCACACATGATGCTTCCTCTCAGGACCTCCACAAATGATTAGTGTTATTGAACTGTGCTGGAAACAGGTTACATGTGGAATAGTTTATCTCATCCCTGCATCAACCTGGATATAATTGTTGTCATCATTTTTCAGATATGGAGACCAAGGCACAGAGTGCTGATGTGACTTGCCCATGGATGCACACAGCTAGTGTGTGGGGTTGATGGGGTTTGAATCCCACACTTTGACTCCTAAGGCCCAGCTCTTCACGAGGTTCTAGAACTTCTCTTGCTGAGCTCCTGCAGCAAACACCTCTTTCAAAGCCTCCACTCCTCCCTTCTTTCAGGGCACAGATGTCTGAGCACCGTGTGGGTGCCAGCCACATGTCCCCCTGTAAGCAGGCTATCTCATTCAGTCATGGCCCTTATCACTTTGTACTGCACCTGAGCAGAGCAAGTGCTCAGTGCATATTTACTTGTTAAAATAATGAAATATCAAAATGTTGCTTGTGGCTTTCTGATTTTTTAATTAAATGCGAGTCTTGTGTCTGGAGAGTAGCAGAGTTAAGGTTTTACCTTGGCAGAAGCTCTGATGGAACATTTCCTTGATGTGATGTGGTGACTGGTGGTGATGGAGGCAAATCCAGCCAGCTCCAAGAGCGCTGGGAGAGGCAGGAACTGAGGAGGTTCAGGCACAGTCAGGAGGGGCCTAGGGTCAGGATGACAGGATAAAAGTAGACCCAGGACCCAGAGGTTATGGTGAGGGTAGTCTACAGTGACACACAGCAGGGCAGGACAGACAAGGAACAGGTCCTGCCTCCTGAGAGAAACCCCCAACCCAGTGGCTGTCACTCTGGGAAGCATCTTAAGCAATCCTGACACCCTAGAAATTCTTATTCTCAGCAATGTTGGGGAAAGTCCCAGCAGTGGCCTGTTAGGCACCTTGCTGGGAGAATGGATGAGGCACTTCCCTTTCTCTTGTGTCCAGAGGGTCTGAGGAAGCCAAAGACCATCTCTCTCCACATCCCATCCCTTAGGCTGCCCTCCCCTGCAAGAGGGGTCCAGGCAGTGCCCATCTGTCAGGGTTCTGCAGGCCTCAAGGATGTTCTCCAGGTGATCCATGGAGAGCATAGGATCGAACTGTAGGGCCAGCTCCTGGGTTGAGTGCCTAGCCCAGTGTTGGAAGTAGCAGAGGCCTATGAGGCATTTTCAGAATTCCGGTCATTTTTTACTCTCTCATTCACATGGCTATAGAGGTTATAGGAGCTTGTTTCTCCCATATAAAGTAAAATCCAGAGAAGTATGTCTAATTGTTGCAGCCCATAAATATTCCACAGAGTCTGACTCACCTGGGGTCATACAGTGGCAAGTAGAGAGCTGGGGTTCACCCTGGGGCCTGTGAACTATGCCTTTCAAACATCCAGTCTTCCAGGGTTGCATGGGGAAATGGGAGGTGCTGGGAGGAGGCCAGGCAGCCTCCAAGCCTGCCCTAAATGTGGTGGTGGCCTGGACCTACAGCAGAGTAACCTGGAGTACACCAGGGGGCAAGGCAGAGAACAGGGGGGAGGTGATGAAAACAGGTAAAGACCAGCACAGGAAGAGCCTGTGAACTACATCAGGGGATACTTCTTACCTTTCCTGGTTTCTTATTTTATTTTACTTTTTATGGAATGGGGATAAATAAGCAGGATACAGAACTCAAAAGACACAGAAGAGAAGACAATAAAAAGTAAGTCTCTTTCCTTCTTTTATCCTTCTGTTGTTTTGATTACAAAATTTATTCCCATTTACTACAAACAATCCAAACAAAGCAAAGTGCTGAGCTTCCACTTCCTGGAGCTTCTTGAACACTGGGTATGTCCTCAGACCCTTTTTATGCCCATGAAATAAACACACATGAATGTTAATCTTTTTTACTGCACAGTGCATCACAGACATCTTCTTAGGTGCCAGCAGCAGGCAGTTTCTCCATTCTCTTGAACAAGTCCACAGCAATCTCCTATAAGTAACAATTAATTTAGATATTCTGTTGATGGCTATTCAAGTTATTTTGATTTTTGCTGTTAAAAAACAATGCTTTGGTCACTTCTTTATTCTCCTAAGTCTTCTTTATTAAAGTCCTCTTAAAAACTATAAAAATGAAACTTAACAATGAAAAGATACATTTAAAAAGTGAACAATACATCCCGTTTCCTGTACTCACCCCCTGCCCAGCTGTCCTGAGGCCTTGATGTTAATGCTCTGGGCTCCATGGTGATACACACATATCACACACACCCATATTTAGGAAGGGAAAGGTGGTTTTTTGTTATTACATGTAAGACATTGAAAACTGCCATCCCCATCCTTACAACAAGAAAAAGCTGGACAAACTGAAAGTTAATGACTATTCATGACCCGTCAGAGAAGAGAGCAAACAACTTCCTTGAAATATGGAGAAACAGGTGCATCCAGAGAAATATAGCAACCAAGACCTGGAGCAGAAGCTACGAAATGACAAAAACTGTTAGGAAGAGATAAAAAGTAATTTTGACAAATTGTTGCAGGCTGAGCAAGAAGCTGGAAGGCTGGACAGTAAAAAGGGGCTATGCTTTCATAGCCTTTTCCTCTAGGAACCTTTTCAGGGTGAGGACAAAGATCTTCTCATAGGCCTGGCAGAGGGAGAGGAAAAGTAGCTACTATGAAACCCTCCAGACCATTCTCCCTAATAGGTCTACCTCACATGGGAAGGACTTCTCCAGAGGGCAATTCTGAAACTTTTCCAAGCTGAAGGAAAAGAACTCCACCCCACTCTAGTCCTCTCCAACCTTCCTTTCCCATGTGTGAATAAATAAGTAAATAAGTAAAGTAAGTGACAGTCAATTGGAAGAGGGACTTCAAGAAAACAGATTGGAAACAGTAGGAGAGAGACTAAATCTTCTTAAGGTCTAACCCCACCCCCAAAGTACAAACCCACAAAGGACTGAGACATACTTAGAAGCTTAGGTGTAAAGGAACATCCCTTCCCTCCCCACCCTACTCACTCACCCTATCAACACACTAATAAGCATCCAGTAATAACAGTGAATCACAGCCAGAAGAGTTACAAGATAAAGATTCCATCTAAGGACCAGAACAAAGGGAAGCAGAAGCAGGAGGAGGAGGGGGGAGGGGAAGAAGAAGATGGAGGAAGAGTAGAAGGAGAAGCGGGGAGGGGGAAGAGGAGGAGAAGGATGGGGAAGAGGGAGAAGGAGAGGAGGGGGAAGATGAGGAGCAGGAGGATGAGGATGAGAAGGGAGGAAAAAGTAAGCTCACTAGAGTAATATGAAGCTCTTGTGCCTTTAGCTGCGACTAATATTAAAACAGACCAACTCTTAGCTAGATTAATATAAATCCTTACACTAAAAGCCTATTTGCCTCAGTACATATTACTGTATACAATATGTCCTGCTTTCAACACAAAGTTATAAAGTTCAAGAAGAAACAAACTTTGAAGGACAAAGCTATCATCAGAACTGGACTCACAGATGTTGGAATTATCAGATAAATATTATAAAATAAGTACGATTAATATGTTAAGAGCTCTAATGAGAAAAAGTAGACAACATGTAATAACCAGTGGTAATAACAACTTACAAGAATAATTTTAAGAAATAAATAAAAAGAAAATGCTTGGAATCAAAAGTACTGGCACAGAAATGAAGAATTCCTTTGATGGGCTCATCACAGACTCAACATGGAGGATCAGGGAACTTTATTTAAAAATACCTTGAGACAAATAAAAATGAAACTCAGCATACCAAAACTTATGGAATTCAGAGTAAGCAATATGAGAGAAATTTATATCTGTAATGCATACATTAAAAAAAGAGAGATCTCAAATCAATAATCTGATTTTATACCTTAAGAAATGAGAAAAAGAAGAAAAAACTAACTCAAAGCCAGCAGAAGGAAGGAAATAATAAAGCTTAGAGTAGAGATAAATAAAATGGAGAATACAAAAACAATTGCAAAGTCAACAAAACCAAAATTTGGTTCTTTGAAAAGATGAACTAAATTGACAAATGTTTACCTAGATTGAAAACAAAAGAAAGACTCAAAGTACTAAAATCAGGGATGAAAGTAGGAATGTTACTACCATTTTATAAAAATAAAACAGATTATAAAAGAATGCTATGAACATTTATATGTCAATTAATGGGATAATCTAGATGAAATGGACAAATCCTTAGAAACATACATTCAACAAAACTAAGTCAATAGACTTATGAACAATAGAATAGATCATTGAAACCTGCAACTGGTTATTTGAAAACATCAACAAATTGATAACACTTTATGCAGACTCATCAAAGAAAAAAAAAAAGAGTGAAGACTCAAATAAATAAAATCAGAAATAAAGAAGGAAAAATAACAACTGACACCACAGAAATACAAAGGATTTTAAGAGAATAGTATGAAAAATTATATGTCAACAATTGGACAACCTAGAAGAAATGGATAAATTCCTAGAAACTTATAACCTTCCAAAACTGAACTGGGAAGAAATAGAAAATTTGAACAGGCCAGTCCTAGCAATGAAATTGAAATAATAAAAAATAAAACAAAGCAAAAATAATAAAAATAACAAAAAAACAAAACAAAACAAAAAACCCTACAACAAAAAAAAGTCCAGGACAAGATAGCTTCACAAATGAATTCTACCAAACATTTGAAAAATTAATACTTATTCTTCTTAAACTATTCCAAAAAATGGAAAAAGAAGGAACATTTCCAAATTTATTCTATGAGGCCAACATTACCCTGATACCAAAGCAAGATAAAGACACTAAAAAACAAACTACAGGCCAATATCTCTGATAAACATATATGCAAAAATCCTCAGCAAAATACTAGCAAACCAAATCCAACAGTACATTAAAAAAATCATTCACCATGGTCAAGTGGGATTTATTCTAGGGATGCAAAGATGGTTCAATATTTGAACAAATCAATTAATATGATCATCACATCAATAAGAGAAAGGATAAAAACCACATGATCATTTCAATAGATGCAAATATTTTCATCCTTTCAAATAGATTTCAAAATCTATTTTGGCAAAGTACAATATCCAGTCATGATAAAAACTCAACAAACTAGGCTTAGAGGGCACATATCTCAATATACTAAGGCCATATGTGGAAAACCACAGCTAACACCATACCCAATGGTGAAAAACTGAGAGCTTTCCCTATAAGATGAGGAACAAGACAAGGATGTTCACTATCACAACTTTTATTCAATGTAGTACTAGAAGTCCTAGCCACAGCAATCAGACAAGGAAAAGAAATAAATGGCATCCAAATTGGTAAGAAAAAAGCAAAACTGTCACTATTTTCAGATGACATGATACTATACATAGAAAACCCTAAAGATTCCACCAAAAAACTACTAGAACTGATGGGGTGCCTGGGTGGCTTAGTCAGTTGAGCATCCGACTTTGGCTTGGATCACGATCTCACAGTTCATGGGTTCGAGCCCCACATTGGGCTCTGTGCTGACAGCTCAGAGCTTGGAGTCTGCTTCAGATTCTGTGTCTCCCTCTCTCTCTTTTCCTCCCCTGCTCATGCTCTGTCTCTCTCAAAAATAAATAAAGATTAAAAAAATTAAAAAAAAAACTACTAGAACTGATAAATGAGTTCAGTAATGTTTCAGGTTACAAAATCAAAGTACAGAAAACAGTTGCATTTCTATACATTAGTAACGAAGTAGCAGGAAAAATTAATAAAACAATCCTATTTATAATTTCACCAAAAATAATAAAATATGTATAAGTAAACTTGACCAAGGAGGTGACAAAACTTGACTCCAAGAACTATAAAACTGGATGAAAGAAATTAAATATGACACAAACAAATGGAAAGATATTCCATGCTCATGGATTGGGAAATTATTATTAAAATGTACATATTTCTAAATCTATCTACAGGTTTAACGCAATCTTTATGAAATACCAACAGCATTTTCCACAGAAAATGCTAGTTCTATTATTAGAACTAATAATCCTAAAATTTGTTTGGTACCAGGAAAGACCATAAATAGCTAAAGCAATCTTGAAAAAGAAGAATAAAGCTGGAGGTATGACAATCCCAGATTTCAAGGTATAGTAAGCTGTAATAATCAAAACAGTACAGGACCAGCATAAAGTAGACACATATATCAATGGAACAGAATAGAGTACTTAAAAATAAACCCATACTTTTATGGTCAATTAATCTACAACAAAGGACACAAGAATATGCAATGGGAAAAAGACTGTCTCTTCAACAAATGGTGTTGAGAAAACCGGGCAGCATCATGCAAAAGAATGAAACCAGACCACTTTCTTACACCATACACACAACTAAACTCAAAATAGATTAAAGACCTAAACGTGAGACTTGAAACTACAAAATTCTTAGGAGAAAACATAGGCAGTAATTTCTTTGACATCAGCCATAGATTCATTTTTCTAGATATGTCTCGTCAGGCAAGGGAAACAAAAGGAAAATTAAATTTGAGACTACACTAAAATAAAAAGCCTTTGCACAGTGAAGGGAACCATCAACAAAGAAAAAGCACCTTTATTAATGGAGGAAGATGTTTGCAAATGATATACCCATTGGTTAATATCGAAAATATGTAAAGAACTGATACAACTCAACACCAAAATAACCAAATAATCCAATTAAAAAGTGGGCGGAGAACCTGAATAAACATTTTTCCAAAGAAGGCATACATACAAATGGCCAACAGACACACGAAAGTATGCTCAACATCACTCATCACAATGGAGATGCAAATTAAAACCACAATGAGATATCACCTCACACATATCAGAATACCAACATTAAAAACACAAGGAATAACAATTGTTGGCAAAGATGTAGAGAAAAAGGAATCTTCATGCATTATTGATAGGAATGCAAATTGGTGCAACCACTGTCGAAAACAGTATGGTGTTTCTTCAAAAAAATAAAAATAGGGGGCACCTGCGTGGCTCAGTAGGTTAAGCATCCAACTTTGGCTCAGGTCATGATCTCACAGTTCATGAGTTTGAGCCCTGCATCAGGCCCACATCAGAATCTATGCTGACAGTGCAGAGCCTGCTTGGGATTCTCTCTCTCACCCTCTTTCTCCCTCTCTCTCTGCCACTCCCCTACTTGTGCTTTCTTTCTCTCTCAAAATAAATAAACAAAACTTTTAAAAAAAGTAAAAATAGAATTATGGGAGGAGTTAAGTTGGCAAACTAGTAAGGGGACCCTAAGCTTGCCTCATCCCTCGAATAGAGCTAGATCAATATGAAACCATTTTGAACACCTAGTAAATTGATCTGAGGATTAACAGAACAATTTATATAATTTCAGGGAGAGAACACAGCAAGTACATGGTACAGAGAGGTGAATTGGAGAGAAAGGAGCTGTGATGCCACAGAGGGGAGGGAACCTTTTTCATGGAGAGGAGAAAGAGAAGGCAGGGAGAGAGCAGTGCATTAGGCTTCTGCGAGAAAGCACTCCCCTTGAAAGCAGCTAGAAAGAGTGAAAACACACACAGTGGACTGCACAAGAAAATTATTTCCCAAAACCATTGAAAGGGGGAAATAGAGAGGGTTTCAATACTGTCAGTTTTTATAAATAGCAGAGCATAGAGTCTGAAGTTTCAGAGGTCAGCACCTGGTAGTGCTCCAGTGAGGAATCAGGATGGAGTCACAGGAGCAGGCAGTGTGGTCTGAGGAGTCCCTGTTTCACATGGAGAGAAGTGGTTCCCCTGCTTGGAGTGTGTTTGGTAGAGGTTTTATGACTTCTCCACAGACAAAAGACCCAGCAGGTGCCATCAATCTGCTGTATTCATCCATTTAGGAACAAAGATGCCGGCTGAGAGCAGCATACCCTGGTGTCAGCTGTGTGTTGCAATTTACCAGAAACACTGAGACACTGCCATTGCCCAGTCACAGTGCCACTTCCTGAAACAGGCCAGCACTAGCTACAGGGTGGTAAAACCCTCCCCCAGAGGACCACTGCAGGTCCAAGCACAGCCACAGGGGTCTCTGAAGTGTGTGGTTTTGAAACACAGCCATGCCTGAGATAAAACTCTGGAGGGAGGTACCACCTGGTAGGCAGACAGCTTGGACACAGACAGGGGAAGGCAGGGAGCTGACAGAAGTGGGAGACACAGGAGTGGTGATAGATCACTCAGCTGTGAGGGTCTGAACTTCCCACTCCAGAGACTAGAGTGGGGTGAAGCCACTTTCACCAGTAGCCCAACACTGATGGACCTCAATGAGCTAAACAGTACCACCAAGTGGAGAATAGAGCTGTTATACCTGTGCCTTCCAAGCACACCTCTACTAGGGCAAGTTGACCTGAGAATCAGAGCAGCAAGCCCCTCCCTGAGAAGACCAGTACAAATCCCGTCCACACTCTGTCTACTGACCATAGACTGCTGCAAAGTTTCAGCTCTATTTGTCTGCTTTTTTTGCTGTTTCAGTTTTTGTTGATGTTGTTGTCTTTCTTTTGTTTCTTGGATACAGAAAGAGCAAATTTTTATTTTATTATTTAATTTTTATAATTTTTTATTTTTTTTATTTTTTATTTTTTTTTTAATTTAAAAAAAAATTTTTTTTTTCAACGTTTATTTATTTTTGGGACAGAGAGAGACAGAGCATGAACGGGGGAGGGGCAGAGAGAGAGGGAGACACAGAATCGGAAACAGGCTCCAGGCTCTGAGCCATCAGCCCAGAGCCTGACGCGGGGCTCAAACTCACGGACCACGAGATCGTGACCTGGCTGAAGTCGGACGCTTAACCGACTGCGCCACCCAGGCGCCCCTATAATTTTTTATTTTTATTTGTTTCCTTTTTTTTTTCTATTAAGCTTCTCTTAACAAGCACAAGAAAACACACCTAGGATCTAGCTTCCTTTATTTGATTTTTTTTTAATTTTTAAATTTTTATTTCATTCTATTATTGTTGTTATTGTTTTTCTTCCTCCAAAATGACAAGACAGAAGAATTCACCTCAAAATAAAGAAAAGGAAGAAATGATGGCCAGGGACTTAATCAATGCAGATATAAGTAAGATGTCTGAACTAGAATTTAAAACAACGATTATAAGGATACTATCTGGGCTTGAAAAAAGCATAGAAGACACCAGAGAATCCCTTTATGCAGACATAAAAGAACTAAAATCTACTCAGGCCAAATTAAAAATGCTATAACTGAGATGCAAACACTAATGGAGGCCATAAAAACGAGGGTGGATGAGGCAGAGGAGCGAATTAGCGATATAGAAGGTAAAAGTATGGAAAATATTGAGACTGAAAAGGAGAGGCAAACAAAGGTCAGGGATTACAAAGGCAGACTTAGGGAACTCAGCAATTTATTAAAATGTAATAACATTTGTATGACAGGAGTCCCATAAGATGAAGAGAGAGAAAAGGGGGCAAAATGTTTATGTGAGAAAATTATAGCTGAAAACTTCCTTATTCTTGGAAAGGACACAGATATCAAAATCCAAAAAGCACAGAAAACTTGCATTAAATTCAACAAAAGCCAACCATCACGAAGACATATCAGAATCAAATTCACAAAATACACAGACAAGGAAAGAATTCTGAAAAAAGCAAGAGAAAAAAAGTCTTTAACCTACAAGGGAAGACAGATGAGGTTCAAGGTAGATCTGTCCACAGAAACTTGGCAAGCCAGAAAGGAGTGGCAGGATATATTCAACATGCTGGATGGGGGAAATATGTAGCCAACAATTCTTTATCTAGAAAGGCTGTCATTCAAAATGGAGAGATAAAGAGTTTTCCAGACAAACAAAAACGAAAGGAGTTTGTGACAACTTAACTAGCCCACAAGAAATTTTAAGGGGCACTCTTTGAGTGGAGAAAAACAAAAAGGGACCAAAAACAACAAAGACTAAAAAGGTCCAGAAACACCAATTCTGCAGGTAACAAAATAGCACTAAATCCATACCTTTCAATAATCAGTCTGAATGGAAGTGGACTAAATGCTCCAATCAAAAGACATGGGGTATCAGAATGGATTAAAAAAAAAACACAAAACAAGATCCATCTATATGCTGCCTACAAGAGACTCATTTTAGACCTAAAGACACTTGCAGATTGAAAGTAAGGGGATGGGGAACTGCCTATCATGCTAATGGACATTAAAAAAAAAACCCTGAATAGCCCATATTTATATCAGATAAGCCAGATTTAAAAATTTTTAATGTTTATTTCTTTTTGAGAGAGAGAGAGAGAGAGAGAGAGAGAAAGCACAAGCAGGGGAGAGGCAGAGAGAGAGAGAGGAAAACAGCAAATCTGAAGCAGGCTCCAGGATCTGAGCTGTACACAGAACCCAATGTGGGGCTCAAACTCAAGAACTGAGAGATTATGACCTGAGCCAAAGTTGGATGCTTAACTGACTGAGTCACCCAGGTGTCCCTAAAACAAAGACTGTAACAAGAGATGAAGAAGGATATTATATGGTAATTAAGGGACCTATCCACCAAGATCTAACAATTGTAAATATTTATGCCCCCAACTTGAAAGAAATATATAAATATATTAATCAATTAATCACAAACATAAAGAAACTCATTGATAATAATACAATAACATTAGGGGGCTTTAACATCCCACTTACAACAATGGACAGATCATCTAAGCAGAAAATCAACAAGGAAACAATGACTTTCAATGTCACACTGGGCCAGATGGACTTAACAGATATATTCAGAACATTTCATCCAAAAGCAACAAAATACGTATTCTTTTCAAGTGCACATAGAACATTCTCCAGAACAGATCACGTACTTGGTCACAAATCAGTCCTTAACAAGTACAAAAAGATTGAGATCATTCCATGCATATTTTCAGATCACAATGCTATGAAAGTTGAAGTCAACCACAAGAAAAAAAATTGGAAACCCCTCAAATACATGGAGGTTAAAGAACTCCTACTAAGGAATGAATGGGTTAACAATAAATTAAAGAAAAAAAAATACATGGAAGCAAATGTTAATGAAAACAAGACAGTCCAAAACCTTTGGGATGCAGCAAAGGTGCTCCTAAGAGGTAAGTATATTGCAATTCAGGCCTATCTCAAGAAACAATAAAGATTCCGAATATACAACCTAATCTTATACAACCTGAATGAGCTAGAAAAGGAACAGCAAATAAAGCCGAAAGCCAGCAGAAGAAGGGAAATAATAAAGATTAGAGCAGAAATAAATGATACAGAAACAAACAAAACAAACGGTAGGACAAATTAACAAAACAAAGAGCTGGTTCTTTGAAAGAATAAAATAACTGGTAACACCCTACTCAGGCTAATCAAAAAGAAAATAAAAAGAACTCAAATAGATAAAATTTGAGGAGATATCACAGCCAACACCACAGAATACAAACAATTAAAGGAGAATACTATGAAAAATTATATGTCAACAAACTGGGCAATCTGGAAGAAATGGACAAATTCCTAGAAACTCACAAACTACCAAAACTCAAACAGGAAGAAATAGAAAATTTAAACAGACATATAACCAGCAAAGAAATTGAATCAGTAATCAAAAATCTCCCACAAAATAGACTCCTGGGCCAAATGGCTTTCCAGGGGAAGCAGTCAGACATACATTTATACATACATACATACATACATTGCATCTAAATCAGCAGGAAGAAGTCAAGCTTCTCAGATGATGATACTCTTTGTAGAAACTCGAAAGACTCCACCAAAAAAATTGCTAGAACTAATATACAAATTCAGCAAAGACTCAGGATATAAAATCAACATGCAGAAATCGGTTGCATTTCTGTACAAAAAGCAGCAGAAAAAGAAATCAAGAAATCAACATCATTTGCAATTGAACCAAGCACAATAAGATACCTAGGAATAAATCTAAAGAGGTAAAAGATCTCTGAAAACCATAGAAAGATTATGAGAGAAATTGAAGAGGACACATAAATGGAAAAGCATTCCATGCTCATAGATCAGAAGAATAAACATTTTGTCTGTTTGTTGAGGCTAAGACTTCCAGTGCTCCGTTAGATAGTAATGGTGAGAGTGGACACCCTTATCTTTTTCCTGAGTGTAGTGGAAAGGCTCTTAGTTTTTCCTCACTGAGGATGATATAGCTGTGGGTCTTTCATATATGGCCTTAATGAGGTATATTCAATGTATCCCTATGTTGTTGAGAGGTTTTATCAAGAATAGATGTTGTATTTTGTCAAATGTTTTTCCTGCATCTATTGACAGGATCATATGGTTCTTATCCTTTCTTTTATTAATGTGATGTATCACATGGATTGATTTGCAAATACGGAGCCAGCCTTGCAGTCCAAGAATAAATCCGATCATGGTAAATAATTATTTTAATGTACTGTTGAATTCAATTTGCCAGTATCTTGGTGTAATATATCAATATAATGTAATATATCAAATTAATACAATGAAGGATGAGGCAATAGTGGGTTAATCACAACAAAGTTGGTGAGTAAATTTAATTTCCTGAAACAAATATAGTGTATAACTTGGAGTGAGTTGATACAATTGTCTATAGTAAACATTCTGAGAAATGCAGTTTCCTATAACAATTATCCAGGGTCTCAAGGACACAAGTTACAGACCTTAGGATCTGGATGTAGATGTAACACTCGTCATTATTACCAGGGACTTTTTTGTTCTTTGTAGTAAATGATGCAGCTGGTATATCAATTTATCGTGACAAGATGGAAAAAATATTCAAATTGACCTTTAATAGGTCCTTCATCTTATGAATTAATATACGTAAATTTCTAGAACCAGTACCTGACTTATAGTAAGTACTGTATAAGAATTTTTTAAATAAAGTATTTAAAGGATAAGATTTTTATCCCTTGCACCTTAATGATAACTAGTAAGTATTTCTCAACCTTCTTATTCTATTTCAAAGGGTTGGTTTCATGGACTAAAGTGTCTTCTTCCCCTTCCCCCCATTAATATGTTGAGGCTGTAACTCCATTTATGACTTGTATTTGGAGATAGAGCTTTTATGAGATAATTAAGGTAAAATGGGGCTGTTAGGGTGGGCTCTAATCCAATCTGACTGATGTCCTTATAAGAAGAGGAAAAGACACTAGGGTTGTGTATGCACAGAGGAAAGACATGTGAGAATACAGGGAAGAAGACAGCCATTCACAAGCCAAGGAGAGAGGCCTCAGGAAAAACCAAACCTGCCTACACCTTGACCTTGGACTTCTAGTCTTTTCCAAACTGAGAAAATAAATTGTTTAGGCCATAGGGTCTGGTATTTTATTATGGCATCCTGAACACACTGAGACAGCTGGCATTCCCAGAAGCACACAAGTTATCAATCCTTTTTTTTCTCCCTCAGGTTTTCTCTTTAAATATTACCATGACCTTTGTGTTTAACTACAATTTTAACCAAGACAGAATCACAGTATTTGGGGCTTATAATTTTCTATTTCTTCCATATTTTAACAGCTCTAGCCAGCTTGATCATTATCTTAAGTAATAAGACTTGGTTAAGCAAGGTTTGGTTCAAAACAATTTAGATGATTTTCACCAATCCAATCTCACTCAAAAGTCTACGCCAGGTTGATTTTTTATTTATGTCATTAACAAAGTGGTTTTGGAGAGGTTTCCTCAAACTAGGCCCTGACGTGGAGCCTGCAATGAACAGACATGTCTCCTGGCTTGTTCTCTAACATGGCAGCCATAGCAGAGAAGGATAGAAGGGCCCATGAGCATGAAGAAATAACATGCACTGTCAGCTAGTCCAGCCCTGGGCACAAAAGGGTCAGGGTCTGGTTTCTTGTGGCCATGATTTCTAGGAAAGCACAACTGGGAAACCAAGGTAAGAGTAGGACTGTTGAGCAATAGTCAAAGAAGCATCTGCCAGAATTCAAGTATAGTCTATCAGCCAGCTTCTAGAAGATGAAAGATGGATGGAACCGGTAGGCATTATCTCAACATGGCTGTCCCATCTTGGTCAGGCACACAGTGGCCCTACTTTAAGATCTCAAGTGTGAATGGGTGGGTTTGTAATCAAGATGAATTAATAAGTACTTTTTTGTTCATTACAAAGGAGCTCACAAATCCTATTAATATTCTTCCTTAGAGATAGCACTTAGCAGCACCCTGCTGTTCCCCAACTTCAGTACACACCACCTCTCACTTGGACAAGCCCCATCACCGGCTAGATGTTTGACCTCTTTCCTGTGTACCCCATCTACAGTGCAATTTCCACATGAATGTAACCTTCCTTAAACTCTAAATTCTCCATGTTGCACTGCTACTTCAAGGACTTTCAATGGATCCCTATTATCCCTGGAGTCAACATCAATTTTCATCATGGAACTCAGTATCACAGGCTATCCCACAGATACCTCCATGTTCCACACGTTCCAACCTGAGCTTAGCATCTTCACTTTGAACTGCTCTTTTCACTGTTCCCATGTCCTCAGTCTCACAGGGCATTCTAAACCTACTCTGTCTGTCCAACATGTTATATCCAGACAAGTTCTATCAGTTCATCTATTCTCCCTCTCAAACATTTATCTCTCACCCCATCCTCTGCCTCTGTTGGTCTTTCCAGCACTACTGTGCTACAAGACTCTGGTGTTGTTCCTAGAGCCTGGTCACAACCTTTTTTCCACCCTTGGTTACAGACTTTTAATGGGGCTTCTTGCCTTTGGTTCTGCCTCTTTCAGTCCATCCTCTATACTTCAGCCTGGGAGATTTTCTCAACAACATCACTCCCCTGAATAGAAACTTTCAATGACTCTCCCCCACCAGCCACAGTGATTTTGAATGCACAGTTTTGGGCTAGATGTACTAGAATCTTGGGTAACTGATTAGGACTTGAGGTGCTTCAGCCTCACCTGGGCCTCCTGGTCAGACCTTTAGGCAGAAGCCCAGATAGTTCTTGATTTAACAAATGCTCAGAAGAGCCTGTTTTTCAGATTTTCTGCATGGCCCACAAACTAAGAATCGTTTTTGTGTTTTAATTTTTTTCTTTTTTCTTTGCTACTGATAATTTTTTCCAGCTTTATGGAAATACAATTGACATATTATATTGTGTAACTTTAAGAACTACAAGGTGTTAATTTGATACATTTACATATTTCAAAATGACTACCATCATAGTGTTACCTAACACCTCTATCACATCACATAATTATTACCATTTATTGTTTGTGGTGAGTTGCTCACTTTGGCAGCACATATACTAAAATTGGAATGATATTTCTTGTAGTGAGAATATTTAATATCTAATCTCTTAAGCACCTTTGAGGTATATAATACAGTGTTGGTAATTATTATTAGTAATCACCATGCTGCACATTAGATCCCCAGAACTTAGTTATTTTATAACTGGAAGTTTGTACATTTTTTCCTAATATCTCCCCATTCCTCCTAACCCCCAGTCCCTGATAACCACATCATTCTACTCTTTCTCTGTATAGGAGTTCAACTTTTTTAGATTCCATGTATGAGTGATACCATACATTTATCTTTCTGTGTCTTATTTCACATAACATAATGCCTTCAAGTCTTATCCATATTGTCATAAATGGCAAGATTTCTTTCTTTCTTATGGCTGAATAATATCCCATTGTATATATACCACATCTTTATCCATTCATTTGTTAACAGACACTTAGGTTTTTTCTGTGTCTTGGCTATTGTGAATAATACTGTAATGTGCATGTGGTACAGATATCTCTTTGAGGTTGGTTATCTTTTCATTTATTTGGATATGTATGCAAAAGTGGATCAATGGTAGTTCTATTTAAAATAATTTTGGGGGGCACCTGGGTGGCTCAGTTGGTTAAGCGTCTGACTTCAGCTCAGGTCATGATCTTATGGTTCGTGAGTTCAAGTCCCGTGTCAGGCTCTGTGCTGACAGCTCAGAGCCTGGAGCCTGCTTCAGATTTTGTGTCTCCCTCTCTCTCTGGCCCTCCTCCACTCATGCTCTGTCTCTCAAAAATAAATAAAAGTTAAAATAATTTTTTAATGTTTATTTATTTTTGAGAGACAGAGTACAAGCAGGGAAGGAGCAGAGAAAGAGGAAGATATAGAATCCGAAGTAGATTCCAGGCTCCGAGATACAAGCACAGAGCCTGATGTGGGACTCAAACTCATGAGCTGTGAGATGATGACCTGAGCCACCCAGGCGCCCCTGGTGGTTGTATTTTTAATTTTTTGAGAAGGCTCCATACTGTTTTCCATAGTGACTATATCAGTTTGCATTCCCACCATTAGTGCACAAGAGTTCCCTTTTCTCCATGTCTTCACCAACACTTGTTAACTGTTTTTTTTTTAATTATAGCTAACAGGTGGTATCTCATTATAGTTTTGATTTGTATTTCCTTGAAGGTTATTGATGTTGAGCACGTTTTTCAAATGTTGGACATTTGAATATCTTCTTTGGAAAAAATGTCTATTTAGGTTGTTTGCCCTTATTAAAATTGGGTTATTTGTGGGTTTTTTTTTCAATTGAGTTGTATGAGTCTATATATTTTATAAATATTTTCTCCCATTACATAGCTCGCCTTTTCATTTCATTGTTTCTTTTGCCATACAGAAAATTTTTAGTTTAATGTAGTCTCACTTATTAATTTTTGCTTTTGAGGCTGGTGCTTTTGGTGTCATATCCAAAAAATTATTGCCAACATGAATATTGATAAGCTTTTTCTCTATGTTTTTTTCCTAAGAGTTTTATGGTTTCATGTCCTACATTTAAGCTTTGAACTCATTTATTTTATTTTTTATTTTTGTGAGTGGTGTAAGGTAGTGATCCATTCTTCTGCATGTGGTTATCCAGTTTTCCCAAAACTGTTCACTGAAGAGATGAACATTTCCCCACTGAGTATTCTTGGCTTGTTAAACATTAGTTGACTGTATATGCAAGTCTTTATTTCTGGGCTTTGATTCTGTTCTATTAGTCTTTGTGTCTATTTTTATGCCAGAACTATATTGTTTTGTTTTCTATAGCTTTTTAGTTTAGTTTGAAATCATGAAGTGTGATGTCTTCAGATTTTTTCTTCTTTGTTAGGATTCTTTTGACAGTTTGGGGATTTTGTGGTTCCTATACAAATTTTAAGGTTATTTTTTGTCTATTTCAATGAGAAATATCGTTGGAATTTTGATAGTAATTGCATTGCATCTGTGGAGGGCTTTGAGTAGTATGGACATTTTAATTACAGTAATTCTCTGAATCATGAATATAGGATATCTTTCCATTTGTTCATGTCTACTTCAATTTCTTTCATCTGTGGTTTTTTTTGTTGTTTTTTTAATGTTTATTTATTTTTGAGAGACAGAGCATGAGCAGAGGAGGGGAAAAGAGAGAAAGGAAGACACAGAATCTGAAGCAGGCTCCAGGCTCTGACTTGTCAGCACAGAGCCCGGCGTGGGGCTCAAACCCACAAACCTGAGATCATGACCTGAGCTGAAGTTGAATGCTTGACTGACTGAGCCACATAGGCACCCCTCATCAGTGTTTTATAGTTTTCAGTGTACATATTTCTTACCTCCTTGGTTAAATTTATTCCTAAGTATTTTTATGCTTTTGATACTGTTGTGAATGAAATTGTTTTATTTCTTTTTCAAATGTTTCAACATTATTACACATGAATACAACTTATTTTTTGCAACTTATTTTTGTATGTTGATTTATACCCTGTAACTTTACTGAATTAATTGATTAGTTCTAACAATTTTTGGTGGAATATTATGATTTTTTATATATGAGGTCATATCATCAGCAAAAAAAGGAGATGATTTATTTCTTCCTTTCTGATTTGTATGTCTTTTATTTCTTTTTCTTGTCTGATTTCGCTACAAGATTTCCAGTATTATGTTGAACAAAAGTGGTGAGGTGGACCTCCTTGTCTTTTTCCTTATCTTAGAGGAAAGGCTTTCAATTTTTCACTGTTGAGTACGATGTTAGCTGAGGGTTTGTCACATGTGGCCTTCATTACATTGATGTATGTTCTTTCTATACCCAGCATTGTGTATTTTCACAAAAGGATGTTGAATTTTGTCAAATTTTTTTGCATCTACTGAGGAAATTATATAATTTTTATCCTTCATGGTATTAATTTGATATATTACATCTGTTTATTTGTATATGTTAAAACATATTTACATCCCAGAGATAAATCTCACTTGATCATGGTGGGCCGTTTTCTAAAATTATGTTGAAAAATTTTACATCTATATTCATAAAGGAAATTGACCTGTAATGTTCCTTTATTGTAGATCCCTTATCTGGCTTTGGTATTAGAGTAATGGTGGCCTTGTAAGTGGCTTTGGGAGTGTTACCTCTTCTTGAATTTTTTTTTGGAAGAGCTTGAGAAGAGTTTGTTGTTAGTTTTTCTTCAAATATTTGGTGGGATTCACCAGTGAAACCATTTTGTTCTGGGCTTATACTAGAGTTTAATAGTTAACACAACACCACATCACAGTATTAGAGTATTCTGAATCTGCTTGAGTATGCTTGTCTTCAACAATGTGTTTTATATTTTCATGTAAATAATTAGTATCATTTTGTTTTAGCTTGAAAAACACCTTTTAGCATTTCTTGTAGGACAGATCTAGTTGTGATTAACTCTTTCAGTTTTTGTTTGTTAGGAAAAGTCTTTCTCTAACCTTCATTTCTGAAGGACAACTTTTGTGGGTAATGTATTCTTGATTGGCAGTTTCTTTCTTGCCACATTGTTAATATGTCATCCCAATATCTTCTAGCATGGAAGATTTTTGCTGAAAACTCCATTAGTAGCCTTATGGAATTCCCTTATATGAGAAAATTGTTTTTTCTTGCTGCTTTTAAAACTCTGTCTTTCATTTTAGACAGTGTGATTATGACGTGTCCTAGAGAAGATTATTTTGGATTGAAATTTTGGGGGTGACCTATTAGCTTATCCAAATCTCTCCCCAGGTATGGAAATATCTCAGGCTTTATTTCCACCCCATTTTTCCTCTCTTCTCTCTCTGGAACTCCAATGATAATTATATTATTTATCTTGATGGTATCCCACTAGTCATGTAGGCTTTCTTCATCCCTTTTCATTCTTCTTTTTCTCTTTGCCCCTCTTATTGGATAATTTCAACTGATCTTATCTTCTAGATTTCTAATCACATCTTCTGTTTGGTTTAATTTCTATTGAATCTCTATATTGGATTCTTCAATCACTGTATTCTTCATATCCAAAGTTTTGGTTTGGTTATTTTTTATGTCTTCTATTTCTTTGTTAATCTTCTCATTTTGTTCTCATAGTGTTTCCCTGATGTTATTGAATCATTTATCTATATCATTTGTAGCTCTCTGAGCATCTTTAGAAATTTTATTTTGAATTTCTGGATCTCCATTTCTTTGGTGCCAGTTATAGGAGGTTTACTGTATTGCTTTGGTGGAGTCATGTTTCCCTGATTCTTCATTACCCCTGTAGATTTGCAAAGGTATCTGTACATTTGAAGAAATAGTCTCCTCTTCCAAACTTTATGAAATGACTCTGGTAAGGGAAGATTTTCACCTGCAGGTGGGGGCATGTTGGAATATACTGTACCCCTGGGTCTAGTGGTGCAGGGTGCCAAGTGTGGGGGCATATGATAGCATAGGTCTAAGGGTGTGTGATGTCTCTTCAGCTAAGGCTACTGGAGTCCACATCATTGATAACCATGTGGTTTTGGTGAGCACTGCAGGAAGTGTTTCAGGGTTTTTGGGTCCTCAGTATACCTCCAGTTCCAGTGAGCAGGCAACAATGGTGGCTGGAGACTTGGCTGCAGGGATTACCTGTAGGTGCCTAGGTGCAAGGTGCAGAAACACACCTAGTAATGGGGGCAAATGAAGGAAAAAAGGGCCAGAGCCAAGTATAGGCTCACTGGCAGTTGTAGTTGCCCAGGTTGTCAGCATGCTCTCCCTGGCTGTTCAATGTATACAGTAATAGAGGCTGGTGATGGAAGTTGGGCTGTAGGCATGCAGGCACATAGCTAGAGGGGTTAGCCCTGAGCACATGCATACTGAGGAGGATGGTCAGCTGTGGGTGTTTAGGCTGGTGTCTTGTGCTGTGCAGCCACAATGTCCTGGTCTGTCTGCCATTGCAGTTCTTAGGTTCTAAAGGTAGGGGGTGGAGAAAGTAAGGAGGGACTCAAGTGTCAACAGACATAAATACCTGTTGTGCAAAAGCTGGTGAAGTCTGCAGAGGGCCCAGGGTGGTTTTGCTGACTGTTTGTTTTTTCAGTGACAAAATCTGCTGGGTTTGTTTGCACAGCAGGTCACTGTGAACTACAAGTGCTCCTTCATCATGGCTACTATTGGTAGCCCTTTCTTTTCTTCCTTGTTCCTAGCTATTGATAGCCTCTGCATTTTTTCCCTTGTTCTTAGCCATGCCCATACATCTCAGCTTTGCCAATCTGGGCTGGATAAAACCAAAGCGAGACCTTTGTGTGGTTCTCCAAAAGGCTGGGAATGCTGGTGCTCACTCTACCCTTTCTGGTGAGAAGAGTTCTTTCTAGTGACAAAATTCTCCCTTGGTACTGAGCAATGCTTACTTTGGGGATGGGATGATGCAGGCAAACTGAAGCTGTTTTCCTTCTCTTCTTTTGCAGTTCTTCTCAGGCTTTTATCCCACTCTGTTGCTAAAGTTTCTTAAGTGGACTCCAGAGATCTTCTAGAGCTGTTTATGCTGTGGATATCTGTCTAATTGTTGATCTTCATGGGAGACCAGAAGCTGAATGTCACTCATGTCACTTGGTCTTTATGTTTTTAAATGGTTGATCTTGTGATTTTAAATTGTTAATCTTCATTCATGGGAGGATAGAAGATGAATGTCACTTATGTTACTTGGTCTTTATGTTTTTTAAATGGTTGACAAAATACAAAGAATCCTTTCATGATATGTGAAATTATATAAAATTCAAATTTAAGATCCATAATAAATTTTCTTTAAAGAATTTTTTTATTTGTAATTTAACTTTATTTTTTATTTTTTAAAATTTACATCCAAATTAGTTAGTATACAGTCAAGCAATGATTTCAGGAGTAAATTCCTTAATGCCCCTTACCCATTTAGCCCATTCCCCCTCCCACAACCCCTCCAGAAACCTCAGTTTGTTCTCCATATTTATGAGTCTCTTTTGTTTAGTCCCCCTCCCTGTTTTTATATTATCGTTGTTTCCCTTCCCTTATGTTCATCTGTTTTGTCTCTTAAAGTCCTCATATGAGTGAAGTCATATGATTTTTGTCTTTCTCTGACTGACTAATTTCACTTAGCATAATACCCTCTAGTTCCATCCACATAGTTGCAAATGGCAAGATTTCATTCTTTTTGATTGCTGAGTAATACTCCATTGTGTGTGTGTATATATATATATATATATATATATATACATACATATATATATACCACATTTTCTTTATCCATTCATCCATTGATGGGCATTTGGGCTCTTTCCATACTGTGGCTATTGTCGATAGTGCTGCTTTAAACATGGGGGTGCATGTGCCCCTTCGAAACAGCACACCTGTATCCCCTGGATAAATGCCTAGTAGTGCAATTGCTGGGTTGTAGGGTAGTTCTATTTTTAGTTTTTTGAGAAACCTCCATACTATTTTACAGAGTGGTTGCACCAGCTTGCATTCCCACCAACAATACAAAAGAGATCCTCTTTCTCTGCATCCTCAGCAACATCTGTTGTTGCCTGAGTTGTTCATGTTAGCCATTCTGACAGGTGTAAGGTGGTATCTCATTGTGGTTTTGATTTGTATTTCCCTGATGATGAGTGATGTTGAGCATTTTTTCATGTGTCAGTTGGCCATCTGGATGTCTTCTTTGGAGAAGTGTCTATTCATATCTTTTGCCCATTTCATCACTGGATTATTTGTTTTTTGGGTGTTGAGTTTGATAAGTTCTTTGTAGATTTTGGATACTAACCCTTTATCTGATATGTCATTTGCAAAATTTTCTCCCATTCTGTCGGTTGTCTTTTAGTTTTGCTGATTGTTTCCTTCATTGTAAAGAAGCTTTTTATTTTGATGAGGTCCCAGTAGTTCATTTTTTCTTTTGTTTCCCTTGCCTCTGGAGATGTGTTGAGTAAGAAATTGCTGCGGGCAAGATCAAAGTAGTTTTTGCCTGCTTTCTCCTTGAAGATTTTGATGGTTTCCTGTCTTACATTGAGGTCTTTCATCCATTTTGAGTTTATTTTTGTGTATGGTATAAGAAAGTGGTCCAGGTTCATTCTTCTGCATGTCGCTGTCCAGTTTTCCCAGTACCATTTGCTGAAAGACTGTCTTTATTCCATTGGATATTCTTTCCTGCTTTGTAAAAGATTAGTTGCCTATATGTTTGTGAGTCCATTTCTGGGTTCTCTATTCTATTCCATTGATCTGAGTGTCTGTTCTTGTGCCAGTACCATACTGTCTTGATGATTACAGCACTGTAGTATAGCTTGAAGTCTGGGATTGTGATGCCTCCTGCTTTGGTTTTCTTTTTCAAGATTGCTTTGGCTATTCGGGGTCTTTTCTGGTTCCATACAAATTTTAGGATTATTTGTTCTAGCTCTGTGAAGAATGCTGGTGTTACTTTGATAGAGATTGTGTTGAATATGTAGATTGCGTTGGGTAGTATAGACATTTTAACAATATTTGTTCTTCCTATCCAGGAGCATGGAATCTTTTTCCATTTCTTTGTGTCTTCTTCAATTTCTTTCATAAGTTTTCCATAGTTTTCAGTGTGTAGATTTTTCACCTCTTTGGTTAGATTTATTCCTAGGTATTTTGTGGTTTTTGGTGCAACTATAAATGGGATCGATTCCTTGATTTCTCTTTCTGTCGCTTAATTGTTGGTGTATAGGAATGCAACCGATTTCTGTGCATTGATTTTATATCCTGCAACTTTGCTCAATTCATGAATCAGTTCTAGCAGTTTTTTGGTGGAATCTTTTGAGTTTTCCATATAGAGTATCATGTCATCTGCAAAGAGGGAAAGTTTGACCTCCTCCTGGACGATTTGGATGCCTTTTATTTCTTTGTGTTGTCTGATTGCAGAGGCTAAGACTTCCAATACTATGTTGAATAACAGTGCCAAGAGTGGACATCCCTGTCTTGTTCCTGACCTTAGGGGGAAAGCTCTCAGTTTTTCCCCATTGAGGATGATATTAGCGTCGGGTTGCTGGTATATGGCTTTTATCATCTTGAGGTATGATCCTTCTATCCCTACTTTCTTGAGGGTTTTTATCAAGAAAGGATGCTGTATTTTGTCAAATGTCTCTGCATCTATTGAGAGAATCACATGGTTCTTGTCCTTTCTTTTATTGATGTGATGAATCACGTTAATTGTTTTGCGGATATTGAATAAACCCTGCATCCCAGATGTAAATCCCACTTGGTCGTGGTGAATAATTTTTTAATGTATTGTTGGATTCAGTTGGCTAATGTCTTGTTGAAGATTTTTGCATCCATGTTCATCAGGGAAATTGGTCTATAGTTCTCCTTTTTAGTGGGGTCTCTGTCTGGTTTTGGAATCAGGGTAATGGTGGCTTCATAAAAAAGTTTGGAAGTGTTTCCTCATTTCTATTTTTTTTGAACAGTTTCAAGAGACTAGGTGTTAACTCTTCCTTAAATGTTTGGTAGAATTCCCCTGGAAAGCCATCTGGCCCTGGACTCTTGTTTTTTGGCAGATTTTTGATTACTAATTTGATTTCCTTACTGGTTATGGGTCTGTTCAAATTTTCTATTTCTTCCTGTTTCAGTTTTGGTAGTTTATATGTTTTTTAGGAATTTGTCTATTTCTTCCAGATTGCCATTTCATTGGCATATAATTGCTCATAATATTCTCTTATTATTGTTTTTATTTCTGTTCTGTTGGTTGTGATTTCTCCTCTTTCATTCTTGGTTTTACTTATTTGGGTCCTTTCCTTTTTCTTCTTGATCAAACTGGCTAGTGGTTTATCAATTTCGTTAATTCTTTCAAAGAACCAGCTTTTGGTTTCATTGGGCTGTTCTACTGTTTGTTTGGGTTTTTTTGTTTGTTTGTTTTTTTGTTTTGATAGCATTAATTTCTGCTCTAATCTTTATTATTTCCTGTCTTCTGCTGGTTTTGGGTTTTATTTGCTGTTCTTTTTCCAGTTCAAGGCATAACGTTAGGTTGTGTATCTGAGATCTTTCTTCCTTCTTTAGGAAGGCCTGGATTGCTATATACTTTCCTCTTATGACCACCTTTGCTGTGTCCCAGAGGTTTTGGGTTGTGGTGTTATGATTTTCATTGAGTTCCATATACTTTTTAATTTCTTCTTTAACTGCTTGGTTAGCCCATTCATTCTTTAGTAGGATATTCTTCAGTCTCCAAATTTTTTCTTGTGGTTGATTTCGAGTTTCATAGCATTGTGGTCTGAAAATATGCACAGTATGATCTCAATCTTTTTGTACTTACTTAGGGCTGTTTTGTGTCCCAGTATATGGTCTATTCTGGAGAACGTTCCATGTGCACTGGAGAAGAATGTGTATTCTGCTGATTTAGGGTGAAATGTTCTGAATATATCTGTTAAGTCCATCTGGTCCAGCATGCCATTCAAAGCCATTGTTTCCTTGTTGATTTTTTGATTAGATGATCTGTCCATTGCTGTGAGTGGGGTGTTGAAGTCTCCTACTATTATGGTATTACTATCAATGAGTTTCTTTATGTTTGTGATTAATTGATTTATATATTTGGGTGCTCCACATTTGGTGCATAAATGTTTACAATTGTTGGGTCTTCTTGGTCTATAGACCCCTTGATTATGATATAATGCCCTTCTGCATCTCTTGATTCAGTCTTTATTTTAAAGTCTAGATTGTCTGATGTAAGTATGGCTACTCCGGCTTTCTTTTGTTGACCATTAGCATGATAGATGGTTCTCCATCCCCTTATTTTCGATCTGTAGGTGTCTTTAGGTCTAAAGTGGGTCTCCTGTAAACAGCATATAGAGGGTCTTGTTTTCTTATCCATTCTGTTACCCTATGTCTTTGGATTGGAGCATTGAGTCCATTGACATTTGGAGTGAGGCTGAAAGATATTAATTTATTGCCATTACGATGCTTGTAGAGTTGGAGTTTCTGGTGGTGTGCTCTGGTCCTTTCTAATCTTTGTTGCTTTTGAGATATATATATATATATATATATATACACACACACATATATATGTATATATATGTATATATATGTATACATATATATATGTATATATGTATGTATATATATATGTATATACATACATATATATGTGTATATAGATGTGTGTGTGTGTGTGTGTGTGTATATATATATATATATATTTATCTTTTCCCCTCTCAGAAAGTCCTCCTTAAAATTTCTTACAGGGCTGGTTTAGTGGTCACAAACTCCTTTAATTTTTGTTTGTCTAGGAAACTTTTTATCTCTCCCTCTATTTTGAATGACAGCCTTGCTGGATAAAGAATTCTTGGCTGTATATTTTTCTGATTCAGCACACTGAATATATCCCACCACTCCTTTCTGGCCTGCCAGGTTTCTGGATAGGTCTGCTGCAAACCTTCCCTTGTAGGTTAGGGACTTTTTTTCCCTTGCTGCTTTCATGATTCTCTCCTTGCTTGAGCATTTTGTGAATTTGACTATGATATGCCTTGTTGATGGTCAGTTTTTGTTGAATTTAGTGGGAGTCCTCTGTGCTTCCTGGATTTTGATGTCTGTGTCTTTCGCCAGGTTAGGAAAGTTTTCCACTATGATTTGCTCACATAACCCTTCAACCTCTATTTCTCTCTCTCCCTCCTCTGGGACCCCTATGATTGTGATGTTGTTCCTTTTTAATGAGTCACTGATTTCTCTAATTCTTAAATCGTGCTCTTTTGCCCTAATCCCCCTCTTTTTTTCTGCTTCGTTATTCTCTCTAAGTTTGTCCTCCATATCGCTGATTTTCTGTTCTGCCTCGTCCATCCTTGCCACAACTGCATCCATCCGTGATTGCAGCTCAGTTATAGCATTTTTAATTTCATTCTGGCTATTTTTTTTACTTCTTTTATCTCTGCAGAAAGGGATTCTAATCTATGTTCGACTCCAGCTAGTATTCTTATTATCATGATTCTAAATTCTGATTCAACATCTTGCTTGTGTCTGTGTTGGTTAAATCCCTGGCTGTCATTTCTTCATGCTCTTTCTTTTGGGGTGAATTCCTTCATTGTGTCATTTTGAAGGGAAAAAAGGAATTAATGAGGTAGAAAAATTGAAATTAAAAAATTAAAATTAAAAAAAACATTAAAATTAAAAATTAAAAACACACACACACAAAAATTGAATAGATGATGCTAGATCCTAGGTGTGTTTTGGTCTGGATGTGGAAAATGGTTTGACAGATTAGAGAAACAAACAAAAAAAAGGGGGGGGAGAAAAAAAGGAAATTGTTTGAGAATTTGAAAAAATACACTAAAGTAGACTAAAATACACAAAAGTAGAGAATATAGTAGAAAAAATTATATAAAAATATTTTAATAATAATTAAAAAGAAATATGAATTTTTTTGTTTCCTGTATTTAAGAAAAAAGAAAATAAATGAAAAAGAGAAAAAAGATAAAAAAAGAAAAACAGAAAAGACAGAAAAAAAAAAAAGAAATCGTTTGAAAATTTAAAAAGTGAATAAACTGTAGTAGACTGAAATAAAATGATGAGAGTAAGATAGAATTTGAAAAAATTTACATAAAAGCAAAAATATAGTAATAAAAATTAAATAAAAATATTTTTAAAAGAAATTGAGAGTAAAAATGAAGTTTTTCTCTTTCTGCATTCAAGAAAAAGAAAAGAAATGAAAAAGGAAAAAGAAAAAGAAAGAAAAAAATGAAATTGTTTGAAAATTTGAAAAGGTGAATACATTGAAGTAGACTAAAATAAAATGATGGAAGTAAAGTAGAATTTGAAAAAATTTACACAAAAGTAAAAAATATAGTAATAAAAATTAAAGACAGATATTTTTAATAAAAACTGAAAATAAAAATGAGTTTTTTCTCTTTCTTTATTCAAGAAAAAGAAAAGAATTGTAAAAGAGAAAAAGGAAAAAGAGAGAGAGAGAAAAAATTGAATAGATGAACCTACTAACAGATTGAAGTAGGACTGAAATTGCTTCGTTTTCCCCTAGAGGTCAGTCCATGTAGTTCTTTATAGTCCATAAATTGAGCCGTTGGTAAGGTTTGTGTTCTTGAAGAGGAAAGTTGGCCCAGTTGGGCAGGGCTCGGTAACAGCTCTGCTCTCCCCTAGATGGCGCTGCTAGCCTACTGGGGTGGATTGTTGCGGTGCTCTTTGGTGCTCATGTGCAGGAGCAGTGAGAAATGGCGCCACCTAGCCACCCAGCCTGTTCTCCGGGATCAGCAATCACACACCGGTCCTCCGTTTTCAGTTCTTGTCTACTCTCCGCTTTTCCCCTCTCCATGACCACTCTCCAGTGCCCTGAGCCTGTGGCCAGGTGCCAACCCACCCCAAAAGAAGATTGCGAGACAGTGTAGCCTCAGCATTTCAGGGACCTTGGAAAATCGCAACACACATCTGGCACCAGGCTTCACCTTCAACAGCCTTGCCCCAGCACCAACGAATGTGGCTGCCTTCCAGAATCTGCTGGGACCAGGTGGCTTCAATAGTCTCTACCAAATGTTCTTCCAGCAGTGAACCACTTTTCCTCATGTGGCCTGAGAACCTCCTGGACCCCACTCTGTTCCTGGGGATTCACCTTTCCCACCAGAGCACCATCAGGTATTGAGCTGTAGAGTTGCAGCCTTTGCACTCCCCTTATTTACAGTCTTAATGGAATTTAAACCCTCTCCTTTCTCCTTTTTCCCTTTTTAGTTTAGTCCCTGAGGCTGTTTCCAATTTTCCACTTTCTCTCCAGCTGCTTTTGGGGAGGGGTGCTTTTCCCGTATGCTACACCCCCCCCAGTCTCTGTCCTCTCTCTGCCCGTAAAAGGGGTTCCCTACTTTTCGGGACTTCTTGCTCCCCAAGTTCAGCTCTTCATGTCATGTACCTGCTGAATTCTGTGGTTCAGGTTGTGCAGATTGTTGTGTTAATCTTCCAATCAGTTTTCTAGGTGTATAGGATGGTTTAGTGTTGGTCTGGCTGTATTTCATGGACGTGAGACACACAAAAAGCTTCCATGCTGTTCCGCCATCTTCTTTAAAGAATTTTTAATGTTTTATTTATTTTTGAGAGAAAGAGAGAGAAAGAGAGAAAGCCCAAGCAGGGGAGGGGCAGAGCAAGAGGGGGACAGAGGATCTGAAGCAGATCCTGGGCTTCATGCTGATAGTAGAGTGTCCAAACTGTGAGATCATGGCCTGAACTGAAGTCGGAGGTTCAACTGACTGACCACCCAGGCGCCCTGAGGTCAATAATAAATTTTCATTGGACATAGCCATGCCCATTCATTGACATATTATCTATGGCTGCTTTTGTTGCAAGAGTTGAGTATTTGCAACACTAGACCATATAGCCTGAAAGGTCTAACATATTTACTATCTGGCTTTTTACAGAAAAAGCTTTCTCACATCTGACCTAGAAGATGAAGCCCAAACTCTTATATTTTAAGTGAGATTATACAAAAAAATATTGAGCCACACTGTAGTTCCCAGTCAGGATGCTGAGTGAACTCCATGCCAGCAGCATCCCTTGCCCCAGCTATTCTCTCCCTTAAACATCTCCAGTCATCATGTAATCCCAGCTTCACTCCATTTCTCATCTATTGAAAACATTCTCCTTACTAACGCTTCCTGGTTCCTCCCAACCCAAATGCACCCTTAGCTGCAGCAGCAATAGCATTTTGTTTATTGTTGTCTGTAGCTAATGACATTCTGCTTCATGTGGTTATGTGTTATTGTGTGTACATATCTATGAGCTCCCTATGAGCTACCTAAGAGGTAAAGTGTTCTTCAACTCCTTGAAGTGCTCTTGGCATATAGTTCCAAGCTGAGATAATGCCCAGAAAATAGATGTTGGATGTCTGAATGGATATCTAGGTGGATGTCTGGATGGATGGATGGATGGATGAATGGATGGCATTAGAAAATTCAAACCTGAGACTATAGATGCTGGAGAGGATGTGGAGAAACGGGAACCCTCTTGCACTGTTGGTGGGAATGCAAATTGGTGCAGCCACTCTGGAAAACAGTGTAGAGGTTCCTCAAAAAATTAAAAATAGACCTACCCTATGACCCAGCAATAGCACTGCTAGGAATTTACCCAAGGGATACAGAAGTACTGATGCATAGGGGCACTTGTACCCCAATGTTTATAGCAGCACTCTCAACAATAGCCAAATTATGGAAAGAGCCTAAATGTCCATCAACTGATGAATGGATAAAGAAATTGTGGTTTATATACACAACGGAGTACTACGTGGCAATGAGAAAGAATGAAATATGGCACTTTGCAGCAACATGGATGGAACTGGAGAGTGTGATGCTAAGTTAAATAAGCCATACAGAGAAAGACACATACCATATGGTTTCACTCTTATATGGATCCTGAGAAACTTAACAGAAACCCATGGGTGAGGGGAAGGAAAAAAAAAAAGAGGTTAGAGTGGAAGAGAGCCAAAGCATAAGAGACTCTTAAAAACAGAACAAACTGAGGGTTGATGAGGGGTGGGAGGAAGGGGAGGGTGGGTGATGGGTATTGAGGAGGGCACCTTTTGGGATGAGCACTGGGTGTTGTATGGAAACCAATTTGACAATAAACTTCATATATTGAAAAAAATAAAATAATATACAAAAAGAAAAAAAGAAAAAAAAAGAAAATTCAAACCTGAGCTCCTTGAGTACAGCTATCAGAAGCACAACTAGGAGACACCTGCTAGGTGTCCCAGGGAGGGTTCCCTGCACATTACTCACACATCTTTTTCTCCAATCCATGAGGTGGGAATGAATTTCACTAGCCTTCTAGGAGCCCCAGGATACCCTAAGAGGTCTCTGCCAATTCCTGAATAATCAGGCTGCTAGAAAATAAGGGTGACAGCGTGACAAGGAAGAAGACACAGAAAGTAATTCATCCCATAGTTATTATTTGTCCTTCCACACAAGTTCCTTGAGCTTTGGAGGTACAGCACAAACTCAATTAATTAAAAGTTGATCACTAACACTACTAGAAAAGGGGTCACGATCTGGGGGCAAATGGTCAAAGTCAGACAGAAACAAAATGGAAAAGAGCTGGTACTGAAAGAGGGCAGAGAACTCCTAACAGTTCTGAGGTAGGGGCTTCCAAGCTGGAATTGCAAAAGTAAAAGACTTCACGATTCACAGTCAACTTGAAGCCACAGAGCAGGGCCAGCCTTCTCCAATTTCTTCCACAACCCATGCTTGGTTTGAACTTGACAGTAAAAGTTGAAAAGACTAAGGATCTGTGTTTTCATGGAAACTCTGGTCTAAAAATACAACCACCTCACATATTGAGCACCAGCCATCTGTCTGGACCAGAGCATGTGTTTGCCCTCTCTTAACAACACCTCTGCAAAGTAGCTATGCTCATCTCCATTTTGAGCCCAAAGAGATTGGGTGACCCAGGTCAGAGATATGACTTAACACCTGAACCTTCCTCCAGCCAAGGAATACACCAGCCTCTCAGCCAACAACACAGTTCTGCCCTTGCTTGGTACCACAGGAATCAGGTAAAAGCCTGGACCCAACCATGCCTGAGTTTAGGTAACCCAGAAGAAAAGGTCCTTACACCATCTGGGATGTCATTTGTCCCTTCATGGTTGTAAGCCAGCAGACAGTGCACAGAGAGTAAAACCACAGGAAGCCGGGGCCACAGGCAGGCTGGACAACAGGTTGCTCACAGCAACAATCAAGCCACAGTTACTATTGAGAGAATTCTTCAAGCCATGGAGTCAGCAGTAAATATCTGTTTACTGCCATTTATACTCCTTAGTAGTCACCTTCAATCAAATAAGCCTGTTTACTTAAATAGGGTTGTAAAGTAAAGGCAAACATACTCTATTAGTAAGGAGGTATTAACCACCTAATTGTCATGTTGGCCTATGATGTGTGTCCCAACATCTGGGCTGCACAGGAGGGTGCTTGACTCAGCAAGAGGTAACACAGCAGGCAGCTGGGTCTGTGCCAGGCCTTGTAGAATACTTACACCTGCCTCACACCCCCATGGGCTGGTACTCTAGCAGCTATTTTTTTTTAAAAAACTTTATTGAAATATTATTTATATACCATAAAAGTTACCCTTTTAAAATAGACAATTCCATGCTTTTTTAGCATATTCACAGAAATGTGCAGCCTTCACATAGTTCTGATTTTAGAACATTTTTGTCCTTTCTTTTAAAAACCCTATATTTATTAGTAATCACTTAACATCCTCTCTTCTCACCAGCCCCTGGAAACCATCAATCTATATTCTCTCTTTACAGGTTTTCCTATTCTAGACATTTCACATAAATAGAATCATAGAGTATATGGTCTTTTGTGACTAGCTTCCATTAGGTAGCGTAATGTTTTCAGATTCACCCATGGTGTCACATGTATCAGTATTTCATTCTTTTTTATGACTGCATAATATTCTACTCTGTAGTCATACCACATTTTATTCATCCACTCATAAGCTGATGGACATCTGAGTAGCTTTCACTTTTTCACTGCTATGAATAATGTTGCTATGAATATTCATGGATAAGTTTTTGTTGGATGTATGTTTTCATTTTTTTAAGATATGTACCTAGGAATGGAATTACTAGATCATATAGTAACTCTATGTTTAACATTTTGAGGAACTGCCAAACTGTTTATCAAAACAGCTGCACCTTCATACATTCTCACTAGTGATGCATGTAGGTTCCAATTTCTCCACATCCTTGCCAACGCTTTTTATTATAGCCATTCTAGTGGGTATAAAATGATATTTCATTATAATTTTGATTTGGACTTTCCTGACAGCTAATGATATTGAGCATATTTTCATGTGCTTATTAATCACTTGGAGAAATGTATATTAAAATCTTTTCCCTGGGGCGCCTGGGTGGCTCAGTCTGTTGAGCATCTGACTTTGGCTCATGTCATGATCTCACAGCTTGTGAGTTCGATCCCCACATTGGGCTCTGTGCTGACAGCTCAGAGCCTGGAGCCTGCTTCAGATTCTGTGTCTCCCTCTCTCTCTGCCCCTAACCCACTCACATTCTGTCTCTGTCTCTCTCAAAACTAAACATTACCAAAAAAAAATTTTTAAAGCTTTTCCCTTTTTAAACTTGGATTTTGTCTTTTTATTGTCATTGTAGTTCTTTATATACTTTGGATACAAGACTTTTATCATATATACATTTTGCAAATATTTACTCTCATACTGCATGTTGTCTTTTCACTTTTTTGATAGTGTCCTTTGAAGTACGAGTTTTTCATTTTGATGACATCCAACTTATTTATTTTTTTTCTTTTATTGTTACGCTTTCATTTTCATATATAAGAAACCATTGCCTAACCCAAGTTCATAAATATATACTGCTATGCTTTCTTCTAAGAGTTTAATACTTTTATGCATTTATGCCTATCATCCATTTAGAGTTAACTTTTATACATGACATGAGGTAGGGATCCAACTTCATTCTTTTCCACATGAATATCCAGTTATCACAGTACCATTTAGTGAAAAGATTTTCTCCCATTGAATTATCTTGGCATGCTTGCTAAAAATCAATTGACCATAAATTAAGAGTTTGTTTCTGGCTTCTATTTGATTCCATTTATCTATAGATCTCAACTTATACCAGTACCATGTTGTCTCAATTACCATAGGTTTGTAGTAGTTTTAGAATCAGGCAATGTGAAGCCTCCAAATTTGTTATTCTCTTTCAAGGTGATTTTGGCTATTCTGGGCCCCTGAATTTCCATATAAACTTTAAGATCAGCTTGTCAGTTTCTGACAAAAAGAAAAAAGAAAGAGAGTTAGATAAGATTTCAACAGGGATTGTGTTGAATCTATGGATCATTTGAGGGAGTATGGCCATCTTTACCATATTAAGTGTGTTAATTCATAAACGTGGGTGTCTTTCCATTTATTTAGGTCTGTGATTTTTTTCAACGTTTTGTAGTAGTGAATGCACAAGTCTTACACTTCTTTTTGTTAAATTTATTTCTGAGTGTTTTCTTCTTGATTCTAGACAGCTAATTTTTAAGAAAGGAAGCAAAGATAAAATTATTCTCCAAAATCTAAAATACAAACGATGGAGAAGATGGGAGGGCATTCATTTCTACTATCATCAACGGAGTTTCATGATGCTGGCCAACCATAGGCTGGATTCTGAAATCCAGGTTGTCTGTGCCACCATCCTGCCTTCACTACTCAACTATTTTTCAGGAAATGGGGGGTCAGTTACCTGTGTCCTCCACCATATAGTTCATCATCTTATCCTCAAACCCAGAGATGCATGTAATGACATGAATAATTTGATTTTTTAAAAGAACATTTTAATTCCATTCCTTCATCATCTGGTGTATACTAAGTAACTTGAATGTGGCAGGAGCTGATGGCACATCAAGTAACTTCTAGATAGTCCCTGCTTTCAGTGGGTGGAGGCCCATTGGGAAGACCACCACACAGACAGTGATATCCAGGGAGGAAAGTGATTTGATGGAGGAGTGCACAGAGGAATCCTGGACCCCCAAAGGTCATGGTCAGTTATACTCTTTAGGAGAAGTTTCCAGGAGGCCCCAACCTGCATCTTTAAGGATAAGGATAACAGCTGAATGCAGGGCTATGGATTCAAGGTCATGAGCTGAAGTGTGGAGATGGGCAGGCATGGCAGGTTGGGTTAAGGAGACACAGGAGCTCAGTGCAGAGGAGATGAGGACCTGGGGACAAGGGCAGACAGTAAGGTGGGAGGGCCCCATTTTCTCTGCCTCTGTAGAGAATCTCCTTCCTGTTTTCTTGAGGGGTTGGTGCCCACATGTTCCCTGAAACCTCCCCTTGAGGCAGAAGGGACTGTTCAGTGTAAAGAACTGATAAAGCTCCAAGAAGATAGATTTTTAAAGAGAATTTTATTTATTTAGTACTATTTAAAAGATACCAAAACATATAAATACTGCACAGTGGATATCTGTGTGCCTACCACTAGCCTACAAAATAAAACATCATTCTCATATGCCTCTCCCCAGTTGCCTGCACCTCCCTCCATCCAGAGTAACTACTACCCTGAATTTGGTATGTATTGTTAGCCCCATGCATCCCTTCATACTTTTACTCAATATAGATTAATTCTTAAACTATATACTGTCCCTGTAACTTGCAGTTTTTATATTTTGCATATAGAGTATCATTCTGTAGAAATTCCTGTGCAACTTGCTCTTCTCACTCAGCTTTAAGTCCCTGACATATATCCATAGTTAGGTGCACTTCTGGTTCATGTACTTCCCCTATGTAATATCCCATTTTTATTATCCCAATTTATTCTCTTGTTGCTCATCCTGTCATTTACTCATGATCTTTTTGTTCTTTCAAGTGCTGCAGTGACTAACTTGGTATTTCCTGATGCACAGACAGCTGTTCCTCCAGAAAAGAGGCTTTCAAACAGTTTTTTGCTGTGGTTCACAGAGGAAAATTGGTTTTATGTTGTAACTCAGTACACATAGGTTTATTAGAATTCTATGAAATAATACTTGCTCTAACTACCTTCAGTGCACTGCTGATATTTTCAATTCTCTTCTACAGCATTTTTGGATGCTGGCCTTGGCCTTTTAAACTAGGTTCATGGCTCACAGTGGTTCCCACCAACCAGTGAAATTCCTTATTCTTACCTTTCTATTCATTTGACTAGGATTGCTGAGTGTGAGGAGTGCATCCCCCAAACTGACTCCATCTGCCAAACTGCCCTCGTCTTGGCAATGTTGGATCCTGCCTCCAACAGCAAACAGGACTTCCCATATTGTCAGAAACTTTTGTTTGGGGCCATCTGGTGGGTATAAAATATTTCATTGTCATTTTGCTTGGCATTTCTCTGTGACTAATGAGACAAACCATTTTTCATGTTATTCTGGGTTGTCCACACTTCCTTTTCTGTGAAATGTCTTTTTATGTCTCTTACCCATTTTTCTATATTTCTCTTACTGGTTTGCGCAACTTCATTATGCATTCTGTACACTAATCTACTATATTCTCCCTGTTTGTGGACTGTCTTTTGGTTTTTGTTGCCTTTTTTAGGTTTTCTTCTTAAAAATTTTTTAAATATTTATTTTTTTTTGAGAGAGAGAGAGAGAGAAGGGGAGATGCAGAGAGAAATCAAGACACAGAGGCAGGCTTCAGGCCATGAGCTCTCAGCACAGAGCTTGGCTCATGAGCCATGAAATCATGACCTGAGCCGAAGTCAGACAATTAACCAAGTCACCCAGGTGCCCCTGGTTGCTGTTTTTTATGATGTTGTCAAATTCCTATATGATTTGCATTTTTGTGTCTTGTTTATGAAATCCTTACAGCAAACTCATAGCCTCCTCCAGATTTTTCTAACAGTTTTAAATGTTTTATTTTCATATGTAGATCTTTAGCCCATTGGTAGTTTATTTTTGTTTGTGGTTTAAAACAAATATCCAATTTTATTTTATTTTCCATACAGATAACAAATTGCTCTTGCAAATTGATCTCTCAGCCCACCCTTTGCCCACTGATCTGCAACCTCTGTTACAAACCAAATTTCCACCCATGGGAGGGTCTGCTGCTGAGTGCTCTATTCCACCACGTGGTCAGTTTGTATTTCTCTGTACCAATACCATCGTGTTGTAATTATTAAATTATTACAGCTTTACTATAACATCTTGACTATCTGTTGAGCAATACCTCAAGTCTGTTTCTTGTTTTGTATTTTCTCCTTGGAAATTATAAGGAGGTTGTCTTAAAAGAATTAAATAAAAATTGGCAAAAACAAACAAACCTGGGTTTGGGACCCATGGCAAATTATGTTGAACATCATCCCTGGAGAAGTCTTCTCTCTAAGCCTCTTTAATGTATGACCTTGTCTGTGAGCAGGCCAGGTAGAGGAAAGAGGAAGGGACTCTGTGACTGAAACAGAAAGCCTCAAAGCCTGAGGTAAAAAGGAACATGGTGTCTACAGGAGAGGCAGCACTACCTCTGACAGCTGTAGGACCACTGCCTCTGGGTCACCCAATGCCTAAGTTTCACCTGACTCTGTTCTCAGCCTGGAAGCAGTGGAGTGATCATACCAATGCCTAAGTTTCACCTGACTCTGTTCTCAGCCTGGAAGCAGTGGAGTGATCATACCCCTTCCCCAGGCCTCTACTGTACCCTGACAAGAATCTCTTCATAATTCTAAAAGTCTGGAGCTGCAGCAGTGGCTGAGGTCTTATGACTCCCTCCACCACCAACCACCTCCTCCAGGCTGAGAGCATTCTTGGAGGGTCAAGTCCTCCTTCCTGAAGACCCTCTGCAGGTGCCTATCCCACAATAAGGCAACCAGCCTCTGTTATAACACTCAAGGATATAGGGTGCTCAGACCCAGGAAGGGGTCCCAATACTTCTGGACCCTCAAGTCCAGGGTCCAGGTCCTTGGCCCCATGGCCAAGGGCAGCCATACTCCTGTTGGAGCAGCCTTCTACTGTGTCTGACCAAAGTGTCTACTGAGAAAAATGGAACTTCAAGGCTTGCCCAGGCCACTACTGTCTATAGAGTTGAAGACCTTCCCACTTCCTCTGACCCAGGCCCTGGCTGCTGCACCAGCTTCCTCCACTTTATGGTATAGAGGGAACCATTGAGGATGAAAGGTCTTACTGGAGCAGGCACCCCAGGCAGTGGGTATTGCAGTGCAAGGACCCGGGGCCATGGGGCAGAGCCTGGTCAGAAGCAAGACTTTCTGTAGATCAGCCATACCTACAGGTTGTGATTTAGACTTGATTGGGGAGAAGGATTTCCTTATGCAAGCTCAGCTGGCACTCCTCCTTACTGTGATGTTCTTTACTGGGCCATTCACACCTTCAGATGGAGGGCTGGATAAGACACAAATCACTGGCTCAACAGGTCTGAGGTAGGCTGGAGAATCTGCATTTCTAACAAGTTCCCCATCTGGAAGAGCCTCCAAAAGCCTTGCTCTCAGGGTGCTCACCAAGGATTTTTCAGGTCCCCCCAGACTGACGTATCCAGATGATGCCACCAGAGCCACTAAATCCTGGGCATTGCTTCCCAAAGGGGCTTCTTTATCCACAGAACTCCAAGCTTTGTCGAGGGCATGGAAAGGTAGCCTCTTTGAGGGCCTGCTTGGGTTCTCTCTGTCCAGCCCAGGGGCTGCTGGAAGAGGGAGACAGGCATCCCTTCCTACCACACTTGGGCTGAGCTGTTTTCTCAAATGAGTGCAAGGCCTCCCCACAATTCCAGAAGGAAGGGATTATGATTCAGTTTACAAATAAAGAAATTGAAGTTCCAAGGTCATGATTCTGATCATTAGCAGAATAACAATTCAACCTGAAGTCTACTCAAAACCTGTCCTCCACAGCAGCCTCCTCCATTTGCTTTTGTAGTCTGTGCCTCCACTCCCACCCTCACCCCATGCATACCTGAGTTTTGTACACCCGGTATTCTCTGTTCAAGGGAGTCACATGTGGAGAAGGAGTGGCTAGCCTGACTAGACTTGGAGAGGTGTATTTTAGTTTATTAACCTGTCTGCTGGGGACACAAGATAACTTAATCCATTACACCCTGTCACAGACCGGCTTCCTTTGAAGGCTCCTCACAGGTGTAAGGGCCAGTAAAGCACTCACCGCAGAATGTGTCCAATTGTCCATAGGATCCAAGATTTTCTGCCAAGCGCTTGCTCTGCTTTAGGAACCCAGCATAGTAGATGGGAAATGGGTCTCCTGCTGCTTCCAGCACAGCACAGGGATAGGCCACATGCAATGCTGGTAGTCAGGGAGATCCCACCCCACATTTTCATGGACACAATGCCTCTAACTTGGGGATGGTGGTGTTGGATTGGATATATGGAGGTCAAGGTTCTGCAGGGTTAGAGATTCATCTCAGGTTGGCACACATGAAGTCCCCTTTCTCCCTTCCTCCTTGGACCCCCCAGGCCTACTTCCACACCTGGACAAGCCTCCCACTCCCTACACATGAGCCACTGCTAAAAACACATACTGTCACACCCACATTCATGCATGTAACCTGCACTCATCTGCTCAGATGTGCACTTACACACCTGCACATACAGCTCAGAAGCTACTAGCTACTGTCCTAGGAATGGATTGATGGTTTGTAAATAGGAAAATCAACTCAAACCATTGCAATAAAAGTATGTGGTATATGAAACATTGAAATATTATTCAGCAATAAAAAGAAACAAGTTCTAATACATGCTACAACCTGGGTGAACCTTGAAAACATTATGCTAAATGAAAAGCCAGTTACAAAACACCAAACATTTTATGATTCCATTTATGTGATTGGCAATTCAAGTGAGGAGGGTAAAAGTGTACTTTAGGGAGTGTTGAAAATCATATAGTGGTGATGGTTATATGACTATGTGAATATACTAAAAATACTGAATTGTACTCTTTAAAGAAGAAAATTATATGGATGTGAATTGTAGCTTAATAAAACTCAAACTCTGCAATACATACATACATGCATAATAAAGTATGCACATATACATGTTTGTATGTGTCTCTATAGACCATGTCACTTTTCCTTTCAAACCCTCCAAGGTCTTTCTCTTTTATTCAGGGTAAAGACCAAGACCTTGCAATGCCTGTAACTCTTTACACCACCTGTCACAACTGGTTCTCCGAAATCTCATACTATTCACCCCTGGCTCACTCCACTGCTGTCAAAATGACCACATCAGGCATTCCCAACATTAGGGTCCCTACACTAGCTATCCCTCAGCCTGGAATGTCCTTTCCTCTAGGATCTTCATGACTCTCTCACCTCCTATGTGGAGAAAACAAAGTTGACCTTTCCTTCACCTGCTCTGCATTACTTCTATATGTAGGAGTGAAGGCAAAAATGTATGGAATAAACATCTTTTTTTTTAACTTTTTAAAAAATATTTTTTATTGAAGTATAATTAACATACAGTATTATATTAGCTTCAGGTGCATGACATAATGATTCAACAATTCTATACATTACTCAGAACTCATCACAGTAAGTGTATTCTTAAAATCCCTTTTATTTATTTCACCCATCCCCCCACCGACTTTTGTTTTCATTTTTAGCTTTGAATTGTAACATCATATTTTGTACAACTAAAGTGATATTAATAAAATGAATACTTTGTATCCACCACCAAACTTCAGAAAAAGAACATTCCAAAGCCTCAGAAGTCCCATGTGCCCCTCCTTAATGCTGTCCTTTCTCCCCACTACTTGAGGAATTTTGTGCAAGATATTCCCTTGCTCATCTTTATAGCGATGTGGGATAAGGAGTTTCTTATAGGAATTACATCTTCTAGCTTTCAGTGAAGATCTGGAAGGGACTGTGGGAGAGATGGAAGAAAAAACACTAATCAGCTCCTGAAGCTGTGTGTGGATGGGCCAGCCAACATCTCAAGGAAAAGCTAAGAATCCAAGCCACCAAGCAGGGCTACAAGGAGGCAGCTACAGAAGACTGTGTAAAGTGACTGCCTCTGCGTGGTGGTCCCTCTGTGAGTCCACTGCCAGCTACCTGCAGTTGGCCAAAGGGCCAGCAGTGGACAGAAGGGCTGGAAGCTGTGGAGAGGAGATGAAGAGTAAGCAGGAACCCAGCACCTCTGTGTCTATCTGTCACCACATTTGACTGCACATGCCTTTCAAGAAAAGGGGCTGCTGCTTCACTTCTGCCTCCAGTATCCTGTTTAAGTTCCTCTTTTGGTCAGGTTTAACTTCAAACCACACAGGGAAGGGAACTCGGATTTGTAGTTTGTAATTTAGCCAAATTGGCAATAAAATACACCAGCACTGCTGCCTAATGAGTGAACCCTAACCATGTACTATTGAGTTTTGGCTGCACTTTATTGTAACAGGAATCATTCAGCTTAAATTGACATAGAGAAGCAATCAAATGCTCTTGGAAAAATTGTGCCTGGAGATTTGCTCAACACAGCAAAAAACACAAGTACATATGTGCAGAAAACACAAAGTGTGGTAAAGCAAAATGCACTAAATGATGCAGGCCTGTAAATATGTAAATACCACGTGGAATAAACAAAGAGGAGGGTTTGGGGTTTGGGGGCACCAGGGTGGCTCAGTCGGTTGAGCGTCTGACTTTGGCTTAGGTCATGATCTCACAGTCTGTGGGTTCGAGCCCCGTGTTGAGCTCTGTGCTGACAGCTCAGAGCCTGGAGCCTGCTTTGGATTCTGTGTCTCTCTCTCTCTCCACCCCTCACCCATTCATTCTCTCTATATATATATCAAAAATAAACATTAAAAAAATTTGTTTAAAGAGGAGGGTTTTGCCATATCGATGGTAATCTGTGAACCCTGCAGTAAGAATTAAGAATAATTCAACTCCCTGTGCCTCAAGTTCCAAATTGAAAAAAAGACAAGCCAGGGACAGAAAAAACACTGCTGAAAATCATGCTGCTCTGAGAGGAAAAAGTTAAGATAGAGATGAAAAAGAGGGAAAGAGACTTTCCAAACTAGTGTCCAGAAAGGCAAGAAAATGAAAATCATAGATGATACGAGAAGGTACTTCAAACATTTAATTGGACTAGAACAAGGAAAGGAGGAAACAAATGGGGCAGAAACAATATTTAAAGAATAAAGACTGAGAGTTTTCCAAAATTCATGAATATAAATCCTCAGATTCAGGAAGGCTGAGATGCCTGAAGCTGGGCAGGGAGCAGGGCCTAAGGTCAGGACCTCACTCCTGCAACCCCTGGGAGTGCACAGGCCAGCCCAAGGTGGAACTATATGCATGGGGACACCCATGAAACAATAGGCATCCACTCCAAATAGGAAGTGGAGGCCCTCTTGGTTGGACTACGTGCAAGGCCACAGAGGAACTCAGGGTTATGCATGATCTAGAGCAAGGAGGCAGCCCCATGGTTCCATCTCCTTCTAGCCACCACCCTGAGGACTCACCAGTCCCTATGCATGTAGCAGAAAGGAAGATGGCAGCTCATAGCCATGGTGGCGGACCCAGAGCAGAGCTGGCATGAGGGTCTGGAGCTAATGAGCAGAGTCAGCTGACCTTGGCATTTCCTGACATCTGCCCCTTGCCTGAACTGTGGGGATCAGGCTGTTCTGATCACCTCAGCTGTGCTGCCTGCTGGGTGCCTGTGGGCAGGGCTGGTCTTCGCCCAGCATCTTGGGCTGCTGCAGGCTGCTATCTGCAGGAAGCATCTAGATCTGGCCCTCCCTCCTCTGTTGGTTGAAATGTTCAGAAAACCTTTTAATCACAACTAGACTAGGGAAGTAAAACCATTATTGTACTTTTCTTCCTCTGCTAAACATCTGGCAGCCCTGTGATTCACAGAAAAACATGCCTAATGTGGAAAAAAAAAAAAACCCAACGATGTTGTTCCCAGAGAGCTATAGAATGAACAGGCCGTACTGAGAAGGAAAGAAAACACCGCCAGCTAGAGGCGAACTTTCCTTAGCAGGAAAGGAACCTGGCCTGAGGCCACTGCTTATGATGAAGAATTTGCTCCCAGAATCACAAAACAAAGTGCTTTCAGCCTGAAACTTCCAGTTTTGGAGTTTTACAGAAGTCTAAGGAGGCATTTACATCCTAGTGTCAGAAAAGGTGCTCCCCAAGAGACAGGGAAGGAGGCACCTTCACACAGACTTTTTCAAGCTGGGATTGGGTATCTAAGCTGGGGCCTTGTGAGCAACTTGAGGAACCTTCTTCAAAGATGCAGCACACAGCACTATTAGGAAAATCACTGGATCCGATGAAATTAAGTAATAGTGCAGCTAACACATGAAACTTGTGCTTTAAATCCATTGTCTTTTAATCTTTCCAGTAGTCCTGTAAGGGAAATATTGCCATAATCCCTATTTTACAGGTAAGGAAATTGAAGCACAGAGGGGTTTAGCAACTTGCTCCAGGTAGCATAGTAAATGTGTCAAAGCTGGGATTCATCAGGCAGTCTAGCTCTAGTCCAAACTCCTACTACCATCTAATGAAATGAAATGAAATGAAATGAAATGAAACTGAAATGAAATGAAACAAATGGAGAGAATTGAAATGCCTGGCTCATAAGTACTTCATGACTATACCATAGAGGAAAGACTCCTGTTAGTAAGAGTTGACTCTTGAAGTCTAAATCTGAAGTAGGTTCCTGACCACATACCAGAACAGATTACTAAATACTCTGTGGATTTCAGAGAGTTTCAGCTCTGTGCTGAGATGGTCTGAAACATGAGGCCTGACCCACAAGATAAAATCAAGCAGAATAAACCTGAGGTTCCAAGTCTGGGCTTGAAACACCTTCCACCTGAGTGTTCTCCGTGGCTGGAGATGCTGCCCAAGGGGACCATGTTACAGGTGTGTGGTTTCAGCTCAAGGTGGGGAGTCCCCTGCACCATTTCCCAAAGGACTGGGCCCCATTCTGGCAGACACCACTTAAATCAGCAAGAGGGCTGGAGGGAATTCATGTATGTCCAAAAGGCTGAGGGGTCTGGGCAGGATACACAAAGAGGGCTGGGAGAGGAGAAGGAGTCGGTGTGAACACACCTGCACTGCCTGCAAACCAAGGCAGAACTGTCCCAGAAGAGAGTGTGTGACCAGCTGAGCCCAGCTAATTTCAGAAGCAGGACTGGGACCTCTGTGCCTCTGGATTAGAGACTGTTGGGGCTTTGTGTTGGGGAGTAGGTGGGTAAGCTCACTAACAGACAGATGTTACCCAAAGCAAAGTGAACAGAACCTCTTGGGGTGACATGTGACCAGAGCTTTATTTTAAGCATTTGATCCTACATGGTTGTGGAGGTGGGTAATCAGCCTGTGTAAGGCTCTTATTTTTGCCCATTGAGCTGGGGCTTGAAGTACACTGGGAAGGAGAAAATTGATGTCCGTGAGGGAAAGCAAGAAGGGAAGGGACCCACTGGAATCCCCAGGACCATCTGGAACCTCCAAGGAGGATAATGAAAGTCCTGCAGGTAAAACTGTCGCCATTCCCCAGGTGCTGAACATGCTTCTGGCTCAAGGTGAGGGAGGATCCAGAAGGGGCTGGCAGAGCTGTGGCCAGGCTGCTGCTCACACCAACAAGGCGAACCAGCCAGCCAGGGAGCACTGTGAAACCCTTCACCAACCTCCTGAATAAAAATAATGCGGCACTGCTTTGTTTTCACATCCCAAACCTCACAAACAAGGTCTCTTGTGACTCAGAGAGTTGAGAGCCCTCCCTCCTTTTCTCACCGGGTCTCTCTTCCCAAGCACCAAGAGCTCCCTCCAACTGTAGCCACAATCTAAGGACTTCTGTACATCTTAGCTCTCAGGAATGCTCATGAGGAAGCAGCCAGCTTCATGCTGCAGGTTGGGAGCCCTGCTGCACCTGCAGGGCCAGCCTTGGCACCTAGAACGGTAGTTTCTATAAAATGGCTGGACAGTCCAGGGTGGCAGAGGCTAACCCCATCAGCAGCTCCCGAGGACTGGATCAGATTCCAGAGCATTATTGACGGTATAGCCCTGGTGCCCCGGCTCCCACAACCTAGCCTTGGCCCCTGTGCCTGCCACAGGGAGGAAGAAAAGGGAGAGGTTGGGAAGGCACAGGGCTTTGCCATGCTTTGCACCAGATGCACCATTGCTTCAAGGGTCGCAGTTGCAGGAAGGGCATCACCGTCCCCAGTGTATGGACATGGAAAGTGATGGCAGTTAAGAGACCTGTCCACAAGTCAGTGAGAAAGTTAGAGTCCCCACTCATCTCCTCTTTTCTCCTTCCCCTGTCTGGCCTTCCCTCTCTGATGCAGTGATAATCTCCAGGCTGTGCTGAGCTCAGCTGGGGGCTGGGGCAACTCAGGAGAAGCAGGCCTTATGGTGCCGGATGACACACCTGGCTGGGAAGCGGGAGTCCCACCTGTGGGACTGAAGAAGAGGCTGCAGGTGGTACAGATCAAGGCCATCCATGTGGGGCAGAGGCCAAGCTGACAGAGCAGTTGACCATGCCATATCCACCGCAGCCTCTTCCTCACCATGACCCAGCTACCTACCTCACAAGCTGTGGGAGAACTAGCAACAAAGCCTAGCAAGAGCATCCAGCCTCTTTCACTCAGCAGGAGACTGGCTTCCCCGATGCCCATTCCTGGAGCCAGGATAAGGAGGTGTGGGAGACACACTTGTGGTCTGTGCCCTCAGTTCTTGACACAGAGCTCCTAAGACCTTTGTAATTTCCTGATAGGAGTGTCTGCCACTGAGCTCCCAAATCCCTTGCAATATCCTGGGTGGTAGGGGTGGTTTTTGTTCTAATGAGGCGACTCTCAGTGTGCTCCTGGATATAGACTGGTCACCAGAAAGACCAAGCCATGACTAGAAGCTTGGAAATTTCAGACCCAGCTCCTATTCTGCAGAGAGGGGAGAGGGGCTGGAAATGCCTCCCCTGGTCCTGCCTCCATCTTGAAATTACAGGATCCAGACCTTGTGAGTTGGTGAACATGTGAAGGTGGCATGTCCAGAAAGCATGGGAGCTCTGTGCTCCTTCCTATGCAGAGCTTGTGAGTTGGTGAACATGTGAAGGTGGAGTGTCCAGAGAGCGTGGGAGCTCTGTGCTCCTTCCCATGCAGAGCTTGTGAGTTGGTGAACATGTGAAGGTGGAGTGTCCAGAGAGCATGGGAGCTCTGTGCTCCTTCCCATGCAGAGCTTGTGAGTTGGTGAACATGTGAAGGTGGCATGTCCAGAGAGTGTGGGAGCTCTGTGCCCCTCCCCCTGACCTCACCCCATGTAGCATTTTATTTGGCTGTTCATCTATATTCTTCCTTATATCCTTTGCAATAAACCTGTAAACACAATGTTATCCTTAATTCTGTGAGCCATTCTAGCAAATTGTCCAACACAAAGGAGGCAGTTGTGGGAGCCCCAATTTACAGCCAGCAGGTCAGAAGGAATGGGGACAAACCTGACCTTGCAGTTGTCACCTGGAGTGGGAGGGGCAGTCTTACCAGACTGGTGGGACGGAGTGCTGAGCATATTCTGTCAGAATGTGCTTAAAATGTGGGACACCATCTGGTGGCATAAACCTCACACATGGGTGTCAGAGATACTGTGAATGTGTGGCTGAGGGAAAGCACCGGAGTGTTCTTCCTAGACACTACTCTAGAGGGCACTCATGGTCACTTGGCCAGGCCCAAAGCATAGCGCTGAAGGCAGAAACCCAGGCCACAAGTATAGCACAATAGTGTTTGTGTACTTTCAAAATACATTCACAAAGAAAACAAGACACCTGGTTCCAAGAACACACTCCGAATCCATTGCCTGTAGTGAGGGAGGGGTGGGGAGTGGCGGGATAGAGGGGAGGTGGGGGGAAGAATTCCACTAAATGTTATAGATCACTGCTAAGATCATTGAGAGTTAATGGGTGCTAAGAGAGGGTCTGTAACTAGTAGATCATGTGCCCTGTTTTCCCAGCATACTCCTGGTTAATGTCTTGATCCCAGTGTAACAACTTACAGTGTTCCTTTTACTTGCAAAGCATCCTGGTTTGGGGTGCACATGCTTTAAGACATGCCAATCTGAGTGCCTTCATGTTCATCCCTGGTTTGCCCCTGCAGCAGTCTATAGCTCTGACCAGTCCACTCAGAGACTCCAACTGGAGGAAACTAGTTTATGCTGACGGGCCACTGACAAGCTGGAAGGGTGACCCCATTGCCCTGTATTCCCCTACTGGAGAGAGGAAGGCTGCTTAGAGCTGACCACCTCCACCCAGCATCCATTCCTTAGGGAAGAGAGATGAACACCCCCTCTGTGCCAGGTGGAGATGCCCTTCAGGAGTGTCCAGCCATTGCAGACAGAGATCCACGTGTTTCAGTTGGGCCACTGCTATCCTGCTGGCTGCCTCTTCCTCTGCTTATCCTATATCAAGGGGAGCCCCTGACCTTTCTGGGAGGAGGGAGAACAGATGGTATAGCACTTTCATGACATCCTTTCAGGCTGGATCGATGACCTCAAGAGTCCGTTGGTATAAGGCCCACCCCCTCCACACACTCCCTGTGCCTTGTCAGCCTGTGGCATTGCTGGTTCATGGGTGGCTCCAGGGCAGGTATGTGGAGTTTGGGTGTGGGATCAAGGAAAGGATTTACTCTCTGGGGTCAGGTGGACAGGGAAAGACACGAATTGATGGCCATGCTGGGTCCTGCATTGAGTTGGTCCTGTTGGAATCTGCATGCCTGGAAAGATGTGGAGACTGCTCTCAGAACACAGCTGCTGATGAGGGTAGGAGGAGGTAGATAGGAGTAGGGACCTTGAGGCCACTTGCTGACATGTTAGCAGAAATCCAATCAGCTTTTTGTGGGTGGGATGTTTGGGCTATCCTGCTTCAGGAGAAGTTGGGTTCCGACTGTTGAGGGACCAGAGAAAAATCCTTTGTGTCCATCTCTGTAGCGTGTCTGTGCAGGACCAACAGCACTCCTGTGGGATGGAGCCCCTTGCTGTCATCTTGTTTCCAGGTGACAAGCGTCTGTAGGTGAAGCCACTCCAGCACAATTTAGCTCTAAGCCATGTCTCCCTGCCTCTGATTGGAGATGTCCCGGTGCTCAAATTTCCTGGCTGTATGGACTTAGACATCTGGCCAGGCAACATCCATGGACAACCACCAAAGCACAGCAAAGGGGCAGTGACTAAGCCAAGCAACCCAGGGTACCCTTTTTCTTTTTCTTTTTCTTTTTTTATATAATTTATTGTCAAATTGGTTCCCATACAACACCCAGTGCTCATCCCAACAGGTGCCCTCCTCAATGCCCATCACTCACTTTCCCCTCGTCCCCACCCCTCATCAATCCTCAGTTTGTTCTCTGTATTCCTTTTTCTTATTCCCTCATGCATTTATTCCAGTCCCCTCCCCACATAGGGACTTGCTGAGACCACATGGAAGGTCCCAGGTGAGAAACCTGATGCCTACAGAAGCTGGAACTTTCTCCCAAGGCCACAAGAGACTTAGAGTCAGAAGCACAGCCTGGCCCCAGCCCTGCCACCTCCCCACTCTATCTGGCAGGCCTTTCCAGGGATGAGAGTAAAGCAATCTGCCCTGGGCCTTTTTCCTGGCACCTCAGCTCCAGTTACTGCCCTCCCCCTCCAGGCACACTAAAGCCCTGCCATGCCCCTGTGACCTGGCTGCATCCCCAGAGAACCCCTCATGAGTCTCAGAGCACACCTCCCATGCCCTTTTCATTCAGTAGAAAGTCAGCCAAGCCTGCGATCATTCTTGATTCTGCCACTCCCTCATTGCAAGGGAAAACTTTGGGAAATCATAACTTCTGAGCCCCCATTTCCTCATCTGTTAAATGGGCTACTGGTGTAGGTAAAGTGCCTACTCTGTGGTCTGGACACTGGGGACAGCAACTGTCAGAAGACCAACAAAGCTGGCCCAGCTCCCCAGGGCCACCAGCTGGGGCCTGTACACACCCACACAGACAGGACATCCTGAGCAGCCCACAGCATGACCACCTGATCATTTCTTCATAGGAAACTGAAATGTTCTCGTGAACACAGCTGAAACTGTTGCTAAACTCCTTTCTTTTTTAAGAATTCTGATTGTTTTCTGTGTGACAGAATTGATTCACAAAGACAAAAACTCACACAGCACAGAAACTTCCAAATCTCTTCTGTGTTCTGCTTTGCATGGAAGGATGAGTCACCAAGACTCTCAAACAGACCCCTGATGGTGAATGGTGGTGATGGGCCCTCATTCAATCTTTTTGTTCTGCTTGAGCTCAGCTGTCTCATGTGTAAGCAGGAATGATTCACACACACACACACACACACACACACACACACATTCCCCCTCTGTAAAGGCGTTTCACACAAGTGCACAATCACAGTGGCCAGCAGCCAGACATGGCCTGAATTATGAGCAGATTTCTCCCTGTGCACCCCGTTGCTGAGAGCAGCCTTGGCCTGGCTCCCAGGCACAAAGACCCAATGTCTATCCTGCTGCTGGCATGAGCCATGGGGACAGAGTGGGGTGGGGTGCTCAGGTCCTACGGTGTGGTGGTGGTGCAGTAAAGAGAGTGAAGGAGTGGCAAGTGGGCAGTGCTGCAGGGTCCCCCTGGCTCTGGCCCCTGCCTGGTCCATCCTGTGTACATGGGCTCCAAGGACTGCCTTTCAGGACAGGACCTGTTGTTTGCTAGGAAGTGTTTAGTTTGAGGTCAGCTTCTGGCTTATAAGAGAGGCCAGACCAGGACAGCCACACAGTACAGCAGAACACGAGCCCTTCACTCAGGTCTGAGTAAAATCCCAGCAATTTCCAAGGGGGTCCCCCTTCCCAGGCTCCTCAGCCCCTCCTTTCAGAAAGTAGGTCTGTGTGAGTGAGAGGCCAAAGTGCATGGACTCCCCAGCCCCAGTGTCCTTCTCAAAGGAAAACCTGGTCTTATCCTATCTACCTGTCAGATGGGGGCCTCACCTGCCCCTGGGCAGCCTCCCCCACAGCTCAGGTACGATAAGGCCAGGGCCAGGCACAGAGGCAGGGCGATGCCCAGGGGTCACTCCCATGTGACTGATGCTCCCCTCAGGTCCAGGCCTGCTCCTGAGACAGGAGACAGAATTCACAGCCTGGGCAGATGCACTGTGGGAGGTGAGGCTGCAGCTCAGAGAACTTAGCCTTCTGGCTCTGATTTATTCTTCCTTCAACTAAAGCTCAGTGGCCTTTTGGCCTTCTGAGAGAGAGAGAGAGAAGTCTCTGCCATGGGAACAATCACTGCTCGGCCTGCAAACACGCCCACTGCCCTGCTACATCCGGACAGGCACAGGCTGAGCCTTCTCCACCTGAATGGAGTGCTTCTCTCAGGCTCCAGAGCCCCTGGTTAGGCCCCTATTCAGAGCATGCAACTCCCTGGCCTTCTGGGCCTGGAATAAAACCTACTTGTTGCCTAGTGAGGGTACTAGGTGGGCATCTTCACCATGTTTTATAGCCCCCTTTCTTTCCTATAGTCATCTCCTCCCTCCACCCCTTTCTCTCCATCAGGCCTGGGAACACACACCCCCTTCTGCTGCACACAAAAGCCCATTCTGGCCTCTCTCTTTGAGACCAGGCAGTGGCAGCGTCACCCCGGAGACCGGCGCCTTCCGGCCCAACGCATCCATCCCCTTCCCTGCCCATGCTGGCCCAGCTCAGCCCCAAGTGAGCTCCAGGTTATGGAGCCCTGCTAGTTGCCCCCACTTCAGCTGGACTGCTTCCTCTCCAGGGAAGCCGGGTATCCTATGGGCTCCCTGTTCTTCCCAGGAGCCCTGCTGGCTCTGGATGCAGTGTATTTCATTTGCAGCCATCACTCTCACTTACCTGTGGTCCCGTGTTTGCCCCTCACTCCAGTCCTTTGAGGGTTCCAGAGCCTGGCTCAGCACCCCTCCCCCAACAATGCCCCCATGAGAGGTTCCAACCCTGTATCCCTTACTCTTGAGCCACAACCTGCATTACATTGCAGGGTGCGTGGGGGTACCATGAGAGGCTCCAGCCCTATATCTCTTACTCTTGAGCCACAACCTGTGTTACATTGCAGGGTGCGTGGGCCACTGGTTCATGTCATCCCCTCCTGGAGCTTCACACCAATCAGGGTGGCAAATCACAATTCAGTAATAGAAGCAGACGTAGACCCCATAACTTGGGAGCTGATGCTGACCAGTGATTGCATGTGCTGGATGCTGGATCCTGCTCCCTGCTTTGTGTATTGACATTGGGCCTCACTTCAACAAAAGGAGACAGGAGCACCCCAAATTTAGGGGCTTCACACAATATTTTGTTATGATGTTTTACAGTTTTAGAGATTGAAAGGACTCAGCTAGGAGGTTCTGAGTGTGGAGGAAGAAGTAGAGGAGTGTCTGTGTAAGAGGCGCCCAGGCCCAAGGAGCTCAGCTGGTAGGGGGGGTGCCTACTTTGCACACAAAAGATCCCACTTCCTCTTACTGGTGTCATTTATCATTAGAGCTATAATAATAAAATGAATTCAAACAATGCACAGTATTTAAAGGGAAAAGCCTAGCCCCAGAGGTGTTGGTGCTACCAACAGTTTGGGTATCACAGCATCCTGTCATTTCGTCTTTCCTCACAGCCAGGACCTGGGAAGTGGGTCCCAGATCAGTGGTATGTGGCTTCACCTGATATGTCCACACACACTTGATCTGTCGGGCTAACAGCAGCCCTAGGGGGCAGGTGCAATGATTGCCCCTATTTAACAGAAAGGAAAGGAGGCGCAGAAGAATCAAGTAACTTGCCTCTGGCTAGGCCCAGAGCCTATGCTCCCAGCTGTTCAGTGCAGGTCCCCAGGCTACCTCAGAAACAGCATCCGAAGTAGGCAGCTCATCCACACACCTGAGGGACCCCACGTAGAGCATCCCCAATCAGGGTCTGACTCAGAATCTTGAAGTCACTGGCTCCTTGTCACCTGCAGACCTTGGCTCAAAGGCACACTCCTACTCCTGCATCATCCTCAGTCAGTCCACCCTCAGTTGCAGTCCTGCCTCCTTGCTGAAGGTCAGCTGTGAAGAGAACTATGGCACCAGCATCTTGCAGCAGCAGCAGCAGCACACCACTCCTGCTCTGGAGTTGGCAGGGGTGGGGGGATTGGCGGTATGCAGAGGGTGTTCCCAGATGAGGACAGAATTCATCTCAGCATGTGAGGGGTGGCTGAAGTACAGGGCAGGAGAACATGAAGGTGCAGAGTGCAGTGTGGTGGGGAGGAGGGGCTGTGGGTCAGAGTCCCTGAGGCTCCACACATGCCCAGGTTTCAGTAAACTTCATTTCCCTCACACCCTGCCTTTCACTGGAGGATGTGCCATGAGGAGTTACAGCACCCCCTTCACATACCAGCTTAGCCCCCAATGCCTTTCTTCAGCCCTGGCCACCTCTCTGGGACTCTGCCCACACAGGGCTTGAATCAGTTCTCTTATGTCCCCTCGTCCATGGTCCTGACCTCCAGGGTTTTCCCTAGGAAGGTGGAGGGCACTGTATGTGTAAGAACTGCAGGTAGGAACTGAAGCTCAAAGGAGGTCCTGGGACTCTGAGAGATGCTTGCTTTGCTCTTAGCTTGAGGGTTCCAACAGCAAACACAGAAGAAGGTTCCCATTGTTCTCAAATAAAGATTCTGCTCGTTCTTCCTTCTTTCCTTTCTTCCTTTGTATTTCTTTTTCTTCTCTTTCACTTTGTAAGAAACCATCCATGGTATTGGCCAGAGACTCTGTGGACACTTCTTTGCCCTGCTCAAAACATGCTTCGTGAGTCATGACCTCAGAGAGCTGGACAGAGGCTCACTTGACTTTTTTTCAGACTTGAGGGCAGAGATGAGTTGTTTGTTAGTGCACTGAGCTGGTCATGCTATTGGCCAATCCTCCACTTTTTTAGGCTCAAAATGCCCCAGCTTCACCTACATTATAGTCAGCCCTGTCCTGACTCCTCTGTTCAGGGGAGGTGGGAGGGAACAGCATCTAGTGAACATTCTGCAATGGGGGCCGGAGCTGTGGTCTGAACCCAGGTGGTTACCCCAGAGCTCCACCTCCCAGCTCTGTGGGAAGCATGGCCTGATCCTACCATAAGACCCATGCGGAGCTTTTCCTGGGGCACCAGTAACATATCTCTGTTGGGTAGAACACAGTTGATGGCCCTTCCTGCCTGAAGGTCTCTGAGTCCTTAGTCCCACCACTGGAAAGACATACCTGGGGTCTATGCCCTGCTCCTTTCCTCAGTAGAAGTTAATTGAAACACTGGTGCTCTCCATGACAGAGGGGCTGACTACCTACACAAGAGAGGGGAGAAGGCCCCAGGGGCAGGGCTTCCAGGCTGCCTTCGAGCCAGAAGTGCCTGGGAGGCTCCATTCAGATCTCAAAAGGATGGAATCAGAGCTGTCAGTTACTAGAGACCAGGAAATGCTGAATGTGTGTACCCAGGGGCTTGGGAAGGGCATGTGTGTCCTGCTCCTAGGTGCACACTGCATATGTCTGTGTCTCACTGAAAGTCTGTGTGGGTACAAGTTGCCTCCTCCAGGAAGACAGCCCAGGCCCTACATTGTGCCTGCTTCTCCACTCATTGGGAGCCCTCTGAGGGCAGACATCAGTCCATACAGTTCCGCCCATCTGGGGGTCAGATGGCAATTGATGGAGTGGGGCACTGGGATCCACACACAGCCACTGGGGGATGAGGGTGAGGCCATGCAGAGACTTGCTGGGAGTTGGGTGCAGCTGCTCCAGACCTCTGTGCCAGGACCCATCCGATTGAGGAGATTATGCAGCTATTTGTGTATGAAAGTCTGATATAGAAATGAGCTTAGGAGCACCTGGGTGGCTGAGTTAGTTAAGTGTCCAACTCTTGGTTTCAGCTCAGGTCATGATTTCATGGTTCATGGGTTCTAGCCCCATACTGGGCTCTGTGCTGACAGCACAGAGCCTGCTTGCAATTCTCTCTCTCCCTTTCTCAGGCACTCCCTCATTAGCTCTCTGTGTCTCTCAAAATAGATAAACTTTTTTAAAAAGTTAAAAAAAATGAGCTTCAAGTGCTATTCTGATATGGCCCCTTCTTCCTTCTGGGCACCCACCTTTGCCCACAGAGGCACCTTCTCCCTCTCAACAGGGTTTCTGAGGACCTATGAGCACTAAGGCCTCATCAGGTGGCAGGATTAGAACTTAATTAAAGGAAAGATTGCTAACTGTAGGAGCAAAGAATGCCTCCTGACTGATAAGAGCATTTACCAGCCCTCCGACCTGAGGAAAGGGATCCACTCACTTCCCCAGACAGCAGAACTGTTCTGAGGGTCTGCAGTTCAGTGCATACATAGCTCAATCCCACCCTGCAACCAGGAACCCCATTCTGCTAGAGGCAATGAGTCTGCTCTGGGTGAGGGCACCCAGGCACCCACAGACAAGACAGATGGGCCACTTCCCAAGGATTGAGCAAAGTTGCCTCTGAGAGGTGGGTCTTGAATCAAGCCTGGACACTGAGAAGGGGTTTTTGTGGCACAGGGGAGCCAGGGGAGTTGGGAAGCATATGAGGGCAAAGATATTCCATGAGCAGAGAACATCATGACTAGATGTGAGGAAGTAGCATGGGAAGGTGAGAGGACAAGGGCCAGGGTTGGCCAAGATGGGACCTGAGGACCCTAAGGCTAAGGCTGTATCATCCTTTCTCTCTTCCCTGTGTGGGACTTGGACACAGGTAAGCACTCACAGGACAGCTTCAGCTCAGGCCTCTCATGCTGCACCCAGTCTGCATGATCCTTGCACCCCAATCCTCTACCTCCTCCCACCTGTGAGCTCCCCGGTCCAGGGGGCAGGAACCCGGCTCTCATGCCTTCCAAGTCCCCTGGGACTAGACCCAGAGTAGCATCCCAAACTTCACATGTTCGAAACTGAATTCTTGTACCCCATGCCCACCCACAAGTCATCTTCCCTAGGGATCTTCCCATCTCGCTGAATACCACTAGTATCCCTTTACTTTTTCAGACAAAAAAAAAGTTTCCTCCTTTTCCCAAAGCCTTACACCCAATTTACCAGCACTTCCTGTTGGATGTACCTCCAAAATGTACCCTAGTCCCACTGCTCCCAGCCACCTGCAATGCCTCAGCCTTGCTTCAACTATTGGCCATCTACCCCCAGGGCCTCCAAAGTGATCTCAAAAGCCCCCTTTCTTCTGCACTTAGCTCAGTGGCTTATCACTACCCTCCCTGTGGCCTCTTGGGCCCACTTGTTCTGTCTCCACACCTAGACTCCCACCTCATCCCCCAACTTTCCTTTCTTCTTTTAGCATCCGCACACAGGTACCACATGGGAACTTGGACAAGGTCTGGTCTCCTGCCCGTCACATCTTCCCTCTATAAGGGAAGGGGCTCATATCTATGCCTTGGGCCGCATGCAAGCCACACTCATGCTCCTCACAGCCACCTTGTAAGGGGTGGGCATTCCCCTACAAGTGCTGATAAAAATACCTGCCCCCCCCCCCACTGACTTCAGGGCTAAGTGGGGTTACATAATCATGACATGGAATCCTGAGGCTATAAGGACAACATCCCTAAGAGCTGATACTATCATCATCCCATTTCACAGATGAGAACACTGAAGCACAAGGGGTTAGGTGACTTGCTCAAGCACACACGGGCTCAAGCACACACGGGCACTGTTGCATCCTTCCTTCACCACAGCCTACAGCCTCCATCATCCTTACACAGAACAGTGTAGTCCTGCCCACATGCAGATGTAGTAGGGAGATAGGAGAGCACCATAAGGTGGGTGTCCTGGCTGCAGTGCAGGACCCAGTGAGGTGGCCAGGAGAAGACCCCAGTGTCTAGAGAAGTGTCAGCCTGGCTTCTCAGACCGGGCAGAAGAAGATCACCTGGTGCCAGGCTAGAGTGGGGCCCATTTCCAGCCATCTCTGCAGGAAGGTGGGCCATATAGAGAACCCTGTGCAGATGCCTGGGCTCCGGGCTCCAATCTTTCCTTCATTTCCTCTAGGTCTGTGTCTTGGGGAAGAGACAACGGAGCTGATGGTTTCCAATCCCAGCTCTGCTGATCCCTGGGCTGTCCCACCTGGCCTGGGCTCTGTCTGGCCTTCATGTACTGTCGGGGGGGGACAACAGGTAATAGACTCTGCAGGGACCACTCTCTCAAAGACCAACACCCTCATGGGAATCCTCATGGAATATTCGTCCTGTCTCTGCTGCCCTCAAAGCCAAGCCAGGCAAGAGTCCAGCAGAGAGCTCATGGACACCTCATCCAGGATAAGAGCTTCTCCTCACTGAGTCCCCAACTCCTTTCAGGGTCCCTTCTTGCAGCTTCCCAGAGACTGACCACAGGGCTCACTCCTGCTCTGTTTGGCCACCCAGACCCTGGCTGTACCCCACACTCCATTGTGCCCTCATCTCTCCCTGACTGCTAGATTCCAGCTGTTGCCTCTCCAGGGGCCATCACACACAAAGTGCTTTTCCCCTCAGAATCTCAGTTTCCTTAGATGGTAAGACAGAAATACAGGTAAATCCTCTTGCCTATTCTGTAGGACAGTTTTCCATGCACAGCCAAGGAGTACACCCATTTTCTATTGGGTGTTGTTTTGAATTGCTCTCCTGGGCCACCCAGGCAATGAGTCTACAGGGCCTGCCTCTTCTGGCAGGGAGACAGGTGTGGAGAAAGAGATGGAGGGATAGACAGGGGTTTTAGAAAGACAGCCACAAAAAAAGTGGGTCCAAAATTAAAAAGACAGGGAGATGAGGACAGGAAGTGTGCCAGTGGAACAGAGTGGAGCAGGGTAGGATCATTGGAGCACCCAAGTCACGGATGAGCTGCTTTCTCACCAGTGAGTGGGTCTCTCTCACCCTCAAGAGAGGTAGTGAGGTCAGGTATGTGAGCTGTCTGGAATAGAGGAGGCTCTCATCCTGCAATTGTGGCACTTGGGGGAAGGCAGAAGGGGATGGGAATGGTAGGTGGTAGGATGAATCCTTTGCAACGGGCTCAGCCTTCAGGCCCCACTTGCCCTCTTCCATGCACAAACAGTTATCCTGGAACTTTGGAGGCTTGGGACTCTTTCAGGTGCTTTGCTAAGCTCCTCACAGTTGTCTCGGCCTCTGCTTGACTATACTGTGGGCCAGCTGTCCTGCATCAGCCATCATCACAAAGCTCTTTACATCAAGGTCCATCCTGGTTCCCATCCTAGCTCTAAGCACTACTCAGAGTGTGTCTGCCTACTTCTCCTGATGGCTCCTGAAGGATACCAGAGTGAGCTCCCCTTGGGCCTTCCCTAATTTCTTTCTGCCCTTCCCAAATGCCACTATTTCGGGATACCAATTTAGTTTGGAAGTCTCTGTTCTTAGAGCATTTCAGATCATCCCAGGGATTCATGAAAATCTGACTTACAGAGTTGGGCATGACAGGGCCAAGGCAGTGGGGGAAGGGAAGCCCCTCTCTTGGGCATTGCCTCCTAGACTGGCCAGGAGGGGACACTAATGCTGCCACATCTGTCTGGTGGCTGACCACCAGAGGTTGTGCCTCCTTGGCTGTCTGAGCTGTCTCTCTGCAGACCTGCTCTTTTATCAGAGTTCATTTGGTCTCAGTTCAGCATTTTACCTTCACTCCAGAGAATTGCATCATTTGGTGTCAGCTTGGCTTTCCAGCCCAAGGAGCTCTTTCAAATTCTGTTTCCAATGTGTCTTGATTTGTCCCCCATTTGGTGACTGCAGTACAGGCAGGCTGGCTTCTTGCCAAGGAAGCTGAAGGCTCATCCTCTCCCTTCCTCAGCTCCCCAGAACAGGCACACAAGTGGGGACTCCGGCAATCCTCAACTTTACATCTTGGGAGCTGATCCAGGCCCAGGGACCCAAGGGGTCACTGGCAGAGGTTGAGGCAGGCCAGAGGCTAGGAACAAAGCACAAGTGTTTGGGGCTGCAGCACACTCAGGGAGAGGAACCAGCATCGGCCTCTCCAGAAGGGCATCTCTCTTGTAGTCTCAGCTGCAGCTGCCAGCTGCTGTGACAGCTTCTCCTGCTTTCTGCCTCTTCCCTGAATCAGCATCCCTCCACCTGTCTATGGATTTGTGGCCTACGCCACAATCTTCCAAAAACCCCATCATGCAAGATTAACTATGGGCGGCAGCTGTTCTTTGTGACCCAGACCCTGGCTGGTGGTGTAGGCCCATCTACATGTGCACCTGGAGACTTGGGACAGAGGTGTAAAGTGAGTGAGAGAAGGCTACCAGTGAGGGGAAGCACGGTGCTCCTGAGCCCTGTCTGTCTGCCAGAGCCTATACTCTTCCTGTTGCCCCAGTGCCTCTTGGCATCTGGTGCAATGTTCTGTCTCTGACCACTTGACTCACCCCCTGACTTCCTGAACCTGCTTCAGGGCTATATGTGACAGACTCAAAATTGGGATCATAGAATTTAAACACTGTGCACGCACTTAGATCATTAGAAACCATGTCATGCAAATCCTTCTGAAAACCAAAGGGGCCTGCTGCCATTTGGTTTAATATACTATTTTTAGAGTAGTTTTAGGTTCACAAAATTGAGAAGAAGGTACAGAAATTTCTCATATGCACCTACCCCACACATGCACAGCCTCCCCATTATCAGCATCTCCCCACCACAGTGGGACATTTCTCATAATTGATGAACCTACATTGACATGTCATTATCATCTGAAATTCATAGTTTACATTGATTAGGGTTCACTCTTGGTGTTACACATTCTATGGGTTTTGACTAGTACCCACCATTGCAGTATCATGCATAGTGTCTTCACTCTCCCAGAATCCTCTGTGCTCTGCCTATTCATCCCTCCCTTGATGTCTAACCCCTGGCAACAACTGATCTTTTTCCTTTCATCTTTTAATAACAAAAGAGTGAACACCCTTTAACTCTACAATACAGTCAAGTTTCCCCAAAATCATGTTCTCCAGAAGGAAAACTCAGACATAAGACTACATTTAACTTACTTACCCTTCATCACCCAATGTTGTCATTTCCCCCAAGACTGCTGAGAGATTAAATGGCAGAAAATATGGCAAGGACCTAGTTCAGGGCTGAGACACAGTGGAGGTGCTTGTAAATGGAACTGTTAGGATAGCTGTTATCTGACCTGGGGTATGTCTCTCTGTTAAACTCTGAGACTGGTCCAGACCCCAGTTCCTGGTCCAGGGATTCTCTGAATGAAGTCCCAAGATCAGCAGCAGCAACAGCGTCACTTGGGAACCTATTAAAATATAAATACTAAAGTGGCACCTGAGTGGCTCAGTGGGTTGAGCATGGACCCTAGGCAATGAAGAGTAAGGATTGGGATCCAGGATTTTCTGCTCTGGTCTGGCTGCTCTGAAGGTCTGGGAAGAAGCAGAAGTAGGCTGGGTGTGGGGGAGAAACTACTCTGCCAAGAAACACTGGACATGTGCTGCTGGTCAGAAATAGTAATCAAAGGGGCCAGAAATTGGGGAGGCCTGCAGGAATATGCAAAGCCAGTCTGGTCAGATGCTAACCGCCCCCCCCCCCCCCCCATGAGGCTCTGGATCCCAGAAATGGTAGGTTTGGAGCAGGAGTACAGTATGACACCCATGGGCCCTTGGCACTTTTCCTTCCTGGGTCTCTTTTAGAATAAATATATATAGATACAGATACAGATATATAGATATAGATATGATTTTAAATATATTTTTTACAACTGTGTTTGTATAAAGATTAATATAATCCAGGCTGGATATTATTATTATTATTTTACTCAAGTTCTTTTGTTTTTAAAAGCAATTAAAATTAAAACATTTTAGTTGGTTCATAAAAATCTTGTGGTTCTAGTGGCCCGTGGGAGTGTCTCTTGGACAGGCTTCCTGTCCTAAAGCCCCACAAAGAAAACAGCGAGGACTTCCCTTTGCCCCTGAGGGACGATTCCCAACTTATACCCTCCCTGCAGGGACGCGACTGGAACTGCAGGGAGAGGAGCTAGAGTGAGTTCTTGAGCAAGAATTAGTCCTGGGGATTCTAGCTCATCCTCAGCGCTCGTCAGGTACGTGAGCTCACACATGTTGCTGAGCCTGTCTGGGACTCAGTTTCCTCACATGGTAAATGAGAACCTCAGGCAAATGCTCTGCAGGCTCTCAAAGACTGAAAAGCAAAGCTCTCAGGCAGAAAGAGAGGCCTCCCCCCCCCCCCCCCCCCCCCCCCCGGGGATTGAGGGCAAAGTCTCAAGACGAGGGTATGGCGTACAGGCCCGGGACTCGGCGCGACGCGCAACTTGTGCCGCGTCGGGGCAGAAGCGCACGGCGCCAGTTCGCCCGCTCCTTCTTAGAGAGCGCTCCGAGGCTCCCCGAAAGGGCAGGAACCCCGCGGGAGGGGCGGTGGGGCTGTTCCCTGGGGCCCCTGAGCCGCGTCGCCGCCGATGGCTCCTAGTCTCGGGACGGGAGCGGGCGGGGCGGGCGCCCGGGAGCGTCCCGGGAGACCCGCAAGTGCCCGGAGTGGCAGGGCGCGGGGAGGCGGGGCGTGTCTGCCGGCCCGGGGCGAGCGCCGGGGCGGGGCGGGGGCTGGCGTTCCGGGAGCGCCGGTTCGGTCGCTCCGCTGCGGGTCCTGCCGGCGGGCTCCGGGGCCCCGGCTCCGTGGGGCCACCATGCTCAGCGTCGTGCACTTCCTCCGGAGCTTCCTCAAGGTGAGAGGCGGCGTCCGGTCGCGCGCGGGGAGAGCGGGAGCGCCGCGCTGCGCCCTGGGCTGGCTGCTGGGCACCGGGTGGGTGCAGGCACCCTGGGCGCGCCTGGCCGCCCCCAGCTTTCCAACGTGCCGACCGGTGTTCAGAGAGTGTGGCTGCCCCAACCACAGGGAAGGAGAGGCACTGTGTCGGCGGCTTGCCTGGACCGTCCTCGGCGAGGGCGACCGCCGGGTGCCGGCCTCCTGGGCACCTACTGGCCTTCGGCACGCGGGGCACTCGGCAGCCTAGGCCCCTCGGCGCAGGACGGCCGATTCCAGGAAGCACTGGCTTGTGCCTCAGCTAGTGGGCGCCCAGAAGTGTTTGATATTGTTATTACCTCGGCTGAGGGTTCCCAAGGGTACGAGGGAGGGGACCAACAAAGTTGGGCACCATTTTGAGGAAGGTGTGTCTAAGCAGGAGGAGGGGAACAGGAACCTGACTCTCCCCAGGCCCAAAGTCCCGGACTGTTCACAAATGGCCCATGGGAACCCACTTATCTGGGGTACCTCTACCTCCCCTGCCCCCAGTGGGGGCCCCAAAGTGAGCAGTAGGCTCCAGGGCACTGTCAGATGGGGGAGCAGGGGGCATCTGCAGATTGCCAAGCTCCACCTCCCCAGGTGAGCAAGGTGGGAGGTGGGTGGGAGGGAGGCAGGGTGGGGTTGGCTCTGACTGCCAAAGCAACTGCGTACAAAAGAAGCAGGGGAGTACTGCCAGAGCTACAGCCCAAGGAGGGAGCAGCTGTGAGTGGACCCAGGGCAGACAGTGGGGCAGTCTGTGGTGGGGGGAGTGGCCCTGCTTAGCAGGGAAGCCACTCTGTCCTGTCAGAGTGACAGCCCAAGGAGTGGGGGGCTGTGAGTGGACCCAGAGCAGACAGTGGGGCTGTCCGTGGTGGAGGGGGGGGGGTGCTGGCTAAGCAGCCCTGCTTAGCCAGAAGCCACTTTGTCCTCAGGGTGCAGACTAAAGGGACAGGTTCAATTCTCTGACTCTGAGAGCTCTGGGGAAAGCAGCAGGCTAGATGACCCAGAGCTGGACCTGCGGGAGTGCTCCCCTCAGCCTGTTCCTCAGCCAGTGTGGACTCATCCCCAGGGATAATGACTTGTTTATAAACTTAGCAGGGAAGAGGATGGAGTCTTTCAGCTTGCAGGGTACTCACTTCTGTTAGTGACTGCAGGAGATGCCTCAGAAGAACATAGGAGCCCGGCTGGTATCAGAGTTGTGGTTCTGAGCACACAGATGCCCTCTTCTGTCACTGACAGGGTATACAATCTTGGGACAGTCATTTAACTGCTTTGGTGTTTTATTTTCCCATTTCAAAAATGTGGGTGATAATTCCACATCTTCCAGAGTGGATGGAAGGATCTTATTACAGAATATACATGTTCTTATAAAAAGGTGAACCTGTGACCATGTTCCTTCCCGTCCATGCAGTGGCAGCAGTAGGTCACCTGGAGGGGAGTTGGCCAGGCAGAATCTGAGAAGCCTAGTGGACCCAGAAACTCACGGAGCAGACAGGTGTGGCTGGGGAAGAGGTCCCTAGATATCTCAGGGCAACTGCCTTGCCCATCTGCTGACTGGGACCCTCCTTGGAAGGGGGACCTTTGGGAAGGTGTTCTAAGGGGCACACTATCTCACATTCCCAACCTGTTCCGAGAAGGCTTTCTACTTCTCCTTGTCCCCAGACCCCATGCCTATCCTCAGGTCCCTGGAGGTGCTGAGACACTTCAGGCCTCTGTCTATACACATATGACGACAATCAGATGTACCTCTCAGAGGATCTCTCTTTCTACTGTCCTTCAGAGCCACCCTTGGGAGGGGCCCTGAATGCCATTACAGTCCACTTCTGGCTGTGCAGGTATATCTTGCAGAGCCACCTGTAAACACAGTTCACACATGTTCTTCCTCAGACACTGGTCACAAAGAATGCTCTATAAGGCCACAGGTGCAGGAAGTGAAGGGAACCACTTGCTCAAGTCACCTCCTGATCCCTCCTGGGCCTGGGCCTGTCTTGATGGGTAACTGACTTGGTTGTTGGTTGATCAAGAACACTGCTTTGTCCTAGGAAACTCAGATCCTTGGGTCCCAGTCAGACTTTGGTAGCAGAGACACAGATAGGCTCCACCAAGGCCCAGGGCAAAAACAGTCCCTCAAACCCCAGGCCCCGAGTAAGACTTGCTCCAGACTCTACACAGCATCCAGTTCTGCTGTGGGCACTCTTATGCTATGGGGTCCACAGGGTGTGACACCTCACAGTGCAGAGGTGGACTCTGCACTTGGGTGGGTCCCACACAAAGCTCACTGCCTTTGGGATCACTCAGCAAATGAATGGGAGAAGCACACCCAAGGAGGAAATATGTTGCCTCAAAACTCCACAGGCCCACCAAGCATTGTGAAATCTTCCTTCATGGTAGGGGGCCAATGTCTAGCAACATGTCTTTTGCTTTTTATTTTTCTTAATTGTTTTTAATTGTTTAATGTTTATTATTTATTTTTAAGAGAGAGAGAGAGACAGAGTGTGAGCAGGGGAGGGGCAGAGAGAGAGAGAGAGGGAGACACAGAATCCGAAGCAGCCCCAGACTCTGAGCTGTCAGCACAGAGCCTGATGCAGGGCTCAAACTCATGAACCACGAGATCATGACCTGAGCTGAAGTCAGAAGCTTAACCGACTGAGCCACCCAGGTGCCCTGCTTTTATTTTTTTTAATGTTAATTTATTTATTTTGAGATAGAAAGACAGAGACAGAGTGTGCACATGTGCATGAGCAGGGGAGGGGCAGAGACAAAGGGAGAGAGAGAATCCCAAGTGGATTCTGCATGCTGTCAGCCTGGAGCCCAACAAGGGGCTCAATCTCATGAACCGTGAGATCATGACCTGAGCCAAAATCAAGAGTTAGACACTTAACCAACTAAGCCACCCAGGTGCTCCTCTCTTTTATTTTTAAAGGGCTGTTCCAAAATGTTCCATACAACTGTCCACCTCTACTGCCTGCCTGGAGCCTTCACCAAAGTGGAAGGTCCTTCTGTTTTCCTGGAATTTAGGTCCCACACTCTGGGGCACAGTAGGGTACCTTGCCACTTGCTGTTCTTTAAGTCTTGTCAGTATGACATAGTTGACCAGCATAAGGTCCTTTGGGGTATAAAGGTCAGGGTTTCTTCTAACTAAATGGTGACACAGAATCAGGGAGCTACTGAAGCCCTGAGACAGGTGGTGAAGTTTTGTTGCTGTCCCTGTCTTGAGGAAAGCAACCTACTTCTGTTATTCCTATATGTTAAGATGGGAAACATACACACTCACACATGCACACACAAGCACAGTTTTCACCAAATCACTGGCCGAGGAGTGTAATAGATTTGTTCCATTTAAGAAGATCATTTGTAGGACAACATAGACCGGTCACAATTAAGCCTAAAACAGCACACCAACATTCTTTAAGGTCTCACGTATTCTGTGCAAGCCAAGCTGGGAAGTTGAGTAGGGATGCAGTAGAGATCTCCACCCCTGGTTGGAGATTCCTTACCCACCAGATGTTAAATATTGCTTATGATGCCCTATTTTGGAGGAGAGAGGGTGTTCCAGAGGCTTCTGGTAAGCATTCCCTACCACGAAAGTCTCCACATAATGGATGAATGAACCAGGGTGGAGTTTCTATCAGGAAACTGAGCATGTCTCTGAGCTCCCAGGGACTCACTATGATCCCCCAGGAACTGGGGAATCACCCAGGAACTGGGGTGATCCCCCAGGAACTGGGGAATCACCATAGGACAGATTCAGGATCCCAGTGGGCTGCTAAGAGGCTGGATGTACAGCAAGTCCCCATTTTTGACCTGGCATGCCTCCTACCTCTTATTGGCCCTCATTCCTGGTGGTGAGCTTCCTGACCTTCCAGGAATTAGTGTTAGCTGTGAGCCAGTGTTCAGTAATCCCTGAAGTCTAGGTATTTTTCTGTATAGGAGCCTTTAAAAGACTCACAGTATGTGCTTAGGATGATTTTACAAGTAACTACCCCTCATTGAAGAAACTTTGGATCTATTGTTTCAAGTCTGAGAATCAGTCAAGAGGAGTGGAATCAGGCAAGTGGAGTTTAATCAGTGAACATTTATTGAACACCTACTATCTGCCAGACACTGTTCTAGGCACTCATGGAGCCTTCTGTTTACCAGACCTAGTTTAATTCTTTTTAACATTTTTTTTTATCAATATTACACAAGTACAATAGGACCCTATTGGTGTTGCTCATCCATTTTAGTTCTGGCAGCCCCATGATTGATTATTCAATGACAAAGAACCCCTGGCATCAAAAAATTCTGATATTACTTTGCTTCTGGCACTTAAATACTGCTTCTCTTCCTTGTCATGCCAGCTCCTGCCATCCCATCTGTAGAATTCCCACCCAAACTAGCATCTCTCATCAGCATTGCAAGCTGGTAGAGAACAGTGTTTATGGCAGTTTTCCGAGATGTTGACATTCTTTTTGCCAAAGTAGTTTTTCGTGCCTTGGAGGTAGGGCATGTCTTTCTGATCCTCCAGGGGACATAGTTAGGGGATGGTAAGCAGGTTGCTCTTGATAAATCCATTCCAACATTTTATTCCTTCAGATATTTGGTTTCCTTCAAGGACTTTCTGGCTTTTTAGTTTCATTTCATGGGTTGGTTTAGTTAACCAACACACCACCTACTGGAACACAGACTGACTTTTGGAGCTGGTACATTGACTCCAAAATGGGTGGTCATTCCCGTATCAACATATTCATCCCAACCCAGAATGTTTTCCTTACCTCCTTGGTCAGTTAATCCCAGTATCCATTTCTACCCACCCCCTCAGCTTCTTTCCAGTACATGTTAGCAAAATCATAATTTTCTGAAACATGAGCTCTTTCCTCCATAGTTTGACTTTGATTGGTTCCTGTGGCCATGCTAAGATCTGACTCTACTTTGAGTCAGGGCAGGGGAGGCAGGGAAAGGGAAAGGGGTAGATATGAGGAGAGGTGGGCTCAGTTTCCAGAATAGGGGTGAACAGGCTCTTGAAGCAGCCAGAGAGAGAAGCAAGGACTGCATGGGTTTATGAATTCCCTCACAGAGCCCCACTCCTCGGACCAGGGTTCCCATTTTTTCCTAAATGACACTCTTTCACTCAAGGAGCAGGGAAACAATCCGTTCAGCTGTCTTTTTAATTCAACAACCCACAGATAGATGGACTCAGACTGCTTTGGTTTAGGGATGTCTCAGGCCTGTGATTGCAGAGAGAAGATACACTGTCATAGCCAGTCCCTGGGAGCTCAGAGACTTGACTTTGTTATTCTCTCTTTAAGCTGGCCAGAACAGTTAGAAGCAAGAAGTACACCCCATAGTACTTGAGTTCTTTGTGCCTTTTTCTCAGGTTTTGTCGTAAGAGTCACTTTTCCCCCCAAAAGCCCTTACTGGACATTTGGCCACAGCTGATTTAATTAGAGGTTTGCCATGCATGCAATGAGATGCCAGAGTTCCATAACTTAATTCCCAATATACTTTCACTGACTTTGGCATCAATTGGGTGTAATAACCAATCTCAGACACTCTTTTCCCCTTTCCTGACAGGTCTGTTATCTAAAATCATCTTGGCACCAACTTCTTTACTACTGAAGTCTCTTGGTTGCAAAAGACAGAAATGGACTGCAGTCAAGTGAAAAAAAAGTAACTGTCTTGGCAGGGTTCAGGGTAGCTCACAGGGATCCAGAGAGGCAAAGCACATTAGGTCCTTCTAGGTGGGCTAGCTGCTTAGGATGCTCCTGGGGGACACTTTACTGGCTCCTTACTAAGGATACTGTCTAGCTCCCTCTTGTAGACTTTTAGCTTTGTCCTCAAGATCCAAGGTCCTGGCTGGAGGTTAGCTGAGCTGCCGTTTGAAAAGTAGGAAGAGAGGATATCTGCTCTCTTTCTATTTTTGACATGGATAGGCCCCAGTGTCTGAATTCTCTTAGGATCCCCTCCTTCCTCCCAATCATGGCTGCTGTTCAAATGCTGGGCCGGAAAGCAGAAAACACCCCCTCATGGCATGCAATTAAGGGAAAGTTCCACCAGGACTCACTCAGCCTCCCAGCTTTGGGGATGGGGGAGTGTAAGCCCCAGGTGCCTGGGGACATTTGCTAGTGGGTCACCCACATGTTTGAACTTTTCTGGGTAAAGGTCAGAGCAGGTACCTGAGGCCACAGAGACCCTATCCTATGAGAGGTCATGGAGAGGCCTTCCCTTTGAGTCCTAAAGAAGCTTGTCCCACAGGATGGCAGAAAGGAGAGGGTAGATGGACAGGACAGACCAGGTATGGGGACCAGCTGCCTGCCAGGAGGCTGTCAGTACCTCCCCAGGGCTGCTGTCTCCCAGCCACCACTCAGAGACCCAGGGCTGTTCTCCTCCCTGGGGCCTGCTCTCCCACTCTGTTCGTCATGATCCTCAGCTGTGGCCATAAGTCAGAGGCCTTGGGGCATGGTTCCCACCTTTTATTCTAGCCCCTCACTCTGCTATCTCTGCCAACTTGGGAGGCAACTATGACAAGATCACCTCCACTCAGCCATTCAACCCATTCTTTGAGTACTTCCGTATTCTGGGTCCTATTTTCTCCCCCTACACTGTAGACTCTGAGAGGGAAGGGCTAGGGGTTGAAGCATAGTGTGTCTTTGGAAGTGTGAGTGTAGCCTGTGAATTAATTGCAGAAGACCTCAGCCAGTGAGAGGGCCTCTTAATCCAGAGGTCCTGAGTAGGCAGGCAGGGTGGATGGTTCTGGAGACATGAACTCTTGCAACCTTCTCTCCAAACTCAAGTGAGCCTAGCCCTACTGTCCAGGCATGGGGTGGCCCAGCCTCCCCAACTCTGGGTGCCTGGCCTCCCCTTAGCTGTAGGCAGTGACAACACTCTACTACTTGCTGCAGACTCAGCCAACTGTGAGATTCCAGGCACCGTTTGATAACCCAAGGGAGGGTTTGAATTTACTCTTGGTCTCATGTGGGGCTTACTGAGCCTGAATGTTTTGTTTGCTTCTCCTGCATGGTGGAACTGGGTGGCATGCTCATGCTCTTTCGGGAGTCCTTTTGTGGTTTTTACATATCTACAGTGGGCAGTCTCTCCCTTGCCAGTTGTAAGGATGTGAGGTTTAAGTGATATTGCTGGTTCTGGCCCCATGCCTGGCTACTGAACCCTCCTGAGTTACCTAGTCTGAACCCTTTGGGGGTATGGGTGGTGCTGCCTGTGAGGCCCTCCACCCTCTCATCAGGTGACCCACAGGTATATCACAGGTCATTGGTTGGAGGCTCCTGCACACTCACAGGGTGCCCTGCATCAGGGTGCCTCCTCACTGCACCAGCCTCTTGGAGCTTCCTTGCCCCATCTGTCTCTCAGGATGCAGTGTCACCTTCAGTATGTCTTCCCTGGATGCCTCCCCACCCCCTTCGGGCCCCTTCTCTATGCTGCAGCTCAGCCTCCTGAGCTACAGGAGTTCACTGGCTTGTAATTGTCTCTCACGCCTCCACACATATGTTCATTTAGATGTACCTTTATTAAGGGTCTTCTTACAGCTATTTCTGGTTTTCACTGTCCTTAGAAGACCCCATAACCACACAGTATAGTTTCCTCTTCCCTCAAATCCCCAGTTTTTCCATCTTACTCTGATGTGTGGCATGCCACAAACCCTAATGCAAAAACCAGCCTGATTACCTGAATCTGTAGTCTTCCTCAGCCACAGTTGCATGTCAGAACCACTGGCTATACCCAGACCAAGTGAGGCAGAATTCAGGGCAGGGCCCTAATCACCAATGGGTGACTCCATTGGGCAGCCTCGCTGAGAATTGCTGTACTATAGACCCTGGAGCTACCTGCACAGTCCATCAGAGCAGGGCCATTCTTGAGGCTTCGCTGGACTAAAGAGAAGCTGAGGTCAGACCATGCATTGCCCTCCAACCTTCACACCACCCTGTTATAACCGAGGCAGGGAGCATATACTTCCCTGCCCAGCAGACACCACCATGTTAACTGTAGTGAGTGTGGGTAAGCCCCATTAAGATGCCACTACAGACCCATCCCACCCAGGCCAGCTTGTTGTGCCTTGAGCATCATCTGTGTTTGTACCAAGTAGGCTGATTGATCTCTCCTTGACCACATTTTGCCTGTGAGCTTGAGAAGGGATCTTCTTGGAGCAAGTTCTGGGTCTGGAAGCCACCTGCTGACCTGCTGTGGCACCTGCCCCTCCTCCTGGGTCCCCTTGTGTTGGTGGTGGGCCCATGGAGCCCCAGCATGGACCAGCTCTCTCACATTGCTCAGTGCTCCTTCATGTGAACCTGTCCATCTCAGGGGTGTTGTGGAAGTTAGCTGGGATAGTGAAAGCATGGGAAAGCGTGGGACTCAGGCAGCTCAGAGTGAGAACTCAACAACTATTAGTTATCTCCTTATATTTTTCTTCCCCAAAACAAACGGGTTTTTTTTCTTATAGCCAGTGGAATTAAATGGAAACCCATGTCTTGTTACTGGGCTGTAATGGTGCTATTTATGCTGATGCCATGAGCTACAGTTCCTGATATAGGGACAAAGTCTGTGTTCAAGAGGAGAACACTATTAGAAACTCGCCTCAGAATGGTCCACACAGAAGATGGGAAAAGCCAGGGTCCTGGGAGTGGTTTCCTCCATGTGGACATTGAGGCTTGTGAGAAAATGGGAAACAGCTAAGTGGTGGTCCATCCACACCATGGAATACCATGCAGCAACAGAGAAAATGAGCTGCTGGTGCACTCACCAGCCTGGGTCACTCTCCAGAGAGCTAGGCTAAGTGTAAGAAGTCACAATGCTGTATAATTGCATTTATCTGAAATTCCAGACACTAATGAGTCTCTAGTGACAAGCAAACTCATCAGTGGTGCCTGGGGACAGGGTTAAGGGCAGGTGGGGGCAGGAGGGTGGGATGACAGAGGGACAGGAGGTGGTGGAGGCATACGTTGTTTTGAGTGTGGTGATAGTTTCATGCTTTGTACTCATGTGGGAAACCATCCAGTCATACTTTCAGTGAGTGCAGTTGTACCTATCAGCTACCTCCTACCCTGGCAGAACCGGCCCAAGGTCTCCTGGCCAGAGCCTCTCAGAATACTCTTCCTACTCTGAAAACAAGGCCCTTTCTGGGTGCCACATGCACAGAGACCATGCTGGTTAGTGAGAGCATGGAGACCCTGCCTAAAAAAGAGACAAGGTGATTCTGGCTTCCTCAGCTGTGTGCTCAGCAGAAGAGGTCCTTAGGACATGCATGTCTGTGCATTGTTGATGATGTGTCATTTCTGGCTGGTTCTGTGAGAGGTGTAAGGCCTGGGCGCTGTGCCCACCTGGGGTACTTGGTCATCTGAGGCCTCACTCCTGAAAGTATGCAAATGCCTCCTTGCATCTCTGTGAGGTGGTGTTAGAAGGACTGGCTGTAGCATTTGGGCCTGGTGAGGAGGGTTTGGAGAGATTTAAGGAAGCAGGGCTTTGCTCTCCCCTGGATGTGGGAAGGAAGCAGGGGCAATTCTGTGATTGAGCGACTTAAGAAATCTTACCCAGCAGGAGGGACAACAAGTCTGAGGCTATATCTGGGACTGGTAAAGCAGCAACTATCATTCAGAGTAGCCAGCATGGGGCTGTTAGTCTTTGTGAGCTGGACAATAAACACGTGCTGTCTGTGCCCAGCAGGAATATGACAGGGGCTTCTTCTTGTGTTTCTCCATCACTATCCCAGAGTAAAGTGATGTTCTGCCTAAAAGTGATGTTCTGTAACACTGTTCATGTTCCATAGGATGATAACAGGGCCCAGCTGTGACACCAGCCAGCTCCTGCATACTGTGGCTACTGTTGTCTTTCTTGCTCATTTGGAAATGAGTAGAGTACACATCCAGCCCCTAGAGAACTTTATCCACAAATACATGGCGAGACTCCTCCTGACCATGGTTACTACAGAGGGGACCCAACAGATATTCTAAGAAAAGCCCTAGGGTGATTGTGCTGTGTACCATGGCTAAGAACCCACATATATTCCTGACTTGCCGAGTCCAGCAGAGTTGGTGCTCCATGCTCTTTCCACCACCACTTCCTCCTCCTGCCCCCTGCTAAGCCAACTCCACTTTCCAGCAGGTTCTTTCTTCCCCACTCAAGAATCTGGCCTTGCCCAGCATTGCAGGCCATCCACATGTTGCTCAGTGCCTAAGCCAAATCTCACCAGGGGGCAGCTGTGCAACCCTGTCTCTGTCCTTTAATATCTACTTTTTACCTGTCTTGCAGAAGCTGCAAGACAGAGGAGATGTTGATTACCATGGTGGACTTAGGGACACCACAATGTCCTAACTACATATTTGGTGTGACTTAATTATCCAAATCCACAGTCTTCAGACCTGTAAAATGGGCTGATGATGTCTCTGAAAAGTGGTTGTCAAAGTTAATGTGCTCACATTTGTAAAATACCTGGCCTAGAAACCTTGAGTGTTCCCAAGGACTAGAGCCCAAGTCTAGTCTAGTTCCCAAGGTGGGAACACATTGATATTCTGTCCATTCCTGTGTCTACTCCAGTCCCTTCTCTGTCTCTGAGTTCTAGAGTTTGTAAAATGTCAGGTGAGGGTTCACTGGAGAAAAAACACTGGCTTAGAGAAGGTGGAGAAGATGTGGCCTCTAGCTGGAGGGTGATGAGTAAGGTGTGGAGGAGATGGGCACTGGGAAGACAGCTCCATGAAGGGGCAGCTAATGTGGCCCCACCCCTGTGTGAAACCTGGTGCCTCTTACCCTATTCCACCTCCCTAGGCCAGCCTCTTACCTTCCCCACAGGCTCTTCCTCAACCCTGTCTCAGAACAGGGTAGGAGCTGAGTGTCTGGACAGGGAATTCTGTGGGCAGACATGTATGGCAGGTCACCTCTGAGTAAAGCTGACTGGCCATGTGCAGACCACAGGTATGGGACAGGCCCTGTGGGGAGCAGGAACTCCTTAACTCAAAGGAAAAAGAGACGTGGACGTGGGACATTGGGGGCAGTGGACTGGCACTGAAGGCCCCAGTCTCTGAAGTAGGAGTGGGGCTGTATTTGCAGTGTGATGGTATTTGTGTGAGGCAGTGTCCTCTGGGGCAAACTGTCCCCCTGACCACTGCTGTCTTTCAGGGCTGCCCTCGGCAACTGCCCCTGAATGGGCAGTGACTCCCTTAGGCCAGGATCAGATCTAAAGCATCCTACACTCTAGCCTGTTATACTGATTTGAACCCCAAAGTTCAGTTCATTCATTCCAACACATAGAATTTGCCAAGTCCTCTTTGATCCCAGGCCCTGTGCTAAGGAGACTAAGCTATGAGTAGGATGCAGTCTGGCCAGCTGCAAGCCCCTGGTAAGTGATTCTGAACACTCTTGAATTATAAGGACAGCAACTTTTGAGAATTAAGTAGAGGATATATATGAACCGTCATGCTGCTTGAGGATTCATATGAACTCTGCATGCTTTTGTGTACATGGACCTTCTGCTTCCAATTTCAGAGGCCCACAAAGCCTGTGGATGGTGAGTTAAGACCCCTGCTCTGGGTTGCAAGCTCCTAAGGACCAGGGCCACTGTTTCTGTTTCCTTCCCTCAGTGCCCAGCATGGAGCTTTGAGTGAAGTGGAGGTTCTGTACATGTTTCAGTGAAGGGACTGGTAACATGGCCCTTCACTCCAGGTCACTAAGACCTAGGTCCTAGGGGATAGGCGGGTTGTCCATGTTAGTGGGATAAGGTGTCAGACACTACCCATAGTGGGTAGGCTTCAGTGAGACCACAGTGAGGGGGGCTTGGCAGCCCCAGCCCAGAAGCATCTCCCTGCGGGTCCAGTGGCCTGGATTCTGGCTCTTATACCTCCATTCAGTGTGGTCTTTAGCAGAGCAGCATCTCAGAGCATGTTTGTTCCTCTCTAAAATGGACACAGTGCCTACCTGGTGGAGCCCCTAACCCGAAGAGTTAACAAGAGAGTGTTAGGGGTCTCAGGGAGCTTTGGCTCCTCATAGGGGTTTGTAGAGAGGACACCCTGTTGAGTGTTCAGTGTCATGTCAGAAAAGCACAGAAATGGGCAGGGCAAGGAGACTTTGGGATGTGTGGAAGTTTTCCGTACCCTATACAGAGGTCCATTCCCTTTCCTGTCCACAGAGGCAGCCCTGACTGGGGCCCCAGGACCCTAGCTGCTAGGTACAAGCACAACAGCCACCTCCTCCTGGGGTACACCCCAGAGGGCTGGCCCAGGTCACCTTTCTTCACAGAACCTGAAGGAGATTCACTTCAAATAACCTAGGAGAGGCACTGTAACATCCCACCTTTCCTTGAGTTTAAGGTACACTTAAAAAAAAATTGCTTAATACTTTTGAAATCAAGATGCACTTATACTTGATGTGTACATTTAAAAGTGATTTATTCTTCCTTCTCAAAAGTTGTCATTAACTTAGTGGCATCTTTGCATTGAGGAAATAGGATAGTTGTAAACGTCACATATGATCAAGAAACATAGTGTGTGACCTCCCTGGGAGACCCCAATTCAAGCCCCCCCGCCCCATTTGGGGGCCTTATAACTCCTAGATCAGGCCAATCTAGCCCACTGAGGGTTCTCGAAGGATCCTGGAATGCATTCTTCCAAGACATCCTCAAAGTGACACACAAAGACAGTTGGACAAGCCTCCCTGGCAAGAACAGATTCCCCCAAAGTCCCACAGAAGCTCCTTGCCCCAGTCCCCAGAGCTATTCATATCACCTCTTACTAGAAGTGTGTGTAGTCAGCATGTTTTTGTGTCTGATAGATAGAGCAAGAGGCATGTTGACTGAGTGTGTGCTGTATCCTTCTTCATGCAAATTGAGTCACCTCTCAGGGCATTTCAGGGAGCAGGCACTTCTGGTGACCCCTATGGTCTGGAGTCTTCCCAGAGAGCTGTTGACACAGGCAGTGGCTGGGCCACAACATTCAAGGATTGTTTTTCTCTGGGGACTGGCTTTATGCTCCTCCAATGAGCCAGGTCCTGGGACCCCCTCCAACTTGTCTATCACACACACCTCCCAACTCCAAATCCCCCCAAATTTGCCCAATGCCTGTCTCAGAACACACAGGCTCCCTCCGGCCCAGATGCATGTGTCCTAACACAAGTCACAGAGTAAGTAAAACACACCACCAATGGGTAGCGGGGACAGACCATAGGAACGTCAGAGCCTCTAAGAGGGGTGATGTGGCAGCAGGCAAGCAGGTGTTTCTCATAACAGAGGCCTCATTTTGTACATGCAAGAGTTAAAACTCAGGGGTGGTGAGCAGAGTGGTGATGGGGGAACAAGGAAATAATGGAACAAGATCCAACTTCAAAACCCCCACTTTTCTGCATATTGGGCAGCCCCCAGCAATTTAGGCTTTCCAGTGAGACCCTTTCTGATGACATTCTGAGGTCATACAGGGCCTTTGTCATGTATGTGCTTCTGTATCAGAAGAAGAAAACTCCCTGTGCAGGGTGTGATGTGCTCCAGGCCCCACCATGCAGCCTGCACAGTGGCCTCAGAGCCCCCAGGTGCAGGCCCTGCCTCGGCTAGGACCTGGGGCTGCCATGCCTGCATATCTGCTATAAGCCCTATTAATAGGTCTGTTCTGGTGCAAAACTGGAGTAGCCACCCTGGTAAGTCCCCCACTCAGAGCTCTGGGAAGGTACAATGAGATGTGAAGTTCTCCAGGTTTGTGCACTGTGTATGGCACTAATCAAAAGTGAGGTGTACCGACTGGTATTAAAGTGCAGACATGTTTGCACTTGGAGAAGGACAAGTACTGCCTGTAACTGGGAAGGGATAGTTTCTCCATGACCAGAGGTCAACACACACCTTTCCCTTGCCTGTAGTAGGGTGGCAGGTTGAGGAGGGAGGAGTGATCCGGGAAAGGCAGAGCAGCGAGGACACAAAGCAGGATGCATCCATAAGTGGTGATAGACATCGCCTGCCCACCACAGGCGGTTGATGCGCAGTTGGTATGTGGATCATTATTTCAGTTGTTGGGAGAAGAGCCTGTGCAGGCGCCTCACCTAGCTCTAATTTACATTAGGGGATTGTGCAGTGTTGTTTCTTGGGCAGCTATGTTTTTTCAGAAAAAGGAAAGCCACACTCTTCTCCATGAGATGGACAACTAGGAAATGTGGGCAAGAGTGTGCCCCAACAGAGCCTGGGAGCAGTTCCTTCAGCTTGGGGAAACCTCTTTGGCTAAGTCTAAGGTGAACAGGCTACCCTCACCCTGCCAGGAACAGGATCTACTGCCAGGGTTTGGATGGGCGGCTTCATGCTGTCTCTGGTCCAAGAAATTGGAAGAAAGTAGGCCGTGGGCCTCGAGTGTACCTGCAAAGCTTCAGGTCAGAGTCCAGCATTTTGTGGGCCACATGAAGAGCAGAGTGACATCACCAACACAGACACTACTACTAATTATCCTGGTTACTGCCATCATCAGCTCACCTGTGATCTAGAGCTAGTCACCGACCCTTGCAGGGCCTCTGTGGTAAATGAGGATATGAAGACTCACTGTGCCAGTCTCCTGGGGATTCTATAATGTTCACAAAACGTGAACATTCTATAATGTTTGTACACGCAGAGATTGGGAGTCAGAAAGACCTCATCCAGATTTAAATGCCACCAGTTATGCCATACCATACTAATGCAAGTATAGCTTGAGCAGATTGCTGTTCTGAGCCTCATAAGGATCCTGTAGAATAAAGACAATACTACCTGCATCCTTTTAGGTTTAAATAGTGTATATAAGGTACAGAGGATGTGGTGAGCACTTCATACATAGCTATTTTATTATTATAGATGTTATTTTTATAATAGGAGAGACAAATTTCTCCAACTTTACAGTTTTTACTCAAGAGTTTGCTGAGCAGCTGCTCTGTGCAGTCCCTGTAACTGGGGTTCTGGAAGGGCCGAGACATTTTGTCCACTAGACTACAAGTCTAGCGGGAGAGACAGATCAGCCAACAACAGCAGCAGCAACAGCATCAATGGCAACAATAACAGCAACACCAGTGCAGCCAGGGACTGAACCCAAAAGTGGTCAGAGTTGGGGACAAACTCTGAGAGGAACACTCAACCCTGCCTGGGGCAAAAGGGAGAATCCTGGAGAACCAGGGATACTGAGAAATAAACAGACCATGATGCAAAAATGTGGGAATCACTAGTGTCAGGGGTGCCTGCTGCCTGGAGAAACTTAAAGAAGGCTGCATGGCTAATGTGATACCTGAGGGAGACTCTGAAGAGTAAGCTGGAAGGAGCCTGGTGAGGCTGGTAAGGACAACATGCAAAAAGGCAAATAATCAGAGAGGGTGTGTATTGTGAGTGTAAGAATCTCAGAAAAATCACAGGGTATATGCTGGGACATGGAAGAGATCATTCTGGAAGCAGACTAGGGCCAGGATGGGCCTTAGCCTGGACATTTCCTGAGGGCAGTGGAGACCCAGAATAGTGACATCAGATGTGGGTTGTGTAGAGCACAAAAGATGATTGATTGGGAATGAAGCCATATTGGACCTTACCAGATGATAATTCAAATCCATAAAAGGAAATGAAGAGAATCAGAAATGGTAAATAATAAGGTTAATATAACTAACTCTAAATATATATTTCTCTCAACTTTTAAAAAAATATAAAATTGTATAAAATAATAATTATAACAATGTGTTGATGGGTTAGTAATATTTATAGACACAAAAAAATTAATAGCACAAAAAAGGAAGTATAGAGCTATATTGAAGTAAAGTTTTTATGTCTCACTAAATTAAAATCATATAAATCTGAAGCAGATCCTGGTAAGCTGAGTATTGTAAGCACTTAAGAAAACAGCTAAGAAAATATGGTTAAAAAAAAGCACTGAAGGAATTAAAATGTCATGCTAGAAAATATTCTAAATGCCAGGAAGAAGGGGCAGAGGCACAAAAAAATATGACACATAAAGAAAATAAGAAAGTGGCAGATATCATCTAAAGCAGAAATTGTCAGAATGGATAAAAAATAAAGAGGGATATTTTATAATGGTAAAAAGGTTGATCCATCCTGGGGCACCTGGGTGGCTCAGTCAGTTGAGCATTTGACTTTGGCTCAGGTCATGATCTCTCAGTCTGTGAGTTTGAGCCCTGTGTCGGGCTCTGTGCTGACAGCTCAGAGCCTGGAGACTGCTTCAGATCCTGTCTCTCTCTCTCTCTCTCTCTCTCTCTCTCTCTCTGCCCCTTCTTCGCTCATGCTTTGTCTCTCTCTCTCTGTCAAAAGTAAATAAATATTAAAAAAATTTTTTTTAATAAATTATAAAAAAGGTTGATCCATCCAGATAATATAACAATCACAAATACATATGTACTTACTAACCAAGACCCAAAGTACAGGAAGCAGAAATAGGCAGAATTAAAGGGAGAAATAAACAATTTAATAATAACAGTTGGAGACTTCAATATCAGACTTTAATTGATAAAATAACTAGGCAAAAGATTAACAAGCATACAGAGGTCTTGAATAGAACCGTAAACTATTTAGACATAATAGACATCTATAGAGTGTTACTCCAAACAAAAGTAGAATGCACATTCTTCTCAAGTGCGTATGAAATATTTTCCAGAATAGACCACATGTTGCATAAAACCAGCATGAAAAATGTAAAAGGATTGGGGTGCCTGGGTTGCTCAGTTGGTTAAGTGTCTGACTTCAACTCAGGTCATGATCTCACAGTTTTGAGTTTGAGCCCTGTGTTGGGCTCTGTGCTGACAGCTCAGAGCCTAGAGCCTACTTCAGATTCTGTGCGTGTGTCTCTCTCTCTCTGCCTCTCCTCCCTTTGCATTCTGTCTCTCTCAAAAATAAATATTAAAAAAATTTTTTTAATGTAAAAGGATTGAAATCATACAACGTATGTTCTTCAATTAAAATGGAATTAAGAAATCAATGACTGAAGGACATTTGAGAAATTCATTAAATATGTAGAAATTAAATAACATACATTTATTTTTTTAAGCAACACACTTTTAAATAAACAATAGATCAAGAAAAACATCACAAGGGAGACAGGAAACCATCAAAACCTTAGAGGAGAAAGCAGGAAAAGACCTCTCTGACCTCAGCCGTAGCAATCTCTTACTCAACACATCCCCAAAGGCAAGGGAATTAAAAGCAAAAGTGAATTACTGGGACCTTATGAAGATAAAAAGCTTCTGCACAGCAAAGGAAACAACCAACAAAACTAAAAGGCAACCAACGGAATGGGAAAAGATATTTGCAAATGACATATCGGACAAAGGGCTAGTATCCAAAATCTATAAAGAGCTCACCAAACTCCACACCCGAAAAACAAATAACCTAGTGAAGAAATGGGCAGAAAACATGAATAGACACTTCTCTAAAGAAGACATCCGGATGGCCAGCAGGCACATGAAAAGATGTTCAGCGTCGCTCCTTATCAGGGAAATACAAATCAAAACCACACTCAGGTATCACCTCACGCCAGTCAGAGTGGCCAAAATGAACAAATCAGGAGACTATAGATGCTGGAGAGGTTGCGGAGAAACGGGAACCCTCTTGCACTGTTGGTGGGAATGCAAATTGGTGCAGCCACTCTGGAAAGCAGTGTGGAGGTTCCTCAGAAAATTAAAAATAGACCTACCCTATGACCCAGCAATAGCACTGCTAGGAATTTATCCAAGGGATACAGGAGTACTGATGCATAGGGGCAGCACTCTCAACAATAGCCAAATTATGGAAAGAGCCTAAATGTCCATCAACTGATGAATGGATAAAGAAATTGTGGTTTATATACACAATGGAGTACTACGTGGCAATGAGAAAAAATGAAATATGGCCTTTTGTAGCAACGTGGATGGAACTGGAGAGTGTGATGCTAAGTGAAATAAGCCATACAGAGAAAGACAGATACCATATGTGTTCACTCTTATGTGGATCCTGAGAAACTTAACAGGAACCCATGGGGGAGGGGAAGGAAAAAAAAAAAAAGAGGTTAGAGGGGGAGAGAGCCAAAGCATAAGAGACTGTTAAAAACTGAGAACAAACTGAGGGTTGATGGGGGTGGGAGGGAGGAGAGGGTGGGTGATGGGTATTGAGGAGGGCACCTTTTGGGATGAGCACTGGGTGTTGTATGGAAACCAATTTGACAATAAATTTCATATATTAAAAAAAAAAAAAGAAAAACATCACAAGGAAAATTAGAAAATACTTTAAGATGGATAGAGGCAAAATCACGAGTTACCAGAACTTACAGGATACAGCTAGAGCAGTTACAGCTTAAAGGAAAGTGATAGCTATAGGTGCCTAATTTAGAAAAGAAGAAAGAATGAAGAATCCAAAAAGGAAATTTAAAAATTCCATTTATAATAGCATTAAAAAGAATAAACTATTTAGGACTAAACTTAATCAAGGAGGCCAAAGGTTTATACACTGAAAACTGTAAGATGTTGCTGGCAGAAATTAAACAAGACAAAAATAAATGGAAATACATTCTGTGTTCATGGACTGGAAGACTTAATATTATAAGTGACAATGCTACCCAAAATGATCTACGCATTCAGTGCAATCCCTATCAAAATCCCAATGACATTTTTTTGCAGAAATATAAAAACGCATTCTGAAATTCATACGGAATCTCATGCAACTCTAAATAGCAAAAATAATTTTGAAAAAGAATAAAGTTAGAGAAGAAAAACATAGGAGTAAATCTTTGTATCTTGGGCTGGGCAGTAGTGTCTTAGATAAAACAACAAGAGCAGAAGTGACAAAAGAAACATACAAATTTCGTCTTATTCCAGGGAAAAACTTTTGTGCTGCAAACATAAAAATACCATCAAGAAAGTTAAAAGTACACAGAGTGGGAGAAAATATTTGTAAATCATATATCTGATAAGAGATTTATATACAGGAGATATATATATATAAATAAAATATATAAATAAAAAATATAAATTATTCTTATATAAATATAAATATATTTATAAATATATATAAATAAAAATATTTATATTAATATAAAATTTATAAAAATAAAATTAATATAAAAATAATATATAAATATAATAAATATAAAATTAATATAAAATTTATATTAATAAATATTAATATTTATTTTATTTATAAATTTATTTATATAAATAAATAAATTTAAATTATTTATAAATATATAATATATAAATAAATATAAGTATATATTTATTTATTTATAAATTATATAAATTATTCTTATATAAATATAAAAATAAATAAAATATATAAATAAATATGTAAAAATAAAAATATATAAAATAAATATATAAATATGTGTGTATATATATACACACACACACAAGCCTTAGAACACAATAATAAAAACACAGCCCAAATATAAAACTAGGGAAAAGATTTGAATAACTACTTCTCCAAAGAGGCTGTATAAGTGGCCAATAAACACATCTAAATTTGGTCAGCATCATTAGTCATTAGAAAAATGCAAATCAAGGGGCACCTGGGTGGCTCAGTTGGTTAAGCGTCCGACTTCAGCTCACGTCATGATCTCATGGGTTCATCAGTTCCGAGCCCCTCATCGGGCTCTGTGCTGACAGCTTGGAGGCTGGAGCCTGCTTCTGATTCTGTGTCTCCCTCTCTCTCTGCCCCTCTTCTGCTCACATTGTCTCTCTCTGTCTCTCAAAAATAAATACATGCAAAAAAATATTTTTAAAGAAAAATGCAGATCAAAATCACAGAGATACCATTTCACACCCACTAGCATGGCTCTAATAAAAAATATAGACACAAAAAAGTGTTGGTAAGGATCTGGAGAAGTTGGAACCCTAATACATTCCTTGTAGGACAGTAAAATGGTGCAACCAATTTGGAAAACAGTTTGGCAGTTTTTCAAAATGTTAAACATAGAATTGCCCCATGTTCCAGCAATTCCATTCCTATGCATTTATCTAAGAGAAATGAAAGCAAACATCCACGCAAAGACTTGTACACAAATATGCAAAGCAACTTCATTTACAATAGTCAAAACCTGTGAACAACTCAAATGCCCATCAGCAGTCAAGAGGATAAACTGTGGCATATCCACACAATAGAATACTTCCCACAACAAATGAATGAATTATTGATACATACAACATGGACAAATCTCAAAATAATTATGCCTAGTGACAGGAGCCAGTCACAAAGATGACATGATGTACAATCCCACTTATAGGAAATAACCAGAATTAACAAGTCTGTAAAAACAGAAGGTAGGGTGGGGTTGAGGGTATGTTTTTGGATGTGTAATAGGGAATGCTAGTAAGATTTCTTTTGGGGGGAAAACATCCTCAAAGTAGACTGTGGTGATGGTTGTAGAACTTGATGAGTTTATTTTAAAAAATCCAATTGTCTACTTTAAATGGGTAATTTGTATGGTATGTAAATTATACCTCAATAAATATTTTATTTGTTTATTTTTTTTAATTTACATTTAAAAAAATTTTTTTTATATATGAAATTTATTGTCAAATTGGTTTCCATACAACACCCAGTGCTCATCCCAAAAGGTGCCCTCCTCAATACCCATCACCCACCCTCTCCTCCCTCCCACCCCCCATCAACCCTCAGTTTGTTTTCAGTTTTTAACAGTCTCTTATGCTTTGGCTCTCTCCCCCTCTAACCTCTTTTTTTTTTTTCCTTCCCCTCCCCCATGGGTTCCTGTTAAGTTTCTCAGGATCCACATAAGAGTGAACACATATGGTATCTGTCTTTCTCTGTATGGCTTATTTCACTTAGCATCACACTCTCCAGTTCCATCCACGTTGCTACAAAAGGCCATATTTCATTTTTTCTCATTGCCACGTAGTACTCCATTGTGTATATAAACCACAATTTCTTTATCCATTCATCAGTTGATGGACATTTAGGCTCTTTCCATAATTTGGCTATTGTTGAGAGTGCTGCCCCTATGCATCAGTACTCCTGTATCCCTTGGATAAATTCCTAGCAGTGCTATTGCTGGGTCATAGGGTAGGTCTATTTTTAATTTTCTGAGGAACCTCCACACTGCTTTCCAGAGTGGCTGCACCAATTTGCATTCCCACCAACAGTGCAAGAGGGTTCCCGTTTCTCCGCAACCTCTCCAGCATCTATAGTCTCCTGATTTGTTCATTTTGGCCACTCTGACTGGCGTGAGGTGATACCTGAGTGCGGTTTTGATTTGTATTTCCCTGATAAGGAGCGACGCTGAACATCTTTTCATGTGCCTGTTGGCCATCCGGATGTCTTCTTTAGAGAAGTGTCTATTCATGTTTTCTGCCCATTTCTTCACTGGGTTATTTGTTTTTCGGGTGTGGAGTTTGGTGAGCTCTTTATAGATTTTGGATACTAGCCCTTTGTCCGATATGTCATTTGCAAATATCTTTTCCCATTCCGTTGGTTGCCTTTTAGTTTTGTTGGTTGTTTCCTTTGCTGTGCAGAAGCTTTTTATCTTCATAAGGTCCCAGTAATTCACTTTTGCTTTTAATTCCCTTGCCTTTGGGGATGTGTTGAGTAAGAGATGCTACGGCTGAGGTCAGAGAGGTCTTTTCCTGCTTTCTCCTCTAAGGTTTTGATGGTTTCCTGTCTCACATTCAGGTCCTTGATCCATTTTGAGTTTATTTTTGTGAATTGTGTGAGAAAGTGGTCTAGTTTCAACATTCTGCATGTTGCTGTCCAGTTCTCCCAGCACCCTTTGTTAAAGAGGCTGTCTTTTTTCCATTGGATGTTCTTTCCTGCTTTGTCAAAGATGAGTTGGCCATACGTTTGTGGGTCTAGTTCTGGGGTTTCTATTCTATTCCATTGGTCTATGTGTCTGTTTTGGTGCCAATACCATGCTGTCTTGATGATGACGGCTTTGTAGTAGAGGCTAAAGTCTGGGATTGTGATGCCTCCTGCTTTGGTCTTCTTCTTCAAAATTCCTTTGGCTATTCGGGGCCTTTTGTGGTTCCATATGAATTTTAGGATGGCTTGTTCTAGTTTCGAGAAGAATGCTGGTGCAATTTTGATTGGGATTGCATTGAATGTGTAGATAGCTTTGGGTAGTATTGACATTTTGACAATATTTATTCTTCCAATCCATGAGCAGGGAATGTCTTTCCATTTCTTTAAATCTTCTTCAATTACCTTCATAAGCTTTCTATAGTTTTCAGCATACAGATCCTTTACATCTTTGGTTAGATTTATTCCTAGGTATTTTATGCTTCTTGGTGCAATTGTGAATGGGATCAGTTTCTTTATTTGTCTTTCTGTTGCTTCATTGTTAGTGTATAAGAATGCAACTGATTTGGGCGCCTGGGTGGCGCAGTCGGTTAAGTGTCTGACTTCAGCCAGGTCACGATCTCGCGGTCCGTGAGTTCGAGCCCCGCGTCAGGCTCTGGGCTGATGGCTCAGAGCCTGGAACCTGTTTCCGATTCTGTGTCTCCCTCTCTCTCTGCCCCTCCCCCATTCATGCTCTGTCTCTCTCTGTCCCAAAAATAAATAAACGTTGAAAAAAAAATTAAAAAAAAAAAAAAGAATGCAACTGATTTCTGTACATTGATTTCGTACCCTGCAACTTTGCTGAATTCATGTATTAGTTCTAGCAGACTTTTGGTGGAGTCTATCAGATTTTCCATGTATAATATCATGTCATCTGCAAAAAGCGAAAGCTTGACTTCATCTTTGCCAATTTTGATGCCTTTGATTTCCTTTTGTTGTCTGGTTGCTGATGCTAGAACTTCCAGCACTATGTTAAACAACAGCGGTGAGAGTGGACATCCCTGTCGTGTTCCTGATCTCAGGGAAAAAGCTCTCAGTTTTTCCCCGTTGAGGATGATGTTAGCTGTGGGCTTTTCATAAATGGCTTTTATGATCTTTAAGTATGTTCCTTCTATCCCGACTTTCTCAAGGGTTTTTATTAAGAAAGGGTGCTGGATTTTGTCGAAGGCCTTTTCTGCATCGATTGACAGGATCATATGGTTCTTCTCTTTTTTTTTGTTAATGTGATGTATCACGTTGATTGATTTGCGAATGTTGAACCAGCCCTGCATCCCAGGAATGAATCCCACTTGATCATGGTGAATAATTCTTTTTTTTTTTAATTTTTTTCAACGTTTTTTATTTATTTTTGGGACAGAGAGAGACAGAGCATGGACGGGGGAGGGGCAGAGAGAGAGGGAGACACAGAATAGGAAAGAGGCTCCAGGCTCTGAGCCATCAGCCCAGAGCCTGACGCGGGGCTCGAACTCACGGACCGCGAGATCATGACCTGGCTGAAGTCGGACGCTTAACCGACTGCGCCACCCAGGCGCCCCTGAATAATTCTTTTTATATGCCGTTGAATTCGATTTGCTAGTATCTTATTGAGAATTTTTGCATCCATATTCATAAGGGATATTGGCCTGTAGTTCTCTTTTTTTTTTACTGGGTCTCTGTCTGGTTTAGGAATCAAAGTAATACTGGCTTCATAGAATGAGTCTGGAAGTTTTCCTTCCCTTTCTGTTTCTTGGAATAGCTTGAGAAGGATAGGTATTATCTCTGCTTTAAACGTCTGGTAGAACTCCCCTGGGAAGCCATCTGGTCCTGGACTCTTATTTGTTGGGAGATTTTTGATAACCGATTCAATGTCTTCCCTGGTTATGGGTCTGTCTGTTCAAGCTTTCTATTTCCTCCTGATTGAGTTTTGGAAGAGTGTGGGTGTTCAGGAATTTGTCCATTTCTTCCAGGTTGTCCAATTTGTTGGCATATAATTTTTCATAGTATTCCCTGATAATTGTTTGTATCTCTGAGGGATTGGTTGTAATAATTCCATTTTCATTCATGATTTTATCTATTTGGGTCATCTCCCTTTTCTTTTTGAGAAGCCTGGCTAGAGGTTTGTCAATTTTGTTTATTTTTTCAAAAAACCAACTCTTGGTTTCGTTGATCTGCTCTACAGTTTTTTTAGATTCTATATTGTTTATTTCTGCTCTGATCTTTATTATTTCTCTTCTTCTGCTGGGTTTAGGCTGCCTTTGCTGTTCTGCTTCTATTTCCTTTAGGTGTGCTGTTAGATTTTGTATTTGGGATTTTTCTTGTTTCTTGAGATAGGCCTGGATTGCAATGTATTTTCCTCTCAGGACTGCCTTCGCTACATCCCAAAGCATTTGTATTGTTGTATTTTCATTTTCGTTTATTTCCATATATTTTTAAATTTCTTCTCTAATTGCCTGGTTGACCCACTCATTCGTTAGTAGGGTGTTCTTTAACCTCCATGCTTTTGGAGGTTTTCCAGACTTTTTTCTGTGGTTGATTTCAAGCTTCATAGCATTGTGGTCTGAAAGTAAGCATGGTATAATTTCAATTCTTGTAAACTTATGAAGGGCTGTTTTGTGACCCAGTATATGATCTATCTTGGAGAATGTTCCATGTGCACTCGAGAAGAAAGTATATTCTGTTGCTTTGGGATGCAGAGTTCTAAATATATCTGTCAAGTCCATCTGATCCAATGTCTCATTCAGGGCCCTTGTTTCTTTATTGACCGTGTGTCTAGATGATCTATCCATTTCTGTAAGTGGGGTGTTAAAGTCCCCTGCAATTACCACATTCTTATCAATAAGGTTGCTTATGTTTATGAGTAATTGTTTTATATATTTGGGGGCTCCGGTATTCGGCGCATAGACATTTATAATTGTTAGCTCTTCCTGATGGATAGACCCTGTAACTATTATATAATGTCCTTCTTCATCTCTTGTTACAGCCTTTAATTTAAAGTCTAGTTTGTCTGATATAAGTATGGCTACTCCAGCTTTCTTTTGGCTTCCAGTCGCATGATAAATAGTTCTCCATCCCCTCACTCTCAATCTAAAGGTGTCCTCAGGTCTAAAATGAGTCTCTTGTAGACAGCAAATAGATGGGTCTTGTTTTTTTATCCATTCTGATACCCTATGTCTTTTGGTTGGCGCATTTAATCCATTTACATTCAGTGTTATTATAGAAAGATACGGGTTTAGAGTCATTGTGATGTCTGTATGTTTTATGCTTGTAGTGATGTCTCTGGGACTTTGTCTCACAGGGTCCCCCTTAGGATCTCTTGTAGGGCTGGTTTAGTGGTGACAAATTCCTTCAGTTTTTGTTTGTTTGGGAAGACCTTTATCTCTCCTTCTATTCTAAATGACAGACTTGCTGGATAAAGGATTCTCGGCTGCATATTTTTTCTGTCTAGCACCCTGAAAATCTCGTGCCAATTCTTTCTGGCCTGCCAAGTTTCAAAAGAGAGATCAGTCACGAGTCTTATAGGTCTCCCTTTATATGTGAGGGCACGTTTACCCCTTGCTGCTTTCAGAATTTTCTCTTTATCCTTGTATTTTGCCAGTTTCACTATGATATGTCGTGCAGAAGATCGATTCAAGTTACGTCTGAAGGGAGTTCTCTGTGCCTCTTGGATTTCAATGCCTTTTTCCTTCCCCAGTTCAGGGAAGTTCTCAGCTATTATTTCTTCAAGTACCCCTTCAGCACCTTTCCCTCTCTCTTCCTCCTCTGGGATACCAATTATGCGTATATTATTTCTTTTTAGTGTATCACTTAGTTCTCTAATTTTCCCCTCATACTCCTGGATTTTTTTATCTCTCTTTTTCTCAGCTTCCTCTTTTTCCATAACTTTATCTTCTAGTTCACCTATTCTCTCCTCTGCCTCTTCAAGCCGAGCCGTGGTGGTTTCCATTTTGTTATGCATCTGTTTCTTGAGATACAGATTAAAGCGTTTTTCAGCTCCTCGTGACTGTTCCTTAGTCCCTTGATCTCTGTAGCAAGAGATTCTCTGCTGTCCTGTATACTGTTTTCAAGCCCAGCGATTAATTTTATGACTATTATTCTAAATTCACTTTCTGTTATGTTATTTAAATCCTTTTTGATCAGCTCATTAGCTGTTGTTATTTCCTGGAGATTCTTCTGAGGGGAATTCTTCCGCTTGGTCATTTTGGATAGTCCCTGGCGTGGTGAGGACCTGCAGGGCACTTCCCCTGTGCTGTGGTGTATAACTGGAGTTGGTGGGCGGAGCCGCAGTCAGACCTGATGTCTGCCCCCAGCCCACCGCTGGGGCCACAGTCAGACTGGTGTGTGCCTTCTCTTCCCCTCTCCTAGGGGCGGGATTCACTGTGGGGTGGCGTGGCCTGTCTGGGCTACTTGCACACTGCCAGGCTTGTGATGCTGGGGATCTGGCGTATTAGCTGGGGTGGGTAGGCAAGGTGCTCGAGGGCAGGAGGGGCAGGCTTAGCTCGCTTCTCCTTAGGTGATCCACTTCAGGAGGGGCCCTGTGGCAGCGGGAGGGAGTCAGATCCGCTGCCAGAGGTTTGGCTCCGCAGAAGTGCAGAGTTGGGTGTTAGTGCGGAGCGAGCAAGTTCCCTGGCAGGAACTGGTTCTCTTTGGGATTTTGGCTGGGGGATGGGCAGGGGAGATGGCGCTGGCGAGCGCCTTTGTTCCCCACCAAACTGAGCTCTGTCATCCGGGGGCTCAGCAGCTCTCCCTCCCTTTGTCCTCCAGCCTTCCCGCTTTCTGAGCTGAGCTGTTAACTTATGACCTCCCAGATGCTAAGTCACGCTTGCTGTCGGAACACAGTCCGTCAGGCCCCTCCGCTTTTGCAAGCCAGACTCGGGGGCTCTGCTTGGCCGGCGAGCCGCCCCTCCGCCCCGGCTCCCTCCCGCCAGTCCGTGGAGCACTCAGCGCCTGGCCGCCCTTTCTACCCTCTTCCGTGGACCTCTCGTCTGCGCTTGGCTCCAGCGACTCCGTTCTGCTAATCCTCTGGCGGTTTTCTGGGTTATTTAGGCAGGTGTAGGTGGAATCTAAGTGATCAGCAGGACGTGCCGTGAGCCCAGCGTCCTCCTACGCCGCCATCTTCCCTCCTTTTTTCCCCTTAATAAATATTTTAAAAGGTGGGGAGGTATAAGTGACAGCAGCTGCATTAAATGCCTTCCATTTGATGGCACAGACATGAAATGGCTTTGTGTTCTGGGAGTGGAACCAGTCAACTGGCCAGCATTTCTTGAACATCTCTGTCATGTGTGGAACTCAAACAGTGCTGTAAAATACCGAAGTTGTGTTCCTTGTCCTCACAGGAGGAGCTTGTTTTTAAACAAGGGTTTGATTAGGAAATTTATCACCACAATTTAAGATTTTGAAGAATTCAGAGAGGGTTAGCATAGTCATAAAGAGGCATCTCAAAAGAGGAAAATGTTTGCACTGGGCCTTTAGAGATAGGTTGGCTTTGGGTAGATGGTGGGGGTTTAGATAATTGTTTTCAAGTGCTCCTTCCTTGTACAACCCTCGCAGGTGCCTTCTGAGGCAACTCACATGCTGTTGGGCAGCTCTAATTGCTGGAAAGTCTTTCCTTGTGTTAAGTAGAATCTTTCTCCTGCTGATAATACTGCCTTACCATTTATAATGCAGTTATTATTGCAAGACTGTGCTGAGCCTCAGAAATAGTATCTCAAGTAATTCTTCCCATATGGGATAGGTGATGTCATAATCTTCCTCATCATTATCATTATTTTCCAGATGAAAAAAATCTGGCCCTTCAGTATTACATGAGCTGCCCACAATCACAGTCCCAGATCTCTTCTCCCCATGTGCACCTGTAGTTCTGTCACTAGTGGATGTTCTTTCTTTCCTCTAATCCACACAGAACACGTCTAATTTCTCTTCCATGTGATAGTTAATAAAGGTAAAGATCTTTATCTTTTTCCTGCCTTTTAAGCCATTTTCCCCCCTTTGAGTTAAACAAACTCAGTTGCTTAATCATTCTTTATTTAGCATGGTTTTGAGCTTCTTTCCCATCTTATTCACCATTCTGTGATCAAATCTGTCAGTCTTTTACTGAAGCATGGGCCTCAGAACTGAGATTAGTCTATTATGGCCTGACTAGCCCAGGAGCATATGGTACTGACCTCATTCTTCTCCTGTACTAACTGTGTTTTTGATGCATCCTAACATAACCTTAGCTCTTTGGGCAGCCACATTCCTTTGTGGATTAAAATCCCTGCCAAGTTAGGTCCAGGGACCTGAACAGGGAAACCTTTTTAGAGCTGAATAAAAACACTGGGCCTGCTGTAGGATCTGGATGAGGTTTGGACCCACCAACAGCAGGATGGCCTCATTCCACCTAGAACCAGCCTTATACACAAAGAGGTGGCCATTCACATGGTACTCAACAAAATAACTCCTACTGTCTCTCTTCCTAGAGCCACATTATTCTGGTGTCTGATACTTTTATTCTAGAATCCATTTCCCTGCCTTTTTCAGCTTCTAGTGACTGCCTAGATTCCTTGGCCTATGGTCTGCTCTACCTTCATAAGCATCACTTCATCTATGCTTTCAGCATCATATGGTCTCCTCCTCTGATCCTTCTTCATCCCCTTGAGAAGGTCCATGATGATTACAGTGGGCCCACCTGGATAATCCAAGGTGGTCTTCCCATCTCAACATCCTGAATATAATCATATCTTCAAAGTCCCTTTTGCCATAAAAGGTGACATTCACAGGTCCTGAATATTAGGAAATGAATGCCATGGGTGTTATTATTCAGCCTACACAGAGTTTTGTTGGAGAGGATGATGTGATAAACTGTCTAATTCATGATTTAGAAAGACCGGTCTGGCGACAGAGTGGGAAGAATAAGGCTGGAGGCCTGAGAAGTACTTTGGAAGCTGCCAGTAATGAGAGCATACAACTGGATCAGTGACAATGGGACAGAGAAGAGGATATATCTAGAGCACTCAGGAGGTATAACCCACAGGACTTGGAGCCAGCTAGGATGTGGGATGAATGAGAGAAGAGGTCTAGAAGGGCTCACTCAGGGTTTCTGCACTCATCAGATGGGCTGATGATGGTATCAGATGGCTGATTGGTGAGTAGGGAGTACAGAAGGGGCAGAGAGAGATGGTTTGTTTGGAACCTGACTTTGAGGTGTCTATGAGGTAAGCAATGAGACCTGGTAGGCAGTTAGGTCTGTGGGTCTGGAGAGGAAGGTGGTGACAGCCGCTTGGTGTGCTGAGCACACAGACAGCACTTGAAGCCACAGTAGACCAGATGCCCCAGGACTGTCTAGAATTAGAGCACAGAAGCTGCCTGAGGGAGTGGGGGTGGGGACAATGGCTTCCACAGTTAGGGAGAAATATGGGTGTGGGAGGAAGCCAGAGAGGCAGGGGGAGCACCGGCAGAGGATGTTCTGTGTTGGAACAGAAAGTTGATGCATTTGCACTCAAACAGAGCCCTTCCTCCCCAGAGGAATGGCCACTTCTTATCAAGTGAAACCTTGCAGGAAAAGTGTAGAAATGGTTCTGTGTTTTGCTTGTTAACCTTGAGGGCCAGAGGCTCTGGCTGGGAACTGGGTTGGTTCTTGGACATTAGGTGCACGCACACATAGAAGGAGCTCAGTGAGTCCCTCTCACTGGAACTAGTCATGGCTAAGAGGACCTGTTTTGCTCTCAGGCTTGCCCTGGCAACAACTGAAAAGCTCTATTATTTGCCTTTCTGGGCACATTCACTGAAGAGGCTCAAGGTTTTGAGTCTCCTGCCTCTGAGAACAATATTCATCCTCTTCCGTCATTCCACTACAAGGGCACAGTGGAGAAATACTTCTGCAGGAGAGATCACTGGCCTTTGAGACTGTTTCTTCTATATGTGTTGCTGCCTTTCCTTTGTTCATGTTCCTTCCCAGCCCTGGGAAGAAAGAGGAGATAAGAGGATGGGACAGGTGAATGTTGGCAAAATGTGTAAGGACAGGCCTAATGGAAGAGGTGAGACTTAACATGTCCCCTGGGAATAGGATAGGCCTTTTGGTAGAACTGGATAGTCAAGAAGGGGTATATTTCAGATGGAGGGATGGGCATGTTAAGATGGAAAAGCAGAAGTGGGCACGAAGTGTAGAGGGGTGGGCCCAGAGATTGATTCAGCCAGAGGGCATATATCTCCTGGCCATGAGCTGCTGTGACACTGACCTAGAGAGGAAGCAGAAAAGGGGCTCTCTGACCTTGCTCCTTCCTCTAGTACAGAGCATTGCTTCATGTTTGAATGGTCCTTATTTTCCTGCATCCATTCCCAGGTAAGCCTTTCAGAATTGCGTGTATTGAGGTGAGCGAAAGAAAATTAAACAAGCTCCCAAAGTCATGGCAGTCAGGGTTAGTTCCAAGATGGAAACTGAGGGGGAGGGAACTATTTGAGTGCTACTTACGTGTGCGGTGTCTAAATACAGGTTGTCATTTGGGGCACCTGGATAGCTGAGTCTTAAGCGATCGACTTCAGCTCAGGTCATGATCTCATGGTCCGTGGGTTTGAGCCCCATGTCAGGCTCTGTGCTGACAGCTCGGAGCCTAGAGCCTGCTTCAGATTTGGTGACTCCCTCTCTTTCTGCTCCTCTCCCACTTGTTCTCTGTCTCTGTCTCTCAAAAATGAATACATGTTAAAAAATTTTTAAAAATGCAGGTTGTCATTTAATTGTCATTTTTCCTAGGACAAGTGCTGTCAGCCTTACTTTGTAAATAAGGAACAGAGATTCTGAAGTACCAGGTCCTAGGTAACACTGTAGTAAGCATTAGGATAGGGGTGGGGGTTTCCTAGAAGCAGGTCTGCAGCCGTGGAATGTCAAAGGAAGAGCAACTCCAAAGACATTACCATATAATAGTCACTTCAGTTTACTGACAGAAGACCTTGGTTCATAAAGAGGCCCAAGGGACCCAGCCTGCGGATGAGAGAGCTGTGGTGTGGGTCAGCTGTCTGAGCTCTACACTGGCCTTGGACAAGGGACTTTTCTAAACCTCAGCTCCTATACTCAGAGCTTTGAAATCCCCACTAATGTGCAGATACTTTGAGAAGTCTTTAAGAAAAAACTCAATTTAACCTTAAGGCATTTTCCATAATTACCTAATTGTCAATCTCGTCATTTGTTTTCCAAATCCTATGGACCCTGCCTCAGGATATGCTTCATGCCAGCAATCTGGGAAACTCAGGTCTACTCCCCCAGATCCTGGGAAGACCCTCCAACTTCTTGTTAGAAATCAAAGAAGTTGGGACCACCTGGATGACTCAGTTGGTTAAGCATCCGACTTCGACTCAGATCATGATCTTGCAGCCCGTGAGTTTGAGCCCCACATCGGACTCTGTGCTGACAGCTCAGAACCTGGAATCTGCTTTAAATTCTGTGTCTCCCTCTCTCTCTTCCCTCTCCCCCCACTCATGCTCTGTCTCTCTTTGTCTCTCAAAAACTAATAAACTTAAAAAAAAAATCAAACAACTTGACTCACTCCCTTACAGTTCTCCCACCACTGGAGCAAGAAAAAGGGAGAGACCTTATCTCCCTGGCTTTGATGTTAATTCTTCCTTCACAATCCACAAAACATGCTGGGCGTAGCAACTGGTGAAATGTGGTTTCAGATCTTGGTGCATCACCTGTCAGCTGTTCACCTTAGGTGAGTACTTAACCTGGCAGAGCACAAACTGCATATCTGTAAAATTGAGCGATGGTGCCTTGCAAGGCTGCTCTGCTCTGCTAGGCAGTGCACCTAGTGGGAAGGGAACTGCTATTCTTTTCTCTGGAGGGAATAGGCTTAGCTTTCTAAAAATGACTTCAAGCTTATTTCAAGTTGTTTACCTTGTTGGTAAGGGTTAATGGATCTTTCTTTGCTGATTATCAAAATGCAGAGCCTAGTCTTCAGGGAGAAACTGGGGCGGGTATGTGGAGAAATGCCAGCCTTGTACCAGGCACACCCCAGTTTGTAAGCCTTGCTTTCAAAGACTTCTGCAGTCTAGAACTTGCCCTAGAAGCTAAAAATGGTTTTGTACTAAAACTAGGAGTGTGTGATTGACAGCAGATGAAATTTTGAAATTGAGATTGTCTTAGGAAACCTGGCACTATTGACCTCTGTACCCACAAGCTCCTCTGTCCTAAAGCAAAATCCCTCTTGTTCCCCCACCCAAGCCTCTTGTCAGCAGAAATTACTCCAGAATTTGGCTCCTCCTATTTCCCAGCTTTCCTCTTTGAGCTACTTTGAGCTGAATTATACCAATTGTGTGTCCCTTCCCCATGACCACTGGGTACAGTTGCAGTCTTACTGCTGGAAAACTCTTTTGTCTAATGTTTGCAAAGTTCTTAAAGGGGTTTCTAAAGGAGTCACTGAGAAAGGAGACTGTCTTTCTGCCAGTTCCTTACAAGAGGGAAGAATTTCCCTGTTGTTTTGGGATTATGGATTACAAGAAGATACAAAGGAGTAGAGGAGGAAGAATGGGCTGGGATATCAGTGCCATATGTGTAAAATGGGAGCACCAGTACCTCACAGGGCCATGGTGCAATTTGATGGGATGGGGTCAGGCCTTCATGGTAGCCCACCTTCAAAGAGCAGGGGCCACCTCTGTTAGGCTGCCCAGGAGCACCTCCTGGCCTGCAGCTGTGCAACAAATGTTGCTGGTACCATGTCCATATACTCACCCATTGCCACTCATCCACACACTCAGTGTTAGCTTGTAGAACATGCTTTTAAAGGCTCCAAAGACTGCAAAGCTCCAAGTCTGACAACTAATACAGGGCTAACTGTGGACACTAATTTTCTTTTATTGCCTTTCTTAATCTTCAGAGGGATGGGCACACACAGGCTTGGAGCCAAACTGCCTGGGTTTAAATCCTGACTCACCACTTCCTAGCTTATGTGACCACGACCTAGTTACTTGATTTCTCTCTCTGTGCCCCATTTTCATCTTCTGTAAAATGAGGATATAGTACCTACCTCATATGGCCGTCATGAGACTCGTGTAAGGTATAGGTTCAATAAATATTATTGTCATTTCTCTAATTTTATGAAAGAAGAAAAGAAGACTCAGAGATTGACACTATTACCATAGCTACTCGTGGCAGAACTAACTAGGACATGTGTCTGATTCAGTTATAGTCCTCCCTAGTATGCCAGCTCTTTCATGGTCAAAGAAATGAATCCCAACTGGTAGGAGATCAAAAACCATATAGAGTAACACTGGGAAGTGTGTGTGTGACAGCAGGTGGGTAAGAGTGCTCCGGGGGTGCAATTTGGTTCAGCGGTACACAGCCTTGGATTTCCAGGAAATAACTCCCAGTTCCCTGGATAACCTGCATTGATCAAGGCCCTTTGCAATGAAATGACAACTATTTTGGGTTCCTTACTGCCCCCTGGTGGTAACAGATCACATGGGGCTCTTTCCCTAACAGATGAAAGCAGGAGGCTATTTTGAAATTGGCTTTCCAGATTAATGAAGAATTTTGAACTTTTTGTTTCTCTGTTTTAGCCTTCCTGGCACCTTTGGCCCAACAGCATAAATTAGTTCCTGTTTTTTTCCCTTTATGAATTAATGAATAGCTTACTAACTGTTTGACCCCAGCAAGCTACCAGCCTTTTAGGGATCTCCCCATCTGTAAAACCAGCATCTCAGTCTCACTCAGACACCCCATGATCAATTCCATTCTGTTCGTTTTTATTTTCAGCAAACCACAAGGTGGCAGTACAAGAGTGGGTTCCCCTGTTTTCTCCCCAAGTGGTGGGAGAAAGAAGAATTGTTGTGCATGCAGCATAGAGCTAAAAGTTAGTCTTCTACCCCAGGTCATGGCTACCCAGGACATGGTTAGGCTCAACACTCAGGCATGAGTCCTCAGTGTGATTTGCCTCTGTGTGTGCCTTCTCTTTCTTTTATGGCAAATAGAGACAAAATTTGCTCAAACTTCCTTAAAGGGCACCCTGAGGATTCACAGTAGCTAGTGAGTAGGGATAAGATTTTTTAAACAATTAAGTTAAATTTGGGGAGGGGGAAAGTTATTATGGATTCACATACAAGTTATAAGAAATAATACAGAGGGCTTCCATGTACTTTTCACCCAATTTCTCCCAATGACAGCATCTTGTAAAACTAAAGCACAATATCACAACCAGGGTGTTGACATTGATACCATCAAGACATGTAGTACTTCCATTACTACAGGGATCTCTCCTGTTGCTTTTTTTATAGCCACACCATGCCCCCTCTTTAACCAATGACAGCTACTAATCTGTTCTCCATCTCTATAATTTTGTCATTTCAAGAATATTATAGTGCTCACTTCGGCAGCACATATACTAAAATTGGAATGATCAGAGATTAGCATGTGCAAAAATGATACATAAATTCCTGAAGTGCTCCATATTTTTTAAAAAAGAATATTATATATGTTGCCATTTGTAACAACATGGATGGAGCTAGAGAGTATTATGCCAAGTGAAATAAGTCAGTAAAAGAAAGGCAAATATCATATGATTTCATTCTTATGTGGAATTTAAGAAACAAAAGCAAAGGGAAGGGGGGGGCAAACCAAGAAACAGACTGTTAGCTGTAGAGGACAAACTGATGGTTACCAGAGGGGAGTTGCGGGGGGGGGGATGTGTTAAATAGGAGATGGGGATTAAGGAGTGCACTCATGATAAGCACTAGGGGTTGTAAGGAAGTGTTGAATCACTCACTGTATTGTATACCTGAAACTAATATTACACTGTATGTTAATTAACTGGAATTTAAGTAAAAACTTAAAAAATTAAAGAATATTATATAAATAGATTCATACAGTATGTAACACTTAGGTTTGGATTTTTTTCTCTTAGCATAATTCTCTGCAGATTCATCCAAGCTGTGTATATACCAATGGCTGTTGTTCCATTGGATGGATGTACCAGTTTGTGTAACTATTTACTTGTTGAAGGACATCTGGGCCATTTCTAGTTTTGATCTATTATGAATATTAAGCTATTTTGAATTTGAGCTATTATGAATAAAGTTGCTATGGGCATGCATTACAGGTTTTTGTATAAAGGTAAGTTTTACTTTCTCTGGGATAAAGGCCCAGAAGTGCAATTGCTGGATTGTATGATAGTTTGTATTTTTTGATGAATGGTTCCATTTCCTCTAAGTTGTCAAATTTATATATATAGAATTATTTGTAGTATTCTTATCCTTTTGATACTGGCAGGGTCTCCTGTTTCATTTCTGATAACAGTAATTTGTACCTTCTTTTTTCTTTGTCAGTCTGGCTAGAGCTTGGTCAATTTTACTGACTTTTTAAAGGACTAGCTCTTTCACTTTATTGATTTTTCTCTATTGTTTTTGTTTTCCACTTCATTGATTTCTGCTGTTTATTATTTATTTCCTTCTATCTTAGACTTATTATTATTATATTTATTATATTTATATGTAATTTATATTTATATTATTATTATTTATTTCCTTCTGTTTTACACTTGTTTTGCTCTTCTTGAACTAAGTTCTTGAGATGGAATTTAGGTTATAGATTGAGACTTATTTTTTCCCTAATGTGTGCACTTAGTGCTATAAGTTTCCCTCTGAGCATGGCTTTAGCTGTGTTCCACCATTTTCTATATGTTGCATTTTCATTTTCATTTAGTTATTTTTTTTACATCTTCCTTGAAACTTATTCTTTGACCATGGATTATTTAGACATGTGTTCATTTGTTTCTAAGTCTTTGGATTGTTGTGTTCTTTCTATTACTGATGTCTGGTTTGATTTTGTTATGGTCAGACAACATATTCTATATGATTTCAGGTTTTTTTTAATGTACTGAGGTTTGTTATATAGCCAGAATGTGATCTAACTTGATGTATGTTTTGTACACTCTAGAAAAGAACTGCTGTTGTTGGGAAAAGTATTCTGTAAATTTTTATCAGATTCTACTGGTTGATGGCATTGTAGAGCTTTTTGCTATCCTTGCTGATTTTCCATCTAGTTGTTCTCAGTTGTTGACAGAGGGTTGAACTTTTCTACTATATTGCATATCTGTATATTTCTTCCTTCAGTTGTGTCAGTATTTGCTTCACATATTGTTCATTTGTGCATATACATTTAGGACTGCTATGTCTTCTTTTGGGATTGGCTCTTTAATCATTATGTAATGTCTCTTTCTGTCTCTGGTCATTTTCTTTTTTCTGAAGTCTAGTTTTTTTTTGTTATAAAATAGTCTTTCTTGCTTTCTTCTTACCAGTGTTTGCATGATGTATCTTTTTCCATTTGTCTGTTTTCAACCTATCTTACAGGTGTATTTGGAGAAAATTTCTTGCAGACAGGAGACATATGTATCATGCTTTTTAATCCACTCTGTCAATCTCTGTCTTTGTATTTCTATAATTAGATGATTTACATTTAATGTAAATATTGATATAGTAGGGGTAAGTCTTCCATCATTAAATTTTTTTCTGTTTGTCCTCCCCCTTTTCTCTATTTTCTTTTTCCACTCTTTCTATGAGTTACTTGGGCATTTGGGGGTTTAATTTTTTATATACTTAATCTTTTTTTTAGCAATTTTAGGTTTATATAAAAACTGAACAGAAAGTACAGAGAGCTCACATATTTTTTCTTACCATCACTCACTGATTGTTTCTCTAGTTATTAACATCGTGAATTGATGTGGTACATTTGTTACATTGATGCGCCGATACTAACACATTATTATTAACTAAATTCTATATGTAATTAGGCTTCACTCCATGTGTTGTACAGTTTTGGGGCATTTTGAAACTTGCATAATATCATCTACTCACTATTACAATATTATACAACATAGTTTCACTGCCTGAAAAATCCCCTGTGCTCCACTTCTCTCCTACAACTGCTAACAACTACTGATCTTTTCATGTCTCTATAGCTTTGCTTTTTCCAGAATATCCCATAGTTGGAATCCTTTTATAACTGGCTTCTTTCACTTAGCAATATACATTTTTGTTTCCTCCATATCTTTTGTGACTTGATAGCTCATATCTTTTTATCACTGAATAATATTCCTTTATCTTGATAAACTACATATGGTTTATCCATCTACCAGTTGTATAACATCTTGGCTTTTGGGTTTGGGAAATTTTGAATAAAGCCCCTTATAAAAATTCATCTGCAGCTTTTTTGGGATATAACTTTTCAGATCGTTTGGATAAATACCACTGAGTGTAATTACCAGATTGTAAGATAAGAGTCTGTTTAGTTTTGCAGGAAACTGCCAAACTGTCTTCCAAAAGTAGCTGTACTATTTGAGACAGGAATGAATGAGAGTTCCTGTTTTTCCACATCCTTGTCAACATTGGTGTTGTCAGTGTTTTGGATTTTAGCCATTCTGATAGATGTGTAGTGATATCTCATAGTTGTCATAAGTTGCAACTCTCTAATGACATATGTTGAGCATCTTTTCATCACTTATCATCTGTATATCTTCTTGGTGAGGTATCCTTCAGATCTTTGTTCTACTTTTTAATCAGATTATTTGTTTTCTTATTGTTGATATCTCAGTGCTTTTTGTATATTTTGAATTTTAAGTCCTTTACCAAGTATGTGTTTTGCAAATATTTTCTACCAGTCTATAGCTTGCTGTCTTATTCTCTTAATAGTGTTTTTTACAGAGCAGAAGTTTTTCAATTTAATGAAATCCAGCTCATCAGTTTCTTCTTTCCTCGATTGTGCTTTAAGTGTCATACCTAAAAACTCATTGCCAAACCCAGGGTGACCTAGATTTTCTCCTATGTTATCTTGTAGAAGTTTTATAATTTTGTATTTTACACTTGAGTCTATGACCCATTTTTAGTTTTTTTTTTTCAAAGATGGGAGGCCAGTGTCTAGATTAATTTTTTGTGTGTATGAATGTCCAGTTATTCTAGAACTATTTCTACAACTATAGTCTATGGTGTTGACTTTTGCTCCTTTGTCAAAGATCAGGTGACTATATTTATGTGCGTTTATTTCTAAGCTGTCTATTCTGTTCCATTGACTGATCTATTTCTTTCTTTTTTTTTTTTAACAAATACCACACTGTTTTAATTATTGTAGCTTTGAAGTAAATTAATACCGTAGATAAATACCTTAACTATATGGTCTTGAAAAGTAGCTATAATTTGAATAATAGCTATATGGTCTTAAAGTCGGGTAGTTTTGGGTCTCTGAATTTATTCCTCTTTAATATTGTGCTGGCTAATCCAGGCCTTTTGTCTTTCCATATGAACTTTAGACCCAGTTTATATACCTTTCCACATAAACTTTAGAATCAGAAACAATTTAGAATCAGAACACAAAGTATCCTACTGGGATTTTTATTGGAATGGCATAGCATATATATATCAAGTTGGGAAGAACTTAGTCTTAACAATACTGAGTTTTCTTTTTTTTTTTTTAATTTTTTTTATCGTTTATTTATTTATTTTTTTTTTTTAATTTTTTTTCAACGTTTATTTATTTTTGGGACAGAGAGAGACAGAGCATGAACGGGGGAGGGGCAGAGAGAGAGGGAGACACAGAATCGGAAACAGGCTCCAAGCTCCGAGCCATCAGCCCAGAGCCCGACGTGGGGCTCGAACTCCCGGACCGCGAGATCGTGACCTGGCTGAAGTCGGACGCTCAACCGACTGCGCCACCCAGGCGCCCCAATCGTTTATTTATTTTTGAGACAGAGAGAGACAGAGCATGAACGGGGGAGGGTCAGAGAGAGGGAGACACAGAATCTGAAACAGGCTCCAGGCTCTGAGCTGTCAGCACAGAGCCCGACGCGGGGCTCGAACTCACTGACTGCGAGATCATGACCTGAGCTGAAGTCAGCTGCTCAACCGACTGAGCCACCCAGGTGCCCCAACAATACTGAGTTTTCATATTCATGAATATGGACTATCTTTTCATTTATTTAGCTTTTCTTTGATTTCTTTTATCAGAGCATTGTAGTTTTCCTCATTTAGATCTTGTACCTATTTTATTAGATTTATATCTAAATTACATATAAATTTAGATAATTAATTAGGTACTAATGTAAGTGGTGTTCCTAATTTTTTTTAATTTTAGAGAGTAAGAGTGTGTGTGTGAGTGGGGGAGAGGGGCAGAAGGAGATAGAGAATCTCAAGCATGCTCCATGTTCAGCAGGGAACTTGATGCAGGGCCCCATCCCATGACCAAAATCAAGAATCAGATGCTCAACCGACTGAGCCACCCAGGAGCCCCTGGTGGTTGTATTTTTAATAAAAATGCCAATTGCTTATTGCTGGTATATAGGAAAGCAATTGATGTTTACATATTACTTTGTATCCTGAAACTTGATATAATCGTTTATTAGGTCTAGGAGATGATGATGATGATGATGATGATGATGATGATGATGCTATTGATTACTGATTCTTTGGGATTTTTCTGTATACACAATTACATCATCTGTTGGCAAAGACAGTTTTATTTCTCCCTTCCCAGTGTGCATACATTTATTTCCTTTTCTCGTCTTATTGCATTAACTAGGACCTCTAGTACAATGTTGAATAGAAATGGTGAGATGGAACATCCATGGCATTCCAATTCCTTAGCAGGGAAGCATTGTCTCTATGATGTTAGCTGTAGGTTTTTACATGTTCTTTATCAAGTTGAGGAAGATCTCCTATAATCCCATTTTTGAGAGTTATTTTTTTTTTACCACGAATTGTATTAGATTTTATCAAATGCTTTTTCTTAATCATTAATATGGTCTAATTATCTTTTTTCTTTAGTCTTTTTATATAATGGATTGCATTTAGAATATTGAACCAGCCATGCATAACTAGATCTCACTTGGTGTGTCAATTACTAATAGAGGGGTGTTGAAATCTCCAACTATATAATAATGGATTTTTCTCTTTCTCCTTGTCCTTCTATCAGTTTTTGCCTCAGACATTTTTATTCTGCTTTTAGATGCATTTAATTCTTTTAGTACATTGTTGGATTTAAGTTAATATTTTGTTGAAGATTTTTGTATCCATGTTCATGAAATATATTGGTCTATGATTTTCTTTTCTTATAATATTATTTTGTCTGGTTTTAGTATTAGGTTAAGGCTGGTATAATCTGGTCAGAACAGAAATAAACAATATAGAATCTAAAAAACCTATAGAGCAGATCAATGAAACCAAGAGTTGGTTTTTTGAAATAATAAACAAAATTGCTAAACCTCTAGCCAGGCTTCTCAAAAAGAAAAGGAAGATGACCCAAATAGATAAAATCATGAATGAAAATGGAATTATTACAACCAACCCATCAGAAATACAATTATCAGGGAATACTATGAAAAATTATATGCCAACAAACTGGACAACCTGGAAGAAATAGACAAATTCCTAAGCACCCACACACTTCCAAAACTCAAACAGGAAGAAATAGAAAACTTGAACAGACCCATAACCAGGGAAGAAATTGAATCAGTTATCAAAAATTGCCCAACAAATAAGAGTCCAGGACCAGATGGCTTCCCTGGGGAATTCTATCAGACATTTAAAGCAGAGATAATACCTGTCCTTCTCAAGCTGTTCCAAAAAATAGAAAGGGAAGGAAAACTTCTAGGCTCATTCTATGAAGCCAGCATTACTTTGATTCCTAAACCAGACAGAGACCCAGCAAAAAAAGAGAACTACAGGCCAATATCCCTGATGAATATGGATGCAAAAATTCTCAACAAGATACTAGCAAATCGAATTCAACAGCATATAAAAAACATTATTCACCATGATCAAATGGGATTCATTCCTGGGCTGCAGGGCTGGTTCAACATTCGCAAATCAATCAATGTGATACATCACATTAATAAAAGAAAAGATAAGAACCATATGATCCTGTCAATCAATGCAGGAAAAGCATTGGACAAAACTCAGCATCCTTTCTTAATAAAAACCCTTGAGAAAGTCGGGATAGAAGGAACATACTTAAAGATCATAAAAGCCATTTATGAAAAGCCCACAGCTAATATCATCCTCAATGGGGAAAAACTGAGAGGTTTCCCCCTGAGATCAGGAATACGACAGGGATGTCCACTCTCACCGCTGTTGTTTCACATAGTGTTGGAAGTGCTAGCATCAGCAATCAGACAACAAAAGGAAATCAAAGGCATCAAAATTGGCAAAGATGAAGTCAAGCTTTCACTTTTTGCAGATGACATGATATTATACATGGAAAACCTGATAGACTCTACCAAAAGTCTACTAGAACTGATACATGAATTCAGCAGTTGCAGGATACAAAATTAATGTACAGAAATCAGTTGCATTTTTATACACTAATAACGAAGCAACAGAAAGACAATAAAGAAACTGATCCCATTCACAATTGCACCAAGAATCATAAAATACCTAGGAATAAACCTAACCAAAGATGTAAAAGCATACAGATGTATGCTGAAAACTATAGAAAGCTTATGAAGGAAATTGAAGAAGATACAAAGAAATGGAACAACATTCTGTGCTCGTGGATTGGAAGAATAAATATTGTTAAAATGTCAATATTACCCAAAGCAATCTACACATTCAATGCAATCCCAATCAAAATTGCACCAGCATTCTTCTCAAAGCTGGAACAAGGCTGGTATAATCTAATAAACTAGGAAGTATTCTCTCTGCTTCTATTTTATGGAAGAGATTGTAGAGAATTATTTCATAACTGTTTGGTATTGTTTTAATTTCTTTAATAAATATAAATCTGTTCAGGTTATTCATTCTTTTTCACCGTGTTTGATAGTGTTTTGTGATGCACAAAAGTTTTAAGTTTTGTTAGAAGTTCAACTTATTTTTTCTTTTGTTACCTGTGTGTTAGTGTCACATCTAAGAAATTATTGCCAAATCCATTGTCATGCAGCTTTCCTCCTATGTTTTCTTCTAAAAGTTTTATAGTTTTTTAGCTCCTACACTTAGGCCTTTGAGCCATTTTGAGTAATTTTGTAAGGTGGATATCCAGTTTCCTGAAACCCTTCATTGAAAAGACTCCTTTCTTGGCACCTTTGTCAAAAATCATTTGATCATTTATGTAAGAGTTTATCTCTGGGCTCCCATTTCTGTTTCATTGTTGTATATGTCTGTCTTTATGCCAGAACTATACTGTTGCTTACTGTAGCTTTGTAGTAAGTTTTGAAATCAGGAAGTATGAGACCTCCAGCTTTGTTCTTTTTTCTCCAAGATTGTTTTGGCTATTTGGAATCCCTTGGTATTTCATAGGAATTTTAGGATATGTTTTTGTATTTCTTCAAAAAGAAGTCATTGGATTTTGATAGGAATTGCATTGAATCTGAAAATCGTTTTAGGTAGTATTGTCATCTTAGCAATATTAAGTCTTCTAGTCTGTGAACATGGGATGTCATTTATTGGCATCTTCTTTAATTTCTTTCAGCAATGTTACATAGTTTTCAGTCTTTCACCCCCTTGGTCAAATTATTCCTGCTGTTGTAAATAGAATTGTTTCCTTAGTTTCATTTTGGATTTTTCATTATTAGTGCATAGAAATGCAACTGAATTTTGTGTGGTAATTTTGTGTCCCACAAAATTGGTTTGTTTTTTGCTGAATTGCTTGTTTATTAGCTTTACCAGTTTGTGTGTGTGTGTGTGTGTGTGTGTGTGTGTGTGTGTTCGCGCGCGCGCATGGGTGTTTGGAATACAAGGTCATGTCATGTGCAAACAAAGATAATTTTATTTCTCCCTTTTCAATATTAATGCCTTCTATTTTTTCTTCTTGCCTATTTGCTCTTTTGAGGACTTCCAGTACTATGTTGGATAGAAGTGGAGAAAGTGGGAATCCAGATTTTGTTCTTATCTTGGGGGAAATACTTGTAATCTTTGACCACCGAGTATGATGTTAGGTGTGGAATTTCCATACCATATTGCGGAAGTTTCCTTATAGTCCTGGTTTACTGAGTTTGTTCTATTTTTAGTGAAGAAAGGGTGTTAAATTTTGCCAAATATTTTCCTGCATTAGTTGAGATGATCGTATATTCCACCCCACCACCCCAACCCCCGCCTTCATTCTAGTAATTGATTTTACTGAATCAGTTTTCCTATGTTGAACCATTATCACATTCTGGAGATAAATCTCATTTGATCATGATACATAATCCTTTTAATATGCTGCTGAATTCAGTTGGCTAATATTTTATTGAAGGTTTCTGCAACAATATTTATGAGAAATATTGGTTGGTAGTTTTCTTGTATTGTCTGTCTGGTTTGGGTGTCAAGGTATTACTGGCTTCATAGAATGAGTTAGGAAGTGTTTCTTCCTCTGCAGTATTTTGAAAAGTTTGAAAATAATTTGTGTTAATCCTTTAAATGTTTGGTACTATTTAACAGTAAAGTCATTTGGCTCTAGGCTTTTTCTTTTCTTTTTTTCTTTTTTTTTGGTGGGGGCTAGGGGGAGTTTTGGCCACTGTTTTAATCTATTTACAAGTTATAGGTCTATTCAGATTTGTTATCTCTTCATGATTCAGTTTTGGTGTATTGTGTGTTTCTAGGAATTTGTCCACTTCATTTAGGTTAGCCAATGTGTTGGCATATAAATATTCATAGCATTATTATTCCTGTAACATCAGTAGTATTGTCCTTTTTTTATATGTGATTTTAATAATGTGAGTTTTCTTTCCTCTGCCAGTTTTAGGTTTAATTTGCTTTTCTTTTTCTTAAGGCATAAGCTTAGGTTATTGATTTAAGACCTTCTTTTATCCATGTGTGCATTTGTAGCTGTAAATTCCCTTCTTACCATTGCTTTCACTATATCTCATAGATTTTGGAATTTTGTGTTTTCACTTTCATTTGTCTCAATGTACGGATCTTCCTCAACTTATAGTAGAGTTATATCCCAGTAAACACATTGTAAGTTGAAAGTATCATAATTCGGGGGAGTTGCGGCAAGATGGCGGCTTAGGAGGACGCTGGGCTCACCGCAGTCCTGCTGATCACTTAGATTCCATCTACATCTGCCTAAATAACCCAGAAAACCGCCAGAGGATTAGCAGAACAGAGTCGCCGGAGCCAAACGCAGACGAGAGGCCCACGGAAGAGGGTAGGAAGGGCGGCGAGGCGGTGCGCGCTCCACGGACTGGCGGGAGGGAGCCGGGGCGGAGGGGCGGCTCGCCGGCCAAGCAGAGCCCCCGAGTCTGGCTGGCAAAAGCGGAGGGGCCTGACGGACTGTGTTCCCACAACAAGCGCAACTTAGCGTCTGGGAGGTCATAAGTTAACAGCTCTGCTCAGAAAGCGGGAAGGCTGGAGGACAAAGGGAGGGAGAGCTGCTGAGCCCCCTGACAACAGAGCTCAGTTTGGTGGGGAACAAAGGTGCTCGCCAGCGCCATCTCCCCCGCCCATCCCCCAGCCGAAATCCCAAAGGGAACTGGTTCCTGCTAGGGAACTTGCTCCCTCCGCGCAAACACCCAACTCTGCGCTTCTGTGGAGCCAAACCTCCGGCAGCGGATCTGACTCCCTCCCGCTGCCACAGGGCCCCTCCTGAAGTGGATCACCTAAGGAGAAGCAATCTAAGCCTGCCCCTCCTGCCCCCAAGCACCTTGCCTACCCACCCCAGCTAATACGCCAGATCCCCAGCATCACAAGCCTGGCAGGGTGCAAGTAGCCCAGACGAGCCACACCACCCCACAGTGAATCCCGCCCCTAGGAGAGGGGAAGAGAAGGCACACACCAGTCTGACTGTGGCCCCAGCGGTGGGCTGGGGGCAGACATCAGGTCTGACTGCGGCCCCGCCCACCAACTCCAGTTATACACCACAGCACAGGGGAAGTGCCCTGCAGGTCCTCACCACGCCAGGGACTATCCAAAATGACCAAGCAGAAGAATTCCCCTCAGAAGAATCTCCAGGAAATAACAACAGCTAATGAGCTGATCAAAAAGGACTTAAATAACATAACAGAAAGTGAATTTAGAATAATAGTCATAAAATTAATCGCTGGGCTTGAAAACAGTATACAGGACAGCAGAGAATCTCTTGCTACAGAGATCAAGGGACTAAGGAACAGTCACGAGGAGCTGAAAAACGCTTTAAACGAAATGCATAACAAAATGGAAACCACCACGGCTCGGCTTGAAGAGGCAGAGGAGAGAATAGGTGAACTAGAAGATAAAGTTATGGAAAAAGAGGAAGCTGAGAAAAAGAGAGATAAAAAAATCCAGGAGTATGAGGGGAAAATTAGAGAACTAAGTGATACACTAAAAAGAAATAATATACGCATAATTGGTATCCCAGAGGAGGAAGAGAGAGGGAAAGGTGCTGAAGGGGTACTTGAAGAAATCATAGCTGAGAACTTCCCTGAACTGGGGAAGGAAAAAGGCATTGAAATCCAAGAGGCACAGAGAACTCCCTTCAGACGTAACTTGAATCGATCTTCTGCACGACATATCATAGTGAAACTGGCAAAATACAAGGATAAAGAGAAAATTCTGAAAGCAGCAAGGGGTAAACGTGCCCTCACATATAAAGGGAGACCTATAAGACTCGTGACTGATCTCTCTTTTGAAACTTGGCAGGCCAGAAAGAATTGGCACGAGATTTTCAGGGTGCTAGACAGAAAAAATATGCAGCCGAGAATCCTTTATCCAGCAAGTCTGTCATTTAGAATAGAAGGAGAGATAAAGGTCTTCCCAAACAAACAAAAACTGAAGGAATTTGTCACCACTAAACCAGCCCTACAAGAGATCCTAAGGGGGACCCTGTGAGACAAAGTCCCAGAGACATCACTACAAGCATAAAACATACAGACATCACAATGACTCTAAACCCGTATCTTTCTATAATAACACTGAATGTAAATGGATTAAATGCGCCAACCAAAAGACATAGGGTATCAGAATGGATAAAAAAACAAGACCCATCTATTTGCTGTCTACAAGAGACTCATTTTAGACCTGAGGACACCTTTAGATTGAGAGTGAGGGGATGGAGAACTATTTATCATGCGACTGGAAGCCAAAAGAAAGCTGGAGTAGCCATACTTATATCAGACAAACTAGACTTTAAATTAAAGGCTGTAACAAGAGATGAAGAAGGACATTATATAATAGTTACAGGGTCTATCCATCAGGAAGAGCTAACAATTATAAATGTCTATGCACCGAATACCGGAGCCCCCAAATATATAAAACAATTACTCATAAACATAAGCAACCTTATTGATAAGAATGTGGTAATTGCAGGGGACTTTAACACCCCACTTACAGAAATGGATAGATCATCTAGACACACGGTCAATAAAGAAACAAGGGCCCTGAATGAGACATTGGATCAGATGGACTTGACAGATATATTTAGAACTCTGCATCCCAAAGCAACAGAATATACTTTCTTCTCGAGTGCACATGGAACATTCTCCAAGATAGATCATATACTGGGTCACAAAACAGCCCTTCATAAGTTTACAAGAATTGAAATTATACCATGCTTACTTTCAGACCACAATGCTATGAAGCTTGAAATCAACCACAGAAAAAAGTCTGGAAAACCTCCAAAAGCATGGAGGTTAAAGAACACCCTACTAACGAATGAGTGGGTCAACCAGACAATTAGAGAAGAAATTAAAAAATATATGGAAACAAACGAAAATGAAAATACAACAATCCAAACGCTTTGGGACGCAGCAAAGGCAGTCCTGAGAGGAAAATACATTGCAATCCAGGCCTATCTCAAGAAACAAGAAAAATCCCAAATACAAAATCTAACAGCACACCTAAAGGAACTAGAAGCAGAACAGCAAAGGCAGCCTAAGCCCAGCAGAAGAAGAGAAATAATAAAGATCAGAGCAGAAATAAACAATATAGAAACTAAAAAAACTGTAGAGCAGATCAACGAAACCAAGAGTTGGTTTTTTGAAAAAATAAACAAAATTGACAAACCTCTAGCCAGGCTTCTCAAAAAGAAAAGGGAGATGACCCAAATAGATAAAATCATGAATGAAAATGGAATTATTACAACCAATCCCTCAGAGATACAAACAATTATCAGGGAATACTATGAAAAATTATATGCCAACAAATTGGACAACCTGGAAGAAATGGACAAATTCCTGAACACCCACACTCTTCCAAAACTCAATCAGGAGGAAATAGAAAGCTTGAACAGACCCATAACCAGGGAAGAAATTGAATCGGTTATCAAAAATCTCCCAACAAATAAGAGTCCAGGACCAGATGGCTTCCCAGGGGAGTTCTACCAGACGTTTAAAGCAGAGATAATACCTATCCTTCTCAAGCTATTCCAAGAAATAGAAAGTGAAGGAAAACTTCCAGACTCATTCTATGAAGCCAGTATTACTTTGATTCCTAAACCAGACAGAGACCCAGTAAAAAAAGAGAACTACAGGCCAATATCCCTGATGAATATGGATGCAAAAATTCTCAATAAGATACTAGCAAATCGAATTCAACGGCATATAAAAAGAATTATTCACCATGATCAAGTGGGATTCATTCCTGGGATGCAGGGCTGGTTCAACATTCGCAAATCAATCAACGTGATACATCACATTAACAAAAAAAAAGAGAAGAACCATATGATCCTGTCAATCGATGCAGAAAAGGCCTTCGACAAAATCCAGCACCCTTTCTTAATAAAAACCCTTGAGAAAGTCGGGATAGAAGGAACATACTTAAAGGTCATAAAAGCCATTTATGAAAAGCCCACAGCTAACATCATCCTCAACGGGGAAAAACTGAGAGCTTTTTCCCTGAGATCAGGAACACGACAAGGATGCCCACTCTCACCGCTGCTGTTTAACATAGTGCTGGAAGTTCTAGCATCAGCAATCAGACAACAAAAGGAAATCAAAGGCATCAAAATTGGCAAAGATGAAGTCAAGCTTTCGCTTTTTGCAGATGACATTATACATGGAAAATCCGATAGACTCCACCAAAAGTCTGCTAGAACTGATACAGGAATTCAGCAAAGTTGCAGGATACAAAATCAATGTACAGAAATCAGTTGCATTCTTATACACTAACAATGAAGCAACAGAAAGACAAATAAAGAAACTGATCCCATTCACAATTGCACCAAGAAGCATAAAATACCTAGGAATAAATCTAACCAAAGATGTAAAGGATCTGTATGCTGAAAATTATAGAAAGCTTATGAAGGAAATTGAAGAAGATTTAACGAAATGGAAAGACATTCCCTGCTCATGGATTGGAAAAATAAATATTGTCAAAATGTCAATACTACCCAAAGCTATCTACACATTCAATGCAATCCCAATCAAAATTGCACCAGCATTCTTCTCGAAACTAGAACAAGCCATCCTAAAATTCATATGGAACCACAAAAGGCCCCGAATAGCCAAAGGAATTTTGAAGAAGAAGACCAAAGCAGGAGGCATCACAATCCCAGACTTTAGCCTCTACTACAAAGCTGTCATCATCAAGACAGCATGGTATTGGCACCAAAACAGACACATAGACCAATGGAATAGAATAGAAACCCCAGAACTAGACCCACAAACGTATGGCCAACTCATCTTTGACAAAGCAGGAAAGAACATCCAATGGAAAAAAGACAGCCTCTTTAACAAAGGGTGCTGGGAGAACTGGACAGCAACATGCAGAAGGTTGAAACTAGACCACTTTCTCACACCATTCACAAAAATAAACTCAAAATGGATCAAGGACCTAAATGTGAGACAGGAAACCATCAAAACCTTAGAGGAGAAAGCAGGAAAAGACCTCTCTGACCTCAGCCGTAGCAATCTCTTACTCGACACATCTCCAAAGGCAAGGGAATTAAAAGCAAAAGTGAATTACTGGGACCTTATGAAGATAAAAAGCTTCTGCACAGCAAAGGAAACAACCAACAAAACTAAAAGGCAACCAACGGAATGGGAAAAGATATTCGCAAATGACATATCGGACAAAGGGCTAGTATCCAAAATCTATAAAGAGCTCACCAAACTCCACACCCGGAAAACAAATAACCCAGTGAAGAAATGGGCAGAAAACATGAATAGACACTTCTCTAAAGAAGACATCCGGATGGCCAACAGGCACATGAAAAGATGTTCAGCGTCGCTCCTTATCAGGGAAATACAAATCAAAACCACACTCAGGTATCACCTCACGCCAGTCAGAGTGGCCAAAATGAACAAATCAGGAGACTATAGATGCTGGAGAGGATGTGGAGAAACGGGAACCCTCTTGCACTGTTGGTGGGAATGCAAATTGGTGCAGCCGCTCTGGAAAGCAGTGTGGAGGTTCCTCAGAAAATTAAAACTAGACCTACCCTATGACCCAGCAATAGCACTGCTAGGAATTTATCCAAGGGATACAGGAGCACTGATGCATAGGGCCACTTGTACCCCAATGTTCATAGCAGCACTCTCAACAATAGCCAAATTATGGAAAGAGCCTAAATGTCCATCAACTGATGAATGGATAAAGAAATTGTGGTTCATATACACAATGGAATATTACGTGGCAATGAGAAAAAATGAAATATGGCCTTTTGTAGCAACGTGGATGGAACTGGAGAGTGTGATGCTAAGTGAAATAAGCCATACAGAGAAAGACAGATACCATATGGTTTCACTCTTATGTGGATCCTGAGAAACTTCACAGGAACCCATGGGGGAGGGGAAGGAAAAAAAAAAAAGAGGTTAGAATGGGAGAGAGCCAAAACATAAGAGACTTAAAAACTGAGAACAAACTGAGGGTTGATGGGGGGTGGGAGGGAGGAGAGGGTGGGTGATGGGTATTGAGGAGGGCACCTTTTGGGATGAGCACTGGGTGTTGTATGGAAACCAATTTGTCAATAAATTTCATAAAAAAATAAAAATAAAATAAAAAATAAATAAATAAAAATATTAATTACCTGGAAAAAAAAAAGAAAGTATCATAATTCAAATGGGAGAAGATATTTGTAAGTCACATATTTTATAAAAGATTAGTATCCAAAATATGTAAAGAAGTTATAAAATTCAACTACAAAAAAGCAAATAATCCATTTGAAAAATGGGCAGAGGACATGAACAGACATTTTTCCAAGGAGACATACAGATGGCCAACAGACACAGGAAAAGATGCTAAATATCACTTATCATCAGGGAAATACAAATCAAAACTACAGTGATATTTCACCTCACATCTGTTAGAATGGCTAAAATCAACAACACAAGAAACAACAGGTGTTGGTGAGGATGTGGAGAATGGAGAACCCTCTTGTACTGTTGGTGGGAATGCAAACTGGTGCAGCCACTGTGGAAAACAGTAGGTGGTGTTCTTCAAAAAGTTAAAAATAGAACTACCTTGTGATCTAGGAATCACACTACTGGGTGTTTACCTAAAGGTTACAAGAACACTAATCTAAAGGGTTACATACACCTTACATTTATGGCACTATTATAGCCAAGATATGGAAGCAACCCAAGTGTCCATCGATTGTTGAATGGATAAAGATGGTGTGGTGTATGTATGTGTGTATGTATATGTATATGTATATGTATATGTCTATGTATATGTATATATATTATCTATAAATATATCTCGATATATCTACATAGAGATAGATGTAATATTATTCAACTATAAAAAAGAATGAAATATTGCCATTTACAGCAATATGATGGAGCTAGAGAGTGTAATGCTAAGTGAAATAAGTCAGAGAAAGACAAATACCATATGATTTCACTCACATGTGGAATTTGAGAAAGAAAACAAGCAAAGGGAAAAGAATAAGAAGGAGAGAGAGAGAAATCAAGAAATAAACACTTAATTATAGAGAACAGTTATTGGTTACCAGAGGGGAGGGTGGTGGGGGAATGGGTTAAATAGGTGATGGGGATTAAGGAGTGCATTTGTTGTAATGACCACAGGGTCATGTGTGGAAGTGTTGAATTGTACACCTGAAACTAATATAACATTATGTTAACTAACTGGAATTAAAATAAGAACTTTTAAAAAATAAAAAAGTAAAAGTATCATAATTCAAAAATGCATTTAATACACCTAACCTTCTGAATATCATGTTTAAGCCATAATAGTCTAGCCTACTTTAACCATGCTCAGAAAACTTACATTAGTGTACATTTAGGCAAAATCGTCTGACACAAAGCCCTTTTTATAATAAAGTGTCAAATATCTCATATAATTTATTGACTAATGTACTAAAAATGAAAAACAGAATGGTTGTAAATGTATTTCCATTACCCTCATGATCACATGGCTGCCACTCCCCAGCATCACAAGAGTATTAATAGTATCACATATCATTAGCTCAGGAAAAGATCAAAATTCAAATTTAAAGTAGGATTTCTACGGAATACATATCACTTTTGCACCAATGTACATCTGAAATATCGTAAGTTGAACCATCATAAGTAAGGACTATCTGTATCTTCTAATTTCCCTTTTGATTTCTTCTTCTTTCTTGGTTGTTTAAGAATGTGTGGTTTAATTCCCTGTATTTGTATTTTTTTTCTGTTATTGATTTTTATCCACTGTGATAGCTAAAAATATTTTTTTATGATTGCAGTCTTTTAAAATTTATTGAGACTCATTTTGTGTCCTAACATATGGTTTGTCTTGGAGAATGTTCTATGTGAATTTGAGATAATGTGTATTATGCTGTTCTTGGGTGTTCAGTATATTTCTGTTAGGTCTAATTGGCTTATGGTTTTGTTCAAGTCCTATATTTCCTTATTGATCTTCCATTGTCTGTTCTACCATATTAAAAGTGATGTTTGGAAGTCTTAATTATTAATGTAGAGATGTCTGTTTCTCCCTTCAATTCTGTAATGTTTGCTTTATATATTTTGGGCTCTGATGTTTGATGCTTATATATTAAAATTGTTATATCTTCTTGGTGGGTTGATTCTTTTATCAATCTGTAATGTTTTTGTAATAGTTTTTGACTTAAAATCTATTTTACCTGAATTAGTAGAGCCACCTTAGCTCTCTTTTGGTTAGTATTTGCGCGGAGTATATTTTTTCATCCTTTCAATTTCACCCTATTTGTGGCTTTCAATCTAAAGTGAGTCTCGTGTACATGAATAGACACTTTTCCAAAGAACACATCCAGATGGCCAACAGACACATGAAAAGATGCTCAATGTTACTCATCATCAGGGAAATACAAATCAAAACCGCACTGAGACACTACCTCACACTGAGCAGAGTGGTTAAAATTAACAACAGATGCTGGTGAGGATGTGGAGAAATGGGAACACTCTTGCCCTGTTGGTGGGAATGCAAACTGGTGCAGCCACTGTGGAAAACAGTGTGGAGGTTCCTCGAAAAATTAAAAATAGAACTACCATACACCCCAGCAATAGAACTCCTAGGAATTTATCAAAAGGATACAGAAATGCTGATTCGTAGGGGCACATGTACCCCAATGTTTATAGCAGCACTTTCAACAATAGCCAAATTATGGAAAGAGCCTAAATGTCCATCAACTGATGAATGGATAAAGAAGATGTGGTTATATATACAATAGAATACTAGTTGGCAATAAGAAAGAATTAAATCATGACATTTGCAGCAATGTCGATGGAACTAGAAGGTATTATGCTGAGTGAAATAAGTCCAAAACGTACCAAGGAAAGGTACATGTTCTACCAGTAGGAGACAACACAGTATAGCAGTCAAGAACACAGGCTTTATGATATGAACAGCTCAGCGTCACTACATAGCTGTGCAGAATTAGACAAATTGCTTACTTGCTCCAACTCTCACTTTCCTCCTTTGAGAAATGAGTTCTGAAGGTGAAATAAGATAGTATTTGTAAAGCACTATACACAGAGCTTGACACACAAAGAACTATCCAGAAGAATATTGAAATTGCCAAGAATTAGGACAAGATTTTCATCGGAGACAGTTTACAGTGAATTAGAAACCGAAATCTTGAAGGGATGAGGGTTTGTGATCCAGCGGTCAGTATATGGTTGTAGTCAGAGTAGTCATGGACAGCACAGTCCAGAGATATGATATTCAAGGTTAGGTGACTTAAGACATTGAGCTACTGCCTTTTCAGGTTTGGAGTTCATCAACTAAGAGACTACAGTTGTGCACAAGCTATCTTTGGAAGGCCTCCTCTTCCCCAGGGTTTTTGCTGTAGTGAATGCTACAGAGGCGAGTGTGGGCCAAAGTCGATATATTTGGAAGGTGGCCCTTGAGTGTGGGGAGGCTGGAGATAAGGAGGAAACAGTGATGCAGAGTGCATGTGGTGAAGGTTTGCATGGGAAGCATCTGCTTGGAGCAGGTGTGCTGTCAGAGCAACTTGGGCCTGGGCCGAGATGCCTGGCTGGCTCAGTCAGTTAAGCATCTGACTCTTGATTTCAGCTCAGGTCATGATCTTGTGCTTCATGAGTTCAAGCCCCATATCAGGCTCTGCTCTCTCTCTCTCTCCCTCTCTCTCTGCCCCTCCCCCACTCATGTGCACTTGCTCTCGTGCTCTCTCTTTCTCTCTCAAAATAAATAAATAAACTTAAAAAAAAAAGAGAGAGAGAGAGCTACCTGGGTCAAAAGGGGTGGGTTGAGGCCAAGGCTGAGCTGGCTGGTCAAAGAAAGTATGCCCTTCTCTGGTCTGTCTGGGTGGCTGGTACATAGGCAGGATTCATGGGAGTCACCAGTGACTGGGGTGCAGACTCGAAGATAGCTTTGTATAGAGAATGGCCAGAGAGAAGGAGAGTTCACTGCCCAGAACAGAGAGGAGATCATTCGTGATAGAATGGACTGAGGTAGCAAGTGGTCAAGCCAGACCTCAGGAGGAGAGGGTCTTCCCCTCATCCTCAGTCCTCTTCCTGCTTCGTGCCCTCAGGCCTGCAATCCAAAACCTGCCCCAACTCTCAGAGGCTCCCAACTCTTAAGGCAAAATGCCACTGTTCCAAATCAAGACGATGGTGACTTCACATGCATCATCTCCCACAGGTATTCACATTTTATTTTTTTATTTTATTTTATTTATTTTATTTTTTATTTTTTTATTTTTTTTATGAAATTTATTGACAAATTGGTTTCCATACAACACCCAGTGCTCATCCCAAAAGGTGCCCTCCTCAATACCCATCACCCACCCTCTCCTCCCTCCCACCCCCCATCAACCCTCAGTTTGTTCTCAGTTTTTAACAGTCTCTTATGCTTTGGCTCTCTCCCATTCTAACCTCTTTTTTTTTTTTTTTCCTTCCCCTCCCCCATGGGTTCCTGTGAAGTTTCTCAGGATCCACATAAGAGTGAAACCATATGGTATCTGTCTTTCTCTGTATGGCTTATTTCACTTAGCATCACACTCTCCAGTTCCATCCACGTTGCTACAAAAGGCCATATTTCATTTTTTCTCATTGCCACGTAATATTCCATTGTGTATATGAACCACAATTTCTTTATCCATTCATCAGTTGATGGACATTTAGGCTCTTTCCATAATTTGGCTATTGTTGAGAGTGCTGCTATGAACATTGGGGTACAAGTGGCCCTATGCATCAGTGCTCCTGTATCCCTTGGATAAATTCCTAGCAGTGCTATTGCTGGGTCATAGGGTAGGTCTATTTTTAATTTTCTGAGGAACCTCCACACTGCTTTCCAGAGCGGCTGCACCAATTTGCATTCCCACCAACAGTGCAAGAGGGTTCCCGTTTCTCCACATCCTCTCCAGCATCTATAGTCTCCTGATTTGTTCATTTTGGCCACTCTGACTGGCGTGAGGTGATACCTGAGTGTGGTTTTGATTTGTATTTCCCTGATAAGGAGCGACGCTGAACATCTTTTCATGTGCCTGTTGGCCATCCGGATGTCTTCTTTAGAGAAGTGTCTATTCATGTTTTCTGCCCATTTCTTCCCTGGGTTATTTGTTTTTTGGGTGTGGAGTTTGGTGAGCTCTTTATAGATTTTGGATACTAGCCCTTTGTCCAATATGTCATTTGCAAATATCTTTTCCCATTCCGTTGGTTGCCTTTTAGTTTTGTTGGTTGTTTCCTTTGCTGTGCAGAAGCTTTTTATCTTCATAAGGTCCCAGTAATTCACCTTTGCTTTTAATTCCCTTGCCTTTGGAGATGTGTCGAGTAAGAGATTGCTACGGCTGAGGTCAGAGAGGTCTTTTCCTGCTTTCTCCTCTAAGGTTTTGATGGTTTCCTGTCTCACATTCAGGTCCTTGATCCATTTTGAGTTTATTTTTGTGAATGGTGTGAGAAAGTGGTCTAGTTTCAACCTTCTGCATGTTGCTGTCCAGTTCTCCCAGCACCCTTTGTTAAAGAGGCTGTCTTTTTTCCATTGGATGTTCTTTCCTGCTTTGTCAAAGATGAGTTGGCCATACGTTTGTGGGTCTAGTTCTGGGGTTTCTATTCTATTCCATTGGTCTATGTGTCTGTTTTGGTGCCAATACCATGCTGTCTTGATGATGACAGCTTTGTAGTAGAGGCTAAAGTCTGGGATTGTGATGCCTCCTGCTTTGGTCTTCTTCTTCAAAATTCCTTTGGCTATTCGGGGCCTTTTGTGGTTCCATATGAATTTTAGGATGGCTTGTTCTAGTTTCGAGAAGAATGCTGGTGCAATTTTGATTGGGATTGCATTGGATGTGTAGATAGCTTTGGGTAGTATTGACATTTTGACAATATTTATTTTTCCAATCCATGAGCAGGGAATGTCTTTCCATTTCTTTAAATCTTCTTCAATTTCCTTCATAAGTTTTCTATAGTTTTCAGCATACAGATCCTTTACATCTTTGGTTAGATTTATCCCTAGGTATTTTATGCTTCTTGGTACAATTGTGAATGGGATCAGTTTCTTTATTTGTCTTTCTGTTGCTTCATTGTTAGTGTATAAGAATGCAACTGATTTCTGTACATTGATTTTGTATCCTGCAACTTTGCTGAATTCCTGTATCAGTTCTAGCAGACTTTTGGTGGAGTCTATCGGATTTTCCATGTATAATATCATGTCATCTGCAAAAAGCGAAAGCTTGACTTCATCTTTGCCAATTTTGATGCCTTTGATTTCCTTTTGTTGTCTGATTGCTGATGCTAGAACTTCCAGCACTATGTTAAACAGCAGCGGTGAGAGTGGGCATCCTTGTCGTGTTCCTGATCTCAGGGAAAAAGCTCTCAGTTTTTCCCCGTTGAGGATGATGTTAGCTGTGGGCTTTTCATAAATGGCTTTTATGACCTTTAAGTATGTTCCTTCTATCCCGACTTTCTCAAGGGTTTTTATTAAGAAAGGGTGCTGGATTTTGTCGAAGGCCTTTTCTGCATCGATTGACAGGATCATATGGTTCTTCTCTTTTTTTTTGTTAATGTGATGTATCACGTTGATTGATTTGCGAATGTTGAACCAGCCCTGCATCCCAGGAATGAATCCCACTTGATCATGGTGTATAATTCTTTTTATATGCCGTTGAATTCGATTTGCTAGTACCTTACTGAGAATTTTTGCATCCATATTCATCAGAGATATTGGCCTGTAGTTCTCTTTTTTTACTGGGTCTCTGTCTGGTTTAGGAATCAAAGTAATACTGGCTTCATAGAATGAGTCTGGAAGTTTTCCTTCCCTTTCTATTTCTTGGAATAGCTTGAGAAGGATAGGTATTATCTCTGCTTTAAGCGTCTGGTAGAACTCCCCTGGGAAGCCATCTGGTCCTGGACTCTTATTTGTTGGGAGATTTTTGATAACCGATTCAATTTCTTCCCTGGTTATGGGTCTGTTCAAGCTTTCTATTTCCTCCTGATTGAGTTTTGGAAGAGTGTGGGTGTTCAGGAATTTGTCCATTTCTTCCAGGTTGTCCAATTTGTTGGCATATAATTTTTCATAGTATTCCTGATAATTGTTTGTATCTCTGAGGGATTGGTTGTAATAATTCCATTGTCATTCATGATTTTATCTATTTGGGTCATCTCCCTTTTCTTTTTGAGAAGCCTGGCTAGAGGTTTGTCAATTTTGTTTATTTTTTCAAAAAACCAACTCTTGGTTTCGTTGATCTGCTCTACAGTTTTTTTAGATTCTATATTGTTTATTTCTGCTCTGATCTTTATTATTTCTCTTCTTCTGCTGGGCTTAGGCTGCCTTTGCTGTTCTGCTTCTAGTTCCTTTAGGTGTGCTGTTAGATTTTGTATTTGGGATTTTTCTTGTTTCTTGAGATAGGCCTGGATTGCAATGTATTTTCCTCTCAGGACTGCCTTTGCTGCGTCCCAAAGCGTTTGGATTGTTGTATTTTCATTTTCGTTTGTTTCCATATATTTTTTAATTTCTTCTCTAATTGTCTGGTTGACCCACTCATTCGTTAGTAGGGTGTTCTTTAACCCCCATGCTTTTGGAGGTTTTCCAGACTTTTTTCTGTGGTTGATTTCAAGCTTCATAGCATTGTGGTCTGAAAGTAAGCATGGTATAATTTCAATTCTTGTAAACTTAGGAAGGGCTGTTTTGTGACCCAGTATATGATCTATCTTGGAGAATGTTCCATGTGCACTCGAGAAGAAAGTATATTCTGTTGTTTTGGGATGCAGAGTTCTAAATATATCTGTCAAGTCCATCTGATCCAATGTCTCATTCAGGGCCCTTGTTTCTTTATTGACCGTGTGTCTAGATGATCTATCCATTTCTGTAAGTGGGGTGTTAAAGTCCCCTGCAATTACCACATTCTTATCAATAAGGTTGCTTATGTTTATGAGTAATTGTTTTATATATTTGGGGGCTCCAGTATTCGGTGCATAGACATTTATAATTGTTAGCTCTTCCTGATGGATAGACCCTGTAACTATTATATAATGTCCTTCTTCATCTCTTGTTACAGCCTTTAATTTAAAGTCTAGTTTGTCTGATATAAGTATGGCTACTCCAGCTTTCTTTTGGCTTCCAGTCGCATGATAAATAGTTCTCCATCCCCTCACTCTCAATCTAAAGGTGTCCTCAGGTCTAAAATGAGTCTCTTGTAGACAGCAAATAGATGGGTCTTGTTTTTTTATCCATTCTGATACCCTGTGTCTTTTGGTTGGCGCATTTAATCCATTTACATTCAGTGTTATTATAGAAAGATACGGGTTTAGAGTCATTGTGATGTCTGTATGTTTTATGCTTGTAGTGATGTCTCTGGGACTTTGTCTCACAGGGTCCCCCTTAGGATCTCTTGTAGGGCTGGTTTAGTGGTGACAAATTCCTTCAGTTTTTGTTTGTTTGGGAAGACCTTTATCTCTCCTTCTATTCTAAATGACAGACTTGCTGGATAAAGGATTCTCGGCTGCATATTTTTTCTGTCTAGCACCCTGAAAATCTCGTGCCAATTCTTTCTGGCCTGCCAAGTTTCAAAAGAGAGATCAGTCACGAGTCTTATAGGTCTCCCTTTATATGTGAGGGCACGTTTACCCCTTGCTGCTTTCAGAATTTTCTCTTTATCCTTGTATTTTGCCAGTTTCACTATGATATGTCGTGCAGAAGATCGATTCAAGTTACGTCTGAAGGGAGTTCTCTGTGCCTCTTGGATTTCAATGCCTTTTTCCTTCCCCAGTTCAGGGAAGTTCTCAGCTATGATTTCTTCAAGTACCCCTTCAGCACCTTTCCCTCTCTCTTCCTCCTCTGGGATACCAATTATGCGTATATTATTTCCTTTTAGTGTATCACTTAATTCTCTAATTTTCCCCTCATACTCCTGGATTTTTTTATCTCTCTTTTTCTCAGCTTCCTCTTTTTCCATAACTTTATCTTCTAGTTCATCTATTCTCTCCTCTGCCTCTTCAAGCCGAGCCGTGGTGGTTTCCATTTTGTTATGCATTTCGTTTAAAGCGTTTTTCAGCTCCTCGTGACTGTTCCTTAGTCCCTTGATCTCTGTAGCAAGAGATTCTCTGCTGTCCTGTATACTGTTTTCAAGCCCAGCGATTAATTTTATGACTATTATTCTAAATTCACTTTCTGTTATGTTATTTAAGTCCTTTTTGATCAGCTCATTAGCTGTTGTTATTTCCTGGAGATTCTTCTGAGGGGAGTTCTTCCGCTTGGTCATTTTGGATAGTCCCTGGCGTGGTGAGGACCTGCAGGGCACTTCCCCTGTGCTGTGGTGTATAACTGGAGTTGGTGGGCGGGGCCGCAGTCAGACCTGATGTCTGCCCCCAGCCCACCGCTGGGGCCACAGTCAGACTGGTGTGTGCCTTCTCTTCCCCTCTCCTAGGGGCGGGATTCACTGTGGGGTGGTGTGGCTCGTCTGGGCTACTTGCACCCTGCCAGGCTTGTGATGCTGGGGATCTGGCGTATTAGCTGGGGTGGGTAGGCAAGGTGCTCGGGGGCAGGAGGGGCAGGCTTAGATCGCTTCTCCTTAGGTGATCCACTTCAGGAGGGGCCCTGTGGCAGCGGAGGGAGTCAGATCCGCTGCCGGAGGTTTGGCTCCACAGAAGCGCAGAGTTGGGTGTTTGCGCGGAGGGAGCAAGTTCCCTAGCAGGAACCAGTTCCCTTTGGGATTTCGGCTGGGGGATGGGCGGGGGAGATGGCGCTGGCGAGCACCTTTGTTCCCCACCAAACTGAGCTCTGTTGTCAGGGGGCTCAGCAGCTCTCCCTCCCTTTGTCCTCCAGCCTTCCCGCTTTCCGAGCAGAGCTGTTAACTTATGACCTCCCAGACGCTAAGTCGCGCTTGTTGTGGGAACACAGTCCGTCAGGCCCCTCCGCTTTTGCAAGCCAGACTCGGGGGCTCTGCTTGGCCGGCGAGCCGCCCCTCCGCCCCGGCTCCCTCCCGCCAGTCTGTGGAGCGCGCAGCGCCTCGCCGCCCTTCCTACCCTCTTCCGTGGGCCTCTCGTCTGCGTTTGGCTCCGGCGACTCTGTTCTGCTAATCCTCTGGCGGTTTTCTGGGTTATTTAGGCAGGTGTAGATGGAATCTAAGTGATCAGCAGGACGTGCAGTGAGCCCAGTGTCCTCCTAAGCCGCCATCTTGCCGCAACCCCCGGAAGTCAGGTATTCACATTTTAAAAGAAGACAAACAAAATTAAATTTCTGATGGTGCAACAAAGAAGGTCATGTCCCTCCGGAGCATGAGGGAGCAATTGTCCTGACTTCTCAGGTTGCTCTGCATGGAGCAGCTCCTCCTCCATCCATGTTATTTGCCATGGCCCCCAGGTAGGGCGTCTTACATAAAGCTGCCCGTCCTACCTAAGATTTTTGCTTTTCTGCATTTTAGCTTCTGTTTTATTTTAATTTCTTTTTGGCTTCCCTTTTCAACACATTCCCTCTCTACCTCCCACTCTAAGAGTCATTTTCCAGGATACCATTGAGAAATTGAGATCTTTCAGGAGCAAGATGCTAGAGCCTTTGTGCTCTCCTGATGGCAGCCTGTTCCCCCTCAGTTAGAATTGCCTCTTACATATCTGTCTTTCCTATAAGATTTGAGTGAGATTTCAGGATTGAACTGACTCAATGAGATTTCATAAATCTCATTCATCTTTGTATTATCAATGCCTAGAACATAGTAGACAGCTGGTATTTGTTGAAGTGAAATGAAGTAGAAAGAGGCTTATGGGACTTAGAGATGGGGGATCCCTGTGTTTTCCAAAGAGTCTTCTTTCCTTCTGATCCCAAGCGTATTCAGGTGAGTGAGTACCGCCTGAATACTAAAAGTGCCCTGACGTCTTCAGGGATGCTGCACTCCCTCTTCTTATCTTTGGGGTGTTGGTAGGCAGCTGAAATGGTAGGCAGCTATGGTATAATGAAACAAATCTTTTTTCTTATGGAAAAAAAAAGTCCATCTCAAGGATATATGGATTTCTCAAATACCTCTTTCTTCCTCTCTCCCTCTGAAAATACTGTATTCTCTTATTTATAACACTTTTCTAAATTTCCTGCATGAGTGTTGACTTAGTTGTTCAGGCCTGGGGAAACCAGAAGCAAGTGCTACTCTCCTGGCTGTGACCCAGTCATAGAGCTGGTGGCAGCACCCATGTGTAACTATGGGTAACAGGGAGTGGGAGAGGCAGAGGCTGCTGTGAAAAGACTGTACATATCTGGGGCTCCCTCTCTGAGGTGTCTGACAGCAGTGGGCAGGTTGGTTTTCTGAAGAGCCTCAGGAAATCGATCTCCTAGGCCAGGGCTAGCAATGGTTCTACCATTAACCATGTGTCCTTAGGTGAATTGCTTAACATTCTGAGCCTTGGTCTCCTCATCTGTAAAATATGTAATAATAGTATATGTTTCCAGGGTACTCGTGAGAATTAATTTATTTAAAGTCCATACAATAATGGATAGCACATAATAAGTGTTCAAAAAATGTTAAGTATCATCACCATCGTCATCATCAGCATCATTATGTCCTCTCATACTGACATATTACAATGTTATTTTATGTTGTGAAAGCAAAAAAATGGTATAGGAATTCTGAAAAGGATGAAATGTTTTCACCAAATAGTTTGGAAAGGCTTTTTGAAGGAGACAGTAAATGAGCTGAGCCTGAAGAAATATAAGTAATGGCATATGAATAGACAGAAGAGCATTTAGAGAACTCAGTTTTATTTAGTTTAATGATTAAAAAGCACAGACTCTATAACCAGACTACAATTGTTAGATTACTGGTTTTGCCATTTATTAGCTACATAACATCGTGTAAGTTACTCAACTGCTCTGTGCCTCAGTGGATTCCTTTGTAAAATAGGGATGTTTATAATACCTATCTGAAAGGTAATTGTTATCAAAAGCCCTTAAAGACTCAACAGTGTTAGCTGACATTGTTAACTGTGTACCTAATATGTGGTGTTTGGCATGATTTTTGATACTTTGAAGACTAAAAGGCAGGTTGCATATCTTTTCTGAGCTGTCTGTTGTTTGTTGTCTGTTGGAAGATGCAAACCATTCACAGAGAACAGGTAACCCTAATACAAGTGATATCTCAAAGTGCCCCGACGGGTAGAGGGATTTGAGAAATACCGTTGATGGGCTAGGATGTGTGTTACTATTTTTCCAGGACTAGCCAGAAATGGCTGGGGGCCCTTGAAGCCAAGCCCTGCTGCCTCCCATAGAAGAGCTGATTGCAGACTCTGATTGCAGGCTGAGGATCATCCCCAGGATATGTCTAGACCAGGAAAGTCTGGCCTCTCTAGACCCTCTTCAGTGTCCTCATCACTAATATGAGGACAGAATCCATTATCTTACAGTACTATAGGGAAGAATTAAATGAGGTACCATATTTGAAAGTACAAACTATGTATTAACCAAACTTGGTTGTAATGGTTTTGTTTCTTACTATATTGCTGGATTTGGTATGATGATACTTTGTTTTAGATTTTGCATTTTTGTTCATATGTGAGATTGATGGGTAACTTTTCATTCTCATTAATGTTTTACGTTGTGAAATCAAGGATGTATTTACCCTATAAAATGAATTGACAGGTGTTACCTTTTTTAAAAATTCCAAAAAAGATTGTATAAAATTTTTATTACTTATTCCTTGGATATCTGGTAAAAATTGCTAAAGAAGTTTTTTGTGTGGAAAAAATATTTTAGTACTGATTCAGTTTCTTTAATGATTATTGAGCTATTCACAATTCTACTTCTTTTTGAGTCGTTTTTGCTAAGTTATTTTTTTCTATGTGGTTATATAGTTATAAAGCATTGTTTGTTGAAAAGACTATCCTTTTCCCAATGAATTACCCTGGCACCAACAAAACAGTGTATTTGTGGGTCCACATTGTTTAATTCCTTGTCTCTATTTGGTCTCATCAATCTAGTATTCTTACCCAATATTACATTGTCTTGCTTACTGTAGCTTTACTCTTGAAAGTCTAGAAGTCAGGCTATATAATACCCCAGTTTTGTCTTTTTCTTTCAAGATTGTTTTAGCTACTCTAGAAAATTATGTATCTGTGTTAATCTCAGAATCACATTACAGTGTCTGTGAAAAGCCTGCTTATGGGGCACCAGGGTGGCTCAGTTGTTAAGTGTCCGACTCTTGATTTTGGCTCTCAGAACATAATCTCATGGTTCGTGGGATCGAGTCCCACCTTGAGCTCTGAGTTGACAGCATGGAGCCTACTTGGGATTCTTTCTCTGCCCCTCCCCCTTCTCACTCTTGCTCTCTCTCTCTCAAAATAAATAAATAAACTTAAAAAAAAAGTCCTGCTAGAATCCTGATTGTGATTACACTTATTGTACACAACAATTTAGAAGAAATTGACATCTTAACAATACCAAGTCCAGTTTGTTAAATTATATTTTATGAGAATTTATAATTTCATTTAACTGTTCAAATTAATTGGCTTTCCCCCCATAAACCTTCTTAGTGATGTTTTAAAATACCTGCAAAATATGTAATGGTATCATCTTTTTAATTTCTCACATTAGTGATGTATGCCTTCACTTCTCCCTTGACCTATCTTTTCAGAGGTTTGTGAATGTATTAAATAAGGCATTCATGGTTTCTGCAACAACAATAACCAACAATGTGATATTATAGAAGTTTATTTCTCCAAATAGGTGCTTCTAGGTGGCAGTGGCTCTTCATCTTTCATTCTGCCATCTTCACAGTGTGGTTTCCAAGGCTGCCTTGCTTGCCTTTACCATGCTGGGAAAGAGAATGGAGGGCCACACATGAGAGGGATCCATGGATTGGATTGAGAATGGCACATGTCACTGTTGTTCACACTCCACCACTAGAACTTTCACAGGACCACCACCATTCAGGCGGTGCTGGGCAATGTTAAGGAGCTGTGTGCCCAGAAAGAAGAGAAATAGGTTTGTACAGCTATCCTGTGTATTCTACAGAGATTTTTGTTAGTCTTAAATAAAAACAAAAACAAAAATTCTTCCTTTACTGATCTTCTCTGTTATACATGGATTTTCTGTTTTATTAATTGTTCTTAGCTTTGTTATATTCTTTCTTATACTTAATTTGGCTTTATTTTTCTATTCACCTTCTAACTTCTTTTTTTAACTTTATTTATTTTGAGAGACATAGAGATGGGGGGAGGGGCAGAGAGAGTCAGAGAGAGAAAATCCCAAGCAGGCTCTGCACTGTCAGCACAGAGCCCAATGCAGGGCTCCATTTCACAAACCATGAAATTATGACCTGAGCCAAAACCAAGAGTCAAGAGTCATACACTTAACCAACTGAGTCACCCAGGCACCCCAGCACCTTCTAATTTCTTTAAAAAGATGCTTAATATATTAGTGTTCAGCCTTTTTTTCCTATTATATAAAACTCTAAATTGTTCCCCTAAGTAATGCTTTGGCTGTATTCCATGAGTTTTCATACGGTATTTTTTAAATCATCCAGTTCAATTTCAATTTTTATTCTTTCTCCAATCCATGGGCTATTGTTACTTAATTTCTAAATATACAGAGATAAGACTTTGTTGATTTCTAGCTTAAGTGTATTGGATCAAAGAATGAACATGGAATTATTTCATTCTTTTGAACTGTGTAATCATTACAATATTTTTCTCTACTTTTTTAGAAGTTACACATTCTGTGTCCATTTTTTAAAAATATTTGCCCAAGACTTATAATATGTATATTTAGCTTACCAAATTATAATAAATCAATTCATTTATCTTCCTCATGGATAATACAATGATCTCAGAACAATTTGAACCTTATAATTTTACTGACTTCCTCTATATTGTTGTTCTATATTTAACTTTTGTTTTTTAACCCTACTAGATGCTACTATTTTATGTAGTCCATGTGCATTTTTATTTACCTACTCATTTACTACTTTCTTTGACTTCCTTCTTTTGTCCATCTAGGATTTCTCTCCTTCTGTCTGAAACTCATCCTTTATATGTTCTGAATTTTCTCAGCCTTTTGTTTTCTTAAATTGTACTTATTATTAAGAGGTATTTTCACTGGAAATAATATATTATTGTTGGGCAGCTATTTTCTTTCAGAATATTAAAGATATTCTTCAACTCTATTCTGACTTCTGTTGTTGCTCTTATAAGTCTAACTCTTTGGGGCTCCTGGGTGGCTCAGTCAGTTGAGCGTCCGACTTCCGCTCAGGTCATGATCTCGCAGTTTGTGAGTTTGAGCCCCGTGTTGGGCTCTGTGCTGACAGCTCAGAGCCTGGAGACTGCTTCAGATTCTGTGTCTCCTCCTCTCTCTGCCTTTCCCCTGCTCATGCTCTGTCTCTCTCTGTCTCTCAATAATAAATAAACGTTAAAAAATTTTTTAAAATAAGTCTAACTCTTTGCAGTTAGTAATTATTTCCCCTCGTGCAACTTTTAAGGTATTTCTTAAAATACACCACCCCCTTATTTGGAATTTTTTGGTTTCACTCTAATTTGTCTATGAGTATATTTCTTTTTATTTATTGAACTTCAGATTTTTTGGACTTCTTAAATGTATAAATGGGTGTCATCAGTTTTACAGAATTCTCAGCCATTAATTAATTCTTCAAATATTGCATCTTTGCCATCTTCTTTCCCCCTCCCTTTGGAACTCTAGTTTGAACTTGTTACACCTTCCCACTTTATTCATCATGTCTCCTAAACTCTCTTCCATAATTTCCATCATTTTATCTCTCTGTGCCATTTTGTTAATTTCCTTTGACCTATCTTCTGATTCACTAATTTTCTCTCTAGCTGTATCTAATTTGTTGATAAAGCTGTTAAGTTTTTAATCCCTTTATTATAGTTTACTTCCAAAGGGTTTTGATTTGTGGAAGTTAATATCTAGTTTCCTGTTTCATATATGTACTTAAGCTTGTCTCTGTTTCTTTAAACATAGCAAACAAACTTATTTTAGCTTCAGGTACTTAGCATTTGTTGTCTTCTTTAGTTCTCAAGACTTTATGTCTATAATAGTATCATTATGTCTATAATAGAGATAAAAACAGTGACACTTGTCTCAAGGTCCACTAGTTCCTTTTCTATCATCTGCCTTCAGCTAGAAGCTGAAGCTCTGAAAAATTTCTCTGAGCCAGAGAGAAGTCTTGGATTTGATCCCTGCTGGGGATCTACAGAGAGATTGCCTCTGTCTGATGGAGCCTCCCCTAAACTATACAAAAGAGGCAGGGTCATTGAACATGGAATAAGGTCTTATGGAACTAAGACTTACATTTCCATAATTCGCTGTGAGAGCTTCCTGAGGGCAGGGATTGTGTCTGATGCATCACTACAGTGTTTAGCACAAGACTTAATAAATATTTGGTCATTGCATGACTCAGTGTTCTGGGCACAAAGCTAGGATACAAATATATGTGTAATAATTAATTAATAAATAACTAAAATATCAATATAATTAAAATAAACCATTTGGACTCTATTTGTTGAGCATTTATTAATATCTGGCTATGAATATCTAGATTGGAGCTTAGCAAGCTCTTTCTATGAAGGGGAAACAATAAGTATCTTAGACTTTGCTGACTGTATGGTGTATTTCACATCTACTCAGCTCTAGCATTGTAGCCTGTATTAGTCGTATAGGGCTGCCATAACAACAAAATACCAGACTGGGTGACTTAAACAACAGGAATTTATTTTCACATAATTTTGGAACCTAGAAGTTCAAGATCTAGGATGCCATAATGGTTGGTTCCTGATGAGTACTCTTCCTAGCTTGCAAATGGCCATCTTCTTGTTATGTCCTTATGTGGCTTTTCCTCTCTGTGTGTGCAGAGGGAGAAAAAGAGTTCTTCTTATAAGGATATCATTGCTACTAGAAAGGCTCCCCCTTATGACCTCATTTAACCTTAATTAGCTCCTTAAAGGCCCTATCTCATTCTACAGTTACATTGGGGGTTAGAGCTTCAACATACGAATTTGGTAGTGGGGGGACACACTGTTCTGTCCATAACAGAGCCTAAAACAGCCCCAAACAACACATTAATGAATGAGTAAGGCTGTTTTCTAATAACACCTTATTTACAGAAGCAAGTGGCAGACTGATTTGGTTCATGGACTACATTTTGCCAATTTCTTATCTAGATATATAAATGATTAACCTGTAAATGTGACAAGACTTATTTGAAATCATGTTTCTTCGGGGCACTCACTCTTGACTCTTGACATTCAGAAAGAAGAGCACAGCATCTGAGGCATAGCCAGGGTCAGATGCTTTGTCCCCACTGACCAGCTGGGTGTTCTAACCTTAGCCTTTGCTAGAGAGGAGCCTAATTTATCAAAAGCACCTAAGTGATGAATTATAGTAAGTAGGTCCTGAACAAGTTCTATTTCATTGCCCTTTTATTTCTTATAGAATAAAGTACAAAATTTTATTTTTTTAAATTTTTTAGTGTTTATTTATTTTTGAGAGACAGAGACAGAGCATGAGTGGGGGAGGGGCAGAGAGAGAGAGGGAGACACAGAATCCTAAGCAGGCTCCAGGCTCTGAGCTGTCAGCACAGAGCCCAACATGGGGCTCGAACTCATGGACTGTGAGATCATAACCTGAGCTGAAGTCAGATGCTTAACCGACTGAACCACCCAGGCGCCCCCAAATTTTAATTTAAATGGCAGTTGGTGCAATGTATGTGAGACAACCTGTATCATTCCAAATTCATGCATTTATTCAAATATTTTTTTAAGAGCTCCTGTATGTAAGACAGGGTTCTAAGTGCTAGGGATATAGATGTGATTAAGACAGACAAAACCTTGACCCCTCCTTGTGCATGCTGACAAGATATGACTCTTGCCAAAATTATAACAAAATTATAACCATTGAAGAAAGCCATAAGTCCTTGGTTGTGCTTCTTTCACAAGACTCTTTTACTCATTTCCATTTACATCTGCTTTTTGGGAGGTGCCTGCAATCAGGTACTTCACCTGAGTGAATGGATTTTCTTGGTTGCTTTCCTATTCTATGCAATAGGTGTGGACCTGTTAAGTATAGCAAGTAGGTAAGATGTATGAGGACTTTGGGATTATAAGGAGAAATGGGTCTTCATTTGGGGTAAAAAGCTCTTTGGATTGACAAAGAAGGAAAGGTACCAAGATTAGCCTCAGTGCTTCTTCTCACCATAAGAGTTAGGTCTTCTTATACCACTCCCTGATTTTGGCATTCTGGCGGGTTTCATGCACAACTGCTGGTTTCAGTGACAAACCTGGGGCCATGCTGGTAGATGAGAGGGTCTAAGAACTGGCTCACTAGGATGTGATGGCACTCTTAAAGGGGAGGCTGCCAACCCTGTTACTGGGAAAATGTTTCTGAGAGGACAGTGGAGTGAATGACCTGGTGAGTGGCTCCCTGTAGGTGGCTCCAGTACACTATGACCGGAGACAACACAGCCAGTCAGCCCACTGTCATCTAGCAGGCATTCACTGGGCACTGCCTTGTTATCTGGCCCCTATACAGGTGTGGGATGAGTGGGTGGATGGGACACAGAGGTAAAGCCATTGGAATATAATGGGTCAATGAAGAGCTGCATTTTCATCCTACCTTTGCCCTCTACCATTACCTCAAATAACTTTTCCAGGCTTTACTGAGCCTGTACCCCAAATATAAGATAAAGGTTATTGACTATAACCTCTTCTAGACCATTCCTCTCAGGAGAAAATAGAATCTGGGTACCCATAAACTTTGCCCAGCAGCAAACAGCTCACTAGTGGTAGACTGAAGACTAGAACCAGCAGACAGGTCAGCTCTTCACCACCACCAACGAGCAGCAGTAGACCCCAACCCGTAATGCACATCTGTCCACAGGTTCTCCTCCTAGACTTCTAGCCTTCTCTCTCCTTTTTGAGGCCTGTGCAGATTCTGCTGCATTCAACAGCCCACCTAAGACCCACCTCCTCCAGGGAATTTTCTGTAGCCACCGGACCTGCCTCTGAGGTCCTAGCATAGGCACTACCCTCCCTGCCTTCATTCTCAATGTCTGGATGTCTGTGTCTAACATGGCTCCCAGAGTGGACGTTCCTCACCCCAAAAATATGTTGATTTACTTTCTTATTTAAAAGCAGTGACTTGTAGGTCAAGGCCAGACCCTGAGCATGGCATACAAAACCCTTTGCATCCTGGCTCCTGCCTTCCAGTTGAGTCTTTTTTTCTGGCCATTCCCAATAAATGTTCCAGTTGTGCTAAATGACTCTATTTCATGGCATGTTTTCTCCTACAAGTATATCCTTAACACCAGATTTCCCCTTTGTGGTGCCTTCCTATATCTACTGGCTGAATTTCAACTCATCTTTCAAAGTTTAGCACATGCATTCTTCTTCAGAAAGCTGCTCCTGTCTGCCTTGGCTTACTTACCTGGGAGGTCCCACCAAACTTTTGCATTGGGCAATCTAGTACTCATCACTTGCCTTATAATTGTCTGCCTTCTTTTTTGCTTCAACTTCTGTGCTGACTTCCCTAAGGGTTAACACAGAGTCTTTTATCTTTATATCTTCATTACCTAGCATGGAACCTGGCACAGAGTATGTATCAACAAATTAATGTTTGAATAAATTATTGAATTATGGAGGATGAATATATTCCACCTGATTATAAACTGTCCTTCACTGTTTTTTAATAATTCACCTTGTGCCAGCCTTGGCTCTCTTCTGCTTTGTTCTGGCTGGTCTTAGAGCCTGGCACAATACCGGGAACAGAGCATGGCCTCAGGAACTAGGGTGTTGAATTGGGTTGAGCTGCTCAGTCTTCCATGCCAGTCAGTGTAGCCTCAGCAGGGTGGGGAGACATAATCTCCTCCCTGCTTACCTTCAGGACTCAGTCCCACAGAGCCAGAGGGTGGAGCTCAGGAAGGAAAGCCTGTGCTTCCGTTTTTATCCATCAGGTGTTGTGGCCCCACCTGGTGAATCAGCCCAACCAGAATGGGCCTAGGGAAGCACGTGTTAGCATTGCAGGTACCCGGAGGCTCTTTCCAAACTTCACGAGGCCTCCCTCCCTGCCCAGTCCAGGCATGTTCCCCAGTTCTCTGCAGAAGGCTCTCTGCTAGCGAAGGCCACAACTTGGTTTACTTGTGTTCCAGGACAGCTGGACTTAACAGGTAAGAAAGGGCCACAAGTACTTCTAAGAGGGGAGACTAGTCTTGTGTCTGGGAAAACATTTTTTGAGAGATTTGGATGGGAGAGTAAATTCAGAGTTTAGATGGTCCTGTTACTGTTCTCAGAACCCTGCAGCCTGCTCTGCCCTGCCCTGCTGTGCCTGGGTATGAACAGTGTGCCAACCCACAGCCCACTGAGGCCATGATAGGGCACAGACAGACCCTGTATGAGTACACCTGGTCACTGAATATAGTTTCAGAATTTTGAAACTGTGTGCTACAAACTGGATATATGTGTCAATTTGCTATGGATGTGATTATTTTCTGTAAAAAAAATCTGTTTATTAAACTAAATTGAACTTTAACTTAGTTATATAGAAACACAGAAATTGCCGTAAGGATGTTATCTACATGCATATTCATGCTCTTTGCTTCACCCACTGCCCACCCAGAACTGTTGCTTGATTTCTATACCTACAGTGAGTGGTCAGAAAGGCCTTATTCACTCCTGGTATGATCCCTACAGAAGTGAGATTTGAGATTTTATGAGGAATACAAAGGACTGTTCAATGAATTCTGAACCCCTGGATTGAAAACTAAATCCAAGAGTGGATTTCAGTCCTTTTTCATTAAAGAACCACTGAGGAACCACCTGCAGAGGAAACAGGAGGACAGTGTGATGAGGGGTGTGCCCTGCCCCCAGAGGTCACTTCTGAGGCAAGGGCTGGGAGTCCTGGGATAGAGAGGGCATTCTACTGTCATTTCATATCCTTCTGCTTTATTGTTTTGTTTGCACAATGAACCATCTATTGCCTTTCTAATTTTTAGAAAAAAAAAACACTTTTCTTTGGAGGGGAAGAACTGGTGAAAATCTTTAACAATTTCATCCATTCCAGGTTTTGCTGCTTCTCCCAGGGTCCTATTCTGTGACTGCCTGCATGGCCTGCCCTGTCCCATGGTGTCAGGCTAGCCAGTTCACATCCTCTTCAGCAGATGAACCTCTGTTTATATGTATGCACCTTTCTCCTCCATTAGCTTCCTCCGTGGTTCTTTCCCTGACTATCCTAAAGATTACAACATGGATTTTTAAAATTAGCTTTATTGAGGTATAATTTATATATAATAAACTCACCACTTATAAATGTACAGTTCAATGAGTTTTAACAAATGTGTGCAATTGCATAATTTTCCCTGTAATCATCATATAGAACTTTTCTATTCCCTGAAAAGTTTTAACAAATGTGTACAGTTGCATAATATTCCCTATAGTCATCATATAGAACCTTTCTATTCCCTGAAAAGTTTTAACAAATGTGTGCAGTTGCATAATTTTCCCTATAATCATCATATAGAACCTTTCTAGTCCCTGAAAAGGTTCTGCTCTGCCCCTACCTAGTAAATCCCCTTCCCACACCGAGTATCCCTTTCTTCTAGACTTTCACATAAATGGTAACATAGGTAGCCTTTGGTGTCTGGCTTCTTTCACTTAGTGGAACACTTATGAGATTTAACCATGTTGTTGTGAGTGTGAAAAGTCCATTCCCTTATCATGGCTGAGTCGTGTTCCGTGATGTCACTGTGTGTTTACCATACACCAGTTGGTGGACATTTGGATTGTTGCCAGCTTGGCTATTATGAATAAGTCTATTGTGAATATTTGCTTACAAATCTTTGTGTGAATATATGCTTCAGTTGTTTTTTCTGTAAAAACATAGGAGTCGAATTGCCAGTTGCATGGTAAGTGTATGTTTAACTTTATAAGACCCTACCAAGCTCTTTCCCAGTGGCTGTGCGATTTTACACTCCCACCAGCAGTGTGTAAGAGCTGTGGTTTTAATTTACATTTCCCTAATGACTAAGGATGTTGGGCACCATTTCACATGCTCATTTTCCATCTGAATAATTTTCTTGGTGAAGTGTCTGTTTAAATTTTTTGCCCATTTTTTATTGGGTTGTTTGTCTTACCACTGAGCTATAAGAGTGCTTTAAATAGTCTGGATACAATGCTTGTCAAATGTATATTTTTCAAATATTTTCTCCCAGTCTGTGGCTTACCTTTTCATTTCTTTAACAGTGACTATTAAACAGCAAAATTTTTAAACTTGTATTAAGTTTGATTTTCACTTTCTTTGCATGTTGTATGACTACTTTACATCATGTTTGCTTAGTCCAAGATGAAAAAGATTTTCTTATATTTATTTTAAAGATTTTTATGGTTTAGTTCTAATACTTAGGAATATGATCTATTTTGACTTAATTGTATATATGGTGTAAGGTAGAGGGAGTTTTGGATTTTGCATTTTTTGCATATGATTATACTTCTAGTACCATTTATTTAAAAGACTAGTATTCTTTTTACACTGAATTATAGGGTTTGGTTTTTATATAGTCTTTTTAATTAGTTTTTAATCTAAGGCACTGGAAAAATATGGTACTTAATATATAAGTTAATAAATGACCTTTTGTTATTTCTCTTTTTCTGGAATACTTGAAATGGCATTGTCTTATAATTCCTTATGTTACATAGAACCTTCCATGCTGGTGAATGGGAGAGATTTTATATGGAGTAGACAGGGAGAGCCTCCTATTTGTTGGGGTCCAATCAGAAACCATTCTCCTGGCAGCAGTGACTCAGGACCATTACAGTGCTTAATTATGCAGGGCCTATAGCATATGGACAGTATGTGTACATGGGAAGGCAACTACTGTTCATTGAGCACATACTATCTTTTGGGTACCTAATTTAACTCTTACAATGACAGCATGAGGCTGCCTCATTTTGCAGGTAGCAACTGTGAGGCTTAGAGAGGATGGTTAACTGACCCACAGGAAACACACATCAGAGCTTGGATGTGAATACCATTTCTTTTAATTATACTGCTTCCACCAACACTGGCAGTTTTCACGTTTTTTTTTCTATATTAATTGTGTTCGTGTTCTCCAGAGAAACAGGATCAATAGGATATGTAGAAATATATATAAGAGGAGATTCATTATAGGAATTGGCACCTGAAGTTACAGAGGGCGAGAAGTTCCATGATATGCCATTTGCAATATGGAGAACCAGGGGAGCCAGTGGTGTCATTCATTTTGAGCCCAAAGGTCAGAGAATTGGGGGACTGATGGTGTAAGTCCTGGGTCCAAATCACTAAACCAGGAGCACTGATGTTCAAGAACAGGAGAAGAAGGACATCACAACTTAAGAGAGTGAATCCCCCCTTCCTCCACTTTTTTGTTCTATTTGAGCCCTCAACAAATTAGATGATATCTACCTGCATTGATGAGCCCAGTAATTTTTTCCTCAGTGTACACATTTAAACACTAATAATTTTTTCCAGGGACATCCCCACAGATACGTCTAGAAATAATGTTTCAGTAGCTATCTGGGAACCTCTTAGCTTAGTCAAGCTGACACATAAAATTAAACAACACATTAAGGATATTTCAGAACCAACTATCACTTACCAAGTGAGGGTACATTTGGCAAACAAAGAAAACTCAGGCCTCGTGGTAAAAGGGCTCAGAAACGAGCCTCTGAAGCCTAAGTTGTAGACCAGAGACCATGAGGGTAGGTGTCTGCATCAGCAGCATCCAGGGTCAACAGTTCCCAGCTCCATATGGGTCCACACTGGTGGCTGCTCATGCCAGGGACTGTCTGCTGGTTCAGTAGAATTTAAGTCTCTATAGGAATAGTGGCAGTCATCCTCCAGGATGGTGAGGATTGAATAAGATAGCACAGGTAAAATTCCTGGCATATGGTAGGAATAAATTATTGTTAGAGTGTTGGCCCTGATCACCAGACTAGGGAAGGACAGAAGAATGTAGTTCCTGTGGAATTTCAATGAAAGGAGGACCATAAGACACAGTGAAATCCATAAATGTTAGCTCCCATCCCCTAATGCTACCAGGATGAAAACATTTCTGTGGCACTGTACTTCCAGCCCATCATTAAACATGGCTCTGTGTTTTTAACTACAGCACACTCAAGAAAATGTATGTGCCATTTGCCCCCTGTGAAACAAAGGACAAGCAGTGTTTGCATAAGTGATTGCTGGTTACTAGGTGAGCAGAAGCTGCTGACTGCAAGTTAAGGAATGTTAGTTAATTATCCTCCTGCCACAGAAGGACCTTCTTTCCAATGTGGAAGTGTGGGGGCTGAATGACTAGGTCAGTGTGAGCCAGGATGAAGGGCACTAAACCCAGAAGCAGGAAGCATGGACTTGAGTTCTGACCACCCTGCCAAGTTGCTTAACTTTTCCCCAGCTTCAATTCTGTTAGTTTTAAAATAAAAGAGGTAGGGGCGCCTGGGTGGCTCAGTCAGTTGAGCAACCAACTTCGTCTCAGGTCATGATTTCACAGTTTGTGAGTTCAAGCCCCATGTCGGGCTCTGTGCTGACAGCTCAGAGCCTGGAGCCTGCTTCTGATTCTGTCTCCCTCTCTCTCTGCCCCTCCGCCACTCATGCTCTGTCTCTCTCTGTCTCAGAAAGAAATAAACATTAAAAATTTTTTTTAATAAAATAAAATAAAAGATGTAAAGATCTAATATTTCTTGAATGTCTACTATTTGCTGGTCATTTTACACCTACTATTTCATTTGACACACAAACACACATACACAATACGACATTTTTTCCTTCAGTCTTACACATCAGGAAACTTAAGTTTGGCAAGTCTGATGCCTTACCCTCAGACACAAAGCTAAGTGGTAGCTCTTTCTGACAGCAGAGTCTTAATTTTTTGAAACATCATGCTACTATTAATTCAAAATTGAGGGTAATGTAATTCACAAGTAATTGTAAAGATCAAATGAGATAATGAATACAAAGATTACAAACTGTCAAGTACAATGGACCTATTTTAGCTTTTTTTTTATGTTTAAGCAACTAAATGAAACTTTTTTAAAAAATTTTTTTAACGTTTATTTGTTTTTGAGAGAGACAGAGCACAAGCAGGGGAGGGGCAGAGAGAGAGGGAGACACAGAATCCCAAGCAGGCTTCAGGCTCTGAGCTGTCAGCACAGAGCCAGATGCAGGGCTCAAACCCACAAACTGTGAGACCACGACCTGAGCCGAAGTCAGTGCTCAACCAACTAAGCTACGCAAGCACCCCTAAATAAATCTTTATATTAACTGTACAGTGAACATGCCAGAAGAAACATACAAGTCGAGGCAGAATAGAGGGGTATACATATGCATGCTAAGATTAATATTTAAATATACAAATAGGAAGGGGTGCCTGGGTGGCTCAGTCACTTAAGCATCTGACTCTTGATTTTAGCTCAGGTCATGACCTCAACAGTTTCATGAGTTTGAGCCCCACATGGGGCTGTGCACTGACAACATGGAGCTTGCTTGGAATCCTGTCTCTCTGCCCCTTGCCTGCTCATGCTCTTTGTCTCTTTGTCTCAAAATATATAAATACACTTTAAGAAACATACAAACAGGAAAAACAGCATTTTATTTTATTTGTAGAGTAGTTTCATTTTATCCCCATTTTTCTCCTGTGCTATGAACATAAAAATGCTATTATCATGTACCCAGATGAGAGCCCTAGCTAGGTCAGGAGCATAGACATATCTTCTGAATACTGTGCTGGATGTGAAGGTAAGACATAGATGTAGCTAAGCTCTGTGCAGCAGGGGTGGTAGAACTAAAGCCCATTTGAGCTCTGGACAGTGTGCTACATGTTTACACACACTATTTCAAGTCCTACTGCAGGCCTGGGAGGGAGGCCTTCCATAGGTATGGACCCAGGGTGAAAGAAGTTATATCACTTTCCCAGGTCAGGGAACTGATAGTGGAGGGGTGAGTTAACCCTGTATTTGTCAGTATATTCCTAGTGTCGAGCACAGAGCCTGGCATGGAGCAGAGACTCTACACCAGATGGTAAATGAATGAAATAAAAATGATAGAAGGAATATGTAATTGTGGGATTTGGGTCTGGGAGAGCTTCAAGAAGTGGCAACCCTGAATAGGTTGATGAATTGGTCAGAGAGAAGAGGGAAGCCCGGATTCTCAAGTGCAATGGGTAAGTACTCTGACTGGACAGACCCTTCAAGGCCCCAGGAGGAGCCTGGACACACCCATGAGAAGAAGGAGTATGTGGAAAACAGGGAAATGATAGGCAATGAGAAGCTGCAGACTGAAGCTGCTGCTTTCTCTGGACTAAAGCAGAGTCAAGAGTATGGGAGAGGGTTCTGGCTCACACAAATGCCCTCCTGGTGATAAGACTGATGTTAGCCACTATACACATTGTATTTGTTTGATTGCCAGGCTATAGCATGACATGAGTTCAGTTTGATGTGAGGGTGCTCACCCTAGAAAATCTGCCCCCACTCTCAAACATATACACATATCTCACATTCACAGTTTCTCCCTGATTCATAGAATTCTTTACCACAGCTTCGTCTTGTGCATATCCCCTCCAGCGCAGAGCCAGTGAGGGAGTGTCTGACCTTTGCCACATATGGAATCTCTCTACTTACTGCCCCATCTCACAGCCTTCTTCTGCTTTTAAGCATATGACTACTTTGGGCCTGCCCAGATAATCCAGGGTTATCTCTTTATCTTGATATCAACTGATTATCTTATTTATATCTGCAAAATCATTTTTGTCATGTAACATATTTATGGGCATGATACTAGGGGCAAAAATTCTGCCTCCTGCTCTCCTTTTGCTTCCAACTCGAATGAGGGAATCAGAATTGATAACAGGCAGTTGTGATGCAAACTAATGAATGCTACAAGGAGAGTAAGCACAGTGCTGTGGCATACTCAGGAGATCTCTCTAATTGAAGCAGGGGAAGCTTCCTGGAGGAAGAATATCTAAGTTGAGCCTGATGTGACGAGTAGAATGTAGTAAGGGATGGAAGGAAGAATAGCATAGACATGTGCTGTGCAGTGGCTCATTGTTGTCAGCCTATGGAATTCACTTCAGGGAGCCCAAGCAACAGGGCAGTGGAAGGACAGATGGGAGAGCCACCAATGACTCTAAGCTGGGAGCTGAGATGATCAGATTTTCATTTTGAAAGGTTGTCTGATAGCACTATGGGCATGGACAGGATTATGTCTAAAAGGAGGGTAGCACACCAATGAGGAGGCTGTTGTGGTAATCCAAGCAAGATGATGATGGCTTGAAATGTGGAAATACCAGTGTGAGGGAGAGAGGTGAATGTGATACAATGTGGGATTCAGTGTGAGAGGTACCAAGTTCTGAGTGATTCCTGGGTTCTGGCTTAGCTGACTAAATGCAAAATGGTACCATTCAGAGATGGAAGGAGAGACAGAAGAATTGGAGACATAAGCCGTTTTTAGAGATGTTTAACAATTTGAGGTGGCTGTGAGACAGTGAGTGGTGATGCCCCATAGGTAGATCTAGAATAGTGATAAGCTTTGGGAGTCATCAGTGAATGATTGAAACTATTCTCAATGGTGGGAGGGAGAAAGGGAAGCCAGAAAAGTGGGGAGAAGCAGCAGGTGTAGAAAAAAGAAATCGAGGGAAGCACCATGGCCCAGAGCCAAAGAAATAGGGTTTCAAGAAAGAACTTGAAGTCAAGTGCTTTTGAAAAGTCAAGTTAGATGAAGACCAAAAATGTCCATTGGATTTAGCACCAGCACGGTCACTGGTGACCTATTAAGAATATTACCTACCCATAGATGGTGGATAGGATCAGGTGGCAGTGCATTATAGAGTGACACATGAGGTAAGGATGGTAGCTGGAGGGAACCAAGGTCAAGAAAGTTTGGGGGGGCGTGTATTTTAAATGAGAGAATGAAGTTTATGTTTAAGTGCTATTGAGAGGAAGCCAGTGGAAAGGTGAACATACAGAAAAGACAGGATAATTGTTGGAGTTTAGAGGGCCCTAGATAAGCAGGAGAAGATGTGACTGGGAACACATACAGGAAGGATGGAGTGGGACTAGGTAGGAGGAAGGGATGTGTGACACTGCAGGTCCTGTAAAGGAGGAAACAAAATTGAAGGTACTCCTGAGTGACAATGTTGTGGTCTCTATGAAGGAGGTAGTCAGATTGTCTTCTGAAAGAGAGGAGAAGAGGAGATGGAGTAGGAGAACTGGGTAGCAGGAAGGTCTGAAGTAGCCTTGTGGGGAACAGGAGAGTGTTTGCTGGAAATAGAGAAGAATTTCAGGGCAGTGGTGATCACCCAAGTCTGCAGAGCCCCAAAGGGTTTGTTCTTCCCATTACATATGCTTAAGTGGACACTTAATGAATGAGAGAAAGGAAAAACATTTTCTTTAGGGAAATAAAAAAATATTTTCAAGAAATTTTAAAATGTCGATGCAATCCATATAAACAATATACTTTCCCCCTTGGATATAGTTTTAATTAGATTAAGGGCTGGGGCAAGGGGTAGAACATTCCCCCTTCCCTCACCCCCAGCAAATCTTGCTGTGAGCATGGCGTTCATGTTGTCTAGGCTCAGAGGTGGCCTTAGAATCTTTCTTAACATTGTATTTCTGGCATTACCAGTCAGTGAGAGTTGGAATGTGGTACGAAATTAAATTTGCTGTCCTTAGGACACCAATAGGTACATTTATGTATTAATCAAGAAAGTATTCCCTAGATCTAGATAATGTTAAACAATAGTATATGCATTATATGGAATTTGAAGAAGTAGAATATTCAGTTAATTCATGCATTTATTCATGAAGATTTTTTTTGAGCACCTTCTGTTTGCCGGTCACAGTGTATTCAGTATTAAAACAATGAACTAGAAATAGACCTTTTCATCAAAGAATTTATGTGGAAGAATATATATGGTAAATGAAATAACCATTAAAGATCATTAATGATATAACCAAAATTCCCTACAAATACAACAAGATGCCCTATAAATGTGTATAATTTACGCTAGATAGTGGTATAATTTTTACATATGTTCAAAGACAAAAGAGATCATGTGAGTCTCCTGGTATTTATATAAAATGGCCTGGGCTCTGTAGAAAATATAGAATTTTTAAAGAAACTTCATAAATACATGGTGATTTTAATAGATACCAAAAATAAGAAGTCTCCAAGCAGGAATATCAGGCATTGCTGGAGAGTCACTCATTCTGATTCACCTCAATTGTTTCTTCCTTATCTTTAGTGATATTCTGGACTACGTCTGTTCACAAGGCTGGGTAGATGTTTCACAGCATTACTAAGTAACCCTATTAAAGATCATGAATCAGTGCTCTAGGGCCCTCCAGTCATGGCCAAATTATTAAGATTCATAAGTATGGCATCTGTCTCCATTTATATGTCTTCTCTAATGTCCTTATTTTTTCTTCATTCTTGAAAGAATTCCATTTTCACTGGAAGTAGAATTTTCAGTTGACAAGTTTTTCCTTTCAGCTCTTGAAAAATACCTACTTTCTTCCCACCTCCATAGTCTTAGATGAGAAATCCACTATCATTCATATTGTGTTTGCTCTAAAAAGTATGCCATTTCTCTCTGGCTGCTTTCAGGATTTTTTCTTTGCCTTTAGTCTCCATAAATTCAATTATGCTGTGTCTTGGTGTAGATTTCTTCCCGTTTATTCTACTTGGAGTTTGCTCAACTTCCTGAATCTTTGTAAGTTTGTGTCTTTTGCCATGTTTGAGACATTTTTAGCCATTATTTCTTCAAGTAGTTTTTCAGTACTATGCTGTCTCTCCTCTCCTTGTGAGAGTCTGGTGATACAAAATTAGCTTTTTAATTATGATCCCATGTTTCCCTGAGACTCTGCTAATATTGTTACAACCTATTTTCTCTCTATTGTTCAGACTGGGAAAATTCCATTGATCTGTCTTCAAGTGTTTGTTGATTCTATCCTGTGTCATCTCTCCTCTGCTTCTGAGTCTATCTGGCAGATTTTTTCTTTCTGTTACTGTATTTTTCAGTTTTATAATTTCCATTGGTCCTTTTTTCTTTTTTACTTTTTTTAAATTATTATTATTATTTTTTTAAATAGGCTCCATGCCCAACATAGGGCTTGAACTCACAATCCTGAGATTAAGAATCAGCTGTTCTACTGACTAAGCCCAGTCAGGTGCCCCTTTTTGTTTCTTATTCATCGATTAAAAAAAAAGTTATCTGTTTTTGTCTGTTGTTGAGGTTTTCTAGTTTTAATTAGTTTCAAGAAAATTCATAACTGCTTGTTGAAGCATTTTTATGATGGCCGCTTTAAACTCTTTGTCAAATAACTCTGACCTCTGAGTCATCTTGGTGTTTGTATCTGTTGATTGTCTTTTCTCATCCATGTAGTGATTTTCCTGGCTTTTGGTAGGACAAGTGATTTTTCAGTTGTATCCAGGAAATTTGGATATTATAAGACTCTGGATCCTATTTAATTTTCCTTTTTTAATAGGCAGTCCCCAGTTAAGATGTACTGCTAGGGCATGGTGGATGTGTGATGTTCATCTTCCCACTGGACCTTAACAATAACACCCCAATAAAAATGGAACATTGACATTGCCTCTTTGCCTGGACAAGAAGGGGAAGCAGAGGGCTGACTCATACCATGCTGTTGCTTCAGAGAGGGGTGGAAGCTTAGCTCCCAGCTGGGCCATAATGATACCAGAGAAGAAATGGGAAGGGGAAGGGTGAGGAAGGGTAAACAAAGTGCCAACAAGCCAACCTTTCACCACTCCTTCCACCTCAGTGATGCTGGGGCAGGGTAGAGGCTTGGTTGGGGGAGGTAGTGGTGAAGCATGGTGGTAATTACATCCTCCTCATTCTGCCTTGTTAAGTCTGATTGCTACTGTTTTGGGGTTAAGGTCTCAGCACCCAGCAGAGCAGTCAGAGCACCACCTGCTTCCACTGAACAGGAGATCTTCTTTCTGCTGGGGTCACTGACACTGCCCACCAGGGGCAATACCCACAGATGAGAAAACTTGAGTGCCACCTGCTTCCTGGGAGCAGTGGAATATCATCTGGGCACTCACCTTGCTGAAACAAAGGGACTGTGTTTTTTCACTGGTATTCTTTTGTGAGGCTGCCCTTGTCCTGGCCCTTTTTTTAGGGCTGTTTTTGTCTGAGCCTGTTGTGAGTTCAGGTTTGGAAGTTCTTTGATATATATGGGAGGCAATAAGGAAACCAATGAACTTATGTCATTTCTTAAGTCTAGAAGTTTGTAAACAGCCACCTTATGCCTCCCACTTTTCAGAGACTATGTCTTGTGTCTACAGTTATTTAGTTGTAAGGGGGAGAATGTGGGAGCAATGGGACTGCTCAATCTTTGGCAGAACAAGAAGTCCTATCATGTCATTCAATAAACTTTTATTTTATTTTTTTTTATTATTTTAACATTTTTTATTTATTTTTGGGACAGAGAGAGACAGAGCATGAACGGGGGAGGGGCAGAGAGAGAGGGAGACACAGACTCGGAAACAGGCTGCAGGCTCCGAGCCATCAGCCCAGAGCCTGATGCGGGGCTCGAACTCACGGACAGCGAGATTCCGACCTGGCTGATGTCGGACGCTTAACCGACTGTGCCACCCAGGCGCCCCTCAATAAACTTTTAAATTGAAATTGAAATTTTACATTTAAAGTAAAACAAAATTTTCCAAGAAGCTCTTAGACAAATTTATATATATATTAGGTACTGTTTTTGTTGTTGCTTTTATAAAAAGATGTCTCTTTTACAAGAAAGAATCAGAGAAAATCTTCACAAACAACCACAAAATAAGTAATAAAATGGTAATAAATACATATCTATCAGTAATTACTCTGAATGTTAATGGATTAAATGCTTCAGTCAAAAGACATAGGGTGACAGAATGGATTAAAAAAAAAAAAAACAAGACCCACCTATATGCTGCCTACAAGAGACTCATTTTAGACCTAAAGACACCTGCAGATTGAAAGTGAGGGGATGGAAAAACACATATCATGCAAATGGATGTCGAAAAAAAATGGGGTAAAAATACTTATATCAGACAAAAGACTTTATTTTATTTTAATTTTTTTAATGTTTATTTATTTTTGAGAGAGAGAGAGAGAGCATGCACATGCAAGTGGTGGGGGGGGCAGAGAGAAAGGGAGACAGAGGACACAAAGCAGGCTCTGCACTGACAGCAGAGAGCCCAATGTGGGACTTGAACTTCCACCCAGGCACCCCTCAGACAAAATAGACTTTAAAACAAAGACTATAAAAAGAGGCAAAGAAAGACACTGTATCATAATAAAGAGGACTATGTAACAAGAAGATATAATGGTTATGAATATTTATGCACCCAACATAAAGCACCCAAATATATAAAACAGTTAATAACAAACATAAAAGAACTAATTGATAGTAATACAATAATAGTAGGGGATTTTAACACCCCACTTACATTAATAGATCATCTAAACAGAAAATTAACAAGGGGACAATGGCTTTGAATAGCATGCTGGAACAGGCAGATTTAACAGATATATTCAGAACATTCAATCTAAAAGAGCAGAATACACATTCATTTCAAGTGTACATGAAACATTCTCCAGAATAAATCACATAACAGGTCAAAAATCAAGTCTCAAGAAATTAAAAAAAAAATCAAAGTCACACCATGCATTTTCCCACCACAATGCTATGAAACTAGAAGTCAACCATAAGAAAAAATATGGAAAGTGCACAAATACCTGGAGGTTAAATAACATGCTACTAAACAATCAATGGTCAACCAGGAAATAAAAGGAGAAATTAAAAAGGGCCTGGACACAAATGAAAATGAAAACACAATGGTCCAAAACCTCTGGGATACAGCAAAAACAGTTCTAAGAAGGGAGTCTACAGCAGTACAGGCCTACCTCAAGAAACAATAAAAATTTCAAATAAGCAACCTAACTTTACAACTAAAGGAGCTAGAAAAAGAACAATAAATGAAGCCTAAAGCCAGAAGAAGGAAGGAGATAAGGACTAGAGCAGAAATAAATTATAGAAACTAAAAAACAAAAACAAAAACAAAACAGAACAGATCAATTAAACGAGGAGCTGGTTTTGGGGGAGAAAAATGAATAAAATTGATAAACCTCTAATCAGACTTCTCAAGACAAAAAGGGACAAGACTCAAATAAAATCATGGATGAGAGAGGAGAGATCACAACCAACACCACAAAAACACAAAAAATCATAAGAGAATATTATGAAAAATTATATGCCAACAAATAGGACAACATAGAAGAAATGAGTAAATTCTTAGAAGCATGTAAACTACCAAAACTGAAGCAAGAAGAAATGGAAAATTTGAAAAGACTGATAACCATCAAGGAAATTGATTCAGTAATAATAAAAAAAAAAGCTCCCAACAAACAAAAGTTGAGGACCAGATGATTTCACAGTCAAATTCTACCAAACATTTAAAGAAGATTTAATACCTATTCATATCTCAAACTATTCCAAAAAAAAAATAGAAAAGGAAGGAAAACTTCCAAATTCATTGTATGAGACCAGCAATACAATGATACCAAAATGAGATAAGAACACTAGAAAAGAGATCTGTAGGCCAATATCCATGATGACTATACATGCAAAAATACTCAACAAAATATTAGCAAACCAAATCCAACAATACATTTTTAAAAGTCATTCACCACAATCAAGTGGGATTTATTCCTGGGTTGCAAGGGTGGTTCAATGTTCACAAATCAGTGTGGTACATCACATCAATAAGAGAAAGGATAAGAAACATATGATCACTTCACTAGATGCATAAAAAGCATTTGACAAAGTGCAATATCCATTCATGCTAAAAACCTTCAACATAGTAGGTATGGAGGGAACATACCTCAACATAATAAAGGCCATCTATGAAAACCCACAGCTAACATCATCCTCAATGGGGAAAAACTGAGAGCTTTTCTCCTAAGGTCAGAAACAAGACAAGGATGTCTACTCTCACCACTTTTATGCAACATAGTACTGGAAATCCTATTTGCAGCAACCAGACAACAAAAAGAAATAAAAGGCATCCAAATTGGCAAGGAAGAAGTAAAACTTTCACTATGTGCAGATGGCATGAGATTATATATATACACATATATATATATGTGTGTGTGTATATATATATATGTACATATATATATATGGTATATATATATACCATAGACCCCAGTTCTATGCTAGAACTGATAAATTCAATAAAGTCACAGGATACAAAATCAAAATACAGAAATCTCTTGCATTTCTATACACCAATAATGAAGCAGAAAGATAAATTAAGAACATCTCATTTACAATTGCACCCAAAATAATAAGATATCTAGGAATAAACCTAACCAAAGAGGTGAAAGACCTATACTCTGAAAACTATAAAACACTGATGAAAGAAACTGACGATGACACAAACAAATGGAAAGACATTCCATGCTCATGGATTGGAAAAATAAATATTGTTAAAATGTCTATACTACCCAAAGGAATCTACAGATTTCATGCGATCTGTATCAAAATACCAACAGCATTTTTCACAGAACTAGAACAAACAATCCTAAAATCACAAAAGACCCCGAATAACCAAAGCAACCTTGGGGGAAAAAAAAAGCAAAACTAAAAGCATCACAATTCCAGATTTCAAGTTATATTACAAAGCTGTAGTGATCAAGAGAGTATGGTACTTGTGCAAAATAGACACATAGATCAATGGAACACAATAGGAAATCCAGAAGTGAAACCACAACTATACAGGCAACCAATCTTTGACAAAGCAGGAAAGAATACCCAATGGGAAAAAGTCTCTTCAACAAATGATGTTCAGAAAACTGGACAACATGCAAAACAATGAAACTGGACCACTTTATTACACCATACATAAAAATAAATTCAAAATGGATTAAAGGCCTAAATATGAGACCTGAAACCATAAAAATCCTAGAAGAGAATACAGGCAGTAACTTCTTTGACATCAGCCATAGCAATTTCTAGATATGTCTACTGAGGCAAGGGAAACAAAAACAAAAATAAACTATTGGGACTACATCAAAATAAAAAGCCTCTGCACAGCAAAGGAAACAGTCAACAAAACTGAAAGACAACCTACTGAATGGGAGAGTATATCTGTAATTGACATATCCAATAAAGGATTAGTATCCAAAATATATAAAGAACGTATAAAATTCAATACCCAAAACCAAATAATCCAGTTAAAAAATGGGCAGAATACATGAATAGATTTTTTTTTCAAAGAAGACATGCAGATTGCCAACAGACACATGAAAAGATGCTCAACACCATTTGTCAGCAGAGAAATACAAATCAAAACTACAATGAGCTATCATGTCACACCTGTCAGAATGGCTAAAATCAACAACATAAGAAACAACAGTTGTTGGCAAGCATATGCACTATTTATGGGAATGAAATGCAGCCACTGTGGAAAACAGTATGGAGTTTCCTCAAAAGGTTAAAAATAGAACTACCTTATGACCCAGCAGTTGCACTACTAGGTATTTATCCAAAGGATACAAAAACACTGATTTGAAGGGACACATGCACCCCCAATGCTTATAGCAGCACTTTCAACAATAGCCAAACTATGGAGAGAGCCCAAATGTCCATCGTCTGATGAATTGATAAAGAAGATGTGGTATATATATACAATGGAATATTAGTTGGCAATCAAAAAGAATGAAATCTTGCCATTTGCAACAACATGGATGGAACTAGAGTGCATTATGCTAAGTAAAATAAGTCAGGCAGAGCAAGACAACTATGATATGATTTCACTCATGTGGAATTTAAGAAACAAAAAAAACAAGCATGGGGACAAAAAGAGAGAGTCAAGCCAAGAAGCAGACTCTTTTTTTAACGTTTATTTATTTTTGAGAGAGCATGAGCAGGGTAGAGAGAGGGGGGAAGACACAGAATCTGAAGCAGGCTCTAAACTCTGAGCTGTCAGCACAGAGCCGGACGTGGGGCTCAAACCCATGAGCCATGAGATCATGATCTGAGCTGAAGTCAGATGCTCAACCGACTGAGCCACCCAGGTGCTCCGCAAGAAAACAGCTCTTGGTCTGAGAACAAACTGATGGTTACCAGAGGGGAGAGGGGTGGGGAGATAGGTGAAATAGGTGATGGGGATTAAGGAGTGCACTTGTAATGAGCACTGGGTGAAGTATGGAAGTGTTGAATCACTATATACTACACCTGAGACTAATATAACACTGTTAACTAAGTGTAGTTAAAATAAAAACTTAAGCCAAAAAAGTTGTCTTTTTTAAATTGCACTTTCTAAACATTCTTTGGTAGATTATAGAAATTCAGTTGATAATATTGATCTTTTTTTAATTCTTATAATTTACTTAAAGATTCTTTCGGAATTTCTATGAGAATATATGTGAGTAATGGTAACTTCATTACTTCCTTTGCAATTCTTTTTTTAACTTATTTTATATTTGAGAGACAGACAGACAGACAGAGAGTGAGCAGGGCAGGGGCAGAGAGGCAGAGACAGAATCTGAAGCAGGCTCCAGGCTCCGAGCTGTCAGCACAGAGCCCAATGTGGGGTTCGATCCCATGAACAGTGACATCATGACCCAAGCTGAAGTCGGACACCTAACCGACTGAGCCACCCTGGCACCCCACTTCCTTTACAATTCTTGTATCAGAGAAACCTCGGAGATATTGCAGGTTTGGTTCCAGACCACTGCAATAAATGCATATCACAATAAAGCAAGTGAAATGAATTTTTTTTGTTTCCCAGTGCATATGAGTTGTGTTTACACTATATCAATTGTGTATTACAATTATGTCAAAAACACACCAATGTACATATCTTAATTTAAAAATACTTAAGATACAAAACAGATGAACATAAGGGAAGGGAAGCAAAAATAATATAAAAACAGGGAGGGAGACAAAACATAAGAGAGTCTTAAGTATAGAGAACAAACAGAGGGTTACTGGAGGGGTTGTGGGAGGGTGGATGGGCTAAATGGGTAAGGAGCATTTAGGAATCTATTCCTGAAATTGTTGCACTATATGCTAACTAACTTGGATGTAAATTAAAAAAATAAGTTCAATAAAAATACTGGTTAGGGGCATCTGGGTGGCTCAGTCAGTTAAGCATCCTACTTTGGCTTAGGTCATGATCTCACGGTTTGTGGGTTCAAGCCCCTCATCAGGCTCTGTGCTGACAGCTCAGAGCCTGGAGCCTGCTTCGGATTCTGTGTCTTTCTGTCTCCCTGTCTCTGTCTCTCTCTAAAAATTAAATGAACATTAAAAAAATTTTAACAAAAACAAAATACTAGTTAAAAAGCTAACCATAATCTGAGCTTTCATCAAATCATAATCACTGATTACAGATCACCATAAGCAAATATAATAATAATGAAAAACTTTGAAATATTGGGATAATTACCAGAATGTGACACATGAAGTGAGTAGATGTTACTGGAAAAATGGCACTGATAACTTGCAAATACAGGGTTGCCATAATCCTTAAATTAGTAAAAAAAAAATGCGTTATCTGTGAAGCTCAATGAAGTGAAGCACAATAAAATGAATTATGTTTGTGTTTTCTTGATTCTTCTGTCTTTTGTGCAGGATAGGATCTTTAGTACAATGTTGACAGTGTTATAGCAACCTCCTTGTTTTGTTCCTAATTTGAAAAGGTGCTTTCAGAGGTTGAATGTGATATTTTCTGTAGGCTTTCTAAAATACCCTTCATCAGATCTAGAAGTTTCTTTCTCTTTCTATTTTGGTAAAAGGAATGAATGTTGAATATTTTCAATTTTTTTCTCTGACTCTGTTGAGATGGCTATGTTTTGTTTCCCCTTTAATCTGTTTTTTTTTTTGCAAACTTAATCTACTTATGTGGTAATAATGAAGTGCTTTTTTTTACATCAGATTTGTTTTGCTAATATTTTGTTTAGAATTTTTGCATCTATGTTCGTGGGTGAAATTAGTAAGTGTGATATGCCGTCTCTGTTGAGTTTTTGTGTTCATATAATTCATCTTCATTAATCAAATGAGGGATAATCCCTTTTTTTCACTTCTTTGGTAAGACTGGAATTATCTGATCCTTGACTATTTGGTAGAATGTTCCTTTAAGACTATATAAGTGTAGTACTTTATAGGATTTTTTTTTTAAGAAAAGAATTTAACATGTTGCTGAGTACCTGGTAGTTCTCAGGAACTGTACTAGATTCTTATACATAGGCTTGTTAAATCTGTGTATTGGCTTCTTAAGGAGTCATCCCTGTCATTGGAGATGAAGAAAGTGAGGCACTGAGGGGCATGACATTTCTCAGGGTCCCCAGCCAGAAATTGTTGGACCAGAAATTTTAATCCAATTCCATATGTCAAAAAAATGTTAATCATTCTTACTACACATTGCAGGAGACTTTATAAGAAACAAAGATGAATTCTAGTGTCATCATATCCACACAGCCTGGGCTGAGGGGTCTGAAAAACACTCACTATGCTGATAGATAGAGCCATCTCTATTTGTACATCTTTAGTTGATGATGAGACTCTGCATTTCTCACAATTTTCTTTCTCTCTTTATTTGTTTTAAGTGTTCATTACTTCTCCTTTTATATAATTTATTTAATCATAAGTTTACATAATTTAAATTTGTAACTATTTACTTTGAGATAATTGTAGATTCACATGCAGTTGTAAGAAATAATAGAGAAATCCCACAGATGCTTTACCCAATTTTCTCAAATAATAGTATCTTGCAAAACTATAGTAATATATTACAAACAGGATTTTGACATTGTTATAATTCCACTGATCTTGATCAGATCTCCCCCAGTTACTTGTACTTATTTGTGTTTGTCTGTGTGTTTAGTTCTATGCAGTTTTATCATACGTAGATTAGTGTACCTACCACCGCAGTCAAAATACAAAACAGTTCCATAACCAAAGGTTTTCTTCACGTTGCCCTTTTATAAACACACCATGTTCCTCCAGTGCCCCCATTACTTATCCTTAACTATTGGCAATCACTAATCTGTTCTTGATTTGCATGATTTTTATCACTGCAAGAATGTTATACAAATAGGTACATATAGTGTACAACCTTTGGGGATTTGCTTTTTTTTTTTTTTTTTTTACTCAGGATAATTCTCTGGAGATTTATCCCATTTATTATTTGGTATAATAGTCCATTCTTTTTACTACTGAGTTGTGTTCCACATTATGGGTCTACCACAATTTGTTTAATCATTTTCCCATTGAAGGACATTTCAGTTGTTTCCAGTTTGGGGTTATTACAAATAAATCTGCTATTAACATTTGTGGACAGGTTTTTATGTGAACACACTTGCTGGGTCATATGTTAGTTGCATGTATAGTTTTATGAGTATAGTTGCAAAGCCATTCTCCAGAGTGGTTGCACCGTTTTATATTCCCACCAACAATGTATGAATGACACAGTTATTCTACATTCTCACCAGCATTTGATATTGTAATAGTTTTTTAGTTTTGCTATTCCAATAGATTCTTGTCATGTGCTTATTTCCCATCTGGATATCATCTTCAATGAAATATCAGTGCATCTCATTTTCTAAGTGATTTTCATTTTTCGTATGGAGTTTTGAGTATTCTTTGTATATTCTAGATACTAGTCTTTTGCCATACCTGTGATTTGCAAGTATTTTCTGTCTGTAGCTTGTCTTTTCGTCCTGTTAGCAGAGTTTTCCACAGAGCAAAATTTTTAAATGTTAATGGAGTTCCAGTTTATCAAGTTTTCTTTCTATGGATGGGACTTTTGGTGTCAGGTCTAAGAACTATTTCCCTAGCCCTGGATCCCAAAGATTTTCTCCTGTTTTATTCCTTTTTTTTCCCTGAAGGCCTTGTGTTTTACATTTTAGTACATGATCCATTTTAATTAATTTTTCACAGGGTGTGAAGTTTAGACCAGGGTTTTTGGGGGGGGTAGGTTTGGGGGTTTTTTGGTTGTTTGTTTTTTCCAAATGGATGTCCAATTCCAGGGTCATTTGTTGAAAAAGGTATTATTTTTCCTATGAGTTGCTTTTGCACCGTTGTCAAAAAGCAGTTGGGTGTTTTCATGTGGGTCCATTTCTGGTTTTATCTCTCATTCCATTGATCTACATGTCAGTTTCAATGCAAATGCAAACTATCTTGATTACTGTAGCAGAATAGTAAGCTTTAATATAGGGTAGGTTAATTCCTCCCACTTTATTCTTTTCTTCAAGACTATTATTAAGTTATTCTAGATCCTGTTCCTTTCCATATAAATTTTAGAAAAATTTTTGTCTACATCTAAAAAATAAAAACGTTGCTTGGATTTTGATAGGAATAGTATTAAACCAATAAATCAATTTAGAGAAAAATGACATCTTAAATATATTTAGTCTTAGAATCTGTGAACACATGTCTCTCTACCTAGTTATGTCTTCTTTGATTTCTTTCATCAGCATTTTGTAAATTTCAGCATATAAATGCCGCATATGTTTTAATATGTTTACACTCAAATAGTTCGTTTTATTTGGAGTAATTAAAAATAGTATTGTTTTTAATTCTAATTTCTACATGTTCACTGTTAATATATAGAAATGTGATTGATTTTTGCATGTTGATATTGTGTGTTGCAGCTTTGCTGAACCTCCTTTATTAGTTCTAGGAATGTTTTGTAGATTCCTTGGGACTTTTTAGCAGACAATCTTGTCATCCACAAGTAAGGACAGTTTTATTTTATTTCTTTCTTTCAAATCTGTGTGCCTTTTGTTTCTTTTTCCCGAGTGTGTGTGTGTGTGTGTGTGTGTGTGTGTGCATGTGTGTGCATGTTTGTGTGTTTCTGTTTGGGAGGGTGGGGGAATTGGTCAGAACTACTGGTTCTATATTATTATATATTATATTATATATTATTTATATATTATACATTTATATATAATATATACACAATATATATTATGTATATTTATATATTTACAAAATTATATATATACATATATAATATATATACACAATTATATATATATTATATATAAATATATATATAATTTATTGTCAAATTGGCTTACATACAACACCCAGTGCTCATCCCAACAGGTGCCCTCCTCAGTGCCCATCACCCACTTTCCCCTCTCCCCCACCCCCCATCAACCCTCAGTTTGTTCTCAGTATTCAAGAGTCTCTTATGGTTTGCCTCCTTCCCTCTCTGTAACTTTTTTTCCCCCTTCCCCTCCCCCCGGTCCTGTATTAAGTTTCTCAGGATCCACATGAGAGTGAAAACATATGGTATCTCTCTTTCTCTGTATGACTTCTTTCACTTAGCATAATACTCTCCAGTTCCATCCACATTGCTACAAATGGCCAAATTTCATTCTTTCTCATTGCCAAGTAGTATTCCACTGTATATCTAAACCACATCTTCTTTATCCATTCATCAGTTGATGGACATTTAGGCTCTTTCCATAATTTGGCTATTGTTGAAAGTGCTGCTATAAACATTAGGGTGCAAGTGTCCCTATGCAGAACTACTGGTTTTCTATTGAATAGGAGTAGTAAGAGTGGATATCTTTGCTTTGGACCCAACCTTAGAAGTAATGCATTTAGTCTTTCAGCATTCAGTATGACACATCTGTAAATTTTGTGTAGCTGCTTGTATTGGGGTTCTCCAGAGAGATGTGATATATATAGATAGAAATAGGATATAGATAGATATGTAAAAAAGATGATTTATTATAGGAATTAGCTCAGAAGGTTATGGAGGCTGAGAAGTTCCACAATCTGCCATCTGCAAGCCAAAAAATCAGGAAAGCCAGTGGTGGTATGATTCAGTCCAAGACTAAAGGCTTGAGGACAGGGGAGCCAATGGTGTCTCAGTCTCAAGACAAAAACCTGAGAATCAAGGGGCCACTGGAGTAAACCTTGGAGTGCAAAGGACAGAGAACTCAGAGTTCTGATGTTCAAGGGCAGGAAAAGATGGACATCTAGGCTCAGGAGAGGGAATTCACCCTTCCTTCACTTTATTCTAGTGGGTCCCTCACTGGATTGGTTAATGCCTAGCTACATTGGTGAGAGTGGGTCTTCTTCACTCAGTCAATTGAATCAAATGCTAATATCTTCCAGAGACACCCTCACAGACACACCCACAAATAATGTTTTACCAGCTATCTGGGCATCTCTTAGCCCAGTAAAATTGACACATAAAATTAGTCATCACAATGGTTCTTTATCAAGTTGAGGTAGTTCTCTGCTAGTCCTAACTTGCCAAGAGTTTTTGTCATGAATGGGTGTTGGATTTTGTCAAATGATTTTTCTTCATCAAGTTATATTATTTTTGTTTTCAAAAAACCAATTTCTTTCATTTTATTGAATTTCTTCATTTTTGTCCTATTTTTAATTTTATTGATTTCTATTTTTGTTTTTACCATTTCCTTTTGCTTGCTTCGGATCTATTTTGCTCTTATTTTTCCTTAAGGTAGGAACTTACAGATTTGAGAATTTTCCTTTTTTCTAACATAAGAATCTAGTGGTATAAATTTCCTTGTTGGCACTGCTTTAGTTTTCCATGTGTTGTACTTCCATGTTCATTCATTCCTGTGTACTTCATTTTAAGCTTCCTTTGACGGCTCCCTCTTTGACCCAAGGAAATGTGTTGTTTAATTTCCAACTATGAGAACACATTCTTGTTTTCCTGTTGTTTGTATCTAGTTTGATTCTAATACAGAGAATATACTCTATGATATCAATTATTTCCAGTTTGTTGAGGTTTGTTTTGTGACCTGGGAAAAGGTCTGTCACGGCTAATGTTCCATGAGCGTTTAAAAAGAATGTGTGATTTCTGGAGATGGATGGTGGGGGTGGCTCACAATAGTATGAATGTACCTAATGCCACTGAACTAGACACTGAAAAATTATTAAAATGGTAAATTTTATGTTATGTCCATTTTACCATGATTTTTAAAAATAAATTAATTAAAAAGAATGAGTATTTTGCTCATGATGGGTGGAGTGTGTTATAAATGTCAGATCTGGTTGATTAAGTGTGTTGTTCAGTTGTTCCATATCTTTGCTAATTTTCCATCTAGTAGTTCTATCAATTGCTGATAGTGGGTTCTGTATTCCCCAATTATAATTATAGACTTCAATTTCTTTTTTGAGCTCTGCTTTTGTTTCATGTAAATTAAAGCTCTGTTGTTTGGTGTATACCATTTAAGATTGTTGGGTCTTCTTGTTAGATCATTTTTTAATCATTATTAAATTTCATTTATTTACCCCTGGTACTTTCTTTGCTCTGAAGTTCACTTTACTTGATAGTAATACAACCACTCCTGCTTTTTTTTTTAATTAATGTTAGCATGATATATTTTGTTCCATCCTTATACTTTTAATCTACCTATATTGTGCTTGATGTGAGTTTTTTTTCCTAGACAGCATACAGTTGGATCATGTTTTTTTATCCACTGTCTTTTAAATTGTATACTTAAACTATTTCCATTTAAAAGAATTATAAATAGGTTAGAGCTTAAATGTGCTACTTTATTATGTGGTTTCTATTTCTTGTTTCTCCATTTTTCTTTTCTTGCCTTCCTGAGGGTTACTTGAGCATTTTTTAGGATTTTATCTTATTTTATTCATACTGTTTCTGAGTATATCTTTTTTCTATAGTTTTCTTAGTGGTTGCTCAAAGTATTACAGTGTACATATGTAACTAATAACTGCCTACCAGTATAAACTTTTTACCACTTCTAGTGAAGTATTGTAACTTGATTTCCATCTAGGTCCCTTTACCATTCTGTCTTTTAAAATATAATTGTCTCAAGTATTTCCTCTATATACACTGAGCACCACAACAGATAATTATAATTTTTTGCTTCAACCATCAAATATGCTTTAAGAAACTCATTAGGAGAAGGATAGTCTATAATATTTACCTCTATTTTTCCCTATTCTGTTGTCCTTTCCTTTATAAGGTTCCAAGACTTCTTTTATAATTATTTCCTTTCTGTTGGGGAATTTCCTGTAGCCATTCTTTAAGATCTACTAGCGACAAATTCTCTTAATATTCCTTCACCTGAGATTGTATCTTGATTTCCCCTTTATTACTAAAGGTGTTTCAGTGGATATTGAAGTTTTGGTTGAATATTTTTTTAATACCACTTGAAAAATGTACCACTTTCTTCTGGCTTCCATGGTTTTATATATTTTTTTTAATGTTAATTTATTTTTGAGAGAGAGAGACAGACAGACAGACTGTGAATGGGGAAGGGCAGAGAGAGGGGTGCACAGAATCCAAAGCAGGCTCCAGGCTCTGAGCTGTCAGCACAGAGCCTGACACGAGGCTCAAACTCACCAACCATGAGATCATGACCTGAGCCGAAGTCTGATGCTTAACCGACTGAGCCACCCAGGCGCCCCTGGCTTCCATGGTTTTAGATGAGGATAGGCTGGTCTTTGAACTGGTATTTCTCTATAGGTAATGCCTCATTTCTCTCTCATTGCTTTTAAGGTTTTGCCCTTTGGTTTTAGTTTTCAGAGGCTTAATTATGATGTATTTTGGCATGGGTTTATTTGGATTTATCTTATTTAGGATTCTTTCAGCTTCTTAAATCTATAGTTTATGTCTTTGGCCAAATTTGAGCCATTATTTCTTTAAAAACTGTTTCAGTTCTTCCTTTGCCCTCTCCTCCTAAGACTTCAATGACATAAATGCCTCTGAGGCTATGAAGTTTTTTTCAGGATGCTTTCTCTCTGTTCAGAATTCTATTGACTTGTTCTCAAGTTCACTGATTCTATTTCTGTTCCCCCTCATTCTGCTGTTTAACCTATCCATTCAGTTTTATTTCCATTATTATGCTTCTTTATTCTATGATTTCCATTTGGTTTTTTTTTATAACTTCTTTTTCTCCCCCTTTTGTATCAAGTGTATTCATACTTTTGAAGCAGTGCTTCAAAATCTTTGCCAGATTGTTCTGATTCTTCTCAGCATTAGTATCAGCTGCATGTTTTTTCTCAATTAAGTTGTGATTTCTCATTTAACTTGTGGTTCTTGGTGACAAGTGATTTTTCTGTTGTATCCTAGACATTCTGGATAGTGTTAAGAGACTCTTGTCCTATTTAAATTCTCTCTTTAAACAAAGATTTGCCCTATTTAGATTTAGCATGTAAGTCTGGCCTATTTTATTGGCTGAAATTCCAATGATAATTTAGTTTTCTGAGATTTTGCAATACTATTCTGGTTTGCTTCATTCTTCTATTTAAACTCTCCCTAGACCACTATTGGTGCTGTCTGCCTGGTCCAGAAATGGCTTCCCTGGGCTGCCTGGCATTGTTTGGTAGGATGTGGGAATCCCAACTCACAGGACAGAGATCACTTCCCCTGGCCTGTTCACCAACAACCCAGTGCTGGTGGGCTTCCTACTCTATCTCTGCCATTGCCATTGGAGGAGAGAAGTGCCTACCTAGGCCACCTTCTGCCACTGAGAAGGGTCAGAAGCCATGGAGTCTGGGTAGTTCTCTGCTGTTAGGTGTATTGGGAGACACCAGTCCTGTGTTGCTTTTGCTGCTGGGTAGAGGACTAGGAGACACGAGGACAGCTGACACCACCTATGCAGGCAGAGGTTCCAGCTGTTCCAAGCAGGTGTTGCAGGGGGGGTTTATGGCTTGCCCAGGCTCTGCTGTTGGCCGATCAGCCTGCTCTTGCTGACATTTAGGGGGATTAGAGAACATGGCTTGACCTACCCAGGATCTGTTGTTGCCACTGTTGTGACCTCCATTATAGGTCCAAACTAATGGCCAAAGTGGTTTATACTTGTCCTGAGATCCATACCCTGAATCCTTATCAAACTACCACACACCAAGCTAATATTCCTCCTGCCCAGAATCAGCCCAGGGCCAGCCCCTAATTCCAGAGCCCACTATAATTAGTCAAACTTGCTGATCCTAAGCTGTTTACCTTGTTCTGCCTTGTCTTTCTCTCAGAAATCCCAATAATGGCTCTGACCCAGGATGTCCCGTGCTCCTTCTGCCTCCTGCCCAACAGTAGTGTTTTTTCCCATGTGACCCTGTGTAGTATGGCATGCCCCTTTATCTTGGAAATTCTTAAGTAAACTAAATCTTCTTTTAAAGGCATTAGCCTCTGCATGTTGTTGCTTAGTCACCTCCATAACTTAAAATTCTGTGGACACAAATGAAACAGAACAAGTTTTTCTTCCTTGTCTTCCTTCCTCCCCCACTTCTATCCTCCCTTCTTTCCCTCCCTTCTTTTCTTCCTTTATTTTTGCCTATTGATTGTTCCAGGTTGCTGTTTTCTCTGGCATCTTGTCTAGAACATTGGGGAGATAAAAAGACAACTCAAGGAACAAACTGTTTCATAGTTTTTAGTATACAAGTCCTACACATGTCCTTATCCACAGTCTGTTGCTGTTGACACTTTACCAGTTTGAATGGAATGTAAAACTTTACTTCCCTTTACATCCCCTTACCCTCCTTCATTTATAATTATCTTAAATATTTCCTCTTTATATATTGATATCTGGAAGTGTTATAATTTCTGCTTCAAGAGTGAAACACAACTTTATAAACTGAAGAGGATAAGGAAAATCTGTTTCCTGGATGTTATATCTTGTTGTAGTCCTGTAGGTCCCTGAGGCTCTGTCCGTTTTTCTATCCAATCTGTTTTCTCTCTGGTGTTCAAATGATGTAATTCCCATTGTTCTGTCTTCAGGTTCTCTGATTATTTCCATGGCCTTCTCCATACTGCTTTTGAACCCATCCACTGAATTCTTAAATTACAGTATTGTATATTTCATTTCTAAATGTTCCTTTTGGCTCTTCTTTATATCTTCTATTTTGGAGCAGAGGGACGCTGAGTCCACTTTTTCATTTGTTTCCAACACTTTTATGACGGCTGCTTTAAAATCCATGTCAGATAATTCTAACATCTGTTATTTTGGTGTTGGCATCTGTTGAGTGTCTGTCCTTATGTAAGTAGAGATTTCCCTGCTTCTTGATGTGATGAGTTATTTTCTATTCTATTCTGGACATTTTTAGTATCATATTATGAAACACTGGACCTTAGTTAAATATTATAACTTAGCAGGCCTCCTTTGACACTGTTCTTACAAAGACAGGAGCACCACCTCATTACTGCCAAGTAGGGTTGGAACCCAGGTTCTCCACTGGTGAAATGAAGAAATGAAAGCTGTGAAGAGAAACAAGCACTATACTTTCTTGATGCACCTGCTATAGCTATGAATATTGATAATGAATCAGTATGAAGATATTGAGATCATTCTACATTATAAGGTCTTACAACTAAGCACTATGGGGTACAAAGAAGTAATTGACATAGCTCTTTCTCCTGAAGGTCTATTTAAATTATTAACAATGGGGCGCCTGGGTGGCTCAGTCCGTTGAGCGGCCGACTTTGGCTCAGGTCACGATCTCGCGGTCTGTGAGTTCGAGCCCCGCGTCGGGCTCTGTGCTGACAGCTCGGAGCCTGGAGCCTGTTTCGGATTCTGTGTCTCCCTCTCTCTGACCCTCCCCCGTTCATGCTCTGTCTCTCTCTGTCTCAAAAATAAATAAACATTAAACAAAAATTTTAATTATTAACAAAATTACTTACAATTCATTTTATAAAAAGGGAATTATTGGGGTGCCTGGGTGGCGCAGTCGGTTGAGCGTCCAACTTCAGCCAAGGTCACGATCTCGCGGTCCTGAGTTCGAGCCCCGCGTCGGGCTCTGGGCTGATGGCTCAGAGTCTGGAGCCTGTTTCCGATTCTGTGTCTCCCTCTCTCTCTGCCCCTCGCCCGTTCATGCTCTGTCTCTCTCTGTCTCAAAAATAAATAAACATTGAAAAAAAATTTTAAAAAAAAGGGAATTATTTCCAAATATTTTTAAGTTATCAGGGTAATTTAACCACTTTATGTGGCAAATAGAAAAAAATGTTTTGACTATAACAAAAATGTTTCTTTGGTTTATTTCATTTCAGTGTTTTTGTATTTTTAAAACGTTCTATGATCATAGAAATTCTGTATCCCACAATACATATTTTCTCTACTATTCAATAGCCTTTATAAATTACATTAAAAAAATTTTTTTAACGTTTATTTGTTTTTGAGAGAGAAAGAGCATGAGTAGGGGAGGGGCAGAGACACAGAATCTGAAGCAGGCTCCAGGCTCTGAGCTGTCAGCACAGGGCCCAATGCAGGGCTTGAACCCACAAACTGTGAGATCATAACCTTAGCCAAATTTGGACGCTTAACTGACTGAGCCACCCAGGCATCCCTATTAATTACATTCTTAATGGCTGCCTAATTGTCCATTGAGTGCATATGGCTTAATTTGTTTAATCATTTTCCTAGTGTGGATCACAAATTATTTCCCTTTTTAAATTTTGCAAATAGAACTTCAATGGACATGTCACATTACAGAGTCTTTCCTTAGGTTAGACTTTCTCAAGTGAGATTACTCAGTCAGAGTATGAACCTTTTGATCACTCTTTACACATGACTTTAACATTCATTGGTAGATCTTCCCTGAAACAACCCTTACTGTGGCGTTGTAATGGCAGTTTTCTTTTTCCCTCATTTTTTCCACATTCACTAGTTGTAATTTTTCCATAAAGAAGAGTTTTCTCTTCTTCCTTTTTAAAAATTTATAGTCATTTATTCGTATTAGTATAGGCTTATGGATAATTGTTCTCTTCTTTGGGTTATAATTCAATAATATGGTTATTTTTGTTACTAAAATTGTTCAAAAATGGGGAGAATTGGCTTCTTAGTAATATTAAGTAATAGTAATATTATTAATATTCAGTAATTATATTAAGCAATATTAACTCCTTAAATCTATAAACAGCATACTTTCTTCATATATTTAGATCTTCTTTGATTTCTTTTATCAGTACTGATTAAAGAGCCATGCTAATGAAATATAGCATATAGATTCTGAATATATTTCCTTAGATTTATACCTATGGATATAATTTTTAGCTACTATTGTAAATTCTATTTTTTATTTCAAATTCTAATTGCTTATATAGAAATGCAGTTTTGTTTTGTTTTTTCTTGACCTTGTTGCCTTGTAACCTTGTTAAAATCACCTGCTAATTCCAGGAGGGGTTTTTATGTGTTTTTTGTTTGTTTGTTTTAGTTTCTTTGAGATTTTCTATATAGAAAATCACACACAGACTCTTTAGTTTCTTTCATTTTAATCTGTATTTCTTTTATTTCTTTTTATTGCCTTATTACACTGGCTAGGACTCCAGAGTTCAGTGTTGAGTTAGAGAAAAACCCTGGCCTTGTTGAAGTCCTACAGAGGAAGCATTCAATCTTACACTGTTAAGCATCAAGTTAGCCTTAGGATTCTTGTAGTTGACCTTTATCAGGTCCAAAACATTCCTTCTGCTCCTCATTTGCACTCTTCATTTCTTTGTGCAGATCCAAGTTTCAGTCTGCTATCATGTTCCTTCTGCCTGGAGAAGTTTTTTTTTTAAGTTTATTTATTTGTTTGTTTTGAGAGAGAGAGAGAGAGAGAGAGAGAGAGAGAGAGTGTGTGTGTGTGTGTGCGTGCGTGTGTGTGTGAGGATGCCAAGGAGGAGCCAAGAGAGAGGGAGAGAGAATCCCAAGCAGGCTCAGCACTATCAGTGCAAAGACAGATGCGAGGCTCAATCACATGAACTGTGAGATAATGACCTGAGCCAAAATCAAGAGTGGGGCACTTAACTGACTGAGCCACCCAAGCACCCGCTGCCTGAAGAAATTTCAACATTTCCTATGTAGTGGGTCTGCTGAAAATTAATTCCCTCAATTTTTGTTAGGAAGGTTCTTATTTTTCCTTCATGTTTGAAAGATTCTTTTGCTGGATATATTTTCTCTTTCAGCTCTTTAAAAAAGTCTCTCTACTGTGTATGGTCTTGCATGGTTTCTGATAAGATTTTTGCTCTAATTCTTATCCTCATTTTTTCCCCTATAGTTTCTCTTTATCTATCTTCCTTCAAGATTTTCTCTTTGTCTTTGATTTTCAGTAGTTTCAGTGTGATATGCCTATATGTGAGCTTTTTTTCCTTTGAACCTTATGAATCTGTGGTTTAATATTATCATTCATTTAGGGAAATTCTTGGACTTCTTGCTTCATATATTCCTTCTGCCCTATTCTTTCTCCTCTCCTCCTAGGATTCTAATTATGGTTGTGTTAGATCATTTGATATTAGTCTTGGATGTTTGGGTTTCCTGTACCCCAGTAGATGTCTGTCTCTCTTCATATTTTGGGCCAGTAGTTTGTTCTGCAACCTCAGCTCTCAGATGTCCCCCCAAAAAGTTATGAATTTGATGTTAATTTGGCTTTTTCATTGTAAGAGAGGGAGTAATGCTCCTTTGAGTTCATTTACATCCCAGGGCAGAAGCTACAGTCAGAATGCAGTCTTGGAAAATGCTAATCTAGTCATAAGCCTTCATTTACAAGTGAGGATGCTGAGGTACAGAACGGGGAAGTAAGTTGTATAACTCAAATTCTCATCACAATGAGTCACTAACTTTTTACCTCTCAAAGCTGTGTTTAAATGCCCATTTCCCACTGGGGATGGAGCTGGGTTGGTTTCTCAGGTGATGCAATTGACAACCTGGAGTAGTCCATGGGGAAAGTGTTGTAGGGGCCAACATGAGGGCATATAGCCAGACAATAGGGTGCCTTTGGTAGATGCCCAGCAGTGAGACATTAGAGGCTAACAGAAAAGACAAGTAAACAACTACAGTAGCTTTCCAACTGTCCAGGGTGACTACAGGTATACCACATCATGTTACTCCATGTCTTAAATTCTTTGTTGGTTTCCTTTTTGAACTCAGAATGAGATACAATTCTTCAACCCACCTACAAGTCCCCACAGTATCTGGCCTCTGCCTCCTTTTGCCCTTGCCTGTGAGGTCATAGAAACTGCCCCCTTTTACACTTTTCCCACCAGGCGTCCATGAAACTTCATCTGTCATAGCACAGCTCGAAGGGCAGCCCCTCTAAAACCATCCTCCCCCTGAAATCACTCATTTTCATGTGTGTGTATAGTTTCTGTTTATACCATTGGTAGCACATGGAACACAGTTCAGTCTTGCTAGTTGTCTAGGTGGCTGTTCCTTTGTTAGTTCACAACTGCTCTGATAGAAGGGACTTTGTTTTGTGTGTCTTTTATGTGAAATTGTTTCTGGCACATAATAGTTTCTAGTAAATGGCAACTTCTTAAGTAGCTCTGAATCCAGAATTTTGGCAAATGTATCTGTGCCATTCCAGAAAAAATCAGACAGAGCAGAAGATAACTACAGGGCCTTTGAAAATAGAAAGTGTTGGGCACCTGGGTGGCTCAGTTGTTTGAGTGTCTGACTTGGGCTCAGGTCATGATCTCATGGTTTGTGAGTTCAAGCTCCAGGTCTGGCTCACTGTTGTTGGGGAGCCCACTTCAGATCCTCTGTCCCCCCACTCTCTCTTCCCCTCCCCTGCTCATGTTCTCTCTGTCTCTCTCAAAAATAAATAAAATGTTTTTAAAAAGGGGGGAAATGGGGCGCCTGGGTGTCGCAGTCGGTTAAGTGTCCGACTTCAGCCAGGTCACGATCTCGCGGTCCGTGAGTTCGAGCCCCGCGTCAGGCTCTGGGCTGATGGCTCGGAGCCTGGAGCCTGTTTCCGATTCTGTGTCTCCCTCTCTCTCTGCTCCTCCCCCGTTCATGCTCTGTCTCTCTCTGTCCCAAAAATAAATAAACGTTGAAAAAAAAAGGGGGGGGGGAATAGAAAGTGATATATGTGGAAATTCAGCCTGAGTGTATAGAATCAGGGATAATTAAGGGAAAAGGCAATTTGGAATTCTAGAATATTTGCTTTTTTTTAAGATTTTATGTTTAAGTAATCTCTACACCCAATGTAGGGCTCAAACTCACAAGCCCGAGATCAAAACTCACACACTCCACTGACTGAGCCAGCCAGGTGCCCTGGGATTCTAGAATATTCTTAAGTCAACATAATAGTAATACTTCTAGGATTACATTGTAACTCCCATTAACTGCCTAAAAGGACTTTACAGGTAGAAGAATTCCTGTCATCTGTCTAACAAATGGGTAAGAAGTAAGTGCATTTAGGTACAGTGAGGTAGAAACTGCTTGAGTGAGTCCTTGGAGAGTGTAGAGAATACATCCTCCTTGTAATTCCATCAATGGGAATGATTGACCTAGAAACCCATGCTTTTCAGAGAGTGAAAAGATAAATATAATCGGCTCAGTGTCAAATGTCAGGGATGGGTGGGGCATGAGGTTAGGTAAGCAAGTAGATGTGCTGGAGGTGATACCATATAGCTTGCTCTGAAACTGAGGTGAGCAGGGAGTCTCTGGGGCTCCTCACACCTCCTCAACTTTTTCTGGTCCTGTCAGCCTCTCTCCACCCCCATGATGTAACCTCCACTGCCTTCTACTCATTAGCTCACCTGCCAGACATTGACTGGAAAAATTTGCCCACTGTATGCCATGACCTGAGCTGTGACTGAAGGGTCACCAGGTGCTCCTCCAGCAGCCACAGGACAGACTGAAGTGACACTCACCCTCCCTCTCACCTGAGGTCTCGTGAGAACGCCACTTTAAGTCCAATTATTTGAATAAGAGTTTCCTTTTGTAAAAAAACAAACAAAAACCCCACTTCTTTACTCAAATAGAATAGTAAAATATTTCATTTCTGCAACGAAATATATTCACAAATTGAAAAACTTAAACAGGAAGATATTCTGCCTCTGCTGGCACAGGTCTAATGCATACAATAAGTGGAACATATGTATGTAAATCTGAATGTGCCTTTGAATATTATGTTTGGGGAAAATGACATATGAAAATAAAATGATAAGATATTCAGATCTTTAGCCAGAGTTTAAAATAGCCATCCATCAACAATAGCCAAATTATGGAAGGAGCCTAAATGTCCATCAACTGATGAATGGATAAAGAAGATGTGGTTTACATATACAATGGAATACTACTTGGCAGTGAAAAAGAATGAAATCATGCCATTTGCAGCAATGTGGATAGAACTGGAAGGTATTATGCTGAGTGAAATAAGTCAGTCAGAGAAGGACAGTTGTCATATGTTTTCACTCATATGTGCATCTTGAGAAACTTGATAGAAGACTATGGGAGAAGGAAAGGGAGAAAAAAATAGTTACAAACAGAGAGAGAGGGAGGCAAACCACAAGAGACTATTAAATACAGAGAACAAACTGAGGGTGGATGGGAGGGAGGAGAGGGGAAGGTGGGTGATGGGCATTGAGGAGGGCACTTGCTGGGTTGAGCACTGGGTGTTATATGTAAGCCAATTTCACAATAAAGTATGTTCATGAAAAATAATAAATAAGTAAAACAAAAAAATAAAATAGCCATCCATTGCAGTGGTGATCCTGTGTAATTCCATGTCCCTCAAATACTTACTTTGTGTTTACTCTGTACCAAGCCCTGTGCTAGATGCTACAGGAGATAACAGGTATGTGACATAATTTATGTCCTCAAGGTATTTGTGACCAAGCTAGCTGTGAAAAGAACTGATAGAATAGGGTGTTTATTTTCCACACTTGACATGGAAAAATCAAGATAACCTAGAGTGGTAGGAGAATATTTAGAATTTTTAGAGAGCTCTGATATCCTTCCTTCATCTTCCCCAAATCCAGTAGGGTAAGCACAATCGGCCACGTGGCAGTCATTGACAGAGATGTGGACTCAGGCAAGTGAGAAAAACAGGCCTGTAACCCAGACTCTTTACTGCACCGAAAAGACCATGACCTTTCTCTGGAAAACATCATAGTTCTGTGTAACACAGTGCTTGGGCTTCATGCTAGTGTTACTACACATGCCCACTGTTAGACAACCATGGAAAACTCTTATGTGGGCTAAAACCAAGGAGTCAGCAGGACTGTGTTCCCTTCTGAAGGCTCTAGGGGAGAATCCTTTACTTGCTGTCTCCAGCTTCTGAAGGCCACCCGCATTCCTTGGCTTGAGGCCCTCCCCTGAATCACTCTGTTTCTGCTCCCATTATCACACATCCTTCTCTGACTCTCTTGCCTCCATTTTTCCCTTAAAAGGATTCTTGTGATTACATCAGGTCCACCCAGATAATTCAGCATAATCTTCTCAAGATATTTAACATAACCATATCTTCAAAATCCCTTTTGCTGTAAAAGGTAACACTGACAGATTTCAGGGATTAGAACATGGGGATCTTTTGGGGGAGGGGGATATTATTCTATCTATCATACTCTAGAAAAAATGATAGGAAAAAGTCTTTGCGACCTTAGGTTGTAAAGAGTCTTTAAAATTCAACACACAAAAATCAATGAATTGGACTTCATCAAAATTAAAAGTTTTCACTCTGTAAATAAAGAATAACTGTTAATAAAATGAAAAGGCAAGGCACAGGCTGGAAGAAACTTTGTGACCTATCTCTATCTCAAGCAGAAGACTTATATCTTCTTACAACTCAGTAATAAAGACTTACAACCCAAGTTTTTTTAATGGGCAAAAAATTTGAACTGATATGAAACCAGAGAAGATGTATAGATGGAAAAACGTGTATGAAAAGATGCTCAACATCATATGTCATTAGGAAAATGCAAATTAAGAACACAATGACAAAAAAAAAAAAGAACACAATGAGATACCACTTCAAACCCACTAGGATGGCTGAAATGAACAAAGCTGACTGTCCCAGATGTGGGTGGGGGTGTGGAGCACCTCGCCCCCATATATTGCCAGGGGAGTGTAAAAGGGAGTGGAAAGGAAAGCAGTTTGCTGTTTCTTAAGAAATTAAAAATGGAGCCCTTCCATATGATCCAGGCATTCCATTCCTCCATATTTACTCAAGAAAAATGCAAGCACACATCCATACAAAGACGTACAAAAATGTTCACTACAGCTTTACTTGGAAAGCCAAAAACTGGGAGCAACTCAATGTCCATCAGCAGATGGATGGATAAACCAACTGTGCCACCTCTATACAATGAAATGCCGCTCATTATCAACACATGCAGCATAGTGACTCTCAAAATAATTGTGCTGAGTGGACAAAGCCAGACAAAAAATATATACTGTGTGATTCCATTTCCATGGAATTCTAGAAAATTCAAAGTAATCTATAGCAGCAGAAAACAGATAAAGATCACCGGGGGGTGGAGGAGAGTGGCCAGGGAGAGTTGAGAGGGGGATGATGAGAAGGAACAAAAAAGCATTAGGTCGCTTTTGGAAGCAAGAGAAAGGTTCGTTATCTTGCCTGTGGTCATGGCTTCCCGGATGAATGTGAAAACTTCAATTGTACACTTGCAATATGTACAGTTTATTTTATGTCAACTATACCTCAGTAAATTTGTAAAAAAATAAAGTAAAAAAAAAAAAAACTGAGCGAGAGAGGAAACCAGAGCCTTGGGTTTGGCAATGCAGAGGTCTTTAGGGGCCTCTGCCAGAGTGATTTCTGTGAGTGAGCAGACAGACAGGCCACGATGAGCAAAGTGATGGGAACTTTTCTGATTCTAGAATTATTGCAGATTGTATATTTCCCCAAATGCTCACTGCAACAAAAAGACATAAAACAAAGCATAACATTCCTTTAAATATATGCTGTTAAGCAAACCATTGCAGAGTTCACACAATAAAGGGAAATCCCTAGGGAAAAAAGGGGGAGGTCAAAAATAATAAAATATGGTGGTAAAAAGAAACCCAAACATACGAGTGGTCACAATAGATGCTCACTGGTTAAACTCTCTGGTTAAAAGTGACTGAAACATTGGGCTTCAAAACCCCAGCTCTATGTTGTTTATGAAAAATACACCTACGGGACATAAATTGAAATCTGAAATAAAAGAATGGGAAAGCATATATGAGGCAAATACCCAAAGGAAAGCTATTGTAGGTCTACTAACATTAGAGAAGATCACATTGAAAGTAAAAACCTTTATAAGGGATGAAGAAGGTTACTATGTAATAATAAAAAGAGCCACTCACTGGGAAGATGTACAATTATAAACTTTTTCATGCACCTACTAACATAGTGCTGAAATATGTAAATCAAAAGATGATAGAGTTAAAAAATAAATTGATAAATGTATCACTACAGTCAGTAATTTTAACGCACTTCTCTTAATAGCATATAAAAAACTGGTCATATTACTGAGGATTTAACAAGGATTTAACAATTCACAAACTTGAGCTAATGAGCACCTGTTAAACCCTGCATGAGGGATTCGGCGGCAAGATGGCGGCTTAGGAGGACGCTGGGCTCACCGCACGTCCTGCTGATCACTTAGATTCCATCTACACCTGCCTAAATAACCCAGAAAACCGCCAGAGGATTAGCAGAACAGAGTCGCCGGAGCCAAACGCAGACGAGAGGCCCACGGAAGAGGGTAGGAAGGGCGGCGAGGCGGTGCGCGCTCCACGGACTGGCGGGAGGGAGCCGGGGCGGAGGGGCGGCTCGCCGGCCAAGCAGAGCCCCCGAGTCGGGCTTGCAAAAGCGGAGGGGCCGGGCGGACTGTGTTCCGACAGCAAGTGCGACTTAGCGTCTGGGAGGTCAGAAATTAACAGCTCTGCTCGGAAAGCGGGAAGGCTGGAGGACAAAGGGAGGGAGAGCTGCTGAGCCCCCTGACAACAGAGCTCAGTTTGGTGGGGAACAAAGACGCTCGCCAGCGCCATTTCCCCCCCCCATCCCCCAGCCGAAATCCCAAAGCGAACCGGTTCCTGCCAGGGAACTTGCTCGCTCCGCGCAAACACCCAACTCTGCGCTTAGGCGGAGCCAAACCTCCGGCAGCGGATCTGACTCCCTCCCGCTGCCACAGGGCCCCTCCTGAAGTGGATCACCTAAGGAGAAGCGATCTAAGCCTGCCCCTCCTGCCCCCGAGCACCTTGCCTACCCACCCCAGCTAATACGCCAGATCCCCAGCATCACAAGCCTGGCAGGGTGCAAGTAGCCCAGACGAGCCACACCACTCCACAGTGAATCCCGCCCCTAGGAGAGGGGAAGAGAAGGCACACACCAGTCTGACTGTGGCCCCAGCGGTGGGCTGGGGGCAGACATCAGGTCTGACTGCGGCCCCGCCCACCAACTCCAGGTATACACCACAGCACAGGGGAAGTGCCCTGCAGGTCCTCACCACGCCAGGGACTATCCAAAATGACCAAGCGGAAGAACTCCCCTCAGAAGAATCTCCAGGAAATAACAACAGCTAATGAGCTGATCAAAAAGGATTTAAATAACATAACAGAAAGTGAATTTAGAATAATAGTCATAAAATTAATCGCTGGGCTTGAAAACAGTATACAGGACAGCAGAGAATCTCTTGCTACAGAGATCAAGGGACTAAGGAACAGTCACGAGGAGCTGAAAAACGCTTTAAACGAAATGCATAACAAAATGGAAACCACCACAGCTCGGCTTGAAGAGGCAGAGGAGAGAATAGGTGAACTAGAAGATAAAGTTATGGAAAAAGAGGAAGCTGAGAAAAAGAGAGAGAAAAAAATCCAGGAGTATGAGGGGAAAATTAGAGAATTAAGTGATACACTAAAAAGAAATAATATACGCATAATTGGTATCCCAGAGGAGGAAGAGAGAGGGAAAGGTGCTGAAGGGGTACTTGAAGAAATCATAGCTGAGAACTTCCCTGAACTGGGGAAGGAAAAAGGCATTGAAATCCAAGAGGCACAGAGAACTCCCTTCAGACGTAACTTGAATCGATCTTCTGCACGACATATCATAGTGAAACTGGCAAAATACAAGGATAAAGAGAAAATTCTGAAAGCAGCAAGGGGTAAACGTGCCCTCACATATAAAGGGAGACCTATAAGACTCGTGACTGATCTCTCTTTTGAAACTTGGCAGGCCAGAAAGAATTGGCACGAGATTTTCAGGGTGCTAGACAGAAAAAATATGCAGCCGAGAATCCTTTATCCAGCAAGTCTGTCATTTAGAATAGAAGGAGAGATAAAGGTCTTCCCAAACAAACAAAAACTGAAGGAATTTGTCACCACTAAACCAGCCCTACAAGAGATCCTAAGGGGGACCCTGTGAGACAAAGTCCCAGAGACATCACTATAAGCATAAAACATACAGACATCACAATGACTCTAAACCCGTATCTTTCTATAATAACACTGAATGTAAATGGATTAAATGCGCCAACCAAAAGACATAGGGTATCAGAATGGATAAAAAAACAAGACCCATCTATTTGCTGTCTACAAGAGACTCATTTTAGACCTGAGGACACCTTTAGATTGAGAGTGAGGGGATGGAGAACTATTTATCATGCGACTGGAAGCCAAAAGAAAGCTGGAGTAGCCATACTTATATCAGACAAACTAGACTTTAAATTAAAGGCTGTAACAAGAGATGAAGAAGGACATTATATAATAGTTACAGGGTCTATCCATCAGGAAGAGCTAACAATTATAAATGTCTATGCACCGAATACCGGAGCCCCCAAATATATAAAACAATTACTCATAAACATAAGCAACCTTATTGATAAGAATGTGGTAATTGCAGGGGACTTTAACACCCCACTTACAGAAATGGATAGATCATCTAGACACACGGTCAATAAAGAAACAAGGGCCCTGAATGAGACATTGGATGAGATGGACTTGACAGATATATTTAGAACTCTGCATCCCAAAGCAACAGAATATACTTTCTTCTCGAGTGCACATGGAACATTCTCCAAGATAGATCATATACTGGGTCACAAAACAGCCCTTCATAAGTTTACAAGAATTGAAATTATACCATGCTTACTTTCAGACCACAATGCCATGAAGCTTGAAATCAACCACAGAAAAAAGTCTGGAAAACCTCCAAAAGCATGGAGGTTAAAGAACACCCTACTAACGAATGAGTGGGTCAACCAGGCAATTAGAGAAGAAATTAAAAAATATATGGAAACAAACGAAAATGAAAATACAACAATCCAAACGCTTTGGGACGCAGCAAAGGCAGTCCTGAGAGGAAAATACATTGCAATCCAGGCCTATCTCAAGAAACAAGAAAAATCCCAAATACAAAATCTAACAGCACACCTAAAGGAACTAGAAGCAGAACAGCAAAGGCAGCCTAAGCCCAGCAGAAGAAGAGAAATAATAAAGATCAGAGCAGAAATAAACAATATAGAAACTAAAAAAACTGTAGAGCAGATCAACGAAACCAAGAGTTGGTTTTTTGAAAAAATAAACAAAATTGACAAACCTCTAGCCAGGCTTCTCAAAAAGAAAAGGGAGATGACCCAAATAGATAAAATCATGAATGAAAATGGAATTATTACAACCAATCCCTCAGAGATACAAACAATTATCAGGGAATACTATGAAAACTTATATGCCAACAAATTGGACAACCTGGAAGAAATGGACGAATTCCTGAACACCCACACGCTTCCAAAACTCAATCAGGAGGAAATAGAAAGCTTGAACAGACCCATAACCAGCGAAGAAATTGAATCGGTTATCAAAAATCTCCCAACAAATAAGAGTCCAGGACCAGATGGCTTCCCAGGGGAGTTCTACCAGACGTTTAAAGCAGAGATAATACCTATCCTTCTCAAGCTATTCCAAGAAATAGAAAGGGAAGGAAAACTTCCAGACTCATTCTATGAAGCCAGTATTACTTTGATTCCTAAACCAGACAGAGACCCAGTAAAAAAAGAGAACTACAGGCCAATATCCCTGATGAATATGGATGCAAAAATTCTCAATAAGATACTAGCAAATCGAATTCAACGGCATATAAAAAGAATTATTCACCATGATCAAGTGGGATTCATTCCTGGGATGCAGGGCTGGTTCAACATTCGCAAATCAATCAACGTGATACATCACATTAACAAAAAAAGAGAGAAGAACCATATGATCCTGTCAATCGATGCAGAAAAGGCCTTCGACAAAATCCAGCACCCTTTCTTAATAAAAACCCTTGAGAAAGTCGGGATAGAAGGAACATACTTAAAGATCATAAAAGCCATTTATGAAAAGCCCACAGCTAACATCATCCTCAACGGGGAAAAACTGAAAGCTTTTTCCCTGAGATCAGGAACACGACAAGGATGCCCACTCTCACCGCTGCTGTTTAACATAGTGCTGGAAGTTCTAGCATCAGCAATCAGACAACAAAAGGAAATCAAAGGCATCAAAATTGGCAAAGATGAAGTCAAGCTTTCGCTTTTTGCAGATGACATGATATTATACATGGAAAATCCGATAGACTCCACCAAAAGTCTGCTAGAACTGATACAGGAATTCAGCAAAGTTGCAGGATACAAAATCAATGTACAGAAATCAGTTGCATTCTTATACACTAACAATGAAGCAACAGAAAGACAAATAAAGAAACTGATCCCATTCACAATTGCACCAAGAAGCATAAAATACCTAGGAATAAATCTAACCAAAGATGTAAAGGATCTGTATGCTGAAAACTATAGAAAGCTTCTGAAGGAAATTGAAGAAGATTTAAAGAAATGGAAAGACATTCCCTGCTCATGGATTGGAAAAATAAATATTGTCAAAATGTCAATACTACCCAAAGCTATCTACACATTCAATGCAATCCCAATCAAAATTGCACCAGCATTCTTCTCGAAACTAGAACAAGCAATCCTAAAATTCATATGGAACCACAAAAGGCCCCGAATAGCCAAAGGAATTTTGAAGAAGAAGACCAAAGCAGGAGGCATCACAATCCCAGACTTTAGCCTCTACTACAAAGCTGTCATCATCAAGACAGCATGGTATTGGCACCAAAACAGACACATAGACCAATGGAATAGAATAGAAACCCCAGAACTAGACCCACAAACGTATGGCCAACTCATCTTTGACAAAGCAGGAAAGAACATCCAATGGAAAAAAGACAGCCTCTTTAACAAATGGTGCTGGGAGAACTGGACAGCAACATGCAGAAGGTTGAAACTAGACCACTTTCTCACACCATTCACAAAAATAAACTCAAAATGGATAAAGGACCTAAATGTGAGACAGGAAACCATCAAAACCTTAGAGGAGAAAGCAGGAAAAGACCTCTCTGACCTCAGCCGTAGCAATCTCTTACTCGACACATCCCCAAAGGCAAGGGAATTAAAAGCAAAAGTGAATTCCTGGGACCTTATGAAGATAAAAAGCTTCTGCACAGCAAAGGAAACAACCAACAAAACTAAAAGGCAACCAACGGAATGGGAAAAGATATTCGCAAATGACATATCGGACAAAGGGCTAGTATCCAAAATCTATAAAGAGCTCACCAAACTCCACACCCGAAAAACAAATAACCCAGTGAAGAAATGGGCAGAAAACATGAATAGACACTTCTCTAAAGAAGACATCCGGATGGCCAACAGGCACATGAAAAGATGTTCAGCGTCGCTCCTTATCAGGGAAATACAAATCAAAACCACACTCAGGTATCACCTCACGCCAGTCAGAGTGGCCAAAATGAACAAATCAGGAGACTATAGATGCTGGAGAGGATGTGGAGAAACGGGAACCCTCTTGCACTGTTGGTGGGAATGCAAATTGGTGCAGCCGCTCTGGAAAGCAGTGTGGAGGTTCCTCAGAAAATTAAAAATAGACCTACCCTATGACCCAGCAATAGCACTGCTAGGAATTTATCCAAGGGATACAGGAGCACTGATGCATAGGGCCACTTGTACACCAATGTTCATAGCAGCACTCTCAACAATAGCCAAATTATGGAAAGAGCCTAAATGTCCATCAACTGATGAATGGATAAAGAAATTGTGGTTTATATACACAATGGAATATTACATGGCAATGAGAAAAAATGAAATATGGCCTTTTGTAGCAACGTGGATGGAACTGGAGAGTGTGATGCTAAGTGAAATAAGCCATACAGAGAAAGACAGATACCATATGGTCTCACTCTTATGTGGATCCTGAGAAACTTGGCAGGAACCCATGGGGGAGGGGAAGGAGGAAAAAAAAAAAAAGAGGTTAGAATGGGAGAGAGCCAAAGCATAAGAGACTGTAAAAAACTGAGAACAAACTGAGGGTTGATGGGGGGTGGGATGGAGGAGAGGGTGGGTGATGGGTATTGAGGAGGGCACCTTTTGGGATGAGCACTGGGTGTTGTATGGAAACCAATTTGTCAATAAATTTCAGAAAAAAAAAAAAAAACCCTGCATGAACCTGTTAGAGAATACACATTCTCTTCGAATATCCATGGAACATTTGTGAAATAAAGCCTAAATATGTATTGGGCCATAAAGCCACTTTCAACTAATTTCAAAGAATCAATATCATATAGACCACACTCTGTGATTATAATATAATTAAACAGAAATCAGAAACAAAAAGATAACTAAAACATACATCTAAATAAATCATGGGTCAAAGAGCAAATCATAAAGGCAGCTAGAAAAAAAAATACAGGAGGAAGTTCAAACATCTTACCCTAGTGTTTGAAGCTGCATATAGTTACAAAAACAAGACAATTAAGAGTGCCAAGGCTGTGACAAAAGAAAGAGAGCTTTTCTGCTTAAAAGCATTAAAATTTGACCACCACTCACCCCCCCAAAAAAACTTCAAAAAGAATATTTTTGCCTCTAGCTTTAACCCGCAGGCCATCCTTTAGGATAACCCTGGAATTATATGGATCGGTGTTGAGAAATTATTTGAGGATTACTTACGAATCAAGTCAGAAGAAAATATTCTTTCTTCATAAGATTTAGAACCTAATATTCAACCAAATCAAATGCTTTTTTTAAAAAACATACTCTCCATATTTCAGCATTTGTACACTTTAAGGAAAATTAAATCTGCTATTCCAGTGCTCTTCCAGAGACTATGTCAATCTTGTGATCTGGAAAAGTTATATTTTTTTCCCAAAGTCTTTTATTTTTGTTGAGACATAGTGAGATCTCTTGCCAAAATGACCTGGAACTCCAAGAACGGCTTGGCCCTCAGCAACACCCAGCCAGGGAGTCTGGTTTCTTGTTAGCAGCCCATCCCCTCCTGGCCCTGTTCTGGGAGGATATGCTGGGCAGAGGTGGGGACAGGAATGAGACCTCTGGTATTTTAGGGTACTCATTGTGCAGGTCTTCAGTCATTTGGAACTTGGGACTTTGAGATTCTCTGGGCCACTATGTGGCCCACTATGAGTATGTCAGGTGATGCATGTGAGTATGCCACTGTAAGTCTGTAAGGTGATGTCAGGCTATGACGGTGGCGAACGAACGGCCCACATGCTCCACGGTCAGAAGGTCAGTCCCAGCTTAATGACACGGTTGGCCAGATGAGGGAATGGAGGTGTTCCCAACGCAGCATTTACTGAGCAAGAGAACGCTGCAGGCCTGTAGCTAGCCTTCTCTCTTCACTTGTTCCCAAAACACGCCTCTGTGCTTGCCAAGGCATGTTCACATCCCCGTCTTGCTTATCCTCCCCGGGCCATGGGAGGTGCCTGGCACCTGGCACGCCCCTGCTGGGGACCCTGGGATCCCTAGCTTCTTAACCCTTCTCTCCCCTGGACCACACAGCAACCACAGGGTCCTCCTTTCCAAATGGTTTGATTTTTAATGTTTCCTCTCCTATTTCCCACTCCTTCCTACTGTGCAACAAATTTGAAACTATAGTATCGTGTTATTCCTGATATTCTGAATCTATCCTGTGCCTTAAAAGCCTCACACAGCACATGCTTTGGTGTTCACCTGTTTTTCTCTTCTCAGTTTTGGAGAATTAAAAGCAATTTTACTTTGGGAAATCTCTTAAGACAAGTCCTGAGAAACCATGCTTAGGGAGGGCTGGTTGAGTGAATGGCTTCTGTACAAAACTTGTGTGGAGGCACCTTAGCTACAAGTGGAGCCAAGTGTCTGCCCCACTCCTGGTCCAGGGAGTCTGGGGAATTTGGTAATTGAACGTTTGGTACAGCATTATCACCAAGTTCAAGGCACTATCTGTATAATACATGCTACAACCACAACCTACGGATGAAGCTCTAAAATACTATGCTGAAAGAAAGAAGCCAGACCCTGAAGAGTACATACGGCATATTCTGGTCATCTGAGAAACTCCAGAAAAGACAGATCTAGTCTGTGAAACAGAAAGTAGGTCACTGGGGCATGGGGGGAAGGGTGTGGGGAATGACTAGGAGGAGGGAGGGGGCTTTTTTGAGAAATAGAAATAGATTTTTATCATGGTGGTAGTTACATGGGTGTCTACATTTGTCAAAATGCATAAATCCATCCACTTCAAATGAATACATATAAATTTATAGCTCAAACAAGTTGATTAAGAAATGTATAATGACATGGGGGGCCTGGGTGGCTCAGTCAGTTGGGTGTCCAACTTCAGCTCAGGTCATGATCTCGTGGTCCATGAGTTCGAGCCCCGCGTCAGGCTCTGTGCTGAACGCTCAGAACCTGGAGTCTGCTTCCAATTCTGTGTCTCCCTCTCTCCCTCTGGCCTTCCTCCGCCCACGCTCTGTCTCACTCTCTCTCTCAAAAATAAATAAACATTTTAAAAAAAGAAATGTATAACAACAAAAGGAAAATTTGCAAATATTTGCACAGTTCTCTTTTTTCCTTCCTGTTCTCAAAGCTGTTGGGCATTATAATGTCAAAAAAATATGTTTGAAATTCAATAATTCTTATATGTGTGTGTGTGTGTGTATATATATATATATATATATATATATATTTTTTTTTTTTTTTTTTACTCCAGTAAACCTAACTCAGAAAATACTTCTAAATATAAGGCTCTTGACTTTAATCCAGCTGATTATGTAAGAACAAACAACACAAAGCAAACTTTTATTAATTTGTTATTTCCTGCTGAGAACATTAGACAGAGAGATGCTTTTTGCTGTGACTCACACAACGTATTTATACTTAAACTGCACGTGTTTATTTGGCCTATTCTGACTTTTAATAGCGTTACATTAACTAGCGCCACATTTTCTCCCTGCCGTTTGGGTTTGGCTTCATCACTTGTTTTCTGTGCTAATAAAAGGTAGCTATTCGTATTCATATTTACCTATCTTTTCTGAGGGGCACATGGGGGACTAATGAGATGTTTCTGAACCTTCCTCCTTCTGACAAAGGCTGGTGCCGTGTAAACGTGTGCAAATATCCTGAGGCCTCATCTCTGACTCCTCTCCTCTTGCCCTTCCAGCCTCCAGAGCCAGGTGCACACCCACCCGGTGAAGACAAGATTGAAGATAAGCAGTTCCCCACTTCACCTGCAGAACCAGAGCGACAGGAATGGAGTCAAGAAACAGACCATGATGATTTTGAGACATTGTCCCACCAGAGCGAAAGTCAATCAGACACAAAAACCGACTCCTTTGAAAGTGCTTCCGACACAGAGTCCCTGCCTGGTGGCTTCACAGGGGGAACCTGCCTTCCTCTAAGTGGTACCTCTGTGGACAGAGAAGGACACTGGGGATGCCCTGACATCCTAGCAACCAGAGCTCCTCAGGAGCAGCATTCAACTAATGTCCCTGAGCTTGACTCAAAAGAGGAACTAGATTTGTCCCCTGGCTTCAAGGAAGAGTCTTATGAAACTGGGTTCCAAACCTTTGCTGCAGTTGCTGGAGAAGAGAAGACAGAACACTTCCAGGACAACAGTGTGGCCAACCTGGAGCAAGAGTCTTTTCTGGCAGGGTCTCCTCACCACACAGAGGGCTGCTCACAGGGCACCACAGGCAGCTACAGCCTCCAGCCAGCAAAGGCAACTGCACAAGTCCTCGGGGGGTTCTCTATTTCTTCTCTTCAGAAATCCAGGTCTGAGAGTTGTCTGGACATCCCAGTGGTCTGGCCCTTCCTTCTCTGGTGCTGTGAACTGGGCCAGAGCTGGCCACATATCCACAGCAGGGCCAGGGGACCAGGGCTACCTTTCAAAGGCCCTGAGCACAGCACAGGCCCTGTGGGAGCCAGAACAAAAAAGGCAAGTACTCTAGGCCCTAAAGAGTACACAGACTTGCTCTGCTTCCAGCCCTGCTCTGATGCCCCTTGCCAGCTTCCTTTAGGGACATCTTGCTTCCTACATGCCAAGCTTCACCACAGTGCCCCCGAAAATATTAATGACGAGGACAGAACATCCACAGAGCACTGCTGTCAGCACATGAGGACACTGACTAGGGCCCATTCCATAGCAGTGTTTCCCTTAAGATACCCTGAGAATCCTCCAGGGCAGAATTTTGTGAAATTTGGGACTCATTTGAAGGAAGGGACTGAAGCAGAACGAGACCCAAGAACACAAAACCCTCTCCACCCTGTCTTCACCCGACTGTCTCCTTTACTTCCTGCTTCCCAGAGGAGGGCCCCTTATTTGCAGGATCAGTATAAACCCAGTGCTCTTAGCTGGAAAAGGGCCTTTCAGGACACACCCTGTGAACATCTCTGGCTGGAAAACCAGTTGGGACAGGATTCTAGATCCTGTCCGGTCTCTTCATGCCTTACTGTGGACTCTGTGAGCCTTAGCACAGAGGAAGTGCCAGTGCCCACAGAGTGCAAGTCGGAACATGGCCCAGAAAACCTACAAGAGGAACCCCAAGGCACTGGCCCTGCACCAAATGATGCTGATGTGAGTGACAGACAAAAGCACCTTCAGGACATTTCTGTTGAGGCAGGAAACCAAACCAATAATTACGGATCAAAGTACATTCTCAGTGAGAAAAGAAAGCCACCTGTTAGGGCCAAGTTCCCACATCGTTCCAGCAATAGCGGGACACAGGTGTGGAACAGAGACTGGATGGGTTGCTGCAAAGTGAGTGATTGTTCAGATACTCCAGAGACCACCCTGAAATCAAGTGCAACAGGCACCTCAAAGGAACTGGAAGATGTGATGGTTCTAGACCCCCAAGGCACCAAAAGTGCCTTGCCGGAATTTTCAGAAACCAGAGCAGCCCCTGTGTCTCGTTGCAGTGGTGGGGATGAGTGCGCCCAGGGGCTGGCGGGTGGTGCCCGGCCCTCTCCTGAGGGCCTGAAGCTAGAGCCCAAGGTGGAAACATCTAGGGGCAGGTGCACACTCATCATTGTAGCTGTTGAGCAGAAAGGTCTGCAGGCCACCAGGAGGAAAACAGGTCCTCTTCCAGAAACACTGTCCGAATTTCTGGAGGAAAACCCAGGATCTCCCTGCGGTGCTGGGACGACCTCCTGGGAGTCTCCCACGGCTGGGAAACCACAAACTTGCGGCAGTGAGTGTGAGCTGCCGGAGGCCAGCAGACTGGCAAACGACGATGGGACTCTTCAGCAGGGGGCCCACGACGCAGAGCTTGCGATAGTTCTGGTCCCCGAAGCTGCCTCGGAAGAGAGGCCCCGGGACAAAGACACTTGTTCCCAGGAGCCTGCCCAGGCCCGGCTGAGCAGGGGTGAGGCTGCCGAAGAGAAACCGCCTGGGGCAAGGTGGATCCCCGGTTTTGGGACACACAGGGCACAGGCTGCTGGGCCTCCCGCTCCCGGGCCTGAAGATGCTCACGGGGCCCAGGGCCTTCACCCTGAGACGGGGAGCCGGGCCGGCGGGGCGGAGGCGGCGCAGACGGGTTCGGAAGCCCCAGCCTCTGCCTGCGCCCAAGCGCCGCCGCCGCCGCCGCCGCCGCCGCCGCCGCCGCCGCCGCCACCGCAGGGCCCGCCCCTCTGCCCCTGCAAGGCCTTGCAGGAGCCCGGGAAGCGCCGGACGGTTCCCAGAGTGACCTCCCTCAGGAAAGGCAGGTCCGCCTTCGACAGCCCAGGAGTGGAGCCCGGCGCGCAGGGACCCGGGCGTCTGCAGTCCACTCGCCCCGCTCCACCCGGTGCCTCCGCCCAGACCGCGGGTTCTTTGGGCCTTGAGGAACTGCGTGCAGATGGTCGGGGCCCTGCGGCCTGTTGGCCGCACCAAGTGGGCGCGGGCGCAACTCTGAAGACCATTCTCCGGGGCGCAGGTGGGGAAGCTGTAGGGCTAAGGAAAGGGGACCATGTGGTAACACCAGAGGACCTGGGCAGCAGGACACCGTCCTCAGAAAGGGCTGATGCCAAGAGACTCAAAACTCCAGAGAAAAGGCTCAGGGCAAGGCTGGCCTTAGCTCATAAGACCTTTGCAAATTTTTTTGAGTCAAAGGTTTTAGAAAAAGAGAACACTGATGAATGTTGTCCAGGTGCCCTGAAGGGCCGGAAGGAGAAGAGCAGGCCGCGCCAGAGTTCCTGGCGTGCATTTCTGAAAAACAAAGATGTAGAAGCCCCCAAAAGGCCCGCCGTAGTGAGTCTGGTTCCCGGACCAGAAATCTTGAATCTCCTCAGACCCTCTCCCCCAGGGACCAATAGTCACTGTCAGGAGCAGGCAGAAGACAAGGAAAGCTGTGTGTTTGGAGATCACTGGCCACCCCCACATGCTCCCACACCTTTGTCATCCAGCAATTTGGTCTCTCCAGATAACAGGAGAAAAAGTGAACCAACCATCAAATGCACAAGCCCCCAGGAAAGTGGTAGGTACCTAACTTCAGGTATCTTTCCTGAGAAGTCCTGGCTGATGTCACCCACCAGCCCTTGTGCCCAGCAGACTGGGATCAGCCACACCCTTCCATCCAGCTCTGCCTGTTGCTTGGCATATGGGAGCCAAGGCATGCCCAGCAAACCCATGAGTCCCAAGCCCCGAAACCCCAGGCCTGGTGCTCATCGGGCAGATTTCCACTACCCTGGCAGGAGCAGTGCTGTCTCCATGGTTTCGCTTGGAAGCTACATGGATGTGGATAACAGCTCAGAGGCTTCTGAAAGGCCCAGGACCCCCAAGGCCCCAGCAAGCCTCCTACTTTCTCTGCAAACACTAGACCAGGATGGCCAGAAGGAAGAGAGCAGGAAAAGAGGCTGGCATCACCATGGCCTGAGCACAGCACCCTCACTCAGGGACCTTCCTGGGACTGAGGTGAGTTGCCTGTGATTCGCACCAACCTCTAAATGCAAGAAGCTACATGGTAAATGTTCCGAAGTGAGGGGAGAGGTGAAGCAAGAAAGCCAGTCTGCCTTCTGTGGGGAGGGCACCACTCACACTCCCAGATGGCCCAACCCTAATCAACACAGTGTGTGACCAATTTCTGGGAGTAAACTAAGTAAATAGTAATCTAACAAATAAGAACTGGCATTTCGCTATAATTTTGTGTTTCTGGTTTTTTGTTTTTGTTTTGGTTTTTTTTTTTCCTTGATAAATCCAGCTGTTTAAATTCCTTTTTCTTCCAACTACCTATTGATAGTCTTTGCCCACCAGGTGTTCGATGCAGGCTTTTTTTGTGTCTGCCTTCATCCTTCCCCACTGTGAAATTTTTAAAAAAGAAATTTCCCTATGTTGTCTTCTAGTATTTTTAATATGTTTATTTTTAAAATTTAGCTATAATACAATTGAATATGTTTCAGATAGTTGGTGCTTCTGAATTTCCACAGGTGCTCAATAAATGTTAGTTCCTATCCCTCTTTGCCTTTCAAATCTTACCGGAGGAGAGGGAAGGCCTAGTGCGCTTGCATATCAGAACACGTAGGAAGACAAGAGAGTACACAGGAGTGGGAAGGGGAGAAGACCTTTGAAGTCTGCTCTCTGGATGAGCAATCACGGAACTTGAAACTCAATGTGGATATATGAAGGCTCCCTCTTGTGGCTGCTTCTGGGAGAGCAGGCAGTGATGGTTGGAGTAATTAACAAGGAATTCAGTCCGCATTCCCGTTTCTGCCTTCCACAGTGAGTGCATTTAAGGAGCAAGATTTTTTATTCCAATACCATAAGACAACCATTCTTAATATTTGTTAAATTTTCTTCCAGCTTCTTTTCTATAAATAAGTTTTATATATTTAACATGGTTGTGATAATGCAATCTAGAGGCCAGTTTGTTTACTGAAAGCTCTTTTTTTTTTTTTTTTTTAACGTTTTATTTTTATTTTTGGGACAGAGAGAGACAGAGCATGAACGGGGGAGGGGAAGAGAGAGAGGGAGACACAGAATCGGAAACAGGCTCCAGGCTCTGAGCCATCAGCCCAGAGCCCGACGTGGGGCTCGAACTCACGGACCGCGAGATCGTGACCTGGCTGAAGTCGGACGCTTAACCGACTGCGCCACCCAGGCGCCCCTGAAAGCTCTTTTAAGGGAGAAATTCAGAAGTCATACAGAAAGACACAATGCACAAATGTATACATAATATATTGTCATAAAGCAAAAGCTGAGTAACCTTCACCCACCAAGAAACACATTACCAGCCCCCAGCCCTTCCTGCTCAGCATGTCCTTCTCTCCGGCCCTAACCACTGCCAACTTGTATGGTGTTCACTTCCTTGCCTTTTGTTATAATTTTACTACTTAACTTTACACCCCTGAACAACATAGTTTATTTTTGCCTGTTTTTGAACTTTATGTAAATAAAACCTTATGAATTCCTTTAAACCTATCCATTCTATTGTCTGCTTTCTTTAGCTCTAATTATGTTAAGACTCATCCTTAACGCTGTGTATCTAATGTTCTTTCATTGTCATTGTTATACAGAATTACTTTGAATTAGCACATGACCCTGTGTTTGTTAGCTACTTCAGGGCTTTCTCCTGTTTGGCGTATCATGATTAGGGCTTCTTGGATTGTTCATGCTCAGGTGCGTACTGCACAGGCACATGCATTTCTGCCTGGTGCATTATGAGGAGTGGGATAGCTGGCTCATTGGGCGGTGCAGATCATCAGCTTTATTAGATGCTGTCAAATATTTTTCCAAAGTGATTATGCCAATTTATACTCCTTCCTTTAAGAGTTTCTTTTGCTCCATATTCTCATCAGCGTTTGTTTGGTATTGTCAGTCTTGCTAATGTTAGCCATTCTGCTAGGTGGGTAGAAATATCTTGTTGAGGTCTTAACTTTGCATTTCCTTTATGTCTAAAGAGGCTGAGCATTGTTTATATGCTTTCTGACAATTTGGATATCCTGTTTGAGGACATGTCTGACCTAATCTCTTGCCCATTTGTCTTTGAGGTTGCCTTTTTCTTACTAATGGTGTATATTCTGGATATAAGCCCATTGTTGATTAAATGTGCCACAAATATAATTTCCCACTCCATGGCTTATCTTTTTCCTCAGTAATGGTATCTTTTGATGAATAGAAGTTCTTAATTTTAATCTTTTCAAGCATATCCATATTTTCTCTATCCCAAAGTCATGAATAGAATCCCCTAAATCACTTTTATGAAAAATTTCCTGGTCTTTTTTTTTGTATATGTCTGTGAGATGCCTAAAATGGGCTTTTGTGTTCTGTTGGTCGGATTGTCCACCCTTGTGCCCATTCAGTGTCTCATCACCGTAGTAGCCGTATAGGAAGTGCTGCTGCCAGCTGATCAGATCCTCCCACCTGGTTCTTCTTCAGTATGATGAACACTTACTGAGTGCCAGCCACCTACCAAGCCATATTCTAGGTGCTATGGATACAATGTGGAAAAATATATAAAGATCTCTGTCCTCAAAAGAGGGGCAGGCATGATGGGAGTAAATAAATAATTGAGCAAATAAGATTATTTCATATATTGAAGAGACTGTAAAAAAATGAAAATGTAATTAAGATATTCACAAGGTTAATGGGATAGAGAGTTAGGGGCTGTGAGGCTGGGCCTCCCTTACCTTGCAGGTTTGGAGTCTAACAGTTGAGCCAAGACTTGGGTCATGAGGAACCAGAAAAGGGGGCCTTTCAGGCCAAGCCCAACATTTCAGTGATGTGGAAGATTTCCCTTGCCTACACACTGCCATATAATTTAGCCCTCTATAATGTCACCTCACACCTGAGAAACCACAGCATGTTTGTGTGTCTATATGATGGAAAACAGGAAGAGGCAGTCTTCAGGTGTGAAGGTGCCCTTTACTCATAGAGATTTCTTCCCCCCACCTTTTTTTTCCTGAGACAGCTTTTCTTTTTTTAACTTTTTATTTAAATTTTAGTTAGTTGGGGAGCCTGGGTGGCTCAGTTGGTTAAGCATGTGACTTCGGCTCAGATCTTATAGCTCTAGAGTTCAAGCCCCATGTTGGGCTCTGTGCTGACAGCTCAGAGCCTGCACCCTGCTTCGGATTCTGTCTCCCTCTCTCTCTACCCCTCCCCCATTCATGCACTGCCTCTCTCTCTCTCTCTCTCTCTCTCTCTCTCAAATATAAATTAATGTTAATTTTTTAAAATAAATTTTAGTTAACATACAGTGCAATATTGGTTTCAGGAGTAGAATTCAGTGATTCATCACTTACATACAACACCCACCGCTCATCTTAAGTGCCCTCCTTAGTACACATCATCCATCTAGCCCATCCCCCACCCACCTCCTATGGGAAGGAAGAAAAAAAGGGGGAGAGAGGGAGATTTGTTCCCTTTTTAATTCAGGTTTAGCGGCAAGGAATGTATGATTCTAGGGAAAGCAAGCTCAGCATCTTATCTATAATCTTATTTGTGTACACAAGGGTTTGCACCCCTGGCTAAGGGGGCTTAGGAAGAAGACCAAGACCAAGAGGCAGCAAGATGAGAAAGAACTGTGGATGTGTGAGAAAAATGGGGAAAAGCTAGAAGTTTTGAACACCTGTGCGTGTATGATTCCCACTCTGTTACCTCCTAACCCTGAACCTTGCTGTAAGACCTCTGTTTTTGTATCTGCAAGGGTTGCATTAGGGGATCTCTTAGGCCTCTGCTAGATATTCATAAATATCAACTTTATGAATGGATGGTGGATAGTTTTCCTGACCTTCCCTCCATAGTCTTCTCTGATTTTGATAGCAAGGATCCAAGATACTGCTTCTACTTAGATATTTTTAAATGGAGTCTGGGAGAGGGAACATTGTGAACATTTTCTAACCTTTCTGATGGGAATATAAAACAGTACAATTACTCTGGAAATAAAGGTTTGGCAATTTCTAATGAAACAAAACCTGGGTTTACCATACAACCCCACAATTTCCCCCTTGTACATTTATCTCAGGGAAACAAAACTTAGTTTACACATGAACCTACAAATAAATGTTCACAGCAGCTTTATAGCCCCCAAACTGGAAACAACCTAGATGTTTTTCTGTAGGTAAATGGTTAGTTAACACATGGTTTGGTTTTTTTAATGTTTATTTATTTTTGAGAGGGAGAGAGAGAGAGAGAGAAGACAGAACATGAGTGGGGGAGGCAGAGAGAGAGGGAGACACAGAATCCTGAGCTGGCTCCAGGCTCTCAGCTGTCAGCACAGAGCCATGGTTAACAAACTGTGGTACATCCCTAAAATATGAACACATGTAGCAACTTTGACACATGTAACAACTTTGATGGATTTCAAGGGAATTATACTGAGAGAAAAGAAAAGCCAATAACAAAAGGTTATGGACTACAGGAGTCCATTTATACAACATTCTTACAATGAAAAATGTATAGAGATGAAGAACACATTAGTTGTTGCCAGAGGTTGGGGGGAGAGTGGTGGGTGAGATTATAAAAAGCAGCAAAAGGATCCTGAAGTGCTGACTCTGTTCCATATCTTGGCTGTGGTGGTAGGTGCCTGAACCTATGTAAGTGATAAAACTGCACAGAACTACATATACACACACATGCGCACACACATGCATCCCACACACAGAAATAACTGCAAGGAAAACTAGGTAATCTGAGTAAGATCTGTGGCTCGTGTCAATATCCTGGTTGAATATTGTAATGTTCTATAAGATGTTACCATTATGAGAATCTGAGTACAAAGTACAGGGGATCTCTCTACTTCTTATGTCTGCATGTATCTACAGTTATATCAAAATTAAAAGTTTAATTAGAGCCCAGAAAACCGCCAGAGGATTAGCAGAACAGAGTCGCCGGAGCCAAACGCAGACGAGAGGCCCACGGAAGAGGGTAGGAAGGGCGGGGAGGTGGTGCGCGCTCCACGGACTGGCGGAAGGGAGCCGGGGCGGAGGGGCGGCTCGCCGGCCAAGCAGAGCCCCCGAGTCGGGCTTGCAAAAGCGGAGGGGCCTGACGGACTGTGTTCCCACAACAAGCGCGACTTAGCGTCTGGGAGGTCATAAGTTAACAGCTCTGCTCAGAAAGCGGGAAGGCTGGAGGACAAAGGGAGGGAGAGCTGCTGAGCCCCCTGACAACAGAGCTCAGTTTGGTGGGGAACAAAGGCGCTCGCCAGCGCCATCTCCCCCCCCCATCCCCCAGCCGAAATCCCAAAGGGAACCGGTTCCTGCCAGGGAACTTGCTCCCTCCGAGCAAACACCCAACTCTGCGCTTCTGTGGAGCCAAACCTCCGGCAGCGGATCTGACTCCCTCCCGCTGCCACAGGGCCCCTCCTGAAGTGGATCACCTAAGGAGAAGTGATCTAAGCCTGCCCCTCCTGCCCCCGAGCACCTTGCCTACCCACCCCAGCTAATACGCCAGATCCCCAGCATCACAAGCCTGGCAGGGTGCAAGTAGCCCAGACGAGCCACACCACCCCACAGTGAATCCCGCCCCTAGGAGAGGGGAAGAGAAGGCACACACCAGTCTGACTGTGGCCCCAGCGGTGGGCTGGGGGCAGACATCAGCTCTGACTGCGGCCCCGCCCACCAACTCCAGCTATACACGACAGCACAGGGGAAGTGCCCTGCAGGTCCTCACCACGCCAGGGACTGTCCAAAATGACCAAGCGGAAGAATTCCCCTCAGAAGAATCTCCAGGAAATAACAACAGCTAATGAGCTGATCAAAAAGGACTTAAATAACATAACAGAAAGTGAATTTAGAATAATAGTCATAAAATTAATCGCTGGGCTTGAAAACAGTATACAGGACAGCAGAGAATCTCTTGCTACAGAGATCAAGGGACTAAGGAACAGTCACGAGGAGCTGAAAAACGCTTTAAACGAAATGCATAACAAAATGGAAACCACCACAGCTCGGCTTGAAGAGGCAGAGGAGAGAATAGGTGAACTAGAAGATAAAGTTATGGAAAAAGAGGAAGCTGAGAAAAAGAGAGATAAAAAAAATCCAGGAGTATGAGGGGAAAATTAGAGAATTAAGTGATACACTAAAAAGAAATAATATACGCATAGTTGGTATCCCAGAGGAGGAAGGGAGAGGGAAAGGTGCTGAAGGGGTACTTGAAGAAATCATAGCTGAGAACTTCCCTGAACTGGGGAAGGAAAAAGGCATTGAAATCCAAGAGGCACAGAGAACTCCCTTCAGACGTAACTTGAATCGATCTTCTGCACGACATATCATAGTGAAACTGGCAAAATACAAGGATAAAGAGAAAATTCTGAAAGCAGCAAGGGGTAAACGTGCCCTCACATATAAAGGGAGACCTATAAGACTCGTGACTGATCTCTCTTTTGAAACTTGGCAGGCCAGAAAGAATTGGCACGAGATTTTCAGGGTGCTAGACAGAAAAAATATGCAGCCGAGAATCCTTTATCCAGCAAGTCTGTCATTTAGAATAGAAGGAGAGATAAAGGTCTTCCCAAACAAACAAAAACTGAAGGAATTTGTCACCACTAAACCAGCCCTACAAGAGATCCTAAGGGGGAGCCTGTGAGACAAAGTCCCAGAGGCATCACTACAAGCATAAAACATACAGACATCACAATGACTCTAAACCCGTATCTTTCTATAATAACACTGAATGTAAATGGATTAAATGCGCCAACCAAAAGACATAGGGTATCAGAATGGATAAAAAAACAAGACCTATCTATTTGCTGTCTACAAGAGACTCATTTTAGACCTGAGGACACCTTTAGATTGAGAGTGAGGGGATGGAGAACTATTTATCATGCGACTGGAAGCCAAAAGAAAGCTGGAGTAGCCATACTTATATCAGACAAACTAGACTTTAAATTAAAGGCTGTAACAAGAGATGAAGAAGGACATTATATAATAGTTACAGGGTCTATCCATCAGGAAGAGCTAACAATTATAAATGTCTATGCACCGAATACCGGAGCCCCCAAATATATAAAACAATTACTCATAAACATAAGCAACCTTATTGATAAGAATGTGGTAATTGCAGGGGACTTTAACACCCCACTTACAGAAATGGATAGATCATCTAGACACACGGTCAATAAAGAAACAAGGGCCCTGAATGAGACATTGGATCAGATGGACTTGACAGATATATTTAGAACTCTGCATCCCAAAGCAACAGAATATACTTTCTTCTCGAGTGCACATGGAACATTCTCCAAGATAGATCATATACTGGGTCACAAAACAGCCCTTCATAAGTTTACAAGAATTGAAATTATACCATGCTTACTTTCAGACCACAATGCTATGAAGCTTGAAATCAACCACAGAAAAAAGTCTGGAAAACCTCCAAAAGCATGGAGGTTAAAGAACACCCTATTAACGAATGAGTGGGTCAACCAGGCAATTAGAGAAGAAATTAAAAAATATATGGAAACAAACGAAAATGAAAATACAACAATCCAAACGCTTTGGGACGCAGCAAAGGCAGTCCTGAGAGGAAAATACATTGCAATCCAGGCCTATCTCAAGAAACAAGAAAAATCCCAAATACAAAATCTAACAGCACACCTAAAGGAACTAGAAGCAGAACAGCAAAGGCAGCCTAAGCCCAGCAGAAGAAGAGAAATAATAAAGATCAGAGCAGAAATAAACAATATAGAAACTAAAAAAACTGTAGAGCAGATCAACGAAACCAAGAGTTGGTTTTTTGAAAAAATAAACAAAATTGACAAACCTCTAGCCAGGCTTCTCAAAAAGAAAAGGGAGATGACCCAAATAGATAAAATCATGAATGAAAATGGAATTATTATAACCAATCCCTCAGAGATACAAACAATTATCAGGGAATACTATGAAAAATTATATGCCAACAAATTGGACAACCTGGAAGAAATGGACAAATTCCTGAACACCCACACTCTTCCAAAACTCAATCAGGAGGAAATAGAAAGCTTGAACAGACCCATAACCAGGGAAGACATTGAATCGGTTATCAAAAATCTCCCAACAAATAAGAGTCCAGGACCAGATGGCTTCCCAGGGGAGTTCTACCAGACGTTTAAAGCAGAGATAATACCTATCCTTCTCAAGCTATTCCAAGAAATAGAAAGGGAAGGAAAACTTCCAGACTCATTCTATGAAGCCAGTATTACTTTGATTCCTAAACCAGACAGAGACCCAGTCAAAAAAGAGAACTACAGGCCAATATCTCTGATGAATATGGATGCAAAAATTCTCAATAAGGTACTAGCAAATCGAATTCAACGGCATATAAAAAGAATTATTCACCATGATCAAGTGGGATTCATTCCTGGGATGCAGGGCTGGTTCAACATTCGCAAATCAATCAACGTGATACATCACATTAACAAAAAAAAAGAGAAGAACCATATGATCCTGTCAATCGATGCAGAAAAGGCCTTCGACAAAATCCAGCACCCTTTCTTAATAAAAACCCTTGAGAAAGTCGGGATAGAAGGAACATACTTAAAGGTCATAAAAGCCATTTATGAAAAGCCCACAGCTAACATCATCCTCAACGGGGAAAAACTGAGAGCTTTTTCCCTGAGATCAGGAACACGACAAGGATGCCCACTCTCACCGCTGCTGTTTAACATAGTGCTGGAAGTTCTAGCATCAGCAATCAGACAACAAAAGGAAATCAAAGGCATCAAAATTGGCAAAGATGAAGTCAAGCTTTCGCTTTTTGCAGATGACATGATATTATACATGGAAAATCCGATAGACTCCACCAAAAGTCTGCTAGAACTGATACATGAATTCAGCAAAGTTGCAGGATACAAAATCAATGTACAGAAATCAGTTGCATTCTTATACACTAACAATGAAGCAACAGAAAGACAAATAAAGAAACTGATCCCATTCTCAATTGCACCAAGAAGCATAAAATACCTAGGAATAAATCTAACCAAAGATGTAAAGGATCTGTATGCTGAAAACTATAGAAAGCTTCTGAAGGAAATTGAAGAAGATTTAAAGAAATGGAAAGACATTCCCTGCTCATGGATTGGAAAAATAAATATTGTCAAAATGTCAATACTACCCAAAGCTATCTACACATTCAATGCAATCCCAATCAAAATTGCACCAGCATTCTTCTTGAAACTAGAACAAGCAATCCTAAAATTCATATGGAACCACAAAAGGCCCCGAATAGCCAAAGGAATTTTGAAGAAGAAGACCAAAGCAGGAGGCATCACAATCCCAGACTTTAGCCTCTACTACAAAGTTGTCATCATCAAGACAGCATGGTATTGGCACCAAAACAGACACATAGACCAATGGAATAGAATAGAAACCCCAGAACTAGACCCACAAACGTATGGCCAACTCATCTTTGACAAAGCAGGAAAGAACATCCAATGGAAAAAAGACAGCCTCTTTAACAAATGGTGCTGGGAGAACTGGACAGCAACATGCAGAAGGTTGAAACTAGACCACTTTCTCACACCATTCACAAAAATAAACTCAAAATGGATCAAGGACCTGAATGTGAGACAGGAAACCATCAAAACCTTAGAGGAGAAAGCAGGAAAAGACCTCTCTGACCTCAGCCGTAGCAATCTCTTACTCGACACATCCCCAAAGGCAAGGGAATTAAAAGCAAAAGTGAATTCCTGGGACCTTATGAATATAAAAAGCTTCTGCACAGCAAAGGAAACAACCAACAAAACTAAAAGGCAACCAACGGAATGGGAAAAGATATTTGCAAATGACATATCGGACAAAGGGCTAGTATCCAAAATCTATAAAGAGCTCACCAAACTCCACACCCGAAAAACAAATAACCCAGTGAAGAAATGGGCAGAAAACATGAATAGACACTTCTCTAAAGAAGACATCCGGATGGCCAACAGGCACATGAAAAGATGTTCAGCGTCGCTCCTTATCAGGGAAATACAAATCAAAACCACACTCAGGTATCACCTCACGCCAGTCAGAGTGGCCAAAATGAACAAATCAGGAGACTATAGATGCTGGAGAGGATGTGGAGAAACGGGAACCCTCTTGCACTGTTGGTGGGAATGCAAATTGGTGCAGCCGCTCTGGAAAGCAGTGTGGAGGTTCCTCAGAAAATTAAAAATAGACCTACCCTATGACCCAGCAATAACACTGCTAGGAATTTATCCAAGGGATACAGGAGCACTGATGCATAGGGCCACTTGTACCCCAATGTTCATAGCAGCACTCTCAACAATAGCCAAATTATGGAAAGAGCCTAAATGTCCATCAACTGATGAATGGATAAAGAAATTGTGGTTTATATGCACAATGGAATATTACGTGGCAATGAGAAAGAATGAAATATGGCCTTTTGTAGCAACGTGGATGGAACTGGAGAGTGTGATGCTAAGTGAAATAAGCCATACAGAGAAAGACAGATACCATATGGTTTCACTCTTATGTGGATCCTGAGAAACTTAACAGGAACCCATGGGGGAGGGGAAGGAAAAAAAAAAAAGAGGTTAGAATGGGAGAGAGCCAAAGCATAAGAGACTTAAAAACTGAGAACAAACTGAGGGTTGATGGGGGGTGGGAGGGAGGAGAGGGTGGGTGATGGGTATTGAGGAGGGCACCTTTTGGGATGAGCACTGGGTGTTGTATGGAAACCAATTTGTCAATAAATTTCATAAAAAAAAAAGTTTAATTAGAGAAAAGCACATTTATGTCATTAGTTTAATGGCCGCGTGCTATTCAACTGTATATACTCATTACAATTCTTAATCAATTCTCTGTTGATTTAAACATTTAGGTAGTTTACCACTTTTTAACCCATAAATAACGCTACATTGAACATCTTTGCAGATAAGTTACTCAGAATGTATTATTTTCTCTTTTTTATCCCATTTTTTAAAATTATCAAAATTATGCATGCACATGGTTATAAAATCACAAAGTACTTAGATAATGCTTCTCAAACATTAAAGTGCATGTAAATCACCAGGGCTCCATTGGGGCGCAGGTGCTGATTCAGGTGTTTGGGTGAGCCCTGAGGTTTCCATTCTGACAAGTGTCCAGGTGCTGTGGCAGCTGGTCCTCCCCCTCACTGGAGGTAGTGAAAGGTCAGAAGACTTCTTTGAAAATGACAGCCACCTGGCCCATCCTTCCCCTGCCCAGAGAAAACCAAGTTAGGTTTTAATGGTAATTTCAAACTGCCATGTTGATTTATTATTTTAAAATATTATCTATTGACTTCCAGTTATGATAGTCATGAAGATTCCGCATCTTGCATTCCATCCCCCCTCCATTCTCATCTTCCTATACCTTCTTTCCCAACATACATTTAAGTCCATAACAAGTGATTATATCATTATGGATATGAAGATATTCTTCAATGTAAAGCAAAGCAGTGGACTACAGTGACATTTCTTATGTGTTTTTTTCTATAGTGAATAATTATTGCATTTTTCATATGTGTGGTTTTCTATAAATCTATCCTTAAATTTAACTATGAGATCACTTATAAACTATTTTCTAAATATTCCAACACATCAGCATTCTATCAAGTCTCTACTTTCTCCTCGAGACCTTCCTTCCAGAACTTTCTGACCTCCTGCCGTAAGTTGAACTAGTTCCCAAGATACAGCTTTTTCCTCTGGTTTCCTGTTTCTTGGATCCTGAGGCCTCCTTTAGTCCTTTATTGTGTTCAAGAACATCCCTCATTAGCCTCCTAAGAATTTTAGGTTCTCTCTTTTATCCCTAGTGTAATGAAATTTCTTAGCAATTGTTCTGGATGTGAGTTTCTTTTTATTCATTGTGCTAAACATTCAGTGTACCCTTTAAACCTGGAGACTCTTAACCTTCAGTACTGGGAAAATATATATAAGATTTATTTGATAATTTTGTTCTCTCCTTTTCACCCTGGGACTCCTGTTAGAGGTTGCAACTCCTTTACAAGGCTTTAATATTCTTAAAATTTCTGTGAATGGTATCTCTACATCTTTGTTTTATTTTGGGGGGGTAGAGGAGAGATTTTCTCAGATATATTTCCAACCCTCCTATTGAATATTTTCATTGTCCTCTAAATTTTATTTTGTAATAAAAGTGACTTTTTTTCTGGTTGTATGAATAATACATGCTCATTATAAAGAACTCCAACAATATATTAAAATAGAACATAAAAATTCTCTGTAATCCTCCCACTTTGTTGTAATCAGCCCAATATTTTGGTGACCATCATTTTATTCTTCAATTTATGCAAACACACTCAAAGTCACATACACAATTTGTTACAAAACAGGGTATCACTCTTGCTGTTGTGGTTTTTTTCGAGAGAGAGGGCGCAAGGGAGCAAGAGAGAGAGGGTGGGTGGGGGAACGTGTGGCTTACCTGGGGTTCATGTTCACTTGAAGTGGGGCACAAGTTCACCAGAAGAGGTTCACGAGCTCACCAGAAGCAGGGCTTGAGCTCACCAGATATGGGGACTTGAACTCATGAACTGTGAGAGCATGACCTGAGCCAAAGTCAGATGCTTAATGACTGAGCCACCCAGGCACCCACACTCTTGCTGTTCTTAATCATAGAGATGTTACCACTGTCCTTCTAACCTCCTCAGCATCACCTCATTGTGGTCCCCCATTAGCCCATGCCTCCAACCTAGTGACTGACATTCTATATTTTCTCCATACTCTTTTTTTTAATGTTTATTTTATTTTTGAGAGAGAGAGAGAGTATGAGTGGACAAGGGGCAGAGAGAGAGGTGGACAGAGGGTCCTGAAGTGGGCTGTGCACTGACAGCTTTGGTGCTGACAGCAGCGAGCCTGACGCAGGGCTTGAACTCACAAACCGGAAGATCCTGACCTGAGCTGAAGTCAGACACTCAACCTACTGAGCCACCCAGGTGCCCTTATTTCTCCATACTCTTATAATCATATATAAATACATACTTGTACATGTGCATTCACACCTATATAAACACCCTTTCCTGTATCTTATCCTTAACAACATTTATGGAAATGTTCCCAAGTTACTTGTAATTATAAGTAATGGGGCTGCATAATATTCCATGCTGTAAGGGTCTCAAAATTTGCTCCTCATTTCACCCATAGATAGCTACACACTTTTCCAGTTTCATTTAGTAAACACCATTTTATATATATAACTTTATAGATTAGTACATTTTATTTTTTTTTTCAACGTTTATTTATTTTTGGGACAGAGAGAGACAGAGCATGAACGGGGGAGGGGAAGAGAGAGAGGGAGACACAGAATCGGAAACAGGCTCCAGGCTCTGAGCCATCAGCCCAGAGCCTGACACGGGGCTCGAACTCCCGGACCGCGAGATCGTGACCTGGCTGAAGTCGGACGCTTAACCGACTGCGCCACCCAGGCGCCCCTAGATTAGTACATTTTAGTGGATAGAGTCTTGAGTCGAATTGCCAAAGATTATAAGCATTTTTACACTTTAATTGATTCCAGATTGTCTTCCAAAAAGGCTACAATATTTCATATTTCCAGTAGCATTTTACACCGCCCCACATCTCCATCAGTAATAAATACTATAATCTTATAGTTTTTGTTTTGGTTTGGTATTGTTGCTATTTTTTTAAAACTTAATTTAATTGTTTTAATTTTTGTTAGCACATATTTACTTAACTAGATTTGCTTTTTCTTTTTCCCTCTTGCTCTTTTTTAAACTTTTTATTTTAAAATAATTATAGATTCACGGGAAGTTGAGAAATAATACAGAGAGATCCAGGGTACCCTTCATCTAGTTCCCCAAATGTAACACTGTATGTAACTATAGAATAATATCAAAGCCAGCAACTGACATTGGTAGGATGCTTGAGTGACTCTGTCATCTTATCACACGTGTGGTTTATGTGACTACCACCATGAGCAAGATAGAGACTGTTCCATTACCCTGGTGCTACATTCCTCTACAGTCACATCCTTCCTCCCCTTCCCTGACTACTTGCAACCATGAATCTGACCTCCAGCTCTACGATTTTGCCATTTCAAAAATGTTACCTTTAGAGATTGGCCTCTTTCACTCAGCATAAATCCGTTGATTTTTTTTAAGCTGTTGTGTATATCCATAGTTCATACCTTTTTATTGCTGAATACTATTCCATGGTGTGGCTTTACCATATCTTCCTTAACCAATTACCTGTGGAAGGACATTTGTGCTGTTTCCAGTTTGGGGCTATTGCAAGTAAAGTTCCTATAAACATTCAAGAACAGGTTCTTGAGTGGACAAAAGTTTTCATTCCTCTGGGATAAATCCCCATCAGTGTGGTTGTTGAGTTGTATGGCAGGTATATTTTTAGTTTTTTAAGAAAGTGCCAAATTCTTCCAGAGTGGCTATACCATTTTTACATTTCCACCATCAATGTATGAGAGATCCAATTTTCTGCATCCTCACCAACGTTTGAAATTTTAGATGTTTTTCATTTTATGTGTGCTAGTAAGCATGTGGTAATAGCTCATTGTGATTATGATTTACATTTCCCTAAGGGCTAGTGATGTTGAACATCTTTCATGTGCTTATTTGCTATCTTAGCTCAGGCTGCTGTTAAAAAAAATACCACAAACTGGATAGCCTAAAATTTATTTATTTCTCACAGTTCTGGACACTGGGAAATCCAGAATCAGGTACTGGCAGATTTGGTGTCTGGTGAGTGTCCACTTAATAGATGACCTTCTGCTCACTGTAATGTCACAGGCAAAAAGGAACAGGGTGCTTTCTGGGGCCTCTCTTACAAGGGCACTAATCCCATTCAAGAGGGTCTGCCCTCAAGGACTAATCACTTCCAAAGGCCCACCTCCCTATACCATCACGCTGAGGGTTAGGATTTCAACATGTGAATTTTGGGAGGACAGACGTTCAGTCTGTAGCACTTGCCATGTATATATCTTCTTCAGTGAAATGTCCCTTCATGTGTTCCTCATTCTCTAACCGAATTGTTACTTTTTACAGTGGAATATTGAGAGTTCTTTTTTAAAAATGAGATAGACTTGACATAACATTGCATAAGCTTAACGTGTATAATGTGTTGATTTGATGGAGTTATATATTGCAATATGGTTACCAGCCCTAGCTAATATCTCTATCCTGTCACATAATTTTCATTTCTTTTTGTGATGAGAAAATTTAAGATCTTGTCTCTCAGCAACTTTGAAGTTTATAATACAGTAACCACTGTGCTGTGCATTAGATCTCCAAGATTATTCATCTACCAGGTACAAGTTTGTACCCTGTAACAACATCACCCAATTCTCCTACTCTCCAGCCCCGGGTAACCACTGTTCTGCTGGTTACTGGAACATTAAAGTGATCCTTGGGAATGTTATTTTCCTTTAATTTTTCACATTCTGTGAAGTTGTACATTGCTGTCTTCAAATTGACTTACTGCCTTCAGGACAGAAATACCTGCTATTAGCTCTGCTGGTGATTCTGAGGCTTTCTCAGACCTGGTATTAACCTGTTTCATCCTTCTTATCCCCTCTTCTGGTTTCTTAAGTTTATATGCCTTCTACATCCTGCAAAGCACCAGCCCAGGTGTGACAGTCTCCCTTTTGTTTTCCAGAAGGTGTTGCCAAAACTCAAGCTTGGGTTCTGTCCCTTGCCTACAGACTGAACTGGTTTTCTACATGTGCTCAGTAGCCACTTTTTCCACCCTTTTTATTTCAGCCTACCTATATCATTACCTCTGAAATGAGTTTCGTACAGCGCACATATACTTGGTTATATCATCTACTTTGCCCTTCTCCACTTGTAATTGGTCTTTTAACCATATACTATTGACCATTTATGTTTAAAATTTTTATTTTTTGTCTTCTGTTTATTGTTTCTATGTTCTTTTTCCCTCAGTCCTATGGGTTTCTTGAGTATTTTTGAGAATTCCATTTTTATGTATGTCTAGCATATTTTAATCTCTTTTTATAATTTTTTTTGGTGGTTGGCTAGGTGTTACATTGTATATATACAATTTTAAATATGACTGGTGTGCACATTTTGCAGTTCAAGTAAAGCAGAAACCTTACCTACCTTTACCCTCTTCTGTTTATAATATAATTATCTTAAATATTTTCTCTAAATATACTGTGAACCACCTCAGGTAATGTTATAGCTTTTGCTCCAGATATCAAAACATAATTTGGAAATCTCAAGATGAGAAGGAATGTCTGTTATATTTACCTATGCTTTTACTCTTTACATAGTTGTTTTTCTTTCCTGATGTTTGTTGCAAGATTCTGACTTTTACCATCTGTTTCAATGCTTTCTTTAGACATTTTTTAATTGAAATATAGTTGACATACAGTATTAGTTTAAAGCAGACAACAGAGTGACTTGACAATTATATACATTATGAAATTGTCACAACAAGTGCAGTTCCCATCTGTCACCATACAAAGTTATTAGAACATTATTGATGTCCCCTACACTGTACTTTTTATCCCCAGGGTCTATTTATTTTGTAACTAGAAGTTTGTACCTCTTAACCCTCTTCACCTGTTTGCCCCATCCTCCCATACTCTCTTCTCTGGTAATCACCAGTTCTATGTATTTCTGAGTCTATTTTTAGTGTTTTGTTTGTTCATTTGTTTTTTTAACTCCACAAATACATAAATTATATCATGTGGCATTTGTCTTTGTCTAACTTTAACTTAGTTACTATAACACCCTCTAGGTCCATCCATGTTGTCATAAATGGCAAGATTTCATTCTTTTTTAAGGTTGGGTAATATTCTATCGTGTATATACACCACATCTTCTTTATCATTCACCTATGGATGATACTTGGGCTGCTTTTGTATCTTGGCTATTGTAAATAACACCACAGTAAACAGGGGTGCATATTTATTTTCAAATTAGTGTTTTCATTTTCTTCAGTTAAATACTCAGAAGTGAAATTACTGAATCATATGCTATTTCTATTTTTAATTTTTTGAGGAAAAAAATTTCCATGTGACTGCACTAATTTATGTTTCCACTAACACTGTGCAAGGGTTCCCTTTACTCCACATCTTTTTTTAAGAAAATTTTTTTGCCTTTTAAAAATTTTTTATTTATTTCTTTTTCATCTCTCTGAACATGAGCTTTATTTTTTTTTTAATTTACATCCAAGTTAGTTAGCATATAGTGCAACAAAGATTTCAGGAGTAGGTTCCAGTGATTCATCCCCTATGTATAACTCCGGTGATCATCCCAATAAGTGTCTTCTTTCATGCCTTTTTCCTATTTAGCCCATTCTCCCTCCGATAGCCCCTCCAACAACCCTCTGTTTGTTCTCTATATTTAAGAGTCCCTTATGTTTTGTCCCCCTCCCTGTTTTTATATTATGTTTGCTTCCCTTCCCTTATGTTCATCTGTTTTGTATCTTAAATTCCTCATATGAGTGAAGTCACATGATTTTGTCTTTCTCTAATTTCACTTAGCATAATGCCCTCTAGTTCCATTCTTGTAGTTGCAAATGGCAAGATTTCATTCTTTTTGATTTCCAAGTTACTATATATGGGGGGGGGAGGGCGGGGGAGGGGGTTGTATACCACATCTTCTTTAGACAGTTGGGCTCTTTCCATACTATGGTTATTATTGATAGTGCTGCTATAAACATTGGGTTGCATGTGCCCCTTCAAAACAGCACACCTATATCCTTTGTATAATACCTACTAGTGCAATTACTGGGTCATAGGGTAGTTCTATTTTTAACTTTTTGAGGAACCTCCATACTGTTTTCCAGAGTGACTGCACCAGTTTGCATTCCCACCAGCAGTGCAAAAGAGATCCTCTTTCTTTGCATCCTCGCCAACATCCGTTGTTGCCTGAGTTATTAAATTTAGCCATTCTGACTGGTGTGAGGTGGTATCTCATTGTGGTTTAAATTCGTATTTCTCTGATGATGAGTGATGTTGAGCATTTTCTTCATATGTCTGTTAGCCATCTGGATGTCTTCTTTGGAGAAGTGTCTAATCACGTCTTTTGCCCATTTCTTCACTGGATTATTTGTTTTTTGGGTGTTGAGTTTGGTAAATTCTTTGTAGATTTTGGATACTAGTCCTTTATCTGATATGTCATTTGCAAATATCTTCTCCCATTCTGTCAGTTTCCTTTTAGTTTTGCTGATGGTTTCCTTCGCTGTGCAGAAGCTATTTATTTTGATGAGATCCCAATAGTTCGTTTTGCTTTTGTTTTCCTTGCCTCCAGGGATGTGTTGAGTAAGAAGTTGCTGTGGCCAAGATCAAAGAGGTTTTGCCTGCTTTCTCCTAGAGGATTTTGATGGCTTCCTGTCTTACATTTAGGTCTTTCATCCATTTTGAGTTTATTTTTGTGTATGGTATAAGAAAGTGATCCAGGTTCATTTTTCTGCATGTCACTGTTCAGTTTCCCAGCACCATTTGCTGAAGAGACTCGCTTTATTTCATTGGATATTCTTTCCTGTTTTGTCAGAGATGAGTTGGCCATACATTTGTGGGTCCATTTCTGAGTTCTCTATTCTGTTCCATTGATCTGAGTGTCTGTGCTTGTGCCAGTACCATACTGTCTTGATGATTACAGCTTTGTAATACATCTTGAAGTCCGGGAGTGTGATGCCTCCAGGTTCGGTTTTCTTTTTCAAGATTGCTTTGGCATTTGGAGTCTTTTCTGGTTCCATACAAATTTTAGGATTGTTCTAGCTCTGTGAAGAATGCTGGTGTTATTTTGATAGGGATTGCACTGAATATGTAGATTCCTTTGGATAGTATCAACAGTTTAACAATAATTGTTCTTCCTATCCAGGACCATGGAATCTTTTTCCATTTATTTGTGTCTTCTTCAATTTCTTTCATAAGCTTTGTATAGTTTTCAGTGTATAGATTTTTCACTTCTTTTGTTAGGTTTATTCCTAGGTATTTTATGGGTTTTGGTGCAATAGTAAATGGGATCAGTTCCTTGATTTCTCTGTTTCTTCATTATTGGTGTATAGGAATGCAACCGATTTCTGTGCATTGATTTTATATCCTGCGACTTTGCTGAATTCATGAATCAGTTCTAGCACTTTTTGGTAGAATCTTTTGCATTTTCCATATAGAGTATCATGTCATCTGTGAAGAGTGAAAGTTTGACCTCCTTCTGGCTGACTTGATGCCTTTTACTCCTTTGTGTTGTCTGACTGCTGAGACTAAGACTTCCAATGCTATGTTGAATAACAGTGGCGAGAGTGGACATCCCTGTCTTGTTCCTGACCTTAGGGGGAAAGCTCACCCATTGAGGATGATATTAGCAGCAAGTCTTTCATTTATGGCTTTTATGATCTTGACTTATGATCCTTCTATCCCTACTTTCTTGACCCTTGAAGAAAGGATGCTGTGTTTTGTCAAATGCTTTCTCTGCATATGTTGAGAGGATCATGTTTTTGTCCTTTCTTTTATTGATGTAATGTATCACATTGATTGTTTTGTGGATATTGAACCAGCCCTGCATACTAGATATAAATCCTGCTTGGTCATGGTGAATAATTCTTTTACTGTATTGTTGGATCCAGTTGGCTAGTATCTTGTTGAGGATTTTTGCATCCATGTTGATAAGGGAAATTGGTCTGTAGTTCTCCTTTTTAGGGGGTCTTTGTCTGGTTTAGGAATCAAGGTAATGCTGGCTTCATAGAATGAGTTTGGAAATTTTTCTTCCATTTCAATTTTTTGGAACAGCTTTAAAAGTATAGGTGTTAACTCTTCTTTAAATGTTTGGTAGAACTCCCCTGGAAAGCCATCCAGCCCTGGACTCTTGTTTTATGGGAGATTTTTGATTACTAACTTGATTTCTTTACTGGTTATGGGTCCATTCAGTTTTTCTATTTCTTCTTATTTCAGCTTTGGTAGTTTATATGTTTCTAGAAATTATCCATTTCTTCCAGATTGTGTATTTTATTGGTGTATAATTGCTCATAATATTCTTTTATTATTTGTATTTCTGCTGTGTTGGTTGTGATCTCTCCTCTTCCATTCTTGATTTTATTTATTTATTTGGGTCCTTTCCTTTTTTTTTTTTTTGATCAAACTGGCTACTGGGTTATCAATTTTCTTAATTCTTTCAAAGAACCAGCTTCTGGTTTCATTGATCAGTTCTACTGTGGTTTTTTTTTTTTTTTTTTTTGGTTTTGATAGCATTGATTTCTGCTCTAAAATTTATTATTTCCTGTCTTATGCTGGTTTGGGGTTTTATTTGCTGTTCTTTTTTTAGCTCTTTAAGGTGTAAGGTTAGGTTGTCTATTTGAAACCTTTTTTTCTTCTTTAGGAAGGCCTGGATTGTTATATACTTCCCTCTTATGACTGCCTTTGCTGCACCCCAGAGGTATTGGGTTGTGGTGTTATCATTTTCATTGGCTTCCAAGTACTTTTTAATTTCCTCTTTAACTTCTTGGTTAGCCCATTCATTCCTTAGTAGGATGTTCTTTAGACTCCAAGTATTTGTTATCTTTCCAAATTTTTCCTTGTGGTTGATTTCGAGTTTCATAGCATTGTGGTCTGAAAATATGCACAGTATGATCTCAATCTTTTTACACTTGTCAAAGGCTGATTATGTCCCAGTATATGATCTATTTTGGAGAATGTTCCATGTGCACTCGAGAAGAATGTGTATTCTGCTGCTTTAGGATGAAATGTTCTGTATATATTTGTTAAGTCCATCCAGTCCAGTGTGTCATTCAAAGCCATTGTTTCCTTGTTGATTTTGTTTCGATGATCTGTCCATTGCTGTGAGTGGGGTGTTGAAGTCCCCTACTATTATGATATTATTATCAATGAGTTTCTTTATGTTTGTAAATAACTGATTTATATATTTGGGTTCCCCACATTTAGAGCATAAATGTTTACAATTGTTAGATCTTCTTGGTGGATGGACCCCTTAATTATGATATAATGCCCTTCCTCATCTCTTGTTTCAGTCTTTATTTTAAAATCTAGATTTTCTGATGTAAGTATGGCTATTCTGGCTTTCTTTTGGTGACCATTAGCATGATAGATGGTTCACTATCCCATTACTTTGAATCTGAAGGTGTCTTTAGGTCTAAAATGGGTCTCTTGTAAACAGCATATAGATGGATTTTGTTTTCTTATCCATTCTGTTACCCTATGTCTTTTTATTGGAGCATTTAGTCCACTGACATTTAGAGTGAGTACTGAAAAATATGAATTTATTGCCATTATGTTGCCTATAGAGTTGGAGTTTCTGGTAGTGTTCTCTGGTCCCTTCTAGTCTTTGTTGCTTTTGGTCTTTTGGGTTTGTTTGTTTGTTTGTTTGTTTGTTTTTTCATCTTTTTTCCCATCAGAGAGTCCCCCTTAAAATTTCATGGAGCGCTGAGTTAGTGGTCACAGATCATTTAGTTTTTGTTTTTCTGGGAAACTGTTTATGTCTCCTTCTAGTTTGAATGACAGCCTTGTTGAATAAAGAATTCTTGGCTGCATATATTTCCGATTCAGCACATTGAATATATCCTGCCACTCCTTTCTGGCCTGCCAGGTTTCTGTGGATAGGTCTGCTGCGAACTTGATCTGCCTTCCCTTGTAGGTTAAGGTCATTTTTTTTTCCCTTGCGGCTTTCATGATTCTTTCCTTGCCTGAGTATTTTATGAATTTGACTATGATATGCTTTGTTGATGGTCAGTTTTTGTTGACTCTAAAGGGAGTTCTCTGGGCTTCCTGGATTTTGATGTCTTTGTCTTTCCCCAGGTTAAGAAAGTTTTCCACTATGATTTGCTCACATAACCCTTCTATCCCTTTTTCTCTCTCTTCATCTTCTGGGACCCCTATGATTTTGATGTTATTCATTTTTAATGAGTCTCTAATTCTTATATTCTTATTCTTATATTGTGTTCTCTAATTCTTATATTGTGCTCTTTTGCCTTAGTCTCCCTTTTTTTCTGCCTCATTATTCTCCATAAGTTTGTCCTCTATATCACTGATTCACTGCTCTGCTTCATCCATACTTTCATCCTTGCTACTGTGGCATACATTCGAGATTGCAGCTTAGTTATAGCATTTTTTTTTATTTCATCCTGACTAGCTTTTACTTCTTTTATCCCTGCAGAAAGGGATTCCAATCTATTTTCAACCCCAGCTAGTATTCTTATTGTTATGATTCTAAATTCTGGTTCAGACATCTTGCTTGTATCTGTGTTGATTAAGTCCTTGGCTGTCATTTCTTTCTGTTCTTTCTTTTGGGGTGAATTCCTTCATTTTGTCATTTTGGAGGAAGAAAAAGAATAAATAAAAATTTTTTAATTTAAAACAGCACAAAATAATCAAATAAAGGATGATAGATCCTAGGTGTGTTTTGGTCTGGTTGTTGAAAGAAGCTTGCTAGAATATAGAAAAAACAGGAAAGAAAAGAAAAGGAAAGGAAAAAAAGGAAAACATTTGAAAATTTGGAAAAATAAATATGATAAAATAGAATAAAATGAGATGATTAAATTAAAATAGAATTTAAAAAGTTAACAAAAAGGTGAAAATATAGTAGAAAAAGATTAAAGAAAAATCTTTCTTATATAAAAACAGAAAATAAAAATAATTTTTTCTCTTTATTCAAGAATAAGAAAAGAAAAAGGAAAAAAATTGAATAGATGGACCAGAGAACAGAATGAAATATGATTGAAATTACATCCAGTTTCCCCTAGAAGTCAAACTATGAAGCACTTTATAATCCTTAAACTAAGCAGACATAAACTGAGAGGATGTTTCGTCCAGTTCAAAGGGGCTTAGTGTAACAGCTCCATTCTCCACTAGATGGCGCTGTTTAGCTTACTGGGGTGGATTGTTGCAGCTCATGTAGTTGTGTATGCGCAAGTGCCAGAGGGGTGAAAATGGTGTCCCCAGCTACCCAATCTCTAGTACCAGAACTCTGTTCTCCCCGATCAGCAATCGCACACCAGTCTTTTGTCTCCAGCTTCCTTCTTCTCACTTCTACACTGTCCATGACCAAGCCATCAGACTGCCAGGCAGCACCTCCCTCCTGAGTTTTATCTCAGATGGGACTGTGTTTCCCAACCCCTCTCTTCTGAGGTACTGTGGCTCTGACCCATTCTGCCCCTCTACAGGAAGGTCTCACCGAGCAATGGCTGGGTGCTGGCCTCACCCAGGAACGTTTGTGGGACCACCCTACTGCTGATGTCCAGAGACTGTGGCTGGGTGCCAGCCTGCCCCAGAAAAAGTTCACGCAACCATGTAGCAGCAGTGTTTTAGGGACTATGGCAAGTCAAAACACACATCTGGTGCCAGGCTTCACCCCTCAACATCCTTGTTTCAACACCAGCAAATGCGGCTGATCTCTGGGGTCCACTGGGACCCTTGCCTTTGGCAAGGCTGCACAGACACTACCTAATATCCTCCCAGCAGAGGAACTGCATCTCCCCATGTGGCCAGAGAACCCCTCAGACCTCACTCTCTGCTCCTGGGGATTCGCCCTTCCCACCGGAGCACCATCAGATATGGAGCTGCAGAGTTTCAGACTGTGCACTCCCCCTGTTTATAGTGTCTTAATGGTATTGAAACCCTCTCCTTTCTCCTTTCTCCCTTTTTTGTTTAGTGTCTGTGGCTATTGTCACTTTTCTGCTTTCTCTCCAGCTGCTTTTGGGGGAGGGGAGTATGCTTTTCCCATACTCTCCCCCACCACCCCATCTCCTTCTTCTCTCAGCAAGCAAAAACAGGTCCTTGCCCTCTACGACTTCTCTCTCCCCCAGTTCACCTCTCTGCACTGTGTACCTGCCAAGTTCTGTGGTTCAGATTGTGCAGATTGTTGTGTTAATCCTCAGATCAATTTTCTAGGTGTGCAGGATGGTTTAGTGTTAATCTGACTATATTTCAGGGATGAGAGATGCAAAAAAAACTTTCATGCTGTTTTGCCATCATGGCCCCCTTTAAAGAATTTGTTTAAGTGTACTTTATTTATTTATTTATTTATTTATTTAGAGAGCAAGCAAGCAGGGGGCTTCCCTGCTTTCAAGCAGGCTCTGCACTGTCAGTAAGGAGCCCGATGCAGGGCTCAAACTCATGAACTGTGAGATCATGACCTCAGCCAAAATCAAGACTCAGATGCTTAACCAACTGAACCACCCAGACACCCCTCCACATTCTTACCAGCATTAATTTCTTGTCTTTTTGATACTAACCATTCTGATAGGTATGAGGTGATACCTCATTGTAGTTTTGATTTGCATTTCCCTGATGATTAATGATGTTAAGCATCTTTTCATGTGTCTTTGGCCATCTCTGTGTCATCCTAGAAAAATGTCATTTGAGTCCTCTGCCCATTTTTAAATTGGATTGTGTGTGTGTGTGCGTGTGTCTGTGTGTGTTGAATTGCATGAGTTCTTTAAGTATTTTAGATATTAATCTCTTATCAGGTATGTCATTTGCAAATATCTTCTTCCATTCAGAGTGTTGCCTTTTCGTTTTCTCGTTTCCTTTGCTGTGTCAAAGCTTTTTAGTTTGATGTAATCCTGATTGTTTATTTTTGCTGTCCTTGCCTGAGGAGTAAGATCCAGGAAAATATTTCTAAGACCAATATCCAAGAGTTTATTGCCTGTGTTTTGTTTTAGGAATTTTATAGTTTCAAGTCTGACATTTGGACCTTTAAACCATTTTGAGTTTGTTTTTGCGTATGACTTAAGAAAGTAGTCCAGTTTCATTCTTTTGCATGTAGCTGTCCAGTTTTACCAACACCATTTATGGAAGCGGTTGACTTTTCCGCATTATATATTCTTGCCTCCTGTGTAATAGACTAATTGACCATGTAAGTGTGGGTTTATTTCTGGGCTTCCTATTCTGTTCCATTGATCTATGGGTCGATTTTTGTGCCACTACCATACTGTTTGGGTTACTATAGCTTTGTAGTATATCTTGAAATCTCCAGCTTTGTTCTTTTTCAAGACTGCTTTGGCTTATTTGGGATCTTTTGTGGTCTTATAGAAATTTTAGGATTATTTGTTGTAGTTCTGTGAAAAATTATATTAATATTTTGACAGAGATTATACTGAATCTATAGATTGATTTGGTAGTATGGTTATTTTAACAAGATTAATTTTTATTATCCATAAACATAGGATATCTTTCTACTTATTTATGTCATCTTCAGTTTCTTTCATTAGTGCCTTCTAGTTTTCAGAGTACAGGTCTTCCACCTCCTTAATTAAATTTATTAGTAGGTATCTCATTCTTTTTGATATAATTGTAAATGAAAAGGTTTTCTTAATTTCCCTTTCTGCTAATTCATTATTTGTGTATAAAGACAACATATTTCTGCAAGTTAATTCTGTGTCCTATAACTTTACTGAATTTCTTTATTAGTGCTAATAGTTTTTTTCTATAAGTAGTATCATTTTGTCTGCAAATTGTGACACTTTTACTTCTTCCTTACTAATTCGGAGGCCATTTATTTCTTTCTTCTACTGTGTTTGGTGCATCCTTTACCATTTTTAAGGGTATATTGGATGGTAATAAATTCTCTGTTTTCCTTTCTCTGAGAATGTCTTTTTTTTTTTTTTAATGTTTATTTATTTTTGAGACAGAGAGAGACAGAGCATGAGCAGGGGAGGGGCAGAGAGAGAGGGAGACACAGAATCTGAAGCAGGCTCCAGGCTCTGAGCCGTCAGCACAGAGCCCAATGCGGGGCTCGAACTCACAAACTGTGAGATCATGACCTGAGCCAACGTCGTACACTTAACCCACAGAGCCACCCAGACACCCCTTCTCTGAGAAAATCTTGATTTTTCCTTCATTCCTGAAGAATATTTTCACTGCATATTGGATTCTGCATTAACAATTGCTTTCTTTAAAAAAATGACACTTGAAAATGTTGTACCACTTCTTTCTGGCACCCACAGTTTCTGAGGATGTCATTTAAATTGCTTTCCCCTTATAAGGAAGTTCTTTTTTTATCTTACTGCTTTCCAGATTTGTCTTTGTCCTTAGATTTCAGAATTTCGATTATGATGTTTCTTCATGTGGATTTCTTTGAGTTTATCCATTTTGGGATTTGCTCAGCTTCTTAAGTCAGTAGGTTTATGTCTTTTACCAAATTTTGGAAATGTTTAGCCATTATTCCTTTGAATACATTTCACTGCCACCCACCTTCTTCTCTCTTTTGAGAATGTTTGATTTTTATAGTCTCACAGGTACTTGAGCTTCTACTTAATTATCTTTTCAGTCTGTTTTTTCTTTGCTGTTCAGACTGTGGGATTTCTCTTTTTCTATCTTAAAGTTCAGTGATTCTCTGTCCTCTCCATTCTCTCTTGAAATCATTTAATTTTTAAATTTTTGTTATTATATTTTTAAGTTCTACAACTTCCATTTAGTTATATCTTCTATTTTTGTTAAGATTTTCTATTTTCTGAGATGTCCTTTTTTTACTTGTTTCAAGAGTATTTCTATTGCTTGTTGAAGCATTTTTATGATGGATGCTTTAAAATTTTTGTCAGATATATCTAGCATCTGTGTCTTCTCAATGTTGGCATTTGTTGACTGTTTTTTCTTGTCCAAGTTGAGATTTTCTTCATTCCTGGTATGACAAGTTCCAATTTTATTCTGGGAATTTTGGGTAGTACATTTTGAGTCTCTGTATTTTATTTAAACCTTCTGTTTTGCAGACCACCTCTACTACTACTCCAGTGGGATAAAGTAAGAACTGCCTCATTACTGCCAGGTGTGGGTGAACTCACAGATTTCTTATGTGGCCTTTTTTGATGACCTGATGCAGGGATGAATGTCTTGTTACTCGTCAGGATGGGCGTTAAGGTTCACCATTAGAACTCCACTAATCCTTCCCTGTTGATCAGGAGACTGCTACCCATGGAGTCAGAAAGCTTTATTAATGCTAAGTGATGGTAAAGGTCCTGGCTCTCTACTATGCCTTCTTCTACATCACCCTAGCAGGGCAGGAGAGAGATGCCTGTCTACTACCAGGTAAGGGATGAAAGACACGATGAAGGAGAGCCTCATTACCAATGACAGGGGATCAGAGTCTCCACTTCCCACTAGGCCTTTTCAACACTGTCTGTCTGGATAATTATTCCCAGTTATGGCTAGGTGAGGTTGGAAGTTCCCCACTCATGCTTTGCTGAGGAAAGCAGGGAATGAAGGAATGTTGCATGGTTTTCACCATGTGAGGATCGAGCAATTCTTGTCTAAAATTTTCTGTCTTGCTAGACCAGTCCTCTAGCTTTCATTGGGGCTTTAATGTCGGTGCCTTGTGGAATTTCCAGGTTGCAAGATTCTCCAGCACCCATATGTGGGGTATAAGAAAACCCAGGGAACTCATTGTTTGTTGCATTCTGGAATCCCCAGATTGTGTGCCTTCTTCTCTGTATCATTCACAGCCTTTATACTTTTGTTTTATGTATAACTCTCAAGTTTGTAGCTATACTTAGTAGGAGAGAGGGAGGGAGAAAAGGGAGTGGTGTGTCAGTGCCCTCTTGGCCAGAACTGTTGTTTATTTTTTCATAGCATCATTCTCTTGTGTCATGGTTAGTGTCTTCCTCTTTGTTTTTGAAGTTACCAATTTTAGCTTTTTTGAAGTCTTCTCTTCCCCACATTTTCTATTTGATGTTTTTTTTTCTTTTCCTATTTTTTTGTTTTGGTCTTTTTAGTGTATTGGAGTTTTTCCCTAAATGTGTGGCAGCCTTTGGCTGCATTTCATATTTATTAAGGGTAAAACACCAAACATCTGTTTGGTCTTATGGTCATGTTGGGAGTTAATCAACTACTGGGCTTCACTATAGGACAATTGAGTGAGAAGTTGCTCATTTTACAAATCAGTATTTAGAGGTCTTTTCTCTGGGGTGGGTAAATTTACCAGAGAAGTATTTTCCCACCTCCTACCCAGGGACTGTAGCCTCATTTTGGGAATGCAGCAGGGAGCTGAGTGACCAACATACAGTTCATTATGCAGAATTTTTTTTTCTATCCCTGTTTTCATCCCAGATCTCTCCACTGCTTTCACCAATCAGTGTGCTATCCCAGAATCTGAGTCCTCTGTACAAATATTCAATGCCATAAGTTTCTGTGTTTTAATTTGGCTGACAGATGGTGTAGGAGAATGGAGAAATGGAGAGGGAAATGTGCATAGTCCCCAGGCTGACTGAGCTAGAGGAGGTTACTGGGGGGGGGGCCACACTTTCACACACAGACTTTAACCCAAAGCCTCTGATGTTTCCCTAGGACTTGTGTCTGTCCTGCACAGTGCCTGATAACTTCTTTCCTTTAGTCAGCTTCCTGTGCTCAGCTATGTCATTTACCTTTCCTGTATCCACTTACCCTTTTTCAGATTTTATTGAAATTCTTCACCTGCCATTGTCTCATCTTTTCTTAATTTTTCTCTTTTGGGGTTATAGAGGTGGACAGTGGGTACTTAACAAATGATAGCTCCTTCAATGTTTAGCTGCCTTATCCATAAAGCTGCTCTAGTGTTTAAATTAGCAGTTAAGAACAGAGGAGCTGTTGTTGTTTTAGTACCTACTATCTGCCATATACTTTTAATCTATATATAGAAGTTCATGCATTTATATGTCCCTATCATGCACTATATTTTGAGTTCCTGAAAAGCTGGGACTGTTTTGTCCATTTTTGTGTTCCCATTGCGTAAGAAACTCCATGGCAGCAAACTTTGTTCTTTTCCTGCAGAATCTCTAGCATCTGCAGTGCTGTCTGTCACATACTATGTGCTCAAGAAAGCCTTGGGGCGCCTGGGTGGCGCAGTCGGTTAAGCGTCCGACTTCAGCCAGGTCACGATCTCGCGGTCCGTGAGTTCAAGCCCCGCGTCAGGCTCTGGGCTGATGGCTCAGAGCCTGGAGCCTGTTTCCGATTCTGTGTCTCCCTCTCTCTCTGCCCCTCCCCCGTTCATGCTCTGTCTCTCTCTGTCCCAAAAATAAATAAAAACATTGAAAAAAAATTTTTTTTAAAAGAAAGCCTTGTGGAATGACTTCAGAAAGTGGTCTACCTACAGGAATATTCCTTTATTCTATAAAGTTCTAGTTTCACAAGATAGTGTACCTATGTCTTACACTATGTAGTAGTGGCTTTTGATATGCCTTGCTTGTGCTGGCTGATAAAATGTCTAATATTAAACAGACAGACATTAGAACAGCAACTTCTTAATTTGTGGTAACAAGGTTACTTTACAAGGATGCAAACTGGATAAACTAAATCTGTACTGCCCAATACTATAAGGAGAGTTATAGATTTGTACTAGAAATTTACCCAAAGAAAGCCTTGAAGACACTCCAAAATAGAAATGAAAAATTGGAGAATGAGTTTAATGCTAAGTAGCATTTTTTCAGTGAAGTGCTGAGGTAGGACCTGAAAGCAAATCATTCCAGAAAGATAGGACTTTATTACTACCACAGCCATCTCAGTTGTGTCTTCCTATTAATAAACCACAATATTGGTTTGCCGTATATTGATGTAATATATATGTGACAAGCATTATGCTAAGTGCTGCATGTTCACTATCTCATTTCATTCATATAACATTTTTGAGAGGAATTAGTATTCCCATTTCACAGATGAACAAATAGAGAAGAAGTTAAGGTAAGTTGCCCAGAGTTATACTGCTGCTAAGAGCCACAGCCAGGATTCAGCCTCAGTTTATCTAACCCCACAGTCTGCTCCCTGACCCTCTACCCTAGGACGCACACAAGGAACACCACAACAGCCTGATCTGCCTTGCCTCTCTCTTATTTGCCTGTCTCTATAGTATAGTGATTCTCAAACTAGCCTTGCAACATAATCCCTAGAAGGTATTATAAACAGATTGCTGGACCCACCCCCAGAATTTCTAATTCAGAAAGTCTTGATGAGGATTGAAAATCTGGGAACAGGATTGAACCTGTTCCCAAGGGTACTGGTTATCCATTACTGCATAATTGGCCTGACTTAGCTGGGTGACTTTGGCTCAGGATCTCTCATAAGACTGTAGTCAACATGTTGGCAGTGGTGGCACTCATCTCAAGGCTGGACTGCAGGATGTCTTGCTTCCACACTTGCCCTGTGACAGGTCACAGAGCCCTGCTGGCTATTGGCTGGAGACATCGGTTCCCTGTCACACGAATCACTCCACAGCACTACTCACAGTATGTCATCTGGCTTCCTGCAGGGCAAGGGATCCATGAGAGTCCCCCCAAAATGGAATCCACAGCCTTTCTTTTTTTAATTTTTTTTGACATTTATTTATTTTTGAGAGAGAGAGAGAGAGAGAGAGAGAGAGAGAGAGAGAGAACATGCGCACAAGTTGGGGAGGAGCAGAGGGAGAGGGAGACCTGGTATCTGAAGCAGGCTCCAGCACAGGGCTGGAACCCATGAACCGTGAGATCTTGACCTGAGCTAAAGTCAGACACTTAACCAACTGAGCCACCCAAGCACCCCGGAAGCCACAGCCTTTCTATAACCTAATCTCAGAAGTGGCATCCCATCCCTTCTGCTGTACTCTGTTCATTGGAAGCAAGTCACTAAGTCCAGCCCACTCTCAAGAAGAGAGGCTCAGACAAGGGCCTACACCAATGAGGTGAGGTCTTTGGAGATCATCTTAGAGGGTGCTCATCATACTGGGTGCTGCTGGTCTGGGGCCATACTTTGCAAATTACTGCTGTAATTAATGGCCTCAGAACAAAGACCTTTTTTCCTGAGAGCAAAGCTCTTTGTTAAGTAAATGGATATATGACCCTAGCCACCTCTCAAGGTAGGAAAAGGGGCAAGGGAGGAGTTAACTCTTTTCCATTGAACATACAGAAAAAAAAAAATGAAGGTAAAGTTTTGCACTTAGGACACTTAGTCTCCAGCCAGCATTCTCTATAATGGCCCATAACCAAGCTGTGAAAGTAATAACATTCTAAAGTTATGATAAAACAGAAGTTGTAGATAAAACCGTCACTGATGGCATGAAGAAGCCCCAGCCAACAACTCAGGCTCAGGCTGGTAGGTTACAGAGTGGTGTGATGGAAAAGTCCGAGTTGCCTTCTAAGTTGAAAATAAGTGAGCTTATCTCTAAAGGCAGTGAGTTACGTTCTTGTGGAAGTGCCAGTACCAGGGAGCTTGCCTTCCTTCCAGAAGGCTTATGTCACTTGCCTAATGGCCCTAGAAGGACCCAGCTTCTTTATCTAGTGTACATAAAGTGCGTAACAGGGAGTCTTGCATAAAGATGTGCTCAATTAACATCCATTCCTTTTTGGGGGACTTTGAGAGTTATCAGAGTCTGAGGTGTTGTGCTTGCTTACTATGGAGTCATTCCATCTGCCTATGAAACAGTAATTTGTACAATGTTGTGAATGGACATGGAGTGTAGAGTCACAGTAGGATGACATACAGAGCCATGTGAACTCAGACAATCACTTAAGCTTTCTGAGACTCTATCTGTAGAATATGGATAATATACCAGCTGTTTCTAGCCCTCAGTAGAGTTGGGGAAAGAAAACTAAATGAAAGCACCTTTTAAACTTAGAGCAATATTTGGGAGCTAAAAAAATGAAACAAAACGAAACAGTGATTCTCAGCCTTGGGTGCATATTAGAATCACTGGGAGAGCTTTGGAAAGTCCCAGTTCCCAGGCTGTACCCCAAAACTATAAGTAACAGTTATGCTCCCTCCTCCTCTACCTTCTTCTCTCTCCCCGTGTGTGTGTATTCATATATATATGCATGCATATATATAATTTAAGGCAGACTCTTGAAATAGTTAACAGAAATTTCACCTTTGTTTCCACCAAATAGTATACACAAAGTATTTGGAGATGACATTCCAAAGAAGTCTTGTGAAAGAGGTGTCCACCAGGGTGCAGTGGCAGGGGGCGGGAGGTGGGAGATAAGACTTAACACCTGTGAAGAAAAGGTGCACCTTTGGGTTGATCCCAGAGGCCATGTCAAACACAAAGGATGACCAAGGATGACAGAGAATGGCCATGTCAACACAAAGCCCACGTAGTCTGTTAGTAGGGACAAATTTTATTTTGAATTCAGTTAGGTTGCCTGATAACTGTAAACTAGGACAAAGTGAAGGTAACACAGGTAAAGTGCAGCTGTGTGTACATTTAGTTAGTGTCTGTGCCAAGAAAGAAGTAATAAGTGCCTGAGTGTGTTTGTGTTCAAATTCTGTTCTCAGGGTATGTTGTTGAAGCAAGAGCTTTCAAGTAATCACTTCAAGACTTTCAGTAATCACTTTCAGTAATCACTTTCAAGACTTAATTCTTTGATCAAGGTAGAAGACTTGATCTCTTTAAATAGTCTTGAAAGTACAGTTTTTAAAAGAAACAAGATTTGTTTTATTCCTAATATTCACATTTTCCAGAATTACTGTGAACAAGGTATTTTACTGGAATCTGTATTTTAGGGGATTAACCCAAAGATGGGGGTGATACCCCCAAAAAAACTGAAAAGAAAAGGACACTGTGCCCAGTTGATATGTTCTCCTCTCTGATCTCTAGAACTATATGCGGTGGGAAGAACAACAAGGCAAGAAGCCCAATTGCTCCCACAGTCAGAAAGCTTTTCACATTGAGCCAACTCAGAGGCCATTCTCTATCACTGAGATGGTGGCATGGACCCTTCCCTCCGTCTCTGCAGAGGATATCCCCAGGGAGACTCCTTCACAACCTAGGAGCATCATCCCTCGGCACTCACGCATCAGTTTAGATGACCTGTGGCTGGAGAAGATGCAGAGGAGGAGGTTGAAGAAGCAGGTCCAGGTTGAAAGGAAGATGCACCCAGAGATAGCACATAAAGATGGAGTCCAAGTAAGCTGTTTACATGCCATGTATCATCAGACTTGGCCTGGTATCCCCTCTTCCTCTGCAGCTGCTTACATTTTCTAAGCTCTCCCTTGACTCTTCCCTGTGATATAGTTTGTTGCCCCTGGGCCCTATGTATACAGCACAATGACACCCTTCCTCATGCCCTCAGCCTCAGCATAGACTGCAGATGAGATTCTACACAGTGGTATGTCTCAGAGCCAGAGGTTGTGGCTTCTCTTCCCTCTCTACAGTGTGTCTCTGCCTGTGTTCAGCTCTTTGCAAGGCACTGGAGCAGAACTGAAGAAGGCAGGGCCAGCCCTCAAGCTTTCCTGTAGTAATTACCATTTAGTGGGGACCTACTCTGTGTCAAACACTATGTTTGACACTGGACAGTATTATCTCTACTACTAATAACTATGACATTATGATATAATATTCTTAATTAAATTAATTAAACAAAGTTATACTAAGTCAATTAAATGCCATCCCTAGGGACATTTGACAGCATGATTTTTTATGAAACTGTCATCCTATTAAAAAAACTTAATAGTGCACACAGCATACTTTTTACTATTCCCAGACTCTGTTTCTTGTTCTTTCCCTTTATAAAATAGCAATTTTTTTATTATCAAGTATTTGTGAAGTACATATCCCTGAGTCTCCCTCATCCCTTTTTTAAATTATGGTGAATTCACATAACATAACATTAACCATGTTAAAGTATACAATTAAGTGGCATTTAGTAGATTCACAAGGTTTTGCAAGCATCACCTCTATGTAGTTACAAGACATTTTCATTATCTCAAAAGGAAACTCCACAGTCATTAAGCAGTCACTACCCATTTCCCATCCCCAGACCCTGGAAAGCACAAATATACTTTCTGTGGCCTATGGATTTGCCTATTCTGGATATTTCATATAAATGGAATCAATATGTGACCTTTCGTGTCTGTCTTCTTTCACTTAGCATAATCTTTTTGAAGTTCATCTGTGTTATAGTATATATCAGTACTTCATTCCTTTTTAGGACTGAATAATATTCCATTGTATGGATATATTTGATGTCATTTACCCATATCATACCCATTGATAGACATTTGGGTTGTCTCCAACTTTTGGCTATCATTAATAGTGCTGTCAAGAACATCTATGTATAGGGGCGCCTGGGTGGCGCAGTCGGTTAAGCGTCCGACTTCAGCCAGGTCACGATCTCGCGGTCCGTGAGTTCGAGCCCCGCATCGGGCTCTGGGCTGATGGCTCAGAGCCTGGAGCCTGTTTCCGATTCTGTGTCTCCCTCTCTCTCTGCCCCTCCCCCGTTCATGCTCTGTCTCTCTCTGTCCCAAAAATAAATAAACGTTGAAAAAAAAATTAAAAAAAAAAAAGAACATCTATGTATAAACTTTTGTTTTAATCCATGTTTTCTATTCTTTTAGGAGTGGAATTGTTGGTATTCTATGATTAACTCTTTGAGGAATTGCCAAGCTGTTTTCCATAGTGTTCACACCATTTACATTCTCACCAGCAATGTATGAGGGTTGCAACTTCTCCACGTCTTCACCAACACTTGTTTTCTGTCTTATATTGTTTTGTTTAAAGTACACCATCCTGGTGGGTCTGAATGGTATACCTCACTGTGGTTTGGTTTACATTCACCTAATGAGTTATGTTGAATATATTTTCATATGCTTGTTGGCCACTTGTAAACTTCTTTGGAAAAATGTCTCTTCAAGACATTTGCCCATTTTTAATTGGGCTTTTTGTCTTTTTGCTGTTGATTTGTGAGAATTTTTTTATATATGTGGATATATATTATGACATACATATATGTGTGTGTGTGTATGTGTGTGGATATATATTATGATCCTTACTGAATAAGTGATTTGCAGATATTTTCTCCCATCTGTAGATTGCCTTTCACTTTCTTGTTAGTGTCTACTGCCTTGATAGTGTCTACTTGCACAAAACTATTTAATTTGATATAATCCAATTTGATTTTTTGTTGTTGTTGCTTGTGAATTTAGTGTCATGTCGAAGAGTCAATTACCAAATCCAAGGTCACGAAAATTTACTTCCTTGCTTTCCTCTAAGAGTTTTGGGGTCTTTGGTTCATTTTGAATCAATTTTTGTGTGTTGTGTGAAGCAGAAATCCAACTTCAATATTTTCTATGTGGGTATCTTGTTGTGTTAGCAACATTTGTTGAAGAGACTAACCTTTACCTCATTGAATGGTCTTGGCACCCTTGGAAAAAAATCAAATGGCCTTCGATATATAGATTTATTTCTGGATCCTCAATTCTGTTCCATTGGCCTATATATCTATGGTTATGCCAGTACCACACTATTTTAACTACTGTAGTTTTGTATTAAGTTTTAAAGTTAAGATGTATGAGTTATCTTTGCTATTTATATGTATGGTGTAGAAGGCTATTGGTATTTTGCTAAGATTACAATGAATCTGTAGATAACTTTGGAGAGTATTGCCATCTTAATAGTATTAAATCTTTGAATCCATGAACACAGGTTGTTTCTCCATGTTTTAGGTGTTCTTTAGCTGTTTTTAGCAATGTTTTGTAGTTTTCAATGCAGAAGTCTTACACATCCTTGGTTAAAATGTTTCCTAAGTATTTTTTTCAAAAAACGTTTCTTGAGGGGCAGAGGGAGAGAGAGAGAAAGAATCTTAAGCAGGCTCCATGCTCAGTGCAGAGCCTGACGTGGGGCTCAGTCTCATGACAGTGAGATCATGACCTGAGCCAAAATCAAGAGTTGAATTCTTACCCAAGAGAGCTACCCAGACACCCCTTTTCTTCAGATTTTTAATTGATGTATAGTTGAAATATACTATTATATTAGTTTTAGGTGAACAACATAATGATTTGATACTAATATACATTATAAAATGCTCACTACAATGAATATAGTCACCATCTGTCACCATACAAAATTATTACAGTATTATTGACTATATTCCCTATACTGTACTTTTCATCCCCATGACTTATTTATTTTATACCTGGATGTCTGCAGCTCTAATCTCCTTCACCTATTTTGCCCATCACCACCCTCCCCCTCTGATAACCACCAGTTTGTTCCTGGTATTTATGGGCCTGCTTCTGCTTTTTGTTTGTGTTTGTTGATTTGTTTTGATATGTGATTTTTAGATTCCACGTATGAGTGAAGTAATATGGTATTTGTCTTTCTCTGTTTGACTTATTTTACTTAGTATAATACCTTCTAAGTCCATTCATATTGTCACATCACAAATGGGAAGGTTCTATTCTTTTTTATGGCTGAGTAATATTCCATTGTGTGTGTGTGTGTGTGTGTGTGTGTATATATGTATATGTATATGTATATATATATATATATATATATACATATACACCACATTTTTTTTTTAATTTTTTTTTTCAACGTTTATTTATTTTTGGGACAGAGAGAGACAGAGCATGAACGGGGGAGGGGCAGAGAGAGAGGGAGACACAGAATTGGAAGCAGGCTCCAGGCTCTGAGCCATCAGCCCAGAGCCTGACGCGGGGCTCGAACTCACGGACCGCGAGATCGTGACCTGGCTGAAGTCGGACGCTTAACCGACTGCGCCACCCAGGCGCCCCTACACCACATTTTTATATATTCACCTATTTATGGACACTTAGGTCACTTCCATATCTTGGTTATTGTAAATAATGCTACAGTAAACATAGGGGTACATATATCTTTGATGTTTATTTTTTGAGAGAGAGAGACAAAGTGTGAGCAGGGAGGGGCAGAGAGAGGGAGACACATTTTCTTTTTGACAATAAATTGTCAGCCATTCTGACAAGTTACAGATTCCTCACTGTGGTTTTTATTTGCATTTCCCTGATGATAAATTGAGCCTCTTTTCAAGTGTCTGTTGGCTATCTGTATGTCTTCTTTGGAAAAATGTCTATTCAGGCCCCCTACCCCTACCCATGAAAATGTGTATTCATTACCCTACTCAGGGTAACATGGACCTAATAAAATAAGTTGGGAAGTATTCTCTCATCATCTATATTTTTGAACAGATTGATAAAGTTAGTTTTCTTTTTTTGTTTATTTTTGAGACAGAGACAGAGCATGAGCAGGGGAGGGGCACAGAGCGAGGGAGACACAGAATCCAAAGCAGGCTACAGGCTCTGAGCTGTCCGCACAGAGCCTGACACAGGGCTCAAACTCACAAACCATAAGATCATGACCTGAACCGAAGTCAGGCACTTAACCCACTGAGGCCCCCTAGCATCTCAATAAAGTTGTTTTTCTTTGCTCTGAAGTCTACTTTGATATGAATATATCCACTTTTTTGATTTATGTTTACATATACCTTTTGCTTTCAACCTGTTATTAATTTGAAGTAAATTTCTTATAAGCAACATTATTAGATGTTTTTGTTTTATCCATTCTGCTTACCTCTTTTAATTGGTACATTTTGACCACTTCCATTTGAAATCTTTATTGTGTTAGGATTTAAGTCTGCCACTTTATTATTAGTTTCCTGATTGTTTCTCCTGTTTTCTGGTACTCTTTTCTTACTTTTCTGTCAGTTTTATGAATATTTTTAGGATTCCATCATAATTTATTTGTAGTATTTTTGAATGTATGGTTCTGTGTAGTTTTCTTAGTGGTTGCTAAAAGTATTGTTGTATACACACATAACTAATCACTGTCTACCATTATCAACATTGTATCACTTCCAATGAACTATAGTAATCTTACTCCCACAGAGGCTCATTTCTCCTCCCCACTTTATCATTGTCTAAAGTGTTTTCTCTATATACATTAAGCACCATATCAAATTTTTTTAAATTTTTGTTTCAGTCATCAAAAATGATTTAAGACATTCATGAGAAATGGATAGTCTATTATATTTACCCTAAATTTTACCCATGCCAATGTTCTTTCTTTATGAAAGTCCAGACTTTTTTTGTCATCATTTCCTTTCTCTTTAGAAAACTTTCTTTAGCCACCCTTTAAGGGTAAGTTTGTGAACAATATATCTTTTACTTTTCCTTCAACTAAAAACGTCTTTATTTTCCCTTCATCCTGAAGGAAAAAAGATACAGGCTTAGCAGTTGACAGTCTGGCCTGCATTGCTCAGACGACAAACTCCTTGTTAGGTGTACCATTTAAGGAATGTATGTTTGCTCTCTAGTTGCTCTCTTTAGTTTTCAGAGGTTTAACTGTGATATGTCTTAGAAATCATTTCTTTGGGTTTACCCTATTTGTGGTCCACTCAGTGTTTTAGTTAGCTTGGGCTGCCATAACATAATACCACAGACTAGGTAGCTTAAAGAACAAAAACATTTATTGCTCACAGTTCTGGAGGCTAGAGGTCCAAGATCAAAGTGCTGGCCAATTCAGTGTCTGGTGAGAGCCTGCTTCCTAGTTTTGAGATGGCTTCTTGCTGTATCCTCAAGGGCAGAAAGACAGATCATCTCTCCTGTGTCTTTTCTTATTAGGGCACTAATCCCATTTATGAGGGCTTCTCCTTCATGTTACCTTCAAATGCCATCACACTGGCGATTAGGGCTTCAACATCAGTTGAGAGGGGACATAAACATTCAGTCCATAGCATGAAGCTTTTTGAATTTGTGAATTCAAATTTCAAATTTCACTGAATTTGGGAAGTGTTCAGCCATTATTTCTTTAATACCGTTCCAATCCCATTTCTCTCTCCTCTCCTTCTAAGACTCTGCTCTTTTGTTATTAGCCCATGAGTCACTGGGACTGTTTTGTTTCAGTCTGTTTTCCTTCTGTTGTTCAGAATGAGCAAACTGTATTGATCTATCCTCAAGTTCAATGATTTTATCCTCTGTCATCTCCATTCTACTACTGAGCCTATCCAATAGGTTTTTATATCAGTATTGATTCTTTTTTGGCTCTTTTTATAACTTCATTGTCTGTTTTTTTAATTTATTTCCAGAAAATGTGTAACTGATTATTCAAGTATTTTTATAATGATTGCTTTACATTGTCAGATAATCCAACATCTAATTCATCTCAGTGTTGGTATGTTGTCTTTTTTCATTCATTTTGTGGTTTTTCTGTTTCTTTGTATAATGAGTGATTCTCTTGTATCCTCTATATTATGTGATGAGACTCTGCATCCTATTTTACTTTCTTTCTTTCTTTTTTTTTTTTAGCAGTTAGTCCCCCTGATGAAAGTTGGGTACTCACTGCATCATTGCATTTGGGTGGGGTAGAAGTTTATCTCCCTCTTCATCCCTACTTACAACTTCCTGATAAAAGTAGGGCACCAACTCTACCATCCCATTGCTTCCAGCATGTAAGCTCAGCTCTCTGCTGGCCCCTGCCAACACAAGGAGAGAAGAAACAAAGTGAAATACCAGTTAGTCTTGACTCCCTTCTCTTCCCCTGCCTCATTACTGTCCAGTAGGTATGGAGGTTCATTTCTCCTATCTATCTGACACTGGAGTAGGTAGATATTAAAGTGGTAACTACTCCTGATTTACATGACATCATTCAGTCTCATTCATGCCAATTGTGGTAGACAATCAACCTAGCTGCACCCCACTGACACAAGAGTGAGGGCAGTAAAACCTGTTGGTGCCTCACCCCACCTCACATTGCTTCCTTGTCTGGTTCTTACTTCCTGAGGGTGAGGCTCAGCTCTCCACTGCACCTACAGACACTACTCTGGCAAGCAAATTGGCTCACCAGTGTTTGCTTCCCCCAGGCAAGGGATGGAAAGTCAGTTCCCTGCTTGGCCTGCTAACACCACTCATGGGGAAATTAGAGTGCCACCTACTTCTGCCTGGAAAAGAATAAAAACTTCCCACTCATTTCCATAGACATCACTGAGTGGGACATTGCCTGCTTCTGCTTGGTGCAAGTTGGAATATAGCTTCCTGTTCAGCCCCACCAAACCACCTGAGAGGGGAATCAGAGCATGCCATCTGCTTCTGTGAGACAGGGAAGTGGGGTGAAAGATTAGCTCCCTGCTTGGCCCCACTTTCATTTCATGCTGTTTCTTTTGGTCTAAGCAGGTAGTGATTTTGCTGGTATAAAATTCTTAAGAACCTTTTGGGTCTCCCATGTATGCCACAGGGATTCCCTCAATTAAACAAGAGGCTCTTCCAAAGATCTTTCTGTTTTTGGCTTCTTTTGATATGGCTAAGGGGATCTTTGAGTCACGTGCTTAGTGTCTTCAAAGATCCTTTTGTATGACTGAATACTCTGACTTTCAGTATTTCTGAGGTATTAGCAAAAGGTAGTCTAGACACTCTGTTTTTTCTCTAGACCTAGTTTTCTGAAAGTGATCTCTTAACTTTAGTATTTTTTGCCATCTGGGTAAGCTGAGAATTTCCAAAATCATCGAGCCCCTGTTCCTTGTTGTTCAGTAGTTCTTCCTTCTATTTATTTCTTTCTTCTTGCATTTTAGCATAAGCAGCAAGAAGAAACTAGGCTGTACTTCTAACACTTCGCTTGGAAATCTCCTCACCTAACTATCCAAGTTCATCATTTACCAATTTGCTCTCTGTATAACTACAGGGCACACTTATGCTTAAGCATCCTACCACTAAATGACAAGGATTCTTATTTCCTTCTGAGCCCTCACTAGAGGCACCTTTAATCCATTTTCTATTAACAGTCTGTTCAAAATATTTTAGTTGTCCTCTAAGGCAATTTATGTTTTCTCTGTCACGGTCCTCACTCCCTTCTGAGCCCTCACTGCTAAGCATGACTTTAACATCTATGTTTCTACCAACAGTCTACTCAAGGAAATCTAGACTTTTTCTATCATGCTTTCCCAGATTCTTCCAGCCTCTGCCCATTGCCTAATTCCAAAGTCACGTCCACATTTTTAGGTGATTATTACAGTCACACTCCACTTCTAGGTTCCAAAATCTCTACCCATTTCCTATTTCTGCTATAACAAATTACCACAAATCTAATGGTTTAAAACAACACAAACCTATTATCTTACAGTCCTGTACCTTGATAAGGTAAAATCACATCAGTAAGGCTGTGTTCCTTTCTTAAGGACCTAAGGGAGAATCCATTTCCCTGTCTTTTCCAGCTTCTGTAGGCTGACCATATTCTTTGTCTTCTGACCACTTCTGCATTTCAAAGTCATCACCATGGCATCTCTCTGACTGTTCTGTAGTTCCCTCTCTCTCTGAACCTGACCTCTGCTGGGAAATGTTATTTTAAGGACTCAAGATCAGGTTGGGCCCACCTAGGTAATCTCCTCCTCTCAAGACCCTTAACCTTAATCATATCTTCAAGGTCAGTTTGTTTGGTAAGGTAACAGGCAGGGATTAGGATGTGTGTACAGCTTATATTATTCTGTCTACAACAGCCATCCTTCTTCTAATGTTTTCTCCCTTGTTTACGGGAAACAAGCTTTTCTTTGAGTTTTTCTTGTTTGTGCCTGTCATTGGTTCTGGTTGGAGGCTTCTGCGCTGCCTTGTCTGGGATATATGAGAGGCATAAGGAGACCAGTCACTCAGCACCCTGTTGCCTCACAAGTCTTGAGGTCTCTAGACAGCTCAACTTCTTTCTACCTTTCAGTCTTTCTACATTTGTTTGTTGTATTATATCTGGAAGTTTAGTTGGAAGAGGAAGGGCCTTGAAAGAGTGGGGCTACTCCATCCTAGCAGAATCAGAAATCTCTAAAAGTTTGCTTTTTAAGAACTAAGTGTTTTTTGTGGGGGTAGTGAGGGGGTCCCTAAGGCACATTCAGTGATGTGCTAAAAGGACTCATGAGACTTAGCATATAATCATGGTGAGGCTTATTGCAGTGAAAGGATGTATGGTAGGATCAGCAAGGGAAAAAGACACAGGTGGAGTCTGGATAAGTAACCCACAAAGTCTTTCCATGCTTTCTCCCTCCTGTAAGGGTTCACATTGAGCTTGCTTATTTCTCCAACAGGAGAGAAAAATGCAGTACCATGTGCCCAATGCTTCTGTCCAGGGAAGCCCACTAGATGCTGAGAGTTTAAGGTTTTTATTGGAGGCTGGTCACACAGCACCCCCTTGCCTAACACATACTGAATTTCAGAATACTAGAAGGAAAGCAGGTGTTTGGCATACAGCACACTATACAATTGAAAACTGTAAGTTCTCACTTTAATTTGTTGATATATAAAAATTGTACACAGAGCCCAGGCACAGGTGAACCCATCCTTATCAGTTAGGGAATGGTTCAAGAGCCTTCCAGATGCCAGCCAAGATACCAACCTTGTACACAGGCACTGGTAAAGATAACATCCTCAGGTCTGCTCTTTGCTTTTTTCTGCGTGTGAGTAACAAACTTATTTGGGATATTATCAGATAGCACCTCTAGTCAACAAAATAATGGAACAAACAGCTTAGGATCTCACCAAATCCCACACCAGGGAAAATGCAGACCTATAGCTGGGAATCCAAGGGAGAATGGGTTAAGATTCAGAAATGGGGATAGTGCATAATATAAGGTCTTTTTACCATTTGACTATAACTCTTAAGGTGGGAAGTGAATATAGGAGACAGTTATACATAACTAAAGGTCAGAGATATAAATTGCAAATTTATATCTTATAAATTATAAATTAAAAGTATTGTTTTACATTTTCAAATGAATGTTTTGATGCAGCTGCTACTGCAAACTGGCCATGTCAAAATGGTCACAAGTCAACCCATGAGTATAAACAGTTTTGTTATAACAATAATCCTGTGAGGTGGTTATTATGTACTTGTTTTACAGATGAAGAAGCTGAGATTCAGAGACATTAAGAAACTTGTTAAATTCTAAGGTCATATGTTGGCAGAGACAGGATTTAAACCCAATTTGTGTGTCTCCAAAGCCTTTTCTCTTTCTAACTTGCATTGTTTCGTGTAGGTTATGGAATGATGGGATGAAACTTCACATATTTTTTACTGTAAGTTCTCATTTTAATTAGCTTATATGTAGAAAAATTGTTGGAAGTGTGTAACCACATAGGGCAAGAACAAATGCTGCATATTTAATATGGTACTTCTCTGGCTTCTAGACTTCCGATGAAAGGTGTACCTGCCAGAATCACTGTCTAAAGAGGATAGCTCAATTCTAGCTACACTACCAGTTTTTCATACTAAGATTTATACTGCCGTTGGGGAGGAACTCACTTAACAGTCAATGCATTTCAGTTTAAAGGAATAATTGAAAACTGATCTCCCACCAAAGACCACATTCCTGTCTGAGACTCAAAAGCAGAGTCCGGACACTGGTGTTCCCAAAGACTATATTTGCCTCCAGCACCCAGAATCTCAGAAAGCCTCTTCTCATTCCTCAGTGCCCTTTGTGTCTGGTGACTCAGTATGAGCTAAGAATGTTTTCCTCCATGCTATTCTAACAATCAAAGAATGATTTACCACTAATTTTTATGAGGAATCTACAAAGTATGAAACTAAATACAGTTCCTTATTATTCATAGATTCCATATTTTTTAATTCACCTACTCACTAGAATTTCTTTCTAACCCCCAAATCAGTACTCAAGCCACTTTTGCAGTCATTCACGGGCATGTGCAGAGCAGCAAAACATTTGATTCACCCAATGCCAGGTCCTCAGGTCAGGTTGAACAAGGTGATGTTCTGCCTTTATGTTTAAACTCTTTTACTAAACAAATGTCCTTTTGTGGTCTGGTTGGTATTATGTTTTTGGTGTTTTTGTGCATATTGTTGATGATTTTGCTCCTTAAAATGGGTTCCACACCTAGTGCTGAAGTGATGTCTAGTATTCCTAAGCACAAGAGAACTGTGATTGCCTTACAGAAGAAATAGATGTGTTGGATAAGCTTTGCTCAGGCATGAGTTCTATTGCAAGTGGCCATGAATTCAATGTTATGAATTAATCATATGGTACATTCAGAAAAAAGAAAGAGGAAATTTACTGATATGTATATGAAGTCATTCTGGAAGATGCTAAAGTAAACAGCTGTAGTGTTATGATGTAACTATGGAAAATATGGAAAAGCAGCTAAAATGTGGACTCATGAGATGATGAACCATGAAAAAGTGTAGTGGGCAGCATGTTGTAAGACTGAAAGCCAAGGAGGGGAGCCTGGGTGGCTCATCGGTTAAGCATCTGACTTTGGCTCAGGTCATGATCTCACAGCTTGTGGGTTTGAGCCCCGCGTCTGGCTCTACACTGATAGCTCAGAGCCTGGAACCTGCTTTAGATTCTGTGTCTCCCTCTCTCTTTCTGCCCATCTCTCTCTCTCTCTCTCTCTCTCTCTCTCAAAATTAATAAGCATAATTTTAAAAATTAAAAAAAAAGACTGGAAACCAAAGAAATTTATGGTCACCTTACCTAGGGTCAGGAAAATGTTAAACCTATGTACCTAGTGCTGCCCAACTCACTTGTTTCAAAGGGCTATATCATATAAGAAACATTAAACTTACAGGTGAGACAAGTTCTAGGATCAGGGGACTTCAAGAAAAAAATGTAAACACTGGCTAAGTGTTATACAAGAAAAGGGTTATGTGGAAGAGTGGGTTTTCAATGCCAATGAGACTTGCTTATTTGACAAGGATGTTGACAAATGATACAATGTAATGCAAATAGTGTTTTGGTTGACAAAAAATTGTGTGACTAGAGGCTCACAGGAACCTATTTCCCCCAGGAATGAGGATTCAGTATTTGCCAATTCAATGTTTTCAAAGACTTTGTAAAATATGCATAGCACAAATAGTGAGAATTGACTATAACTGGAAGACCACAGCTCCAGGAAGAGAGTATGCAGGAAGCATAGGGATGTGTGGATAGAAAGTTGTGGCTCATTTACTATTTTTATAATAAAAATCTTTTTCCTGTGGGATGCAGTCCCATTCCCTGCTTTTGTCCCTCCCACAACCAGACTGAACTTACAGAATTACCAAGGTTTTGGACCTGTTACTCCTGCTGACAGGATGCTGTCCAGTGTTTATCAAGGCACTACATTTTACCTACTTAAAAGAGCTAGAAGCTAGATACTGAAAATATCTTGATTGAAGTAGAAGTTAGGGGACACCTGAGTGGCTCAGTTGGTTAAGTATCCAACTCTTGATTTCAGCTCAGGTCATGATCTTATGGTTCATGAGGTTGAGCCCCACATCAGGCTCTGCACTGACAGTGTGAGCCTGCTTAGGATTCTCTCTCTCTCATTCTCTCTCTCTCTCTCTCTCTCTCTCTCAGACCCCTCCCCTCTCTCTCTTTCAAAATAAATAAATAAATAAACTTAAAAAAATAAAGTGAAAATTAGTTTTACTTATTCAATATGTTTAATTTTAATATATTATTAGTAGTAGTTAAGGAAGTACCTCTCTTTAAAAAATTTTTTTTAATGTTTATTTATTTATTTTGACAGAGGATGTGTACACGCACATGTGAGTGGGGTAGGGGCAGAGACAGAAGGAGACAGAGAATCCCAAACAGGCTATGTGCTGTCAGTGCAGAGTCCAACTCTCAGCTTGATCCCACAACCCCATGACTGTGAGATCATGACCTGAGCTGAAATCAAGAGTCAGATGCTTAACTGACTGAATCACCCAAGCACCCCAACATATATTTAATTTTAAAAATAATGTATGGAGCACTAACATTGTTCTGGGTGGTGAAAATATAAAAATTAAAATACTACAATAGAGGAATGCAAGGATGGGGGAGGGGAGATGGGGGTGGGTCACAGGAGGAATGCTGAAACCAGTCTAGCAATGTAGATCTCCCCTGGGCTGAGTCCTGAAAGCTGTGTAGGTTACTCAGGAAAGAAAGGAATGCAAAAAGGCTGTTAGAGCAGAGAAAACATCCTTAGCACAGATACGTTTGTAATTTTAAGGAGTTAGATTACCTAGTAAATAAAGTATGAGGGGAGTGGCAGGAGATGGAACAGAGGATTAGGTCAAGGCCAAGACATAGAGCATTCTAGATGAAGAGTTTATAGTTTGTCCTTTGGCCACTATGTGGCTTTTAAGTGCAGAAGCAATATAGTCACTTGATGCTGACAATTGCATATCCTATTTAAAAAATAAGGTACTTGGAAGCAGAGTAGAAGATGAATTTGAGGGAGACACAATAAGATATGAGGACCTGAATTAGTCAAGTGGTAGCCAGCATAGATAAAATTATAAAAATTGCTCTAGTATTTATCAAGCATGTTCTATGTAATAGTCACTAATTGATTCAAATGAAATAACACATTCATTCCTACAGATGGCATAAGATGCAAGTATTAATATTATTCTCATTTTTCTAGTAAGAAAATCAAGGCATAAAAAAATAAGGAGTTTGCCCAAGATCACATAACTAGCAGATAGCAGGGATATGATTCAAACCTAAGAAGTCTGGCTCCGGGGCCCATGTTTCAACCACCACATGTTACATCCTCTCTAGGAGAAGGTTGGAGATGTATTTAATAAAGAAAAGTCTAAATATCATATGATTTCACTCATATGAGGACTTTAAGATACAAAACAGATAGACATAAGGGAAGGGAAGCAAAAATAATATAAAAACAGGGAGGGGAACAAAACATAAGAGACTCTTAAATATAGAGAACAAACAGAGGGTTGCTATAGGAGTTGTGGAAGGGAGGATGGACTAAATGGGTAAGGGGTATTAAGGAATCTACTCCTGAAATCATTGTTGCACTATATGTTAACTAAATAAATAAATTATTTGAAAAATAATAATACATAAGCAAAAAAATAGAGGTAAAAGTCTATCAGATTTAGTTATTATTGGATGTGAGAGATGAAAAAGGGAAGAAGCTAATGTTGGGTTTCAGCCAAACAATTGTGTAGATGAATAGTAACAGCATTCCCTGAGAAAGGAAATACAAGAGGAACTGGGATGTAGAGAAAGGAGTAGAATATTAAGTTCAGGGTACTTGGGTGTCTCAGTCAGTTAAGCATCAGACTCTTAATTTCAGCTCAGGTCATGATCTCATGGTTCATGGGATTGAGCCTCACATCAGGGTCTGTGCTAACAGCACTGGGCTTGCTTGGGATTCTCTTTCTCCTTCTCTCTCTTTGCCCTTCCTCTACTCAAAATAAATTTTTAAAAAAGAATAAGTTTGATTTGGTACTTTTTCAGTCAGGGGTACCTGTGGCTCATTCAAATGTATATATTCAGGAATCAGTGTTGAAATTATGAGTCTAAAGCTTAGGGAACAGGTCAGGGCTAAAATGGAGATTAAAGAACCATGGAAAGTTTGTATTCTGTCAGAAAAGGAGGAGGCAGAACCCAGAATGCCAACATGAATCATTACAAAGGAAGTAAAGCCAAGAGAGAAGGAAAAGGAATAGAGCAGAAACAGTGGAATGATCAGCAATGTCAAATACAGCAGAAAGCACTGAAAGTGACTCACTGGATTTCACAGTAAGAACTTCGTTATTGAGCTTTGTAAAGCAGTGTGAGTATAGAGTGTAGACAGAAGTCAAACTGAGTAGTAAAATGAGGAAAGTAGAGGAAATGAAGCAGTAGAAATGGAAATACAGTTTTATTTCAAAAAGGATGGTCCAGAGAATAAGGAGATTTGAGGCATCTAGCTTTGCTTAACCTCTTTGAACCTTTTTCCTCATCTGGAAAATGGAGATGTTAACTTCTTTCTATCTTGACTTGTAGGAATTAAATGAGAAATGATGAATGAACTGTGCAGTACATACCAGACACATATAAATTGCTTAATGAAAGCTATCCCATTTCTCTCTATCAGCCCCTTCCTGAATAATGAGCTTGATTCAGAATCATATGATGTGGATAAAAGATGAAGATATTCACTTTCCTCAGGGAGCTTATAGTGTAGCTAAAGTGCCAACACAATAATAAAATATATGTTGTAATTCACTGAACACAAACCATAGAATAACCATACTGCAAAACAGATGCTGTAGTGATATCAACAGAATACTGTTAACAGAAAGGACATGTGGGTAATTCTGTGTGGAGGGAGCATGGGAAATACCTTGCAGGAAGGGAGGTACTTGCATGAAAAACTGATAAATTTTCACCACAGAAAGCAAATTTTCACCACAGAAAGCCAAGTCAAGGGCATGGTAGGGGAAGTTGGTCCAAGATGGTGGTGTAGGAAGAAACTGAACTCACTTCCTCCTGTTCACACCAAATCTACAGCTACATATGGAACACTTCCATCTGAAAAAGAACTGGAAACTAGCTGAAATGTTTCTCCACAACAATGGATAAAAAGACCACATGGAGATGAGTAGGAGAGGCAGAGACATAGTCTCTCCAAAAACCCCACCCCAGAAGCAGTGACACCCAATAGGGAGGGATCTCTCAAGTCCAGAGTTTCTCTCAGAGGAGGGAGGGCTTTGTGCCCCACATCAAGCATCCCAACCCTTGGGACCTGCACTAGAGAGATGAGCCCCCAAAATGTCTGGCTTAGAAAACTAATGGGGCTTACATCCAAGGGACCCAAAGGACTGTAGGAAACGGAGATGCTCCTTTTAAAGGGGCTCACTTGCCCCAGGAACCAATGTAAAATCAGCAGTTTGAAAACCACTTTTACTACATATGAAGGGGATCCATTTGCTAATCTTAGGAGCAGGGCACAGGTGGGACTCTAGAGGCCAGCAGGGTACATGATTACAGCCCCCCAGGACTGGATATATTTGCATACTTTGAAAGCTACTGCCTGAGAGTCAGACTTCCAATAAGCCTGAAACTAGGTGCTCAGATCTTTCTCCTTGGATCATGACAGGTCTTGGTGCACTCTCAACAATGGGGAACTATCAAGAATAAATCAAGCAGCTTAGACAACCAAAAATGTTTGAAAGACATTCATCACTTCCACAAAGCCACATTTTATCACTTCCACAAAGCCACTCCTTCAAGACTTTAGAGTAGCTCTTTTTCATAATTCATAGAAACAAACACAAGACAGTCAAGCAAAATGAGGAAACAGGAGAATATGTTCCAAGCAAAATGGTAGGATAAAACCTCAAATATTATAAGTAATCTCTCTGATAAATAATTGAAAGTAATGATCATAAAGATACCAAACTTGGGACAAGAATGGATGAACACAATGAGAAGTTAAAGAGATAGAAAAATATAAGAAAGCATATTCTTTAAACAGAAGTCACAGAGCTGAAGAATACAATAACTGAACTGAAAAATACACTAGAGGGGTTCAACAGCAGACTAAATGAATCTGAAGAAAGAATCAGTGATCTAGAAGACAGGGCAGTGGAACTCACCCAAACAGAGCAAGAAAAAAAAAAGATTTTAAAAAGTGAATATAGTGTAGGGGATCTGTGGAACAAAATCAAGTGGGATAACATTCACATTATAAGGGTATCAGAAGGAGAAGAGAGAGAGAGAAAGGAGTAGAAAAATTATCTGAAGAAAACATTGCTGAAAACTTCCTTATCTGGGAAAGGAAACAGACAGCCAGATCCAGGAAGTTCAGAAAACTCCCAACAAGGTGAATCCAAAGAGATCTACCCAAGACACATTATGATTAAAATGTCAAAAGAGAGAATCTTAATGCAGCAAGAGAAAAACAACTTGTTACATGCAAGGGAATCCCCAGAAGGCTATCACCAGATCTCTCAGCAGGAACTTTGCAGTTTGAAAGAGAGTGGTATTATACAGTCAAAGCTCTGAGAGGGGGGATAAGAACTTTCAACCAAGACTACTCTACTCAGCAAGATTATCATTCAGAATTGAAAGAGAAATAAAGTTTTCAACAAACAAAAGGTAATTAAGTCCATCCCTACTAAACTGGCCTTACAAGAAGGGTAAAGGGGACTTCTTTGAGATGAAAAGAAAAGGCACTAATTAGTAACTAGAAAATATATGAAAGTAAAAATCACAACAATAAATTTAAATGTACAGTAGAGGTAGTAGACTAACCAGTTATAAAGCTAGTATGAAGGTTAAAAGACAAAAGTAGTAAAATTAACCATAACTACAAAACTTAGTTAAGGGATACACAAAAAGATGTAAAATGAGATATCAAAAAAAAAATGCTGAAGGGAAGTAAAAATGTGCTTTCACAATGCATTCAAACTTAAATTGCTGTAAACTTAAAATAGACTATATATATGTGTGTGTGTGTGTGTGTGTGTGTGTATATATATATATAGACTATATATATGTATATGTATATATATAGCCTACTATGTGTATATATATATAGTCTACCATATATATATATATATATATATATAGTATTATATGTGAACTTCATGGTTCCACAGAGCAAAACACTATCATAGATACATGAAAGATAATGAGGAGTCTATACAACACTAAAGAAAATCATCAAAGCACAAGGGAAGAGAGCAAGAGAAGAAGAAAGATACATAGAACTATAAAAGCAGCCAGAAAACAACAAAATGGCATACATATCAATAATAACTTTAAATTTAAATGGACTAAATTCTCCAATCAAAAGACATAGAGGCTGAATGGATTAAAAACAACAGTCATCTGTATGCTACCTACAAGAGACTCACTTCAGACCTAAAGATACATAAAGCAAATGGGAAGCAAAAGAAAGCTGATGTAACTATACTCATATCAGACAAAATAGACTTTGAAAGAACAACAACAAAAAAGCTGTAATGAAAGACAAATAAGGGTGTTACATAATGATGAAGGGATCAATCCAGCAAGAAGACATAACATTTATAAATACATATACACCCAACACAGTGGTACCAAAATATATAAAGCAAATACTAACAGACCTAAAGGGAGAAATTGACAGCAATAAAATAAAGGTTGGGGACTTTAAAACCCCACTTTACATCAATGGATAGGTCATCTTGAACAAACTCAATAAAGATACATTGGCTTTCAACAACACATTGGACAAGATTGACTTAACCAATATATACAGAACATTCCATCCAAAAGCAGCAAAATACACATTTTTCTCAAGTATAGACGGAACATTTTCCAGGATAGATCACATGTTAGGCCACAAAACAAGTCTTAACAAGTTTAAGAAGAATGAAATCATATCAGGCATCTTTTATGACCACAATGATAGGAAACTAGAAATCAATTCAAAGAAGAAAACTGAAAATATGGCAAATGTGCAGTGACTAAACAACATGGGTTAATGAAGAAATCAAAAGAGAGATCAAAAACTACCTCAAGACAAATAAAAATGGAAACACAACTTTATAGAATCTAAGGGACAAAGCAAAAGCAGTTCTAAGAGAGAACTTCATAGCAATACAGGCCTATCTCAAAAACAAGAATAATCTCAAATGAATAACTAAACCATATACCTAAAGGAACTAGGAAAAGAACAAATAGAACAAAATTACTAGGAGGAAGGAAATAATAAAGATCAGAGCAGAAATAAATAGGGACTAAAAGACAATAAGGAAAGATCAGTGAGGGGTGCCTAGGTGGCTCAATTGATTAAGCATCCAACTCTTGATTTCAGCTCAGGTCATGATCTCACAGTTCCTAAGTTCAAGCCCCACATTGGGCTGTGCAATGGCGGTGTGGAGCCTGCTTGGGTTTCTTTCTCTCTCCCTCTCTCTCTGCCCCTCCCCTACTTGTGTGCTCGCTCTCTCTCTCTCAAAATAAATAATAAATAAACTTAAAAAAATATCAGTGAAACTGAGAGATAATTCTCTGAATAGATAAACAAAACTGACAAACTTTTAGCCAGGCTCACCAAGAAAAAAAGCAATAAGAGAGGGGACTCAAATGAATAAGTGAAATGAAAGAGAAGTTACAACTGATACCACAGAAATACAAGGACTGTAAGAGACTACTAAGAACAATTATACACCAACAAATTGGACAACCTGAGAAATAAATTCCTAGAAACATACAGACTTCCAAGACTGAATCATGAAGAAATAGAAAATTTGAATAGACTGATTAAAGGAGATTAAGGAGATTAAACAGTAATCAAAACCCTCCCAACAAACAACAATTCATGACCAGATAGCTTCACTGGTGAATTCCACTAAACATTCAAAGAAGACTTAATACCTATCTTTCTCAAAGTCTTCCAAAGAATTAAAGAGAAAGCAACACTTCCAAAACTCATTTTACAAAGCTGCAGTACCCTGGTCCCAAATCCAAAGACACCACAAAAAAGAAAATTACATGCCAATATCTCTAATGAACAAAGATGTAAAAATCTTCAAAAAAATTCTGAAGCAAGCCAAATACTACAAGACATTAAAAGGATCATACATCATGATCAGTTATTCCAAGAATTTGTGGATGGTTCAAAATCTGTAAACCAATGCAGTACACCATTCAACAAAATGGATAGAATCATGTGATCATCCCAATACATGCAGAAAAATGATTTGACAAAATTCAGTATCCATTCATGATAGAATTCTCTCAACAAAGTGGGTATAGAAGGAACATGACTCACCATAATAGAGGCCATTTAGGACAAGCCCATAGCTAACATACTCAGTAGTGAAAAGCTGAAAACTTTCCTAAGATCAGCAATAAGACTAGGATAGCCACTGTCACTACTTTTATTCACCTTAGTACTGGAAGTCCTAGCCAGAGGAATTAAGCAAGAGAAAGAAATAGAAAACATATAAATCAGAAAGGAAAAAGTAAAACTGTTATTATTTTCAGGCAACATGATATAACTTGTATAGAAAGCCCTAAAGACTCCACCAAAAAACTGTTAGAACTAATAAATGAATTCAGTAAAGTTGCAGAGTACAATGTCAATATACAAAAAAAATTGATTACATTCTATATACTTATAACAAACAATCAGAAAGAGAAATTAAGGGGTGTCTGGGTGGCTCAGTCGGTTAACGATTTGATTCTTGATTGTGGCTCAGGTCACAATCTCACAGTTCATGAATTCAAGCTGCACATCAGGCTCTGTGCTGACAGCATGGAGCCTGCTTGGGATTCTCTGTCTGTCTGTCTGTCTCTCTCTCAAAAGTAAATAAATAAACATTTTTTTAATAAAGGGCATTAGAAAAAATATTTTTAAAAAAGATAAATTGAGAAAACAATGCCATTTACAATTGCATCATAAAGAATACATTCTGGGGGACCTGGGTAGCTCAGTAGGTTAAGGGTCCAACTTCAGCTCAGGTCATGATGTCATGGTTTATGGGTTCAGCCCTGTTTCAGGCTCTGTGCTGACAGCTCAGAGCCTGGAGCCTGCTTTAGATTCTGTGTCTCCTTCTCTCTTGGCCCCTCCCCTGCTCTCTCTCTCTCTCTCTCTCAAAAATAAAATAAAACATTTTAAAAATTAAAAAAAAATAATACAATCCCTAGGAATCAAAGACCTCCATGATTAAATTACACTGTACACTAAATTATAAGACATTAAAGAAAAACATTGAAGAAGACACAAATAGAAAATATACCATACCTATGGATTGGAAGAATTAATATTGTTCAAATGTCCATATTACCCAAAACAATCTACAGATTCAGTGTAATCTGTATCAAAATTACCATGGCATTTTTCACAGAAAGAGAATGAACTATCCTGAAATTTGTATGGAACCACAAAATATCCCAAATAGCCAAAACAATCTTGAAAAAGAAGAACAAAGCTGGAGACATCATGCGCCCTGGTTTCAAACTATATTACAAAGCTATAGTAATCAAAATAGTATGGTATTTTAGGTTTTTTGAGGAACCTCCATACTGTTCTCCATAGTAGCTGCACCAATTTACATTCCCACCAACAGTGACTGGGTTCTCCTTTCTCCACATCCTTGTCAAAACTTTTTATTTTTTGTCTTTTTGATACTAACCATTATGACTGGTGTGAGGTTAAAGCTCACTGTGGTTTTGATTGCATTTCTCTGATGATTGGTAATGTTGAGCACCTTTTCATGTGTCTGTTGGCCATCTATCTGTAAGTACTCTTTAGAAAAATGCCTATTCCTCTGCCAATTTTTAATTGGATTATGTATTTACTTGGTGTTGAATTGTAGGAGTTCTTTATATTTTGTATATTAACCCCTTATCAGATATACCATTGGCAAATACAATTGTTTGTTTGTTTGTTTGTTTGTTTGTTTGTTTGTTTGTTTGTTTTAGAGAGTGTGTGAACAGGGAAAGGGAAGAAAGAGGGAAAGGGAGAGAATCCTAAATAGGCTCTGCACTGTCAGCACAGAGCCTAATGTGGGGCTCAATCTCATGAACATGAGATCATGACCTGAGCCAAAATCAAGAGCCAGACATTTAACTGACTGAGCCACCCAGATGCCCCTACTTTCTTCTATTCAGTAGGCTGAATTTTCATTTTATTAATGGTTTCCTTTACTATGCAAAACCTTTTCAATTTTATGTAGCCCAATTGTTTATTTTTGCTTTTGTTTCCTGCCTGGGGAAACATAGAAAAGTACTGCTAAGGTTGGTGTCCAAGAGATTACTACCTATGTTTTCCTTTAGGAGACTTATGATTTCATGCATTAGAGTTAGGTCTTTAATCCATTTTGAGTTAATTTTTGTATATGGTATAAGATTGTGGTCTAGTTTCATTTTCCATATAGCTGTCCATGTTTCACAGCACCATTTACTGAAGAGACTATCCTTTCCTTATTATGCATTCTTGCCTGCTTTGTCATAAATTTATTGACCATACATGCATGGGATTAGTTCTGGGCCATCTATTCTGTTCAACTGATCTGTGTTTGTTCTTATGCCAGTACAATATGTTTTTTTTAACTGAGGTACAGTTGGTATAAAACATATTAGTTTCAGGTGGATCACATAGTGATTTGATAATTACATAACAAAATGCTCACCACAGTAAGTTAGCTACTGTCTGTCACCATACAAAGTTATTTACAATATTCCCTACAACAGTATTCCCTATGTTGTACTTTTTATCCCTGTGACTTATTTATTTTATAACTAGAAGCTTTTACCTCTTAATCCCCTTTTATTTCATCTATTCCCCCACTCCCTTCCCCTCTGGCAACCACTAGTTTTTTTCTCTATATTTATGAATCTGTTTCTCTTTATTTGTGTTGCTTTTTAGATTCTACATATAAGTGAAATCATATATTTGTCTTTCTCTGACTGATTATTTAGCATAAATCCCTAGTTCATCCATGTTGTCATGAATGGCAAGATTTAATTCTTTTTTATGGCTGAATAATATTCCACTGTATGTCTTCATTATCCATTCATCTATCAACAGACACTTGGGTTGTTTCCATATCATGGCTATTATAAGTAACACTGCAATAAACATAGGGGTGCATATATCAATAGTATTTTTCACAGAACTAGAACAAAACAAATCCTAAAATTTGTATGAAACCACAGAAGAATAGCCAAAGCTATCTTGAGAAAGAACAAAGCTAAATATAAATACACAGTGGACTATTACTCATCCATAAAAGAAAATGACATCTTACCATTTGTGACAACATGGATGGACCTCTAGGGAATTATGCTAAGCAAATTAAGTCAGACAGAGAAAGATAAATACTGGATAAATGTGCTTATATGTGGAATCTAAAAAACAAAACAAAACTCATAGATACAGAGAACACAATGGTGGCTGCAGAAGGGAAGGAATGGAGAGTGGGCAAAACAGTTGAAAAGGGTCAAGAGGTACAAACTTCCCATTATAAAATAAATAAGTCATGGGGACATAATATACAGCATGGTGACTATAATCAATAATATCATAGCATATGCTCAAAATTTGTCAAAAGAGCTAATTCTAAAATTATCTTTGTATGGGGACATGTAGTAATTAGGTTTATGTGGTGATCACTTTGCAATACACATAAATATCAAATAATTATGTTGTATGCCTGAAATCAATATAATGTTATGTGTCAATTATACCTCTATAATTTTTTAAGGGCATGATAGTATGGAATTCATGGAGTATCAGGCAGTAGTGAGTGGTCGGTTCTTGGTGGTAGAGAGGCAGATAATAGTGGTTGCCACAGTGGCTAGAAGACAAAATGTGAAAAAGTTGGCCCCACATCAGTCAATCTTGACTTAATCCTATAAGGAATGGCAGGCTTTTAGGGCTTAAACAGGGAGTGGCATGACAAATATGGTGTAGAGGAAGGAGAGAAGATTTAGGAGAATGTTTTAGTAATCCATGTGAAAGATGGCTTGACAGAAAGTTTTGGAAAAATGATATAGTGTCACCAGTTTATATGACTATTTTAAAAATCAGGTGTAATTGGACCTACACAAATACATGTGTGGGGTCCATTGCCCTCTTAACCAGGACTAAAGTAGATTTCTAGAGAATTCTAAGTCTGAAATTCTCTGATTTTAACAGGTTTGGGGGCCTAAGAGAGAGTCCTGATAATTTAATGGGAAGTGGAGATTATGTACTTAGTTGAGTCAAATAATGGTCTGATAGTTTCTACTAGTAAACACAAAAATACTACAGTGTAACTTGAAAGAATCAGAACATTGGGAATTAAAAAAGCATATGTTGAAGGAATTGGAAAACTGGATTACAGTTCTCAAAGTGTGGTCACTGGACTACCATGGATTATTTTGAAGTGTGTTGCTTAATTTCTAAGTAGAGACTCTCTAACTTTCTATCACTGATTTCTAGTGTAATTCCATTATGGAGAAGCATATTCTGTATGATTTCAATCCTTTTAAACTTACGTTGTTGTTGTTACCATTGTTATTATCATTATCAGCAAGGATATAGTCTTTCAGTGAATATTCTGTGTGCACTTGAAAACAACGCATATTCTGAAATTGTTGGGTGGACCGTTCTATAAGTGTCAGTTCTATTTGGTGGATGGTGTTGTTCCCTTCATCTGTTCACTTGCTGTTTCTTTTATTTTTTCACTGCAGTAGAAGTGTTAAAGTATCCAACCATAATTGTGGCATTTCTATTTCTCATATATTTTGAAGGTCTGTGGTTATATGCATACATATTTAGGGTTGTCCTGCCTACTTGGTGAATTCACCCTCTTGTTATGTATGTAGTGTCCTCCTGTATACCTGGTAATTTTCCTTGCTCTGAAGTCTGTTGTGTCTGATATTAGTCTTTTCTTTTGATTAGTGTTTGTGTAACATATGTTTTTCCATCCTTTTACTTTTTACCCACCTTCATCATTTTGAAAGTGGGTTTCTTATGATGGCATATGGTCAGGGTCTTTTTTTTTTCATTAATCCATTTTGAAAATCTCTGTAATTATATGTTCGTATTTAAATTTAATGTAATTATTGATGTGTTTGGGATTAAGATCTACGGTGTTCTCTGCTTGTTCCTCTGATTCATTGCTCTGTTTCCTTTTACTGTCTTTGGATTATTTTTTAAATTTTCAATTTTAACTTATATATTGTTTTCTTTATATATTGTTATGTGGATTTTTTTCTTAATATCCAGGCTAGGAATTAATATACATCCTTAACTTTTCATAGTTCACTTATACTTGGTATTTTACTACACCAAGAGAGATGTATAAAATCTTCCATCAGGGGGCACATGGGTGTCTCAGTCAATAGAGCATAAAATTCTTGATCTCAGGGTTGTGAGTTCAAGTCCCACATTGGATGTGGAGCCTACCTAAGAAAAAAAAGAAAAAAGAAAACCTTCCACCATACAGGTCTCTTTAATATACCCCCTTAATGCTGTAGTTGTCATAGGTCATCTGCATATATCGAAAACCCTATCAGAAAATATTGTCATTTTTGCTTTTAAGTCAAACATACTTTAAAGAACTTAAAGAAAAATATCTATTATACTTACCTATATATTTACTATTTCTATTGCTCTTCCTTTAATTCCTGACTTTTGAAGTTTCTCTCTAGTATCATTTCCCTTTAGTATGAAGAGCTTTAAAATTTCTTTAGTGTAGGTCTGGTAGTGACAAATTTTCTTAGTTTTCTTCATCTAAGAATGTATTTATTTCACTTTCTTCCCTAAAGTATTTTTTGTTGGATATAGAATTCTGGGTTGACAGTTGGTGTAGCATTTAAAAAATACTGTTCCACTTCTTTCTGGCCTCCATGAAAAATGTGTAGTCATTTGAATGATTGTTCCCTTATATATACATGATTTGTTGTTAGTTTCTGGCTGCCTTCAAGATTTTTTTCATTGTCTCTAGTCTTCAGTAGTTCAGTTATGATGTGTTGGGCATTGATATTCTTGGGTTTTCCTGTTTGAAGTTTGCTGAGTTTCTTGTACTGTAAGCTAAGGGGGTTTTTTTTCATCACATTTAGAATGTTTTCAGAAATTTCTTTTTTTTCTTCCTCATTTTTTTTAATTTAAATTTTAGTTAGCTAACATACAGTGCAATATTGGTTTAGGAGTAGAATTCAGTGATTCATCACTTACGTACAGCACCTAGTGCTCATCACAAGTGCCCTCCTTAGTACCCATCTAGATCACTGCCTATCCACCTCCCTCCATCAACCCATATTTTGTGCTCTATAATTAAGAGTCTCTTGTGGTTTGTTTTCCTCTCTTCCCCCCACTTTCCCCATATGTTTATCTGTTTTGTTTCTTAAATTCCACAAATGAGTGAAATCATATAGTATTTGTCTTTCTCTGATTGACTTATTTCACTTAGCATAATACATTCTAGCTCCATCCATGTCACTGCAAATGGAAAGATTTCATTCTTTTTGATGGCTGAGTAATATCCCATTGTGTGTGTGTGTGTGTGTGTGTATACACATACATACCACGTCTTCTTTATCCATTCATCAGTCAATGGACATTTGGGGTTTCTCCATAGTTTGGCTATTGTTGATAATAGTGATATAAACACTGGGGTGCATGTACCCCTTTGAATCTGTATTTCTGTGTCCTTTGGGCAAATACCTAGTAGTGCAATTGCTGGATGGTAGGGTAGTTCTATTTTTAGTTTCTTGAAGAACCTCCATATTGTTCTCCACAGTGGCTGCATCAATTAGCATTTCCACCAACAATGCAAGAGTGTTCCTCTTTCTCTGCATCCTTGCCAATACCTGTTGTTTCTTATGTTGTTAATTTTAGCCATTCTGACAGGTGTGAGGGTGGTTATCTCATCATGGTTTTGATTTGTATTTCCCTGATGATGAGTGATGGTGAGCATTTTTTTCATATGTCTGTTAGCCATATGGATGTCTTCTTTGGAAAAGTATCTATGAATGTCTTCTGTCCATTTCTTAACTGGCTTATTTGTTTTTTGGCTGTTGAGTTTAATAAGTTCTTTATAGATTTTGGATACTAAACCTTTATCAGATATGTCATTTGCAAATGTCTTCTCCCATTCCTAGGCTGTATTTTAGTTTTGTTGATTGTTTCCTTCACTGTGCAGAAGCTTTTTTTCTTGATGAAATTCCAATAGTTGATGTTTGCTTTTGTTTCCTTTGCCTTTGGCAGTATGTCTAGTAAGAAGTTGCTCCAGGTGAGATCAAAGAGGTTGCTGCCTGGGTTCTCCTCTAGGATTTTGATGGTTTCCTGTCTCACATTTAGGTCTTTTATCCATTTTGAATTTATTTTTATGTATGTGTAAGAAAGTGGTGCAGTTTCATTCTTCTGCATATTGCTGTCCAGTTTTTCCCAACACCTTTTGCTGAAGAGACTGTCTTTATGCCACTGGATATTCTTTCCTGCATAGTTGAAGATGAGTTGACCATACAGTTGTGGGTCCATTTCTGGGTTTTCTATTAAGAACACCAAAGTTCTGTAGGGGTTCTGTATTCAGGGTTTTGTTTTCTGAACCCCTTAGCTGAGGCTAAGACTTCCAGTACTATTTTAAATAGTAATGATGAGAGTGAACATCCTTGTCTTGTTCCTAACTGTAGAGAAATGGTTCTCAATTTTTCCCCTTTGAGGATGATATTAGCTGTGGATCTCTTATATACAGCCTTAATGATGTTAAGGTATGTCCCATGTATGCCTACTTTGTTGAGGGTTTTTATCAAGAATGAATGTTGTATTTTATCAAATGCTTTTCTGCATCTATTGACAAGACCATATGGTTCTTATCATTTCTCTTATAATAGAGTGTATCATGATGATTTATTTGCAAATATTGAATCAGCCCTGCAGCTCAGGAATAAATCCCACTTGATCATGGTGAATACTCTAATGTACTATTAAATTTGATTTGTTAGTATCTTGTTGAGAATTTTTCCATCCATATTATCAGGGATATTAGCCTGTAATTCTCCTTTGAGTGGGGTGTTTGTTTTGGAATCAAAGTAATGCTGGCCTCAATAAAATAAGTTTGGAAGTTTTCCTTCCATTTCTATTTTTTGGAACAGTTTGAGAAGAATATGTATTAACTCTTCTTTAAATGTCTGGTAGAATTCCCCTGGGAAACCATCTGGCCCAGGACTCTGGTGGGAGATTTTTTATTACTGGTTCAATTTCTTTGATGGTTAAGGGTCTGTTCAAATTTTCTATTTCTTTCTGTTTCAGTTTTGGTAGTTTGTGAGTTCCTAGGAATTCATCCATTTCTTCCAGATTGCCTGCAGTTTGTTAGCATATAATTTTTCATAGTATTCTCATAATTGTATTTCTGTGGTATTGATTGTGATATATCCTCTTTCATTTGTAATTTTATCTATTTGGGTCCTTCCTCTTTTCTTTTTGATCAGTATGGCTAGGGGGTTATCATTTTTGTTAATTCTCTCAAAGAACTAGCTCTTAGTTTCATTGATCTGTTCTACTGGGTTTTTTGTTTGTTTCTGTATCACTTATTTCTGCTCTAATCTTTATTATTCCCCTTCTTCTGTTGGCTTTACTTTATTTGCTTCCTTTTCTATCTCCTTTAGGTGTAAGGTTATGTTGTGTATTTGGGACCTTTCTTGCTTCTTGAGATAAGCCTAAATTATAATATACTTCCCTCTTAGGACTCCCTTTGCTGCATCCCAAAGGTTTTGGACTGTCATGGTTTCATTTTTATTTGCTTCCATGTATTTTTTTAAATATTTATTTATTTTGAGAGAGGGAGAGAGCATGAGCAGAGGAGGGGCAGAAAACGAGAGACAAAGAGAGAGAGAGAGAGAGAGAGAGAGAGAGAGAGAATCCCAAGCAGGCTCCACTATCAACGCAGAGCACTACGTGGGACTATCTCATGAACTGTGAGATCATGACCTGAGCCCAAATCCAAAGTCAGACACTTTTAACTGAGCCACTCAGGCACCCCTGCTTCCTGTATTTTTTTAATTTCTTCTATTTCCTGGTCAACCTATTCATTCTTTAATAGAATGTCCTTTTACCTCCATGTACTTGAAGGTCTTCCAAACTTTTTCTTGTGGTTGACTACAAGTTTCATAGTGTTGTGATCTGAAAATATGCATGGCATGATCTCAATCTTTTTGTATTTGTTGAAGGCTGATTTGTGACCCAGTATGTGATCTGTCCTGGAGAATGTTCCATGTGTACTCAAAAAGAATGTGTATTCTGCTGTTTTAGGATGAAATATTCTGAATATATCTGCAAAGTGCATATGGTCCAGTGTGTCATTCAAAGCCATTGTTTCCTTATGAGGAGGTATGTCCTGTGGTTTTCTGCTTAGATGCCATAACTGTAAGTGGGGTGTTAAAGTCCCCTACTATTATTGTATTATTATCAATGAGTGTCTTTATGTTTGTGATTAATTGACTTATATATTTGGGTGCTTTCAAGCTGGGGGCATAAATATAATTGATAGATCTTCTTGGTGGATAGAACCCATTATTATGATATAATGCCCTTCTTCATCTCTTGTTACAGTCTGTTTTAAAATCTAATTTGTCTGATGTAAGTATCGCTACTCTAGTTTTCTTTTGACGTCCATTAGCATGTTAGAGGGTTCTCCATCCCCTCACTTTCAATCTGCAGGTGTCTTTAGGTCTAAAATGAGTCATAGGCAGCATATACATCAATCTTGTTTTTTATTCATTCTGATGCCCTTTGTCTTTTGATTGAAATATTTAGTCCATTTACATTCAGAGTGATTATTGAAATACATGAATTTAGTGACATTGTGTTGCCTGTAGAGTTGGTTTCTGGTGATGCGCTCTGGTCCTTTCTAGTGTTTGTTGCTTTTGGTCTTTTGTTTTCTCCACTCAAAGAGTCCTCAAAATTTCTTGTAGGGCTGGCTCCTGTAGTTTTTGTTTGTCGGGGAAACTCTTTATCTCTCCTTCTATTTTGAATGACAGCCTTGCTGGATAGAGTATTCTTGGCTGCATATTTTTCCTATTTAGCATGTTGAATATATCTCGCCAGTCCTTTCTGGCCTGTCAAGTTTCTGTGGACAGTTCTATTATGAACCTGATCTGTCTTTCCTTGTAGGTTAAGGACTTTTTTTCCCCCTTGGTGCGTTCTATATTCTTTCCTTGTTTGTGTTTTTTGTGAATTTGACTATGACATGTCTTGGTGATGGCTGGCTTTTATTGAATTTAATGGGAGTTCTCTGTGTTTCTTGGATTTTATATCTGTGTCCTTTCCCAGAATAGGGAAGTTTTCATCTATAATTTGCTCACATAAACCTTCTGTCCCTTTTTCTCTCTCTTCATCTTCTGGGACTCCTAATGTGTAGAACTATTATATAGTTCTAATATATCAATTTCATTCTTTTTTTCATCTATATTTAACCCTTGAACAACAGAGGGGTTAAGAGTGCTAACTTCACACACAGTCAAAATCCACACATAACTTTTGATTCCCACAAAATTTACCAATAGCCTATTGTTAACCAGAAACCTTACTAACATAAGCAGTCAGTTATCACTTCTTGTTCATGTTGTATGTATTACATACTTTATTCTTACAATAAGTAAACTAGAGAAAAGAAAATGTTAAGAAAATCATAAGGAAGAGAAAATACATTTACAGCACTGTACTGTAGTTATCAAAAAAAAAATCCACATGTAAGTGGACCCGCACACTTCAAACCTGTGTTATTCAAGTGTCAACTATATCTCCCTGCTGTTATTTTCCATTCAGTTCAAGAGTATTTACCCTTATTTCTTAGAGTCTGGTTATAAGAGCTGCTTTAAAGTCTGATAATTTCAACTACCATGTTACCTTGGTGTTGAGATCTGTTGGTTGTCCTTTCCCTTAAACATTACTGAGATTTTCATAGTTGTTTGTATGTTAAGTCATTTTGAATAATATCTTGGACATTTTGAATACTATGTTATGAGACTCTGAACCTTGTTTAGTTGCTGTGGAGAATGATGGCTATTACATTTTTTAAGAAGTTGATCCAATTTAGACTACAAGTTCTTACTGGCCTTCAGGGTATATGTTTCTTAGGTCATTTCAGTTTTCAAGGTGTTTTCAGTGCTATTTGGATAATGTAGATCACTCAGTGGCTAGTCTGGGACCTGTAAAATATTCTAGTCCATAGTTCAGTCCTCAAAGACTTTCTACCCTGTTTAGGCTCAGATCCACCCATGCACAGTTTGGGGTAAGTCCTGGAGTTTATACACTTTTTGGGATCATTTTCTTGAATTCCTTCCTCTCTGAATTCTTCCAGACACTTTATGGTTCCAGAAGCCCCTATATTCCTGATCTTTTTGCAAGAAAGATGGGCTTTTGTTTTCCTACTTTGCAATATACTTCCTGCAAATGTTTCTGCCTCTAGAGCCAAGCAGCAGGAAAACAGAGATAGAAAAATGAAACAGGATTCTCCTCCCACCTCCATGTTCTTAGGACCAAAGCTCCTCTAGTCGTGGAGGATTCCCCTTCCTCAGGGTTTTAGGTGCCTATCGGGCTGTCATTGCCATACTACAATAGGATTTCCTGGGAATTGGGGGTGGGAGGAAACAACAACAGAGAAGATTTCCCCCATTCGTTCATACTCTTAGGGGCCCCTTTTCCTTCTCTTCAGACCAGAAAGGGCTTCTTTTGGAGTACCTTTTGGGCACACCCAGTTTCAAGTTGCTGTTGAGATCAAGCCAGAGGATATCATAGGGACAACAAAAGAATTTTCTAAGCACTACTTGCTTAATCACTTCAGGGATACAAAAGAGAAGGGAAAGGAACAAACATTTATTTGAATACATACCAAATTTAAAAAAAATTTTTAAACATTTATTTATTTTTAAGACGAGAACACAAGCAGGGGAGGGTTAAAGAGAGAGGGAGACACACAGAAATCGAAACAGGCTTCAGGCTCCAACCTGTCAGCACAGAGCCCGACATGGGGCTCAAACTCACAGACTGCAAGATCATGACCCAAGCCAAAGTCAGACGCTAAGCCACCCAGGTGCCCCTACATATGAAAATGTTTAAGCTAATCTAATAACCTTACAAAGTAGACAAAACTGGAAGGGGCCAATTTTATATCTGGATGATGGGATGATAAAGAATGGGACAATATCCCTTGTCTTCCCAAGACCCTATGCAACACTGGTCCTTACAATTTGAAGGGTAAGTCTGTCTCATATTTATGAAATGCCCAGGACTTCATGGGTAGTATTTTACTTAAGCACCCCTAAAATAATATGCCTTAATTAAAACTAACAGTCATGCTTTTGGAGAAATGTCAGGCTGTGTGACTGAGCAGCTGGAGATTTGAGGGTTTTGAGACCTTCTCAATAGTCCTTATTTCACATTGTTGAATGACAACCTGTTCTGCCACAATTATCATATATGGTCATACAGGTTACAGACTTCAGGAGAAGTTTTCTGGGTTTTTTCCTCATGGATTTTGATGTAAATGGCACCTCCTGAAGCTGTGTGCATTTTGGCTGTGTACCCTTCTCACAGCAAAGATCCTGGACAATGAAAAAAGTACAATGTGGCAATGACAGCATATCATCTCTTTTCTTCATTTACTCTCTGCCTCTTTCCTCCTCTCCCAGTGTTGGAGGAAGATGACTGTGACCTCTCCAGAGTCTTTGAGTCTCGCTAGAAGAAACCATCCATTCTCCCAGAGTGCCCCAACAGGACTGAACTGCATGGGCTGGCCAGAGTACCTACCAGACACTGGTGAGTCATGTGCCTCTCTCTTTTGTTTTATATTCTGGTGTCCTAGAAAGAAGGACAAGAAATGAGAGAGTATCGTTGACTGCTATGTTTACTTGTCTGGCAGAAGTAGCTTGAAGGTGAGACAGATAAACCAGTGTCTCTTATCCCTTCAGTTAGGAAGAGGTCCCTAACACCCAGAGAAAGGGAATTATTGGCTTGGGGAAGATTCCATTATTGAATCCCCAAACCTGCCTCCATTCATTTATTTTGAGTAAAACTAATGTTCATCTCTTGGGTCTAGCAATAGGATATAATATTAGGATATATAACTTGCAGAAGAAATAATCACATAGAGAGTTGTCTTTAGTCTAGAATGGAACTTGAGTGTGTTTTCCCTTTGACAGACAAGCTTCTTCTGTGAGTTTTATGGCTGCTTCTCTGAGTCTCTTACCCAAATCTATGGCAAACAGCATCACATCATATATTTGCCCATAAAAGCACTGGCCTTTGTGCCAGAAGGAAACTGGGCCAAGATACGGCATCCTCATGCATAGCCACCACCTTTCCCAGACCTAACCTAGGAGGGGCTTGCATATGCTGAAAATGTTCAAGGGCTCCCGGTGTCAAGTGTCAGATCTTGAGCAGGTGCAGATTTTATTAGCAACCTTATTGTCTGAAAGCTGGCTGGAAGGAGAGGCCAATCTGGTGTTTAGGAAAGACAAAGAATGGAGGGCACCTGGGTGGCTCAGTTGGTTGAGTGTCCAACTTCAGCTCAGGTCATGATCTCACTGTTCATGAGTTTGAGCCCCACATCGGGCTCACTGCTGTCAGCCTGTTAGTGCAGAGCCTGCTTCGGATCCTCTGTCCCCCTCACTCTGCCCCTCCCCGGCTTGCACTCACCCAAAAATAAATAAATATATATGTTTTAAATATAAAGAATGGTAAATCCCTAGACAGGGTTGAAAAAGCAAAATAGCTACACCTGTCAAACATGTACTTCATCCAGACTTGGGGAGTGGGAACAGGACTGACATTCCAGGCAAAAGATGATAGGAGCAGAGTGGCTAGGCTCTAGGGGTTCAAGTGCAGCATATGCCATCCTGAGGGAGTCAGCTCTGATGCAGAACTGGTCCTGAACTCTGAATCCAACTCAGTGCATACTAGGTGCTGGTCCTGGGGGAGCTAGCTGCTCTGATTAGGTGGTGGACATGATTATTTTCCATTAGCAAATGTATGTGCTTATGCTGCATCATGCAGTGGACTTCTTCTTTCCCAGATTGTTTGTGATTTAAATTCACAGTAAGCAAAGTCATGAAAAGGTAAGTTTGACAACTGCTGAAAGAATGTTTTCAAAGGAAACAGATATTTCTAACATAGGTCTTCATTAAGTTATGGGATTATTTACAGGCTCATGGAAGGAGCAGTAATTGGTGACAATAGTGTTTTTCCAGTGATAATTCTCAAGGCTGAATTTGCCCTTTGAAGTTAGAACTTTCTTACAAATCCAAAGCTTAATAATCATATGTGCCTAAAATTTCAGAGGTTCATTTGAATTAACTGACAGGTGGGGGTGCCTGGGTGGCTCAGTCAGTTAAGCGTCTGACTCTTGATTTTGGCTTAGGTCATGATCTCACGGTATCATGGGTTCAAGCCCCATGTCGGGCTCTGCGCTGACCCTGCGGAGCCTGCTTGGGATTCTCTCTCTCTCTCTCTCTCTCTCTCTCTCTCTCTCTCTCTCTTTCTCTCTCTCCCGCTCTCTGCCCCTTCCGATTCACGCTGTCTCTCAGAATAAATAAATAAATTTTTTTAAAAATTGACAGGTGTGGGCGCCTGGGTGGCTCAGTCGGTTGAGCGTCGGACTTCGGCTCAGGTCATGATCTAGCAGTCTGTGAGTTCCAGCCCCGCATCGGACTCTGTGCTGATGGCTCAGAGCCTGGAGCCTGCTTTGGATTCTGTGTCTCCCTCTCTCTCTGACCCTCCCCCACTCATGCTCTGTCTCTCTCTCTCTCTGTCAAAAAATAAATAAAACATAAAAAAAATTTTTTTTAATTGACAGGTGAATTTATTGCAGAATAATCAAAAAACCTCAGTGACACGTATGTCCTGACATGCTTGCACCCCAAGGATACTGCTCTGGATGTAAGAGATCAGGGCTCTGGCTCTAGCTGCACTAGATATGGGGGTGAGAAATCGTGCACATCCCTCATTTCTCTGTATTTCAGATTCCTTCATTATTTAAAAAAGGAATAATAATTCCTCTTTTCCCATTTCATCAGGTTAATATTGACAGTCAAGTTAATATGGACTTGGGTCTCTGTATTTAGCTTAGGAAAGCCTTCTTTTCTTTATCACTTCAATTCCAACTGTTCTGTTCCAGACTTCTGGGGTTATATTTCCAGTCTCTATCCCAAGAACCTCTCTCATCATTTTCATTATTTTAAAAAATATTTCCGCTTAGGTCTTGGAGAATTTCTGTTTTATCTTCTACTTTGTTTTTCTGGTTTTACTACCTGTTCATTGCCTCCTAGATTTGTGATTCAGTGATCACACTTTTAATCTACAATAAATCTTTCCAATGTCCTATAGAAGTTTGGTAAAAACGGAATATTGAGAATTTCGTAAAAACTTTCTCCTGTTCATGTTTTATAAATTTATTTGCAAATTCACCTGCATTTGTTTTGACTGGTAGTTTTTCTATAGGTGAAATTTCTCTATTTCTCTCTTATCCTTACAGACATCAATCTTTCCCCAACAAGGGCTTGTTATCAAGTAGTTGGAGACAACATCCTTTCAGAGACTGCTATAGAGTGCTATTAAACTCCTTCAAACACAGCTGAAGCAGGAAGTGAAAGGCTTCCCTGTAATGTGTATCACAAGTTCAGTCACCTTGGAGGGAGCTGTAAGCAGTGCCACCAGGAAACTTTCCTTCTTTTCAGCATTTCTTTTACATGTGTGGAGTAGCCAAGAATTATCCTGATGTGGGAGCATGCCACCCTTTGCCCCACAAGTTGGTGCCCAGAATAAATTGCACCACATCCACTCCACTCTCAGTGGAACCAGCAGAGCCAGATACAACTCTGCAAGTTGCCAGCACACAGATGCACACAGATTAGTGTAAAACCCTCTGCACCTCCAGAGCCCATGCCCATTACTTAGGGAGGTTGGCGAGGTTCTACCAGGCACTTTCCTACTTGCCTTCTGTTTCCATTGTTATTTCAAAGGTATGGGTCACTTCTTTCTTCAAGCCAATTATATCTCATGGGTGAATTTCTCTACTTTTTAAACAGCTTTATTGAAATATAGTTCACATTCCATAAAGTTCACCCATTTAAAGTGTACAATTCAGATTTTATTAGTCTGTTCACATATAGGTGTAATCATCACCACAAATTTTCCTATTCTGGATTTGCATATGAATGGAATCCTATAGGGCCTAGTCTTCTGTGACTTTTTTCACTGAGGATAGTGTTTTCAAGGTTCATCCATGTTGTCACATGTATCATTCCTTTTGATGACTGAATAATAGCCCATTTTATACAGATGTACCACAACTTGCTTATCCATTCATCTACTGGTGGACATTTGGAAAGTTTCCAGCTTTCAGCTATTATGAATAATGCTGCTATAAAAATTCATGTACAAGTTTTAGTGAAGCCTTATGTTTTCACTCACATACATAGGACTAGAACTGGTGGGTCAGATGTTAACTTTATATTGAATCATTTGAATAATTGCTAAACTGTGTTCTTTTCTTTTTTAATATATGAAATTTATTGTCAGATTTGTTTCCATACATCACCCAGTGCTCATCCCAACAGGTGCCCTCCTCAATACCCATCACCCACCCTCCCCTCCCTCCCACCCCCCATCAGCCCTCACTTTGTTCTCAGTTTTTAAGAGTCTCTTATGCTTTGGCTCTTTCCCACTCTAACCTCTTTTTTTTTTCCTTCCCCTCACCCATGGATTCCTGTTAAGTTTCTCAGGATCCACATAAGAGTGAACACATATGCTATCTGTCTTTCTCTGTATGGCTTATTTCACTTAGCATAACACTTTCCAGTTCCACCCACGTTACTACAGAGGGCCATATCTCATTGCTATGTAGCACTCCATTGTGTATATAAACCACAGTTTCTTTATCCATTCATCAGTTGATGGACATTTAGGCTCTTTCCATAATTTGGCTATTGTTGAGAGTGCTGCTATAAACATTGGGGTACAAGTGCCCCTATGTATCAGTACTGCTGTATCCCTTGGGTAAATTCCTAGCAGTGCTACTGCTGCGTCATAGGGTAGATCTATTTTTAATTTTTTGAGGAACCTCCACACTGTTTTCCAGAGTGGCTGCACCAATTTGCATTCCCACCAACAGTGCAAGAGGGTTCCCGTTTCTCCACGTCCTCTCCAGCATCTGTAGTCTCCTGATTTGTTCATTTTGGCCACTCTGACTGGCGTGAGGTGATAGCTGAGTGTGGTTTTGATTTGTATTTCCCTGATGAGGAACGACGTTGAGCATCTTTTCATGTGCCTGTTGGCCATCCGGATGTCTTCTTTAGAGAAGTGTCTATTCATGTTTTCTGCCCATTTCTTCACTGGGTTATTTGTTCTTCGGGTGTGGAGTTTGGTGAGCTCTTTAGAGATTTTTGGATACTAGTCCTTTGTCCAATATGTCATTTGCAAATATCTTTTCCCATTCCGTTGGTTGCCTTTTAGTTTTGTTGGTTGTTTCCTTTGCTGTGCAGAAGCTTTTTATCTTCATGAGGTCCCAATAGTTCATTTTTGCTTTTAATTCCCTTGCCTTTGGGGATGTGTCGAGTAAGAGATTGCTGCAGCTGAGGTCAGAGAGGTCTTTTCCTGTTTTTTCCTCTAGGGTTTTGATGGTTTCCTGTCTCACATTCATGTCCTTTATCCATTTTGAGTTTATTTTTGTGAATGGTGTGAGAAAGTGGTCTAGTTTCAACCTTCTGCATGTTGCTGTCCAGTTCTCCCAGCACCATTTGCTAAAGAGACTATCTTTTTTCCATTGGATATTCTTTCCTGCTTTGTCAAAGATTAGTTGGCCATACGTTTGTGGGTCTAGTTCTGGGGTTTCTATTCTATTCCATTGGTCTATTTGTCTGTTTTTGTGCCAGTACCATGCTGTCTTTTTAAAAAAATTTTTTTTTCAATGTTTATTTATTTTTGGGACAGAGAGAGAAAGAGCATGAACCGGGGAGGGGCAGAGAGAGAGGGAGACACAGAATCGGAAACAGGCTCCAGGCTCTGAGCCATCAGCCCAGAGCCTGACGCGGGGCTCGAACTCACGGACCGTGAGATCGTGACCTGGCTGAAGTCGGCCGCTTAACCGACTGCGCCCCCCAGGCGCCCCCCATGCTGTCTTGATGATTACAGCTTTGTAGTAGAGGCTAAAGTCTGGGATTGTGATGCCTCCTGCTTTGGTCTTCTTCTTCAAAATTACTTTGGCTATTTGGGGCCTTTTGTGGTTCCATATGAATTTTAGGATTGCTTGTCCTAGTTTCGAGAAGAATGCTGGTGCAATTTTGATTGGGATTGCATTGAATGTGTAGATAGCTTTGGGTAGTATTGGCATTTTGACAATATTTATTCTTCCAACCCATGAGCACGGAATGTTTTTCCATTTTTTTATATCTTCTTCAATTTCCTTCATAAGCTTTCTATAGTTTTCAGCATACAGATCTTTGACATCTTTGGTTAGATTTATTCCTAGGTATTTTATGCTTCTTGGTGCAATTGTGAATGGGATCAGTTTCTTTATTTGTCTTTCTGTTGCTTCATTACTAGTGTATAAGAATGCAACTGATTTCTGTACATTGATTTTGTATCCTGCAATTTTGCTAAATTCATGTGTCAGTTCTAGCAGACTTCTGGTGGAGTCTGTCAGATTTTCCATGTATAATATCATGTCATCTGCAAAAAGTGAAAGCTTAACTTCATCTTTGCCAATTTTGATGCCTTTGATTTCCTTTTGTTGTCTGATTGCTGATGCTAGCACTTCCAACACTATGTTAAACAACAGCGGTGAGAGTGGACATCCCAGTCGTGCTCCTGATCTCAGGGAAAAAGCTCTCAGTTTTTCCCCATTGAGGATGATGTTAGCTGTGGCCTTTTCAAAAATGGCTTTTATGATGTTTAAGTATGTTCCTTCTATCCCGACTTTCTCGAGGGTTTTTATTAAGAAAGGATGCTGAATTTTGTCAATGCTTTTTCTGCATTGATTGACAGGATCATATGGTTCTTATCTTTTCTTTTATTAATGTGATGTATCACGTTGATTGATTTGCAAATGTTGAACCAGCCCTGCATCCCAGGAATGAATCCCACTTGATCATGGTGAATAATTCTTTTTATATGCTGTTGAATTCGATTTGCTAGTATCTTATTGAGAATTTTTGCATCCATATTCATCAGGGATATTGGCCTGTAGTTCTCTTTTTTTACTGGGTCTCTGTCTGGTTTAGGAATCAAAGTAATACTGGCTTCATAGAATGAGTCTGGAAGTTTTCCTTCCCTTTCTATTTCTTGGAATAGCTTGAGAAGGATAGGTATTATCTCTGCTTTAAACGTCTGGTAGAACTCCCCTGGGAAGCCATCTGGTCCTGGACTCTTATTTGTTGGGAGATTTTTGATGACTGATTCAATTTCTTTGCTGGTTATGGGTCTGTTCAAGCTTTCTATTTCCTCCTGATTGAGTTTTGGAAGTGTGTGGGTGATTAGGAATTTGTCCATTTCTTCCAGGTTGTCCAATTTGTTGGCATATAGTTTTTCATAGTATTCCCTGATAATTGCTTGTATTTCTGAGGGATTGGTTGTAACAATTCCATTTTCATTCATGATTTTATCTATTTGGGTCATCTCCCTTTTCTTTTTGAGAAGCCTGGCTAGAGGTTTATCAATTTTGTTTATTGTTTCAAAAAACCAACTCTTGGTTTCGTTGATCTGCTCTACAGTTTTTTTAGATTCTATATTGTTTATTTCTGCTCGAATCTTTATTATTTCTCTTCTTCTGCTGGGTTTAGGGTGTCTTTGCTGTTCTGCTTCTATTTCCTTTAGGTGTTTGTTAGATTTTGTATTTGGGATTTTTCTTGTTTCTTGAGATAGGCCTGGATTGCAATGTATTTTCCTCTCAGGACTGCCTTCGCTGCGTCCCAAAGCGTTTGGATTGTTGTATTTTCATTTTCATTTGTTTCCATATATTTTTTAATTTCTTCTCTAATTGCCTGGTTGACCCATTCATTCTTTAGTAGGGTGTTCTTTAACCTCCATGCTTTTGGAGGTTTTCCAGACTTTTTCCTGTGGTTGATTTCAAGCTTCATAGCATTGTGGTATGAAAGTATGCATGGTATGATCTCAATTCTTGTATACTTATGAAGGGCTGTTTTGTGACCCAGAACGTGATCTATCTTGGAGAATTTTCCATGTGCACTCGAGAAGAAAGTATATTCTGTTGCTTTGGGATGCAGAGTTCTAAATATATCTGTCAAGTCCATCTGATCCAATGTATCATTCAGGGCCCTTGTTTCTTTCTTGACCGTGTGTCTAGATGATCTATCCATTTCTGTAAGTGAGGTGTTAAAGTCCCCTGCAATTTCCACATTCTTATCAATAAGGTTGCTTATGTTTGTGAGTAATTGTTTTATGTATTTGGGGGCTCCCGTATTTGGCGCATAGACATTTATAATTGTTAGCTCTTCCTGATGGATAGACCCTATAATTATTATATAATGCCCTTCTTCATCTCTTGTTACAGCCTTTAATTTAAAGTCTAGTTTGTCTGATAGAAGTATGGCTACTCCAGCTCTCTTTTGACTTCCAGTTGCATGATAGTTCTCCATCCCCTCATTTTCAATCTGAAGGTGTCCTCAGGTCTAAAATGAGTCTCTTGTAGACAGCAAATAGAAGGGTCTTGTTTTTTTATCCATTCTGATACCCTATGTCTTTTGGTTGGCGCATTTAGTTCATTTACATTCAGTGTTATTATAGAAAGATATGAGTTTAGAGTCATTGTGATGTCTGTAGGTTTCATGCTTGTAGTGATGTCTCTGGTACTTTGTCTCACAGGATCCCCCTTAGGATCTCTTGTAGGGCTGGTTTAGTGGTGTTGAATTCCTTCAGTTTTTGTTTGTTTGGGAAGACCTTTATCTCTCCTTCTATTCTAAATGACAGATTTGCTGGATAAAAGATTCTCGGCAGCATATTTTTTTCTGTTTATCACATTGAAGATTTCCTGCCATTCCTTTCTGGCCTGCCAAGTTTCAGTAGAGAGATCCATCAGGAGTTTTATTGGTCTCCCTTTATATGTTAGAGCACGTTTATCCCTAGCTGCTTTCAGAATTTTCTCTTTATCCTTGTATTTTGCCAGTTTCACTATGATGTGTCATGCAAAAGATCGATTCAAGTTACGTCTGAAGGGAGTTCTCTGTGCCTCTTGGATTTCAATGCCTTTTTCTTTCCCCAGATCAGGGAAGTTCTCAGCTATTATTTCTTCAAGTACCCTTCAGCACCTTTCCCTCTCTCTTCCTCCTCTGGAATACCAATTATGTGTAGATTATTTCTCTTTAGTGCATCATTTAGTTCTCTAATTTTCCCCTCATACTCCTGGATTTTTGTATCTCTCTTTTTCTCAGCTTCCTCTTTTTCCATAATTTTATCTTCCAGTTCACCTATTCTCTCCTCTGCCTCTTCAATCTGAGCTGTGGTTGTCTCCATTTTATTTTGCAGCTCATTGATAGCATTTTTTAGCTCCTCCTGGCTGTTCCTTAGTCCCTTGATCTCTGTAGCAATAGATTTTTTGCTGTCCTGTATACTGTTTTCAAGCCTAGTGATTAATTTTATGACTATTATTCTAAATTGACTTTCTCTTATATTGTTTAAATCCTTTTTGATCAGTTCGTTAGCTGTCATTATTTCCTGGAGACTCTTTTGAGGGGAATTCTTGCATTTCGTCATTTTGGATAGTCCCTGGAGTGGTGCAGAACTGTGGGGCACTTCCCCTGTGCTGTCTTGAATAACTTGCGTTGGTGGGTGGAGCTGCAGTCAGACCTGATGTCTGCCCCAGCCCACTGCTGGGGCCACAGTCAGACTGGTGTGTGCCTTCTCTTCCCTTCTCCTAGGGGCAGATTCACTGTGAGGTGGCGTGGCCTGTCTGGGCTACTTGCACACTGCCAGGCTTGTGGTGCTGGGGATCTGGCGTATTAGGTGGGGTGGATTGGCAAGGTGCACAGGGGCGGGAGGGGCAGGCTCAGCTCGCTTTTCCTTCAGTGATCCGCTTCAGGAGGGGCCCTGCAGCACCAGGAGTGAGTCAGACCCACCGCAGGAGGGATGGATCTGCAGAAGCACAGCATTGGGTGTCTGCGTGGTGCAAGCAAGTTCCCTGACAGGAACTGGTTCCCTTTGGGATTTTGGCTGGAGGATGGGTGAAGGAGATGGCGCTGGTGAGCGCCTTTGTTCCCTGCCAAACTGAGCTCTGTCATCCAGTGCTCAACAACTCTCCCTCCGGTAGTCCTCCAGCCCTCCTGCACTCCGAGCAGAGCTGTTAGCTTATAACCTTCCAGATGTTAAGTCCCGCTTGCTGTCCGAACATACTCCATCTGTCCCTCCGCTTTTGCAAGCCAGACTTGAGGGCTCTACTTTGCCAGTGGGCTGCCCCTCGGCCCGGCTCCCTCCCGCCAGTCCGTGTAGTGTGCACCGCCTCTCCGCCCTTCCTACCCTCTTCCGTGGGCCTCTCGTCTACACTTGGCTCTGGAGAATCCATTCTGCTAGTCTTCTGGTGGTTTTCTGGGTTATTTAGGCAGGTGTGGGTGGAATCTAAGTGATCAGCAGGACGCGGTGAGCCCAGCGTCCTCCTACGCCGCCATCTTCCTCCTTTGCTAAATTGTGTTCTAAAGAAGCTGTGCCATTTTACATTTCCACCACCAGTGTAATTTCTCCAACATCGACATCCTCACCACACTTGTTATCTGACTTTTTGATTTTTTAAAACTAGTGGGTGTCAAGTGATATCTCATTGTGGTTTTGATTTATATTTCTCTTTTTATATACTTATCAGCCATCTATATGTCTTCTATTCTAAGAAATGTCTAATCTTTTACTCATTTTTTAAGTTTTTATTTAAATTCTAGTAGGTTAACATATAGTGTAATGTTAGTTTCAGGTGTATAATATGGTGATTCAACATTTCCAATACGTGGTGCTTATCACAAGTGGACTCCTTAATCCCCATCATGTATTTCATCCACCGTCCCCCACCCACCTTCCCTCTGGTAACCATCAGTTTGTGTTTTAATTGGGATATCTGGCTGTTTTTAATTGAGTTGTAAGTGTTCTCTATACCTTAGATGCACATGAATTATCAGATAAATAATCTTTACAAATATTTTCTCCTGTGGTTTGTCCTTTCATTTTCTTGATGGTATCCTTTGAAGCACAGAATTTTTTTTAATTTTTTAATGTTTATTTATTTTTGAGAGAGAGAGAGAACACGGACGAGGAAGGGGCAGAAAGAGAGGGGGATACAGAATCCAAAGCCGGCTCCAGGCTCCAAGCTGTCAGCACAGAGTCTGATGCAAAGCCCAAACCCACAAATGGCGAGATCTTAACCTGAGCTAAAGGTGGACACTCAACTGACTGAGCCACCCAGGTGCCCCGGAATTTTTTTTTAATATTGATGAAATCTAGCTTATCTATCTTTTTCCTTTGTTGCCCATGCTTTTGATATCATATCTAAGAATCCTTTACCAAATCTAAGGTCATGAGTATTTGCCTTTATGTTTTTTACTGAGAGTATCATAGTTTTATCTCTTACATTTAAGTTTTTTTATTTGAGTTCAATTTCATGTGGATATCCAGTTGTTCCAGTACCATTTGTTGAAAAGAGTATTCTTTCCCCTTTCAATGGTTTGGTAGCCTTGTAAGTTCATCATAGATACGGATTTATTCCTGGACTGTCAGTTCTATTCCACTGATCTGTGTCTGTCCTTGTACCAGTACCACACTGTCTTGTTTGCTATTGCTTTGTAGTAAATTTTGAAATTGGGAAGTGGAGTCTTTCTCTTCCTTTACCCTTCCTTTTAAGGAATGTCTTGGCTATTCTGAGTCTCTTGCAATTCCATATGAATTTTAGAATCAGGTATCAATTTCTACAAAGAAATCAGCTTGGGTTAGCATGAGGACTGTGTTGAATCTATAAATGAATTTGGAGAGTATCTTAACAATGCTGAATTTCTTGATCCACAAACATGGGATTCTTCCCATTTATTTAGATCTTCTTTTATTTCTTTCAACTATGTTTCATCACCTTCAGAATACAAGTTTGTACCTCTTTTGAAAAATTCACTCTTAAGTATTTTATTCTTTTTGATGCTTTGCAAATGAAATTTTCTTAATTTTCATTGAAAGTATATAGAACTATATAGAAATATAATCGATTTTTGTATATTGATCTTGTATCCTGCAACCTTGTTGAATTCATTTCTTAGCTCTAGTCATTTTTTTAATGGATTCCTTAGGATTTTCTACATACAGGATTGTGTCATCTGTAAATAGAGGTAGTTTTCCCATCTAGATGTCTTTTATTTCTTTTCCTTGCCTAACCGTCCTGATTATAGCCTCCAGACAGTAAAGTTGAATAGAAATGGCAAGAGTAGGTATCCATACCTTGTTCTTGATCTTAGGGATAAAGTATCCCATCTTCACCATTAAGTATGTTGTTAGCTGTAGGTTTTTCATAGACACCCTTATCAGGTAAATTTACCTTCTATTCCTAGTTTGTTGAGTTGTTTGGCTTTTTTCTTAGTTTTTTGTTTTTTTACCATGAGAATGTGTTGAATTTTGTCAGTGCTTTTCCTGGGTCTATTGAGATAATCATACAACTTTTGTTCTTTATTCTGATATGGTATATTACATTAATTGATTTTCAGATGTTACTACACCCTTGCACTTCTGGGATTTATCCCACTTGGTTAAGATATATAAATCCCTGTATGTTTTGATGAATTTGGTTTACTAGTATTTTATTCGGGATTTTTGCATCCATATCCATAAGAGATATTGGTCTGTAGTTTTCTTGTAATATCTTTGTCAGTTTTGGTATCAGGGTACTATTGGCCTCATAAAATGGGTTGGGATATGTTCCTTCCTCTTCTACTTTTTGCAGTAGTTTGTAAAGAATTGGTATTAATTATTTTTTCAATGTTTGGTAGAATTCAGGGATAAAGCCACTAGGGTCTGAACTCTTCTCTGTAGGTAGTCTTGTGATTACTGATCCAATCTCCACTTGTAGGTCTATTCAGATTGTCTCCTTCTTCTTGAGTGAGTTTTGAAAGTTGTGTCTTCCTAGGAATTTGTCCATTTCATTTAAGTCATCTCAATGCCTGGTATACAATAGTTTATAGTAGTCCTTTATCATTCTTTTCATTTCTGTAGGGTCAGAAGTAACGTCCCCTCTTTTATTTTTGATTCTAGTAATTTGAGTACTCTTCTTTATTCTTGATCCTCCTCTTCTTGAGTCTTCTTTCTTCAACTGAAGGTCTTCCAGTTTTGTTGATCTTTTCTAAAAACCAGCATTTGGTTTCTTTTATTTTCTCTATTCTGTATCTGTTCTCTATTTCTCTATATTTCTGTTGTCTGGTTTTTTTCTGTAATGATTTCTACTCTAACCTTTATTATTTCCTCCCTTCTGCTTGATTTAGGTTTTGCATTTCTTCTTTTTCTACTGTTATAAGGTGCACATTTGGTTGTTGACTTGAGAGCTTTCTTCTCTCAATACAGGCATAAGCAGCTGTAAACTTCCCTATAAGTGTTGCTTTAGCTGTGTCCCATAAGTTTGGGCATATTTTGTCTTCATTTTCATTTATCTCAAAGTGTTTTCTTATTTTTCTTTTGGTCTGTTCTTTGACTCATTGGTTACTTAGGAGTGTATTGTTTAATTTCCACATATTTGTGAGTTTCCTAAAGTTCCCACTACTGATTTCTAATTTTATTCCATGTGGTCAAAAAACATGCTTTGTATTATTTCTATCCTTTAAATTTACTGAAGTTTGTTTTATGAACTAATATATGGTCTATCCTAGAAAGTGTCCCATGTGCACTTGAGAAGAATATATCTTCTATTGTTGGGTGGTATGCTGTATAGATACTAGCAGGTCTAATTGCTTTGTAGTTTTGTTCAATTCTTCTATTTGTGTGATCTTCTGTATAGTTGTTTTATGCATTATTGAAAGTTGGATATCCCTTTCTTCCTTCATTTCTATTGGTTTTTGCCTTATGTATTTTGGTTCTCTGTTATTAGGCATATATGTTTTTTAATTGTTATATCTTCCTGATAGATTGACCCTTCTATTGTTAAACTCAGCTTTTAAATTCCACTGATTGGCAGCTGATTAGTCTACTGTTTACAACAATGCCTTGGGGCATAAGCTGCTCAAATTCTGGCTCCTTTGAAGGAATAGTTTCAGAGATCTGTGTTTGGTATTTGTTCTGATCCCAGAAGGGCTTATTCTTGGTTCTTTCTTGCAAAGAAATAGCTCATTCCTGGTTCTTTCTTGAAAATTAATGGGCTTATAATTTTAGGCTGTATTTTCATTAGATCCATGAATATGTTCCCAAATGCCTTTCACCAGAAGCTTCACTGCTCTGGGAAGCACCTTTAGGTTTAAACTTCTCCATGCTCTAATACAAATGAGGGCAGTTCTTCTAGGAAAAAATTAGCAATAATCTGTTTACAGCCTTCCCACAGTCAAAATTCTACCCCTAGGCAAAATATTTGAGCAAGAGCTCTGGAGCTGGGGATGGGGATAATGGCAGACTTCTCTCTGAGTGACAATCACTGAAGGAGTGTACATTGGTCTATGGTCCCCTGGGCTTGCCTGGCATGGAATGACAGCCTCACAAGCAGGGGGAAGAGATATCGGAGCCTTAATATGCTCAGTGTGCTGAAGAAGGGAGTCCCCACTGCTCAACCATTCTCACCCAGGACTTAGCCTCAATAGCAGGTAGTTGGGGACAGGATGAAAAATACTGCTCTTCTAGTGAAGTAAGCTCTCCAGCTGGGAGATGAGAGAGGGAGCCCCATGTTTTTTGCTTTAGCCATCTGGAGTGAAATCTCCCAACTCACTGAGCTGGGAAGAAGGGGAGAGGCAGTGGTACTGGTTCAGATATCACAGACTCTCACCTTTCTTAGTAAACTTTCACTGATTTTCTTGAACAGATTTTTTTAATTTTCTATTTTCCCCTAGGAATATATCCAGAGGTTTTAAGTGGCTATTTTTAAGTAGTTTCCACTAGTTTCACTGGGGAGTGGGTCAGTAGAATTCGTCATTGTCCTGCTTGCCTGAAGACAATCTCAATTTTCCCTATTATTATAACTTGTTAGTCATCTCAGGAAGAGTCTTTTTTTTTTTTTTCTGAAATTTATTGACAAATTGGTTTCCATACAACACCCAGTGCTCATCCCAAAAGGTGCCCTCCTCAATACCCATCACCCACCCTCTCCTCCCTCCCACCCCCCATCAACCCTCAGTTTGTTCTCAGTTTTTAACAGTCTCTTATGCTTTGGCTCTCTCCCATTCTAACCTCTTTTTTTTTTTTTCCTTCCCCTCCCCCATGGGTTCCTGGTAAGTTTCTCAGGATCCACATAAGAGTGAGACCATATGGTATCTGTCTTTCTCTGTATGGCTTATTTCACTTAGCATCACACTCTCCAGTTCCATCCACGTTGCTACAAAAGGCCATATTTCATTTTTTCTCATTGCCATGTAATATTCCATTGTGTATATAAACCACAATTTCTTTATCCATTCATCAGTTGATGGACATTTAGGCTCTTTCCATAATTTGGCTATTGTTGAGAGTGCTGCTATGAACATTGGGGTACAAGTGGCCCTATGCATCAGTGCTCCTGTATCCCTTGGATAAATTCCTAGCAGTGCTATTGCTGGGTCATAGGGTAGGTCTATTTTTAATTTTCTGAGGAACCTCCACACTGCTTTCCAGAGCGGCTGCACCAATTTGCATTCCCACCAACAGTGCAAGAGGGTTCCCGTTTCTCCACATCCTCGCCAGCATCTATAGTCTCCTGATTTGTTCATTTTGGCCACTCTGACTGGCGTGAGGTGATACCTGAGTGTGGTTTTGATTTGTATTTCCCTGATAAGGAGCGACACTGAACATCTTTTCATGTGCCTGTTGGCCATCCGGATGTCTTCTTTAGAGAAGTGTCTATTCATGTTTTCTGCCCATTTCTTCACTGGGTTATTTGTTTTTCGGGTGTGGAGTTTGGTGAGCTCTTTATAGATTTTGGATACTAGCCCTTTGTCCGATATGTCATTTGCGAATATCTTTTCCCATTCCGTTGGTTGCCTTTTAGTTTTGTTGGTTGTTTCCTTGGCTGTGCAGAAGCTTTTTATCTTCATAAGGTCCCAGTAATTCACTTTTGCTTTTAATTCCCTTGCCTTTGGGGATGTGTCGAGTAAGAGATTGCTACGGCTGAGGTCAGAGAGGTCTTTTCCTGCTTTCTCCTCTAAGGTTTTGATGGTTTCCTGTCTCACATTTAGGTCCTTTATCCATTTTGAGTTTATTTTTGTGAATGGTGTGAGAAAGTGGTCTAGTTTCAACCTTCTGCATGTTGCTGTCCAGTTCTCCCAGCACCATTTGTTAAAGAGGCTGTCTTTTTTCCATTGGATGTTCTTTCCTGCTTTGTCAAAGATGAGTTGGCCATACGTTTGTGGGTCTAGTTCTGGGGTTTCTATTCTATTCCATTGGTCTATGTGTCTGTTTTGGTGCCAATACCATGCTGTCTTGATGATGACAGCTTTGTAGTAGAGGCTAAAGTCTGGGATTGTGATGCCTCCTGCTTTGGTCTTCTTCTTCAAAATTCCTTTGGCTATTCGGGGCCTTTTGTGGTTCCATATGAATTTTAGGATTGCTTGTTCTAGTTTCGAGAAGAATGCTGGTGCCATTTTGATTGGGATTGCATTGAATGTGTAGATAGCTTTGGGTAGTATTGACATTTTGACAATATTTATTTTTCCAATCCATGAGCAGGGAATGTCTTTCCATTTCTTTAAATCTTCTTCAATTTCCTTCAGAAGCTTTCTATAGTTTTCAGCATACAGATCCTTTACATCTTTGGTTAGATTTATTCCTAGGTATTTTATGCTTCTTGGTGCAATTGTGAATGGGATCAGTTTCTTTATTTGTCTTTCTGTTGCTTCATTGTTAGTGTATAAGAATGCAACTGATTTCTGTACATTGATTTTGTATCCTGCAACTTTGCTGAATTCCTGTATCAGTTCTAGCAGACTTCTGGTGGAGTCTATTGGATTTTCCATGTATAATATCATGTCATCTGCAAAAAGCGAAAGCTTGACTTCATCTTTGCCAATTTTGATGCCTTTGATTTCCTTTTGTTGTCTGATTGCTGATGCTAGAACTTCCAGCACTATGTTAAACAGCAGCGGTGAGAGTGGGCATCCTTGTCGTGTTCCTGATCTCAGGGAAAAAGCTTTCAGTTTTTCCCCGTCGAGGATGATGTTAGCTGTGGGCTTTTCATAAATGGCTTTTATGATCTTTAAGTATGTTCCTTCTATCCCGACTTTCTCAAGGGTTTTTATTAAGAAAGGGTGCTGGATTTTGTCGAAGGCCTTTTCTGCATCGATTGACAGGATCATATGGTTCTTCTCTCTTTTTTTGTTAATGTGATATATCACGTTGATTGATTTGCGAATGTTGAACCAGCCCTGCATCCCAGGAATGAATCCCACTTGATCATGGTGAATAATTCTTTTTATATGCCGTTGAATTCGATTTGCTAGTATCTTATTGAGAATTTTTGCATCCATATTCATCAGGGATATTGGCCTGTAGTTCTCTTTTTTTACTGGGTCTCTGTCTGGTTTAGGAATCAAAGTAATACTGGCTTCATAGAATGAGTCTGGCAGTTTTCCTTCCCTTTCTATTTCTTGGAATAGCTTGAGAAGGATAGGTATTATCTCTGCTTTAAACGTCTGGTAGAACTCCCCTGGGAAGCCATCTGGTCCTGGACTCTTATTTGTTGGGAGATTTTTGATAACCGATTCAATTTCTTCGCTGGTTATGGGTCTGTTCAAGCTTTCTATTTCCTCCTGATTGAGTTTTGGAAGCGTGTGGGTGTTCAGGAATTCGTCCATTTCTTCCAGGTTGTCCAATTTGTTGGCATATAATTTTTCATAGTATTCCCTGATAATTGTTTGTATCTCTGAGGGATTGGTTGTAATAATTCCATTTTCATTCATGATTTTATCTATTTGGGTCATCTCCCTTTTCTTTTTGAGAAGCCTGGCTAGAGGTTTGTCAATTTTGTTTATTTTTTCAAAAAACCAACTCTTGGTTTCGTTGATCTGCTCTACAGTTTTTTTAGTTTCTATATTGTTTATTTCTGCTCTGATCTTTATTATTTCTCTTCTTCTGCTGGGCTTAGGCTGCCTTTGCTGTTCTGCTTCTAGTTCCTTTAGGTGTGCTGTTAGATTTTGTATTTGGGATTTTTCTTGTTTCTTGAGATAGGCCTGGATTGCAATGTATTTTCCTCTCAAGACTGCCTTTGCTGCGTCCCAAAGCGTTTGGATTGTTGTATTTTCATTTTCGTTTGTTTCCATATATTTTTTAATTTCTTCTCTAATTGCCTGGTTGACCCACTCATTCGTTAGTAGGGTGTTCTTTAACCTCCATGCTTTTGGAGGTTTTCCAGACTTTTTCCTGTGGTTGATTTCAAGCTTCATGGCATTGTGGTCTGAAAGTAAGCATGGTATAATTTCAATTCTTGTAAACTTATGAAGGGCTGTTTTGTGACCCAGTATATGATCTATCTTGGAGAATGTTCCATGTGCACTCGAGAAGAAAGTATATTCTGTTGCTTTGGGATGCAGAGTTCTAAATATATCTGTCAAGTCCATCTGATCCAATGTCTCATTCAGGGCCCTTGTTTCTTTATTGACCGTGTGTCTAGATGATCTATCCATTTCTGTAAGTGGTGTATTAAAGTCCCCTGCAATTACCGCATTCTTATCAATAAGGTTGCTTATGTTTATGAGTAATTGTTTTATATATTTGGGGGCTCCGGTATTCGGTGCATAGACATTGATAATTGTTAGCTCTTCCTGATGGATAGACCCTGTAACTATTATATAATGTCCTTCTTCATCTCTTGTTACAGCCTTTAATTTAAAGTCTAGTTTGTCTGATATAAGTATGGCTACTCCAGCTTTCTTTTGGCTTCCAGTCGCATGATAAATAGTTCTCCATCCCCTCACTCTCAATCTGAAGGTGTCCTCAGGTCTAAAATGAGTCTCTTGTAGACAGCAAATAGATAGGTCTTGTTTTTTTATCCATTCTGATACCCTATGTCTTTTGGTTGGCGCATTTAATCCATTTACATTCAGTGTTATTATAGAAAGATACGGGTTTAGAGTCATTGTGATGTCTGTATGTTTTATGCTTATAGTGATGTCTCTGGGACTTTGTCTCACAGGGTCCCCCTTAGGATCTCTTGTAGGGCTGGTTTAGTGGTGACAAATTCCTTCAGTGTTTGTTTGTTCGGGAAGACCTTTATCTCTCCTTCTATTCTAAATGACAGACTTGCTGGATAAAGGATTCTCGGCTGCATATTTTTTCTGTCTAGCACCCTGAAAATCTCTTGCCAATTCTTTCTGGCCTGCCAAGTTTCAAAAGAGAGATCAGTCACGAGTCTTATAGGTCTCCCTTTATATGTGAGGGCACGTTTACCCCTTGCTGCTTTCAGAATTTTCTCTTTATCCTTGTATTTTGCCAGTTTCACTATGATATGTCGTGCAGAAGATCGATTCAAGTTACGTCTGAAGGGAGTTCTCTGTGCCTCTTGGATTTCAATGCCTTTTTCCTTCCCCAGTTCAGGGAAGTTCTCAGCTATGATTTCTTCAAGTACCCCTTCAGCACCTTTCCCTCTCTCTTCCTCCTCTGGGATACCAATTATGCGTATATTATTTCTTTTTAGTGTATCACTTAATTCTCTAATTTTCCCCTCATACTCCTGGATTTTTTTATCTCTCTTTTTCTCAGCTTCCTCTTTTTCCATAACTTTATCTTCTAGTTCACCTATTCTCTCCTCTGCCTCTTCAAGCCGAGCTGTGGTGGTTTCCATTTTGTTATGCATTTCGTTTAAAGCATTTTTCAGCTCCTCGTGACTGTTCCTTAGTCCCTTGATCTCTGTAGCAAGAGATTCTCTGCTGTCCTGTATACTGTTTTCAAGCCCAGCGATTAATTTTATGACTATTATTCTAAATTCACTTTCTGTTATGTTATTTAAATCCTTTTTGATCAGCTCATTAGCTGTTGTTATTTCCTGGAGATTCTTCTGAGGGGAGTTCTTCCGCTTGGTCATTTTGGATAGTCCCTGGCGTGGTGAGGACCTGCAGGGCACTTCCCCTGTGCTGTGGTGTATACCTGGAGTTGGTGGGCGGGGCCGCAGTCAGACCTGATGTCTGCCCCCAGCCCACCGCTGGGGCCACAGTCAGACTGGTGTGTGCCTTCTCTTCCCCTCTCCTAGGGGTGGGATTCACTGTGGGGTGGTGTGGCTCATCTGGGCTACTTGCACCCTGCCAGGCTTGTGATGCTGGGGATCTGGCGTATTAGCTGGGGTGGGTAGGCAAGGTGCTCGGGGGCAGGAGGGGCAGGCTTAGATCGCTTCTCCTTAGGTGATCCACTTCAGGAGGGGCCCTGTGGCAGCGGGAGGGAGTCAGATCCGCTGCCGGAGGTTTGGCTCCGCAGAAGCGCAGAGTTGGGTGTTTGCGCGGAGCGGGCAAGTTCCCTGGCAGGAACCGGTTCCCTTTGGGATTTCGGCTGGGGGATGGGCGGGGGAAATGGCGCTGGCGAGCGCCTTTGTTCCCCACCAAACTGAGCTCTGTTGTCAGGGGGCTCAGCAGCTCTCCCTCCCTTTGTCCTCCAGCCTTCCCGCTTTCCGAGCAGAGCTGTTAATTTCTGACCTCCCAGACGCTAAGTCGCGCTTGCTGTTGGAACACAGTCTGCCCGGCCCCTCCGCTTTTGCAAGCCCGACTCGGGGGCTCTGCTTGGCCGGTGAGCCGCCCCTCCGCCCCGGCTCCCTCCCGCCAGTCCGTGGAGCGCGCACCGCCTCGCCGCCCTTCCTACCCTCTTCCGTGGGCCTCTCGTCTGCGTTTGGCTCCGGCGACTCTGTTCTGCTAATCCTCTGGCGGTTTTCTGGGTTATTTAGGCAGGTGTAGATGGAATCTAAGTGATCAGCAGGACGTGCGGTGAGCCCAGCGTCCTCCTAAGCCGCCATCTTGCCGCAACCCTCAGGAAGAGTCTTAAAGGAGATAATTTGGATGGCTGAGCCTATATCATACTTATTCAATATCAAGATCCATTGCTTAAACTTCCTCATTATATCCCCAACAGCTAGCAGTATGCTATGTACAAAGTAGGCTCACAGTGTCTCTTGCCAATGATACTGATAATATTCCAGCAAGAACTGTCTAGAGAATCCTCAAAATCAGGAGGAAAGGAATTAACAATTACATAGTGGTTCAAAGCATAGTTGGTGAGCACTGGAACCAATTCCACCACTTCCTAAATGTGTGGCCTTGGGTTATTCTGAGCTTATTATTTTCAACTGAAAAATGAGGCTAATAATGGTACCTATTAAAGTTGTTGTGGAAGTTAAATAATATAAACAAAGTACTTAACACCTAATATATACTTAATAAATAGCTGCTAATAGTTCAGACATTGCTAGGCACTATTGTATATGCACATATCACTTTATATAATCCCTACAATAATCCTGCAAAAATAGTTCTCAGTATCATTATTTGATGGGTGAAGGGAGAAAGACTTACGAAGTTTCAATAATTTACCCAAAGTCACAAGTAGTAAGAGAAAAACAGAACTTGAACCCGGATCTCTCTGGTTTTAAAGCTTCTTTCTGTTTAACACTTTTGTAGAAACTGAAATACAGGGTTAGCTAGAAGAGACAGGACAGAAGCCAATCTCTAAATTTAGACAACTGTCTGTTTCTACATGTACAGCTGAACATTGCAGCTCCTATTTTCACATCATTGAACCAGTCTCAAACAATGATCCTTCTGTGCTGACCTTTCTCATAAAGATGCTGTATTAACGTTAATTCAGATAGATAGATAGATAGATAGATAGATAGATAGATAGAAATAGAGATATAGAGATATAATTATAAACCTACCATGTGATGGCAAGAGAACCAAAATCTCATCTCTCCCTTATTAGTATCAGAAATGGATGAGTTTGGAGGGTTTCCCATGTTAGGGAGGCAGCTAAGTCTCATTGCATCAACTTTCATCCCCCAAGATTCCCTTATCCTTGGATAGTATGTAGTAATTTCAGCTGCCATCACCACCGTGGTCTTAAAAAATGTGGATCCCTTTTTCATACTATAGCTCAAATGAGGACACTCTGATCTTCCCTACAGCAGAGCTGAGACAGGGATAGCTGGTTCAAATAAGAATTTACTGAAGTCTCAGGAAGACTTAAAAGAAAAATGGACTCAGAAAAAGCATGGTGCTTGGCTGTCTGGTTGACTGTGGCTTACACAGGCTAGATCAGCCCATGCTGCTGTCATCTGGAGGCACCACCTTTGTTACCATCCATTCAGTATCACACATCATCTGCTCATCTGTTCTGAACCCGCAGAACAAGAATGTTCTTCTCATCCTGCTTAACTGGCCTCTTGTTCAGTTCCATGCCCCCACTCATTCTCCCACAGGCACTTACCAGGCACCCAGCCTGCAACAGGTGCTCTGCTCACACTGAGACACAGTGATAGGTAAGGAGCTGCTGCCCTCACAGCATCCATGGTCTATGGGGGCAGACAACAGATAAACAACAAGCCATTGACAGATGAGTCCTAGGAAGAAATAAATGAAGTTTCACTGAGGAGATAACATTTGCTAAGATCTGATGTTGAGAAGGAGCCAGTACCTTGAAAAGCAAAAAGAAGAGCATTCCAGGTGAAAGGAACAATAAGTGCAAAGGCCCTGAGGCTAGAAGGAGAAACAGCAAGGTGGCCACAGTGGCTGCAGGGCAGAGAGCAAAGGATGGGGGAGATGATCAGAATTGGAGAGATAGGTCAGTACATGGGTTTTGCGGGTCTGGCTAATTGTGAAGAGATGCTTCTGAAGGGTTTGAGGCAGGAGCGTGACATGGTATGATTTATATTTTAGAGCTCTCTCAGGCTGCTTTGTGGAACAAGTTAAAAGACTAAAGCAGTTTTCCAAGCACAGTATGATACTGGTAGCAGTAAAGTAAATATGGACAACTTTGACACTTATTCTGGAGGCAGAACCCAGACTTGCTGATGAGTTGGGAGTGGTGTCTCTTGATCTGTGCCTCCTGCTGGCAATGACCATCTCCTTCCTGAGCAGTTCTTCCCACCCACAGGAACTTATCTCAGAGCCCTCAACCTGACAGCCACTTAAGAACATGAGGGGGCCCTTCTTGCAGAACCTCCCATAATCAGGAATAAGGGGAGGACAGAATTGTCCTTCCCAAGGGCAAGAAAGGATAGAGGCATGGATAAGAAGTGTGCATTCCAGGTATGGAGTGGTTAGGAAAGCACACAGTCTCCTGGAACAAGTACAGTAAGTTGAGGGAGGAGCTTCAAGATGCGGATTGGCTGAGTCACCCCCCAGGGCCCATCAATTGAACACCCAACAACGCCGGCATTACCTTATGCTTGTATAGGGTTTTGTACTTTATATAAATGTTGGCATACCATTGTCCCCAGCCCCTGAGTCTATTAAAAGCAGCAGATATTAATATATTAATCTGATAGAGGAGATAACAGAGAGCCTACAAAGAGAGGAGATAGATATTATGAAGACACAGGGTTCCCCATGGTACAGCACTAGGAGCACACAGAGGAGACAGGCAACAGGAAACGGACCCCAAATGCAAAGAAGGGGAGAAAATGACCACTTTTGCAGCATCCGCCCTATACCAGCTGGTATGTGACCTCTCATTTCATCCTCACTGTTGTTAATACTTCTGCCACTTTACAACCAGCTTGCTAGGGCTTGGAGGGGTTGGAGGAGGGATGTTGCTGGGGGAGGGGGGTGGGGTGGGTAGGAGGTTGGGAGGGAAGGGTCATTAAAAAGCTGGTAAGTCCATATCAATCCATATTAGGACTTCCCTCACACATCTCACGTCCAAGACCAAGTCTCCCACTGTTTTCACCTCCCAGATTTTGTATTTCCTATAAGTACTTCTTGATGTATTGTCCTTGTATGGAACAGTGGATGTACTTCACCCTTTAGGTACACTCCAAGAACCTACAAAACACTCAGGAGTGTCTGGGAGGGTCCGAGGAAACAGCAACTTTTTCTCCTAACAATCCCTATCCTCCCCCAAAACAAACCCCTGTAATCCCTGGCTGTCTTGTGCTTTGGGGCTCCCATTCTCATCTGTGCCTGCTGCTAGGCTGTTTCAGGCACTTTCGTGGCGGGGACCATGCTCCTGAGCGGGGCAGATTCCTGCTGACTGGCTCTCGGGAGGATCGCGGTGCCGCTCCCCTCCGCACACCGTGCGCGCGGCAGGACCGGGGGCTGGGGGCGTGTCCCGGCCAAGCGCGCTCCCCCGAGACGGTGTTCGCGGAGGTCAGCCGGAGCCCGGCCCCGCGCTCCCGCCTGCGTTCCCGCCCCCACGTGGGCACGGACGCGCTGCCCGCAGTCTTAGCTGGGTCCCTGCGGAAGAGAAGCGAGCGCCCACCGGCCCTACGGGTGCGTCCCCTTGTCAGATGACCTCAGCCTAACTAACACACGCGCGGGAATGCTGGCGGCGGGGCGCGGCCCTGCGGGGACCCAGGGTAGCGGTACCCCCGCGCGCCGCGCCCGCGCCCGCCGCCGCCCCCGCCGCTCCAGGTCTGCGTGCGCGCGTGCGTGAGCGCGAGCCGACCGGGCCCGCGACCCGCACCCGGGTGGCCGCCGCGGCTGTGCTCCCGCCAGGCTGGCCGGGGGCGGGCGGCGAGCGGTGGCGCCGCGCCCTGCCTGCTCGGCGCCCGACCGCGCCCCGCGCGCGCCCCGCAGAGCCTGAGCGGGCGGCGGCCGACCGCGAGCCTCCTTAGCGGAGCCCCATGATGTCAGCCGGGCCGGAGCGGCGGCCGTGCGGCGGCGGGGATGGGGCCGGGGACGCCGCGCTCCCGCCCGCACGCCCCTCGCCCTCCGACGGCGCCGCCGGCCCCAGCCCGCTCGCCCTGCCGCCCGCGGCCCAGCCGCCGCCGAGCCTGTGGCTGGAGCTCGGGCCCGCCTGCAGCCGGGCGCAGCAATGCCCGAGCGAGTCGAGCGGGCAGACGAGTGGCGACCTCGGCACCAGCAGCAGCAGCGGGGGCAGTAGCGCCGGGCTGTCCCCGGGCTCGGACTCCGACAGCAGCGGCGTGGTGTGCGGAGGCCGCGGCGGCAGCGGGGGCATGCGCGGCGCCCTGTCGCGCTCCTGGAGCCTGGAGAGCCTGCGCTCGGCCACCGCCGGTAAGGGCGCCGTCCGCGCCCCTGCCGCGCCCCGCGTCTGTCCTCTCGTGACCTGCCGCTCCCCCTCCCCCGCGACACTGTCTCGCCTCCTCTTCTTTCCTGTCCTCTCCTCCCTCACTCTCTCTGATTTTCGCTTCCATTTTCTGGTTCCTTGCTGCCCGCTGCGTCGCCCTCCAGATTCCTTTTCTTTTCCCTGCTTATCTTCTGATTTACCGCCGCCCCGCCTCCTGTCATGCCTGTCCCTTCTTCCCCCCACTTTCACCAGTGGGCTACCTGTTACAGCTGGGACCTTGTTTGCACCCCACTCCCGTAGCAGGGCGCGTCGTCAGCCGGGAGACTGAGTGTTTAAGGTGAGAATAGAATTTGGTCCTTGATGCAACTGTTCTTGCTTGACCAACGGCACGTGGCTGGCTTTCCGAACTGCAGTTTTTTGACCTCTAAAACGGAAGAAGGTGGGAAAGGGCTCGCTGGTCAAGGGTGGACCAGATTCATTGTGTTTGGTCCTGGCTTCAGGACAGAGGCGCCCCACCCAGAGGAGGGGGCTTGTCTCGGGCCCTCTGAAGCAAGCAGTGCTGTTTCTCTGAGATAGGGTTGCTCTGGGGTCCCCAGGACCATGTGCTCCCCGCTCTAGTCGGAGGACCGCATTCTGGCTACAGATTGAGAAGACTTTGACCCTACGTATTAGTTAAGCAAGTCCAGAGTGGTTTTATAAATGGTGATCCCCAACCCTTGGTTAGTTGGCAAACTGGATTCTTTGTATTTTACTTCTTGCAAACATTCAAAAAGTTATTTTTGAGCCCCTGAAGTGGGAGCTGTAAAGGAAGACAGGTACTGCCCAGAAATCAGAAATCAGGCGGTAGGGGGCAGGAGGTAATGTGTGCATTATGCTTATGCATGGGGTAGAGGGTACAGTCTGTGGTCATACCCAGTGGTGGAGGTGGAAGTGAGGCGCTGTGTGTGCTCTGGTCAGAGCCGCCAACCCGAGAGGAGCAGGGGCTGGGGGTTGGGGGGGTGGCACGCAGACAGCAGTTCCCACCCTCCCCCAGGGGTGGAGCATAGACCATGTTAAGGAGTAGAGTCAAAGGTTGGCTCCCAAGGGTTGTACCTTTACTGGCAGATACAGGGTTGGGACTCTGCTCTAAAGTCAGTGGGTTTAGACAAGGAAGGTGATGCCCAGACCCTTGTATTGAGCACTCCACAATTCTCATCTGCGCTGTCCCAAAACAAACACATGAAACTCAGAAAAGTTGGTGTCTCCTCCAAATAAAAGGTTTTCAAAATTCTGCAGCTCTGACACCCTCCCATCTCAATTCCCTTGAAACTCTCCTTCCTCTCTGGGGTACTTAAGTAGAAACCCCACTTGAGAAAACCAAACTAGATAATACCATAAGTGAGACTTTAAGGAAACTGGCAAAGGACTCCTTTTTTTCTCTTTGCCCAAATGGCTTTCCTTCCACTTCCAGAGTGAGAAGACATACCAGCTCCACCTTAGCAATGGCAAACAGGCCCAGAGAAGCTGGAGGAGGTGCCCTGGTGTACCCAAGGATTCCTTTGCCCCAGAGCAGGGGTGAGGCAGATGAAAATGGAAGAAACCCAGGTTTATTAGGTGACTCTGAGATTCAGGGACTCTCCAGACCACAGCAGGGGCATGGAGGCAGCCTGGATGAGTTTCAGAGATAATAGACAGCTGTGTGTGTGTGTGTGTGTGTGTGTGTGTGTGTGTGTGTGTGAAGTTCTGGGGTGATGTGTATGTGTGTGTTGGGGGGTGGGGCAAGGTAAAAGCTAAGGCCCAGAAAACTGCTCCTTGAGGGACTCAGAGATGCCCCTATAATGGGAGGGCAGAGTTTAAAGCAGCATGATATTGGAAGAGTTTATGTGAGACCCAAAAGCAAATGCCATGCCCCTCACAGAACACAGGTATCACTAGACTTATGGACAGAACAATGCTCGTGCTCAGGGAGTGCTGGTCAGTAACCAACTATGGAGACCCAGGGCTTGAAAGCATTTTGAATCCCCTCTTCATCCTCAGTCCCATCCCTCAACCCTCTACCACCTGCCTTGTTTTGGGAACCCTGTATCAGTAATATCCAAAACCAGATTTGTAACAGTGTACTGCCATGAACCCTGTAGAGCTTTGTGAGTCCATGAAACCATCTCAACTGGATTCCTACAGAGAATTAAGCCCTAATGTCCCAAGACATCTACTGGATGCAATGCAAGAACTCTCTTCTCTTCTGGAATGGTACTAGCTATTTGCCATCCTTAGGAGGAATTGAGAAAATAAGCACTCAAGTAATACTCTTTGGATTTGTGGTTTAGATGAGGAGATCTTGGAAAGGCTGCCGTAGATGGGGAGTCAATGGGAAGAACAAAGGGAGAGTAATTTTTTGAGTACCTTCTATATGCCAGGTATGATGCTGCATGTTACCTCCTTCACCACATAAAATCCAGTGAGGTAAGCATTATTATCCTACAACTCAGGTACAACAACAGGCCCAGAGAGATGCAGTAACTCATCCCAGTCTGTCTAGCTAGGTCATGTCTCCCTAGAGCTCTAGGTCTGGATCCATGTGATTTGATAAGGGCTCTTTGCCAGATTTGGAGTGGAGGCTGGGCCAGGTCCAGAAAGGAAAGGTTGTGTTGTGTGGGGGAGGACATATCAAAGTACTGTCTTGGCTATTTCCATGCTATTATCTTTATTCAACACTCATGGCTTTTTTCTAGATCCCAGTTACCCCATTTTCAAAACGAAGACATTGAAATCAAAGACCTGACCTCTTCTCTAATCAACTATAAAATTCCATGACTCTAGTCAGAGCTATTGATTTGGGGTGGATACCGTCTGTGAGTCGGCATTTATTGTATGCTGTGTTTCTGTTTGGTCTATGGCTCTAAGACAAAGCATGTGTGTGTTTAATTGAACTACGTTTTTCTCTTAAGAAAAATTAAGAATTACCAGTAAAATATCCTTAGCAAACTTAATTGTTGTTTTTGTGATTTTGTAATGGAGTGTATTGCTAAACATTTGTGTAGTTGTCATCAAGAACCAGAAAGGCTAGTACTGGAGACTGGAATTGCAGCTTACCTGCAGGGCAGAGCATCAGCCACGGAATCTACCAGAGACCTATAGATTCTCCTTATTTCCAAAAGACTTCTTGAATTTTAAATGTACACTCTTGGCATTTTCCATTGAAACCTCACTTTTTCTGGTGCAGAGAGGGCTTTCCTTAAAGGCAGAATCTGAAAATAAAACATAGATGACAAGGTGGAATTTCTGTAACCCTTCTTTCTGTCCTGCTCCTCTCATCTCCCCCTAAGCAACCACCTAGTCTCCATAGCCCTCAGCCATGTTACCACACTGCCACTCCTGAGCTAAGGCTTTTAAAATTCCTACTCTGGGTGTCTTGTCTGACAGAATTAATTCTCAGTTCAGGCTTCTGGAGTTGACAGTTTTTACTACCTGTGCTTTTGCATGGTTAATGCCTTATGATTTCTTCTTAGGAGAAAAGGCTTGCTACTTCCACATTCCTCTGCAAGTCCCTGAGGCATTTTTCTGACTTGGATAGGAATCAGACTTATGAGAAGGCTAGGCCTCTCTTGCAGTCAGACATTTATTTAACACTCATCATGTTCCAGGCACAGTACTAGGCACTAAGATGGTAGGCAAATCATACAAGGTTCTTGCTCTTAAATAAATGACAGCACAGAAAGAGACAGACAGTGACAGCTCATTATAAGTGCTCTGATAGAAGTAAACCCAGTGGTATGATGTGTCAGGGGGAACCCATGGCCCCAAGCCACTGTCAGTGGAGGATTCTCTAGAAAGACACACACAGCTCAGAAAAGCTGTTCCAGTTTATTATGGTGGAAGCATACAGATTAAAATCAACCAAGGCAAAATGATCATAGGCCATAGTCCAAGGGAAACCAGGAGCAAACTTCCAGATGTCCCCTCCCATGGAATCACATGGACCATGCTTGGTTCTCCCAGCAACAGCGTGCGTGTGACAACATGTAGGGAAGTATTGCCAACCAGGAGAGTATGCTGAAGCCTTGGTGTCCAGGGTTTTTATTGGAGGTCAATTACTTAGGCATGTGGTGCCCACAAGACTGACCTTAACTAAAGTCTCCAAGCTCTCCAGAGTCACACTGATACAGTGTAGCCCAGGGACCCCATGGTCAATCACACTGTTAGTATAAACTGTCTGGAGTGGCTGAAGGCCCAGGTATACAAAGCCATTCTTATCAGGCAGGATATTTCATACCCTTAGAGCCAATCTCCCTCAAACCAGATGAAAGCCAGGCCCTTCTTCAAAATGTGTAAGGTTTGAACATCCCCAAGCCTTTATTGCACAGATGGGGAAGCTCAGAAGAGAGGCACCGGAGTCCACCTGTTATGAGGGGCAGAGATGGGGAGGAAGTGAGTCAGAGAAACCCTTCAGGAGAAGGTATTGCCTGAGTCTTCATGCCTGCAAGTTAGCTGGAGCGAGGAGTAGAAAGAGCCTTCATGAGAAAGGGCCAACATAAACAAATGCAGAACGATGTTCAAATGAAGAGAGCCTGTGTTTACTGAGTACCTGCACTGGGTACTGTATCAGGTGCTTTAAATATGCAGGAATTGCAAATAATATGGAATGAGGAGCATAACAAGAGAGAAGGAGGACCAGGCTGTGGCTCCATGCTAACAACTGTGGACTAACAGTTCTTGGAGCTATGGAAAGGTTTCAAGCAGGATGTTGATGTGGTCAAATTGCTTGCATACTTTCTTTCCTTCTTTATTTTATTTTTGAAGTTATACACAGTAAAAGTTACTCTTTTTGCTGTATAGTTCTAAGAGTTTTGACAAATGTATACAGTCATGTAACCACCATGATAATCTAAATACAGAAGAGTCCCATTAATCTAAAAACTTAATGCTGTCCCTTTGTAGTCAACCCCTCTCCCCACCCCCAGTTCCTGGTTAGTCTAGTCTCCATCCATATAGATTTGACTATTCCAAAGTGTCATATAAATGGACTCAATGTATTGCCTTTTGAGGTTGACTTCTTTCACCTGGCATAACACATTTGAGGTTCATCTGTGTTTTTGCATGTATCAAGTTATTTTTCCTTTTAATTGCTGAATAGTATTCCACTTAATGGATATACCACAGTTTGTCTATTAGTTCACTAATTTAAGGACATTTGGGTTTCCAGTTTCTGTCTATTATAAATAAAGCTACTATGAACATTAGTGTACGAGTCTTTATATAGACATAATTTTATACCTAGGACTAAATTAGTGGGTGATTTTCTAAGTGTATCCTTAACTATAAGAAGCTATCAAACACTTTTTCAAAGTGGATGTACCATTTTCATTCTCACCATCAAAGTACGATGGTTCCCATTGTTCTGTATTTTTGTCAGTACTTAGTATTGCCAGTGTTTTATCTGTGTGATATCTCATTTGGTTTTAATTTGCATTTCCTCAATGAGTATGATGTTGAACATTTTTTCATATGCTATTTGCCAGATATATATCTTCTTTGGCAGAGTGCCTGAATGTTTTGCCCAGTTTTCATTGGATTATTTGTTTTCTAATTACTGAGTTTTGAGAATTCTTCATATATTCTGAATACAGATACCTTGTCAGATATGTGATTTGCCAATAGTTTTTCCAGTCTATGGATTGTATTTTAATTATTTAACAATATCTTCTGCAGAGCAAAAGTTTGTAATTTCAGTGGAACCCAATTTATAATTTTTCTTTTATGGACCATACTTTTACTGTTGTATCCAGGAACTCCTTTACTGAACCTGAGGACACAGTGTTTCCTGTATTTTCTTCTAGACAGTTCCATAATTTTACATTTTATACTCAGATTTTTTTAATCCATTTTGAGTTAATTTCTATATAGTTTGAGATGAGGGTCAAATTTCTTTTTCTTTTTCTTTTTCTTTTTTTTTTTTTTTTTGCTTTTGTGTGTCCAGTTTCGTAGCACCCTTTGTTAAAAAGGCTATCCTTTCTCCATTGAATTGCCTTTGTCCTTTTGTCAAAAACCAGCTGTCTACATTTGTGCCTCTATTTCTGGACTCTCTGTTCTGTTCCATTGGTGTAAGGGTCTATCTTTTTGCCCATACCATTTGTCTTGAGTACTGTAGCTTTATAGTATGTCTTGAGAAAGATATATGAACCCTCTCATTTTATCCTTCTTTTTCAGTATTACTGTAGTTATTCTGGGTTTTTTGCCTTTCCATATGCAATTTATAATCAATTTATCAATATCTACAAAATGTCCTTCTGCAGTCTTGATACAGATTGTGATGAATCTGTAAATCAGTTCGAGGAGAATTGAGATCTTGACAATATGAAGTCTTCCAATTTTTGAACATTGTACATCAGAGGCTAGGAAGCCAAGCCATGGACTACCCACCAGATATCACCTCTAGTACCTACAGATTTGGGTGAATTCCTCTCTTCTAAAAGTTTCCTAAATATCCTCATGTTCCTGGGCCTGCCAGAAACTGACCTTCCTCACTGACCTATAGGGCTGGGAACTGTAAAAGCCCCAAATCTAACTAGTTTTTCCAAGAAGGCTTTATGAGCATTGGCTGCATAAAGTCAGTTTTAGTTCCTTAAAAGCATTTCAGTGTACTTCATTAAATTCATATTCTTAAATATGATACTCTGTGCAAGGCTTTGGTTGTATAGCCAAGTTTCCAGGTGTGCCTCCTGTTAACAAGGAGGATAGATACTTATTGAACCTATGCAAACAATTATATTGCTATGAAAATAAGAATACTCAGAGTGTCCAAATTCTAGAGGGCTCAGGCAGGGAGAGAAATGTGTAATTAACAAATGTTTAATTTTACAAAAGCATGGTCTACCAAATGGTTCTTCTTCAGCTGAAGGTAACTTAAGAGGAAAAAAAGTGGTTCCTTATGTATCCAGAAAATAGAACATTAAAATATTAACAATATTTCAAAGAAAACCCACAATCATCCCTCATCAATTCATATAGTTTAATATAATTAATTATTTCTCTGGTCTGTCTTGGTATTGCAGTCTCTAAAACCCATCTGCTTCTCTGCTAGAGTTTTAGGAATCCACTATTGCAGTCTCAAAGCCGATTATGTAACATCATCAGAACCCTACACTCAAAGGTACCTGTCATAGTCCCTTTCATGGGATTCTGAGACACTTCGTTGTTGCAGCAGCTCTTGGGCCAGTAGCTGAAGCATCAGAATAAAACAAGACAAAAAAACTATCTGCAGAAGACTTAAAGTGTCTGTGGTTAAATTATTACTAATAACTTTAAAAGTGAGAGATCTCATGAGATTCAAAATAAGAATAATATAACAGACAAGGAATTTTAGATCTTTCTGCAGTATACAAAACAAGATAATAAAGTCAATCAAAACATTTGAGACATAATTATAAACATAATGATTATCCCTATTTTCAAAGAAGACGGTTAACATTACAGCTAATTTATTAAAATAAATGAACATAATCTTTACAGAGAAAAAAATCTTCTGATATAATATATAATAATCCTGAGAAAATTTATTACGAATATACAAACCATGTAGTTAGAATATAGCAAGAATACCTATAAAGAGATTGAATAGTTTGGAGCAGGTCCTAAACATCTGTATATTAACAAAATTGCTGCATACGTCTTATTATTTCAATCCCTAATTGAAAACTACTGGCCTACAAAATGCTAGATTCAAATTAAAAAAGTAAAAGTTGCAACCAAGTTAACATTTAAAAATAAATGAGATCATGACTTATAATGCTATGTTATTGTTGTATGATACCAGGCAAAGTAAGATCAATACTCTGATAAATAGGAACACATCATGGATAGTAAGGGCATTGGCAATTCTCTATGAACTTGCCATAAAGCATACAATTTCTGAAATACTTATGTTAACCTTTTATCCATTCACATTTAACCTAGGGAAGGTCAGATATTTCTTTTGGACTTGACAGGTCTTCCCATCAACTCATCTATGGTAACATATCAGATAAACATAAATACTTATAACACTTGTATTTTTTACAAGGTGAAAGAACAAATGCTTTGTGATTTTCCAAGAACCCTCTGGGAGATCCCAAAGGCAGTTTCAGGTTCAGAAGTTATCTTTAAGAATTTAATTTTGGAAAGACAAAATATCAAAAGTTGTCAAGAGATTTGAACAGTGATTATGATAAGATCATGGGTTACTGAACAACACTTGACTATCTGTGTAACCAAAGTGTATTTCTAAAATAAACGTGATTGCGGGGGCACCTGGGTGGCTCAGTCAGTTAAGTGTCTAACTTTTGGCTCAGGTCATCATCTTGCGGTTCATGAGTTCAAGCCCCATGTCGGGCTCTATGCTGACAGCTCAGAGCCTGGAGCTTGCTTTGGATCGATGTCTCCCTGTCTCTGCTTCTCCCTGCTCACACTCTTTGTCTCTCTCTCTCGCTCTCTCTTTCAAAAATAAATAAGCATAACTGTAAGGAATCTTTGCTCTTGTCTAATTAAGAGATCTTTGTGATCTGGAGTGATCAGAGACATGGCAAAGTCAACATAAACACAAAGATTGGTTTCATAATATACAGAATCTCTGCTGTCTAGGCAAAGTACACAGAAAGCAATAAATAACCCTACACAACCTCATATTAAGAGAAAACCAATAATCCAAGAAATTTTTGTCGTTTTAACAAAGGGAAAACCAAATTCTTCTTTTTTTTGCGTAAGTATAATATTTGATACTATAGCTCCTTTTGCTAATCTTATAAAACCTAGCAACTCTTCATCAGCTTTGACCATGACAAGTTGAACTCTTCTCTCACAACTTTCTAGTTCTATCTATACCCCTCACGGTATACTTCTCAAAGTAGAGAAAGGAAACACATTCATTAAAAGACCCAAATACATATATATAGTCTCTCTGTAGCATTAAAAGAACAAGAATACATAAACTTTATGTTTAGTAATCAATGAACGATTCAGTATTCTATCTTATTGAAATAATCTAAGTATCTATTGACTATCCATCAGTTAACTCGAAGGTTAAGTGACATAAAAATCTTGGAAATTATATTCGAGTTGACATACTTACTATTGAAAGAAAACTTGTTAGAATAATGATTCAAATGTGTTAAACACAAATGCATATTTTTCATAATGGTAAACATTTAGTAACAGTAATGCTAGCTTACTAGCATTAGCTTACTAGCTAGCTTACTAGTCAGTAAGCCTGTGTAAGTTTAGGAGGAACATACCCAAGTAGAATAAAAACCTACACATATATTAGTTAACACTAATAATTATTTAACATATAGAAAACATCACTCCATTTATTAAGTCACATATTAAACTAGTCTTGTCTGCCAAAGATTTACCTAAATTATCTGAACTTAAACAGTTAAACTGTTTCTGAGTTATTTTTTTCACGTTGAAAATATTTTAGGTTCAGGGCACCTGGCTGGCTCAATCACAACAGCATCCAACTCTTGAACTTGGGGTTGTGAGTTCGATCCCCACACTGGATATAGAGATTACTTAAATAACTAAAACTTAAAAATATATATATATTTGAGGTTCAATTTCCTTAACTTCTTTAATATTAGGAATATTCAATTATTACAAATGCTAATTTATTTTCAAGCTGATCAGAATAGAACTCCTTTAAGAGATTTTATGATCTAATTTGGTAATACTGCCTGAAGTTAGGAAAATATTACACACCTACACAGTGAGAGGGAAAGACCTTTCTGATTACAAAGAGAAAGCTCCTAAAAATTTCAGGCACAGGTCAAGCATACACAGAAATACAAAACTCACTAGTCCAGATATCCACATGCTGGTGGGCATGAAATTCTTAATTGATTTGACCTTAACATAGACAACTAGACAAACAGAAGACAAACAAACCAGATTCTCTGCCATCTTCACTCAACAGAAACAAGATCTCTATAAACCATTATCTGTTTACAGAGATCACCAAATGGTCAAACCAAGAAACCAAATGAAGCCAGCACCAGAAATCAAGTGAGCACTCAAAAGGAATCAAAATCAAATCCTTGCCATGCTACTGATGGACACAAGTGCAGAGCCCAGGACCAGGAGCCCCACACACCACTGTTTCCCCATCACCATTTGGAAAGGAGGGGCTCATCAACTGCATGGAACAAACAGGGATCAGAAGGCAGGCTCTGGCACTGTACACGTCACAGAACCAAAACTGCCAAAGATGAAGAGCACTGGGCAATAGAGATGGTTTTATTCAGGCTACTGCAGTAGGGAGAATGTTCCTTACTGAGGAAAGTCTTGGAGAAGAGGGAGAAAACTTGGGCTTTTATAAAACAAGAGAGTCCTTACAGGACAGAGGTAGTCTTACCTTAGGATATGGGAGAAAAGGGTGGTACTTTGTGGTAGCCCTTTCACAGAACACGAAAGGATCACAAAAGGGGGAAGTTTTTCTGTTTTCTGGGACCACAGGGCTCAGCTGAAGTTCAGCATTGTCAGAATTGTTCTTTTCTTTTCAATTTTCAGGAGATTATGTAGATTTGGGATTATTTTTCCTGCAATGTTTGATAGAATTAAGCAATAAAATTGTCTGGGCCTTGGAGGATTCTGCTGTTGTGGTTAGAAGGGTTTGTTTTACTATGAATTCAGTTTCTTTAATAGACATATGATTATTCAAATCATGGACCTTTGATAGTTGGTGTGTTTCAAGGAACTGGTCCACTTCAACTAAATTTTTGAATGCATAGGCATAAAGTGTTCATAGTTTTCCCTTATTGTGGTTTTAATGCAGGTAGAGTGTCCTTGCTTTTCTTGTTGTTATTGGTAATTTGTGTCTTCTTTCTTTTTTTATTTTTCAGTCAATCTAACTAGAGGTTCTTCAGTTTTATTGACTTTCCAAAGAACCAGCATTTGGTTTCGTTGACTTTTTTCTATTTTTATGTTTTTAATTTCATTGATTTCTTCTCCTTATTATTCCCTGTCCTCTGTTTTCTTTGGGTTTATTCTGCTATTTTTTCCTAATTTCTTAAGGTGTAAGTGTAGATAATTAATTTGAAACCTTTCTCTTTTTCTCATAGAAGCATTTAAACCTATGAGTCTTATTCTAAGCACTGCTTTAGCTATATTTCACAAATTTTGATATGTTGTGTTATTGTATCCAATTAAAAATATTTTTTAGTTTCCCTTGTGACTTCCTTTTTTATCCATAGATTATTTCAGTTTTTTTAAACTTCCAAATATTTAGGGATTCTTCCAAATATCTTTTATTGATTTGTAGTTAAATTCAATTATTGTCAGAAAACATATTTTTGTATGATTTAGTTCCTTTAAATTTTTAAGGCTTTATTTTGTGGCACAGAGTATGGTCTATCTTGGTTAATGTTGGGTGCAAATTCCATCTTAAAAGATCATTTTTATTGTTATACAAGAAGAACAATTAGGAGTCCATCATTAACTAAGCTGAGCTGGAGAGAGTTGAGCTGCCAGGTTTTGGAGTAACTAATTAAGACATGCCAAAATGAAGCACAAGTCCAGCCTTTAATCACTCACTATGATATATAAGCAAGAAGAGAAAGTGCTGGCTCCCCCAGTGTTCCATTTTCCCAACTATCAGGGCAGATGGGGAGAATGTGTCACTACTGAGAGAGGACAAAACAAAAGACTCCTATTGTCTAATGGACAGGGGGGCAGGGGTTGGGAGCAGGGAAAGGATAGGAGTACTGGGTAGTGAGTCAAAGTGGAGAAAAACATCTTCAAAGTTTCTCTCCCCCCCCATTAGGAGGTCTCTGCAGAGGCACCTGAGGAAGGCCAAAGGTCCCCAATAAAGAGGTCTCCAAATGGAGGCGCCTGGGCTAGAAATGCAAGTATGTGTGGGAGCATGGCTGGCCAGGAGGCCTGAGCCTTAACTACAACTCCCTTCAGAGACTGCAGTGCACTGTCTGCTGTGGGCAATGGGTGGGGCGGGGGGGGGGGGCGGGGGGAGGGACAGCTTTCCCCAGGAAAAGTCTTTGTGATTGCCTGTGATCAGACCTAAAAGATCCCACATAGGTTTCTGGCCAGAAACCAGACTCTTCACAGTCTCTTGTGGATATCTAAGCAAGTCAAGATGGTGGCCATGAACTAAACCACTAATAGTAGGGGAAGACTTGAAAGTAGATTTCACAGATGTGGAGTAGAAGATGTTGCCAGGACTTGGTAATAGATTGGTGTCATAGTTGTGTTACCTGAGAAACAGACTCAGAGAGAATCAACATCCATGAAAGAAGGGGAAGGACCTTCAGACTTGTCTTGATTTGGGCCAAGATGGCTCAGCCTTTAGCCTTCCACATTGACTGACTGTGGGCAACTGGATAGAGGGGCAGGGACTTTGGTAAAGGGTCTCCTTAAGGCTTTGGCAGTCCCTGAAAGGACTGTTACTGAAGACTGCCATCAGTTTCCAGCATTGGGCATCAGGTCTTTTATCAGAAGGAGAACTGAGTGGTGGCTCACAGCAAAAGAGAGTCTATAATTCCAAGATGTTTGATCTAGATACCTGGGTAGATGGAGATGCTCTCACTGAGGTAAGTAGTCCAGGACAAACAGGTTTAGGAAAGGAAGATGATGAGTTAAGTTCTAAACATGTTGACAACTTTGAAATCAATAAATAGTGAGGATCACATCCTCTTCTAAGCGTACAAAGAATTAATTGCATTAATCATGTTTTTATTTGCTAATGCTTTGATGTCTTGGGGCCTTGCTGACACCGTGGAGAAAGCCACTCCCAGATTACCTCTTTCCCAGAGAGCAGACACTCCATCTGAGACCATTCTCTTCTAATGAAGACTGACCAATCCAGAGCCCACACTCCCAACCCCCTCTTTTATGGAGCTCTCACGCTCAGTGCCACTATCTATTCCCCTGCCCTAATCATCCCAGGGTCAATATGCTGAAATTATTCACACAAGCCCATTCTAGGCCTAGTTACCCCACCTCACCTGAAACCACCCATGTTTTCCCCCACTCTACGTGCCTCCTTACTGATGCTGGTGCTTCCCCATGTGGCCTTGCATGGCATACCACACTTCCTGTTTGTAGGGAACTCTGAGTATTAATTTATTCCTTCATGAAAGTCGTTTCCATGTTCCCATGTCTTAACATAACTGATTAAAACAAATCTGAGGTACATTTTTAAACACCAACTTAGGTGATCTGGGCTTCCAGACTTACCAGTTAGGTACCTCTCCACCCACCGTCTGCAGTCAGTAGTTGAAAGGTGCAGATGAGGAAGAGAAAGAAGAAAGGCCACTTTAAGGATTTTTCTATGTACCTCACAGCTATCCTATTTCATAAATAAGAAAAATGGGATCTCACAGAGTTTAAGTAACTAATTTACAGTGATCACATCACAGCTGCTTGATTGTCTTACAGTTGACCTTAGGTCTATCAGATTTCTGGAACTGTTTGTTCATTTTAGCTGCCTCTGCTCTGAGGCTTCTATTTAGTCTCTGCTGAAAAACAAGGAATTAATGCATGGGGAGCTTGTCTGAGGCCATTCACGTGAAAGTGAAGCTAGAAATGTGTACCCGAGAGCATGTGGCCTGGAGCACTAGTCTTGAGCACTGTTCAGGGAAATCCATAGATCAAATCAGTTTGGAAAGCGCAGGTTAAAATGTATCAGAAACCATAATTTTCTTATCTGCATGTAATGCTTTCAAAATTCATTTGACTCCACAATTCCTGTGTGTGTGTGTGTGTGTGTGTGTGTGTGTTTGCACGCACACACATGTATGTGTACATCTGAGGTACACACAGGAAATGCTGACCTCACCCTTCAGTTTCCTGCTTGCAAGGGCACCGTGGGATACCATAAGCCTTTCCTGGGCTGTGAGGTCTCTGACAGGGATGGTTAGATAGCCGGGTGAGAAGTTATAAGGGAACCTTCTGAATAATGCTCCCTAAAATCAGCAAATAATAGTGCCAGCAAATAACTGACTTTGAGGGGAGGAGGAAAAATGAAGCCAGATGTGGAAACTCTTACTCCAGGAAGCTTCAGAAAATCAGATAGACAACTCTCAATGAATCCAAAAGTCTCTACTGAAAACCTGACATATGTTAAGATGCATTGAAGAAGAGATGGGACCCCATAGACTGGAGGCTGGCAATGTAAAATAAGAGATACTAGCTTAGGTAAAAGAAGGGATATGCTGTAAGAAAGGCAAAATGCAGTCTGGCCTGCAGAAAGCCTGGGAGTCAGGCAGGGGTGTGTGTGTGTGTGTGTGTGTGTGTGTGTGTGTGTGTGTGTATGTCTATGCTGCTTTTCTGTGCATCAGCTTCCTTCTTAGTCTGCTTAGGAAAGCCTTTTGCAGGTTGCCTGGAGCAGCTCACAGTGTTCAAGGTCAAATGTTGCAATCTGTCCTCACATTCCCAATTTGAGGTCCCTTGAGGGGGATCCATGCCTTAACACGTGTAATCATCTGAAGCCAGCACAGTCACAATTGCCTATTTCCAAGAGGTACCTACAGCAGGGATTTTCTAGTCTCATTAAAAAGCTGCTATTTACACACAAGAAGCAGTGGAGACACTGTTGCTGGAAAGCAGCTCAGACACCACTGTTGAGGAGGCTGAATGGGGAGAAGCTCCTGTGCAGGCTGGCGAGATTGGCTCCGAGAGGTTTGAGCTGGATGGATGTGGAAGTGCAGCTGGTCTGTGCTTGTGCTCAGGAAAAAGGGGGCTGGGGGGCTGCTGGATGGAACTCAAGACCTCCACTAGCAACTGCGGGGGCAGGTTGGTTTGGGGCCCAGCAAAGGGAGCTCTTCTTATGGGCACACTTCATTTCATCAGTGCCTCTGCCTGGTTTTCAGGTTGCAGCCATCTCCCCCAAGAAAAGAAAGGGTCTTAAACGGGCTAGATGTGAGAGACAGGTGAAATTTTGGGAAAATAATTGGCAGTAGGTACCTAATAATAATTGCTTCCAAGTACCTGCAGTCCCAGTGCATCCCTTCACCTGGCTTCTCCCCCTTTCTCCTGCTTCAGGCAATTCATCAGGCTTTGAAGCAGGCTTCCCTCCCTCCCCCTCTCAACACTGTCTGGAGTGCCTTGGGTGCCCTGCCCGAGGTGGTCTGCATTGATGGGGCAGGGGCAGTTGGGAAGAGCACTTCCCTGGCCCTGAAGCAGCCACAGGGAGAATAAGACCCCTTCAGTGTGTTGTCACATCTCACCCACAATGCAAGTAGACCGGCTCTTCTGTATTCCTACACGGCTTTCTTTTACCATGTCTGTCATGGTGCTCCAGCAAGAATGCAGCTGGACACAGGGGGCCCAGGACACAGCCCAGGGAGCAGAGGGCAGTGCAGGGCTGTACTGTGCTGTCCTGGCCCTGGATACATCCATGCTGGGCCAAAGGGAGACAGTTCTGTGAAGTCTGAAGGCAGCCAGCTTTCCCAGATTCTGGAAGGAGCTCTTCAAGAGCCCAACGTGATGGTGGATCTCCACATTCTGATGCTGCTTCTCATGGGGGTTGTAGGCTGAGAGCCTGCAGACCCTCAGCAGTAGGTGCTACGAGCTGTGTCAAGGCCACATTCACTGTGAGATTTTAATGGAAATGCAGCTTGTGAATGTAGTGAAAGATATGGATTAACGTTCTGTGCCTCAAATATGATCTTCTAATGTTTTAAAAAGAAATACCCTGTGGGAGGTACTGGAGGATTGTGAAGGACACTGGACTTGTCAGCCACACAGACACAGGGTTTGGATCTCAGCTGTGCCTCTCACTGTGACAAACTGACAAGGGACCTAATTCCCTGCCCTCAGGTTTGTCATCTGTAAAATCAGATGCACGAGATGATTCCAGTGGTTTTCATGAGGAATGAAGGCAGTAATGTGCGTGAAGTTCCTAATTTATTGCCTAGCACATAGACACTAGGTGCTCAATAAATGTATGGAATGAATGCCTGAATTTCTGGCAGTCTGCTGTGGATGAGATCTATGTGAGCCCCCGGAGTACCCAGGGAGCCTGGCTGTGCACCTGTAGTGCAGGCCCTGGCAGGCAGCCAGAAGAGGCCTTGGACACCCTGAGTGCTATCCCGGGGCCCTCACCAGAGTCTGTCTCAGATTGGCAGCTTCCTCTTGGCCATGGATGACCAGAACTCACAGTTCCAGAGCTGCATCTGTGTATGCAGTATTTCATCCCTGGAAGCAGCTCAGGCCCAATCACAGCAGGTTGGAAATTAGTCACCTGAGAAGTTGTGCTGCATGGACACAGAGAACTGAAATGGATCTGGGGTTTAGGAGATTTAAGAATTAACTTTTAGTTGACTTTTATTGTTACAAAAGCAATGTATGTTCATTATAGAAATTTTTTTTTAATCACTTATAATCTCCCAACCCAGAAACCATTGCTATTAACATTTTGGTGTATATTTGGCCAATCATTATTCCATGTATTAACTTTTTTATTAACAAAATGGAACACTTTCTGTATGTTCTGTTTCAGGACTTTTTTCTCCACTCAATATATTGTGGCTTCTCTAGATGTTATTAAATATTCCTATTATTTTCATGGCTACACATTAGTCTATTTTATGGATATGTCATAGTATTTTTAGTTAATAATGCTGTTGTTGAGCATTTAGGTCTTATTTATAATTTTTTAGTATTTTAAGTAGCACCTTAATGGGTATCCTCCATATATCTTTGTATTCTTCCATCATTCTTTTTTTTTAATTTTATTTATTTATTTTGAGAGAGAGCAAGTGGGGGAGGGACTGAGAGAGAAAGAATCCCAAGTAGCCTCAACAACTGTCAGCACAGAGCCCAATGCAAGGCTCGAACTCACGAATCGTGAGATCATGATCTGAGCTGAAGTCGGATGCTTAACTGACTGAGCCACCCAATCAATAAAGCCTTCCATGATTATTTTCTTTTTTTTTAATTTTTTTTAATGTTTATTTATTATTGAGAGACAGAGAGACACAGAGCGTGAGCAGGGGAGGGGTAGAGAGAGGGGGAGACATAGAATCTGAAGTAGGCTCCAGGCTCTGAGTTGTCAGCACAGAGCCTGACGCCGGGCTTGAACTCAACAAACTGCGAGATCATGACCTGAGCCAAAGTCGGTCGCTTAACCAACTAAGCCACCCAGGCGCCCCTCCATGATTATTTTCTTAAGCTAAGCTTCTAGAAATAGATTTGCTGAGTCAAAATACATAGAAAATTTGAAGGTTTCTGATAAGTTTGAATTAGATTTTGATTGCAGTTTTAATTCACCTTGCTACGAATCCCTAGAACAGGATTATTATCTATAATTTCAATAATATATTAGAGCTGGTACATTATGTTAGGTAACTATACTATATCATAGATAACATATTTTCTAAAATATTTAATAGAAATACATCATATTCTTGGCAATGAGCATAACTATGATAAAAAATCTGAGAATGAATAAGCATAAAGGAATAGGACAAAATTGCCCCTAATCCCTCTTCCCAATTAGACTTATTCTTAACATCTTACTATTTTCCTTCCAATTTTTTTTCTGTGCATTTAAACACAACTGAGATCATTCCATCTCCTTCATTTGGTACTTCTGCTCTTGTGAGTTGTGTGTGGTGAAGGGTACTCAGCCGTTCTGTATCAGTTTTTTGATGAGAGGGCACATGTTTTATCCCTGCTTGTGGCCTGACATCACACAGCACTGTCACAAACCAAGCTGGTGCTCTGTATAGGCCTTCTCTGAACAGATTTGAGAGTCAGGAAAAGCAAAGGTAAAATCAGTCTTGTGGCCATATGGGCGGGGAATTACTGCCATGTTAAGCCTTAGAGCCTAAAGATGACTCTGCCCTTCCAGGATTAACTCACATTGCCCCATCTCAGAAGTCAGGAGAAAAACGGTTCCCTAGGCACAGATCCCTTTCCACAAAGCATGGATGGTGATCTTTTCCCCTGCACCGTCCCACACTAGTTTATCTGGGGCTTCCTAACCCCTGCTGTGTGTTGGGATCCATTCAAATTTGCAGCTTTGGAATCTAAAGGTGTTTAGGACCTGGGTTTTGGTTTCAGGTAAGCTTTTAGAGTTTGGCACATTCCAGGAAAAAAAAATTATTATACATAAAAGGATTTGATGTCAGGCAGCCACAAGTCTTCCTTCTTCAGATGAGCCAATTGCTAATTCTATTGAGAAAAATATTCTGATTGGCCAAGGACTAGACAGTAAACTCTTTCTGCTTGAGTATTTTTGATTTTTACCCTAAACTTGAATCCATTTCTTCCCCTTTTTTAAGCGAGTCTAGAAACTTTAATTTAATTTTATGTGTTCATTAAATATCAGCATATACTGAAGAAGTTTTTGTAATGGAGTAGACCTAGCATGGGCTTCAAGGTCAGACCCACCTGACACTGAGCCCTGGCTCCTTCCCTGGTGAACTACTTGGCCTTGGGCACTTATCTAGTCTGGAGCCTGAATTTTTTCATCTCTGGAATAGGACTAAAGATACTTCATTAGTTGAAATATTGGATGCAAAGTTCCTAATATAGTATTTGGGACACATTAGATGTTTAATCAGTATTTAATCTTTTTTTTCTGCTTTCCCTAAGAACCATAATAAGTGGTTATGATCTAAGACCCCAGATATCAGAAACTGTGGCCAAGAGCTGTAGGAGAAAAGGCATAGGAAATTAGCCCACATAAATAATGGTCTCTGGATATTAAGTCGTTACATTTTTTAATAAATCCTTAATAGCAGTTAGCTTTATTAACTTTCATTTTTTTTCTAATAAAAATTGACTGTATCTGAAATTTAGTCTTCTCTCTTCTTAGCTCAATTTTGTTTCTTTTTGTCTCTGTGGCTGGAGGGAGAATATGTTTTGTAAACAGTTTTAAAAGGTGTGTAAATCATCCTTGAGTAGAAGTGTTTTGAATGTTGGTAAAAAAATAAGTTTTTTTTAAATTCACCAATCTGATATTTTCCATTATTTCTCTGTTAAAATTGATATTTAATTTTTTATTAGCTTCTTGATGAGTTTACAGTCTAAGAAGCTGCAATTTAGATAATGTTTTTTGTTGTTGTTCTTAAAGTTTACATATTTAAGAGAGAGAGCATGTTCTAGAGCAAGTGTGAATGAGGGAGGGGCAGAGAGAGAGAGAGAGAAAGAATCCCAAGCAGGCTCCATTCTGTCAGCACAGAGCCCAACACAGGACTTGATCCAACAAACCATGAGATCATGACCTGAGCTGAGATCAAGGTAGGATGCTTAGTCAACTGAGCCACCCAGGCGCTCCTGATTTAGCTAATGTTCTATGTATTGATAAAATTACAGCTTCCACTTCTGCAAGATGGTAAACAGATAATCTGAAAACTTACTTGCCATAAACCCTTAAATATGCTGGGTAAAATGCAGCAAAAATTACCTTAACTGCATGACGCTGCTCATAGCAATAGAGAACTTCTGGGTGCCAACATCAGGAGGCTCCAAAGAAGACAGTTGACAGTCACACACTCTGACACTGTATTTGATGAGGAAGAGAGGGATAGTTAGCCTGAAATAGCAGCTAGAGTTGTTGTCCATTTGGGAATGGAAGATTAGGCCTTGGGCCTATGCAAGGTGAGAGATGGAACTAAAGCCCTTCTCAAAACTGACATTCTCTAAGAGCTGCACTATCAGTGGGAGGGTGGATTTTTAAATTCCACTCAGCTCTTCCTATCTCTGGGTTCTGGGCCTGCATAAGGAAAGACAAAAAAAAACAAAAAGACGAAAACACTCTTCTTGAGAATTTGGAGACTTAGGCCTGTACCTTACATGGATATAGGGTTCAAATTTCCATCATGCAGTCTGAGAACCTACAAATTGGGAGATTGTCTAAAAATTAGTTTCTATTTAGTGATAACTCAGGGCATTTGAGAAGCATTCATATATCTAAAGGTGTGCAAAAAGGGAAAAAATAGACTAAGAATCAATATTTGAAGGATTCATAGCTATAAATTTTCTAAAATAGATGAAAGATAAGAATCTTTAACTCAATAATCACAATATGCTGCTCACCATAGTGAAATTACAGAACACCAAAGATGAGTGGGAGATACTAAAAGCAACCAGAGAGAAGCCAGGTCGCCCACCCTGCAATGATATTGGAATGAAAGCCTACTTATTAGCAGTAACTGTAGAGGCCAGAAGAATAGTAACTTCAGAAGTTAACTTCAAAGTTCTTCCAAGTGCTAAGAATTCTTTATGCAAATGAAGTATCATTCAAGAGTGGGGTTAAAATAAAACATTGAGGCCCTTCCTGTTTTCTAATGCAAGTTTATATATTTTTCTCCAAGCAGATTAAGTTGCATTCTAGAGATGTTTATATTATTTTAATTAACATTCAGCTCAAAATATTTTCTAATTTCTATCTAAATTTCTTCTTTGGCCTGTGGGTTATTTAGAAGTGAATTATTAATTTCTAAATATATGCAGTTTTTCCAGTTAGCTTTTTGTCCTTAATTTCTGACATATTTGCATTAGGACATAGAAAAAAATTTTTGAATGATTTCAACCTTTTTGAATTTGTTAAAACTTGGTTGGTTTTCATAGTATTTTCAGTGTTTTTTTCTTTTATTTTTTCCCTTTTTAAAATTTTTTTTAATTTATTTTTTTAATTTACATCCAAGTTAATTAGCATATAGTGCAACAATGATTTCAGGAGTAGATTCCTTAATGCCTCTTACCCATTTAGCCCATTCCCCCTCCCACAACCCCTCCAGTAACCCTCTTGCTTGTTCTCCATATTTAAGAGTCTCTTTTGTTTTTGCCCCCCTCCCTGTTTTTATATTATTTTTGCTTCCCTTCCCATATGTTCATCTCGTTTGTCTCTTAAAGTCCTCATATGAGTGAAGTCATATGATATTTGTCTTTCTCTGACTGACTAATTTCACTTAGCATAATACCCTCTAGTTCCATCCACGTAGTTGCAGATGACAAAATTTCATTCTTTTTGATTGCCGAGTAATGCTCCATTTTATATATATATATATATATATATATATATATATATATATCACATCTTCTTTATCCATTCATCCATCGATGGACATTTGGGCTCTTTCCATACTTTGGCTTTGTTGATAGTGCTGCTATAAACATGGGGGTGCATGTGTCCCTTCGAAACATCACACCTGTATCCCATGGATAAATGCCTAGCAGTGCAATTGCTGGGTCCTAGGGTAGTTCTATTTTTAGTTTTCTGAGGAACCTCCATACTGTTTTCCAGAGTGGCTGCACCAGCTTGCATTCCCACCAACAATGCAAAAGAGATTCTCTTTCTCTGCATCCTCACCATCATCTGTTCTTGCCTGAATTGTTAACGTTAGCCATTCTGACAGGTGTAAGGTGGTATCTCATTGTGGTTTTGATTTGTATTTCCCTGATGATGAGTGATGTTGAACATTTTTTCATGTGTCGATTGGCCATCTGGATGTTTTCTTTGGAAAAGTGTCTATTCATGATTTTGCCCATTTCTTCACTGGATTATTTGTTTTTTGGGTGTTGAGTTTGATAAGTTCTTTGTAGATTTGGGATACTAACCCTTTATCTGATATGTCGTTTGCAAATATCTTCTCCCATTCCATGTGCTGTCTTTTAGTTTCGCTGATTGCTTCCTTCACTGTGCAGAAGCTTTTTATTTTGATGAGTTCCCCACAGTTCAATTTGCTTTTGTTTCCCTTGCCTCTGGAGACGTGTTGAGTAAGAAGTTGCTGTGGCTGAGGTCAAAAAGGTTTTTGCCTGCTTTCTCCTTGAGGATTTTGATGGCTTCCTGTCTTACATTTAGGTCTATCATCCATTTTGAGTTTATTTTTGTGTATGGTGTAATCAAGTGGTCCAGGTTCATTTTTCTGCATGTCGCTGTCCAGTTTTCCCAGGACCACTTGCTGAAGAGACTGTCTTTATTCCATTGGATATTCTTTTCTGCTTTGTCAAAGATTAGTTGGCCATACGTTTGTGGGTCTGTTTCTGAGTTCTCTATTCTGTTCCACTGATCTGAGTGTCTGTGCTTGTGCCAGTACTATGCTGTCTTGATGATTACAGCTTTGTAATACAGCTTGAAGTCCTCATTTTCAGTGTTTTATCTGTATGTGAAAATAATGTGTGGTTTGGCCTTGTTGAAGGCAATATTTGTCAGTAAGTCAAATATTGCTGTATTTGTTTGTCTGCTTGTTTTATCAGATGCTGAGAAAAGTATGCTTAAATCTTCCATTTGAATTTTTAATGTTTCTACTTGCTTTATAAATTTAGGGGCTATGTTATTAGGAATATATAAATTTAGATTTGGGTTATAGCTTCCTTAAATGTTAGCCTTTTATTATTAAATGTTCTTTTTAATCTCTAATAATGTATTTTGCCTTAACATCTACCTCGATATAAATAGAGCTGCATCAGCTTTCTTTTTGTTAGTGTTTGATTGACATTTCATTTTCCATTAATTTACTTTTAATCTTTCTCTTAGACATATCTTTTATAAATAGTAAGGGGGTTTTTGAATCCAGTATGAAAATCTCTCTTTTAATTGGAATATTTAGTTCCATATAATTAGTGATATATTTTATTTTAAATCTACCATCTTATTAATAAATGTGTTTTATTTGTCCCATCTATTTTGAGTTGCTTTTTAGTCCTTTTTTTGCCTTTTTTTTTGGATTGACTACATTTTTCCTTTTTTTTTTAATCTTCTGTTAGTTTGGAAGTTATAAACTTTATTAATCACTCAGTGGTTATCCTAGGGATCACATCATAAAACCACCTTCATCTTATAAGAGTCTAATATAAATTAGTACTTTAAATATCTTTCTGAATAATGCAAGGACCTTGGAACATTTATTACCTTACTCCTCTATTGACTTGTGGACCATTATTGTCATATATTTTAAGGTTTTGTGTATTTTTTTCTATGTTTTTTTAAATCAACAAGACATTATTGTTTTGTAGAGTAAATGTTTAATTATTATATTTTCCCATATATTTACATTTTCATTGCTTTTCATTTCTTCCTGAATCTCCAATTCACACCTGGGATGCATTTCTTTCTGCCGTGATAAACATGCCTAGTATTGTTTTGGGGTTTTTTTATGTGTATCTTCTAGTGATGAATTCCTCCAGTTTTTGTTTGTCTGAAGATGCCTTCCTTTTGCTTTAATTTCTTCATTTTTGAATACAGATATTGATACTTTGAAATATCATTACACTGTGTTATAGTTTCCATTGTTTCTATCGAAAAATCAGCTGCTGGTCTAATTTTCCCACCCTTAAACTCAGTCTGTCATCTCCCCAGGTATTCTGTTTGCCTTTTATCAGCAGTGTTGCAATGCACCCAGATATAGATTTTTTCTTTTTCTTTTTTTTTTAATTTACTACTTAACATAGGATTCATAGAGCTTCTTAAATTTGTGGCTTGATGTGTGCAATCTGTTTCAGAAAAGTCTCAGCCATTTTTTTCAAATATTGCTTCTAGTATATTCCCTCTCTCCCATCTCCTGAGGCTATAATTACATATAGACCTTCTCAGTGATTTTGCAGTGTCTTTTTACCTTCTTTTCTTTGCTTTCCATCTTTTTCTCTCTGCTGTATTCCGAATATTTTTATCTGAACTACCTTCTCTATTCAGCTGTGTCTAATTTTCAATTAAACCCATTCGCCAAGTTCTTGATTTCAGTTACTGAACTTTTTAGCTCTGCGGTTTCCAGTTGTTGTTGTTGTTGTTGTTATAGTTTTAACTTCCCTGCTGAAATGATTATTCTTGTCTTTACCTCCTTGAACCTAAAAGTATGTTAATTTTAAGATCTATATCTAATAATTCCATTCTCTGGATTGCCTGTGGGCCGGTATCTATTGAAGTTATTTCTTTTGTTCGTATTGCCTTTCCTCCACATGTACCTGGTTATATTTGGTGATGAACACAGTATTTGCAGAATTGTTTATAGAAATAATTTTTAGTTTAGGAGGATATTATCTATCTCCAGAGCAGATTTGTATTTGTTTCTGCCAAGTAAGTCTGGGCACTAGCAATTAGAGTTACCTTGGCCCAGTTTAAAATTATTCAAAGCTAAGCCAAGTCCTGCAAGCGCCTATCTTTTATAACTTATCCACCCTCCTAGGATATAGTCCTTCAGAGTTCCAACACAAGGATAGACCCCACCCCGCCCAATTGCGTTCATTTCCTCCTCCTCATGTCTTGAGGTTTTCTAGCCCCTCAGCCATTCATCTGAGTTTACTTTTATTTTTTTTTAAGCTTATTTATTTATTTTGAGAGAGAGTGTGTGTGCGCGCAAGCAGGGGAGGGGCAGAGACAGAGGGAGAGGATCCCAAGCAGGCGCCCACACTGCCAGCACAGAGCCTGATGCGGGGTTTGATCTCCCGAACCACAAGATCATGACCTGAGCCTAGATCAAGAGTCGGACGCTTAACTGACTGACTCACCCAGGCACCCTACCATTCCTCTGTTTGATCAGGAGTCAGCACCTCTCTTCACCAGGGAAATACAGCACCTGGCTTCTCTGCTTATGCCTGTTTTCCTCTGGATCTTGAGCTGGTTGTTCTTCATATCTTAATCACCCTTACATGTCTTGAAACACATGTGTTGTATGCTTGTCTAGTTTTTCTGATTGTTCCCCATAAAAGGATTGTGTGAATTATAGTAGGCCATCACCAGAAGCAGAAGTTCCTTATCTTTATATTTTTTGATCTGCCTATGTTGCTGAGTATATTTTTAGTCCTTTGATTCTCACTGTAGTCTATGTTGTGCATTGACTGCATTTTGCCTATTATTCCAATGATAAACACCTAGATTGCCTTCAATGATTACCACAATTAGTACTACACAAAAACATATAGCATTGTAAGTATTTCTTTATAAACATTGTAAGTGTTTCTTTATAAAATGTGTGGGAATTGGGGGGGACTCTATCCCGGAAGAGTTTGCCAAAACATTGGGAATACCTGTGTTTGTTCTAATTAAGACCTGCCAGGTGACATGCATCAATCCAGTTTCATCACTATACTTTCCACCAGCACTGTCCCTACACTGTCACCAAAACCTGGAATGTTCCAGCTCCCCAATGTCCATCAAGTCTAATAGAAATAAAGTGATATCATAATTTTAATTTGCATTTCTCAGATTACAATTTTTCTATTGGATTTCTTTTGTCTCGTTGATTTTCAAGAGTTCTTTTGTTTTTAAACAGTACCCTGTGTTAGATGCAGATATTGCAAATATATTCTCAATCTGCCATTTAACTACCATCTTATTCATAATGCCTTCATTGATAATATTGTTGGTTGATGACTTGTGCTTTGTGCTGTTATTAAGAAGTTGTCTACTGCCCTATTTCTTCTATATTATGGGTGTTTAATTTTATATTTTTACTGTTTAATTTATAAGTCTTCAAATCATCCAGAGCCCCCTTTCATATCATGTGTTGATAGGAATCCAATTTCATTTTTCTTGATATAAATAATCCAGTTTTCCCAACACTAGCTGTTGACATCTTACCTTTTCCTCTCTTTTCACTTCTTTTCATTTTTAATAAACTCCTGTCTTTTTTAAACATGTTAGTTACTAACCAATTTTCAAGTTTTATCCCCCTAACCCCTTGTTCCCCCAAATCCTGTGATGCTTGTTGCATGGTTTTACACAGCATCGTGCTTTTTAGGAATACATATGATACGTTGTAAAACTACATGTATTTGGAAATCTCCATGATAAAATCTTTTTACATTTTTAAAATAAAAATGTAAAACAAGTAATTCTCTTTTATTCCAGTTTTGCTAAAAGGTTTTTTTTTGTAAGTAAGCATTAAACTTTTTAATATGCCTTTTCAGAATTGATTGAAATATATTTTCAGTTATTTCTCTTTTTGTCTGCTATTTGGTCAGTTTTATCAATAGATTAGCTCCTATGAAACCATCCTTGCATTTCTGGATGAATCCCTATTTTACTACAATATATTATGTTTAATGCATTGTTATATTTGGTTAGCTAAGATTTTATTTAGGATTTTTGCGTCTGCTTTCGTAAAGGAGATCTAAACCTGATTCACTGTTGTTGTCGTATTCCCTTATTTGGTTTTGAATCATAGTTATACTACCCTCAAGTTAAGCAGTTTTTGTTCTTTTTCTTTTTTCTAGAACAACTTGTATAAGATATGAATTAACTATTCTTTTGAAGATTTATAGCTTCCTGTATAAAACAGTCTGGTCCATGGGATTTGACACAGGAAGTTTTTTTTTTACACTATCATTTTAATTTCTTAGATCTTTGTTGGTTCAAATTTTCTTTTATGCCAATTTTACCATTTTATGTACATTTTCACCATTTAATGAACTTTTTCAGAATGTATTTATTTTATCTAGGTTTTCAGATTTAGAATTGAATGAGAAACACAACTACAACCATACTAGAAGGAAAGATATATGCCTTAAAGTGGCTAGAGAAAATCAAAACCAAAAAAGAAGCCCTAATATAAAGGAAAAAATTAATAAATCTGATAACATTAAAATATAAAACTATGCTTCAAAGGACAATCTAGACAATGTGACTTTTCAGACTAGAAAATAGGCCACATCATAGCGTAAGAAAGATATTTACAATATTTTGTAAATGACAAAAGATTAGTGTAAAGGATGTGTAAAGAACTTCTAAAAATAGATAAGAGGAAGACAGCTCAATATACAAATGGATTTATGGTACATATAGGCAATTCTTAGAAGAGGCACTTGAATAATCAATAAAAATATGAACAACTCTCAACATCACTGATAATCAAGAAAGCAACATACAAGTCATATCACATCCTTCAAATTGGCAGACACTTTAAGTGCAAAAGCGAAATATTGGTGAGGATGTACACGGTCAGGAATTCTTGTAAATTGCTGGTGGGAGTACAAATTTATATAGGCTCCTCAGAGAGTAGTTTGTCAATATCTAGTAAAGTTGAAGGTAATCTTCTGTGTATCCTAGATAAACTTGTCAGTATATGCATGAGGGGACAGCTGTGTGTTGATTAGTGCTTCAAGGTTTCACTATAATCAAGGAACATAGAAAAAGCAGGGTTCAGAAGGATACATGCAGTATGATAGTATAATAGGGTTTATGTAAGTGTGCAAAACACAAATAACAGAATTCATAATAGTATACCTTTGGCTATATACATGTGTAGTATTAGTAATATAACAATACCTTTGGATATATACACATTTAGTCAGATTATACAAAATGCATGAGAATACAGAACAATTTTAAGTACAGAGATATACTTCCTGGAGAGGAAGATAAAGAGTTTGCATGAGGGTGGGGCATCAGATATACTCATAATATTGTCAGAGATCAACAGAGAATATAGCAAAATGTTAATTAGCACTTGTTTAATTTTTGTGATGGTTGTGTATATTTTTTCATTTTATTTCTATACTTTTCTGTATGTTTAGTTTGCATTTATTCAAAAAATAATTTATTGAGCACCTACTAGCTGTCAGGCTTTGTTCTGATGCTTAGGATAGAGCAGTGAACACGATGTACATGTTGTCCTCTCCTCGTGGATCTTATAGAGTTTAAAATGTTTTAGAATTGGGGCACCTCAGTGGCTCAATCCAACTTCTGCTCAGGTCATGATCTCACAGCTCATGGGTTTGAGCCCCACATCAGGCTCTGTGCCAACAGCTCAGAGCCTGGAGCCTGCTTTGGATTCTGTCTCCCTCTCTCTCTGCCCCTTCCCCACTCATGCTCTGTGTGTGTGTGTGTGTGTGTGTGTCTTTCAAAAATACACATTAAAAATTTTTTAATAAAAAAATAAAATGTTTCAGAATTAAACTTTTTTAATGCTTAAGATAATTTTTTTAAAAGACCAATTTGCACAGAGAACAAACTGAGGGTTGCTGGAGGAGTTGTGGGTGGGATGGGCTAAATGGGCAAGGGGTATTAAGGACGATACTTGTTGGGATGAGCACTGGGTGTTAGGTGATGAATCACTGGATTCTATTCCTGAAATCATTATTGCACTATATGCTAACTAAGTTGGATGTAAATAAATAAACAAATAAATGACCCATTTGGGAGCTCTTCCTTCTATAAAGCTCTAATTACACTTTTAATTCATCCAATTTCATTTCTCTTTATCCCTGGAATCAGGCACTTAAAAAGCTGTGGGGGCAGGGGAGCGGGGTGGTGGTTCACCTGGGTGGCTCAGTTGGTTAAGCATCTGACAGTTGATTTTGGCTCAGGTTATGATCCATCGGTTCTTCGGATGGAGCCCATGTTGGGCTCCACAGTGAACGTGGGGCCTGCTTGGGATTCTCTCTCTCTCTCCCTCTCCCTCTACCTTTCTCCCTCCCTCCCTCTCTCTGTTTCTCTCTCTCTTTCTGTTTCTCTCTCAAAATAAATAAATAAGCATTTAAAAAAAAGCTGAGGACAGCAAACATACCACTATGGTGCAGAACATTGAGAGGAGGGTGCAGGTGGCAGGAGGCATATAGGAAGCCACTGGACTTTCTGCTGACTTTTGCTGTTGCTGTGAACTTCAAAGTGCTGTTAAAAATAGTGTACTGGGGTGCCTGGGTGGTTCAGTGGGTTGAGTGTCCAACTTCAGCTCAGGTCATGATCTCAACATTCATGGGTTTGAGCCCAGAGTCGGGCTCTGTGCTGACAGCTCAGAGCCTAGAGCCTGCTTCAGATTCTGTGTCTCCCTCTCTGTCTGCCCCTCCCCCTGCTCTCTCTCAAAAATAATAAACATTATTTCTGTCTCTCAAAAATAAATAAACATTTTTTTAATTTTTAAAAAATAGTCTATTTAAGGGGCACCTTCGTGGCTCAGTCGGTTAGGCAACTGACTTGATCTCAGTTCATGTCATGATCTCACAGTCGTGAGTTGAAACCCTGTGTCCAGTCCCACATCCAGCCCTGCTCTGACAGCACAGAGCCTGCTTGGGATTCTCTCTCTCCCTCTCTCTCTGCCCTTCCCCCACTCACATATACACTCTCTTTCAAAATAAATAAACTTTTTTTTAAATGGTCTATTTAAAAGGAAAAGAAAGCTATGAGGGAAGAAAGCTCTTTGTAAAATCAGCCTTCATAAACAGAATGTACAATCTAAATGAGCTATTGGTCTGCCTCCCATATTAGTTTTTCAGGATTGTGGTTTACACTTTTAGGTTTGTAGTTTTTGTAAATAGTCACCTGTGGGAACTGTTTTCATGAATAAACAAGGATGGCTTCTAATTACTGTGGTCACTGAACGTATTTGGGCATCCTTACTTTGTGCAAGACCACATAAGGGGCCATGGGGACCAGAGAACAATAAGCAGAGTTCCCCGCTCCCAGAGCGCCAATATTGTTCGTGGTCATAATAGATACTAGTAACAGCAGCTGTGACCCTTCACTCTTCTACCTCCTGCATCAATTATTGAAAGATCTGGAAGACTGGGTCACCAGGGCACTCAAGGACTGCTGTGCACAGGACTCTGTGCCCAGAGATCTGGGGAGTCAGTAGTGGTTGAAGCATCAGTAAAGGATGGTAAAGGAGGCCCCTAAAAGATGAGCAGGCACAAGCTGACAGCCCTTTCAAACAAAGGAATGGCCTGACCAGAGGCACAGGGCCTGCCCAAGAAGTGTCAGAGCAGCCAAGTACTCAGGACAGGGAAGGTAGGTATCAAGCTAGTCATGGATCAGAGGAGATTTTTTGAAACCACAGACATGAGTGAAAGGGCCAAAGGGGAATAAAAAGGCAGGAAGAGAGAGAACAGGAGAAGGCCAAGGGCAGAACCCCAGTACCTGGGTTTTGGGGTGTGGACACAATGGGAGGAAGTGAATAAGGAGCCAGTGTAGTTGTCCTATGCTGCTGAACCAAGGTTCTGAGTGGGCATGACAGGCAGCCTCTGTGCTCTGGGCTTGCGGGTCTGTCCAGGACTGAAAACAAGGAGCACTGACTGACTGTGCAAACCACCATATACCCAAATTAGTGAAAGGCTTCCCCCAGGAAAGACCAGTAGTCACAGCTGGCGGCAGTTGTAGGACGGGCAGCATCCTTGCTGAGTCCTAGCATAGACACTGACAAGAGTCATATACACACAGGTGTCATATCAGGGTTCTGACAGTTCTATGGGACTTGCCACAGGCCATGTTCCAGAGTTAGTGAGGACCTGTGGTCCTCAGGCCCCCTTACTCCACTTCTACCAGATGCTCCAAATGTTCCATGGCCATGACCTGAGTTCCAGACTTTCCTTGAATGGAGGTCTCTTTCCTGAGGACCTGGTCAGTCTCACTTCTACTTCCGTACAGAATGTTTGAGGATGGCCCAGAGCAAAGCAGAGACCACTAGTGGCAGTTTTGTGTAACCAGAGCAAAGGGTTGGAGACAGTCCTTCCCCTCAGAACTTCACACGAAGCTCAGAGCTAAAAGGTCCCAGCAAAAGAATCCCTCTGGGATCCATGTCTGAGAGCTGGAATGTCTGAGTTGGACATTTGCACCAGGTGTGTATGGGTGCCCTGTGTGGGTCAGGCCTTGGCAAGGTGGCGGGATACAGTTGAGAGCTGGAATGTCCCAGTCAGACGTTTGCACCAGGTGTGTATGGGTGCCCCTGTGGGTCAGGCCTTGGGCAAAGTGGAGGGATACAGGTGGAAACAAGAAGTTGTTCCAGGCTTTCACTGAAAGTTTACCCTAGCAGAGGACCCAGACCAGTAAAAGGGGCAGTGAAACACACATTATCAAGAATGACTGCAGAGTGTTATTGTTCGTATTTCTGTAGACAGAAGTACTGGGTGCTGTGGACATTGAGGAAGGAGGAATCTCACCAATCTGGAAAGTCCCAGAAGATACCCAGGGGACATATGAAAAGGCCACAGCTAACATCCTACAAATGGTGGAAGACTGAAAGCTTTCCCCCTAAGATCAGGAATAAGACAAAGATGTTTGCACTCACCACTTCCATTCAGCATTTTACCAGAGGTTCCAGCTAGAGCAATGAGGCAAGAAAAAGAAATAAAAGGCACCTACATTGGAAAGGAGGAACTACAACTATCTCTATTCACAGATGACATCATCTTCTATATAGAAATTTGAAAGGATGCACACACATACACACTCACACAAAAACTAAAGCTGATAAATGAATTCCAGGATTCAGGATCACACACAAAAATGAATTCTATTTCTGTCTTCTAGCACTGCACAATTTGAAGATGAAATTAAGAAAGCAGTTCCATTTACAGTAGCATCAAAAAGAAAACTTTTAAGAATAAATTTAACAAAAACAATGCAATACTTATACACTGAAAACTATAAAACATAACTGAAATAAATTAAGGACCTAACTAAATGGAAAAACTTTCCATAATCAACAGATTCAATGCTATCCCTATCAAAATCCCAACTGCCTTTTTTCCAGAAATTGAAAGATGATCTTGAACTTAATTCATATGGACTTTCAAGAGAACCAGAATACCCAAACAACCTTGAAAAAGAACAAAGTCAGAGGATTCCCAATTTCAAAATATACCACAAAGCTACAGGAACCAAGACAGTATAGTACTGCTATAGGATACACATATAGTTCAGGGCATCTGAGTGGCTCAGTCAGTTGAACATCTGACTTCAGCTCAGGTTATGATCTCTCAGTTTGTGAGTTCAAGCCCTGCATCAGGCTCTGTGCTGACAGCTTAGAGCCTGGAGCCTGCTTCAGATTCTGTGCCTCCCTTGCTCTTTGCGTTGCCCCTGCTCGTTCTCTCTCTCTTTCTCTCAAAAATAAACATTAAAAAAATTTTTAATAAAAAAATAAAGGATACACATATAGGTCAATGGAATCAAGTTAAGAGTCCAGACATAGATCTACATATCTATTCTCAATTAATTTTCAACAGGTGTGCTAAGACCATTGCCTAGATGAAAGAATAGTCATTCAAAAAATAGTGCTGACACAAATGGACATCCACACACAACAAATAGTGCTGACACAACTGGACATCCACACACAAAACAATATAGTTGGGCCCCTACCTCATGCCATATTCAAAAATTAGCTCAAAATGCAGCATAGACATAAATATAAGAAGTAAAATTTTAAAACTCTCACTGTGCAGGCAGGATATGGGAGACATGGCTCCACAGGAGAAAAGCTACTGAGGGGTTTTAGTTGAAAACTAAAGGAGTCAGCAATAAGGTGGAGAGATCAAGCAAATTAAGACAGTCTTCCCAGCATTAGGCGGAGCGATTTGAAATCTAATCTTGGAGTGGTTGGCTAGGCCATTGCTGGGACATTGCAGATATGTGTACTACAATATAGGAAGGGCAGAGCAATCCAGAGTATGTTCAGAAGAGTGACCAGGCTCACTCTTCTGTGTCCACACCTCCTCTGAGATCTGTGTTCTGTATATATGTAGTAGTACTATCTCTTTCCCTGGGCACAGACGTGACCAGTTCTCTGGGTGCCACGAGGTGAACAAGACTGAGAGGTGCTTTTGCTTGCCATCCAGGGCTTTCCCTTGTCTGAATGGACCTCTCCACATGGGTATACTTCCTCTGATCCCTTACATACATCTGCTGACTTGAGAGTCCAAAATAGACTCTCAAGTACCAGCATGCTCGTTCCTGTTTATGTGTCTCCACCCATGCACTTAGTAACCTCATTTTGAGTTCCTTCCCCACTCTTCTCTTTCTCTCCAAATCATACCTACCCTTCCCTGGCCATGCCAGCCCATATTTGTCTTTCTTAGCTCCTTTCTGGGTTACTCATTTACCCCCATGGAGAGCAGAGACGATCAGCTGTTACGTTCCTGGACAATTTCTCGGTCTTCTGCTCAGTTATTGATGTGTATCATGGACAGTGGCAAGATTGGTATTACCTGTTCTTTCTGTTAACAGCTTGGTTGAAGTTATTTACATTGTTGCCCTCATTTATCATGCATTGGTAGTTTCATCAAGCAGACTGTCTCATCTCCCATAGATCATAACAGGAGTATTAGGCACATGGTTGTAGTTCAAGAATGCCTGTTACCTTACTGGTTCTACTGACTCTTTTATTTGGGGACACAATTGTGTGATTACAAAGCCCATGTTGAAATCTGGAGCCAAAATTATTTATCATCAAAATGACTAATTCCACAAGGGTTTAGGGTCTTTGTACTCATAGCAACTTTCTCTGTTTTCATCTTTCCAAAGTTCTCCAAACAAACCTTTTTTCTCCAGTGGTCCAGAGCCCCTCACAGTCTTCCTGACAATCCAGAGCTTCTCCCACTCCTGGTCCTGCCCAAATTCCTTGCCCCTTCCTCAGGTTATCACAAATCCCAATTGTATATAAGGTCCAGCTCCAGTGTCTCTGGTTCCGGGAAGCATCCCCTCCACGTGTCTTCTTTAGTGTCTTGTACATGGGAGTGCCTGCAATTCCTCTGCATTTGGTTGTTTACTATCATCTTGTTCACCATGGTTTCTCAGCAGGAAGTAGTTTGCTCTAGATATAGCTAGACTTCACATCCAGGCCCTCCCACTTACTCCGGATCACAACTGCTCTGAGCCTCACTCAGTTCCTTATTTGTACGACAGCGGAGATTCTTGTTTCACCCTATCTTTGTAGTGAGTAAAATAATATATATGAAAATTCCTGGTGCATCTTAACTTCTCAGTAAGCTTCTTAGTTTTATCTTCTCCTTCTTTTTAAAAAAAATTATTTATTTATTTATTTATTTTGAAAGAAAGAGAAAGTGCATGTGCAAGTGGAGAAGGGACAGAGAGAGAGGAAGAGGGAGAATCCCAATCAGGCTCTATGGTCAGCACTGAGCCCGATGCAGGGCTCAATCACATGACTACAAGATCACAACCTGAGCCAATGTCAAGAGTCAGACGTTTAACCAACTGAGCCACCCACGCACTCCTATTTTCTTCCTTCTTGAGCCTGAGAACCATATCTTAAAATTTCTCCAGTAATCTCTGCAGAGAATTCTCTTCTCTGAGCAGAGTTCTGTCAAAGCAGAGACACTCAGTACTTAACACTGACTGATGGGAATGTATGGTTCACTGAGTCCCCAGAAGCACTGGGATGAATGCCCTTGTGGGCACATGGCTGAAAAATAATCTAAAAGACACTCTGTCCAGACCTACTGGGTCACTGAGAAAGATGACAGCCCAGCTGCCTAGGAGGGTCTGCCCTGTCTCAGAGACTCAAGTGACCCTGATGTTAAGATTGAGATAATCTTTTCTGAACTCTGACTTAGCCAGCAGTCTGCCCTGCTCTGGACAGTACGTGACAACACTTGCCAGAATGCAGCTAAAATGCAGAAACATTGAGGAGAAAATGATATCTGACAACCTAGCCTAGAAATCCAAACCTAAGCAGTTATATGTCCATCAGCTGATGGCTTTCAGATCTGTCTCCTGGAGGAGGAGCCAAGATGGTGGAACAGCATGGAAGCTTTTGTGTGTCTCATGTCCATGAAATACAGCCAGACCAACACTAAACCATCCTACACACCTAGAAAACTTATTGGAAGATTAACAGATCTGTCTCCTGGAAAACAGGCTTTGGTGAAATTGATGGGCTTAATCAGAAAGAACTTTAGTAGGATAACTGGGTGATAATGGCTTTGAAACAGTTATGCAGAGATCCTTCACAAGGAGTTTTTGTTGAAGTAGGACTTTTTTAAACCTCAAAGCTTTCAACAGCCCAAGGGCCATCTTGTGAGGGACATCACAGGACGGGAGCTTCACCCCACAGAGCCCCCCAATGCCCTGGAGGTCTGGACCTGCCTCTGGGGGAGATAAGTAAGGGAGGAGCCTGGGTCAAGTGTAGTGTGAATTCTGGGCACACCTTTGGAATCAACATATGTTAGTTTTTAAACTACATTCTGAAATGTTTCCATTTTATGATTGTCTTTTCCCCTTTTTTTAATGCTTATTTATTTATTTTTGAGAAAGAGGGCAGGGGAGAGGCAGAGAGAGAGAGAGAAGGAATTTCAAGCAGGCTCTGTGCTGTCAGCGCAGAACTGGACATGGACTCAAAATCTCAAATCGTGAGATCATGACCTGAGCTGAAACCAAGAGTTGGACGCTTAATTGACTGAGACACCCAAGGCTCCCCTGTCTTTTCTCCTCAAAACAAAAAGAAAGGCTCAGAGAGGGAAGTGGGTTGACAAAGCTCACTTAGCAGCAGAGCTAAGCCCTCCTGGACACACCTCTGGAGCTGGTATCAATAGTCCTTCCAGGGCCATGCCCCAAGCTCTGCCTCCCTGTCACGTGTATTCGGACCACAGGGCCTGCCATCCTCAGCCAACCTCTAGGTGTGCGCAGTGGCCTCTGTGCCACCCACATCCTTGCAGAGCCCAGGTCTAGATCTCCGTGCCAATGTGAGAATGAAGAATGACCTGTACCCAGGGGGCACACCTTTCAACTGATACCTTCTGGAGCAACATCTCCACTTTTGCATTTAGTCCTGTGTTGGCATAGAGCTTGCATATTGTTTCACGGTTGCCTCATGGAGGGCAGGATCAATTCCTTGCTCAGTGTACTAAAATCTGGGAGAGATCTTGAGTCTGATGACACCACATATACACCAAGAGATTATGAAAAGGTTTGTTGCTCACATAAGGGGGCTCTCTGGGAAAATAGGGTAGACTGCCAGCATGCCTGGAATAGCTGAAGCAAAGAGTGGTATTGGCTTAGGATTTTATTGTGTTAGGGGTGGGTTGGGATGAGTGCTCTCCACTTCCTGCCACCTCAGAAAGGGCTAAAAAGGTAGGGGGGATCCTCAACAGGATTTGTTAACCCCTAAAACACAGAGAGGACTTTGCCTTTCTGAGGGTCATAATCTAGTCCTGAGCTGTGCTGTTTGCAGTGTGAGTGGGCTTGTTCTATAGAAAAGGTTCAGTTGGAGTGTTTTTGGTTCAAAGCATGGATTTTATATAAGTCAGGCTTGGGGGGCATGGGTTTTGGAGCTAGAATGTCTAGATTTGAATCCAGCTTCATTCACTATTTCTTTGGCCATGTGACTTTAGGCAGATTAATTTAAATGCTCTGTATCTCAGTTTCTTTAAACTGAGATAATAGTGCCTATCTAGAGGTTTGTTTGGATTAACTGAGATTATAATAAAGCACTAACTGAATTTCTAATACATAGTGAAGACTCAAATTTTTATTATTATTATTATTATTATTATGGATGTACCAACACATGCAGTAAAATAAGAACATAAATCAGCCTGGGTGGCTCAGTCGGTTAAGTGTCTGACTCTTGGTTTTGGCCCAGGTCATGATCTCATGGTTCATGGGCTCAAGTCCGAAGTCAGCAGTACAGAGCTTGCTGGGGACTCTCTCTCTCCCTCTCTCTGCCTCTCCCCAGCTCATGCTGCTGCTCACACAAATACATACTCTCTTTCTCTCAAAATAAATAAATAAACATTTTAAAAAAAGAAAAGAAAGGCATAAAAATTGGAAAGGAGGAGGCAAAGGTATTATAATTTGAAGATTACTGTTTATTCCTGGAAAATTAAAGAGAATTAACTATTACATGCAAACAGATTCAGTAATGTAATTGGTCACAAAACTGGTGCACAGAATTATATATCTAATATAAAAGGCAAAATAAATAAAATGTTAAAAATCAGCCATTTTAAAATATATAAACAAGAATAATGCAAGAAAAGATGTCACACCTATCTCTACTCAAAATTAAAAGATACCTTTTGATCTTGAAAAGAAAGGTGATGGGGGCGCCTGGGTGGCGCAGTCGGTTAAGCGTCCGACTTCAGCCAGGTCACGATCTCGCGGTCCGGACTTCAGCCAGGTCACGATCTCGCGGTCCGTGAGTTCGAGCCCCGCGTCGGGCTCTGGGCTGATGGCTCAGAGCCTGGAGCCTGTTTCCGATTCTGTGTCTCCCTCTTTCTCTGCCCCTCCCCCGTTCATGCTCTGTCTCTCTCTGTCCCAAAAATAAATAAACGTTGAAAAAAAATTTAAAAAAAAAAAGAGAGAAAAGAAAGGTGATGGAGCTATATAAAGAAGTTTTTAAAATTCTACTGAAACAAAACTTGAAAGTTAGAAAACTTATTTTTAAATATTATAAAGTAAAATCTCATCTCTTTCCTAAATTAATCTAAAAAGTCTACTTAGTTCAGTTCATTCATTTATTCAACAAAAATGGAGCATTTTCTAATGTCCTCCTGTCGTTGTGCTAGAAAGTAAGGACATAACCACAAACAGGACAGCTGTGGCATCTATCACAGTACATGGAAGTATCCAGGTACTGGTGTTTGTGAAAAGTGGCATGGAGAAAAAGTTTAGAATATCATGAGGCCAGTTATACAAAAGTAGGTGTTCCAAACATGGTGGCCTACTTTTCTGAGTTAGAAGAAACTAAAAAGATACAACAATCAAATGCAGAGTGTAAATATTGTGGCCTTTTGCTGCTACCTAATACCTGATACCCTACCTGACCCCAAGTGTTCATTCATTCATCAAATTGTTATTGAGGCATTGTCCTTATTGCTGAGATACAATGGACACAGAAACCAGTTATAAAAACTTCTTTAGGGGAAAATTGAGAGCATTAATGTGAGCTATAGGCTAGCCGATATTATTGAACTAATGTTAATTTTCTAATATTTAATAATAGTATTGTGCTCATATAGGAGAAAGTCTTTCCTAGGAGTTATATGCTCATACTTTGAAAGGTGAAGGGTCGCCATGGCCACAACTTACTTTTAAATGGTTTAGCACAAAACAAAGTGTGTGAAATAAATCACTTATGTGTGGGAGGAAAATGTATGTATAAAGAGAAAGACCTAGAGAGGTGCTGTTTAAGGGCACACACCTGCAATTGGTAGCTAAGTAAGTTCTGGAGAAGTAATGCACAGCAGAGTGATTATGGTCAACAATACTTACTGTATTATAAAAGTTGAAAGCTAATTGTTCTCACCACAAAAAAGAAAGAATTATGTGCCAGTATTAGCTAATGCTGCTACAGGGTGTTAATCACATACAATATATAAATGTATCAAATCAACATGTTGCATTCTTACCCAATGCTATATGTCATTACCCAATGTTATATGTCAATTAAACTTACCCAATGTTATATGTCAATTGTATCTCAGTTAAGAAGAAAAAACTAGATGAAGTGAATGTGGCAAGTGTGAACAGCTGGTGAATCTAGGTGAAACAGCATACTTTCAGGTTTGCCATTTTCAAAATAAAAACTGGGGGAAATCCAAGTTCTCTCTCTACAGTTAAAAACTCAGACCTCATGCCCCATTTGAGAACTGCCTTGTCAGCAGACTTTGGAAGACTTGTGAGCAGAGACTGGGAAGGGAGATTTGATACTGAAGAGGAGAGAAAATTGCATCCTCACAGATGAGCAGGTTAGCATTTGAAAGAAAGTTTGCATTTCACAAGTCATGGTCACGTGCATTAGAAAGGTGTTATAGGATCTCCTAATAAAACATTAAGGAGCTGTCATTTGTTGAGACTGTTTAGATTATGTCTAGTTTATGTCACTCAAGGTTCTCTCTGTTTAGGGGCCCGAATTTCTTCATCAGCATACTGGTTGTGAGAGCACAGTAATGGAGAACTCCCTTTTACAGTCTTCAAGAGACGGGGAGTCCAAACAGTACAGGGTGCCTGAGTATTTCATGAAGAAAGAAAGTCCAGGTTCAACTCTGGACTCAAGCACTTACTATGAAATTCACTATTTTTCTTCACCTCCACTTCCTTAGATTTAAAATGGAGATGATGTGGGGCGCCTGGGTGGCGCAGTTGGTTAAGCGTCCGACTTCAGCCAGGTCACAATCTCGTGGTCCGTGAGTTCGAGCCCCGCGTCGGGCTCTGGGCTGATGGCTCAGAGCCTGGAGCCTGTTTCCGATTCTGTGTCTCCCTCTCTCTCTGCCCCTCCGCCGTTCATGCTCTCTCTCTGTCCCAAAAATAAATAAACGTTGAAAAAAAAAATTTTTTTTTTAATAAAATAAAATGGAGATGATAAAATCTACTTTCTGGGTTGTTATTAGAATTAAAGAAGAGAAATGATGTAAAGCTCCTGGCAAAATGCCCTGCCATTTAAGAAGCATTCAGTGGTCACTGGTTCCATTTTTTCCTTGGATAAATGTTAAGAATCATATATATGTGGATTTATATACAAGTTAAATTTTGAAAAGCTGAATCTTGACACGTATGTATATGTATGTGTATAGAATATGGATCTAGAAAGATATCTGTCAAATTATTGATAGTGTTTTATACAGGGAGTATGGTGGGCAGTATTCCACTATTTACTTTAGATAATGTTTAAAATTTTTTTACAATGAGAACATATTTGTTTCATAATTAGAGAAAAGAAAGAAAAGCTGAGTGGTTTAAATGCATTGGATGTAGGAATGGGTTGCCTACTACCATTAAAAGGAATCTTGTGGTGAATCCTGGTGATGAAGACTTTCCTTCTACCATTCATCTGCAATCATGATTTTATATGCAGGAGTTTTGTTTTTTAATGAGGTGTCCTAGAGTTCTGGCCGGTAATGCGACGGCAGGATGGGAGGAGAACAGAAATCGATAAGAAATCTGTCCTCAGGTACTTTGGCTTGCTCTACCCTTGCCTCCCCATTTCCTTCTAAGAGGATAGGATATGCCCTGGGCTCTGCTGGAAATGCTGGGGCTATGAGGGCCTGTCCAGGGGTCCCCTCTTCTATTCAGTGAAACTGTTTATATTCATTTACACTTTTAAATAACAGAAACTTAACTGAATGATTTAACAGAACCATCATGCATCGGCAGCATCCCATCTAGCAGACAGAAAGGAGTTTCATCAAACTGCAGAAAAGGAAAAGTTTTTAAAGGTAGAGAGAGAGCAGAAAAAAAGAAAAATTATTAGCAAAGAATCCATTGTTTTAGGCAAGGTCACCCTCCTCAGGGGGCCGGAAAGGGTCTATCAGTAAATTTCCAAGTGTTGACCAGGAAATTCAAGTTGATTCAAAGGTTGAAGATTACATTCCTGGAGAAGGAGGATAGTAAGTCTTGTTTGCGGATGTGGAGTCCTTAACAAAGTGTGTCTCCATTTTGGGCCTGTGGTTTTCTTTTTAACAATACTCATGGGACAGGCGTGCAATGGTAATATGTGCGCAGAACTAAGGCTAGTCTTTGGCTTGATAGAAGAATATCCCAAACGGCTAAAGGCCATTCTGGTTTAATCATTAACCACAGGCAAGAACCCCTTCGTTATTATTCCCATCAGCCATCGTTCCCCTCTTCCTGGATTGAATACATTAGTTTTGATTTTGGAAGACTTTATTGCTTTAGAAAAGGCTTCGTCCTTACGCTGGGCCAAAATCAGCCTTTCTGTCGCTTTTCATTGTTGCTTATGCTTTAAAGTAATTCAGATAAAGTTTTATTGCTCTTAAATGTGACAACCCTATAAAAGCCTGAAAATCTTTCTCATCTACTCTGTATCCAAGTGTTCCCTTTGCCAGGATAACCACCAATAGTTACTTATAACTGTTCCTGATATTTATAGACATACCATTGTCCCAGTTACCTTCCACCAGACATGCTCATATTGGTGAGGGTTCATCTTGAAAGTATGTTGCCGAGTACCAGACATAGTATTCCAAATGTGTTCAGTCAGACACAATGGAACTTATACCTCCTTAGATCACCACAGTACTACATTTAAGATATGTGTATATATCTAAAGAAGTTAGAAAAAGAAGAGCAAGTTGAACTCAAAGTTAAATAGAAGGAAAGGAATACCAAATATGAGAGAAGATATTAATTAAGTATAAAGCCTTTAAAAAAAAAAGGGGGGGGGGGTCGCCTGGGTGGCTCCGTCGGTTAAGCGTCCAACTTCAGCTCAGGTCATGATCTCGCGGTCTGTGAGTTCTAGCCCCGCGTCAGGCTCTGTGCTGACCGCTCGGAGTCTGGAGCCTGTTTCGGATTCTGTGTCTCCCTCTCTCTCTGCCCCTCCCCTGTTCATGCTCTGTCTCTCTCTGTCTCAAAAATAAATAAATGTTAAAAAAAAAACATTTAAAAGAAAAGTATAAAGCCAAACATAGGATAAAGATCAACAAAAACAAATGTTGTTCCCTTGAAAAGTCTAGTAATTAATTTGCTAAAGTCTGAAATTCATAACCCCTACCAAGAGTGATCACAGAGGGTAAGAAAGAGAGAAGACACAAATTCCCAGTGTGAAGATGGGAAAAGAACTCATTACAGATCATATAGATATTAAAGAAGTCTTAGGACCATATTTTGAGCAACATTTTGACAATAAACTTGAAACTTTGAAATCCTAGAAAAACCAGCTTATCAAATTTAACCAAGAAGAAACAATATCTGCAGAGTTTTATATCTAAAAAGAAATTAAATTCATAATTAGAAAACCTTCTCACAAAATAAAATGGGGAGTATGTGGCTTTACTACTGAATTCTACCAAACTTTTAAAGAAGAAATAACACCAATCTTATATAAACTCTTCCAGAGAATAATAAAGGAGCAAATACTTCCCACTTTGTTTTTTGAAGCTATATAACATTGAAACATTACAAGACGTACTTATTAGAATAGAGAAAAGCTCTAAACAAAAAAAAAATTAACAAACAATGCAGATTCTGCATTGTAAAATAATGGACACATCTAACCTGGTTAAATTCTCAAAAATCAGTCAGTAAGTATAACTACTGTGGAAAACAGTTTGGCAATTTCTTAAAGAGGTAAACATACACTTACTGTATTACCCATTCTACTCCTAGGTATTTTCACATGAAAAGTGAAAATATAAATCTAAAAAAAAATTATAGCACCTTTATTTTTAATAGTCACAAAACTGGAGGGGTACCTGGCTGTCTCAGGTGATGGAACATGCAACTCTTGATCTCAGGGTTGTGAGCTTGAGTCCCACCTGGATGTAAAGATCACTTAAAAAAATAAAATCCTTTATTTATTTTTTTTATATGAAATTTATTGACAAATTGGTTTCCATACAACACCCAGTGCTCATCCCAAAAGGTGCCCTCCTCAATACCCATCACCCACCCTCTCCTCCCTCCCACCCCCCATCAACCCTCAGTTTGTTCTCAGTTTTTAACAGTCTCTTATGCTTTGGCTCTCTCCCACTCTAACCTCTTTTTTTTTTTTCTCCTTGCCCTCCCCCATGGGTTCCTGTTAAGTTTCTCAGGATCCACATAAGAGTGAAACCATATGGTATCTGTCTTTCTCTGTATGGCTTATTTCACTTAGCATCACACTCTCCAGTTCCATCCACGTTGCTACAAAAGGCCATATTTCATTAAAAAAATAAAATCCTTTAAAAAAAAATAGTAGGGGTGCCTGGGTGGCTCAGTCAGTTAAGCATCCGACTTGGGCTCAGGTCATGATCTCACGGTTTGTGAGTTAGAGCCCCACATCTGGCTCTGTGCTGACAGCTCGGAGCCTGGAGCCTGCTTCAGATTCTGTGTCTCCCTCTCTCTCTGCCCCTCCCCCACTGTGTTCTGAAATAAACATTAAAAATAAACATTAAAAAAATTAATAAAAATAAAAAATAGTAAAAAAAAAAACCTGGAAACACCCAAATGTCCATTAGTAGGTGAATAGGTAAACAAATGTGGTATATCCATACCATGGAATACTATTCAACATAAAAAAGAATAAACTACAGATACACAGAATAGCATGGATGCATCTCAGAACCATCATGCTGAGCAAAAGTTAGACAAAAAAGATTGAATGATTCCATTTACATAAAATTCTAGAAAATCCAAATTAATCTATATTAATAGAAAGCATAACAGTGCTTGCTGCAGACAGGGATAGATGGAGGACAGGATTTCAGAGGAGCACAAGGAAACTTTTGGGGATGACAAGTGTAAGTAATCTTGAATGTAGTGATGGTTTCACAGGTGTATGTGTATATCAGCACTCATCCAATTTTACACTTTGTCACTTATACCTCACAAAGTTACAAAACAAATTGATCATTGTAACTGGCCACATGACAATAAAGGAGAAAATCATAAGATGATTTTAATAGGTCTAGAAAAAGCATTTGACAAAATCAACATTTATTCATGGTTTTTGGTTTTTTGTTTTTAACTTAAACTAACACTAAAAAGTGTTACCAATAACAACAAAGACCCTTAAACATCATACTTAATGGTCAGGTATTGGCATTTTTTCCTCAGAGATCAGGAATACCACATGGATGCTGGTCAGCACCACTTCTGTTTAACATTGTATTAGATATCTTAGCCAGAACAACAAGGCAGGAGAGAAGAAATGACAACTGCAAAAAAAGGGGAAAAAACTCATTATTTCAGGATGACATGATTTCATAATTAGAGAAATCTGAGTCTTCCCATTGGAAGGTAATCAGGATAGTGATGTGTCTAGAAATACAAGGACACAATTAGAATTAATAAGTGTATTTATAAGGACACTAGATTAAAAGCCAATGTGCAAAAATCAATTGTATTTCTACACAGAAAACAATTAGGAAATGAAATTTTTAAATAATATATATACTTATATTACTTAAATATATTTACTTATATTATTTAAATAATATATTTACTTCAATGCCAATTATTTGGCATTGAAAATACCAAAACATTAAGAAAAAATCTAGTAAAAGTTATTTAAGACCAGCAAGCTATACTATATAAGTGAAGGAAATTAGAAGACCTGAATAAATGGAGAGATGTACCCTGGCAAGGGATTAGAAGATCCATTACTGTAAAGATGTCAGTTCTCCCCAATTTTCCCTTCCATTAACTTAATTAATTATACATTCTTTTATTATTCGTTTAGTGGTTAGCCTACATATTACAACATCATTGACTTGTTAAAGTATAAAATGGTATTTACAACTTCCTTGACAATGCAAAGACAATGTACTTTCATTCAATTTACCCGCCTCCCACCTTTTATGTCCTATTGTTTGTATTTTACTTCTATAGTTTAAATTCTACAAGATATTGTTACTGTGTACAGTCAACTGTCACCTAGAATTACCCACTTGTTGACTCCTTCCTGGCTTGTTGTTACTCTGTTAGAGATAATATGGCTTACTTAAGAGCAAGGGCTGCTGTCATAATTTTCTCTTTATCTTTGCCAATAATTTTACTCTGATGAGCTAGGAGTACTTTTCATTGTCATCATCCTGATCAGGTTTCACTGTGCTTCTTAAAACTATAGCTTCATATCTTTTGTCAGTAACGAAGAATTCCTAGACTGTATCTGTGTTTCTTCTGCCCCTGTTATCTCTCCTCTTTCTTTACTCCAGTTACATCCATATTAGTTTTCTCATTGTATCTGTTATGCTCTTAACACTCTTTACTATATTTTTCACCTTCTTTCTCTTTATGCTTCAGTCTCAATATTTTTTCCAAATTGTGTTCCAGTTCACAAAAAATCTCTCTTCAGCTATATCTACACACTTAAACTTTCCTCTGGTTTCTTAATTTCACTTACTTCTCTTTCAGGTCTATAATTTCCATTTTGTTCTTTTTATAATTTCTAGTTCTGTGCTAAAATTCCCAATCTTTTCTTTTAATTCTCCAAATGTATTAAACATAGTTATTTGATTTTTTTTTTTTTTTTTTAGAGAGAGAGAAAGCAGGGGAGAGGGGCCGAGGGAGAGGGAGAGAATCCCAAGCAGGCTCCACACTCAGCACAGAGCCCACCTGGGTTCTATCCCTGAGTTCATGACCTGAACCAAAATCAAGAGTTGGATGCTCAACTGACTAATCCAACCAGGCGCCCTGTTAAGCATAGTTATTTTAAAGCCTGAGTCTCACATCTTCATTTTGAGTGCTTTGTGGATATGTTTCTATTGTCAATTATTTCCCTTAGCTTTCTTTTTTTCATTATTTTTTAAAAAAACCTTTTTTTAATGTTTATTTATTGAGAGGCAGAGCATGAGACAGGCAGAGAGAGGGGGAGACACAGAATCTGAAGCAGGCTCCAGGATCCAACTGTCAGCACAGAGCCTGACGTGGGGCTTGAATTTACGAACCGAGAGATCATGACCTGAGCCGAAGTCAGACACTTAACCAACTGAGCCACCCAGGAGCCTCTCCTTGAGCTTTCAATCTCATGCTTGTGTCTCCTCTTATGCCTAATTATTTTTTATTGAATACTGAACATAGTATATGAACACTTTGAGAAATAATTTATGGCTCTGAGTGATCCCATCTCCCACTAGAGAAGACTTTGTTTCTTATGGGCAGTTAGCTAGTGGCACTGTCAATCTTGTATCACCTCACATCTGGGATTCAGTCCCTGTATGAGAGCTGGTCTGTCTCTGTCTTATTTCTAGAGTGTGGCTCATTGAGGCCCCAACCCAAAGCTTTGGGAATTTACTAGGGTCTTTCGTCATTAGAATGTCCTGTCCCCCAGCCCCATGTGTCTGGTCAAAATCTCTGCTCAGCTTTTTTAGTCCCTGTTTCAATTCAATTTCAAACAAATAGGCAAATGTTTGAAATGGAAACAGGCCCACATGCTGCATATGCCCTCCAAGCCTCCCCTCCTCTCCTCAATTTTAGCCCTATAATTTCCTATTTCCTTAATATCTCCCTGGGACCTTCAAACAGATTATTTTCTTATATTTCACCCAACTTTTCTTAGCTATTATTCCTACCTTCTTTTTTTTTTTTAGCGAGGGTATTTTCTTCTGTTTATTGATTCCTCCCAAGTATTTGTTTTAAAATGTAAACAGCTTATATTTTCCTATTTATGAAAATAATATATTCTTCTTGGAAAATTCAAAATAACAGAAAATTATTAAAGTTAAATTCACTTGAAATCCCACCATTCAAAAAATTGACACTGTTAACATTTTGGTAAATAACTTTCTGTATATGTATATCTTTTTCATTATTTGTCTTTTCACTACTTTTCATAAATAAGGTCACACTCTACTTACGAATTTGTAACCTACTTTTTTTCAGTACTATGTTTTTAGTGACTTTATGTTTTAATATATAGAGAAAAATCATCCTTTTGAATTCGGCTGCATGATATTTCATTATATAAGTACTTATTTTCTTGGGATAAAGTCCTAGAAGTAGAAAAGCTAGATCAATATGGTTTTTTCTTTGTAAAACTTTTCTTGAACTATAATACACATACATAGAAGTACATACAACAATAATTCCTGTATGCTTTGATGAATTTCACAATTTTCATTCCTGTGCAACCCACACCCAGATCAAGAAATAAGACATTCTCACAACAGTCTTTGTCTTTTAACAGGGGGTTTTAGCCCATTACATTTAATGTGACCATTAGTATAGTTAGACCTACATTTACCATTTTTTTCTTTCTCTCACTTCTTCATGTTCCTCTTTCTCCTTTCTGGCCTTCTTTTGGGTTAATTTATTCCTTTCATTAAATATTTTTATTTACTATTGGTTTGCTACTATTCCTTTGCATTGTTTTATAATTCTTGCTCTAGAGATTATAATATATATCTCTAACTTCTCACAGTCTACCAAGAATAATACTATGCCACTTCATGCAAAATGTAAGAACCTTGCATTTATCGCTTTCTCATTTTTTATGATAGGGCTGCCATATACATTCATCTACACAAACTATAAACCCCACAAAATAATGTTATAATTTTTGCTTTAAGCGTCTTGAAGAAGTTGACTTTTTTAAAGAACGTGTTGTGTGTGCCCACATTTCCACCACTTCCGGTGCTTGTCATTTCTTCTGAAGATCATCTATTATTATTTCACCACAACCTGACGAACTTAATATTTTTTGCAGTAATGATCTACTTGGTCACTAACACTCTTAATTTTTATTTTTTTTTGAAGCTGTCTTTATTTTACTTTTATTCTTAAAAGACATTTTTGCTCTGCATTGAATTCTGAGTTGACAGCTTCTCCCCTAGCCCCCAGCAATTCAAAGATAGTCTTTTTATTTTTAATGTTTATTTATTTTTGAGGCAGAGAGAGAGAAAGAGAGACAGACAGACAGAGCGTGAGAGGCGGAAGGGCAGAGAGAGAAGGAGGCAGAATCCAAAGCAGGCTTCAGGCTCTGAGCTGTCAGCACAGAGCCCAACATGGGGCTTGAACTCATGGAGCATGAGATACTAGTAGGATGCTTAACTGATTGAGCCACCAAGGCATCCCTTTTTTTTTTTTAATTTTTTTAATGGTCATTTTTGTTTATTGTTTTTTGGGGTTTTTTTCAATATATGAAGTTTATTGTCAAATTGGTTTCCATACAACACCCAGTGCTCATCCCAAAAGGTGCCCTCCTCAATACCCATCACCCACCCTCCCCTCCCTCCCACCCCCCATCAACCCTCAGTTTGTTCTCAGTTTTTAAGAGTCTCTTATGCTTTGGCTCTCTCCCACTCTAACCTCTTTTTTTTTCCTTCCCCTCCCCCATGGGTTTCTGTTAAGTTTCTCAGGATCCACATAAGAGTGAAAACATATGGTATCTGTCTTTCTCTGTATGGCTTATTTCACTTAGCATGACACTCTCCAGTTCCATCCATGTTGCTACAAAGGGCCATATTTCATTCTTTCTCATTGCCATGTAGTACTCCATTGTGTATATAAACCACAATTTTTTTATCCATTCATCAGTTGATGGACATTTAGGCTCTTTCCATAATTTGGCTATTGTTGAGAGTGCTGCTATAAACATTGGGGTACAAGTGCCCCTATGCATCAGTACTTCTGTATCCCTTGGGTAAATTCCTAGCAGTGCTACTGCTGGGTCATAGGGTAGATCTATTTTTAATTTTTTGAGGAACCTCCACACTGTTTTCCAGAGTGGCTGCACCAGTTTGCATTCCCACCAACAGTGCAAGAGGGTTCCCGTTTCTCCACATCCTCTCCAGCATCTGTAGTCTCCTGATTTATTCATTTTGGCCATTCTGACTGGTGTGAGGTGGTATCTGAGTGTGGTTTTGATTTGTATTTCCCTGATGAGGAGCAACGTTGAGCATCTTTTCACGTGCCTGTTGGCCATCCGGATGTCTTCTTTAGAGAAGTGTCTATTCATGCTTTCTGCCCATTTCTTCACTGGGTTATTTGTTCTTCGGGTGTGGAGTTTGGTGAGCTCTTTATAGATCTTGGATACTAGCCCTTTGTCCGATATGTCATTTGCAAATATCTTTTCCCATTCCTTTGGTTGCCTTTTAGTTTTGTTGGTTGTTTCCTTTGCTGTGCAGAAGCTTTTTATCTTCATAAGGTCCCAGTAGTTCATTTTTGCTTTTATTTCCCTTGCCTTTGGGGAATGTGTCAAGTAAGAAATTGCTACGGCTGAGGTCAGAGAGGTCTTTTCCTGCTTTCTGTTCTAGGGTTTTGATGGTTTCCTGTCTCACATTCAGGTCCTTTATCCATTTTGAGTTTATTTTTGTGAATGGTGTGAGAAAGTGGTCTAGTTTCAATCTTCTGCATGTTGCTGTCCAGTTCTCCCGGAACCATTTGTTAAAGAGACTGTCTTTTTTCCATTGGATATTCTTTCCTGCTTTGTCAAAGATTAGTTGGCCATACATTTGTGGGTCTAGTTCTGGGGTTTCTATTCTATTCCATTGGTCTATGTGTCTGTTTTTGTGCCATTTAATGGTTATTTTTGAAGGACAGAGAAAGAGAGAAAGAGAGAGAGTGTGTATGTATGTGTGTGTGTGTGCGTGTGTGTGTGAGAGAGAGGGGTGGGGGGGGGGGAAGGCAGAGAGAGAAGGAGGCAGAATCCAAAGCAGACTCCAGGCTCTGAGATGTCAGCACAGAGCTCAACATGGGGTTTGAACTCATGAACCGTGAGATCATGACCTGAGCCAAAGAATTCAAAGATAGTCTTAACACATTTCTGTCCTCATAATGATCAGTCAACTGTCATTCAACTAAGGTCTGTCTAATTATGTTTCTATTTATACTGCTTGGAGATCACTGATAACCTTGAATCTGTACCAAATTTGTGAAAATTTTGGCTGTTATTTCGTAAGATTTATTTCTGCCCCATTTACTCTCTCATGTTAAATATCAAATGTTAAACCATTTGATATTGTCCCACAAGTCACTAAGGTGCTGTTTATTATTTTCCAACATTTTAAAATCACTTTTTCAGATTGGATCATTTCTTTGGTCTATATTCAAATTCACTGACTCTTGGGGCACCTGGGTGGCTCAGTCGGTTAAGTGTCATACTTCAGCTCAGGTCATGATCTCACAGTTCACAAGTTCAGGCCCTGCGTTGGGCTCTGTGTTGACAGTTTGGAGTCTGGAACCTACCTCAGATTCTATGTCTCCCTCTGTCTCTGCCCCTCCCCTGCTCACACTCTGTCTCTCTCTCACTCAAAAATAAATAAATATTAAAAAAACAAAACAAACAAACAAGAAAAACAAATTCACTGACTCTCTCCTCTGATATCTCCAATGTGCTATAAGCCCATCCAGTGAATATTTTTATTAAACATACTATACTTTTCAGTTCTAGAATATCCATTTGATTCTTTGTTATAATTTCCATTTCTTTGACATTTCTTATTTCTTCATTCATTAGAAACATGTTTTCCTGTATATTTTTGAGCATTATCATAATAACTTATTTGCTGATTCTGACATCTGGATCATCTAAGTGTTGGTTTCACTGATTGACTCACTTTTCTCTTGAGAACCAGTCATGTTTTCCTTTTCTTCGTGTGTATAATAAATTTGGATTGTATATTGCTCGTCGAATGATAAATTGTAGAGTCTCTATAATCTGTTTCTCTGTAGAGTAGTATGGGTTTTTTTTCTTTTAGCAAGAAATTAAGTTTACTGAATTAGAACTTCACATTCCTGTTCAGTTTTTTAGCCCTAGCGAGACTTCTTAGTCTTTCCCATGCCTCCAGAGTTCAGGAGTCAGCCAGATATTTGGGCAGAGTTCCACCCAGAAATTATTTGTAGCTGTTCCCTCTCAATTGTCTCTTTTCTGGGATTGTCTTCCTCACTCCTGCTTTTATGATCACCCTGAATCCTGTTTTCTGATTCTCCTGACAATGAGACTGTGACCGCAGGTTCCTACCTGAGTTTTAGTGAGCTCTTGGAGCCTGCCTTAAGGCAAAAAGCTAGAAGGACAGGAAACTCCTCCAGTAGTGTTCTGTTTTTCTCACCTCTAATTTCTTCCGGCTTTGGGTCATTCTCCAGGGCCATCAAATTGTTGACTTATACATTTTTTTCAGTGGGTATAATTATCCATGGGAGAGTTTTTCTGATAGTTTATTGCACTATTAACTAGGAGCCTTTGAGATAAAAATATTTTATTTATTGAGTTGAGGGAGATATTTTGACATTCTCTGACATGGGAAAATACATTTTACTTGACCTTAAACACCTTGAAGTAGAATAATTAAGGATGAGTGGAAGTCACAGTGAGTGTTAGTGTTGTAACCAAGATTAATTTATTTGCACACTTGGTAATAAAGTCCTACATTTTATCATATTTTAAGGGACTTTTCTACTTCAGAAATCAAATTCGTTCACATTTGTGTTTTAAAAGGAGACCCAAAATGGACAATGTCTTTAAGTTAATTTTGGAGAGGTCTTCAGAAAAAGAAAAAAACAAGAGCTGGGTAAATTGGTAGTACAGAGGTATATGTGTCAGACTTGAAGACATAGGACTCAAGTTTCTATGTCAGTTCTGCCACAGTTTACCACTGTGACCTGGTAAAGCTTTCCAGGCTACAGCATTTCTCTCATGTAGAATGAAGACAAATAACTTAGTTCACATGACAGAGGAATGAATGCAATATTTGTTGAATCTGAATCTTAAAGGTTTAGACTGCATTTTCTTGGTATTAAAACAAAATAGTCCAAGCATGTTAGCATGCCTGTTCTTTTAGCCCTCTTTATCCCAACTTTAACCCCTCTACCCCACCCCCAGATTATTCTAAGTTTCACAGTGTTCATTCCCATGGCCAGGATTTTTATGGAAAATATTTTGACAATGGGAGGAAAGTAGCCTTGAGCAAATTTATTTTATCTGTCTAAAAGACTATGATCATTTGAATAGACAGTATCAGGATTGATAGGAAAAGGGATGGTAGCAGAGAAGAAGAAAAATGGAATTTCTGGGAAGTCTTAATGATTCCAGCAGTATTCTAGGACTTGAGCCTCAAATGTCAGGATGTAAACACATGCCTCTCTCTGCATCAACTACTTTGGCCAGCAGTGCATGTTATTAACATCCACATGAGTGGTTCCCAGTAGCTTCAATCAAAATTGGCTAGTCCTCAAGGCACCTAGGTGGCTCAGTCTGTTAAGCATCCAACTTCGGCTCAGGTCATGAACTCACAATTCATGAGTTCAAGTCCTGCATCGGGCTCTGTGCTGACAGCTCAGAGCCTGGAGCCTGCTTCGGATTCTGTCTCCTTATCTCTCTCACCTTCCTCCACTTGCACTCTGTCTCTCTCTCATTCAAAAATAAATAAACATCAAAAAAAAGTGGGATTAGTAGATCATATGATAGTTCTATTTTTAATTTTTTGAGGAACCTCCATCCTATTTTCCATAATGGCTGCAAAACTTTGCATTTCCATCAAGAGTATACACAGGTTCCAGTTTCTCTGCGTCTCCACTTGTCTTCTAGGTTTTTTTGATACTAGCCACTGACAGGTGTGAAGTGATATCTCACGGTGGTTTTGATTTGTATTTCTCTGATAATTAGTGATGTGGAGCACCTTTTTATTACCTGTTGGCCATTTGTATATCTTATTTGGAAAGACATCTATTCAGGTCTTTAGCCCATTTTTTAATTGGGTTATTTCTGCTATTGAGTTGTAGGAGTTCCTTTGGAGATTAACTTCTTATCAGATATATGGTTTGCAAATACTGTCTCCCATTCCATAGCTTACCTTTTCACCTTGTTAATTGTTTCCTTTGCAGAGCAGTAGCTTCTTAATTTGATGTAATCTGACTTGCTTATTTTTGTTTTTGTTGCCTTGTTCTTTTGGGGTCATACTCATTAAATCATTGCCAACACAAATGCTGTAAGCTTTTCCCCTGTGTTTCCTTCTTTACAGTTTAATATAGTTTAAAATCAGGAAGTGTGATGCTTCCAGATTTCTCGGGACTGATTTGTCTGTTTGTAATCTTTTGTGTTTCCATATGAATTATACAATTGTTTTTTTCTATTTCTAAAGAAATGCCTTTTGGATTTTGATAGAGATTACATTGTGGGTAGTATGAACATTTCAATAATATTAAGTGTTCTGGTCCATGAACACAGGCTGTCTTTCCATTTGTTTTTGTCTCTTTGATTTCTTTATTCAGTGTTTTGTAGTTTTTAGTAGACAAGCCTTTCCTCTCCTTAGGCTCATTTCTAAGTATTTTTTTTTTTTTGGTGCTATTTTAAGTGGAATTGTTTTCCTTTTCTTTTCAGATGGTTTTTGCTAGTGTATAAAAACACAAGTGATTTTTGTATCTTTATTTTGTATATCCATCCTTCACTGAATTCATTTATTAATTCTAACAGTTTTTCTAATAGAGTCTTTAGGGTTTTCTATATATAAGATAATAAAATGCAAGCAGGAAAAATTGTACTTCCTTTCCAGTTTGGATGCCTTTTTCCCCCCTAGTTACTCTGGCTAGAACTCCCAGTGCTGTGTTGAATAGAAGTGGTCAGAGTGGGCAATCCTTGTCTCATTCCTGATGTCAGAGGAAAAGCTTTTATGTTTTTACCATTGAGTACCATGCCAGCTGTAGAAATTTATACATGGCCTTTATACATGTGGAGGTACTTCTATCCCTAGTTTGTTGAGATTTTTTTATCATGACAGGGTAGTGAATTTTGTCAAATACTTTTTCTGCATCTCTTGAAATGATCACGTGATTCTTATACTTTATTTGGTTAATATGGTGCATCACATTCATTGATTATCATTTGTTGAACCAGTTGTGCATCCCAGGGGTAAATCCTACTTGGTCATTGTGTGTAATTCTTCTAATGTGGTGTATGATTCTCTAATTTGGTTTGCTAGCATTTTGTTGATGACTTTTACATCAATATTCATTAGGGCTATTGGTCTACAGTTTTCTTTTCATATTCTGTCTTTGTCTGGCTTTGGCATCAGGGTAATTACAGACTCATAAAATGAGTTGGAAGTGTGTTCCTACCTCTTCAGTTTTTTGGAAGACTTTGAGAAAGATTGCCATTAAGTCTTCTTTAAATGTTTGTGCACAAACACCTTTTAGACAACATGAGATTGTGCTATTGCATTTAACTTAAGCAGCCTGTACACTAAAAGAAGAAAGTTGTATCATTTTAAAGCCCCAATTTATTTCAGTAACAGGCTCAACTATAACCTACCATAAACAATCATGATATTTTCTTTGGTACTTAATTTTTTGCAGTGAAATTTATTATTGCAGTAATGTATGACATGGTTCTATTGCATTGCAGGGTATTGAGGTAAAAATGAAAACTTTCAATAAGGCATGTGATGGTATTTTACTATATTGTAGAGTATAATTACTCTATAGATTAATAATTGGATTACTCTACAGAGTAATAATTATAGAGTAATAATTATTATTTAGAGTATATATACTCTATATTATATACTATATAATATATACTATATATATACTATATAGAGTATATATAGAGTATAGAGTACTATATAGTATATATACTCTATATTATAGAGTAATAATTACTCTGTAGAGTATAATTGGATTATATTGATTTACTAAAACTTTATCAAAAATTTGGTCAAAGATATTGACATCTTTGGATTTGTACTCCAAAAGTCTATGATCTAGAGTATTATATTGTGGGCTGGTCATATTAAATACAAAATCAAAGTCATTACATAACTTTTGCAAGTCTTTACTTAGAGGAACAGTTACTGACATCCTTAGCACCTCATCCTTAGCATCCTAACATAAAATTGCCATGTGTCAAAAACCATGCTTCACTTCTTGCTAAAGCATGACATGTCAAATTTTTTTACATTTATTTATTTTTGATAGAGAGAGACAGAGCACAAGTGGGGGAGGGGCAGAGAGAGAGAGGGAGACACAGAATCCAAAGCAGGCTTCAGGCTCTGAGCTGTCAGCACAGAGCCTGACACGGGGCTAGAACCCACAAACCATGAGATCATGACCCGAGCCGAAATCGGACGCTTAATGGACTGAGCCACCCAGGTGCCCCTACATGTCACATTTTTTAATGTAATTGCTTTTTGAAGTAATTGTGATCACAAAGCCTCTTTTAGATGTGGAGACCTGCACTTTGATTTCCCAAGTACTTAATTCTTTGAGTAATACGGAACCATAGCACCATGCAGCCAGTGCAAGAGGGTGATCACCGGGCACGAAGGCCAGAGGGAAACGAGGGGCTGTGTGCTCATGAGTGCAGGACAGCAAGGAGGACCTTGAGAGGTTCAGGGAAGAATGTGGGCATTTGGGCAAGTTTTATCCTGCCTTTGCTGCTCGCTATCTGTGAGACTTTCATAAGCATCTTAACCTCTGGGGGCCTCAAGTCTTTATCTATGTGATGTGTCTAATATTACCCATCTCATAGGTAGGCTTGAATCTGATGTGTAAAGCACCCAGCACATTCTAAATGTTCAGAAAAAAGTTATTTTCTCTCTCCATAAAAGGACAGGAGACTAGAAGGAACAAGAGATGTTCAGGTCTTTCCTATGATAAAACCCTGCAAGCAGGCCTTGTGGGACAGAGGGCATTCAGGTTTGGTGCTATAGATCCCATAAAGTTTTATTTGCCAGATGAACAAAACTCTCAGAAGCTTAAATAAGTGAACCTTTGTGCACCTAAATAAAAAATCTTGATCTGTGGAGATCACTAAATGTGATATAGGATCCTGGAACAGAAAAAGGATATTAAGGAATCACTAAGGAAAAACTGAAGAGAGCAGGGACTTTAGTTAATAATATGTATTAGTATTGGTTCACTTTTGTAACTAATGTAGCTCAAGATCTTAATAATAAAGGAAACTGGGTGTGGGGTGTATGGGAACTTTATTATCTGCTTGATTGTTCTGGAAAGCTAAAATTTCTAGCAAATAAAATCTATTAATCGAAAAAAACTGTTTTAACCCTGGAAGCTGGAAAGGATTTGGGGCAGAAGGCAGACTCCAACTCATGAGCAAAGGTACCAGTGCAAACAAGAGCGCATGAAGAGAGATTAATCATGTCAGGACAGCCTGGCATCGAGACCAGTGGGGGCTGGCCTGAGAGGATGCTCCTCGCTCTCCACCCTAATCCACATTCTTGGCCCCCAGACCTGGCCTGGGACACAGTGCAGGCCCCTCCCCACCTAGATCCACACTCCTGACCCCAGACCTGGCCTCAGACACAGTGCAGGAAGTTACTGCTAGACGATGCAGGGCAGGCAGTAGGTTATTAATGAATGCATGGACACTGCCTATGCTATGTGCTCTTTTAACAATCAACACAAACCTTACCATCCCTTGTTTGACTTGCCATCAGCAGGAACCCTTCGTGCAGAAGAAGAGAAATAAATGTAAACAAACTCAATTCAAACAAACTCAGTTCGGTGAAAACAGTCCAGAGATCTGGCTGGTGTCCGAGCTTTGGCTCCTTGCCAGCGGGGTGATTTTTCGAAAGGAACATTACCTCTCTGAGTCCCCACTTCCTCATCTGTAGAACGGGTTACATAATTTAACCTTTTCTGTCCATGTCACTAGGATGTAGTAAAAAGCCTATGTGGTGACAGACCTGAGAATTTACTTCAGTTGCTAAGCAAGGGGCTGCCTAGGACAACGCTGTTTGCACCAGCTGTCCTCCCCAAGAAGTGACCATCAGACCTTGACTCATCCTTCCCTTTCCCTTTCTCTATTCCTGGAATTCCACGACTCTTGCATGTCCTTGGACAGCCCCACCCTCTTGCTTCTGGGGCTTGATGCTGCTGCCCCCATTGCCTGGAACACCCTTTGCCCCTGGTCCTGCAACCCTGAGGTGTCCAGCACATCCCAGGCTTGGCCAATGTCTCCTGGGCTTGCTCTTCCACAGCTCTGCCGCTTGTCAATGGTTCCATTCCTGTCTCCCTTCAGACACTGATCCCCACAAGAGCAAGGAGTGTGTCTGTCTTCTTCACACCACATCCTCAGAACCCAGTGTGTATCTAATGGTACACACACAATGAGCACTGAGTACTTCTGAGTGAATTCAGAAAGAAAGAAGCAAATGCATAGTAAGTGGACCCGCTGGTCAGTTGGTGCCCGGGGAACAGCTGAGGCTCCCTTCACCACTCCAGATGCTCCGACATTCTCGAGTTCCTGTTTTTACTCTGCAACTATGTGCCAGTCTCTTTTCAGGTTTCTAAAAGTGCCCTGAGGCCACCCCCTAAAGAATGTATTTCCTGATCGATCTGCTGGAGCGGAAATTTCCTGGCAGTTAGTTAAGTCACTTTGTTAAGGACTCTTGACTGAGAGCAGCAATCTCAGACTTTCAGCTCTGCCTGCTGGGTTCCACCCCAGAGGTCCTGGGAACCCCAGAAACCGCATCTGTAACAAGTTCCCAAGTGATGCTAATGTCTGGGGACCACACTTTGAAAACTGTAATTTCCAGAGGTCTAGAGCAGCACCGAAAAGATTCCCCTGGGACTGTCTCCACTTGTTGGCAAAACCGTGGCCTTTCCTTATAAGTGGAGACAAGGAATGGTTTGGGTGCTGTTTATCAGAGGTACAAGGGCCTTGCTGGCCTTTATCTAGAATCCAGATTTCTTGGTTCTTTTGCTGTTTCAGTGTTCTAAATTGTTAGATTCTTAGAGTGGATCAGACAGCTGACTTGTCTTCCTATATACAAATTAAAAATTTAGGTCACGACTGACTCATGTTGACCAGGCCATGTTGTGGTCGTGTATTTATTTACCCAAAGATGCTTGTGGTACACTTGCTTCCCCCCTTTAGCACTTTCATTTAAGCCAACTACATGTGAATCTTCCACTTGGCCTTGCTTTGTAAGAAAGGGGTTTGGGCTACCTCTCAGAGAGAAGGTGACAACTCTGTCCCTGCCCATTTGTACAGACCAGCCAGGGCCTGGGTTTCCTAACTTAGTCCTGGGGTCATTCTCCCACTATGGCCTCCACTCACTCCCAGAAATTTCCCCCTCTTTCCTTTTAATGCAAACACTACCTCCACCCTAGACCTGGGTGATGGAAGCTGGATATTAGACAATAAATAAAAATATTGGGACACTCATGTTGAAACACTTTTCTTTTCTCCTGAGCTGCAAGTTTGCTAGGTGAGCAATCCTCCTGTGAGCTGCTGAGACTCCAGCTGGGACTGGCTAAGAAAAAAGGCAAGGAAAGTAGGGACTCTTACAATGAGTTTTATTTCCCTCAAGACCACTGATTTTTAAATTCCCTAGAGAAGAAGGTGTGGCAGAGAGAGACAGAGACAGAGACAGAGACATAGAGTCTGTATCTTTTAAGACATATTCTATAGTATTTACAGATTGAATTATACGATGTGTGAGATTTGCTTTAAAATAATGCAGTGTGAAAGAAATCAAAGATCTAAATTATGGAGAGATATTTTATGTTCACAGATTAGAGGACTCAACAGAGTAAAGATGTCAGTTATCTCCAAATTGATCCACAGTTTTAATGCAATTTCTATCAAATCTCAGCAACTATAGTATTTTTTTAACTATAGACAAGATTATTCTAAAATTTATATAAAAGGGAAAGAAATGAGAATAGCTAAAACAATTCTGAAAAAGGGGATAAAGTAGGAGGAATCACTCTACCAAATTTCAAAAATTATTATACAGCTACAGACTACTGTATGGTACAGGCTGTGTGGTATTGGAGGAATAAACAAATAGATCATTGGAACAGAGCAGAGTATTCAGAAATAGTGCCAAACAAATATAGCCAACCAATGTTTTAAACAGCTTTGTTGAGATATAAGCCACATACCATACAACTCACCCACTTAAAGTATAAAATTCAGTGGTTTGTGGTATATATTAGTAATTTTTTAAATTGTGGTAAATATATATTATAAAATTTGCCACTTTAATTGTATAATTCAGTGGCATTAATTATTTTTATGTGTACAACCGTCACCACTATATATCACCAAGTTTTTCATCACCCCAATTGGAAACTCTTTTAAGTATTACACAGTAATTTATCCCTATAGCCCCTTGTAACCTCTAATCTACTTTCTGTCACTAAGAATTTGCCTATTCTAGGTACCTTATATAAATGGAATCATACAATATGTGTCCTTTTATGTCTGGCTTATTTCACTTAGCATAGTGTTTTCAAGGTTCATCCATGTTGTAGCATGTATCAGAACCCCATTCCTCTTTATGGCTGAATAATATTCTGTTGTATGTATACACTGCATTTTGTTTATCCATTCATCTGTTGATGGACATTTGGGTTGTTTTCCACTTTGGGCTATTGTAAATAATGCTGCTCTGGATATCGGTGCATAAGTATCTGTTTGAGTCTGATTTCAATCCTATTGGGTCTATACCTAGAAGTGGAGTTACTAAGTCATATGGTAAGTCTATGTTTTGGTTTTTGAGGACCTGCCAAACTGTTTTCCACAGAAGTTGCACTGTTAATTTTCCTGTCAGCAGTGCCTAAGGGTCCTAGTTCATTCAGTCTTCTTCAGTGCTGGTTATTTCCATTTTTTGTTTTTTTGTTTTTTTTAATCATAGTTATCCTAAAGGGTGTGAAGTGGTTATCACTGTGGTTTTGATTAGCATTTCCCTAATCATTACTGATGTTGGACATTCTTTTATGTCTTTATTAGCCATTTGTGTATCTTCTTTTTTTTTTTTTTTTTAATTTTTTTAACGTTTTTTTTTTATTTATTTTTGAGACAGAGAGAGACAGAGCATGAATGGGGGAGGGGCAGAGAGAGAGGGAGACACAGAATCGGAAGCAGGCTCCAGGCTCTGAGCCATCAGCCCAGAGCCCGACGCGGGGCTCGAACTCACGGACCGCGAGATCGTGACCTGGCTGAAGTCGGACGCTTAACCGACTGCGCCACCCAGGCGCCCCTTGTGTATCTTCTTTGAAGAAATATCTACTCAAGACTTTTGCCCATTTTTTATTCAGTTTGTTGTTGTTCTTGTTCTTGAATTATAGGAGTTCTTTATATATTCTGCCTATTAATCTCTAATTAGGTATGTGATTTGCAATTATTTTCTCCCATTCTGTGGGCTTCCTTTTCACTCTCAAGACTATCCTTTGGTACACAATCCTTTCAAATTTTGATGTAGTCCAGTTTATCTATTTTTTCTTTTGTTACCCATACTTTTAGTCATATGCAAGAAACCATTTTCCCATCCAAGTCTTAAAGACTTTCCTCTGTTTTCTTCTAAGAGTCTTACAGTTTTTGTTCTTATATTTAGGTCTTTGATTCATTTTGAATTAATTTTTGTGTATGGTATAAGGTAAGGATTGAACTTCATTCTTTTGAATGCAGAATTTCAGTTTCCCAACACTATTTGTTGAAAAGACTATCTTTTCCCCTCACTGACTGTCTTGGCATCTTGGCCAAAAATCAAATGACTATATGTATGAATGAGGGTTTATTTCTGGGATCTCTATTTTATTCTTTTGGCCCATATGTCTATCCTTAGGACAGAGCTCACTGTTTGATTACTGTGGCTTTCTAGTAAGTTTTGAAATCAGGAAATGTGAGTCCTCTAACTTAATTTTAAAGGTTTTGTTTTTGGTTTTGTTTTGTTTTGTTTTTTAGATAATTTTGGCTATTCAGGGTCCCTTTAGATTCCATATAAATTTTAGGAGGAGTTTTTCTATTTCTGTAAAAATGCCATTGGGATTTTGATGGAGGTTACATTGAAATCTGTAGATTGCTTTGCATAGTAATGTCATCTTAATAATATTAACTTTACCATTTCATGAATACAGAATGTCTTTCCATTTATTAGATTTTTTGTAATATCTTTCAGCAGTGTTTTGTAATTTTCAGTGTACACATCTTTTGCCTTCTTGGTTAAACTTATTCCTAAGTGTTTTTATTATTTCCTTTTTTAATGTTTATTTATTTTGAGAGAGAGAGATAGAGAGACAGAGAGAACATGCACACATGAGCAGAGGAGGGGCAGAGAAAGAGAGAGAATCCTAAGCGGGCTCTAGGCTCTGAGCTATCAGTGCAAAGCCAGATGCAAGGCTCAATCCCACGGTTCATGAGATCATGACCTGAGCTGAAGTCGGACGTTTAACCAGCTGAGCCACCCAGCCGTCCCTGGTGCTAATTTTTATTCATGTGTTTGGTAGAATTCACAAGTGAAGCCATCTACTCTTAGGCTTCTCTCTTTTGGGTAGCTTTTGATTACTGCTTCAATCTCCCTACTAATTTTAGGTATATTCAGATTTTCTGATTCTTCTTTAGTCGGTTTTGGTAAGTGTGTGTTCCTAAGAATTTGTCCATATCATCTAGTTTATGTAGGTATACAACAGTTGACAAAACAAAACAAAACAAAACAAAACAAAACCCAACTCAAAATGGATCATAGATTTACATGTAAAAGGTAAAAGACTTTTAGAAGACAACATAAGTGAAAATATTTTAGAACTAGGGTTTGTGATGAGTTCTTAGGACATGATTCCAAAAGCATGATCCATAAAAGGGAAAATCAATGAATTGAACTTTATCAAAATTTAAAATTTTTCTTCATGAAAACCTTTGTGTTTTTTTTTTTTTTTTTAACGTTTATTTATTTTTGAGACAGAGAGAGACAGAGCATGAACGGGGGAGGGTCAGAGAGAGGGAGACACAGATTCTGAAACAAGCTCCAGGCTCTGAGCTGTCAGCACAGAGCCCGACGCGGGGCTTGAACTCACGGACCACGAGATCGTGACCTGAGCTGAAGTCATTCGCTCAACCGACTGAGCCACCCAGGCACCCCATGAAAACCTTTATTAAGAGGATGAAAAAATAAGCTGCTAAGAGAAAATATTTGCAAATCACATATCTGACAAAGGACTCACATCTAGAAAATATAAAGAGTTTTCAGGGGTTCAGGGTTTCAGCTGGTTCAGTCAGTAGAGCATGAGACTCTTGATCTTAGGGTTGTAAGTTCAAGTCCCATGTTGTGTGTGGAGATTAGTTAAATAAAATCTTTAGGAGTGCCCAGGTGGCTCAGTTGGTTAAGCATCCAACTTTGGCTCAGGTCATGATCTTACAGTTTAAGAGTTTGAGCCCTGCATCAGGCCCCACACTGATAGTGCAGAGCCTCCCCCACTTGCACTCCCTCTCTCTCCCTGTGTCAAAATAAATAAATACGTCGCTTCTCATCAGGGAAATACAAATCAAAACCACACTCAGATACCACCTCACGCCAGTCAGAATGGCTAAAATGAACAAATCGGAAGACTATAGATGCTGGAGAGGATGTGGAGAAACGGGAACCCTCTTGCACTGTTGGTGGGAATGCAAACTGGTGCAGCCACTCTGGAAAACAGTGTGGAGGTTCCTCAAAAAATTAAAAATAGATCTACCCTATGACCCAGCAAGAGCACTGCTAGGAACTTACCCAAGGGATACAGGTGTGCTAATGCATAGGGGCACTTGTACCCCAATGTTTATAGCAGCACTTTCAACAATAGCCAAATTATGGAAAGAGCCTAAATGTCCATCAACTGATGAGTGGATGAAGAAATTGTGGTTTATATACACAATGGAATACTACATGGCAATGAGAAAGAATGAAATATGGCCCTTTGTAGCAACATGGATGGAACTGGAGAGTGTTATGCTAAGTGAAATAAGCCACACACAGAGAAAGACAGATACCATATGTTTTCACTCTTATGTGGATCCTGAGAAACTTAACAGAAGACCATGGGGGAGGGGAAGGAGAGGAAAAAAAAAGTTAGAGAGGGAGGGAGCCAAACCATAAGAGACTCTTAAAAACTGAGAACAAACTGAGGGTTGATGGGGGGTGGGAGGGAGGGAGGGAGGAGTGATGGGTATTGAAGAGGGCACCTTTTGGGATGAGCACTGGGTGTTGTATGGAAAAAAGTTAGAGAGGGAGGGAGCCAAACCATAAGAGACTCTTAAAACTGAGAACAAACTGAGGGTTGATGGGGGGTGGGAGGGAGGGAGGGAGGAGTGATGGGTATTGAGGAGGGCACCTTTTGGGATGAGCACTGGGTATTGTATGGAAACCAACTTGACAATAAATTTCATATTATAAATAAATAAATAACTTTCTCACAGATCAATAAATAAATAAATAAATAAACTTTAAAAATAAAATATTTAAAAAATATATAATTTAATATTTTAAATTAAAAAAAAGAAAAAAGAATTTTCAGGGGTACCTGACTGGTTCAGTTGGGAGAGCACATGACTCTTGATTTTGGGATCATGATTTGAAGCCCCATGGTGAGGGAAGAGTTTACTTGATAAAAAAAGTGTTTTTTAAGAATTTTCAAATCTCCACATTAAAGCAATAAACAATCTAATTAGGAAAGAGGCAAAAAAAAAAAGACCTGAAGGAATACTGCACCATTAAAAATATATGGGTGACAAATAATCACATCAAAAAATGTTCAACAGCACCTGCCCTTTGGGAAATGCAAAATAAGACCACGATGCAATATCACTGTACACCTATCAGAATGTCTAAAATATAAAATTGTGACAATACGAGATTCAGGTAAGGATTCTTAAGAAACATACATTACTGGTGAGTATGTAAAATGGTACCCCTACTCTGGAAAACTGTTCTGCAGTTTCTTAAAAAACTAAACACTTGGGGCACCTGGGTGGCTCAGTCGGATGAATGTCCGACTCTGGATTTCAGCTCAGGTCATGATCTCACAGTTCGTGAGGTCAGGCCCTTCCTTGAGCTCTGCCATATGACCTGGCAATTACACTCCTGAGCAATTACATTCATCCCAGAGAAATGAAAACTTATTCTTAGTACCTTTATTTGTAACAGTGTAAAATTGGAAATCACTTGGATGTCCGTCAGTGGGCTGAATGATTAAACAAACCTGTAAACCCATTGCATGGAATACTAGTAAGCGATAAAAAGGAATGAGGTTTAAATACAAACAACTCAGACAGATCTCAAGGGCCTTTGGCTGAGTGAAAAAAGTCAACCTCTAAAGCTTACATACTGGTTGCTGTGGTGGTTACACAAATCTACACAGGTGATAAAATGACTTAGAACCATATACACACATTGTACCAAGGTAATTTTCCTGGCTGTGATATTATATTAGAATTCCATAAGCTGTAATCACTATGTGAAGGGTACACAAGACCTCTTCACTACTGTTACAAATTCCCTACACTCTATGGTTATTTCAAAATAAAAAGTTTTTTTAATGCTCTAGAGGAGAAGGTATGCCACTCAGAGAACCTTTGATGGATTATAGTTTGTTTTAGATGTGTATTGCAGCTACATTTTTTATAAAGACAGAGTCCTCATCTCTTATAAATATATACTACAGTATTTACAGATGGAATTATGTCATATCCTGGATCTGTGGAGAGGGGATAAAGATGAAGCAAGATTGCCCTCATGTTGAGAATTGTTGAAGCTGGATGATGGGTGTACAAGATTCATTTACACTGTCATCTCTTCATTTGTACATATTTCAAACTTTCCATTATAAAACAATTTAAAAACATAAATGAAATAAAAATGATGAGGGTTCCTTGGGACTCTTGATTGCGTGGGTCAGTGGCAGAACTATTAGCTCCTGCCCCTAAGCTGGGCTCAGACCATTGCTGCCAGGCTAGAGCAGAGGGCTTTCTCAGGTCAGTTCCAGGGACAGGATGCTGCTCTCAAGTCACATGCTTCTGTTTCCATATTCAGCCACGTGCATGCAACTTTAACTGTATTCCTGGTATTGGCTCTGCCAGGCCTCATAGGCTCTGCCTTCAACTATTTCTCTTCTAGGCCTCTCTGCGTTCATTTATTCATCTCTCCACTTTTTTATTCATCTGTTCTATCATTCCTCTGTACACCATTCTTCCACCCATCTGTCTACTCATTCATTTCTTTAACACTTACAGAAGTCTACATCAATGAATAAGGCATGGTTACTGCCTTTGGGAGAGACAGTCAGACAATGCAATATATAGGGGACGTATGATAAATGCCATAACCATTGTCTGTACAAAGCACCTCGGGAGTGAAATAGAAGCCGATGTCAGTCCTTGGAGTGATGATGTCTAATAAGACTTGCACAGAGGAGGTAATGCTTGAGGTGAGTCTTGAAAGTTAATATTTTCACCTATGTTTGGCTCACCCGGGTAATCCGGGATAATCTCCCTATTTTGAGGTCAGCTGGTTTGCAGACTTAATTCCATCTGCAACCTTAATTCCTCTTTGTCATGTAAAATAACATATTCATGGACTCCAGGGATTAGGATTTTGACATTTTTGGGGGTCCATTACTCTGCCTCCCACAAGAATAGAGTGAACAACTTGATTTAAGGACAGAGCAAACATTATGGATCCATAGGAAAGGACCATCTATTCCACAAATAGTGCTAAAACAATCGCTTATCTTTACAGAAAAAATGAAATTGGATTCTAAAGGTTCTGGACCCCATTATCATGTGTGCTCCCACCACCAAGCAATTCTCAGACACCAGCGAGGTGTCCTACGATTAACTCAATTCTCACACTCTCTACCTGGAGATAGCATCAGATCCCACAGATTAACAGGGCTCAGTCCTGTACAACTACCCTTCTTCTCCCACTTTGGACACTAGTCACAAACTCCAGGTGCTTCTGACCAACAGGCTGTCGATTGGAGGTTCCAGCTGACTCCCACCTTGTGTTCAAGTAATTTGCTAGAGCAGCTCACAGTACTCAGAGAAACATTTTACTGACTGATTACTGATTTATTATAAAAGGATATAACTCAGGAACAATGAGATGGAAGACATGTACAGGCAAGTAATGCGGGAAGGGTCACAGAGCTGCCATGCCCTCTCCAGGTATGCCACTCTCCCAGTCTCCGTGTGTTCACCAACCAGAAAGCTCTCCAAACACTGTCCTTTGGGTTTTTATCGAGGCTTCATTATGTAGGCATGATTGACTAAATCATTGGCCATTGGCTATTACCTCAACCTCCAACCCCTCTCCCTGCCCCAGAAGTAGGTTGGGGGATGGGACTAAAAGTTCTAAACCTCTAATCTCAGGGTTGTTTCCCCTGGCAACCATCCCCATCCCTAGGTTACCTAGGGGCTTTCTAGAAGTCAGATTAATGTAACAAAAAACCTTTATCTCTCTTATCACTGGATATTCCCAAGGGTTTTAGGAGGTCTTTGCCTGGACCGGGTGGAAGACCAAATATATATTTCTTATTATAAATCACAGTACCACAGATTCCAACCCACACAATACACGATATACAATACACAAATATATTCCCAGTTGCATAAAAACTTGATGTCAAAAGAAAAACTATAGGGGGTACCTGGGGGGCCCAGTCAGTTAAGTGTCTGACTCTTGATCTCAGCTCAGGTTTTGATCTCAGGACCATGAGTTCAAGCCCCACGTTGGGCTCCATGCCGGGCATGAGCCCTACTTAAAACAAAACAAAACAAAAACACTATAAAACATTGAAGAATAACATAGGAAAATATTGTAACTTTGAGGTAGGGAAGAGTTTCCTAAACACAAAACCATATAGGACAAGATTGATAAATTTGTCTATATGAAAATTAAGAACTTCTGTTCATCAAAAGCAATTTAAGGAGACAGGACAAGCCACAAAGTGGGAGACCATATTTTTGATACATGTGGGTGACAAAGATTTAGTATGGAGAATGAGAGCAGTGTATGTACATATATATATATACATAGAAATAAATTTTTTTTACATTAATGATTACATTAAAGACCAACAAGCTCAGTTGACATAGATATTTCATATGAAAGGAGATACTATTGACTCATAAGTATAGGTAAGGTGTGTTCACCTCATTAGTGATCAGAGACGGGTGAATTCAAACCACAGTAAGATATGGTTCCATACCCATCGGCCTGTCAACAATTTCTGACAATGCCAGTCCTCAGAGTGGTGGGAACATTCATACACACTGTTGGAGGTCTTAAGTGGTAGAATAGCTTTGGGAAACAGTTTGGCATACCTACAACCCAGGAATGCCAAACCTGGGCATACGCCCCCTAGAGCATGAATTCACACCAGGGGTAATAACTTTGCCAAAGGGGGGAAAAACCTTAGGTATTATGATAGTTTGTGGCTTTCCAAAGAGCCACAGAACATAAAACAAACATATGGTATATTTGTAGTATTAAATTTTCATTGAGATGATTAGGAAAACCATGTATAAAAGGCTCTTTAGGGGTTAATAATGAGAAAGAGTTGAGAAACACCGTCCAAGGTGAAACTCTGAGCCATGTGCCCAGGAGGTTTGTAGGTATGTTTGCAATGCCATCGTTCACACTGGCAACAACACAGAAAAGCACCCAATGTCTCCAGCAGTGCAATGGGTATGTAAAATGTGACGTATTCATAAAATGCAAGATTGTGCAGCAGTGAGACTGAATCAGTCACAGCTGCATAACCCCAAAAAAAGCTGTTGAGTAAAAAAAAAAAAAAAGTTGAATTAAAGAAAGAAAGGAAAGAAAGAAAGAAAGAAAGAAGAAAGGTCATTCAGTCAAAGAGAAGCTACTGGATGGTCCCATTTATGTAAGGTCAAACCATGCAAAACTTGACATAAATAAATGCTAAATACAGCATGGGTATGATTTATAGAACTTTGAAATATTGGATAGCCCTAAAGGAAAGAGAGAAGAGAGGGGAATGCAATTGGAGTAGGGCATACAGGCAGTTGAATTCTAAGACTCTGGTGTTTTTCTTAAACAGAGTAAGTACTATGGGAGTTCATTTTATTAATTTTCTACCTATATTTAAATGTATATACTATATATTTCTTTGGAGATATATATATATATACATATATATATCCAAATACATATATTCATATATATATATTTCATAATAAATTGTTAGCATTATTCTTAAGGGCCTTCTATCAGACTTGGCATGTTGGTTCAGATGGAGGGGCTCTTGAGTGCCATGCTCTGGCAGACATATGAGTTTCCTTGTTTATGGAGTTGGTGGGAATTGAATGGTGATTACAATGATGGGGTGAAAGTCAACCAGTGCCCTCTTTCAACTAGACAACGATTTTGCAGCAAAAATGGTGTGAGAAACTAGTTCCCAGGTCTTCTCCCTCCTCTCGAAGGAGCATTTATCCTGAAAAAGGTCATCTCCTTCTCTGCCTGTCCCTCTTCCTCAGCTCCTCTTTGCCAGCTGGTGTCTCTCCTTCCAGCTATCCCTGATGGAGTTCTGGACCCGGCCATCCGTGCTGACGAGGCAGGGAGTGAGGAGGACCTGTATGAGGACCTGCACAGCTCCAGCCACCACTACAGCCACCCTGGAGGGGGTGGTGAGCAGCTGGCCATCAATGAGGTAGGGCCAGGGCTGCATGGGTGAAGGGAAGGGACTGAGACAGATGGCTTGGCTGTCAGGATGAGTCCAGCATGCTCACACAGACCTAGATGTCCACAGGCTCTGTGTTCCAAGCAGATGGCAGTGGCACCAGCATGCATACAACACCATTTGAGCCTGTGGTTCTCCGTTTAGGATGTGGTATCTGCTAGCAGAGCTAACCCAAATACAGGGCCCACCCCTCTGCCCTTATGGACCTACAGGGAACCCAGAATGGCAGGCATGACTCAGGACCTACAATCAAAGTGTACTGGTCTATCCTACCCAATTCCTGGATGCAGGAACTCTGCTTGGTGGGAGGAAGGCCAGGGCTTAGCCCCCTCCCTCCAAGAAGTTTTCAGGACAGGATTGGGGGGAGTGAGGCAAGTGAAAATTGATTTCCTTCCTGTTGACTCCTAGAGCTCAAAACTTATTATGGTTGCTATGACAACTGTGTGCAAGTTACTCTTTTTTTTTCTCTTTCTGTTCCTACCTACGCAGAAGAAATTAGTGACAAACTTCCTCTAGGCAAAACTGGTTCCCATACCGAGGACTCCTTCTGCATTGTCCAAGGACAGAGAAATTTTGAGACCTTGACTCCTCTCTTTTTATCACTTATACTCCTATTTTCTCCCCTTCTTCGCTTTTAATTCGGGGGTGGGGGGCATTAAACATAATGTGGTCCATAACCCACATCCATAACAACACCATGTTCTCTTCCTAGTCATGAGCTACTATCTATTAATGCTTCATCAAAACCAGAATCTGACCACCCAGGATCTTACACCTCGGAAGGGATCAATTTACAGTTTGAGTGAATGAGTGGGCTGGTGGGCTTCTCAGAAACCCTCAAGGAGTGTCCTGTCCTTATTACCTACTTACTGGACAGATGGTTACAAACTGTTGATGGTGGATGAACTCTTTCCCCAGGCCCAGCTCTGAATAAATGATTTAAAACAGTCATTGAATAATGCTTTATTCAAGATCCATTTGTTAAAGAATACATATTCAAATAAGTTAAATAAGTTGATTTTTCCAATACATAAAGCCTTTCTTTAAGTGCTTCTCATAGGTTATTTTGAATGGAAGATGTCCTAAAATATGTCTTCTTAAGCAGAATTCACAGATAATGGTTTTTCTTGAAGTCTCAGGCTGCCCTCCTCAGTCTTGGGCCCCAGCCCTGGTGGAGAGCAGCATGGTGTAAGAGGGGAGAATCCGGACTTTGGGGCCTCCCACTCCTGGATGGGAGTTCCTCCCTGCCCAGTACCCTGCCTGGCGTAAAGCTCTGAGCAGCTAACCCTCTGAATTCTGGTTTACTTAACTGTAAACAAGGATAGCCATGAGCTTACATAAGGACTAACTGAAATAACATAGATAACCTGGCATATGGTGGGTTATCCAGCAATGAGGATGATAGTGAGGAAGGAATGCTAACATAAAGCTTTTAGAGACTCTGAACAGTTGTGGGGATATTTGATTAGCCATCAGTGCTGCATTGTTAGAGGTCTTGTGTCTGCTTTTCATTGTTGTGTATCTCCTACTTGAGGGTGAAATTCTGGTCTTTCATATCTTGCTGCTGGTAAGGAAGTGCCTTCTGGGGCCCTTGACAAGTTATTCATTCTAAAAGGTTTTGGATAAGGAAAGCCAAGAGCCAGGAGTGCTCTAAGAGAACCAATAGCTGCTGGCAGAGGGCACCTTTATGAAGGAAATAAAGGTAATTTAGATCATGAATTGGATAGCACCTATTTTAGCTGCTTAGAGACTTTGTTTCTTGTTTGGTTCAAAGGTCTTTCTTGGTATCTGAGTAGACGGGGGGTGATGTTGTATCTTATGTTTAAAGTGCTTGGTGCTTCAGGGTACTTGTCTTTCCTGGACATGCCCCTGTGGGGAAGGACATGTCACATCATGCAGGAGGGCAGCCAGTCAGACTGGGGAGCCCCTCTCCAGTGATGCAGCAGCGAATGCAGGTGTCAGTGTCCACCAGGCTGCTCTCCTTCATGAGACCCACCAGCACTTCTAGATCCCTTTTCAGGGCAACATAGCATGAAGGGCAGGGCCTGGGTTTGGAGGCTGGCAGCACTGCATCTGCCCCCCCACCCCCACCCTGCCACTGGACAGTGGAGGACATGTGGCCAGTCATCCAATCCTCAGGGCCTCAGTTTCCTCTGGTGGGATGGGTGTGTCACTTGAGCTGCACTGGCAGCTACAGGAGGGTCACTGTCCCCAGGTGTATAGGGGACTTAGGAAAGGCAGCACCCATTTGTCAGCAGCATTGAATAGACCCACTTTATCAGAAACTGAAGAGATATAAAAGGTGATTCTGCAATAAGGCTACTTCACTTGGCCTTCCAAGAGCAGTGAAGCCCCACCATGAATGCCCTGAACACACCAGCACTCACTGCTGGTACACATGTGTGGCAAGCTGATTTGCTAGGGTCAACATGAGTTTCATACTTAGAGATTATAGCAGCAACAGATGTCAGAGAAAAATCCATACTAAAGAATATTTATCTTGCTCTAAAATCACATATTCACTTATATTTTTTAGACACACATATCATGTTCTAAATTGTGACACTTTCTCGTTTGTATTGACCTCAGAAGAAGACACCACATCTCAGTTTCCTAAACAGAAGGGAGTTCAAACCATCCAGTCCAAAGCGCAGTAGACATAGGGGAGAATAGTGAAGCATTTTTGTATTCTGGGTACAGAAGAAATGAGTGCATGTGCTCACAAACACATGCACATGCAGGTTTATGAGTGTGATGTGTATATGTGTGTGTTGAATGCATGTGACATATTTACTGAGCATGTAATTACTGTCAAGTAATGTCCCAGGCCCTGGGATACAGAATATATAGGAATGTTGAGAGTGGGGACAGGCAGTGCATGTCTGTGCGCTGACAAAACTGAAAAGGGACACAATATCATATTCATTCTGTATTCTCTGCATCTCACTTGTGCCTTGCACCTCGTGATAGTCCAGACTCTGCAACATGAGTTAACTGCAGTGCCTAGTTCCTTTTTTTTTTTTTTTTTTGAGCGTCATGCGGTCTGGTACCTTGTCCAGATGCCCATGACTGAGGCCTATGTCTGTTTGGCCAATTCCTCACCCTCTTCCCGGCCTTTCCCAGCCTTTCCCTGCCTCACGAGGCTCTGAGCATACTTTGCTGGGCTGGAGTCAGGCATGAGGGTATCATTAGCCCAAGGATTTTTTTCTGGGGTTGAGGGCTGAAAGGAAGAGGTGTCTTCTTTTCATTTCCACCAGTCCTACACCGCCCCCACCCCCTGCCCAGTTGTGAGATGGGACCAGAGGAGGGGAGGGCATGGCTCCTGGCCTGGGGTCTTCTGATGCCCCCTCCGTTGTGCTGTGGGTGGCAGCATCTCCCCTGGGGGCCAGGTCATGGCTGCATTAACAAAGGGCGCATGTGTGGAGCCAGTCTTCCCTAGTTCTGCCCACTACCTGACTCTGGCTCTGAGGGTCTTATTGTATCCAGGTTTGCTCCAAGCACCTGATGTCCCTGCTCTAGGAGGGCATGGAGGGGGCGTGCCAAGGACAGTTCCTGGATCCTCCTGCTGAGAAGAGATAAGTGTGAACTAGAGGGCAGTCAGACATAAATCTTGTCCTCTAACCTGGGGCTTAGAGCATAATAGGAGCTCTACCAATAATTAGGCCAGCGGGTGGGAAGCAGGACTGTCCTGGCCCACAGGCCATAGGGTAACCTGAGGATAGAAGACAGTCTTGCCATCCTCAAGCTCCCAGAAACTCTTTGTGGAACACTAAGAGGACACTCAGGACACCAGGCCAGCTTATGACCTCCCCCTCCATGGAGATAGTCTGACCTTCTCTCCAGGTGTTTCTGTCTTCCCCAGTGTCTGTGAGCCTGGAGATCCATCCCAAGGCCTACCTGGCTCTGGTACCCCTTGTGGCACCAGCCCAAGGGAAGAGCCTGATACTGGTCAGTGCCCCAGATACCTTTTCATGCCTTGTTGTTGGACAACAACCTCACTTAACTCTCCATGAGATGGGGTAGCAGGAGACCCTGGGCCAGGACTGTAAGTTGTCTGGTGGCCAGCACACCCAGAGCAGTTTTCCTCATCCATCCCCAAGCCACAGTGCTGGGGGCTTATCCCTCATCTGTCCAAACACCTATGTCACCTGTCCATCTCCCTGCCAGTCCTGCCACTGGCAGTGCCTCCCTGCAACTCCCTGCTACCTCCTCCACTTACCCTCCTCTCCCTGGCTTGGAACCATCCAGTTTGAACCCCTCAAGGGCCAAGGCCTTTGCTTTCAAGCTTTTCTGGCTTTGCTTTTTTGGTCATGAAACATACACAAAAAGGACTTTGCCATTGTGTTCCCTGCTATCACCCCAGTTCACCAGGATCAAAAGTCTGGGTGCTGCCCGGCAAGGCAGTGGCCACCTCTTAGGTCTTGGTCCCAGCCCAGGTTCAGAGGTTCTTCTGCCCCAAGGTGGTCAGCTACAGGGGAGACAGAGGTCTTGTTCAAGAAATGGGCCATGGCTGAAGCCCTAAAACAGGCCTCTGGGGCCAGTACAGCGTCAGGTAGAGTGCTATAGACCCACAGCCCTCAGCACTGTGCTGACCAGTGGATTCCCAGAACTGTCCTCTGTGCCTTTCTTCCTTGCTGTCCAGTGGCTCTGGAACCACAGGGGAACAATGAAACATCTGGCCTAAAGTCAGGACTTCTGAGCCACACCCTACCAAGAGGGCATGTCACACAGTCTTACAGAGGAGCCCTGGGATTTGGGGTGGCTGGGAGCCTTTGATGCCTTCTGTTAACCCCACTATCCTCCTGAGAAATTGAGGGAGCAAATATTGAGCCTAGTTTTCTGAACTGAAGAGAAACAGAAAAATGACTTTCCCCTCACAACCAGACAGATGGGAACAGAACCTTCAGATCTGAGGAGGGCAGCCAGCCTCTCTAGATGTAATCCTAGCCCTCCCCTGGCACACACACAGGTACCCACATGCGCACATATATCCTGGCACCTGCTTGGGGTGTTCAGCAGGATGGTGGTGTCCACAGGTGACTCATCTGTACTCACTCACATGCATGTAGTACCTAACACACAGAAACCTCAATATACAGGAAACAAAGTCACTCATGTGTGAACACCTGCCTCTGCACAAATTCCATGACTCCTTCTGACCCAGGAGGCCGTAGTGTTGAGCATGGAGCCTGGAAATCTCTGAGCAGGTCTTTCTGATCTGCTTTTAAGTCTCCTTGGCCAGCTTGGCTGCATCCTTCTGATCCATCAGAGGGGCATGGTGACTGTGACAGAGCACATCTTTGTGGATGGAATGATAGACACCTGCTAAGTGTACAGCCTCTGTCAGGGAGGCAGTGCAAATTCCCCAGGAGGGAGCATAATAGGAGTTGACATAGGATACTCCTGCATAGCTGACACAGGATTTTTTTAAAAAGCTGCTGAACCACATGCAGAAGAATGAAATTGGGCCCTTAACTCACACCATACACAAAAATCAACTCAAAATGGATTAAAGACTTAAACCAAAAACCTGAAACCACAAAAGTACTAGAAGAAAATAGGGAAAAGCTTCTCGACGTTGGTCTGGGCAATGTTATTTTGGATATGATGCCAAAAGCACATGTAACAAAAGCAAAAATAGATACGTGGGATTACACCAGGCCTAAAAGCTTCTGTACATTAAAGGAAACTATCAACAGAGTGAAAAGGCAATCTGTGGAATGGGAGAATGTATTTGCAAACCATATATCTGATAAAGGATTAATATCCAAAATATATAAGTAATTCATACAACCCAGTAGCAAAAAACCCAAATAATCCATTTTTAAAATGGACAGAGGACCTGAATAGACATTTCTCAAAAGAAGATATACAAAATGGCTAACAGGTATATGGACAGATGTTCACCATTGCTAATCATCAGAGACATGCAAACCAAAATCACAATGGGATATCACCTCACATCTCTTAGAGTGGCTATTATTAAAAAGACAAAGGATAAGTGTTGGTGACAGTGTGGAGAAAAGGAAACCCTTATAAACTATTGGTGGGAATGTAGATTGGTACAGCCAGTATGGAAGCTCCTCAAAAAATTTAAAATAGAATTATTATGTGATCAGCAATCATATTTGTGTGTGTTCCAAGAAAATGGGATCAGGATCTCGAAGAGATATCTGCACTCCCGTCTTCTCTGCAGCATTATTCAGTAGCAAAGACATGGAAACAACCTAAGCATTCATTGCGTGATGATTGGACAAGCAAAATGTGGTTTATATGCCATGGAATATTATTCAGCCTTTAAAAGGGAAAGCCCACCATTTGTGACATCACGGATGAACTTGGAGGACATTATGCTAAGTGAAATAAGCCAGACACAGAAAGATGAAAAGTGTGTCATCTTATTATATGTGTAATCTAAAAGTCAAACAAACTCATAGAAGCAGAAGATAGGGGATTTCCTGGAGTTGAGGGAGGGAAAAATGGGGACATGTCAGCCAAAGTATACAAAGTTTCTCTTGTGCCAGATGACTAAGTTCTGGAGATCTAATGTGCAGCATGGTGACCATAGTTAAGGAGTACTGTGTTGTATACTTGAAGTGTGTGAAGTGGTTAGATCTTAGTGTTGTCACCACACACACACACACACACACACACACGAGAGGTGATAGGGTAATTAGCCTGACTGTGGTGATTATTTCACAATGAATACCTATTTCAAAACATCAAATTATATCTCTTAAATATATACAATTTTTGTCAGTTATACCTCAATAAAACGGTGGCGGGGGGGGGGCGAGAAGGGGAGTAGCCACTGAAGAAGCCAGCTGCTTTCCGAAAGGAACAAAATGCTGCTGGGATGGGTCAGTAAGGAGAAGTCCTGAGTCAGGACCTTCCTGGAGCACCTCCATGTGGGTGATGCCTCGGTCTGTCCTGACTCCACCATCCCTGTATTCCTAGGCGCTTTTATGAGTGAGCAAATTACCTGACCTTTGCGAGATGCATTGACTCCTGAAGTGGGGGCCACGACAGCTCTTGGTATTAGGGATCAGAGCCCCTGGCCTATCCCCATGGCCCGGTGCCCCAATACTGTGAAGCCTTGAGGCACCCCCCACGCACCTCCTCCCACGCCCTGCCCCGAGCGCAGCGTGGCTCTCCGCGCCCGGTCAGTGCGGGGTCCCGGATCGCCGGGAGCGCGTCTAGGTCCCCCTAGGAACCCCACCCGCCTCGTCAGGAGGCGCCCCTGGCAGGCCGCCTCGCACGCCCGAGCCTCCTCACCCCTCCCACCCCAGCTCCCCCGCCCTTGCGGCCGGCTCGGTTGCTAGGGCTGCGGGGCCTGGAGACGCGGCGCGCACGTCGCGAGCTGAGCTGGAGAAGCCCCGGGCCCGGCGACCGCAGCGCTCCGCCCCCCTCCGGGCGCTCCGGGCCGCCCTGCTCCCGCCCTATCGCGGCGGGATCTCCCGTCCGCAAGGGGCTGGCAGGCCGGGGCCATGGCCAGAGCCCCGCAGTCCCGGCGACGCCCCGCGGCGCCCGGCAGCGCCCTGCGCGCCTTGCTGCGCTGCAACCTTCCCCCCGGCGCCCAGCGCGTGGTGGTCTTCGCCGTGCTGGCGCTCCTGGTCCTCATCAACGTCGTGCTGATATTCCTGCTGGCCTTCCGCTGACCGCCCGGGCAGGGCGCCGCGGGGGATCGCGCAGGGGTGAGTGGCGCCGCGCCGCGGAGCATCTTCCTTTTCAGCCGTGTCCTCCTCAGTGCCCGCAGTGGCCGGAGGTGCGCCGGCTGACCCCGCCTGGCCCTGGTGCCCCCCTCCTCTGCCAGCTCCATGTGCCACGGCCCGGTGTGTGCGTGCGTCCCCCGGGTGGTGCGGCCCTGCAGGTGACTCTGGGGCCTGGTGACCCTTGTGCCACGGGGTTCTTCTGCCTGTCCTTTGTGCCGTGCGCGTGTGCGTGTACCTAAAATGGCGCGTCTCTACGTGTAACTGAGGATGCGGATGCAGCTGTGGACACGGCTGTCTGTGGTTGTCTGGAAAGTGTACGTGTGACTGCCGTGTGCGCAGAACTGGACATGCGTTTCTGTGTGGGTTGAAAAATGGGGAGATGAGTGGGTTCCTGTGCACGTGTCATCTGCCGTTGCTTTATCCAGGTTAGTGGTCTCGGCCAGCGTGCCGCTACTACGGGTAGAGCCCTGCCTGCATCCCTGGAACGTGGGCACTCTGAACACCCCCTCTCCCCTGCTGGGCCGCGGCCTGGAGGAGCTGAGCCATATTCCTTCCCAGACTGTCTGATTGGAATCCTCCACCAGCCTGCATGTGTGAGAGAGAGGAGGAGATAGGACAGGGTGGGCATGTGTGAGAGAGAGGAGGAGATAGGACAGGGTGGGAAGGGTGGTGAGTGGTCATCAAGAGCAGCTTTGAGGTAAAGCCTGGCTTCCTCCAGCCTGTCAAAGTCTCCAGGGCACAAGACTGGATCCTGCCCCCTCCCTCTCCCGACCTGCCCCCGGTAAACAGCCCATGCCTCAGAGCCAGCTTCTGCTCCCCACTGCCAGGCCAAGAATGAACCTGCAACCCTTGCCCCTCAGCCTACTGGACTCAAATCTGGGTTTCTGTGCAGCCGTACCTCAGACAGAGAGCTTCAGGAAGGGCCTCTGCCCAGAAACCCATCTAGTGTGGGCCCTGATGGCCTCTGGACTATCCTGGAGGTAGAATGCATGTCTGACCTCTTGGAGCTATATTTTATCTTGGTGACAGAGTGCCGCCCTTTTGTGGATCTATAGAGGAGCTTTGTGGCCCAGGGAGAGCACATGGTTACTGTGGGCATCAGTGAGGGAGACCAGGGGATTTGCTGAAGACTGTGAGTCTGTCAGGCTAACTCCTGTGCACAGCAAGGTACTAGGACAAGAAAGTGACAAATGTGACCAACCCCACCACCACCACCACCACCACCACCAAGGGCTTCTGGATGACTGGACAAGGCAGGTATTGGGGCTTGTCCATAAAGGTCAGAAACCATGGTCTCTCTGGGAAGCCTTACCTGTTTGTCCCATACCTGGAGCCCTTCCCCCCATAGCTATACAGGAAACCACTCTGTAGGATGTGCACCTCTCTGCAAGGGCTGGCAGAATAAAGCAGAAGGGGGAGTCATTGGGCCTTACAAGAGGGGCTTTTGCTCAGGGCTCACTTGAGAAAACCTGGAGTTAGGAGGAGGCACCTGGCCTGGTTAATATTAGTAGGAAACAACCTGGGGAGAGAAATGGTGGGAAGCTGGGCTGTGTGGGTATGTCTGCATTGCTTCCTCCCTGCCTGGGCTCCAGCAGTGAAGGCAGCATCCATGCTGTCCTAGAGACCTGCATGTGTATGTAGCTGGTGTGAACTGAGGGTGGAGAGCATATACCTGCAATATGGCATACTGTTCTCCGGAGATCAAAGTGTAGCATCCTGTTAGTGAGTATGTAAATGTGTGTTGGCAGGTGCATGTCAGGGTGTGTACAGGAAGAGGGGGGGTCTCGGAACACCCGCCTCTCAAGGATCAAAACTACCCAAATAGCCTATAGTTACATATTCCCTCCATCGTCATGCACACATTTGCCTGATGTCATACACACCCTCTGTCTTTATGCCCACACTCATCCATCGTCACACACACCTTCGGTCCTGATGCACATGCTTACCTGTGATCACTGTCCCTGAAAGAGGACATTCACCTGCAGCCCACATTCTCATTGGCTCACCCACACCACCCTTGAGTACTCTGTTTCTTCCTTGTCTTCAGGCAAGATCTTTCAAGGCCAGGAGTGGTAGCCTGCTTGTGTGGAGTGTGCCAGCTATGGGCTGCCCAGTCTAGTGCCTGCTCCCTAGGTACAGCAGGCTGGCTCCTTTCATGATGCCTTGCTGAGTCCTCTGGTCTCATCTTGTCATATTGCAGCCAGGAGGTCTTGATCCTGGGGGCCAGGTCTTCTTGCAGAACAGGACATACCTGTAGTATGTCTTTTTAGCTGGGATGATTGCAATGGTCCCTTGAGGAGGCATGCAACCCCCCAGAAATAACCCAGTGCTTGGTGCCTGTGGTCTCTGGTGGGCCTTGGGCATCTGCAGCCCCTGAATGGCTGTTGCGTGAGAGTAAATGTGCATATAATCATTCTGAGGAATGATTTCATCAGGGTTTGGAGTAGGTTCCATTCCCAGAACACATAAACTGAAGGTTTCTGAATGTGCTTGCTCAGGCCCTACCCTAGGGAAGGTTCCAGCCTGAGTGGGCTCTGGTACCAGGTGGCCTGCCCTACCCTTCACTCTGCCCATTCAGGGTTTGGGGGAAACATTTTAGCTACTGGAACTCTTAGGTGAAGACCCAGCTAGTCTTGCTGCAGCCCTGCTCTGGTTCCCATTTCAATCTGAAGAACACACACTGCCCTGGGAGCACCGAGGAAAGGTCCCATTGGACCTGAAGCCAAGGGAGGATTCACACTCATGAATGGGGGCAGAGGCAAGCAGCTCAGAGGAGGAAAGAGTTGGCGCAGACGGCCTGACTGGTGATGCTCTGCAGTAGTGACTGCTTAACCAAAGAGCCAGCCCATGGCTGTGATAGAACCAACACTTGGTCCCAGCAGAAAGGGGCATAGATCTCACCTCTTGTATAGCCCCCTGTCTACCCTTCCTCTTGTCCTAAGCACTCAGGGCCATTCATTATTCACGGAGCAGAAACTGAGCCCATGTTACAGGAAAGCAGGTGTCAGCCCAACAGGAAATGGAGCTCTGAGCACAAGGGCTGCCTGGGGGCTTGGGCGGGGGGGGGGGAGGGGGGCGGCGCGGAATTCCCTCTCCTCCTGATGTGAGGTCCATGATAGGAGCATCGCTCCTGATGTGAGGTCCATGGCCATGTTGGAGTAAGGAAACACACCAAGTTATTTCAGCAGAGAGAAATTAATATAAAGAATTATGAGCCAGTTTTAAAGTACTTGACTCCATAACCCAAGTGCACAAGAACAATCCTGAGGTATCTGTTACAGAGGTAGCAGCTGCAAGGTGAACCTACCTCTCCTACAGCTAGGGAATATAGAAAAGAGGTTGGAGTAATTAAAGCTGAGGATCCTGTAGGGCATGAGACCTAGAAGTCTAAGGATAGGTGCTGCTCAGCTAGTGCTGGTGGATGTGGCAGGGGAGGGCCAAGAGACCGGTTCTGCCAGTGTTGGAAAAACACTGCAAACCAGATCCAGCTACCGTGATGGCTGGGAACCGCTGTCCCTGGGAGGAGTGGTGCTGTTGCTTGCCAGGTGACCTCACAGGTAATGCAAGTCCACAAGAAGCCAGCAGGAGGGAGCAAGCCCTTCTCCCTCCAGCCTTGTGGTACCCTCCAACACCACATTTGGAGAACCTAACAGGGAGCAGCTGGCACAGAAGAAATGTAGCTTGCTGTGCCCAGCCCCAGCATCACAGAGCAGAGAAGAGATGGTAAATGAAGCTGAGAACAATAATTTAATCACTAGTCCAATGGGGATGGGAGGAAGGTGTGCCCTGTGCAGGAGAGTGAGCAACATGCTTGCCTCTCAGATTCTGTGGCTCACCAGTATTCTAGTGGTCAAGTTCACTTCAGGCTTCATCATGAGCCCTGCCAGTCCAGACATGCCCAGGGCATAGTCCTGTTCCCTGAAGAATGGCTGGCTCAGGAGGAACCTCCGTTCACTCCTTTGTAACATGAGTCAGGATCCCCTCTTCTCAGGGCTGCTGAGGGGTGGGGGGCAGAAAACAGGAACACCCTGCCCCATGAGGAGGTCCCTGGCAGCTTTACCCCACTGATCTGCCTATCTGTGGCTCTCTTTACAGCTCATCAGTGATGGCAGTGTGGTCTGTGCTGAAGCACTCTGGGACCATGTCACCATGGATGACCAGGAACTGGGCTTCAAAGCTGGGGATGTCATCGAAGTAATGGATGCCACCAACAGAGAGTGGTGGTGGGGTCGTGTTGCTGATGGCGAGGGGTGGTTTCCAGCCAGCTTCGTACGGGTATGGCACCAGCCTATGCTTTCTCTGGGTCCATAAGGAGCCAACTGGCTCTGCTCAGAAGTGCAGACCTGAAACTGCTCTGGGGTTAGAGGTGCTGGGCATGGACCCCCACCTACCTATGGCTGTGCTGGGACTGCAAGACTGCGGGCTGGAGATGGGAGGTGTGGAGACCGGGATGTGAAGAAGGCCAGCCACAGAATTGTGACACAACCTTCCTCCACCTGCAGACCATCACAAACTCTTGCCTGCCCCACCCCTCCCACCAGGGTGCCCTTGGTGTGCAGAAAGGAATGGGTCAGAAACGATGGTGTGTGGATTCCTCCAGGGGGAATCTGCATGTTAGAATGCCACCACCACAAACAACTCGGTGTATCAGGCATTTACTAAACACTTCAGAAAAGTTGGATAGGCATCTCAAACTTCCGCAACGCTCTGGGAGCTGGGAACAGCCACTTATACCTGAGAAAATTGAGGCTTGGACAAGTTAAGTCGTTAGCACAAAAGATCACAGGGAGGAGACCCAGAACCTACCTATGGTGGCCTTTGGTGTCCAAGGAAGGAACCCGGGTACCCTCAAAGGCCATGCAGAAGGCAGTGGGGAGTAGAGTTCTCAGACCTTGGGTTTCATTGCTTCCCCTGCCCCAGACCTCATGGATAAACGGCCCATTGTCCACCCCAAGCCTGTCCTAGTTCCAGGTCACAGAGCCAGAAAGGCTCCAATCACCCATTCACTTCTGTCACAGGCCCTAGAGGGGCTGGAGTGAGCAGGCACTGGTTCGGAAACCCCCTAAAAGTGAGCATCCACTCTGCTCCCAGCACAGAGTCCAGCACCAGCGTGGGAGGGGGAGGGGGACAGAAGGCAAGAGAGAGGGAGAGGGACAGAAGCTGGCGCCTCTGGAGGGGCTGGCGAGCCTCCGGTGTTGGGGGCAGGGGGCTGCCATGCCTACCTTCCTCCCAGCCTCAGTTCACCACTGCCCCCACGTGCGGGCCACAGGGGCTGACCCTCCGGGCACTGACTGGCCACGTGCTGCCTGCAGCTACGGGTGAACCAGGACGAGCCCACCGACGATGACACGTTGCGGGCTGGGGACGGCGGGGCCGAGGATGGAAGTGTCGAGGCACAAAGCAGCAAGGACCAGATGCGGACCAACGTCATCAACGAGATCCTCAGCACTGAACGGGACTACATCAAGCATCTGCGGGACATCTGCGAGGTGAGGCCTAGCAGGAGGTGCGGAGGGTGGCGTGGGGGGACCAGAGAGAGACCTGACGGGCCATGGGCTGCAGGGCTACATCAGGCAGTGTCGCAAGCGTGCTGACATGTTCAGCGAGGAACAGCTGCGCACCATCTTTGGGAACATCGAGGACATCTACCGGTGCCAGAAGGCGTTCGTGAAGGCGCTAGAGCAGAGGTTCAACAGGGAGCGCCCCCACCTGAGCGAGCTGGGCGCCTGCTTCCTGGAGCACGTGAGCATGCCCTGCCCCAGCAACCTGTCTGCCCAGGGCCCATTCTCCAGGCCTCCCAGCCAGGCAGTCCCCCTCTGCCCTTCTTTGCTGGTGGTCCCCACTCCCCTGTACACACACACCCTGGCCCCCGAGCATGTAAGCCACCCTTTGCCCTTGGCTCCCATTCCTGCCTCCTCGCAGACAGAAGTGGGCCCTGCAGGCTAAAAGCCCAGGCAACTTGCTCTTCTCTTCCCAGAAGCTTCCAGGCCCCACTCCCCTAGTACCCAACCGCCTTCACCCTCCAGCGCTGTTTCAGCAATGTCTCTGCTTCTTTGGGAGGCAGACCAAGTCAGAGAAGGCTCCTTGGAGCAGGGGGCCTTAGGCATCAGCGGAAAAGGTTTTCTTGGGCTACAGGAAGTAGAAGGCAAAGCTGGGCGGGGCCACCTGCTGAGCATCCTCAGAGCTGTCATAGCAGATTCTGGGCTTCCTCACACAGTAAGAAAACTGGAATTTGTGTAATGTGTAGCACTTACTTCCACTCTAATGCCAGTTGGATTGGTGATTTAATTGGATTTAATTGGATGGTGTGGGCTAGATGGACTCCTGGCCTTGCCTGGTAAGGAAGCACTTGTTTCTGTCTCCTGTGGCATTTATGTGGGGTTGAGCAGAGGATGCCAAGGCCAGCCCATCAAGGACAATATGGGTTCCTTCCTGGCTACTACCAGTGTATGTGGGGGTGGGGGTTGAGGGGGCTGTTGGAAGGGCCCTATTACCTGGCTCCAGTGGCAGGAGAACTGGAAGGGGAGACCTTAGATTCCCTGAGCAGGAATGGGTAGTGGGGTCAGAGCAGCTGAGTGAGGTGGGATTTGGAGCCAGTTATGCAGCAGGCAGAGTTGTGATGGGGGCTGGAAGGGAAGGATAGGCACTTTATCAACATCACCCAGTGTGACCATCACAGCAACTGGCCAGTGAGCTTACTGCTGTTACCCTCCTTTCCCACCTAAGTCCATGAAGTCCTAGTCACTAAAGACCCAGTCTTTCTCTGGGTCAGGTAGATAGAACAACAAAAAAAAAAAAAGAAAAGAAAAGAAAAGAAAAGAAAAGAAAAGAAAAGAAAAGAAAAAAGGCACAGTGAGTCTCATGCGCCTCATGTGTGTGTGTGTCTCAAGACACACACAAGGGGCACCTGGGTGGCTCAGTTGGTTAAACATCTGACTCTTGATTTCAGCTCAGGTCATGATCTCGTGGTTCATGGGATTGAGCCTGGTGTCGGGTTCTGCCCTGGCAGCGTGGAGCCTGCTTGGGATCTCTCTCCCTCTCTCTCTCTCTCTGCCCCTCCCCTGCTCATGCTCTGTCTCTCTCTCTCTCAAAATAAATAAACATGAAAAAAAATTTTTTTAAACAATACACACACAATGTGGACATATCTGTCACATGGTGAATGGATAAAGTGGCACTGGCTGCCCAGATATGAAGCCAGAGCTTTGTGAGGAAGAAGCGACACACCAGGGGGCACAGCCATAGACCCTGGAAGCCATTTAATCTCCCTTAATCTCCTTCTGTCTCTCTCTTCCTCTCAATCCTTCTCTCTGTCCTTCTCCCTCCCTCTCTCTCTCCTTGTCTCTGTCCCTCCCCCTCTCTCTCTTCTCCCTCTCTCTCTCTTCTCCCTCTCTCTCCTTCTTTATCTCCTCTCTTCTCTCCCCTTCACTCTCCTTTCTCTCCCTTCTTCCCCCAATCCTCTCTCCTCTCTATCCTTCTCTCTCTCTTTCTTCCCCCCACTCCACTTTCCCCTTCTGTCTCTCCTTTCTTTCTCTTCTCTCCCTTCTTTCCCCTGTCCTCTCCCTCCTTCTCTCTCTCCTTTCTCTCTCTCTTTCTAGTTTTTGGCCTTGGTAGTGCTTCCTTATTAACATCATTGATTTCACCCAAAAAAAAACCTGACATATAGTCAAAATATCTGCTGAGAAATCTGGGTGGTGACAGGACACACACATGCCTGAGTTTTCAGGTGTCTAATACCCCTGTGTCTAATTCCACATAGCTTGTGCCCAGTGACATGGGTAGAGAGAGCCTGGGCCCTCTGAGCCCAGCTCCTGAGGGAAATACAGAGGCCCCTGCTCCCTCTCCTATGCTGTGCCCGAGTTGCCTGGGTGGCCTGAGGGAGCAGGAGGTCACCATCCTGACCTCCAGCTGTGCCCTCAGCAAGCAGACTTCCAGATCTACTCGGAGTACTGCAACAACCACCCCAATGCCTGTGTGGAGCTCTCCAGGCTTACCAAGCTCAGCAAGTATGTGTACTTCTTTGAGGCCTGCCGGTTACTGCAGAAGATGATAGATATCTCCCTGGACGGCTTTCTGCTGACACCGGTACAGAAGATCTGCAAGTACCCTCTGCAGCTGGCTGAGCTGCTCAAGTACACACCCCCCCAGCACAGGTAGGAGGCTGCTGGAGAGGGAGGGCAGTCTGAGGCTCTTCATGCCTTGGGTCAGCCAGAGTGTTGAGTTCTGACTGACAGCACATAGTAAAATAGTCCCTGCTGTCACATGCTGTCATTACAATGAAAGAAGAGGACAAAAATAGGATAAGTTCTGTGGCGCCCAGACGCACCGTCTGGCATTGACAAGTGAAAACTGCCAAGGGCATAGCCCCAGAGGGAGGCAGCTCCACAGCCCCTCTCTGCCCTCCCTAGTACAACCTTCTTCCATGTCTGTTATGCCCCAGGGACTTCAAGGATGTGGAGGCAGCCTTACATGCCATGAAGAATGTGGCCCAGCTCATCAACGAACGGAAACGGAGGCTTGAAAACATTGACAAGATTGCTCAATGGCAGAGCTCCATAGAGGATTGGGAGGTGAGGGCCCCACAGCTCGGAAAATACCGTGGGGCATGGCTCCTTGCTTTAAAATCATGCTTGCCTTTGAAAAATCTAGGAAGGAGCTGAAGTGGGAGTCATGCTCTGGGAGCTCGCAGTAGGAGAGCTGGTCCTCTGCCCAGGCCAACCCACTGGAGCATGCAGCTGCAGGCCTGGTGGCCTCTTTCCTGGTCAAGAGTGCCCAGCATGTGTGACATAGGATGCTGCTCCCAGTGCAGTCAGCTGGCCCAGCAGGAGGAGCTAGTCCTCAGCCCTCAAGGGACAGGCCAGATCCCCAAGTGGCAGTAACTACTGGGACTCCCAACAGAAGGGTTCAGGCCTGCCACAGCATGACCAAAAACGGATTGCCATGGGTTTTCATTCCATTCCTGATTCCATTCTTCAGGCTTGCACATGCCCCTTATATCCACCAGTCTTGCCTTCTGAAGCCACCCAGAGACCTGAACTAATGGGGACATTCCTGTCCTTTAGAGGCCTTCCCGTCCTGCTCTTTCCACCCCCACCCACCAGCCATAAAATGTTATGAAAATACAGATTCCTGGCCCCCACCCTAGGAACACAGAATTAGAATCCCTGGTGGCAGGGCTGAGCAGTGTAGTCTTTGGGGTTTTTTTGTTTGCTTGTTTTCTTTTCCTGGTGACTGGTTCTGAGGCCTAGCCCTGGCTAAGGACCCCTACAAACTCACTTATCCCAAACTGAATGGCTGCCAAGAACTGGCTATGGTTTGCATTTTCTAAGGAGGAACCAGAGTGAGGCTTGGCTTAGCCTGAAAGTTTGAGGTCTGATGATGGAGCTTCAGGTACTAACTACATTTAGCTAAGAAAACTTCATAAGCCCCTAAAGACAAGGCTCACAGGTGACTTGATCTAGGTCTAATTATTCTTGAGCATAGCACTGTCTAATCGAAGTATCATGGGAGCCACATGGGTCATTTTAGATGTTCTAATAGCCATCTGGAAACAGAAAAAAAGCAGGTAAAATTAATTTTAATAATGTTTTATTTAAGTCAGCATATCCAAAGTGTTTCAATGTGTAAGCAACAAAATCATTAGTGAAATATTTCACATTCTTTATACTAAGTCTTCAAAATTGGTGTTTACTTACATGACATCACAATAGGGATCAGCCACATTTCAAGTGTGCACATGACTGGCCGTCACTGGCCCCATTTTGCAGAGACAACTAACTTGTAGGTTAAACCACCTTTTTACTCCTTAACACCCCACTGTGCCCACCACTGCCTTGGGCTTCAAGAGCAACCCCTCCCTCTGTGGCCTGCTGCTCACTGCAGACCCTAGCCCAGTGGGGGCCACAAGCAGACCAGGCCAGTGGGGAGCCTGCCCAACTCATGACAGAGGCAGGGGGCAGTGCCCAGTGGAGGGGGCTTCCCAGTTTGGGTACACTCAGCTCATAGTGTTCCTTGGGGTCCACCAGGGGGAAGATCTCCTGGTCAGGAGTTCGGAACTCATCTACTCGGGGGAGCTGACCCGTGTTACACAACCACAAGCCAAGAGCCAGCAGAGGATGTTTTTCCTCTTTGACCACCAGCTCATCTACTGCAAGAAGGTACCAGAGCTGCTGTGCCCTGCTGGACAAGCCGTTCAGAGCGGGAGTGGAGGGGGTGAAGCTGGGGGCTGGGAGTAGCTGCCAGAGAAAAGGAGCCACCCACGTCCTGAGGACGTTCAGTACAGCAGGCCCTTCCCCGTTCAGGCCCATAGGGCCAGGATGAGGATCGTTGTTTGTGAAGGAAGCCAAGTAGCCCGAGGACCATGGGGTGGCCCTCACAGTCTGACCAGCATCCAGTGCTGTTGAGAACACCCTCCTTAATGACCTAGCCTCTGCTTGCTTCTAAAGCCACCTCAGCTCCCCCTGAGCCCTGGCATCCTCTGCTCCTGTTGCCTCTTCTTTGCCGTTAGCTTCTGCTCCTCTCAGCACATGGTCCAAGTGGCCCTGTTCAGGAAGCCCTCCCAGTCAACTGATACTGGGCCCGGCCCGGTAGGCCTGGTACTCTTCTGTTGTGCAGTATGGGGCCTGACCCACTGTCTCCATGGCTGCCTCTCTGTGAGGCAGTGGGTGCCCTCCAGGCTAGTCAGTAATTTCACTGAAGGCACGAGGCTCCTCCAGCATGGGTTCAGCACACAGCTGTGGGCCACACCACACTCTGCCCTTGTGAGCTTACCACCTGCTGGGAAAGTGGGTGTGCAGCCCGCTGGCCCTTCTGACTGCAGGGCAGGGGGTGAGGCATAAATAGGTCAGGAGAGTGGTTCAGAGGCCTGAGAGGTAAGGACTTGAAAAGCAGGATATAGAGCAGGAGCTCACAGAGTCTCTGGTAGGACCTTCTCCGCCGGGATGTGCTGTACTATAAGGGCCGAGTGGACATGGATGGCCTGGAGGTGGTGGACCTGGAGGACGGGAAAGATCGAGACCTCCACGTGAGTGTCAAGAATGCTTTCCGTCTGCTCTGCGGCACCACGGGAGAGAGTCACCTGCTGTGTGCCAGGAAGCCTGAGCAAAAACAACGCTGGCTCAAGGCCTTCGCCAGGGAGAGGGAGCAGGTGCGGCTGGACCAGGAGACAGGTGCGAGACCCCACTCAGCCTTGATCCACTGTGAGGGCCCACCCAGCCCTCCTCACCCCTGAATGCAAGGTCAGGACAACCTTGAGACTGCGAGGTAGCCATGTGCCACAACCCAGGGCAGCTCGTCATTTCAGCCCCAAGGCATGGCATGGTCTGTTGGCCTGTCCAGGTTTTTCTACCACACACACTCCATAAGGTGGGGGCCTTCTTAGTTGCAGAGACCTGATGAGGCCCCTTTCCAGCACAAAGCATTCAAGTAGGATTTGGGCATGGGCTTTGAGAAACCTCACCCACCCCAACATAAGCAAGATACCTCCCTGCTGCATTCCATGGATCCCTGGACATCACACTCAGAATGACCAGATTGGCTCTTGGTCTGGGAAAGAGCCTCCACCATAGTGGAAAGGACACTAGATGCTGAATAATACATCAAGGACTGGGTCTGGGTGAGAGATGGGGCAGGGCAAGGATGTAGGGAGGGCCCACTGAGCATCTCCTCTGCCTGGTTGGCCAAGGCAGGCTGGCTGAGCAGGATACTGAGCATCTGCAGCATGATGGGACACCAGACCCTGTGAGAGATGCAGGATACACCAGGTGCCGAGAGGCACAGGACAAGAGCAACACTGGCTGGGGAGGGGGAGGAGGTAGAAGTCAAGTCCTCAAAATAAGAAGAGGTCAAGCAGAGGTCTCATTTGGGGTCCTCCCTCCCAGGCTTTTCCATCACCGAGCTGCAGAGGAAGCAGGCCATGCTGAATGCCAGCAAGCAGCAGGCCACCGGGAAGCCCAAAGGTAAGTGGATGGTACCCTACCTCCTCCCACAGCAGCCTGGCCCTACTACCTGATCAAGATCAAACTCCTCTCTGACCCCCAGAACAAAGCCAGCTAGCATGTAGGTCCCATCTGCTGCCCACTGCCCTTTCCAGGTGTTTGTTCCCAAAGGTTGGTGGTAAGGGGCCACTGGTGACAAAGCTTTAATCAGTGTGCAGTTGATAATTTTGCTCTCAATCCCCTCACATCCCCCAGAGCAGTAGCATTAATGACAGCACACCTCCCCAGGCAGGACTGCTTTCTGGCAGGCCTCCGTACAACCTCCTGGCAAGGAGCCCATATCCCCATTCCAACAGAGCTGATAAATGCCTGGCACGGGGCCTGTGCCATGGAGAAGCTCCAGGGCCCCACACCATCCCAGGTTTCCTGGCCATCCCCTCTACAGTGGCTCAGGCCACTGGATGTGGTCAGCCCCATGAAGGAACTTCCCTCCCATGGGATGGGACCCATTCCGCCCCCCCCCCCCCTACCAAGCAGAGGCTGCCATTCTGCCACATGACACCTGGCTCCCTAGGCACCTATGATCCCTGCTTTCTTTTCCTGCTCAGCCCTCAGCCGGCCCTACTACCTGGCACGCCAGAAGCACCCGGCACTGCCGGCCAGCCTGCCCCAGCAACAGGTCTTGGTACTGGCAGAGCCCAAGCGGAAGCCATCCACCTTCTGGCACAGCATTAGCCGGCTGGCACCGTTCCGCAAGTGAGCCAGCCCCCACCTGACAGCACCATATGGACCTGTCCCTCCAGTGGGCCTCCAGCTTTTTCTCCCTGAGGCCCACACCATGTGGCCTCCTCTGCCTGTCATGTGCACTGGAAGTTACAGGCTGAGGGAGGGAACTGCTCGGTGCCCCATTCTTTGTTTCTTCCCCACCACTGGTGCACTGAAGACACCAGCTGGAGGGGCAGGGGCCCACAGCGGTGAGCCTTCCGCCATCCTCTGGACCTCTATGGGGCCTCCTGGGAGCCACAGCTCAGAGCCACCAGCCAGGCCAACACGCGTGAGAGGACTGGCCATTCTGGACCCTCTTCTCTGGACATCTTATTATCCCTCCTCCTGCTGTCTCTGGGCAGACTGCCTTCAGCCCCTGCAAAGTTGGGCTGTGTGCCCCTCTGTCCTCCTTCAGGCCCCTGGTCCCCAGCTGGTGGTGCCAGGCAACTTGCATCCCCAGAGGGTGGGAACCGGAATTCTGTGCACAAAAATGTCAGGCCCAGAGCCCACCTCTTTTGCCTCCCAGTCCCTCTCTAGACACTCCTGGCTGCTGGACACCCTCTTCACTTGTGATGTGTTTATAGTGGAAAGAAAACAAAACCATAGTCACTGCATACTTCTGTCAGGGTTTGTGACCAGTCCACGTGTAGTTGTGGGTTGACTCCAGAACCTGCTCCCAGTTTGTCTGGATTGTTCTGTTTTTCTAACATTGGGGAAAAATAATTGTTATTAGTGACACAGAAAGATTGCCTTACCCTAAGTGAGTGTGAGAAGCCATAAGGACTGAATTCTGTAGCCCAGCATCCAGGACTGACCCACTAACCCAGAGTCCAGTGAGCATGTGAGTTAAGAGGGAAGCCCATGTCCTGCCGAGAAGAGTCACAAGTACAGCCAGAACCTGGCTTGTGGGTGCGGGAACACTGAGTTGCCCCTCTGGCCTAAGGGAATTCAGCAGCATGTACAGTCAGTCACTCTTGCACTATACCTTCTCCAAGCCAGAAGCCACATTTAATTTCATAAAGAAACATGAAAAATAACCTGTCGGCCCTGGTTTTTCCATTTGTGTCTATGCATTTTCTCCTTTGCATGCTCCATCCTTCCTATGACAGTTACCTTTCTCTGCCCTGGGCCTCTCCTTAAACACAAAGGATGAGCCCAGCATCGCCCAGTGTGGTGGGAGCTCACTTACTTGCAAACCATACCCTCAGAGCTTTGGTGGAAAGAAGCGAAGGTGGCGGGAGAAATGCTTCAGACGCTCAGAAGGAGCTGCGAGGACAGCATGTGGTCTGGGAGCTGTCCTGGTATGGGATACAGCTGGCTCGGCTCCTCCAACCACAGGGGCCTAGAAGCCTGTTGGCTCCCTGACTGCTCCCAGAGTCCATGTTTAGCTGAAGTTAGCAAATGTGAATTTGGGGGATTGGCAGTCTGCAATCTTTCTGGGTTTTAGCATCCTCTTCAATGAAATAGAGAAGAATGTGTCCTCCAGGATGGGGACCAGGACACAAGACCAAGAGAAAAGGAACAGGGTCAGCTTTCCTCCCCTTTCCCCTGAGGAAGCAGTCTTCCCAAACTGTTGCCTCCACACACCCTTACACACCGTGCTGTCACAACGCCACACAAGGTCACCACGGCCCAGCACAAGGCCTTCTGCCCCCAAACCCTGCATGTCCTAACTAGAAAGAAGCTACACCACCTTCCAGCCAGGCCATGCCACCTCAAAATAAACCCTACAGGAAAAAAAAAAAAAAACCATAAAAATCACACTATGCAACACAAGTCAATCTTTATTGAAAACTGCAGTATTAATACATAACAAGTCTTGTTACAATAAACGTGCTTTTAAGAATTTTAAATCTGAGCTCTACTCATCAGATTGCATAAAAAATTAAAATAGTATGAATTTACACTTAATGGAACTGGCTCAGGATGGATGTTCCATTCCTTTGTATTGATTGACACCGTAAGTTCAATGCAGAGGTGAGGGATGCCTTTAACAATGGAAGACAATGCCGACATAAGCTTAAAAAAAGTACCAAGAAAACGGTCTAAAAAAAGTATTTAAAAATCATTAAAAAAAAAAAAAAAAAGGAACCATTTCCTAGTCAGTCACAACCCACGTGGATCCTTGGGACCTCTCCTCAGAGCAGCCATCACGTTAAACCCTGCCAGGAGCACAGCAGAGCCCATCTATTTTACTGACCACTAGTCTACACAAGGACCCATGGGAGACTGACAGGGCTCAGGAGGCCCAAACGAGACACCTGTCATCTCCAACACAACAGCCCTGGGAGCACACATTTCCTGAAGCCCACTGCAGGTTCCCTGAACAGATGCCTGCCTCTCCTCTGTCTCCCTGTCCCAAGTGAGAAAACTTTAAGATTACTCCTAGGGTTTTCTGTTCTTCAAATGAATGTGGGGGGGGGGGGGGGGGACGACAAATCCTCTAAAACACGTAAGACCAACTTTGCAACTTTCTACCCAAAATGATCAGACCCTCCTCTGCAGCGCGTCATCTCCAAGTCTGTTCAAAATAGTCTGACGCACCTTCAGAGAGCTCAGGCTGAATAATAAACAGCTCAGGGGAAAAACACAAATATTTGAGATATGCTAGAAACAGCTAAGAAGTCTGCCCTTCCCCTGAGCCAACCACACTCCTCTCTAGAGAACCCCCCCACCCTTAGAAAGCACCAGAAAGAACCAGAAGCTGCCCCTCACCCTCCAAGCACTTGCCCTTAAAACTGCCCATGAGCCTGCTGAGGGGTCAGACAGGCATCCTGTCCTGACTGGGCAACACCCAGGTTGGCGACGACTAGGGTATCCAGCCATTAGCTGCCAGGTGGGGAGAAGGTGGCCCAACCAGTCAGAGTAATACTGTTTCCAAATGTGTACAGGAACAGGTGAAGAAGGGTGGATTTCCTTTTGAAGTAGGCCCTAATATTGATGTGGTTGGTGTGTGCCACCCTTTCACCACCAACTGGCAGGCACACTCACAGAAACTCATGTGCCAGATATCAGCATATCCAAAATGCCGTAAGAATATATTTCCTCTTATTACAGAAGCGATGGTGCCACCAGATGGAGCAAGGCACTGTACGCCGAGAGTGGGAAGGGCAGGATGCTCACCAACAAGTACCCAGCCCAAGTCTCAAGACCTCTCTCATGTCCTATAAATACATTTGCATAGCACTCAAGAAACAGATTCACAGAACAGCAACTGGTAGGCCTCATTAACCATACCAACAAGAATGTTCTGACAAGATTTAACACAGAAGACATAAAAGGTTCTGGAAGCGCCTTGCCTTCATGCCTCCCACGAATGGCCCTGGTCCTGATGTTGGCCTCACTTCTCAGAGGCAGTGGGTTGATGGGAACATTGCTCATCACTAAACACTCAAGTCACCAGGCCCAGATCCAAACAAAACTTCCATAAGCAGAGAAACAGGCCTCCTGAACCTTGGCAGAGAGGCTGTAGAAGATTTTTTTTAATTATCCATGATGATGATGTTCATGTTTAGAGGAATTAGGTCCTTGCCTACCTGTCTCCACTTCCAAAAGAACCATAATTCAGCTGAAAGAGTATCAAATTAGGAATGTCACATACAAAAAAAAAGGCCATTTCTCTGTTCCACAATTATGCTTGGGATATCAAATTATGCAATTTTATAACAAGTTCTATTCCTTAATTATTTTTACTGGAACTGCTGTTAAAATTACAATCTATGATAGTTTTGCTACTATTCATATGTCCAGATTCTTACCTACTAGATAAGATTTACCTTTCATTATATTTGGTAGCTGATGCCCTGATGTGAAAAGATTTCCACACAGATGTATTCCATTATGCAAAGGTATTTGATAAAGTCTCCCAACTCACCTTCACAAAAGGGAAAAAAGATTTTAAAAAATTATAGGGGGTAAAGTGTTTATGAGCTGATGTAAATGGGGGCAAAATGCAACCCAACCTTCTTGCTCTTGAAAACACTATTTAATTCAGTGCTTGTGAAAACACTCACCCTGTGTGCACCATGTCTCAAGCAAGCCCAATGAAGCATCCAATATAACTTCTACATTTGAGTGACTCCACCCTTACACATAGGATGTGTGTGTGTGTGTGTGTGTGTGTGTGTGTGTGTGTGTGTGTTTTCCCATTTTGATGTTTAGGGCTTTTTTAAAGCATACACTAAAATCATATTTTCTCCTAATCTATTACACTAAACTGGGGAAATGGACTTTTCTGTTACTTGATCAGTTCAGCCCTGGAACCCTTAGAACCTCATGGATATTATAAACCATCCACCGTACAGATGGAATAACCAGCACAGAGCTAAAGTAGACACAAACTGTGTGCCTGGGGTACATGGTACACACACACACACACACACACACACTCTCTCTCTCTCTCTCTCTCTCTCTCTCTCTCCACACACACACTCTCTCTCCACACACACACACACACACACACACACACACAGACACACGTGGGTTAAGTGCTAATGAAGCAATTTAAGGTACTTATCAGTAAGCACACTATGTTAATAGACATTAGGAATAAGGAACCTTCTGTTTACAATGATCCATGCAAAAATATTCCTAAACTTCTTATAAAATAAAACGTGAAAAAAGAAAATTATGGGGTACTTACTATAAAAAATAAGGTTACCAAAGGCTCAGGGGTCAGGTGTCCCACTCAGGAAATGGGGCCAAAAGCCAAACCAGTGCCAGAGCCCTGACCTAGCTGCCAGAGACGTAAGAGCAGGGTCCCCTCCCCAACCAAAGCCCATACACTTGAAATGATGGGGTGAATAGGAGCACACCCACCCCCACCTGACAGACTGCTGAAAGGGAACAAAACCCTCACCCTCCCACCCCCTCTGTGAACAGACACACTCCCACTGATACAAGCTGGGCACATTTAAGCAAAAAAAAAAAAAAAAAAAAAAAAAAAAAAAAATCCCCTTCATTTCTTATATACAATATTCTGACTTTCAACACAAATTCCTTTCTAAATAAATCCTGGCAGGCAAATGCATTCTGATGCTGCCTGGGCCCTTGCTGTCCATACCTGCTTTGTGCTGAGAGCCCTCAGCTACAGATGGCAGACAAGGCTCACAGACCAGAGGCACCAGCCCCTCCCTCACACCTCCCCAGACCCATCTCCAGAAGTCTCCTCCAGATGGCGTCAGATGACAAGGCCCCTTCAGGTGGATGGACTGAAACACAGCCACAGCCCTGCCTCTCTACAAGAAACAATTTCAAATCAAGTTTTGTTCCCTTTTAATAGTTCTTTTAAATATTTAACTTTCTTCGTAACAGACAGCTGAAATCTTTGCCCTTCGTTGGTGGGGGAGTGGTAGAGGACAGCAATGCCTACATATGTTTTCCGTACTGAAACTTCTGGGGGCGGGAGGGACGAATGGTTTTCTAAGCTAAACAAAGGAGAAACCAATACCTCCTCCAAGTGTGACTGTTTCTCCTTCACACATCTTCCATCCCAGGAAAATAATTTAGTTCTACATAAGACTTTCCCAATAAAGACACAGAAAACCTCATCTCTACGTGTAGGAGACTTGTAATGAAAATTGAGATGGCAGAGAAAACTGCTTTGCTGATACACAACCTCTTGCCCCTAACTGTACTGGCCATACAACTATACTTTCATGATCATCTCTAAGAATGTCCACACCACAGTGTTTAGGCAGGCCTAAACGGCAAGGAAAGGGACGTCCAGAAAGCTGGCTGTGCCCCAGGCAGTGGTGGCCCACCCTGCACTTTCCCTGTCCCTGCGACTCTCTTCCAGTGCAGTCAGTGTGAAAGAAACAGATGGCTGAAAACTCAAAGTCCACGTTACCAACTGGCAACCCACATCAACCCCAAAGGCTGAAGAATCATCCAAGGGATTTCAGATACTCTATGAAGAAATTCACTTTAACACTTATAACTTGAAGACTCTGCATACATTACAACAGTGCATTAGTGATACAAGTTGTAAAATGCTTTTCCATTCCTTTGGGTTTTGCATATGATGGTTTTGCATCAGTCACTGCAGGTAGATTGAGCAAGCTTTGTTTTTTGTTTGTTTTTTTTAAACATGCATTCAACTAGATATGATTCAGAATAGATTAATACTCCCTTTTTATCATTACAGTTAGCTAAAAAATTGCCAGGCAGCCCACAAAACAGGAATTGCTTTAAGACCAACCCACAGAGTCAGTTGGAAACTAATGGCGCTGGGACCTGCTGGGCCGGGCCAGAGTAGTGTTAGCTAAGTGTTGAGAGCATTAAGAAGAAAGTCCAGGTTGGAGGCGCAAGGCCTGCAGCACCAGCTGTGGAACCTCCAAGATGTGACTGCACAGCTCCATCCTCAAACCTGGCAGGGGGAGAAAGACAAACATGGTCACACGGAGCACCCCTGGCACCACTGCTCCAAAAAGGAATTTCACTTAAGTCAAGGAGGACAAAACCCACTAGGACCAGAAAGGGCAGCAGTGGGAAAGGCCACTGCTCCTGGTTGCCGCACACCTTAGAGAGACTCCTGGTTACAACCAGAATCCTAGTTCCTGTAGGAGGCAGTAGGAGATTAGAGCACAGACTAGGAAAGGAACAAAGTATATAGTGTACACAGCAAGTACTCAATGGTTTCCTTCCTTCTACTTTCTAAGAGTCCAAATAAGAACAAATCTTTAAATGCCACACTGCCCTTGGATTAAGAGGGGCATTTAAGCATTTTTCTTGTTAGTGCTTAAAATATAGTAGATTTGTCATTCTGTACTGGAAAAAAAGCCAACCCAGGTTTCACCAGTCACTTACATTTGCAGGGTGATCACCACTGAGGGGGCACGTAGCTGTAGGTGGGCGTTCCTGGGGCCCGATACGTGGGCACAGTGACTGGGTGGGGGGCAACAGGAGTTGGGGAGTGGGCGGTCAGCAGGGTACCTGGAAGAAAGAGCAGCTGTCTCAATGGCAGGCAGCACTACCCACATGAGGCTAGCCTATGTCACCATGCAGCTCCATGCTGCCTGAAAAGAGAGCTCTGGCTTGGCCTGCTTTAACAGGAAGAGGCGTGGTCATGACCTAGACTGCTGTCAGAATTCAGATCATACACAACTCAAAGTTGTATAAACACAGCAAGCTCATATGATAATGTCTGTAGAAGGCTCTGTGCCTTCCCTTCATATAAGCATACTCAATGATTTTTGCAGATCAGATGATAATCAACAAATTAATCATTATTTACCCTTAAAAAGAAAGATATTCAGGTGCCTGGGTAGGTTAGTCAGTTAAGCACTGGACTTCAGCTCAGGATCTCACAGTTCATGAGTTTGAGCCCTGCATTGGGTTCCTCAGGGACAGTGCAGAGCCTGCTTGAGATTCTCTTTCTCTCCCTCTCTGTCCCTCCAAACACCCCTCCCCAAATAAATAAGCTTTTACAATGAAAAAAATTTTTAAAAGGAAGGAAATTTGTCCATGCTACCATGGATGAATATACAGGATGTCATGCTAAGTGAAATAAGCCAGTCACAGAAAGACACACCCAATAGGATTCCACTTACATAAGGTATCTCAAGTAGTCAAACTGATAGAAAGTAGAATGGTGGTGGCCAGGGGCTGGGGAGTGGGAGGGTGGGGCAGGGGAAAAAGAGAGCTGTTATTTAATGAGCACAGATCTTCAGTTTTGCAAGGTGAAAGAGATCTGTTTTACAACAATGTGAAAATACTTAACACTACTCAACTAATACAGTTAAAAATGGTTAAGATAGTAAAAATTAAAGAGAGGGAAGGAGGGAGATTCTAAACTACATGACCTTGTAAGTACATGAAGATAAATATATTTTCCCTGTATCTGCAGAAAACTCAGCAACTCTGAGTCCATCTGTAAATCAGCATAACTTACAACCTAACAGCCTCACCCTGCTTTTCTTCACTTCCCATCTTCCTGCCCACAACCAACCCAGGGCCTGCCATCTTTCCCTTCACGTGCCTCAAACATGCAGTTTGTCTGTGCCTTCACAAAAAAGTATGGGAAAACCAAATACAAGGGAGACTCTGAGCAGAAACACACATGGTATCCTAATACACCTTTCTCTCTGGCACAATCTCCCTATATTGGAGTTAAAGGGGGAAAAAAAAGAGAGAGGGAGGGAACAATATTAAAATACACACACACAGCCATGGGCAAGCAATGACATCTTCCGTACTTGGCTGCATGCCACAGACAACCCATATGCACACTGGGGGCTCACAGGGAGATATGAACATCCTAGCCAGGAGTCTCATCTCTCTGTGATATATTTTCCTGAGCAATGGAAAGGAAAGCCTTGGGAAATGGTGACCAATGCCAAAGATTTTCTATAAGAGGCTGTTATGTCCATGAACACAAAGCCAGCTTTCCTAGATTCATGCAAACACCAACATTCACACAACTTGCCCTGCAGCCTACACTAAAGGGGAGTTATCAGGAAGGCCAGCCCACCCAGATACAAAGTGATCACCTTCTGCCCAAGCTTGGTATGTTCACTGGTATGCTCCTCAGCCCTACTGCTAAGGGCTCAGCTCACCTGTCTAATACATTGATCACTATCCACTCATGCCCTATGGGGAGGGTACTTGGTTCTTGGCTGGTCACACCTCTCCTCTCAACCAAAAGAAGAAGGGGAAGAAATGAAAGGAAGGGAAAGAAGGATCATATGCTGTTCCTTTCCCAAAGAGTATGTCCTTCCACACAACTCAAGCCATTGAAAAATCAAACCAAGGGTCAGAGAATTAGTGAGCTCTCCCGTCTCCTGGCTCTCATAAAACAGGCAACCCAGGGTCAAGGACTCACCTGCTGACATGGCCATAGTGGTCCCAGCCACCATGCCCATGGTGACGCCATTGCCTCTAGGTGGAGGGATGGGAGCAGGGTACACTGTTGCTGGCATGCCGTTGGGCTGCACCACCGTGGTGTGGTGGATGACATGAGGGGGTGCTGCATACAGGGGCTGTGTGTAGTACGTGCCCTGCTGCAGGGAGGAAGAGAGACAAATACCACAGGGCTCCACACCTCATGGGTCAGAGTCCAGAGAGAACCAACCCTTCCCACACACACAATGCCCAAGAGCACTTAATTAAGAGACCCATAGCACACCCAGGCCTACCTGTGCATAGGGGCTCTGCTGGGGGTAGGCACTTCGCACAGGGTACACAGCAGTCTGGTAGGGGTTGGGGGAGGAGGAGTATGGTGGCACTGCCCCGCTGGTGGGGGAACAGGACACTTTGTAAGGTGTGCCAGGAGTGTAACCTGAAACAAAGAAGCCAGTGGCCAGTGAAAACCCAAGAGATTTCCTCTAAGATCAGGATCAAGACAAGGATGTCCCTCCCCTCTTACCACTTTTATTCAACACATTACTAGAAGTACTAGCGACAGCAACCAGGTAAGAAATAAAAGGCATCCCTACTGGTAAGGAAAAAGTAAAACTACCACTATTTGCAGCTGACATGACACTATATACAAAAAACTAAACACTCCACCAAAAACTGTTAGAATAGATGAATTCACTGGGGTGCCTGGGAGGCTCAGTCAGTTGAGCATCCAGCTCTTGATTTCAGCTCAGGTCATGATCCCAGGGTCAAGGGATTAAGCCCAGCTGTGGGCTCCGCACTGAGCATGGAGCCTGCTTGGAATATTCTCCCTCTTTCTCACTTTCTCTACCCTCCTCCCTCCCTCTCTGTGTCCTTCTCCCTAGCTCACACTCTCTAAAATAAAGTAAAAAAAAAAATTTATAACGAATTAATGAATTCAGTAAAATTGCAGGACATAAAATACACAGAAACCTGTTGCATTTATATACACTGATAACAAAGTAGCAGAAAGAGAAATTCAGAAAACCATCCCATCTACAACACCAGCACCGAAAACAGTAAAATATCCAGAAATAAATTTAACCAAAAGGGTAAAAGACCATATACTCTGAGAACTGTAGGACAAACTGATGAAAAAAAACTGATGACAACACAAATAAATGGAAAGAGACACCACACTCATGTACTGGAAGAATTAGTATCATTAAAATGTCCATACTACTGAAAGCAATCTACAGATTCAATGCAATCCCCATCAAAATACCAATAGCATTTTTCACATAACTAGAACAAACAATACTAAAATTTGTGTATGGAACCACTAAAGACCCCCAAACAGCCACAGCAATCTTGAGAAAGAAGAACAAAGCTGGAGGTATCACAAGTCTAGATTTCAAGATATACTACACAAAGCTGTAACCAAAATGGTGATACTGGCACAAAAACAGACACATAGATCAATGGAACAGGATAAAGAGCCCAGAAATAAACCTACATTTATATGGCCAATTAATCTACAACAAAGGAGGCAAGAATATACAGTGGGAAAAAGTCTTTTCAACAAATGATGTTGGGAAAATTGGGCAGCTACGTGCAAAAGAATGAAATTGGACCACTTTCGTAAACTAGCCACAAAAATAAACTCAAAATGGATTAAAGACCTAAATGTGAGACCTGAAACCTTAAAACTCCTAAAAGAAAACAGGCAATAATCTCTTGGACATTAGCCTTAGCAGCATACTTATGGATCTCTTAGGCAAGGGAAACAAAAGCAAAAATAAACTATTAGGACTACATCAAACTAAAAAGCTTCTGCAAAGCAAACAATCAACAAAACAAAAGACAACCAAACTAGTGAACGAAAGGAGAGATCTGCAAATAAATCTGATAAGGAGTTACTATCCAAAATACACAAAGAACGCCAAAATAAAAGCACCCAACTGAACAGTGGGCAGAAGACCTGAATAGACAGTTTCCCAAAGAAGAGATCAAATGGCTAACAGACACATGAAAAGATGCTCAACATCATTCAATTCACATCAGGGAAACACAATCAAAAACCACTTTGTGAAGTGAGATATCACTTCACACCAGTCAGAATGGCTACTAACAAAAAGACAAGAAACAGTAAGAGCTGGTGAGGAGGTGGAGCAAAGGGAACACTGGTACACCTTGGTGGGAATGTAAATTGGTGCTACCAGTACAGAAAACAGTATGGAGGTTCTTCAAAAAATTAAAAACAGAAATACCATGTGATCTAATAATTCCCCTACTAGGTATTTACCCAAAGAAAATGAAAACACTAGTTTGGAAAGATACATACCCTCCTATTTTTATTGTAGCATTATATACAATACCAACATACAGAAGCAACCCAAGTACCCAAAGACAGAACAGATAAAGATGTCATGTATATGTATGTACACATACATCCACCCACACACACACACACACACACACACTCTCACACACACAGTGGAATATTACTCAACTACAAAAAAAAGAATGAGATGTCATTTCCAATAACACAAATGGACCTAGAGAGCATTATGTTAAGTGAAGTTAGACGGTGATAGGCAAATACTGTAAGATCCATGTGATTTCACTTATATGTGCAATCTAAAAAAAACAAAACAAAAACCAGAAACAGACTCATAAGTAGAGAACAAAGTGGTGGTTGCTGGGTTGGGCAGGCAATGGTAATGGGTGAAAAGGTGAGGAGGATTCAGAAGTACTAACTTCCAGTTATAAAATAAGTAAGTCATGGAGAGGAATAAAAAGTACAGCTCAAAGAATACAGTCAGTGGGGCGCCTGGGTGGCGCAGTCGGTTAAGCGTCCGACTTCAGCCAGGTCACGATCTCACGGTCCGTGAGTTCGAGCCCCGCGTCGGGCTCTGGGCTGATGGCTCAGAGCCTGGAGCCTGTTTCTGATTCTGTGTCTCCCTCTCTCTCTCTGCCCCTCCCCCGTTCATGCTCTGTCTCTCTCTGTCCCAAAAATAAATAAACGTTGGAAAAAAAAAAAAAAAAAATTTAAAAAAAAAAAAAAAAATTTAAAAAAAAGAATACAGTCAGTAACATTGTAATAACACTGTACGATGAGAGATGATGTATTCACTTATTGTGCTGTAGATATATACACTTATTGTGCCGTAGAGCACACAGACAGAACTGGATCACTATGTTGTACATCTGAAACTAACATAAAATTTAAAAAGAAAAGAAAAAAAGGCTTTAATTCAAACCCACTTTTGACCTGGCACAAGGAGGAACCAAGCAGTGTTCTAGCCCTGACCGCAGTCAAGATGTGACACCACTATGGACCAGTCCATCCTCCACAAAGATCTGACCTCATTTCCAGACCTGATACATGTATGTGTGTGTGGGGTAGGAGCAGGGGGCATTTGGGGGAGAAGGAAAAAACCAAGGAGAAAGTTCTACTGACAGTATACTCAACACAGGTACAGAAAAGATATACCTGTTTTGTAGGAATACAAATGGGTACACGTCTAGGGCACAATCTAGCATTAAATGTCTGTCTTTACATCCCATAAGTCCACCAAAAAAAAGCATAGATTGGAACAGATTCAACTGTAAAAATGCTCATCACAGTGTTTATCACAGCAAAATAAAGTTGGGGGGGGTGGGTGGGTGGGGGAGGAATTATCAAGCACCAGGGCTATGGTAAAAAGATTTGACTTAAGACAGTAAGGGGGCACCTGGGTGGCTCAGTTGGTTAGGCGCCCAACTTGGGCACTTGGGCTCAGGTCATGATCTCAGTTCATGAATTCAAGCCCCTGTCGGGCTCTGTGTTGACAGCTCAGAGCCTGAAGCCTGATTCAGATTCTGTGTCTCCCTCTCTCTCTTTGCCCCTCATGTTCTGTCTCTCTGTCTCTGAAGACAGAATCAACATTAAAAGAAATTGTTAGGGGCGCCTGGGTGGCTCAGTCGGTTAAGCGTCCGACTTTGGCTCAGGTCACGATCTCGCGGTATGTGAGTTCGAGCCCCGCGTCGGGCTCTGTGCTGACTGCTCAGAGCCTGGAGCTTGTTTCAGATTCTGTGTCTCCCCCTCTTTCTGACCCTCCCCTGTTCATGCTCTGTCTCTCTCTGTCGCAAAAATAAATAAACGTTAAAAAAAAAAAATTTAGGGGCGCCTGGGTGGCGCAGTCGGTTAAGCGTCCGACTTCAGCCAGGTCACGATCTCGCGGTCCGGGAGTTCGAGCCCCGCGTCGGGCTCTGGGCTGATGGCTCAGAGCCTGGAGCCTGCTTCCGATTCTGTGTCTCCCTCTCTCTCTGCTCCTCCCCCGTTCATGCTCTGTCTCTCTCTGTCCCAAAAATAAATAAACGTTGAAAAAAAAATTAAAAAAAAAAAATTAAAAAAAAAATTTTTTTTTAAATAAAAAAAAATTTTTTTAAAATAAACTTTAAAAAGTTAAAAAATTTTAATTACGTTATTGGACTGTGGTTAGAAGTGTACATATATTTTGTTATTAATTTAAGAGAGGGGCGCGTGGGTGGCTCAGTCGGTTAAGGGTCTGACTCTTGATTTTGGCTCAGATCGTAATCTCACTGTTTATTAGAGCCCCACAACAGACTGTGCACTAACAGCACAGAGCCTACTTGGGATTCTCTCTCCCTCTCTCTCTCTGATCCTCCCTGTTCACTCTCTCTCAAAATAAACAAATAAACTTAAAAAAAGAGAGAAAGAGAGAAAGAAAATGAATGACTCCCAGGAAGTACACCAGCTCTAAATGATGCTTTTCTCAAGTCACATGAAAGAAATCCCCCTTTGACAAGGACCAAGTCAGTCTTAGAAGTTCTTCTAACTGACCTGTACTTTGTGTGCCTAGGTTCACTCCACAGAATGCCCTTCATGGCGTTCATTATGAAGATGCTGATAAAGATGATACTGTCCAAAAGGTCACCCAGTCCCAAGTAGTAGAGCAGGTACAAACCCAGACCTGACTGTGAGTCCTGACTCCTTTGTCCAAACCAGGCAACTCCCAAGCTCAACTACTTTGTTTTCACCCTGAAGAGTGAAAAGACCCTTCCAGGTTTCCCTAAATTACTCTGAAATTCGTTTTAACTGCGAGGTTAACTCTAAGTGGCAACAACGAATAGCCACTCTCCTCAGGTGCAGTGCTTCCATCAACATGACTGGTCACAAGCGTGCCCACCATGCACCATCATCTCACTGATCCTAATACAATAAACTAATTCAGAAAAAGAAGAAGCTATTTGAGGAAGTGAAAACACACAAGCAACAAATTCATGACCTGGATGAAAAACTGGAGAAAAGAGAGCCTCTAAAAAACTTATCACTATTCCTAACAAGTAAGTCCAAGACCATTTTGTCACTGTTCAAACTGCAAAAAGAGCTTGGAGTTTTGAACTGCATACAAGGTGGAAACTGCCAACCTGAGCGAGCTTCCAGGAATACAGTATAAATCCAAAACAATGAAGACCCAGGCATACAGCCCTCCACAGAGAGGTTCTCTGATTCAGAATCACTCTTTTGGTCAACCACATGCACTGAAAGAAGGTGAAGTCCTTCACTCACAACCAATGAACGGTCAACCTACAATGCCTTTCCTTTCTTCTTCTAATGGAGGCCAGAGGCCTACTGTTGCACAAATCCCTCCAGCTGGCCCCAGGTCTCTTAAGGTGGCTTTTGTAACACCTGCCTCATATGTATGCTTTGTTGAAGATGGTGAGATGACTCCAAAAAGCTACTATGTGTATGCACCTGTGAGATTATGATTGAATGGTACATTTAAAATTTATGCATATGTAAGTTTCATGTGAAAACGAAACTAAAATAAAACTGCAAACAAATATGTATATATTTTTGAGAGAGAGAGCACAAGTGGGGGAATGGCAGAGAAAGAGGAAGAATCCCAAGCAGGATCTGCGCTATCAGTGCAGAGCCCAATGTGGGGCTCAAATTCACGAACTGTGAGATCATTACCTGAGCTGAAATCAAGAGTCAGATGCTTAACCAACTGAACCAGCCAGGTGGGTACCCCAGAGCTGCAAACAAATATTAATAACATGCACACTGGAGTAAATGGGGTCAAGTGTAATTGATGTCCACAACTTACTTTGAAACACGTCAAAAAGTAAGATGGACTGAAGGATAGACAGAGGGATACATATGTGATACAAGTAAAATGTAAATTTTAAATGTTGATTGTAGGGGCACCTGGCTGGCTTAGTCAGTGGAGCATGTGACACTTGATCTCAGGGTCTTGAGTTTGAGCCCTACATGAGGTACAGAGATTAAACAAATAAAACAAACAGAAATAAAAATTGATTTTAAAAGATTTTATTGTGGAATCTTGGCAGTCCACAAGAGGTTCAATGTGAATTTGTTTTCAGTTTCTCTGTATACTGAAAAATTTTCACAATAAAATGTTGGAAAAATAGTCACCCACTATTTCTACTAATGACAGCAATGGTTTTTAATGTAGGTTATCTTACTGCATATTCTTGTAGCTATGAGCTATGTCCTAACACTAACCAGAAAATTTTGTGTTTTTATATAGGCACCTTTTATCCAACACTCAAGACAAATCAGTTTCAAGGAATAAAACCCTGTCTCCCAGTCACGTTAAAAACTGAGTGTGTGCTAGACTAGGCACCTTCTTTTCGCTGCTGTTGTTTTTTATACAGCACTAGACCCACCGTGTCACACAGGAGACCTTCAACAGGAAACTTAAAATACACACACACCCCTATCACACGGCATCCAAAACTGACATGGCCTTCTAAAATAATTGTTAGACTTGTCAACCATTCACAATACAAAACCAAATACCTTCACTGCTCAGTCTTTTAAAAATATTAATAGCTTTCCAGATTCTCCTTTCCTAAAAAGACCATCCATAGCAATGCAACCCAGACAACAAAATGATTAGAGCGCTTCTCCTTTCACTCTCATCAAACAAGTGAGTCACCAATGGCTGACTTCCTCTTAGGGAAACACTCATGTATAGGGCCACTGTTCTGAGACTGCAAATTGTGAGGTGCCAAAAACTTTTTGTAGTAGAATAGATCATTTCTTCTAAAAGTACTATACACCACACAAGATTTTATATAGTAAGTTTCTGAGCATAAAAGATGTTTATTTAGAAAATTCAGAACAATAGGGGTGCCTGGCTGGCTCAGTCAGAAAAGCATGTGACTTTTGATCTCAGGGTTGAGTTCAAGCCCCATGGTTTGTGTAGAGATTAAATACTTAGAAAACAAATCTTTAAGAAATATTTAAGGGGCGCCTGGGTGGCTCAGTCGGTTGAGCATCCGACTTCGGCTCAGGTCATGATCTCATAGTCTGTGAGTTCGAGCCCCGCATCGGGCTCCGTGCTGACAGCTCAGAGCCTGGAGCCTGTTTCAGATTCTGTGTCTCCCTCTCTCTCTGACCCTCCCCCATTCATGCTCTGTCTCTCTCTGTCTCAAAAATAAATAAACATTAATAAAAAAAATTTTTTTTAATTTAAAAAGAAAATTCAGATCATAAAATGTGAGGAGGAAAGACCTGCACCAAAACACAGCACCATGAAATTTCAAAACACTGGAGACAAAAAAAAAAAAAAAAAAAAAAAAAAAATTACAGAATACCAAAGAGAAACACAGGTTATATTACAGTCAATTAAGCATCAGCAAAGTATCAAAATTCTCAGCAGCAACAAAAGCTAGAAAACAATTAAGCAATATTCTCAAAATTCTGGGAGGAAATAATTGCGAGCCCAGAATTCTATAAGCCAACTACTGAAGTGAGTGCAGAACAAAATGTCCTCAGGATATGAAAAATCTCAAAACTGTGACTCTCCCAATCTCTACTGGAAGACTACTAAAGGGGATCCTCCACTAAAACCGAAGAGTAAACTAAGACACGGAATCAAGCAGAAGGAAAGGACACGAGCAACTCAAGATGATGGAGAAGAATAACCCCCAGGATAAGGCCTCAACTAGGATACCAGGTCCAAGGAGGTCAGAGCAGTTGAAGAAAATAACCACTCACCACAGGATGCTCAAGTGGTCACATACCAGGAGTGGGAAGGAGAATGAGGTTATCTGTAAACTATGTGCATGTTAAACCTTTAATTTAAACAAGACAGAAACAGATCCCATGACTCCACAACCCAGTCTGTAAGGCTTTTCTCTCCTGTGTGGCTGCCATAAATGAAGTTTATTTTTTAAACAAACCTGGGGTCTTACTTCATGGACATAATTCAAATCTTCCCCAATTTATCCTCCATCCAGCCCTGCAGGGCAAAGCAACCAAGGAAACTATTTCATCACTCCTAGCAACATTTTTTCCTCCCTTTAAAATGTGTGCTGGTGGGGTGCTTGGGTGGCTGGCTCAGTCAGTTAAGCATCTGACTCTTGTTCTGCTCAGGTCATGATCTTGCAGTTCGTGACACAGGATTCCAGCCCTGTGTCAGGCTCTGTGCTGGCAGTGCGGAGCTTGCTTGGGATTCTCACTCGCTCTCTCTTTCTGCTCCTCCCCTCTCATGTGCACACCTCTCTCTCAAAATTACATAAACGTTTTTTAGAAAGTAAAAAAAAATGTATGCTGGTGGGTGGGGAGATGGGTTACACGCATGATGGGTAATAAAGAGAACACTTGTTGGGTTGAGCACTGAGTATCGTATCTAAGTAATGAATCTCTAAATACTACACCTGAAACTAATATTACACTGTATGTTAACTTACTGAAATTTAAATAAAAACTTAGAAAATAAATAAATATCCCCCCAAAATATGTGCTAATGTAGTGTTTGAATCACTTCTTAAATAGAGTTTACTACAAAGAATTGAATGTGTTCTTGGTGACTTTACATGATAATGGTAAATATTAATTTCAGATACTCATGACTAAACGGGGAAGTGTGAATGTGCATCCTCAGGGCCACGGGAGCCTGACTGTGCATGCTGCTTGCCGGAATCCTCAAATAGCACAACTGAGGGAACATGTGAATTCATTATACAAATGCCAATAATGAGAAAGAATGAAATCTTGTCATTTGCAACAACATGGATGGAACTGGAGGGTATTATGCTAAGTGAAACAAGTCAGTCAGAGAAAGACAAATATGTATTCTCACTCATATGTGGAATTTGAGAAACTTAACAGAAGACCATAGCGGAAGGGAATGGGGAAAAAAAATAGTTTCAAACAGAGAGGGAGGGAGGCAAACCAAGTCTCTTAAATACAGAGAACAAACTGAGGGTTGAGCAGTGGGGGTGATGGGCAATGAGGAGGGCACTTGGGATGAGCACGGGGTGTTGTAAGTAAGCAATGAACCATGGAAATCTACTTCCAAAGCCAAGAGCACACTGTATACACACTGTATGTTAGCTAACTTGAATAAATTATATTAAAAAGAAAAACATTATACAAATGCTAAAAATGAAATAAAATAACTTTCCCAGGAGTGATACAGTCTGGATTTGAGCCACATCTAGCTAACTCCACAGCCCAAACTCTTTCCAATGTATTCCTCTGATTCTAAGAAAGGACAGCCCACTCTGGCTGCATGGGTACTCAGCCTGTTACACTTGTCCATGAGGATGAAATGAATGATGCCTCCACCTACAGGTTCAAGTAATGGAATCTTTCAGCAAAAGATATGACATCTCATTACAAAGTTCTCTAAACCCTCATCATGTCACACTTAGAAGAACTAAGAAATAAGCAATATTAGGACTACTAACTCTCTGAAAGCCAATCTCCACAAACACACCACCTGTACTACGTTAGTTTTATCTACAAACGTGGTGTGAAGAGAACCAGAAGGCAGACTGAGAAAACAACAGCAATGGAGACAAACTTTAACTTTTTTATAAGGACAACTCTGGCTTGCTCATCAGGTGAAATGAAAGGCCCACGGAAAATGAAAATTTTTATTTTTATTTTTTACATTTATTTATTTTTGAGAGACAGAGCACAAGTGGGGGAGGGGCAGAGAGAAGGAGACACCGAATCTGAAGCAGGCTCCAGGCTCTGAGCTGTCAGCACAGAGCCCAAAGTGGGGCTCGAACCCACAAACCGTGAGATCACGACCTGAGGCGAGGTCAGACGCCCAACCAAGTCACCCAGGCGCCTCAAAAAGGCAAATTTTTAAATTCACAGTATGAAAACACTGAGTAGATCCTAGAAAAAGATGGGAGCACAGCCATGGCCCAGACTCAGGTAAGGTGGCTGAAAGCACTGCGAGACACTGGAAGGACCTTCAAAGTGCCTTTTATTTTCTCATTTGCAAGTTTCATATACATCTTTATCCTGGTTTCTTCCCAGATTATTTTTTATTCTCAGCTTACTTTGTCATTCACAAATTTCATATACATCTTTATTCCCAGCTTTTCCTAAAAATCAGAGGGTCTGACAATACTGCGCCAGCAGTCTGGCAGCTGACAACTCTGGCATCTATCAGCAAATGCTCCTCTGAATGAGGCAGCCACCGTTCCCAACAATGCCATTACTCCCACCTGCCTAACCCAGCCTTGTGGTTACAACAACCTGAGAGCAGTCATGGCAAAGTAGCAAGAAAGGACTTATCTCCCATGGGAGAAGATGGAGGACACCCAGAGGCTCCCACGGGAGAAGATGGAGGACACCCAGAGGCTCCCACAGGAGAAAATGGAGGTCACCCAGAGGCACCCACGGGAGAAGATGGAAGGTACCCAGAGGCTCCCACGGGAGAAAATGGAGGGCACCCAGAGGCTCCCACGGGAGAAGATGGAGGACACCCAGAGGCTCCCATGGGAGAAGATGGAGGACACCCAGAGGCACCCACGGGAGATGGAGGACACCCAGAGGCTCCCATGGGAGAAGATGGAGGATACCCAGAAGCACCCATGGGAGAAGATGGAGGACACCCAGAGGATCCCACAGGAGAAGATGGAGGACACCCAGAAGCACCCACGGGAGAAGATGGAGGACACCCAGAGGCATCCCACAGGAGAAGATGGAGGACACCCAGAGGCACCCACGGGAGAAGATGGAGGACACCCAGAGGCTCCCATGGGAGAAGATGGAGGACATCCAGTAGCACCCAAGGAGAAAGCTGACCAGATCTACAAACACCAAGCTTCCTCTTGGGGAGCTATACACGCTGGGCAAGGAGAATAGCTTTGCCAGCCTCAAACAAATCTGAAGGTTTTTTGGTAAAAGAATAAAAGAGTTGGAAGCTTTTAGTATGCTTTTACATTAACTTGTACTCCAAGAAAACATGAGAAGTGAGCTGCTCTAAAAAATTCTAGAATGTGACATTTTAGAGTGATCTGCAGCATGATCATACATGGTAACAAACAACTGATTCCTTTTTCTTTCTTTTTTTAAAACATTTTATTTTTAAGTAATCTCTACATTCAATGTGGGGCTCAAACTCGCATGCTCCACTGACTGAGCCAGCCATGTGCCCCACAAACAACTAATTCTTATGCATGAACTTCAATCCATTTTTACCACCATATGCAAAAACTAAACCAAAATGGGCCACAGACTTAAATGTAAAACCTAAAACTATGAAACTTCTAGAAGAAAATAGAACATCTTTGTGATCTGGGTTAGGCAAACATTTCTTAGAAATGATACCAAACATATGACCCATAAATTAACAAAATGATAACCTGAAAGTGATTAAATTTATTTATTTATTTAATGTTTATTTATTTTTGAGACAGAGAGAGACAGAGCATGAACAGGGGAGGGTCAGAGAGAGAGGGAGACACAGAATCTGAAGCAGGCTCCAGGCTCTGAGCTGTCAGCACAGAGCCTGACGCAGGGCTCAAACTCACAGACTGTGAGATCATGACCTGAGCCGAAGTCGGACACTTAACCAACTGAACCACCCAGGCGCCCTGAAAGTGATTAAATTTAAAAGCTCTTGTTCTTGGGTGCCTGACTGGCTCAGCTGTGGAACATGTGACTCTTGATCTCAAGGTTCTGAGTTCAAGTCCCACATTGGGTGTGGAGATTATGTAAAAATAAAATCTTTAAAGAAAAACATAAATTAATAAAAACTCTTGCTCTTTTAAAGACAATGTTAAGAGAATGAAAAAAGCTACAGACCAGAAGAAAATATTTGCAAATCATGTATCTGAAGAACTCTCAAACTCAACATGAAAACAAACTCAAAACTGATATACAGTGAAAGATGTACACACTCAACCAAAGACATTACAAATGGCAAATAACAAAAAAAAGGTCAAAATTATTAGTCGTTAGGTAAGTTCAAATTAAAACTGGAATGATATACATTACCACACACCCACTAGAATGGCTAAAATTAAGAAGAATGGCTACACCAAGTATTGGGAAGAACTGGACCTCTCACACACTGCTGATGGGGAACATAAAATGCTACAACCATTTTGGAAGACAGTCTGGCAATTTTTTACAAAGTTAAATATACACCTGCTTTAAGAACCAGCCACTCCCCTCTGTATTTACTCAAGAGAAACGAAAGCATATATCCATACAGACTTGTACACAAATCTTCATAGCAGTTTCATTGATAACAGCCCCAAACTGCAAATAATCCATACATTCACCAACTGGGGAATGGGTAAGCAAACTGTGTTATTTTCATACAAGGGAACCTCACAATAAAAAGGAATGAATTACTGATAAAGACTACATGGAGGCGCCTAGTGGCTCAGTCGGTTAAGTGTCATGATCTCATGGTTCGTGGGTTTGAGCCCTGCATTGGGCACTGGGCTCACAGCTCAGAGCCTGCTTTGGATTCTGTGACTCCCTCTCTCTCTGCCCCTCCCCTGATCAAGTTCTGTCCCTCTCAAAAATAAAATAAACACTAAAAAATTTTTTAAATTAAAAAAAGACTACAATACAGATGTTAATTACAGAAGAAGCCAGTCCTCCCCCCCCCCCCGAAAAAGTACATTCCATATGATTCATTTATACACAAATTTTAAAATACAATAGGGGCGCCTGGGTGGCTCAGTCGGTTGAGCGTCCGACTTCAGCTCAGGTCATGATCTCGTGGTTCGTGAGTTCAAGCCCTGTGTCAGGCTCTGTGCTGATGGCTCAGAGCCTGGAGCCTGTTTCGGACTCTGTGTCTCCTTCTCTCTCTGACCCTCCCCCACTCATGCTCTGTCTCTCTCTGTCTCAAAAATAAATAAACGTTAAAAAAAATTAAAAAAAAAATACAATCTATAGTGAGAGAAAACAGATCAGTGATCTCCTGGATGAGTGGTCCCATTTAGCTGTTAGAGAATTCAGTGAGTAATAATATAATACTACTGATCCCAGGAAAAGGATTTCTTTTACAGACCCCAAAAGATAGGCAACAAGGTAGCAGGTACTCTCTGCCATGTAGGAGAAAAAGGGTAATTAAAAGCTCCCAAAAACACAAAGCAATAACTATTTTGGAAAAAACAAGTCAATGTGGCAAAAAACTAGTCTCATCTGGGAAACCTTCATCTGGGAACATTACTCTGGCGTACGCAGGCAGGGAACATGAAACACAGGAGAAAGCTTGGGAGAAGACCAAGCCACAGAGTTCGACAGCCTATGAGCTACAAGCTGAACAGATACAGTTAGAGTAGGGACAGGAAAGGAGAAAGGGCGGGCATCTGGGTGGATCAGTTGTTAGGTATCCAAATCTGGTTTCAGCTCAGATGGTGATCTCACAGTTGGTGGCAGTCTGAGCTGGCAGCTCAGACCTTACTTGGGATTCTCTGTCTCTCTCTTTCTCTCTCTCTGCCCCTTCCTTGCTCATGCGCTCTCTCTCTCTCTCAAAATAAATAAATAAGACATTTTTTTAAAGAAAGGAAAAAGGCATAAAAGAGTCACAGAAGGAAGAATTTTATGATTGGCAAAATAAGGAGAATTCAAGGTAAGGACACTACAGCTATCTGCTTTTCTATCAAAGTGAACAGTGTGCGGCTAGGTGTTCTGAAATGAAAAAAGGGAAGCACCCCAGCAGACTCATAAGGCCAAGCCTTCAGGTCACTGTGGGCTACTGCTGCAGCAGAATCACGAAGTCCAATCTGGGTGAACAGAGCCTGCAACAAGCCCACAGCAGAGCGCAAGCTCACAGAGGAAAAGCCCCACTCTCTTTACAAGGTTACGACCCAAACCATGTAAACTTTCAACTCTATCACTGATTTCTAAAATCTAAAAATATTCTCATGCAGAGGAAGTAAGACAGCATGGGGAATATAATCAATGGTATTGTAATAGGGTTGTCTGGTGACAGATGGTAGCTATACTTTGTGCACAGCATAACTTATAGATTTAGGGAATCTAATGGAACATTGTTAACTATACTTCAAAGAAAAGAAGTAAAACTATAACCAAAGTGCTAAAATATGGGAGAAATCGGTTATCTCTGAAAATGTTAGCAACATGGAATTCCACCTATTAACCAGACAAAATAATCTTTAGTTTCTAGTAATCAACACTATTTCATAAATATGTATCCTGGCTCTAGTTACCTGCAACATACAACCTATGATTAGAATGAAGATCTACGTTGTGGAAGAACATGAGAAACGCAGTGTCCAGAGACCTCTACATGCAGTAAGAATAAAGCTTTTATTGCACTCAACAACAAGGCTAATCTTACGAACCAAGAAATCAACTCAACCCCAAATCCTAATTCTATAACCTCTCTTCTCAACACCCACCCACTTTACATTCTCCCCGGCCATGCAAAGCACTTCTACCACCCAGCACATACAGGATGCATACCTGTTTGGAAGGTAGGATTTGCTCCAGGGTACATGTTGGGGGAATAGGCAGGAGCTGCGGCCGCATAGCCCATGGGGAAACCAGCTGGAGAAAAACAGAACAATGTAATGTCACCACTTAAAAGAGTAACACAATTTTACAACCATGGCTCCTAGACCCAGTCGTTTTTATCTTCTCCACAGACTGACTTAAGGGTATGTATGCTAAGCAGTTTGTCACTAGGTGTCTCCTTTCCTCAGAATTAGGATGGGTCATAATCAAGTCTTTCAAACTTATCAGTTTTATTCTAGGTTCTCATCATATAATTTATTACTTAGCAAAAGTAATGAGAATGCTGAGAGATCGTGTCGTGAAGGGGCTGTAACTGGTACCACTGACACACGGAAATGGGAAAAATCCAATGTCACAACTCACTTGCAAGCAACCTAATTACAAATAATTACAAATGATGAATCTTTAATAACACTAAACCACAACCACTACTAATTCATGTGAATACAACAAAAACATCAAATAAAACAGTGTTACGGTCAAAATCCTAGTCACCAGGTGTCCACCAGCAGTGAGTAGGGCCTCAGTTCCTTGCTCATGGCCTCTTCACAGCCTAGGGAGCTCTGTAAGGCCCATGCCCAGGCATTCCCCTGACCCAGCTGGCTCACAGTCCAGAACACTCCATTCATGTGACAGCTGGAGCATTAGAAAGCCTTCCTTATATTCAGGGCACAGAACCAATAAAGATGACCCAGATTCACTAGTCTTTACTATTGTCTGTCACAAACTAGTTCAGAAAAGCTGTTACCTTCTCTATTCCTCTTGCCCTCACCTGTAAATAAAGTTGAAATGGAACAGCAGACTTCAAAAGACTCTGTGTTGAAGAGACTCAGAGAAAGTGTCTCCTAGGGATATTTAAGGCACTGTAGTTCTAAGAGTAACCAAAGTGAAAAACCACAAGGGTAGGAAGGTAACAAAGGAGAAAACAGAGTACAATTCCAGAAGGAAAATCTTTGTGGGTCTGGCTGTCACCTGTAAAGGTGTGGATAAAGTGCCTTACAGAAACCCCTGCATTCTCCAGCACAGCTTGGATGCCCTTGGTCTGCTGCATCTCCTGCTCCAGCAGTGGTCCTGTAGGCTCTACGGGTCTCCTCGCAAGGCAGGGGCTCCAGACCTACCACTCCCAAGGGATCCCTACTTGCAAGTGCCCATTTCTCATCTCATATACAATCCTCTGCTTCGGAGTCGCTTTCCTTTCTCAAAATTGATCTTCCTCTACCTCAGCAGAAGCTATTTTGAGTTTCCTTCATAGATCACCACTTTCCCATTTGCCCAATTACTTAGAAAATAGCGTGAGGAGATCAAATGCTTACCAAATTCAGTCATTTTGGACATCAAGGACAGATTCAACTTGAAATAGGCCTAAAATGTCTATTTTAAAAAGACCAGGAAGGTAGTTTTTAATCTGTGTTCTATGAACCCTGTACAGTTCCTTAGAGGCCTCAACTGTGAGCAGCAGGAGGTCAAGCAGGCTCTGGAGCCTGCCCTCAATTCACCCTGCTGCTCTAACTTACCTTAGTACTATGGAACCACTTACAAATCTTCGAAAGTTTCATGGTTAAGAAGAAAATTTTAAATACTACTGACCTAGATCTTATCGGGTAGGCCTCTACAACAATCCCCTCAAAATCCAATGTCCTCATCTCTCCATAAATTCTACCAATAAATCCTCCAGGGGCATCATCTGCTCCTGTACTTGTCTTGTGTCTAAGAGGTTCCTGGAACACTACTATTATGTTTGCTTGGCGCTTCCTATCCTAACCTTCTAAAAATGAATTATTGTGCTCTAAAATGAAAGAGAAAACCCAAATAACAAGTATTTAAAACAGCGTAATTAAACACCAGCAACAGGACATCCTCTGTACACCACACTCGCACACCACTCACACCACCACCCTGACCCAGGGCCCCACAGCGGGACCCCACTTACTCTAGTCCAAAGGTTTCCACTGTAGCCACACAAAACCCCCCACATGGAAACCCTTAAAAGGACTGCCTCCCCAGCCCCTCACGAACATTGCTTTAACTGGTCTTGGTTGTAGCACCTTCAGTTTCTTAATTTTTCCAGAAAACTCTAACCTGCAGGGGGGCTCTAATAAATAAGTGGAAAAGCACTGTGCCTTCCTATTCTTATCAATCTTCCTGGCCACAGCACGGTCTTCCTAAAAATGCCCCTCACAGTAAGTACCACAGACTGTTTCCTTCAACATCTAGTCTAGCTCCCTTTTGAGACAGAAACACTAGAAAGCTAGAAATTACACAACCTAGACTCCACTCTTGTAAAACACTTGGAAGTAATCCCAAATCCTAATCACTTTTATGACTAATCACTTCATGAAAATAAGAAGTTCAGAACAGAAGATACCATAAGCTAAATAAAAAAAAAAAAATACAAAGCAAAAATACTTGCAAATTATACAAAAAGTTAATACTCCTAATATATAAATAATTCTTAAAACTAAAAAAAAAAAAAAAAAAACCAATAGAAAAAAAAAATAAATAGAAGACATGGATAGAACTGCCAACTACCACTACACTGATCCCATTTCTAACATCAGATTGGCAAAAATCCAAAAGCTGAAAACACACTTTGTTGGCAAGGTTGTGGGGAAACCATGCTTCTGGTAGGAATACAAAACAATAAAAATCCTATGGAAGGGAAATCATCAGTATTTTAAAAATTACGTATGTGTTTACTCTCTCACCCAGCAATCCCATGTCAAGGAATCCACCCTGAGATAATTTCCACAATCAATATAAGCTGCAGTATTGCTGGAATACCAAAATACTTCAAACAACATTATCTATCCAAAGAACTAGTTGAATAAACTCTGGAAACCCCACAAGATGCAAGATTACAACAGCAGCATTATGCAAAATATGAAAAAGAACAAGGCAAACCTCTGTGAACCAACATGGAATGACTCCTAGAATATCTTAAGTTGACAAAACAAAGTGAACACTACCACCTGCATCACTATTCCAGAAAAGAACCCCCTGCTCAGCCATGAGGAGTATGTGGGCTGACTCCCAGGGCCACTTCTGCCTAATGAGGGCCTCCTCGAAGCACCAATCCTTCCCTCACAGCTCTCCCCTGAGCTGGCTAAGACCTCAGCAATGTGTAGCACAGTCCTGAGGCTCTCCCTACCTGATTCTGCTTCCTCTTCATTAGACCTTTCACAAGTATTATCCTCCCCCCCCTAAAAAGCCTACTTCTCTGTGTCCACCACGTTTTGTGTAACAAAAAGAGAAATTCAAATACATGGACATATTGGCATGGGGGCATGATATGAACTGACCATGCCCCCTCCAAAATTTGTATGTTGAAACTCTAATCTCCAAATATGATAGCATTTGAAGATACTCAATTACAGTAATCATTTCACAGTGTATACATATATTAAACCATCATATACCCCTTTAAAAAAAAACATGTTGTACAACCTAAATATATGTAATTTTTACTTGTCAATCATACTCAATAAAGCTGGCTTGAAGAACATAAAGCTCAATCAGTATGCTATCTTGCCTCACAAAGGAAGACATCAACTGGACCACTTACAATTCTTATTTATATTTATATTTATATGCAAGTTAGCAAGCATATAGTGCAATAATGATTTCAGGAGTAGAATCCAGTGATTCATCACCTACACATAACACCCGGTGCTCATCCCAGCAAGTGTTCTCCCCAATGCCCCTTGCCCATTTAGCCCATCCTCCCACCCACAACACCTCCAGCAACCCTGTTTGTTCTCTGTATTTAAGAGTCTCTTGTGGTTTGTCCCCCTCCCTATATTATTTTTGCTTCCCTTCTCTTATGTTCATCTGTTTTGTATTTTAAATTCCACATAAGTCGTATTTGTCTTTCCCTAATTTTGTTTAGTATAATACTCTAGTTCCATCCATTGTTGCAATTGGCAAGATTTCATTCTTTTGTATTGCCGAGTAATATTCCATTACATATATTTATATATAACATAGATATACATATATCACATCTCTATTCATCAGTGGATGGACATTTGGGCTCTTTCCATACTTTGGCTATTGTCAATAGTGCTGCTGTAAACTTTGGGGTGCATGTGGCCCTTTGAATCAGCACTCTCGTATCCTTTGGATAAATACCTAGTAGTGCATGGGGCGCCTGGGTGGCGCAGTCGGTTAAGCGTCCGACTTCAACCAGGTCACGATCTCGCGGTCCGTGAGTTCGAGCCCCGCGTCGGGCTCTGGGCTGACAGCTCGGAGCCTGGAGCCTGTTTCAGGTTCTGTGTCTCCCTCTCTCTCTGCCCCTCCCCCGTTCATGCTCTGTCTCTCTCTGTCCCAAAAATAAATAAACGTTGAAAAAAAAAAATTAAAAAAAAAAAATCTAGTAGTGCAATTGCTGGGTCATACAGTAGTTCTATTTTTAATTTTTTGAGGAACCTCCATACTGTTTTCCAGAGTGGCTGCACCAGTTTGCTTTCCCACCAGCAGTGCAAAAGGGTTCCTCTTTCTCCACATCCTCACCAACATCTGTTGCTGCCTGAATTGTTAATTTTAGCCTTTCTGACAGGTGTGAGGTGGTATCTCACTGTGGTTTTGATTTGTATTTCCCTGATGAGTAATGTTGAACATTTTTTCACGTGTCAGTTGGCCATCTGGATGTCTTCTTTGGAGAAGTGTCTATTCATGTCTTTTGCCCATTTCTTCACTGGATTATTTGTTTTGTGGGTGTTGAGTTTGATAAGTTCTTTATAGACTTTGGATACTAACCCTTTATCTGTTATGTCATTTGCAAATATCTTCTCCCATTCCATGTGCTTTTAGTTTCCTGATTGCTTCCTTCACTGTGCAGAAGCTTTTTATTTTGATGAGTTCCCAGTAGTTCATTTTTGCTTTTGTTTCCCTTGCCTCCGGAGACATGTTGAGTAAGAAATTGCTGCAGCCGAGGTCAGAGGGGTTTTTGCCTGCTTTCTCTTCTAGGATTTTGATGGCTTCCTGTCTTAGGTCTTTCATCCATTTTGAATTTGTTTTTGTGTATGGTGTGAGAAAGTGGTCCAGGTTCATTCTATTGCATGTCGCTGTCCAGTTTTCACACCATTTGCTGAAGAGACTGTCTTTATTCCATTGGATATTCTTTCCTGCTTTGTCAAAGACTAGTGGGGGTGTCTGGTGGCTCCGTTGGTTGAGTGTCCAACTGTGGCTCAGGTCACGATATCACAGTTTGTGGTTTGAGCCCTGCGTTGGGTCCGTGCTGACAGCTCAGAGCCTGGAGCCTGCTTTAGATTCTGTGTCTCCCTCTCTCTCTGCCCCTCCCCTGCTCATGCTCTGTCTCTCTCTCTCTCTCAAAAATAAACATTTAAAAAAATTTTAAAAAGAAAAAAAAGATTAGTTGGCTATACGTTTGTGGGTCCATTTCTGGGTTCTCTATTCTGTTCGATTGATCTGAGTGTCTGTTCTTGTGATAGTACCATACTATCTTGATTATTACAGCTTTGTAATACATCTTGAAGTCTGGAATTGTGATGCCTCCAGCCTTGGTTTTCTTTTTCAGGATTACTTTGCCTATTCGGAGTCTTTTCTGGTTCCATACAAATTTTAGGATTATTTGTTCTAGCTCTGTGAAGAATACTGGTGTTATTTTGATAGGGACTGCCCACCTCCAATTTTAGTACACTGTGTATTGCACTGAATGAAAAAACATTAGGCATGCGGAGACAGGACCACATGGCTGAGAAACAAACAAAAAAGGGGACAACGGACAATAAAAACAGACCCACAGGTGATTCACAGACTGCAGTCACCAAACAAGATCTTTAAAATGACTGATTAGTATGTTGGAGAAAAGAGAAGATTGGAGTACATGAAAAAAGTCAATTCAATAAATGCGTTTTATAGCAAACTGGAGAAGAATTAGCAGGATTAGTGAAATGGAAGCAGGTTGATACAAAATATCCACATTAAAGCTCACAGAGGGAAAAAATGTAAAAGACAAAAAAATGCAGGACACAAGAAACAAGGTAAAATGATTTACTACACTTATAAATGTAAGTCCCAAGCGAGAAGGGAGCAGAAACAAAAAAATACGTGAAGAATCACTGTTACTGCTATTTTGAGGGAAAAAAAAAAAAAAAAAAATCAACCTACTGAGGCAGTTTCCGGATAAAATATCCACATTAAAGCTCACAGAGGAAAAAAATGTAAAAGACAAAAAAACGCAGGACACAAGAAACAGGTAAAATGATTTACTACACTTATAAATGTAAGTCCCAAGAGAGAAGGGAGGAGAAACAAAAAAATTCGTGAAGAATCACTGCTACTGCTATTTTGAAGAAAAAAAAAAAAATCAACCTACTGAGGCGGTTTCCAGTGTTACTGAAACACACACTCAGTACTGTCTATGGCTGCTTTTGTTCTGGAAAGTAGGGGTTGTATAGTTTTAACAGAGAGCCACAAAGCCTGAAATATATACTACACCTGGACCTTTATATAAAGTTTGCCAATCTCTGCTTTTGGCCAAAGAACAGGAACAAAATTTAGGTATCTTGCACAGAACTGGAATATGAAAGGCAATCAATATTTTATTAAAAAGACTATCAGGCAACACTAATACCATAGGCTTTTGCCTATTTCCGTTGCTCCAGATCCACCCAGGATTCTCCTCAGCTATTCGGCATTCTGTTTAAACTAGTCTGATGACTTAAAGATAGTAGGTCTTATTACTAAATTTCTTTTTATCAATTCCAGAAAATTCTGTCACTCCTTTTCTTCTAGTCTCTCTATTCAACCTTATGGAGCTCTTAATTCTCCCCAAGTCTTCTCATTGTGACATCTAGATTTCTTAAATGCTCTCCTATAGCCCTCCCCCCTTTCCTTATTTGGCATCCTGGTTCTCCCATTTAGTGGTGTTTTACCTGCAATTTAACCTGAATTTTATTCACATGCCATTCCTTTTTAAGTTCCTTTGGTTCTTTATGGTCACCCCACACACACACATACCCATGTCTAATTCCCCTCTTTTTTTTTTTTTTTAAGATTTTTTTTTTAATTTTTTTTTCCAACGTTTATTTTTTTGGGGACAGAGAGAGACAGAGCATGAACGGGGGAGGGGCAGAGAGAGAGGGAGACACAGAATCGGAAACAGGCTCCAGGCTCTGAGCCATCAGCCCAGAGCCCGACGCGGGGCTCGAACTCAAGGACCGCGAGATCGTGACCTGGCTGAAGTCGGACGCTTAACCGACTGCGCCACCCAGGCGCCCCTAATTCCCCTCTTATATTCTGATTCTTTCTTTTTGATCTCCAATTATTCTAAACTTGTTTGTGTGATGTGGTTTCTACCTGATGTTCTATTCCTGAAGTCTATCATGACTGGTGACTCTTACTTGCATTGTTAACAGGCAGAATTTCGTGGGAAACCCACACAACCTGGAATGGGAACATATGCCTCCAGAGCAGTTCTGCATTTGCTGCTGTCAGGTACTTAGGGGTGATGAAGGCTGCAGACTACTTTTTATGTTAGTTTCTCAATTATGGACCCGTGGTAAGTCTGGGTAATACAAAGTGGAGCCTCCAATATCTCTGACTGGTTATAAAGTGTTAGGAAGGATTTCCCCCTTCCTGGAGCCCAAGCAGAGATAAAATTCCCTTGTGGAACCAGTGAAAGAACTGTTTTAGTCTACATCTTCCCTGGGAGTATGACCCTCTAGAGGAACAAGATTGGTGTAGGGTCCCACTCCCAACTCTCAGCCTCACAATGGCCTCACTTTCTGTCCCCTTGTGGGATGTTAAAACCAACTAAGAGCACATGCCCCTAAGACAAGCTAATTATCAGCTCAATGGCCAAATGCACTGGTTTTTATGTCACTTTCATATTTAGCTACAGATATTTCGCTCACTACCCTGCAAGTTCAGTTGTACATTTTTTAAATGTTTTATTCAATTTTTTAAAAATATTTATTTTTAAGAGAAAGAGAGAGCATGCAAGCAGGGGAGGGGCAGAGAGAGAAGGAGACAAGGATCTGAAGCAGGCTCCCACTGACAATAGACAGCCCAATGTGGGGCTTGAGCTCACTAACCCTAAGTTCGAGACCTAAGCTGAAGTTGGATACTTAACCCACTGAGCCACCCAGGCACCCCTAAATGTTGTATTCAATTTTCTAGAGGTTTTATAGCAACAGGATTTTAAGGTTATCTGTTCCACCATATTATCAAAACCCACAAAAAAATTTAACATTACAAATAATTATTCCTTGGGGTGTCTGGGTGGCTTAGTGGGTTGGGCGACCAACTCTTGATTTTGGCTCAGGTTATGATCCCAGTGTCATGGGATCCAGCCCCGTGTCAGGCTCCACGCTGAGGATGGAGCCTGCTTAAGATTCTCTCTCTCCCCCTCTGCCCCTCTCCCCTACTCACACATGCTCTCTAAAATAAAAAAATTAAAAATAAAAATTAAAAAAAATAATGACTCCATGTTAGATGTCACCAACTAGGATGACCATTTGCTGTTTTCAACCAATCAGCTCCTAGTCCCCCAAATTTGCTTTACTGCTTCCCTCACAGCCCAAGTTTGACTAGCTGACTCCAATAAGGGAGGAATATGCCTCAGACCTGAATTAACCAGTAGAATCTCCTTCTGGCCCAGGGATGGAAGCTGAGTGCAATCAGAACACACCCCAGGACTGGTCTGAATAGAGAACGAGAAGCCCCATGGGGGTTTCCTATAGAGCAGATGTAACAAGGCTCATAGCCAGTATACTGGTGGGAGTAGCTGAACACCAGAGAGAGACCACAATGGGGAGAAGTGTAACCCATGACCAATACTGAACCAATCCTGAGGAAGTGAAGCTGAGTCCAGGAGGCAGAAATCAGATCCCAGTACCACCTGTTGGAGCCACCAGATCAAGCTTTGACCAAATCCAGTCCTACCTCTTGATTTTTCAGTTCCATGAGCCAAAACATTTTCTTCCTTGTGTAACTCACTTTGAGCTAAGTTTGTCAACTAGAAGCATTCTTAGGGACATGGAAATTTACTAAGTGCTCAAAGTTCCGTAACAAAACAAAGTTTTACTTGCTTACCTGGATAACCAATTCCTTTGGCATTTGCATAGGGAACCCCAGAAGAACCAGGGCTATAAACAGGATTCATGATTTCAAGAACTAAAAAGGAAAAAAAAAAGTGATTTAGCCAAGCACTTTTATTCTCTAGTTTTTCTCCAACATCAGTCTCAAAATAGCAGACAGCAAGAGTCCCTCCTCTAGTCTACTAAAAACAAGGCATCTAAGGCTGCTGCCAATCTATTTAGAAAAGGAAGGCCAGAAGTCCTGATGAGCACCCACCTAATATTGTAAACTTTCCTTCACAGCTTCTTCAGTCCATAGGAAGTTAAAGGGAAAAAGTGCTCTCTACGGCCCTACTTAAACCAGTGAAAAAAAAAATCCTTATAATTTAAATGTCCTTATAACAAAGAATAGTTAAGTAAACCAGATCTATTCAGAATATGAAATATTGTACAGCTACTTTTTAAAGTGTTTAAGAACATCACTGACATAATGTTATATAGAAAAAGGAAGGGAATGATGTTGCATTATGTAGTATGATATCAAATCTGCACCCGCACATAGTATAGGCACAGGCATGTGTACTTCCAACACAAGCAGAAAAGATCTGGGAGAATATAAAAATATGAACAGAGACTGTCTCTAGATGGGGTGGGGTTAGTGTTCTTTTTGCACTTTTCTTTGTTTCTTAAATAACTTTTGTTAAATATACATATATTTTCTTAAAAAGAAAAATCAGCTACAGCCCAGCAACTCTATTAACCCATTCAATGTTTTTTCACAATCTTTTTCCATAAAGTTCAACTTACCCAGCTACAACCATGAATTTACCCCTTCCTCAATAGAAATATGATTCTCATCAGTATCTTCAGCAAGCTCCTCTGAATTCTATCGCCCAAAGTATTTTCTGAAAGTGAGTTTAATCAAGACTATTCTGCATTCCTCGTCCAGTAAGTCACTCACACAAGTTTACATGGTAGTAAGGATTAAGGGGGACCCTAAATTTAAAAATAAAAACACCACAGGGTGGAGGGATGACAGGCAATAGGTATATGGGAATTCTCTGTACTTTCTGTTCAATTTTGCTGTGAACTTAAAGCTGCTCTAAAAAAGTCTACTTAAAAAAATTAATAAAATGTACATGTATTTACTTGTTTAGCGTGTGCCTCCCTTACCACATCCCCAACTAGAAAGTGGCCCCATGCAGACAGCGAACAGGGACTCAGTCCTATTTACTGCAGCACCAATAACAGTATCTGGCACAAAACAGGTGCAAGTACTTGCTGATTTTCTTAAAAAACACATGCACCTTCAAATACTGTAGGTATCAAATTCCATTACAAAGACATATTGCAAAAATTAACTACCTCAAGGTCTCAGCTTACCCGACTCATTTAGCATATTCATAATCAAGCAGTTCAATACAGAAAAAAATATACAAGGTCCCATCCTTAACCTTTGTAACAAGTTCTAGTCTAAATTAGGAATAAATTAGAAACATCTGTGATTTGGATATTCATTATCTGAAAAACTAATTTTTTTTTAAACTTCTAAACCAAAAGGCAGATGCCAACTTTACCATGACATTCACAATTACAGGTAAAAGATAAATCTAGATCAGTACAGGCCAACAGTACTCTCTGCAACTATGAGGATGCTCTCTGTGCCTTCCAATATGGCAGCCATTAGCGAAAAGTAACTACTGAGCACCCAAAAACATGGCTTGGCTACTGCAGGATCTGATTTTTAAATTTATCTGACTCAAATTTGTTTTTCTAAAATTTATTTATATAATCTCTATACCCAAGTGAGGCTTGAACTCAAGACCCTGAGATCAAGAGTTGTACACTTCTCTGACTGAATCAGCCAAGCACCCCTCAACTTATATTTAAATAGTCATATGAGACTAGAGGCTATCACAGTGAATGGCACATGTCTACAATACAGATGACAGAAAATAATAGGCAGCCATAGAAAGCAAGCAGGAGAATTAATTATGTATGTTATCCCACAGTTTAAGAATAAGCAAATTGGCAATAAATAAATAAATAAATAAATAAGCAAGCAAATTGACAACTTCCAGTCCCTATTGTCCTGCACTTTTAACCCATTCTTAGTGGATGTACAACATAAGAACTGTGGAAACCCTCACAAATTCCATCTATCTCTGTAGCTCAACTATGATCTCTAGAAAGTGCATACCTTCCAAAACTGTTTCTCTATCCTGTGCCAGGATCTAATTTCATTTACTCAACTGAATTCAAGATAAGCAAAGCACTATGCAAAGGCCACAGAGGAAAAAAAGAAAAAAAAAAAAAAAAAAAAAAAAAAGCAAGTCACAGTCCCAGTTCTGAGTTTACAATCTAGGAAAGTGCTGTCCAATAGAAGTTTCTGTGAAAACATATGACAAGAAAAGAAAAGAAAAGAGAAAAGAAAAGAAAAGAAAAGAAAAAAGAAAAGGTATGGCTACCCTGTCCACATAAAGTAGCCATTAATGGCTGGTTAGTGAATACTTGAAATGTGGCTAACACATGTAAGGAACCGCATTTTAGTTTAACTTCAACAGTCACACCTAGGTGATGGCTATTATACTGGACAACCCAGTCCTGAAAAACAAAAAACATGAATAATGGTGATATAGAACAAACAGTAGTAATAGCCACATTAAGAGCCATAAAAGAATAAAGTATTATGAGGGGTGAGGGGAGAGAGCAAAAATTCAACAGGTGAGGGGGGGAATGAATGGTCAGAAAAAACTTGGATTACAGAGGTGATATTTCCAACAAGCTCTGGACAAGCAGGATCCCGAAAAGCCATAGAAGTGAGAAAATACAAGATGTACTTTAGTAATACTGGGCAGTTGGACTTGTAGGGAATCAGCAAATATGGTTATGGAAGTGGGGCTGAGTAGGAGATGTCATGGAGTAGGCAATGAAGCTCATGAATAGCAAAACAATTTAACACAAGCATTACCATATGATCTGGTAATTCTACTCCTTGGTAAATACCCAAGAGAAACGAAAACATATACATCCACACAAAAATTTGTACACAAATGTTTATAATAGTGTTATTCATAACAACCAAAAATTTTAAATAACTCAATGAAGCACTGAATACCACAAGGCTCTCCTGCCATAAGGATCTCATAGCGTAAACCAGTAACACAATTCTACTGTACATTTGCCACTAAAAATGTACAGAATTGCACCTGAATTCTCAATACCATAAGTTCCAAACTACTCAAAAGTTACACTTCCTGAAAGCACTTTTACTTCCCCAGAGACTAATAATGTTTCCTAGAGTAATTGAAAGTCTTTAATGAATTAAAAATTACAGGTTAAGAAAATATAACGAGACTGATAAAAAAAAAAGTTGCAGTTCCCTCTCCTATTCAATAAAAAGGCCTGAATAATATAAAGACAAAGTCCGTGAACTAATGTCAAAAAGATTCTTAGGTTACTTTTCAAATAATGAGACTTCCCCAAGATTCTGAGGCTCAAGGGCAGGGAAAATAATTTTCTCAGCTCTGTCTCCTTGCATTTCATCAATGCTTGGCACACAGGTATCTTATATGTATCTTCTGAATGTTCTTGAATAAAATAACTAATAGAAAATATAACTTTTCACAGCAATAAATGTGAGATTGAGGGGTGCCCGGCTGGCTCAGTCAGTGGAGCATGGACTCTTGATCTCTAGGTTGTGAGTTTAAGCCTCATATTTGGCACAGAGCTTACTTTAAATATATGTATATGTACATGTATATATATGTATATATATTTTTTCATATATGTATATATGAAGTTGAAATGTTTATTTAAAATATAACTCAGAATTTAGGGGCACCTGGTTGGCTCAGTCAGCTGAGCACGTGATCCTTCCTTGCTTTTGGCTCAGTTCATGATCTCACATTTTGTGAGATTGAGCCTGGCACCAGGCTCTGACAGGATTCTCTTCCCCATCTCTCTCTGCTCCACTCCTGCTCGCCCATGCTCTCTCTCTCTCAAAATAAATAAACTTAAAAAATATATAACTCACAATTGTTGAAAACTTCTGTTTACTGATTAGTGGATATGAAAGCTGAACCCACTGGCCAATCTTAACATCATCATCACAAGTCAAACTATTTAACACTAACAAACCAAAAGGGGGCATTTTAAAAATCAAACGACCCAGTTTCTTCAGTAAGTCAAAGGTCTGGAAAAAGGTAGAGGGGTGGGGAGGGCAGTTCTAGATTAAAATAGATTTACACATAAAAGTCATTAGGTGGATTTTTTTTGGATTTTGATTTATATTGAAAAAAACTGTAAAAAGATTTTACAGTTATAAAAATGTCCTCTAGAATGCCCCAACTTTTGGGTTTGTCTGATTGCTTCATGGTGTTGCCCACCCTATTCCTCCAATTTGTCTGTAAACTGGAAGTTGGATGTATAGGATCTATTGATGCAGACTGTAATTTTTTTTGTAGCAGTACCCTTAGGTGATGCAGAGTACTTCTATCACATGAGGATGCACGTAGTGTTAAATAGTTTGACTTGTGGTGATGATGTTAAGATTGGCCAGTGGGTTTAGCTTTCATATCCACTAATCAAATATAAAAAAATTTTAAGTGTACACACTCGTTCTCTCTTAAAACTTTTTTTTTTTTTAATTTTTTTTTCAACGTTTATTTATTTTTGGGACAGAGAGAGACAGAGCATGAACGGGGGAGGAGCAGAGAGAGAGGGAGACACAGAATTGGAAACAGGCTCCAGGCTCTGAGCCATCAGCCCAGAGCCTGACGCGGGGCTCGAACTCACGGACTGCGAGATCGTGACCTGGCTGAAGTCGGACGCTTAACCAACTGTGCCACCCAGGCGCCCCAAAACTTTTTTTTTTTTTTAAAGAGGAGAAAGTTCTCAACTCCCTCAAACTCTACCTTCACTACTGAGGTAGAAATTGGAAGAAATTCATGTATTTCTACACAGGAGTGGAAAGACTTCAAAGGCATATACGTAGAGTGGAACACAGATATCAGAAAAATAACTATTACTCTTTTAGGTTAGTGTTCTGTTGTTTTAAAAGTGCTCTCGGGGGGTGCCTGGGGGGCGCAGTCGGTTAAGCGTCTGACTTCAGCCAGGTCACGATCTCGCGGTCCGTGAGTTCGAGCCCCGCGTCGGGCTCTGGGCTGATGGCTCAGAGCCTGGAGCCCGTTTCCGATTCTGTGTCTCCCTCTCTCTCTGCCCCTCCCCCGTTCATGCTCTGTCTCTCTCTGTCCCAAAAATAAATAAGCGTTGAAAAAAAAAATTAAAAAAATAAAAAATAAAAAATAAAAGTGCTCTCAACTGATCTAGGAAAAGAAGCTGTTTATGTGAGAAATAAAATTTCCCTTTAAACTACAGAACATACAAAAAATTAAAATATTTTTACAACGCACTTAAGTTCTTATTTTCCAATTCTAATCCTCTACCTCTACTACTAATTTTCTCAATGTTTGAAAATCCAACAATTTTGGCATTACAATTCTAACCATAAAGTAGAAATGAGTTGAAAGGCAGGTGTAGAGCAGAACAGTAACTAAAAATCCTAACAAATTTATTACGGCCTGGTAAGAGGGCAGGGGCAGTAAGAGCTACAGCAACAGATGGTGCTTCTCCTGAGTTGCAGGCACTCGCCTCACACACAGAACCCAATCTTTCCACTATTTCCAAAGGTAGGAGCCAGGAAGAGCGGATGCTACCTGCTCAACACTTTTAGCAATTGCTCCTCAAGGACACCCATCAGAAGGCACAGGCAGCTGGCTCTGTCTTCAACTCTTAAAGCCTGCGGGGACCTCTATCAAATCTTAGCTTCCATTTAGTCACAAACACAACTAAACATTAGCAACATACAAACCCTCCCACCAAAGCAAGCCCACTTTATAAAGTTTAAGGGAAATCTTCACAGTGTGTACTACAGTAGCTTCAGCATTAGGAAAAAGAGCTTTAAATTGTCCAATTGGCTGTCAAAGCAAAAACAATCCATTACTTACCAAAGTTGTAAAATGGATCCCTCTTATTGCTCACAGCAAAAACTTTCAAACTTTTTTACGTATTTGAGAAAATAATCTCAATTACACGATGACTTGAAAATTTAAAATGTGGAAATGAGACAAACCTTTTCACTTATAATTTTTCTTGCATGCCACAAACACTCCCGAATATTTTCATGTACGACTTTAATAAAACATTAACTCATACGACCCATTAAGGCACACACTTGAGTACGCTGTAAAAGAAAAATAACGTTTGTGGACATGCTGCAAAGATTCACCTCTTTAAAGTTAACCCAGACTGGGCGACAAAACGTCCTTTCTGAAATTAAAAAGCCTTTCAAGCTGGAGGGCAAACACTAAGCTTCTGCCAGGCAAATAGAATCATTTTTACTTTGTAGGTAGACAAGGTGACTAGTTTACACATTCGAAATGACTGCAACCACAAGAATCCCAAATCTAAGTTAGAGAAAACAACACCCTGCTGCCTCCCCATTTTTCATACGTTTTCCTGACCTGATCTAAGTCGGACCTTAAAAAGACCCAGCGAACATTCTTGTGCATGGACTCCACCTCTCACCGGCCACCTGGGCAGCAGCCCCCCACCACCCACACCGCACCTGCCCGCGCGCCAGTCCGCGCCCAGTTCCTCCTCCCTCGGGCCCCCAGAGGCCCGGTCAGTCCCACCGGACAAAGCACAGCCTGGGTTACCGCCGCGGGTGCCGCCAGGCCGTCCCCCCGCCCGGGCACCAAGCGACCCTAAGCCGCTGGCCCGACCTTGGCGCCGCCCCAGGCCGGCCGCACAAAGCGCCGCACTTCCGGCCGGCAGCGCCGCCGCCCGAGCCCGCCGCCCGGGCCCGCGCTCAGCCCCGGGCCAGACAGGGCGCAGCGTCCCGCCCCGCCCCCGCCCGGGGGCGCCCGCCCGCACTCACCGCGCCGCGGCAGCGGCAGCGGCAGCGGCAGCGGCAGCCTGGGCCTCGATGACCAGCGCACGCCGGCCCGGGGCGGGCTCGGCGGTGGGGCTCGGCGAAGGGCGAGCGCCGCGGAGACCTGTTCTGATGCGGGGGCTGAGCCGCGAGGCCCCCGTCTCCGCCGCTGCCGCCTCCCCGGCCCGCGCTTCCAGTCGCTCCGCTCCGCCCGGCCCGCCTCTCCGCAGCCCGCGCTCCCCGCCGACGCTGCGCAGCCACCGAGCCACCGACCTCACTTCCGCCTGGAGCGCGCCGCGGCGGGGACGCGCCGGGCACGTGACTGTATGGCTCCGTCCAGACTGGAGTGGCGGCGTGCTCGCTCCCGCCGGCGTCTGAGAGACGCCCGGATGGAATCTGCGGGGAGCACCGCGTGGTGCGACCCCTGGCTGGGCTACCCCAGGGTCCGTCGTGCGGAGCTTGTAAGGCGAGAAGCCCGAGCAGCTAGCGGCGCCCGTGGGGACGTCTGTGTTGACCTTAAGGAATAGGTGCTTACTATGGACTTTTTCCTCGCGCCATTTTTGCCTTTCTAATGCAATATGGAAAGAACGTATTGGAACATAATTACAGAATTGTACTGATTTCTTAGAAAAAATGCATTTCATTTCGTATTTTTAAAATACGTACGATCCTGCCACTGTACTGCAGGAACCTGTGTGTAAATGCAGACGGCAAAGGTGCAGTGGTGGTGTGTGACCCGGTCCTGGCTGTGATGCCCAATGGTGGCAACTGAGTAGAAGGCTCACTCAGCACCCCCAGCCAGGGCTGGTGTGGTGGCGTGCAGGTGAAGTGCTATCCCACAGAGCGGCATGGGAGCCCGGCCTTGAACACCCTAAGGACCGTCGCAACAAAGCACGTCCCAGCGACGCTGGGGCACCACGTAGAGGCTGCGGGCATAGGCACTGACTGCATTCACTCTGCTAATCATTGTTTCCAGTGCTCTGCATTCCTTAAGTCATTTAATATTTGTGATAAATCATTTTACAATTGAGGGAATTAAGACACAAAGAGGCTGACAAGCTTTCAAGAACACGCTATTAGAAAGCCCATTAAGGATTCAAACCCCAACATCTGGCGTCAAAGCGCTTGCTTTTAAAGGGGGAGTTCTGAGTTTTAGTTTTCCCAGAACACCTCTAGCTGCTTGCGCGACATTAACAGAACCTACAAGGTCCTAGCCTGAACTGAGAGTCCCTGAGTCGGCTGTGGAGAAAGGTGGAGGAATCCTGAGATGCAGGCTGAGATGGGTCTCTTGTAAGGGTCTGAAGAGAGTTGGACAATCCTGTGGGCCTGTACTCAACAGAAAGAAACCAGCAGTTTATCTTGCTGACTGTGCAGGTAACAACCGTATCTGGAGAGACACTGACTATGTACAGTTCCTAAAGACTACCTAGCATATCTGTTAAGAGTTCTGGGTACAGATTAAAGTAGTCTCAAAGGAGATGATTCCTGGCAAGCTGTAAATGTTGACAGTTGTAAAAAAACAATGTTACTTTTTAAAACATCCATGAGAATATAAACACTATGGTGATTCAATTCGCATTTTTTTCCATTTAAAAAAGACACGAGTAAATTCTATAACTAAAAGTTTAATTGCTCCTTTTTCTCCTTCCACTGCCCCCACAGAATTTTACCCTAATATATTTGTGTGTTGAGCATCTTTTCTTTCTTTGTTTTTTCATTGTTCTTTTTTTTTTTTAAGTTTTATTTCCTTGTTTTGTGAGAGAGAGAATGGGACAGAGGATCCAAAGCAGTCTCCCTGCTAACAGCAGAGGGCCCGAAGTTCAAACTCACAAACCCATGAGATCCTGACCTGAGCTAAAGTCAGATAGATGCTTAACCGACTGAGCCACTCAAGTGCCCCCTTTTCTTTCTTTCTTTCTTTTTAAATTACCGGTTTCTGTCAGGATAACTAGGAAATGCTCCAAGACCAAAACCTAAGTGTCTTCACACAACAGAATTTTACTTCTCACTTACACATGAGGTCAAAAGCAGGTGGGATTGTCTGAAAAACTATACAAACAATAAGAGCATTCAGCAAAAACCAATAATCAAAATGAAAAAAAATATAGCTATCATGTATCTAAATAACAACCAATTAGAAGATATAATGAAATGGTATAAAAGATCAATAGTATACAAGGATACTTACAGCATAGATAAATAAATAAATAAATAAATAAATAAATAAATAAATAAAATGACATAATACCTAGCAATAAACTTTCATAAGAATTGCACAAGATTGACGTGAATAAAACTTTGAATAATCCCTGAATGGCACAAAAGAACACTTAAACATGTGGAGAAAAACATATTCTTGGAAAAGTGGATTTAACATCAAAGAGATGTCAATGCTCCCTAAGTTAATTTACAAATTTAAATGCAATTCCTATAAAACGCCAATAATTATTTTTAACTAGATGAAGTGATTCTAATTTACCTCTAGGAAATAATCAAGAAGAATTAAAAGAAAGAATCTGCCAGGAAAACTTTGAAAATAAAGAGTAATAGGGAGGGAGCTGGCAACTAGACGTACCAAATAAGAAAACATATTTAAAAGCCTCATTAAAGGGGCACCTACCTGTCTCAGTCAGTAGTGCATCTGACTCTTGGGGTCATGAGTTTTAAAAAAAATTTTTTAAATAAAAGCCTCAATAAAGCAGTGTGTCACTGAAATACGAATACACAGACTAATGATATATATAACGTTAAACCCAGAAATACACCCAAATAATTTTGGGAAGTCACCAGGGATAAAGATCAATTATTCAATAAATGGCATTGGGACAAAAATATAGCCATCTGAAAAAACATAAAATTGGGTCCATACCTTACACTATACTAGAATTAAATCCAAATGAAGAAAGATATGAATGTATAAGAAGAACAAGAAGAAAACATGGGAAAAAATCCTTTTTAATCTTAGAGTAAATAAGGCCATTCTAACTCCTGTTCAAAATCCAAAAGCCACATTATGAAAAACTTTGGTTTGGCAAAAAGTGCCATGAACGTAGTCAAAAGACAGATGATTAACAAGGAATAAATAGTTCCAACACATATGATAGACAAAGGGTTAATCTCCCTAGCATAGAGAACTTTCAGAAGTTAATAAGAAAAAAAATCCTACAACTCAATAAAAAAACAATGAGGGGAGTTCACAGAAAAGAAAGTAAATGGCTCTTAATCACATGAAAAAAATCCAACCTCACTCAAGAATGCAAGTTAAATTTCTTTGAGATAGCATTTTCCCCCATTTGATTGGCAAGCATCCAAAAAATTGACAGTACACCTTATGAATGTGGCTGTGGGGAAGCAGGCACATTGCTAGAGTGTAGAAGGGACCACTTGATGTATTACGACAAGTATACACAAAATATTTGACTCAACAATTCTACTTCTGGGAATCTGTCTATAGAGATGCTTGCTGGTGTAAAATGAAATAGGCGCAAGTTCATACATTGCAGTATTTTTTAGAGTAGCAAAATATTGGAAACAACCCTAGTGTCCATCAATAGGGGACTGATTGGCTGGTTCATCTATATAATAAATTACTCTATAATTCAAAAAAGAAATGAGCAACCTTCCTATAAACTGAAATGGAGATACCATCAAGGTAGATTGTTAAATAAACAAGGCAAAGGATGGAACTGTTTCACAGGCTGAGTTGTGTTCCCCCACCCCTAATTCATATGCAGAAGCCCTAACCCCCAGTACCTCAGAATCTGTATTTGCAGATAGGGCCTTTAAAGAAATAGTCAGGTTAAAATGAGGTCAGTGGGATGGGCCCTAATCCAATCTGACTGATGTCTTTATAAGAAGAGGAGATTAGGATACAGACAACACAGATGTATGGACAGCCATGTGAGGACACAGTGTGAAGGGGTCATCTACAGGCCAAGGAGAGAGGCCTCAGGAGAATCTAACCCTACTAGCACCATGATCTTGGACTTCCAGCCTCCAGACCTGGGAGAACATAAATTTTTGTCATTTAAGCTGTTTTTTTGTGTGGTATTTGTTACAGTAGCCCTATTCAACTGTGTTAAAGAACATCATGATGTTCTTTAACTGTTAAAGAACATCATGTAAAAAGGGGAAATGAAACTATGTATTTACTTGTGTATGAAGACAGACATAATTTCTAAAATCCAAGAAACTAACAGCAGTGATTTACTGTAATGAGGCTACGGACAGAGTGGACCCTGAGCAAATGGAAGACAGGGAAGAGATGAATAATTTTCAAGGTTTGTTTTTCCTTTGAAATATATGAATGTATTACCTACTCTAAAATTAAATCATAAATAAATAAAATCTCATAAATTTGCAGGAGTGTAAAATGGTATAATCATTTTAGGAAAAAGTCTTGTTTCTTAAAAAACTAATCATACACCTGTCCTATCGCCTAATAAATTGTAGGTATCTGCCAAAAAGAAATGAAAACATACATCCATTCAAAAGAATTGTACAAAAATGTTCATAGCAGTTTTATTGATAATAGCCAAAAATTGAAAGAAGTCCACACATCTATCATCAGGAGAACAGCTGAACCAATTCAGTAGGGTGCCTGGGGCCTGCTTACAATGGTTTGAACTGGCTCCTGAAAGCCAAAGGATACATTCTCAGGAATTTGGCAAGACACTTGGCAAGCACAATTATTAAGATTAGGTTATAGAGGGGCGCCTGGGTGGCTCAGTCGGTTAAGCGGCCGACTTCGGCTCGGGTCATGATCTCACGGTCCGTGGGTTCGAGCCCCGCGTCGGGCTCTGTGCTGACAGCTCAGAGCCTGGAGCCTGTTTCGGATTCTGTGTCTCCCTCTCTCTCTGACCCTCCCCCATTCATGCTCTGTCTCTTTCTGTCTCAAAAAATAAACGTAAAAAAAAAAAAAAAAGATTAGGTTATAGAAATTTGTTAAAAACAAAAGACGCAAAAACTTATCCCTTCCTAGTTATTGTGTTTTACTGTTGCCTGTGCCCTAAGGCTCTTTGAGGCTCTTTGGGGCTATTGGACCTGCCTGGCAGAAATGCTCTATAACACTAAGCTGCAAGAGCTTCCTTTCCTGCCTCCCCTCCATGAGGTCACATTGTAGCCTGAACTCTGACCATGGTAGGACTATCTACGTCATGCAACTTGTCCAATAATACTAAACAAGGCTTAATTTATTGCTTGCCAATTTTGTAAACTTAAGAATATGATGGAGGGGTGCCTGGGTGGCTCAGTTGGTTAAGTGTCATACTTTGGCACAGGTCATGATCTCGCAGTTTGTGAGTTCAAGCCCTGTGTCAGGCTCTGTGCTGACAGCTTGCTCAGAGCCTGGTGGCTGCTCCAGATTCTGTCTCCCTTTCTCTCTGCCCCTCCCCGACTCACACTCTGTCACTGTCTCTCTCAAAAATAAACATTAAAAAAAAAAAAAAAAAAAAGAATAAGGAGAAAATTTTAATGTAGATTAAACTTCAAAGGGGATAATGTCTATAGCTTTCCCTTTATGAATAGCACAAAAAATTTAGGAAATATTTTTCTAATATCCAAAAACTACTATCCTACTTGGGAAAGAAGTCACTCATGTCATTGACAAGCAACCGAAGTTCCAATAAGGTTTTTTCACTCAAATCTTACTGTTTAATATAAAGGGAAATATCAATCTAGGTTATGAGACACCGTAACAATAAATTGCTGTTTTAAAGCATTAAATTTTGGGGTGAATTGGTGCACAGCAGTACATAATCAGAGCAGCTCTCTCTTGAACAGCAACCCAATATCAGTCCCACATTGTGAAATCAATCTAGTCATTTATTGCCTGCATTTTAGAGTGAACTAGACTGGAAAACAACAAAATAAAAGAGTGCCTAGCACAAGAGTATGGTTAAGTATTACTTTGTAACTCTTCATATGTATGTTTTTTTAGTATAATTTATTGTCAAGTTGGCCAACATACAGTGTAAACAGTGTGCTCTTGGCTTCAAGAGTAGATTCCCGTGGTTCATTGCTTACATACAACACCCAGTGCTCATCCCCAAAAGTGCCCTCCTCAATGCCCATCACTCATTTTTCATATATGTTTTTACATATATTATGTACTAGGTTATGAAGTAAATTCATTATGTAGGCGATAGTCAAAAAGTTGGAAAATACTACTCTACGGTATTTACCGAGAAGCACAATTATTTGTTCACAGGGTACCAGCATCTTAAAACTGACTAGATAGTGCCAAATTGCTCTCTAAAGGTTTGTAATAAGCTACACCATCCGTAGTAAGATACAAGCTCTGATAGCTTCACGTATTTGTCACATTTAGTATAAAACTTTAAAATGTTTGCCAATAAGCTGAATGTGTAATGTCATCTCACAATTGTTTTAACTTCTATTTCTTATGCACCTGGTATAATCCTTGTAAATAATTTTTGACCAGAGTCTGTTTATTATGGGATCATTGCCCTAAACAATTACTGGCTTAAAGAGTACAAACTATGCTACACTTCTATGTTAAATCTTATATCAAATTTAACTCTGGAAGGGTTGCACCAATCTATAGTTGCACAAGCACTGTATGCCACTCACTGTCTCATCAAATCCTTGTATTTAACATTTCATTAAAAACCTTTTAAAATTTGATCACTGAGAAACCACTTGTTTTAATTTGCATTTGTTAGATCACAGGCAAGCTTCATTTACAAGATTCATTTGTTGTATTTGTGTTTTCTCTTGTGTGAATGATTTACTCATAATTTTTTGCCTGTTTTTATACTGGAGTCTTAGGGTTTTTCATGTCAATCCGTTTGAGTTCCTTCTGCATAAAACTTGAGGAGTTAATAGGAGAACAGCACTTTTTTCCCTTTACTATCTAGCTGGAGGCAAAGTTTTTAAGAGTGCAAAACTGTTTTGGTTCAGCATATTGGATTAAACATAGGGATCTACTCTTCCCTTCCAAACCCTGTTAAGGTAAAAGAAAATGTGTTTTTAATGTATTATTATTATTATTTATTTTGTTTTTTATTAATAATTTTATTATTAAGTAGTTTCCATGCCTACCATGGGCTTTGAACTCAGGACCCTGAAATCAAGAGTTGTATGCTTCACCAACTGAGCCAGCCAGGCTAGAAAAGTTATTTTTATTTTATTTTATTTTTTATTTTTATTTTTTTTTTAATGTTTATTTTTGAGAGAGAGAGAGAGAAAAAAAAATGTGAGTGGGGGAGGGCAAAGAGAGAGGGAGACACAGAATCTAAAGCAGGCTCAGGGCTCAGAACTGTCAGCACAGAGCCCGATGCGGGTTGAACTCAGAAACATGAGGTCATAACCTAGCTGAAGTCGGACACCCAACCTACTGGGCCACCCAGGTGCCCCAAGAAAAGGTATTTTTAAAAGAAGGAATCCTGAATAGTCCTGGAAAACAACTTAAGGATACTATTGGTTGACCAGATATTTACAGACAGTTGAGCATGTAGAAAGCAATTAGGGTCCGAAGCTTCTCACTCAAGATGGCAGACCAAAAACACACTTTGGTCTTCTATTCCCTCTTTAGACTTCTATGAAATAGATAGTAGGTGTTTAACAAGCAACACAGCAAACTGAAGTAGTAATAGAGGCCGTGGTGAATGAGGGAGGAGAGGGACTCACTTTAATGTAAATGGTTTAAATAGGCAGAGCAGGTGTGAGGAGGGAGAGGGAAAGGTGGTGAGAAATAGCCTATGAACAGGGACAGTAACAGCTCTCTTTCCCATTCTCGTGTGCATGGACAGTTTCATGTTTATAGTGGGCAAAAACCCAAAAGAAGCGGCTCAACTGTCTGAAGAAAACTAAGGCTTTTCAGTAGATGTTGAGGGCAAAATAAAGTCAAATTTAAGTATGCAAAAACTCTTTGTTTCCTACCCAATAGAGACCGTTTCAGAATTTCTGTCTAGGAAGAGCAAAGGTATAGCAAGCTGAGTGAAAGAGCTTCCTAGTCCTGGGCTGGACTTCACTTTAGCTTGACCCAAAAGTCAAGTCTGTTTTCACTAGATTTCCATTCCAAATAAAGTGGGATGTGGCATGGAGAGACATGACATATTACTTCATGTCTTATTTATTTTATTGAAGTTTATGTACTTATGTATGTATGTATTTTAGTAATCTCTACACCCAATCTCTGAGGCTTGAACTCATGACCCTAATAGTCCCATGCTCTTTCAACTGAACCAGCCAGGCATCCGCATTTCCTATTTAGATTTTCTTTTCTAACCACAAAAGACTTAACATTTTCTTTTTTCAATTTTAGTACTAGTAAACAGGGCAAAAAAGGGAGCACATAATTTGGTTTGACCAAGTTGAGGACCACAAATTCTATGCAGCCATGAAGCAAGGCGACCAATGAATATGGAGTCCTAGCGTGGTTCCTTGAAGCCCTCTTTCAGTTCTGGACAGGAGGACACATATTCAGTATTGGCAGATATGGGGCTGGAAAGCAGGTATTCTTACCTCCACAGTTGGCCTTTTTCCTCTTATACTTTCTTGTCAGTAAACTTGGACAGAAAACCAATTTTACTGAGCACTGCTCCTCGTGAGAGTGCCCTGCAACCATCCTCAGATCAAATGCAGCACCAGGCCTAGTGGCAGCAAGTTGGGCATGCTGGTGTCAAAATGACTTAGGTGATTTGAGAGCATGTCAGGACACTCCAGAGGAGACTTTCATTTACCTCCTGCTTCCACTTATGGAGTCCCAGTAGTCCAGGCTGATTAGGATCTGCAAGTTGCTGTTCATATCACCAGTGACTGGCACACTGTGATTTTTCAATTCACCTTTATTGAATAAAGTGTTTGTAACCATGCACAAAACATGGTGATAGTGAGTGCTTGTGAGCTCTGCTATGTATGGTGGAATAGTGTATTAATAGCATAAGAGAACTGTTTTGACCTGAATTCAGATTAAAGAGATTGGAAAATTAAAAAAGCAAGCAAGCAAGCAAGCAAGCAAGCCAGCCAGCCAATTTTACTAAACCAGAAAACGTACTAGGAGACACTTCCTGCTCCAGCTCCTGGAACATCCACTTAAACCAAATTGGATTCAATTATTACCTTTTTCCTGTTGTCTCAGTGATTTAAAGTCAAGTGATTAATTGAAGAAAATTTGGAAAATACAGAAAAGTATGAAGAAATAAGTCATCCACAGCCCCACTGCTCAAAGACAAAATGCTTGTGTATTTTGGGACATTTCAACTCCAAGCCTTGAAAGATACCTAAGATTAACACAGAAGATAGGGCTAGCCTTATCACTTTACTGAGAGATGGTCAGGAACTTCAGTGATGTCAGGTAATTTGCTCAGACTTATTCTTGGGTAGTGGGGACCAGGAAGAATTCTAGAAGACTCCAATCTCTGAACTCTTTGTTGACTAAGTCACACTATTTTACAAAACATTAGATTGGAAAGCATCACAGGACTCCCCACCCTGAATTTCTTTTCCCAGAGAGAAGCGAGGTTAAGACAGGAACTCTTGCCATCTCAGTTTGGAGTTTTGAAGCCCATTAACTACAGGCCTTTCCTCCAATTTTTAAAATTTAAAAAATGTGTGTGTGTGCACGCGCGTGTGCGTGAGAGAAAGAGTTTACATGCAGATGTTAAAAATGAGAGAGCAGTCCCCAAAGGGAGTCACTTGTGCCAAATTCCACACTACCAAACCAAGACTTAATACCTAAGTGTAGTTTCAACCTCCCAGGAACGTAACCTTTAACCATACAATATGGAATTACCTGGTCAGCATAGTGAGTTAATCTGCTTGATAGATCCCCTTAGGAAGGCATCCTTGCCTGAAACAATGCATTCTTTGCTAATAATTTTCCTGTTCTGTCCTCTTTCCACCTTTAAAAACCTTTCCTTTTCTACAGCTCATTGGAGTTCCTTTCTATTTGCTAGATAGGATGCTGCCCTATTCATGAATCCTCGAATAAAATCAATTTGATCTTTAAAAAAAAAATAACTCAGTTACATGTTTGCTATTTATCACAGAAAAGAAAACAAATCTTAAGCGCACAGCTTGATAAATGTTTACACAGTACTTACCTTTCAGGAGTAGAGTTGCCCAAGATTCCCTCAGGCCACTTTCCAGGAAGTGTCCCAACCCTGACCCTAGAGGCCCCACAAGGGCTTAAAAGCACCATAAAAGTTTCTCAGTAAAGATACCTAACATTTCTTTTTCCCCTCCATTGCCTTCTTTGTTTTTAAATAAAATTTTTATTTTGAAATAATTTTAAATTTGCAGAGAAAAATTAGTATATTCAGTTTCCCATGATGCTTACATCTCACATAACCATGGCACAATTCTCAAAACTAAAAATCACTAGTAATTATTATTAAAGTCAAGACTTTATTTGGAATTTACCAATTTTTTCACTGTCAATTTTGCTGTTCCAGAATTCCATCTAGGATTCCTCACTGCACCTGACAGTTTCTCAGTCATTCCCTGTTTTCAACGACCTTCATAGTTTTGAGGCATACTGGTGAAGTATTTTGTGGAACATCCCTCAATAGGGATTTGCCTGATGTTTTTCTCATTCCACTGGGGTGGAAGAGCACAGGAAAAGTGACATTTTCATTACATCATGTCAGGGTTAAATATTACCAACATGACTTACTGCCACTGTTGATGTCAACCTTGATCACATGGTTGAGTAGCGTTTGTCAGGTTTTTCCACTGTAAAGTTATTTTTCCCCCTTCTCACACTTTACTCTTTGGGAGGAAGTCATTATGCAGATTGAGGGGTGGGTGGGTGGAGATTAATAGCCCCTCATAATGGAGGATGATTAGAATTCCTCTACAAAAAAAAAAACTTTTCTTCCCATTAAATTTAATCATTTATTTACAAAAGAAGGGCTTGTTTTACACTGTAAGTTATAATCCAATTATGTATAACTTATTTTGCTGCTCAAATTGTTCCAGATTTGGTCATGGAGAGCTCTTTCAGGTTGACTTCTGTATCTTATGACACGCCTCCACGGTTTATTTTTTGAGCATTCCTTACTTCTGGCGCTACATCAAGCTCCGGACTCTAGGTTGTACTTTTCCTGCCCCACCTCTAGAGCCACTCATTTCTCTAAGGAGCCATGGCTCTTTTTACTGGAGGGTTATATTTAGATGCAAGATCAGGGTGCAAACAGTTCCTTTTCAGTTGAAAACTAAGCCTCCCTCCACTCCAGCAGAACTGAGGATGTCCCAGCCCCCTCCCCTCCCTCTCCAGCTCTCCTTTCCCCTGCCCTCCCCTCGGCTCCCCTCCCTTCTCCTCCTCTCCCCTCCCCGCGAATACCCAGGCTCCGCCGTGGCCCCCAAGACCATTCCAGGCATGTCCCGCGCAGCCAGGCGCATGCGCCACGGCGGTGTGACGTTGGACGGCGGCCAGGACGCAGGCGTGGGGCATTTGCAGCCAGAGAGCCTCAGCGGCGTCCTTGCGCTCTGTCGCCCTGCTTCTGTGCTCCGCGGCGGCGGCCCGATAGTTCGCAGGTAAATGTCCCTGTCTGGTTCCGGCGACCTCGAGCCGGACCCACCCGCCTGCGCCCCTTCTTCTCCCCATCCCCTGGAGTTGGTCCCTTTGGAGCCTCTCTTGGGGCTCAGCCCTGTACTCCTCCGAGAAGACCCCCTCTCGGCTAGCGTCCCGCCCCTCTCCAGTGTCGGTCCTTGCAGAGCCTCTGCTAGAGTTGCCCCGCTCTGCGCGCCCTCCCCTTCCCTAGCGTCGGTCCCTGCTGAGCTTCCCCTTGAGCCGCCCAGCACCGCACCCTTCCGAGAGGACGCCCTCCCGGGCGTAGGTCCCAGCAGAGCCTCCTCCAGCGCCGCCCACTCGGCGCCCCCAGAGTTGACCCCCGGCCCACATTCTTTTCTCCCGTTGCTCGTGTCGGCCCCACCAGAGCTTCTGCTAGAGCCGTCCATTTGCGCGCGCCCTCCTCTTCCACCGTGTCGGCCCCTCCAGAGCCTTCCCTAGAGCCGCCCACCCCGCGACCCTCTGAGCGGACACCGTCGGCTTCTACCAGGCTGGAGCCGCCCAACTCCGCGCCGCTCTGCAGGGACTGCCCTCGGCCCGCGCCCTCTCCCCTGCCTGGTGCTGGCCTCTCCAGAGCCTCCCCTAGAGTCTCCCAGCCCCGCCCGAGCTCTCCCGCAGCCGTGCCGCTTCCCGCAGTTTCTCCCGGCCGGCTCTCTGCCTTTCCGCTCCCCGCAGGTGCTCCCACCGGTCCCGCTGTCTTTCCTCCAGCTCGGGTGTCCTAGTGCCGGCTGTCTGGTCGAGGAGACTTGGGCTCTTTTTCGTTCCCCTCCGGCACGGAGATCGCACCCTCTTTAAGGAATCCAGAACGGCATTGAAACTCTGCACTCGCGGGTGCGCTCGGCCCCCGCTTCGTTTCACCTACTCTTAGCTGTGCAGTCTTAGGGCCTTGGTTGTACTTTTTCCACATCTGATCCTTTCATTCATCCAGATCAGGAACTCTGAACCTCAGCGGGGGTTTATTTAGTGTTGACATAGAGTTTTTTGTTTTTATCTCAAATGTAGAGTAAATTACATAGAAGAGGCTTTGTAAATGAACGAATAGTAAGTTCCCGTTTTTTCAGGGAAGTGGAGGGAATGAGGTACGACTGTCACACTACCAAAAAATCTAGAGCACCGTGATTAATTCCCAACACCATTGACTCCAAGTCCCTGAGAATTTTTTTTTTTTAAGTACCTCCTCTGATTAGGACGGGGTGGAGCCACTGCCAGAGGCAGTTCCCTTGTATTTAAAGGGAGGAAAGGGTCTCCTGGTCTTTGAGGAAACCAGTGCCAGTGCAGGAAGTGAGTTGTCAGAAGTCACGAGGGGAATTAGGGCCGAGCTGGGACTGTTTAGCTGCCTGTTTACTTTGGCTCTCTTTATTTGTTGAACAAATCAATGACCAAAATATTTGCCTATATGTGCTTGTGCAGCCAGGTTATCTAAGGGCCAGCCTGTACATGGGAACGAGAATGTCTAGGGTTTCCTCTTCCTGGTAGTGATTTTTTTACTTGACTCCTCCTCTTCACCCCCCCCCCCCCCCAGCAGCATACTGATCTGATCTCTGAGGGCAGAAATCCAACATATGTTGGAGGATCATCCTGGCAGATGAGGTAGTGTTCAGTAAATGCTTTCTAAGGGAGGCTGCAGAAAATAACTCAGAATCTGACAAAGGTTCTTCACTAGCATATTTTTAATGATGTCAGTACATTTTATAAGTAAAATTCCTAATAATCTCAAGGACTGAATTTATGAAATGTGTGCATCAGTGGTATAGAAAGAACAGATACCACTCTTGTTGTGATAGTCCTATTATTCTTCTGGAAGATACTAGTTTTTCCCGACTCTCCCTAGAAGCTATGCTATGCTTCCCAGTTTGCCACCCTACAGGAATATTTGGTTTCTTTCTCCTTACCTCTGCCTTTTTTCTTTTTTCTAGATGTGTAAAGAAATTAAAAATGGTTAGTGTCTCTAAATACAAAAAACTGCAGATAGTAAAATAAACTATTAAACATGTTACAAAAAGTGGGCTGTCATGTTTTATTGGTTGTATATTTGCTTCTGAATTTGATCATGGGCACAGACAGTTGAACTTTCTTATCTGTCTAGTTTGTCTGCCCTTTGATGAGTACTTGTATTAGGCTTGTTAAGAAGTGGTTGCTACTGCCAATGGTTGTAGTGCCAACGCTACACTGACCTCTGAGTGATGATGGCTCACGCAATTCTTGTCCCCTGTATTTAGGGTACACTTGGGACTTCTTGTTGCCTTTACATTGTTATTTAAAAATTTTTTGGGGGGGCAGCTGGATGGCTCAGTTGTTTAAACATCGACTCTTGATTTCCATTCAGGTCATGATCTCGTGGTTTGTGAGTTCGAGCCTGGGCTCCACATTGACAGTGGGAGCCTGCTTGGGATTCTCTCTCTCTCCCCCCTACTTTCTTTGCCCCTCCTATGTTCTCTCTCTCTCTCATTCTCTTAAAATAAGTAAAATAAACCTAAGAAAAAATGGTTATAATTTAAAAGAAAAATAATTTTTTTCGGGGCACCTGGGTGTCTCAGTCAGTCATCCAACTCTTGATTTTGTCTGAGGTTATGACCTTATGGTTCATGAGATTGAGCCCTAAATCGGGCTCTGCGCTAACAGCATGGAGCCTGCTTGGGATTATGTCTCTCTGCCGCTACCCTGCTCATGCTCTGTTTTTCTCAAAATAAGTAAATATACATTAAAAAAACTTTTTTTTTTTTTTTTTTTTAAGATTTTGTTTTTAAGTTGTCTCTACACCCAGCATGGGGCTCGAATTTACCACCCTGAGATCAAGAGTGGCACGCTCCACCTTATCCATCCAGGTGCCCCTAACGTTATCATTTTTTTTTAAGGTTTATTTTTTTTTGAGAGAGAGAGAGAAAGACAGGAGTTCTAGCTGGGGAGGATAGAGAGAGGGAGATAGGGAATCCTAAGCAGGCTCGGACCCATGAACCGCAAGATCATGACCTGAGCCGAAGTTGGACACTCTACTGACTGAGCCACCCAGGCCCTTCCCCTACACTATTATTTTGAAGAACAGAGTTTTCCTCCCTTTGAAAAGGTAGGAACTTTTACAGTTAAGGTACAGAGAGGGCTAACTAGAGGAACCAGGATATTGTGAATGAGTCAGTTGTAGACACGCAACTCTAAATTGCATTTCTTAAAATAGTAACGTAATTATAGCAGTTCTCAGTTTTGGAGCACCTACAGGGCTCTTTGGGCATATTATCTCATTTAGTTCTCACACTAACCCCCTATGAGATAACTAGTAGTGTCCTGTTGTACAGGTAAGAAGAAAAGTGAAGCTTGGGAGGTTTAGTATTGTGCTCAAAGTCATACCAGTTAGTAAAAGGCAGAGCTCAGAACTGACAGATTCCAAAGGCAATGTTCTTTCTACCTCTTAAATTAATCTCTTTTGGATTCAGTGCTTTTAAAATGATTTCAGTTCACATTTAAAATAATTTGAATTGTTGAAGGGCCCCTGCGTGGCTCCGTTGGTTAGGTGTCCAACTCTTGATTTTGGCTGAGGTCATGATCTCATGGTTTATGAGCTCAAGCCCTGCCTCGGGCTGCTGGCTGACAGCATAGAACCTGTGTGGGAATTAATTCCCCCCTGCCCCCCACCTTTCCCCTGCTCATGCTTGCTTTTTCTCTCTTTCTCAAAAATAAATAAACTTAAAAAAAATATGAATTGTTGAATATAGTTTATGTTTAAAACTTCCTATAGGTTTTCTGGCATGTGTGTAATGTGGGTATTTTGCAGCTAGTTTGCTGGTGTTTTATTCTCTTGAGACCCAACAGCAGGACTTTTATCTGATGAGTTTTAGTTTATGCAGTAGATCTTGCTCCAGGATATAAATAGTGAAGCGTTGAAATAAGTTATGAAGTGATGTGGACTTCAGCAAAGTAAGGCAAAAAAATATTCCTGTTCCTTTAAAGATGGATTTGGTTCTGTATTCATGGAAGTTTTTTGTTTGTCTACAAGATTTTTGTTTTTACTTCTAGTGTATATATGTTCAAATTTTGACCTTCAAGAGCATCTTAATTTATTAAGTCTTCTAAGCCATTTGAGAAGCCACCTAATGTGTTTCTGTCTTCTGGAATGTTTTGGGCAAATTTTATTCATGTGCTAGTGAGGAAGTAATAGTGATAATAGTAATTGCTGCGTGAGCAGCTACCAATTCTTGAATTTTAGTAAATGTCAGGCACTATGCCAAATATTTACATGTTTTTTCACCCAATTTTCCAAATATCTATCAAGTAGGTGTTGGTATTCTCATTATATGGGCTAAGAAACTAAGCCTTGGAAAAGTTAAATAACTTGCCCAAAGTTATCTATAAGTGAGTGAGTCAGGATTTGAACATGGGTCATCTGTTTTTGTCTCTGCTGCTGGTCTCTCTGTGATTTATGCTTTGTTTTCCCCTTAACTCATTTTAGTTGCATTTCAGGAGGGAGCAGAGTTAGCTGTTTATGCTCCTAATAATCCATCTTTAATGTTGAAAATAGCAAAGCAGTCATTAGCATGGGTAATCTTGATATTATTGGTATATCTTTTGTCTTGGATTCTCATTTTAATATCACTGTGTGTCTTCTCTCTTTGAAAATAACTCTCCTGTGAATTACAGTGTTTAGTGATAAAAATACGGATTTTACATAACCGTAATATTTTTGTTTAACACAGAAAGAAAAATTTAAAAAATGGATGTTTAAAGTCTGCCTCCCCCGCCCCAGCACTGTTTCTAGGTAACCTCAAAGCAGGGCAGGCTAGTAGGATCAGGAATTGGCCTAGGCCAATGAATAGTAGGATACCTCTTTTAGGCAGTGACATGTGAGTGCTCTGTAAGGCTGAAGGCAGGACTGAGTGAGTGTCTCCTCTGTTCTGGTCAGGGTTCAGGAGCTTGGCAGGGTATGGATTCTAGACAGATACAGCTGCGGTCCAGCTTAGGTGAGGTGGGTCATTTAAGGAGCCAGGTACTGGCAACGGCTTATTTAAGAACTTGTTGCCCTTGGTTTATCTTCTTTATAGGGCATAGTGTGGAGGGTCTGTATTGTGTTACATACATGTTGCTTGTGGGTTGGGAGCCAGAGGCAAGGTTGCTCTTGCTCCTGGAGGCTGAGACTAAGGCTGATGAGGCAATATGCTGCATATGGTGCTGGTGATAACAAACTGGTGCCTGACAGAAGAGGCTAGTAGTCACAAAGGACACACATCTCTTTTCAGTGAAGGTAAAGAACTTGTTTTCCTGCCTTCAGTTGAGTGCCCACCTTGCTGTGTCTGCTAGATGGCAAAATACCCTTGCCTCAGTCCCCCTAAGATGTGCTGTGTGGATGATATTGCCTGACTAGAGTGAAGATCCCACGGGGTGCTTGAGGAGGCTTTCATTATCATGGGGCTTTAATATTTTCTTCTTTTTGACTTTTCTGGAGACTGGCTTGTGAGTGCCTGCCCAGCAAATACAAGTAACCGGACTCTGTATTCCTGCGGGTGTGAATTCCAGGTTTGTTTCCTAAAAGTCCTGCTCTCCAGTGGTTTAAGTTTTAGGCTGGTTTGAAGTCTATTCCTACAGTCTTCTCTACTGCTAAGTTTTATACACTTGAGCCCTTAACTCAGAAGTCTAGACTTTTTGTCTTAAAAAAGAAATTGTGGCATCTTGGTAAACACAACAAATACCCCTTATTATTACCATAATAACCATTTGAATTATCAAGTGAGGAGAAGGTATTATACAAGTCAGAGCGTTTAAACTTTCTTTTAACACCCCCCTCCCCTGGGCCCCCAGTTGGGTGAAATCCAAACTCACATCGGAAGTTGTGTGCTTACTCTAACACATTCTATAGCAGTGTATTTGGTTTTAGTCATCATTTTATTCTTAGGATGCCTTTCATCCTCAGTTGGTTCTAATGAACTATAATTATTGTTTTTGATTTGGCATTATTAGATGCTCTTCCTTCAGCTGGTTGGTTTTTTTTAATCCTTTCTAAAGACATTCCTTCCTGAAAGCGTCTTTAATTTTTTAAAGTTTAATTTACATTTTTATTTGTAGAGACAGTGTGCATGAGCAGGGGAGAGGGTCAGGGGTGGGGGAGAGAGAGAGGGAGAGAGGGAAGGAGAGAGAGAGAGGGAGGGAGGGAGGGAGAGAGAGAGAGGGAGGATATGAATCTTAAGCAGGCTCCATGCTCAGCACAGAGCCTGATGCCGGGCTTGATCCCACAATTCTGAGATCATGGCCTGAGCTGAAATCATGACTGACTGAGCCACCCAGGTGCCATGTGTCTTTGCTTTTTGACAGTAGGCACAACTTGCGGTTTCCTGTCCCTAAATTGTAACCAGCTGATTTTCAAGGAGCACTGACTCCTTTTTGAGAAGACCAGTATCAGAGATAAAAATCTAGACATGGGGTGCATGTGAGATTGTCCCACATAATGACTAAAGATAGACAGGATGATACCAGATAAGAAGCTACTTGAGTCCACAGAATTACCCTTTCAAAAAGTCACGAGTTTCTGTTGATAATTCCAGTTTAAGTTTCTTTAGACCTTGTTATAATAGTTTTCTCTTTCTCTAATGGTTTTGAATTATTTTACATAAGCACACCAAAGGTATGTTTACGATGTCCCCTTGATGTAGAAGTTGTTTTTTTTTCCTTTTTGAATTTTTATTCAGATGGCTTGAAATTGATTCCCAAGTCAGCTGATCAGATTCCTATTGTTGACATACCTTGAGTGCCAGATACCTGAAAAGTAAAACCCAGGCTTACGCCAAGGCAGTACCAAAGAGAACATGAGTAACTCAGATGTTGACCCATGCAGTTGGTAGATAATAGGAAATCTCAAGGTTTTTAAGGTTTTATTTGGAACTTCCCTTTTGACACTCTATTTTCAGGGGTGCTAGCGTTGTTAATGGTTTTACAGGTATGTAAAATTGTTGGACTCAGTTTCTTAAAAGACCTTTGAGTAAATGAAGGTTTTTTTTGTTTTTTTGTTTTAATGTTTATTTATTTTGAGAGAGAGAGAAAGGGAGAGAGAGCAGGCACGCAAGTAGGGGATTTCAGAGAGGGAGAGAATCCCAAGCAGGCTCCGCAAATGTCAGCGCAGAGCCCGATTCGGGGCTTGATCCCATGAACCTTATGATCACGACCTGAGCTGAAATCTGCGTCAGGTGCCTGACTGACTGAGCCAATCAGGTGCCCCAATGAAGGTGTTCTTACCAGTGTTAACACCGGTCTGACATTTTGACTATTATGAATGACAGCAAATAGAGTCAAAATGATATCAAGAATCATTTGAGAATACAAAAAAGTTACCAGAAAAGTTCAGGAAACATCTTTATATTGCTCCACATTTTTACACAACCATCAGCTGTTGAAGTACCAGCAAAGTTGTAGGACAACTTTGCAGCCAAGTTTTTTTTTTTTAATTTTTTTTTAAACGTTTATTTATTTTTGAGACAGAGAGAGACAGAGTATGAACAGGGGAGGGGCAGAGAGAGAGGGAGACACAGAATCTGAAATGGGCTCCAAGCTCTGAGCTGTCAGCACAGAGCCCGACGCGGGGCTCGAACTCACAGACTGTGAGATCATGACCTGATCCGAAGTCGGACGCTTAACCAACTGAGCCACCCAGGCGCCCCTGCAGCCAAGTTTTATAATAATCGTATTGTGACTTGGTAGCTCCCAATACCTGCTAGTAATTTTTGGCCTATTCCCAGATATTTTCTTTTTCACATGAAATACAGACCGAGAATTCATGTTACGATGGTAGACACTTTAGTTACCTAGGATTTGGCATGAATGAATGTGGTTTGATGTTCTGGGGTAATAACACAGCTGTTCGAGATGTAATGCTGTCTATAACATTGCATCACCCATCTGTTTAATTTATAAGTTTGACCTGTTGGTTTTACTAAAGTATAAGTACGTAAAAATGGGGACTTTGGCTTGGTCCCTGCTGTGTTCTTAGTGCCTACCACAGGCTGGGAACATATTAGCACTCAAAGGATATGTGTTGGATGAAAATATGGTGGTGTCCGTTTGGAACTAAATGATTGTTTTAGGATGTTTTAGGCTCCACAAGTTTTAGGAAACCAGTTCAACCCAGTTTAAATAATAAAGAAACGTTCATTTTGCCTAACAGAGAGCCTTGGATTAGGGTGGGTTTCCCTGCCAGTGCACCTGCATATCCATTGGGGGAAAGGGGGAGACATTGCCTTTCTGATTCTCATTCACCTGGGACTGTTTGAGCATCTAAATATGTGGGAGAAAAATGGGGAAAGGTGGAAAACTTCCTTTCTTGGTGAGGACAGATAGCATGAGTTGGCAGAAATTGCAAGGACATTAAGAACCTTTAGAGTATGAGATTTTGGAGATGCTGGAGTATAGGATGAACCAAGTTGTGGAGCTCTTTTTGCCAAGGTTTGGAGAGGGGAGAATTTAGCCGTACTTAGATGTGGGAAAAATTAAAGGTGGGGAGACTAATTTGTTCTTTTCAGGTGCCTACTTGGGCTTTTGCTCTGTTTTGCTAACTAACCCTTAAAGAGAATACCTAAAAATGCTAAAGTAGAGAACCAAAGTGGTCCATAATTTCAGCCTCCAAAAAAAATCTATTTTTTTTTCAACGTTTATTTATTTTTGGGACAGAGAGAGACAGAGCATGAACGGGGGAGGGGCAGAGAGAGAGGGAGACACAGAATTGGAAACAGGCTCCAGGCTCTGAGCCATCAGCCCAGAGCCTGATGCGGGGCTCGAACTCACGGACCGCAAGATCGTGACCTGGCTGAAGTTGGACGCTTAACCGACTGTGCCACCCAGGCGCCCCTTTTAAAATTTTTTTTTTTTCAAAATCTATTTTTTTAATTAAAAAAATTTTTTAAGTAATCTTCATGCCCAACATGAGGCTCAAACTCATGACATGAGATCAAGAGTTGCACGCTCTACCAACTGAGCCAGCCAGGCGCCTCTAAAATCTGTTGATTAAAAAAAAAAGGATAGAAGTTGCTGGGTGATTCAGTTGATTGAACGTCCCACTCTTGATCTCATTAGTTAGTTCAAGCCCTGCATTGGGGGCTTGAAATATCACAAAAAAAGGTGTAATAGGACTGAATAGTCACTTTTCTGATACATACCCAGCATTGCCTCTCTCCTCTCTTCAGATACACATCCTTAGCAGTTTCTTTGATTCCTTCCACAAAACAATTACGCAGGTATCAGCACATACTGTTCTACCCCCCTTTTAAACATCTGCGAAATGATCTGTCACATGTGTGGAGGGTGGGTATCCTTTGAGTGGTCTTCTGATGTGGGACACTTTGATTGGAGCTAGTTCTTTCCAGTATAAGCGATATTACCACAAATACACAGATATGTTGGTGAACCTCTGCACATGTATCAATGAGGTATGAAATCGCTGGGTCAGAGTTTATGAACATTTAAAATTTTGATAGATGTTGTCAAAGTTTCCTCCCAAAAGTTTGCAACATTTTTTGTTCCTGCCATCATACATACTCCTTTCCGGATATAATAGTGTTTTTCATTTGTGCCCATCTGATAGGTAATATTGTTAACTTGTGTTTTGAATTTTGTCTCTTGAATTGAGAGATAAATTGAATGTCTTACAAATTTATTGCTCATTTATGTTTTTTTTTGTGAACTGCCTGATGATAATCATTTGATATATGTGGAGTTTTGTACATGCAGGAAATTAGCTTGTTGCTGCCATATAATTGTAAATGTTTTTTTTTTTCCTTTTTTAAAGTTTATTTATTTTTGAGAGAGAGGGAGGGAGAGAAGGAGACAGAGATGGGGGGCTGGGAGGGGCAGAGAGCTGACAGCAGAGAGTCCAGTTTGGGGCTTGAACTCATGAACCTTGAGATCATGACCTGAGCCAAAGTCAGACACTTAACCAACTGAGCCACCCAGGCACCCTGTAAGTGTTTTCTCTTAATCTTTTACCTTTTTGACTTTTTATTTTGTCACTCAGATTTTTATTTTTATAGTTAAATTTATCGCACCTTTTCTTGACTTCTGGTGTTCTCCTTTGACCGGGCCACTCTGCCTGTTGACACCAGTTCACATCTGACTGGGCTGTGTGAAGTCAACTGGGCACACCAAATATAAAGCTAAGGCAGCAGACCCCAGAGCCCCAGGACACTGGGCATGTTAGGAGAAGCTACAGGTCCTTGACAGAGTCTTAGTGTTCCTGGGGCTGCTTTATGTTTCTTGAATGGCATTAGATTTCGTAAGGTGGGGGGCGCCTGGGTGGCGCAGTCGGTTAAGCGTCCGACTTCAGCCAGGTCACGATCTCGCGGTCCGTGAGTTCGAGCCCCGCATCAGGCTCTGGGCTGATGGCTCAGAGCCTGGAGCCTGTTTCCGACTCTGTGTTTCCCTCTCTCTCTGCCCCTCCCCCGTTCATGCTCTGTCTCTCTCTGTCCCAAAAATAAACGTTGAAAAAAAAAAAAAAAGATTTCATAAGGTGGGTAAGAGTGTTGAGGCCAAACCCTAGAGTGGAAGGTGGAGGGAGGGTTTATATTGATCCCACTGAGGAGGTATTAGGTAAATGCCAAGTGGCCAGTTAGGTTAAATGGCTTTGGTCCCTTCCTCAGCTGACACAGAAAGGGATGAGAATGGAGAGATGGCTGTGATTTTGTGATGTAATAAGAAATATGTGAACTTCTAAAACCTTGTAATTTCTCCGGGATGCTAGGTGGCTCAGTTGGTTAAGTGTTTGACTTCGGCTCAGGTCATGGGTTTGAGCTCTGCATCAGGCTCTGCACTGACAGCTCAGATCCTGGAGCCTGTTTTGGATTCTGTGTTTCCCTCTCTCTTTTTCTCTGCCCCTTCCCCACTTGTGCATGCTCTCTCTCTTCCAAAAATAAACTTAAAAAAAAAAATAAATAAAAACCTTGAAATTTCCTGAGATAGAGGTGCTAGGAGTGTCTTGTGATTCATAATAAGTCCCTTTCAGCCATACATAAGTTTATGCTAATGAGGTGACTCTTGGTGGGTCCCCAGATAACTTCAAAATGGGGCTGGTTGCTGAGGGTCACTCTTGTGAATACAAGCTTAGAACATTCAGGGGCGCCTGGGGGACTCAGTTAAGCATCCAACTCTTGATTTCTGCTCAGGCTGTGATCTCACGGTTCATGAGTTCAAGCCCCTGCACTGTCAGCACAGAGCCCACTGGGGATTCTCTCCGTCTCTCTCTCTGCCCTTCCCCTGCTTACACGCTCTCTTTCTCTCTCTCAAAATAAATAAATAAACTAAAAAAAAAAAAAAAAAAGCTTAGAACTTTCAGCCCCATCCCTGGACCTGCAGGGATGGGGAGAGCCTGGGTATTAAGTTCAGTCACCAGTGGCCAGTGATGTAATCAATCATGCCTACCTAATGGAACCTCCCTTAAAACCCCTAAATGTCGGGGTTCCAAGAGCTTCTGGGTTGATGATCGCATAGAGGTGCTGAGGGGGTGGTGTGCCTAGAGAAGGCACTTTGCCCTCACTCTTCCATCTTGTTCTTCTTGAGTTATATCCTTTATGATAAACAGGCAATGGTAAATAAAATGCTTTTTCCTGAGTTCTGTGAGCAATTCTGGCAGATTATCAAATTTGAGGAGAGGTTGTGGGAACTCTCAGTTAGTAGGTCAGAAATACTGGAGACTCAGGACTTGTGTCTAAAGTGGGAGCACTCTTGTGGAACTGAGCCCGGAACCTGTGGGGTCGGATGCTAACTCCAGGTCAGAATTGGGTTGAATCAGTAGACATCCAGTTGGTGTCCTGAGATAGGGAGAATTGGTTATTAATGTTGGAAAGACCCCACACGTTTGGTGTCAGAAGTGTTGTAAGTGAAAAACAGCTCATGTGGGCCATTCTCTTTTCTGGGTGTAACTTTGAACCTGGCTTTTTTTATAGGTGGAAAGATGGCGTTTGTGAAGAGTGGCTGGTTGCTGCGACAGAGTAAGTACAGGACATGAGCACCTTGGTCTGGGTTTAATGTTGCCTTAGGGTACATATTTATTTCTGTTGCTGAAACAGATCACACTTAAAAACAAATAGGGGGACTGGGTGGCTCAGTTGTTAAGCATCTGACTTCAGCTCAGATCATGATCTTGTGGTTTGTGAGTTCAAGCTCTGTGTCGGTCTCTGTGCTGACAGTTCAGCCTGGAGCCTGCTTCAGATTCTGTTCTCCCCCTCTCTCTCTGACCGCTTGCATTCTCTCTCTCTCTCTCTCTCTCTCTCTCTCTCTCTCAAAAACAAACAAACAAAAAAAAACAAATAGCAAAGTCTTCTTAATATTGTTGCTCTGGATTTTCTCTTGGAAATTTTACAGCTCTGTGAGCTGTGTTTCTGTTCACACAGAGTTCTTTCTTGGTTGCTGCCTTGACAGAAACCAGAGAATGGTGGTAATCCCTGCTGGTTTTTCTCTTTTTCTCACTAGCATGCTGTATTATTCATGGCTGATCTGAGGCCCTGCTTGAATGTAACCAAGCTGAGCTCTGATATATTAGCATGGAGGTACTGCTCTTTTTGCGGGAAATACCTGTCTTGTCTGGGGATTGAACAGTGACTAAGATTCTGAAGTACTGGAGACTTTAATTACAGGGATGAAGATTAGACCTGAGGGAATGAGTTTATTTAAAGAAGGTCTTTTGGATCTCCAAAAGGACTCTGCAGAATAGACTCAATTCTTTATGGAGTTGAATTCACATTCTTAGACTCATCTGTGTGTGTGATGATCTTTCATATACTGTCTGTTCATCTCTGAGACTGCCACTAGAAGTAGAATTCATGGTATGTTCTGGAGCAGGGAGAACTGACTGCTCATTGAAGAAGGAGTAAACAGATTATTCTGCTGTTCTTCTAGAAATAGCAGAGTTAAGGGAAAAGTGACATCATTTATGACTCAAGAAAAAACCTGAGCTGTAGTTTACACTCTTTATTGTTGAGATACAAATTTCTGTATGGGGGATACTTTTAGAACTTAGCTAAAATGGAGACTAACTGTGAAGAATGGACTGCATACCTTAGATGGTTTATAAAAGCTATTATTTGTGAAGCTTGTTTGTGACCCTGTTATAAAGATTTTACATATATTATGTAATCACAACAGCTCTTCTAGTAGAAGAAATTGGATTTCAGTGATAATTGGTAACTTGGTAACACAGGGTAGCAAACCTGTATTCAGACGCAGGACTGTGTCATTTCAACATTGACACACTTTCTACCAGGAGAGAAGCTTTCAGCTTATTTGTCCTGTCACTAGTTCTACATTCCCAGACCTGGAGCGGAACCAGGTGTCCTTCAAGGTCTGTGACAGTTCTGTATTCTAAGAATAGAGAGAGCCATTACAATGTTGGCTTTAAAAAGAAAGTCCTGGCGTATTGGAGCCTAGCCCCAGGCTTTGTGTAAGTTTTCTTGTCTTGGATTTTGTGATCCTATCCTTCCCTAAATTGTCAGGGTATGAAGAGAGCCTTGCTCAGACCTTGAGGATATATGTGCCTTCCTTTCCTGGCCCTTTCGATGTCCTCTGGTTTTCTCCTTAGGCTTTACTGCGCCCTTGACTGAGGGCAGTCTCCCTGTCAGCGTAAGTGAACAGTGACCATTTTGACAATTGTTTTTTGCTCCCTCTCCCCACCCATCAGTGCGTAGCCTGATGACGTACACAAAATAGATGTCTTTTAAATAAGTTGTATAGATTTTTCCAGTGTCCTGGTCCATGACAATCTCAAATCCGTATATTCAGAAGATTTACTCTATTTCCCCATCTGCCAATGTGTGGGTTGATTTTCCTTCTTTGAAAAAGCAGAACTATCAATCACAATAAAATAAAATGAGGTGAAATGCATTATATTCACTGGGTAGCAGAGGTACACAGATAATTACATGTTTGCAAAGAGGTCTCCCAGGCTCCTTTTCTTGCCATTGCCACATAGACCCTTAGGACCTCTGGGCTCTGGAGGATGCTTAATTTAGGAATCTGCAGTCAGGGCTTCGGTGGCAGGTGAAATATTTGGGTAGAACTCTCTAATCCAGTGATTCCACCTGTCTCTGTTTTGGTGGCCCTCTTGGGTAGTTTCTGTATAGCTCAGGGGCTGCCAATCACATGGATGCTAATGTCACTTATTTATCAGTTTGGGCCAGTGCTGTGGATGCCCCTCTCAGCAAGGAGGGTACCTGATAGTGGTAAAAAGTTTGGAAGGCTGATGTGTTGCCTATTTGGTTAACACTGGTAGCAGCCACAGGAGCATAAGGAGAGGTACACAGAATGGGATTTGTGCATGATGGCCGCCAACAACAGAGTGGGATCTATGGGAACAAAGGATATAGTACTTAGTGTCTGGGTGTGAGGAAAGGGTAGGAGTGACTTGGCCTTTTAGTTTTCCCTTCTCGCTGACAGAGATATTTGAGTTTTATGAAGTTGAGTGCCTAGCCCTACAAATGACAGGATGAATTCCTTAAACTGAAAGGGACATGTGAGGTAGTAGTAGGGATGCACACAGGATAGGGGTCAGCGTCCTGGTTGTGGGTGCCTCCAGTGTCTGAGCCACCCTCCCACACCCATGGGCTTTAAGGGAAGGTGAATGTTAGAGAAGAATAGATGTGAAAGCCCTTAAAGAAAAAGAAAAACATATTTTCCCTAAAGTGGAAGGTACTATTGTTATCTGTATATAGAGACTTCACAGTGCCATGTTTTCTGAACAGTCTAGCAAAGTTAAATAGTACTGGGAAAGTTTTGAGAAGATAAAATATTAGATGTTCATTTTCTATTTAAAAAATGTTTTTAAAAACAGTTGACAATTAGTTTCAGGTATATAACTCTTATATATACATATATATATATATATATATATATATATATATATATATATGCTGTGCTCCCCACAAGTGTAGCTACCATCTGTCCCCATACATCACTATTACAGTGTCATTGACTTTACTCATATGCTGTGCCTTTTATTCCAGTGACTGACTCATTTTATATATTTTTTTTAGATTCCACATGTGAGTGGAATCATATGGTATTTGTCTTTATCAATCTGATTTATTTCATTTAACATAATACCTTCTAGGTCCATTCATGTCATTGCAAGTGGCACAGTCTCCTTTTTTTATAACTGTAATATTTCTTTGTGTATAAACATTACATCTTCCTTTTCATGTTTGTCCATGGACACTTCGCAACTTAACGTTGCTTCCCTGTTTTGGCTATTGTAAGTAATGCTGTAGTAAACATACAGGTGCATGTATCTTTTTGAGTGAGTGTTTTTGTTTTGTTTGTGTAAATACCCAGTAGAATTATTGGACTATATTGTCTTTTTATTTTTAATTTTTTGGGGAACTTCAATAACGTTTTCTGTAGTGACTGTACCAATATACATTCCCACCGTGTACAAGGGTTCCTTTTTCTCTGCATCCTCACCAGTGCTTGTTAACAAAATCAAGGTTTTATTGAACTTTTTTTTGAAAATTTGGGCCTATTAATTTAGCAGCATTCTTAGTATCTTTAGCGTGAGCTGCATGTAGCCTTGGTACAGCACGGGTGTTTGTGCCATTGGAGTCTGCTTTCTTTTTCTTTTCTTTCTCTTCTCTTCTCTTCTCTTCTCTTCTCTTCTCTTTTCTTTTTTTAATTTACATCCAAGTTAGCATATAGTGCAGCAGTGGTTTCAGAAGTAGATTCCTTAATGCCCCTTACCCATTTAGCTCATCCCCCCTCCCACAACCCCTCCAGTAACCCTCTGTTTGCTCTTCGTATTTAAAAGTCTCTTATGTTTTGTCCCCCTCCCTATTTTTATATTATTTTTGCTTCTCTTTCCTTATATTTACCTGTTTGTATCTTAAAGTCCTCATATGAGTGAAGTCATATATATTTGTCTTTCTCTGACTAATTTCGCTTAGCATAATACCCTATAGTTCCATCCACGTAGTTGCAAATGGCAAGATTTCATTCTTTTTGATTGCCGAGGAATACTCCATTGTATATATATATACGCCACATCTTTATCCCTTCATCTGTCGATGGACATTTGGGCTCTTTCCATGCTTCAGCTATTGTTGATAGTGCTGCTATAAACATTGGGGTGCATGTGCCCCTTCGAAACAGCACACCTGTATCCCTTGGATAAATACCTAGTAGTGCAATTGCTGGGTTGTAGGGTAGTTCTATTTTTAACTTTTTTGAGGAACCTCTGTACTGTTTTTCAGAGTGGCTGCATCAGTTTGCATTCCCACCAGCATTGCAAAAGAGATCCTCTTTCTCTGCATCCTTGCCAACATCTGTTGTTGCCTGAGTTGTTAATGTTAGCTATTCTGACTGGTGTGAAGTAGTATCTCATTGTGGTTTGATTTGTATTTCCCTGATGATGAGTGATGTTGAGCATTTTTTCATGTGTCGGTTGGCCATCTGGATGTCTTCTTTGGAGAGGTGTCTATTCATGTCTTTTGCCCATTTCTTCACTGGATTGATTTTTGGGTGTTGAGTTTTGATAAGTTCTTTATAGATTTTGGATACTAACCCTTTATCTGATATGTCATTTGCAAACATCTTCTTCCATTCCGTCCGTTGCCTTTTAGTTTTGCTATTGTTTCCTTAGCTGTGCAGAAGCTTTTTATTTTGATTAGGTCCCGATAGTTCATTTTTGCTTTTGTTTCCCTTGCCTCTGGAGATGTGTTGAGTAAGAAGTTGCTGTGGCCAAGATCAAAGAGGTTTTTGCCTGCTTTCTCCTCGAGGATTTTGATGGCTTCCTATCTTATGTTTAGGTCTTTCATCCATTTTGAGTTTATTTTTGTGTATGGTGTAAGAAAGTTGTCCAGGCTCATTCTTCTGCATGTCGCTGTCCAGTTTTCCCAGCACCACTTGCTGAAGAGACTGTCTTTATTCCATTGGATATTCTTTCCTGCTTTGTCAAAGATTAGTTGGCCATGTGCTTGTGGGTCCGTTTCTGGGTTCTCTGTTCTTTTCCATTGATCTGAGTGTCTGTTCTTGTGCTGGTACCATGCTGTCTTGAGGACTACAGCTTTGTAATACAGCTTGAAGTCCAAGCAATCTGCTTTCATCTCTATTTTGATGTAGTGCTCTGGGCATTTGTATGCAGATATACTTATGGGGCCAGAGTAAAGTTTCCTGTTTCTGTTACCTGTGGGTTAGAGGATAAAGTCCTTACTGTTTTAGCGTAAAGCAAATCTCTCTCATTTTTTTCAGGTACTATTTTGAAGCGTTGGAAGAAGAATTGGTTTGACCTGTGGTCAGATGGTCACCTGATCTATTATGATGACCAAACTCGGCAGAGTGTTGAGGATAAGGTCCACATGCCGGTGGACTGCATCAACATCCGCATGGGGCACGAGTGTCGGGGTAAGTGAAAGTGAGTCTGTTGTGGTCGGCTTCTGTCCTCTACCTTTCCCCATTCTTGGTGGGAATTGAATCCTCTTTCTTACTCATTTTGCTTTCATTAGCAGACCAAAGAAGGGTTTCATTTGGGAGGTAGCCACGGTGGACACCTAGATACTTGAATCATGAATCATATGATTGGGGCAGATTGAATTTTCTCATCTGAATTAAACCCAGCAGTTCACATTCCTTGTTGTCCCATGGAGAAGGTGGGGAAACAGAGTTCTGGGATCCCCAGGAAGAATGGAACCAACATAGGCAGTATAGGTTTTGTGACTCGGAACGGGCATCTTACTGATGACAACATCAGTCAGTTACTTAAAAATCCATGATACTTTGGTTTTTGGAGTTATCCCTTATATTCATTTTAAAGGAACAGATTTTTAATAAGTATAGACTTAGATTTTTAATTTTTAAAGCGACAACATGAGTGGAGAAGGGACAGAGAGAGAGAGGGAGAGAGAGAATCCCAAGCAGGCTCCACACTACCAGCACAAAGCCTGATGTGGGGCTTGAACTCACGAACCATGAGATTATGGCCAGAGCTGAAATCAAGAGTTGGACACTTAACTGACTGAGCCACCCAGGCACCCCTCTATTTCTAATTAATGGCATTTATAGACTTCCCTGTTTATTAGCTCTGTTTCTGTTTGGAATAAAGAATCTGTTTTAGTAAACATTGATGTTTGAAACATCCTGCTCTTACATAATAGGTTTTGAATTAAAGAGTCACAAGTGGCATATGTGCCTGTAGTAAGTATTGGTATTGTAACATCTTACTCCTACATGTTAGGTCTTGAAACACCAGTGTCCTTGGGCCAGCTGTTGAAATCTACCTAAACCAAGCTCAAATATCATAGACCTTATTTCTTGGTACACAGATACTTTAAAAATATGATTTTCACTTTTAAAGCAGTGATCCAGTTTAGTGTTTCCTGTGAATAAAAGCAGTAAGTATTCTGTTACCTGACGCTTTGTAACACTTTTCATTGTGTGGGGTTTATTCTTGTAATATCTGGGCTCTTCTGTACATCTCCATATGTGAATTGCCTTTTAGAAGGAACCTAAGTTTAATTGGAACAGAGTTGTGATTTATGTGCTTGGTTCTGTGGAGCAGGACAAAGATGTTTTGTAATTGGAATGTTCTGAAGTACTGGTCTTTTGCTGATCGGAGCTGTTAGGTAAGAATAAATCTTGAAAAAAAACTATGTAAATATTTCTTTATTCTACTTATGTTTCATAGATATTCAGCCTCCAGATGGGAAGTCAAAAGACTGTATGCTGCAGATTGTTTGCCGAGATGGGAAAACTATCAGTCTTTGTGCAGAAAGCACAGATGATTGTTTGTAAGTTTGGGTTTTTTTATGTGTGTAATTTAAAAAGTGTCCTGTTTTATTTCCAGTTATCAGGAAGGGAGAAGCATGAGAATGGAGTTTTCTTTCAGGCATCAGAATAAGTGACTGAGAGGATGTGTGAAAGAAATGTAACAGGGCCTTGTTCCATCTCTAATAACTCTGGTCCTAGTTTCTGTGTCTGGGCAAGCTGTCCGGGCGAGATCCCCGTTATAGTGGGAATGACAGGAGGTATTAGCATGTAGTCATTCTGCACGTGCTCTTTTTTCTTCTCTAGATGCACATTGAGTAATGGGCGTAGTTGAATGGGTTCTTAGAGCTTGTTCTTTTTATGTAAATGTCTTTTTAAAAAGCACGGACATCTGTATTATGAAGTCTTTCCCTTCCTTTGATGGTTCTTATTCCATCTGCCTTCTCTGAAGAAGGGATATGGAGCCAACACTGATTAAATGAAATTTGGGGGGTGGGGTGGAAGAGTTTTTTTTTCCTTTCTGGCCACTCTGTATCACTCCCATGAGTAAATTCTGGACATTGTGAGAGTTCACTAACAGATTGTTGTGATTTTCATTTATATTAAAACATTCATATGTAAGTGACATTTTCATATAATCCAGAGAAGTTTGTCAGAGTGCCTGCTCTGCATTTCACATACATGTTCCTCTTCAATATAAACATTTATTCCATGCTAAACTCTAGAGTTTATTTTAAATCCCATCCGGAGCTACTTTTTTACACTCTTCTTTTATCAGTGAATCTTCAGTGATACTTTCTGGAAGAGATACTGCTTTCCAATAGACTGATGGAGAAATGACTGCATGTCCAGCCAGTTTGCTACTTTTTTTATAAATCGGGTCTATATATTATTAGTATCTAACAATTTAAACATGCATTTTGATCACTCACTTGGCCCTACGCACTGTGCTAACTGCTTTATATATGGTATTTAATGCTCACCATATCTTACAAGGTAGATGCTGTTCTTGTTACAAGAAATTTAGGTTTGGGGTGCCTATGTGGCTCAGTCAGTTAAGCATTTGACTTTGGCTCAGGCCATGGTCTCATGGTTCATAAGTTCAAGCCCACATTGGGCTCTGCACTGACGGTGTGGAGCCTGCCTGGGATTCTCCCTCTCCCTTTCTCTTTGCCCCTCCTCCACTTACATGTCTGTGCTCTTTTCAAAATAAGGAAATAAACTTAAAAAAAAAAAAAAACAGAAACAGGCTTAGGTTAATTTCCTATATCACTTTTTTAATGCTCCTATAATAAATCATCCTGAGGTTAGTGGTTTCAAACAGTACAAATTTATGATTACATTTCTGGAGGTCAAGAGTCCAACCATTGTTGGTTGGGCCATGATCCCTTCTAGAGGCTCTAGGGGACAATCTGTTTCCTTGCCTTTTCCAGCTTCTAGAGGCTTCCTGGTTTCTTGGCTTCTGGGCTGAGCCCTTCTCTTGTGGTCATCCATTTGGTTCTTTGCAGCTGGGGAAGGTTATATGCTTTTAAGGACTTAATGAATAGTGTGGGCCAACATGGATAATCCAGGGTAATCTCCCTATCTCAAGGTCCTTAATTTGAATTCTATCTGTAGAGTCCCTTTCCCCTGTGAAGTAACATTCACAGGTTTTGGGGATTAGGAGGTGGACATCATTGTGCTTACCACACTTCCCAAGAGTTTAGAGCTAGTAGAATAGACTGAGGATTTGAACCTTTGTCTCCAGAGCTGCTGTGGAGCTGTGCTCTACTGTACACTAAGGTGTCAAATGGAATGTTCTTTTAAGTAGTGGAAAAAATATCTGGAATTAGCAGTAGTTAAACCAGTGATGTTTATGACCTCAATACATGTGAATTGGTTAAATTTCCCTTAAAAAAAGTAAGATCTGAGATTGGGTAAAAAATACAGAGTATAACTTGTCTATTAACAAGAAACAAACTTGAAATAAAATGAGAATGCTAATAGAGTAAAGAATAGGAGAATGTTAGTTTGCTGTGGGCCACAAACTGGGTGCCTTAAAACAACAAATGTATTCCCTCAGTTTTGGAAGCTAAGAGTCTGAGCTCAATATGTCAGCAGAGCCATGTTCCCTCTGAGACCTTTCAGTAGAACCCTTCCTGCCTCCTCCTAGTTTGGGTTGTGGCTGGTAATTCTTGGCATTCCTTAGCTTGCCACTAAATCAGTCCAATCTCTGCCTTTTGTTTCTCAGATTCCACAGATGAGTGAAATAATATGATGTTTGTCTTTCTCTGACTGGCTTATTTCACTTAGCATTATACTCTCTAGATCCATATATGTATATATGTTTATATATACACATACACATATATACACCACATGTTCTTTATCCATCTATTGCTAGACACCTGGGCTGTTTGGTCACTAAATGCTGCAATAAACATAGGGGTGCATGTATCTTTTCATATTCTTTGGGTAAATTACTCAGTAGTGCGATTATGGAATTATACAGTCGTTCCATTTGAATTTTTTTTCCTCTTTTTTTAAAAAGAATTTTAAAAAATTATTTTTGAGAGAAGGAGAGAGAGTGTGAGTTGGGGAGGGGCAGAGAGTGGGACAGAGGATCAGAAGCAGGCTCTGTGCTGACAGCAGAGAGCCCAATGTGAGGCTCAGACTCAACAAACCGTGAGATCATGACCTCAGCTGAAAATTGAGAGTTGAATACTCAATCAACTGAGCCACTCAGGTACTCCTCCATTTTGAATTTTTGAGGAATCTCCATATTTTCCACAGTGGCTACACTAGTTTGCGTTCCTACCTACAATGCACAAGGGTTCCTTCTTCACATCTTTGCCAACACTTACTGTTTCTTGTGTTGTTTTTAGCCATTCTGACAGGTGTGATGTGATATCTCGTTAAAGTTTTGATTTGCATTTCCCTGATGATGAGGGATGTTGAGCATCTTTTCAGGTGTCTGTTGGCCATCTGGATGTCTTTGGAGAAATGTCTGTTCACATCTTCTGCCCATTTAAAAAAAACTTTTTTTTTTTTTTAACATTTATTCATTTTTGAGAGACAAAGACAGCGCGCGAGCAGGGGAGGGGCAAGAGAGAGAATGAAACACAGAATCCGAAGCAGGCTCCAGACTCTCTCAGCACAAAGTTCGATGCGGGGCTCAAATCCATGAACCATGGGATCATGACCTGAACTGAAGTCAGATGCTTAACTGATTGAGCCACCCAGGTGCCCCTCTTCTGCCCATTTTTAAATTGGATTATTTTTGGGGGGTGTTGAGTTTGGTAAGTTTTTTATATATTTTGTATACTAACATTGCATTGGATATATACCATTTGCAAATATCTTCTCCCATTCAGTAGGTAGTTTTGTTGGTTGCTTCCTTTACTCTGGGGAAGCTTTTTGTTTTGATGGAGTCCTAATAGTTAATTTTTGCTTTTGTTTCCCTTGCCTTAGGAGTCCTATCAAGAAAGAAATTGCCATGGCCAGTGTCAGAGAAATTACTGCCTGTGTTCTGCTCTAGAATTTTTATGGTTTCAGGTCTCACATTTAGGTCCTGAATCCATTTCATTTTTGTGTATGGTGTAAGAAAATGGTCCAGTATCAGGAAAAAGCTCTTTAACATTGGTTTTGGCAGTGAATTTTTGAATATGACACCAAAAGTGCAAGCAGCAAAGGAAAAGGAAACACATGGGATTACATCAAACAGTAAAACTTTTAAAAAAATATTTAGTTAAAAAAAAATTTTAAGTTTATTTATTTTGAGAGAGAGAGAGAGGGAGAGAGAGAATCCCAAGCAGGCTCCACACTGTCAGCACAGAGCGTGACTTGGGGCTTGATCCCTTGAACCGTGAGATCATGACCTGAGCTGAACTCAAGAGTCAGACACTTAACTGACTGAGCCACCCATGCACCCCAAACTGTAAAGCTTCTGCACAGCAAAAGAAACCCATTGGTAAAATGAAAAGGCATCGTATGGAATGGGAGAAATTATTTGTAAACCATCCACACGATAAGGGCTTAGTATTCAGAATATATAAGAATTTGTATAACTTCATAGCAAAAAACTACAATTTTTAAAAGTGGGCAAAGGACTTGAGTAGATACTTTTCTAAAGATGTACAAATGGCCATAGGTATGGGGAAAGATGCTCAACCTCAGTAATCACCAGGAAAGGCAAAACAAAATCATAATGAGATTACCTCACATCTCTTAGAATGGCTGTTGTCAAAAAGACAAAAAGGTAAATGTTGTGAGGATGTAGAGATAAGGGAGCCCTGTGCACTGTTGGCAGGAATGTAAATTGGTATAAGCCACTATGGGTACATTATGGATGTTCCTCAAAAAAACTGAAAGTGGAACCATCATATGATGTAGCAATTCCCTTCTGGATATATGTCTTGAAGGAAATGAAATCCTTATCTTGAAGAGATTTCTGCATCCACATGTTCACTGCAGCATTATTCATAGTATCCAAGACATGAAACAGCCTAAGCAGTTGTTGATGGATGATAGATAAGGAAAATGTGATACACACACACACACACACACACACACACACACACACACCACATACATTGAATATTATTCAATTAAGGAAAAAAGAAGGAAATCCTGTGTTTTGCAACAATATGGATGGACCTTGAGGGCATTGTGCTAAATGAAATAAGTAAAACAGAGAAAGACAATTACTATATGTCTCACTTGTAGAATCTAAAAAAGCCAAATTCCTAGAAAAAGATAGTAGAATGAATGGTGGTTGGGGAAAATGGGGAGATGTTGGTCAAAGTATACAAACTTCCAGCTATATGATGACTAAGTTCTGGGCATCTAGTTATGTAGTATTGTGATTATAATTAGCAAATACTTGTTACATGCTTGAACAAGTTAAGGGACTAGGTTTTAAGTGTTATGATCAGAAATAATAAGTAATTATGTGAGGGGATGAAGGTATGAATCATACTGTCATCATTTTGCATCAAATCATTACATTGCATACTGTAAACTTACATGTAATATGTCAATTTCTCAAGCTGGCAAAAAAGTACTAGGACTGTTTTCAATCACAAAAAAATTGCTGACAATCTGAATCTCTTATCATGGAACATTATGTAGCCATTAAAAAAATGCAGTTGGTATTATGCTAAGTGAAATAAGTCAGGCAGAGAAAGACAGATACCATATGTTTTCACTCATGTGGATCTTCAGAAACTTAGCAGAAGACCATGGGGGAGGGGAAGGGGAAAAAACAGAGAGGGAGGGAGGCAAACCATAAGAGATTCTTAAATACTGAGAACAAACTGAGGGTTGATGGGGGATGGGGGAGAGGGGAAAGTGGGTGATGGGCATTGAGGAGGGCATCTGTTGGGATGAGCACTGGGTGTTGTATGGAAACCAATTTGAAAATCAATTAATTTAAATAATAAAATCCCAGAATCAATCAATAAGTCAATAAATTAAAATGCAGTAGATCTGTGTGTGTGACATGAACTGACAAAGCAAGTTGCAGTAGAGTTAAACATGGTGCATTTTTTTATACTTACTAAAGAGTAAAGCAAAAACTGTATAGTAATAGAGTATGCTTTAAATACTATGTAGTGTATGCGCCACAGATACATATTGTTTCACATATTGTGTATTGTGCAGATCTCAGATGATTTGATTGAGTGGGTCTTGGGGTAAGGACAGAAGGCCTGTTATTGAAACAAACTTTTCCAGAAATTTTGATGCCGACACAGGTTTGAGAATCCTTGAGGTAGATGTTGGATTGCCTTGAATAAACATCCCTTTTTCTTTTCTCCAGGGCCTGGAAATTTACACTGCAGGATTCCAGGACAAACACAGTAAGTTGCTAAGGGCAATCACCTGTAACGTTTTTGCCTTGTCTTGCTGTAACAAATGGGATGATAGGGGATTAAGAAAGGGAAATGGGGATGGGTTCCTTGACCGTCCAGCCATGGCTGAGCACTCATAGCTGGTCAGGGCACCTTTTACTGATATGAGAGTAAGCTAGATTTTGCCAAACCTTTTAAGGCAGGAGGATCCCTGCCAATACAGGCAACACTGGTCCTAATATCTTCCAGAAGTGTCTGTATCTCAGAAAGTTTTGCAGCACTTTGAATTCTGCTGTAGTTTACAGAGAAGGCTCAAAAAGGACCAGAGTCCATTCATGGCACCCCAGCCTTGTGAAACAAGCATTTTGGGGACTTGTGCTTGATTCTAGTTCTGCTTCTGACCTTAGGAAGTCACTGAGACAGTAAACCCCATTTGTAGGGGTCTAATGCCATTTTTGTGTCCGAGAATCAAGGCAACTTCCTCTGCAGGAAGCATTTTTATTCTTCAGATAGGATTTTATTTTTCCCTATAAAGGTAGGAAAAGAAAAAGGTAGATGAAGCTTATAAAATAATTTGTACAGGTAGGAAAAGTAAAAAAGACTTAATATCCAAATGTCATTGTTTCCTACTCTGTTAGCCCAAGACAGTTCTTCCTGTAAGCCTACTCTGCAACTCCAGTTAGCTTTTCTTTCACAAAAATCTTGGCTGAAATTAGTGTTAATGATCCATACTGTTGGGGCTAAGATCCCAAGATGATTCTTTGCATGGATTTATTATTATTTTTTTAAGTTTATTTTTTTATTTTGAGAGAGAGAGAGAGAGAGAGAGAGCACACATGCTCACAGGGAGGGGCAGAGAGAGAGGAAGAGAGAATCCCAGGCAGGCTCTGTGCACCATCAGCATGGAGCCAGACATGGGGCTCAAACCCACGAGAACCATGAGATCATGGCCTGAGCTGAAATCAAGTGTCAGATGCTTAACTGACTGAGCCACCCAGGTGCTCCTGGAATTTTTTTTAAAAGAGTACATAGATTTTTCTTTTTCCACTGGGAAGTAATTTAATGAAGGAATTTTTTTTTAGTCCAAGAAGCAGGCTGTGTGTGTAGGACAATCCCTGACTGCTGTGTTTTCAGATTGTAGGATTTATATTTAACAGAAGGGTTGTTGAGAGTGGTGCCACATCTTTGAAAAGGCCTGGATAATGGTAGACTCTGGCCTCCTTAGGCAGTGAGAGCTCCATTCCTGCCTTCTGCAGATGGCTGAGGAGGACAGCCTCCTCCCGAATTCAGAGGACAGGAGAGTGCAGGATTAGAGGGGGTTGTGGGGAGATACTCTTGTTGTTCACTGCTTTTCAGAGACCTGTTGTATTTGCTGTTCTAATTTTTAAAATTTTGCTGAATAGAAAGGATATGTATGCGTACAGAATCATGAGAGCCTGTATATGGTTGCTTTGTGACAGAAAGCTGTTTTTCATTCTCTCTCCTCTCATAGGCTTATGTTGGCTCAGAAGTCCTGTATGATGAGACAGCTGTGGCTTCTTCCCCTCCTCCTTACACAGCCTATGCTGCACCAACCCCTGAGGTAGGGAGCAAATCTTGGTGTTTTGGAAGCCAAGTTTTAGGGAGGTTGGGGTCTCTGTGCTACTCTCCTCCCCACCCCTCCCAACTGTGCTACTCTCCTTTTTAAGAAACAAAACAAAAAAAATCCTTGAACCAGTATCAGAGAAATTAAAAATGCACTCAACCCTTTTCTTTAAACTTTTTAAAAACCAGATTATTGTCATTGTTTGCTTTCATAAAATAAAGCTATTGCTTTATAATCTCCATGTTTACATTTTGTTTTTAAGATAGGCCTGATAATGATTCATGGTTTTTTTTTTTATTTTTTATTAAGAAAAAAATTTTTTTAATGTTTATTTGTTTTTGAGAAAGGGAGAGAGACAGAGTGTGAGTGGGGGAGGAGCAGAGAGAGAGGGAGACACAGAATCTGATGCAGGCTCCAGACTCTGAGCTGTCAGTGCAGAGCCTGACGCGGGGCTTGAACCCACAAACCATGAGATCATGACCTGAGCCAAAGTCGGACACTTAACCGGCTGAGCCACCCAGGCGCCCCTTTAATTAAAAAAAAAAAAAAAAAAAAGTTAACATTTATTTATTATTGAGAGACAGAGCATGAGCAGGGGAGGGGCAGAGAGAGGAGGAGACACAGAATCCGAAGCAGGCTCCAGACCCTGAGCTGTCTGCACGGAGCCTGACGCGGGACTCGAACTCACAAACTGTGAGATCATGACCTGAGCCGAAGTCAAACGCTCAACCGACTGAGCCACCCAGGCGCCCCTAATTTTTTTTTTTAATGTTTGTTTATTTTTGAGAGAGAGAGGGAGAGAGAGACAGAGTGTGAGCAGGGGAGGGGCAGAGAGAGAGGGAGACACAGAATCTGAAGCAGGCCCCAGGCTCTGAGCTGTCAGCACAGAGCCCGACACAGGGCTTGAACTCATGAACTGTGAGATCATGACCTGAACCAAAGTCAGATGCTGAACTGACTGAGCCACCCAGACGCCCCCTAAAAATGATTCATGTTAATCATAGTTGCTTTGATAATATGATATTGATGATTTTTATACTTAACGAATTACTTGAATTTTCTTTATAACCAGAAAAGATGCTTTATTTTTATTTTTACTTAAAAGATTCTGTTTATTTTGAGAGAGAGAGCGAGCAGGGGAGAGGCAGAGAGAGGGAGAGAGAGAGAATCCCAAGCAGACTCCACATTGTCATTACGGAGCCCAACGTGGGGCTCAATCTCATGAACTGTGAGATGGTGACCTGAGCCGAAATCAAGAGTCAGATGCTTAACTGAGCTACCCAGGAGCCCTACTTTTTTTTTACTTTGAAAAAACAAAACTTAAGAAAAAAATCACATATCAAATACCTTAGGAGTATCTCCTAGTTAGATGTGTTAAGTGTTCAGTGCTACATATAGAAGTCTCTGTTGTGGGAGGGACTTCTGTTTTGTTTTGCTTTTTTAACTTTTAATAATTATAGATTTACAGGAAGTTCCAAAAATAATATGGAAAGATCTCATGTACTCCTCATTCAGTTCCTCAGTTGTTACATGTTACATGAAATCAAAACCAGGAATTTGAAATTGGCAAAATGTTTATGTCTGGTTTCGTGTCATTTTATCATATGTGTAGATTTGTGTAACCAGCGCTTCAGTCAAGATATAAAACTGTTGATAAAATCTTCCCGCTACACCCTTATATAGTTATACCCTCATTCCCCTAACTCCCATCAACCACTGATTTGTTGATTTGTTCTCTGTCTGTATAATTTTGTTATTTCCACAATGTTATATAAATAGAATCATACAGCATGTGATCTTTTAAAAATTTTTTTTTAATGTTTATTTAATTTTTGAGACAGAGAGAGATAGAGCATGAACGGGGGGGTGGGGGGTGGGGGTGGGGGTGGGTCAGAGAGACAGAGAGACACAGAATCCCAAGATGGCTCCAGGCTCCGAGCTGTCAGCACAGAGCCCGACACGGGGCTTGAACCCACAGACCGTGAGATCATGACCTGAGCCGAAGTCGAATGCTTAACCGACTGAGCCATCCAGGCACCCCTGATCTTTTTGAGTTTGATGTTTTTCACTTAGTACAGTTCCCTTGAGACCCAGCCAAATTCTTGCATGTATACCCCATTAAGTATTGATGGATGTTTACTTGGGGTTGTTTCAAAGTTTTGGCTATTACCACTAAATGTACTGTGAATTCTCCTCATGTACAGCTTTTTATATAGGCATAAAGTTTTATTTCTTTGGGGAAAATGCCCCAAAATGGAATTGCTGGGTCTATTATATGGTAAGTACATGGTTAATTTTTTAAAAAGCTAAGAAACTACTTTCCAGAATGACTCTACTGTTTCACTTATGTGAATAATCCAGTTTCTCTGCATCTTTCCCAGCATTAAATGCTGTCACCATTTTTTAATTTTAGCTGTTCTTACAGGTATGTAGTGATATTTCATTCTTATCTTAATTTGCATTTCCCTAATAGCTAGCGATGTTGGACATCTTTTTATGTGCTTTTTTTTTGCCATTGTATATCCTGTTCAGTAAAATGTCACTTCATGTCTTTTGCTTGTTTTCTAATTGTATTATTATTTCTTTTAACATTGAGTTTTGAGAGTTCTTTGAGTTTGAGATAGGAACACTTTGTCAGATATGTGGTCTGGAGCATTGTGTTATTATCCTCTTAACAGTGCCTTTCATGGAGTTTTAGTTTTCATGCAGTCTAGTTGATCAGTTTTCATGGTTTGTGCTTTTGTTGTCGTTTCATACTTCCCCCAAGACCAGGTTTCCTAAGGTTTTCTCCTGTGCTGTTTTTTGGAAGTTTCATAGTGCCAGGATTTACATGTAAGGCGTTAGGGTTAGGGTTCCTTTTTTTTTAATATGAATGTCCACTTATTCCACTACAATTTGATGAAAAGTCCTTTCTGGAATTGCTTTTGCATCTCTGTGAAAATTCACTTGGCTGTATTTGTGTGTGTCTATTTCTGGGTTCTCTGATTGTTCTATTGATCTATGTGTTTTTCTTCCTCTTGCACCACACTGACTTGATTACTGTAGCTGTATAAGTCTTAAAATTGGGTAGATTGATCCCCCACTATATCCTTTTCAGAATTCCCTGAACTATTCTGGTTCCACTTCCTTTCCATATGATGTGTCTAAGTCTACAACAAATCTTCTTGATAGATTTTGAAAGAAATTGTTTTAAACCTATGTATCAGGTTTTTGGGGGGAGAATTGACATATTATGTTGAGTTTTTCAGTCAGTGAACATGGACTGTCTCTATTTAGATCCTCTGATTTTTTTCATCAGCATTTTGTAGTTTCAGTATAAAAATCTTGGGCATGTTTTGTTAGATTTACACTTACGTATTTTTTTTTGATCGTTGTCTATGGTATTATGTTTTAAATTTTAATTTCCCCAAGTTCATTGATTTTTGTTTATTGATCTTATAGCTTGTGAACTTACTAAGCTCACCTATTGGTTCTAGAAGTAGTTTTTTGTACATTCTCTGGGATATTCTACAATAGACGCAATCATGTCATCTGTAAATAGGGAGAGTTTTCTTTCCAGTCTGTGTGCCTTCTATTTCCTTGCCCTGGTTAGAACTTCTAATGTTATGTTGAATAGCAGTGGTAAGAGCAGTCATCCTTGTCTTGTTCCTGATTTTAAGGGGAATACATTCGGTTTTTCTACATTACATGTGATGTGAGCTGTAGTTTTTGAAGATGTTCAATAACAAGTTGAGAAAGTTCCTTTTCTAGTTTTCTGAGTTTTATCATGAATAGGCGTTGAATTTTGTCAAATACCTTTTCTGCATCAATTGGCATGGTCATGTGATTTTTTTTTTAAACCTCTGCCAATATGATGGATTATACTGGTTGATTTTCAAATATTGAACCAGAGTTGCATCCCTGTAATAAACCTCTCTTAGTTGGGTGTATAATTCTTTTCTTTTATTGCTGAATTCTGTTTGTTAATATTCTTACAGATTTTTGCATCTATATTCATGAAGGATATTGGTCTGTAGTTTTTTTGTACTCTTATTTGGTATTAGGTCATACTGGCTTTACAGAATGAATTTTGGGAAGTGTTCCCTGCTCTTCTATTTTCTAGAAGAGATTATATAGAATTTGTGTTAATTCTTTTTTAATTTATTTAAAAAAGTTTTTTTAAATGTTTGTTTATTTTTGAGAGAGACAGAGACAGAGTGCCAGCAGGGGAGGGGCAGAGAGAGAGGGAGACACACAATCTGAAGCAGGCTCCAGGCTCTGAGCTGTTAGCACAGAGCCTGATGCGGGGCTCAAACTCACCAACCCTGAGATCGTGACCTGAGTTGAAGTTGGATGCTTAACTGACTGAGCTACCCAGGCGTCCCATGTTAATTCTTTTTTTAAATATTTGGTAGAAATCTCCAGTGAAACAGTCTGGGCCTGAAGATTTTGAGGGTGGGGTATTTTTAATTACAAATTTTATTTTTTTTAAATGTTTATTTTTGAGAGCATGCAAGTGGGGGAGGTTCAGAGGGAGAGGGAGACACAGAATTGGAAGCAGGCTCCGTGCTCTGAGCTGCCAGCACAGAGCCCCATGTGGGGCTCGAACTCATGGACCCTGAGATCATGACCTGAGCCGAAGTCGAATGTTTGACTGAGAGCCACACAGCCGCCTCCAAATTCTATTTTCTTGAGAGTTATAGTACTGTTCATTTTCTATTTCATATTGAGTGGATTGTAGTAATTTGTACTTTTTGAGTAATTGGTCCTTTTCATATAAGTTTAATTTACGTGTGCACCTCTGTCATTGGCCCACAGACGTTTACATTTTCTTGGTGGGTTAACTGTATTATCATAATGTAATGTCCCTTTCTTTTTTTTTTTTATACATTTTTTTTTCAACGTTTATTTATTTTTGGGACAGAGAGAGACAGAGCATGAACGGGGGAGGGGCAGAGAGAGAGGGAGACACAGAATCGGAAACAGGCTCCAGGCTCTGAGCCATCAGCCCAGAGCCCGACGCGGGGCTCGAACTCCCGGACCGCGAGATCGTGACCTGGCTAAAGTCGGACGCTTAACTGACTGCGCCACCCAGGCGCCCCTGTAATGTCCCTTTCTGTTTCTGGCAATTTTCTTTAGTCTGATGTTTGCTCTATCTGATATTAATATAGTCACTTCTTCTTGCTTTTCACTGTGTGGTATCTCTTCCCATCTTTTTTTTTTTTTTTTTCAACCTACATATTTCATTTGAAGTGAGTTTCTCATAGATAACATGTATGTGAGTTTTCCCTATCTGACATCTGACAAATATCTATTTTGTAATTAGTATATTTAGACCATTTACATTTAATGTAATTTTTGATATATTAGGTTTAAGTATGCCATTTTGTTTTTTGTTTCCCTTTGGTTCTGTGTTTTTTAAATTTCTCTGTGTTCTTTTACTTAAGCTTTTTGTGAATTATTTGAACATGTTTTAAAATTGCCTTTTGAGGGGCGCCTGGGTGGCTCAGTTGGTTAAGCATCTGACTACGGCTCAGGTCATGCTCTCATGCTCGTGAGTTCAAGCTCCTCGTCGGGCTCTGTGCTGACAGCTGAGAGCCTGGAGCCTGCTTCAGATTCTGTCTCCCTCTCTCTGCCCCTGTTCATGCTCTGTCTCTCTGTCTCTCTCAAATATAAATAAACATCAAAAAAATAAAGTTGCATTTTGATTTATCTATAATGTTTCTTGAGTGTGTCTCTTTGTATTGCTTTTTTAGTGGTTGCTCTACATTATTCATATTTACGTATTTTTCAAAGTCAAGTGTTCACGTTTCTTTTATATATGAGAACCACATCAGATGGTGTTAGAAATTTTGCTTCAGCTGTCAGACTTGTTAGAAAAGTCAAGCTGTGAAGGAAAGTTTATTTACAGGTATTTTTGCTCTGTACCTATTTTTTTTTTTTTTTTTTTTTACCTCCTGATGTTTTAGGGTCCTTTCTTTTATTGTTTACATTTTGTTCAGTGAAATTCTTTTTTTGCCATTCTCTTAGGGTAGTAGCTCTGTTGGCAACAGATTCTCAATTCTTCATCTGAGAATGTCTTGATTTTTTTATTTCTGAGGGATATTTTCACTAGTGTAGAATTCTGAGTTGACATTTCTTCCAGCATTTGTCAAGTGTGTGCTATTTCCTTTGGTCTACATGGTTTCTGAGGAGAAATCTGCTATCATTTACATTTCCCCCCATGTAGGTAATGCATTGTTTGTTTCTTGCTATTTTCATTGTCCTTAGTTTTCAGAAGTTTGACTATAGTATGTTGGTATGGATTTTGGGGGCGTTATCCTATTTGGCGTTCATTGTCTTTTTGTTTCTTGCTAAATTTGGGAAAATTTAGGCCATTATTTCTGGAATGTTTTTTTCAGCCCTACCCCTTTTCCTTTTGAAACTAATGATATGGATGTTAGATGTCCCACATGTCTCAGATTCTGTTCATTTTCTTTTTATTAAAAAAAATTTTTTTTTAATGTTTATTTATTTTAGAGACAGAGCATAAGCAGGGGAGGGGCAGAGAGGGCTGGAGACAGAATCTGAAGCAGGCTGCAGGCCCTGAGCTGTCAACACAGAGCCTGACGCGGGGCTCGAACCCATGGACCATGAAATCATGACCTGAGCTGAAGTTGGACACTTAACTGACTGAGCCACCCACGCGCACCTTCTTTTCTTCAATATATTTTCCTCTCTATTCCACTTTATAGTACGTTTACTGATTCTTTTTCTCTGACATTTCTATTCTGTTTTTGGACAACTGAGAATCCTAAACATCAGGAGGTAAAAAAAAAAAAAAAAAAAAAAGTATGGTCAGAGCAGAAACTCTGGTAAATGAGCATTGGCCTCAACTTAAAGTCGCCAGCTGCATTAACCCCTAACAAGGGAGTCCACTTGTCCTTTGAAGCCAGGCATTGACTTCTCATCTGTAGCTATGAAAATCCTTGATAATATCTTCTTCCAATAGAAGGCTATTTCATCTGCACTGAAAATCTCTTGTTAGGTGTAGCCACCTTCATAAATGATCTTAGCTGCCATCTTCTGGGTAACTTGTTGCAGCTTCTACATCAGTTCTTGCTGCTTTACCTTGCCCTTTTATGTTACAAAGCTGGTTTCTTTTCTTAAACCTCATGAACCAACCTCTCTTAGCTTCATACTTTCTTCTGCAGCTTCTTTCCCTCTCTCAGCGTTCACAGAATTGAAGAGAGTCAGGGCCTTCCTCTGGATTAGGGTTTGGCTGATCTTCTACCCAGACCACTCATATGTTCTCTGTATCACCTATAAGACTGTTCTGTTTTCTCACCATTTGTATGTTCACTGGAGTAGTGCTTTTAATTTCCTTCAAGAACTTTTCCTTTGCACTCACAACCTGGCTGTTTGGTGCAAGAGGCCCAGCTTTTGGCCTGTCTCAGTGTTCAACATGCCTTCCTCACTGAGCTGAATCCTTTCTAGCTTTTGATTTAAAGCGAGAGATTTGCGACTCTTCCTCTCACCTGAGCACTTAGAGACCGTTGTAGGGTTCTTCTCAATTAGCCTCATTTTAATGTTGTTGTGTTTTAGGGAATAGGGGACCTGAGAGGGAGAGAGATAGGAACTAGTGGTTGGTGGAGCAAGCAGAACACACGATTTATCTATTAAGTTTGCCCATTTATATGGTGTGGTTTGTGACACCCCAAAACAATTACAATAGTAATATCAAAGATCACTGATCACAGATTGCTGTAACAAATATAATAATGAACGGGGCTCTTGGGTGGCTTAGTCATTTGAGTGTCTGACTCTTGATTTCGGTTCAGGTCATGATCCCAGGGTCATGGGATTGAGCCTTGTGGTGGGCTCTGTGCTGAGTGTGGAGCCTGCTTAAGATTGTCTCCCCCCTCTCCCCCTCTCCCCTTTTCCTCCTCTCCTCCTCTCCCCCTTTCCTCCTCTCCCCCTCTCCCCCCTTTTCCCCCTCTTCCCCCTCCCTCTCTCCTCTTTCCCCCTCTCCCCCCTCCCCCTCTCCCCCCTCCCCCTCTCCCCCCTCCCCCTCTCCCCCCTCCCCCTCTCCCCCCTCCCCCTCTCCCCCTCTCCCCTTCTCCCCCTCTCCCCCTCTCCCCCCCCTCCCACCCACTCCCTCCCACTGCCCTGCTCCCCTGCTTGTGTGCTCGCTTGCTTGCTCTCTCAAAAAAAGAAAGATATTAATAATGAAAAAGTTTGAAATATTGTGAGAATTAGCAAAATGTGACACAGACATGAAGTGAACAAATGCTGTTGGAAAAATTGTGCCAATAGACGTGGTCCGTGTAGGGTTGCCACAAACCTCCCATGTGTAAAAACACAGTATCTGCAAAGTGCAGTGAAGTGAAACACAATAAAATTTCATTACGATGTTGAATAAAAGTAGTAAGAGTGGGCAGGCACCGTATTGTCTTGTTTCTAATCTTAGAGGAAAGCTTTTAACTTTACACTGTTGTTTATGATGTCCTGTGGGCTTGTTGCATATGGCCTTTATTATGTGGAGGTACATTCCCTCTCCACCTGCTTTGTTGGTGATTTTTATTATGAGTGGATGCTGAACTTCAAAATTGTATTTCTGATGGGCCTATTTCTTTTCAGCAGGCATATGGCTATGGTCCATACAGTGGTGCGTACCCTCCAGGAACTCAAGTTGTCTATGCTGCAAGTGGACAGGCTTATGCTGTACCCTACCAGTACCCGTATGCAGGTACCCCACGCCCACCTTCCATTCCTTATTTCTCTTCATTTACTGGGTGGATTTGTGAGGCCTGAAGGAATTGTATTTCTTAGTTTAAGGATAAGTGAGCAGTGCTTCTGGTTATAGACCACAAATGATTCTACTATGCTTCTGGTTATAGACCACAAATGATTCTACTATGCTTAAAAAAAAAAAAAGTTATGTATTTTTACATTGTCTTATAAAGTTAGAGTAGGCTTGTGTTTTTTTTTTTTTTATTTAAAAAAAATTTTTTACATTTATTTATTTTTGGGGGAGGGGCAGAGAGAGAAGGTGACACAGAATCCCAAGCAGGCTCCAGGCTCCAAGCTGTCAGCACAGAGCCTGACGCAGGGCTCGAACTCACAAATCATAAGATCATGACCTGAGCCGAAGTCGGACAGTTAACCGACTGAGCCACCCAGGTGCCCCAGAGTAGGCTTGTTAAAACTTCACTGTTGTATCCAGATTTATTCCCAAGGAGAGAATTTGTACCTACTGGTATTCACTTATATCCCATTTTAAATGATAACTTTCTCCTGTTTTTTCTCTTCTGGTAACATCCTTCAAATATTATTACTACTGAGGCGATACTCCATTTTGCAAGTGAAATAAAGGCCTGGAAGGTTCTTACATTTATTCCAGGCTTTTGATGCACTTCCATTTTTTACCTTACCTGAGGAAAATTGTAGTTGTGAGTAACTGGACTGTGTAGGTAGCATCAAGTCCTGGGTGCAGTTTGGGCAGTGGGAGGTCTAAGGTGGAGGTGCAGGAGAGTGCTGGCTGTGAGGCCAGAGCCTACAGTCAGGATGAGGGGGCCCAAGAGCCCCCATCATGTGGTTGATGGACTGAAGAACAAGGCCACACCCAGAAGCCCAGAGAAGGGAAGTCAGGCAGAGGTGGTTGCAGTGGGCATGGCATATCGGATCAATGTATAAGTGAATGAAGCTGGCAAATAGCTTACAAGAGTCCTGAGCCCATAGAGCAGTTGGGAATCTGAATCTGAGGGCGCTGTGAACAAACCTAGTGCAGTGTCTTACCACGGCAGTGGAAGAAGAATCTGTTGCCAGAGAGGTAAGTGGTCACTGATGTTAATCTCACAGAGAGGCCCAGGGCTGCTGCCCCCTGACTCAAAGTATCCTGCTAATTAGTGGTGGTTACTTTGGTGTCTCATAGGTGAGCATTCAATATGAGAGGTTCTCTGCTTATCTGTTCCTGCAATCTGATGTAGTTCACTCAACTAGCATGGACTGTGACTTTTTGACTTTTTTTCATGTCAAATTGAAAACTAATAAAATGATGATGCTAAAAAATGAAGTATTTGTTGGCCCTGTGATCTTAGCACAACTCTTTTTGTTTGAATTACTTTCCCCATACAAAATAAATTTTTGTCATTGAAATCTTATATCACCTTTTGCATTTCTTTTCTCATTTTAAAATTCTGTGTATTCTGAGTGCTACATAATTTCCATAAGTATTTTTTAAATTTTTTTTTTTTTTTTCAACGTTTATTTATTTTTGGGACAGAGAGAGACATAGCATGAACGGGGGAGGGGCAGAGAGAGAGGGAGACACAGAGTCGGAAACAGGCTCCAGGCTCTGAGCCATCAGCCCAGAGCCCGACGCGGGGCTCGAACTCACGGACCGCGAGATCGTGACCTGGCTGAAGTCGGACGCTTAACCGACTGCGCCACCCAGGCGCCCCACCATAAGTATTTTTAATGACTGCATATTATCATATTGGGTGATCTTCTAGTATTAACTGTTTACTTTTTCCTGTTTGCAGTCATAAATGTTGCTTTGAACATGTCTAATGATTTTCTTTTTCATTCCTGTTAAATCTTAGAATACATTTTTCATTTCGTGTATTAAGTTAATGTGTTAAAGGGCATAGACATTTATTTTTCTTTTGATACCATTGAAATTTAGAAAGCTTCTCAAACATGCAGAAGTATGGACAATAGTGTAATGAACTGTCATTTGTCCATTACCACCTTCAGCTAGCATATCATGCCTAATTTTGTTTCACCTCCATCTCCTGTCATCTCTGGATTGTTTTGAGGGAAATCCACACTGTATCCTTTCATCTGACAGTATTACAGTAAATCTTAATACCATTTATTTAATTTTTTTTTAAATGTTTATTCATTTTTGAGACACAGAGAGAGACAGAGCATGAGCAGGGGAAGGGCAGAGAGAGGGAGTCACAGAATCTGAAGCAGTCTCCAGGCTCTGAGCTGTCAGCACAGAGCTCGACGCGGGGCTCGAACTCACGAACTGCGAGATCATGACCTGAGCTGAAGTCAGACGCTTAACTGACTGAGCCACCCAGGCGCCCCAAATCTTGATACCATTTGCCCAGTTGATTCTCAGAACAGTTTGCCAGTTTCTTTCTTTTTTTTTGAAGAAAATCTATTGTTATTATTTTTAATTATGGTAAAAAAAAAAAAAGTACCATAAAATTTACTTTTTTAAAAACCATTTTAATTGTACAGTTCAGTAGTGTTAAGTACATTCACATTGTTGTGCATCAGATTTCCTGAATTTTTCATCTTCCCATATTGAAACTGTACTCGTTAAACAACAACTTCCCTTTTCCTTCCTCCTAGCCTCTGATAACCACTATTATACTTTATTTTTCTGCGAATTTGGATACGTTAGACATCTCATATAGGTGGAATCCTATAGTATGTGTATTTTTGTGACTGGTTTATTTCACTTAGCATTATGGTTTTTTTTTCTTTCTTTTTTTTTTTTTTTTCTTTAAAGGAACTTTTATTTTTTTCTACTACTTCAATGATAGAATTGGAGATCGTAGCCTGGTGGGGAGGAATCAATGATAGACTGAGTTTGAAAAGGGAATAATTTAAGACTGGTCCAACTGAGGCCAGAGACCATTTACATGAGAAGAAAGGCAAATGACTAATAACAAAAAATTCAACTTCACTAATAAAGAAATGCAAATTGAAATGAGATACCATTTCTGCTGATCACATTGGCAAAAATGAAGATATTCTTCAGTGTTGGTAAAATTTGCCAGTTTCTACCACTTCTAGGAAGTTCCTGAAGCACTGGTTTCTCAGTTGTCCTGAAAGATTGCCTATTGTTATTAGCTCTAAAAGTTTTGATACCCTCCTTGGGTCTAAAGTGGATCCTTAGGTTGCTTTAGTTTACATTTTTCTGCTGACTGGCAGAGATAAACATGGTGTAATTGTTTACAAACTTGATCTCTTTGCCTGTTTGTCTTGCAGTTGGTGGGTTTTAAGCCCTAGCCTACCATGCCATGAGAGCGAACTTCTTTCTTACTCAGCCCCCAGACCTCTGACTGGGGTAATCTCAGCTGTTTCTTACTGTATAGAAGAGCAGATGTTTTGCAGAAGTGCTAGTAAAGGGAATTTCTGTAAATTGGATTCTTTACTTGCTCTTGCCTTTCTTCATAGAAAAAGAGATAGCCCTCTCATGAACACCCTCAAGATACTTGCTGCAGAGGGCAGAGTCAAGAAGTAGGTGGGCATTCAGCATTAGCATTGTGACCCATCTAGCAGGTATACTTGCTGTGGAGAGGGTGAGTTGAGTTTGTGGTCATCCCCCAGTAGCCTTGTCCTGATGACCAGATTGGAGCTTCTCAGTCCCTTTCTGGATACCCCAGTGCTTGGCCAGCTTCATGACATTATGTGGTCTTTAGACACCATAGTCATGCATATAGCAGGTTAAAGACCTTCTCTCTTTTTAAAAAAAAAAAAAAAAATTTTTTTTTAATGTTTATTTATTTTTGAGAGAGAAAGAGAGACAGAGCACAAGCAGGGGAGGGGCAGAGAGAGAGGGAGACACAGAATCCGAAGCAGGCTACAGGTTCTGAGCTGTTGGCACAGAGCCGGACACGGGGCTCGAACCCACGACCTGTGAGATCATGACATGAGCTGAAGTCGGACGCTTAACTGACTGAGCCACCTAGGTGCCCCAAGGCCTTCTATTTAATATGATTGGAGCCAGTGGTCAGTCAGCCAATTAAAAAAGTACAAAGGGTGCTGTGTACACGCTATGAGTGTTCTGTTTTAATTTACCTGTGTTAGTGGACAGTGTTCAGCTGTCTTTTGACATGGGCTCTAGGAGTTTGCTTTGCATTGGCTCCTTTGGTTGGAGTTTTCTTGTCTTGTAAACACTGTGCTCATGACCTATCACCGCATCGCGGTTTCCCTTGGTAAGTACAAACAAGTCTAGGTTTTAAGATTCTTTTTTTAGTTTTTTAGTTTACTCATTTCCTTGCTCTGATAGTAATTTGTGAGTTACCTGCCTTTATTCAGTCCACCCTAAAGTATCGAACTTAGTTATCCTGGAAGCAATAGCTGCCTATTTCACATTCACATTTTGACCATTTATGTAAAGCTTAGTTAAGTTAGGTAATTACAGTACGTACAACTTAGAAATGTCCCCAACTGACTTGGGTAAGGATTTCTCTTCCTGGTAGGAGCAGAGGCAAGCAGGAGCTGCAGGAGAGGTCTCTCCTGGTCATGTAGTGCAGGAGGCCCTTGATGTGATCTACTGAGGGAATGTAGATTTAGATTGTCCAAGGGATCTTCTAATTAAGTCAGCTTGCAAGTTCCTACTATCCTACATTTCATAGTTCCATTTGCCTAATTGAAAACTTTTAAATTTCAAGGCAGTGAAAGTAAATACTACTAGTTCACCAATTTTGAAAGGTAAACATTGCATAAAACATTGTTTGCTTCCAGTGCTGTTACCTGTACTTGATCAGCCCTTTGTTTATAATGGTGTCATTCTGCTGTGCAGCTTTGGTGTTTTTTCTTTTCTCTTCTATTCTCCTCCATCATATTTGAGGTATTAGTGGTTTATGAGTGCACACTTGTAGCCTGAGTGCCTGGGTTTGCATGCCCTTATTGCCATTAACCCCTGTGTGCCTCACTTTTGCCCATCTGTAAAATGGGTATAATAATAAACTCAGCTCATAGGGTTGTTAGTATTAAGTGAGTCAGTACATGTAAATGCTTGTACTGTAATTGCTTAGAGTACTAAGGACTTCTAAATGTTAGCCGTTATTTTGCTGTTGGTTTTCATCTACATATACACATTACTGTTGTATTAGTTTCTTGCTCCCGTAGGGTTGAACTGTTAAGGGAACAGCAGGTCAGGGAGGGAAGTTAACATTATTTATATTTGAGTAATTTTAAAGCTAATTAGCTGTTAGATAGTATAGCTGTGAAGTATAGAACAGAACAAATAGTACATTTCCAGTTGTAAACTTTAGTCATGCAAATTAAATATTAAAGTTGTTTAAAGTTTGCTTTTTAGAAGTTTTCCCCTTAACGTAAGTATTTTCCCCCATAAAGACCTATGATTAAAAATGAGCAAGTTTTATTAGCAGATTTAAGGTTTAATTTAAAAATGGTTTACATGAATATCAAGAAGCTAATTAGCTTTTAAATGGATTTTTCATTTTCAGCTTTAGGTGCAGATTCTTGCCTCTCACGATGCAGGCTCTATGTATCTCCCATGCTCTCCTGTGTCTACCTGTCATCCTAATAAGTGTGACTGGAGGGGAGAAGTGGACATTGGAGACCAGAGCTTACAGCTGCATTAGGATCCTGCTGTTTGCAGTGTTTGGGGGAGGGCAGAAGTAGACATTGGGAACCCAGCTGCACTAGGACCCTGGCTGTTTGCAGCGTTTGGGGGAAGGCAGAAGTGGACAATGGGGACTGGAGCTTACAGCTGCACTAGGACCCTGCTGTTTGCAGTGCTTGGGGGAGGGCAGAAGTGGACACTGGAGACAGGAGCTTACAGCTGCAGTAGGATCCTGCTGTTTGCAGTGTTTGGGGGAGAAGTGGACATTGGGGACTGGAGCTTACAGCTGCACTAGGACCCTGCTATTTGCAGCGTTTGGGGGTTTGGACCTTGGAAAGTTGAGCACCTTGGTTTCCTCTTACTGCAGTCTTAGAAATAGTCACCATGGCCTGTTCTGGGGGAGAACCGGGGAGCACCCACTCAGCGACTCCACACACCTGTTGCGAGGAAGACAGCACTGTTGGAGAGGGATGCACATGCAGGGAGATGTGACCTCTGCCACTTCAGGGCACACTGTCTTTATGAGGGACTGTTGGACTTCACAAACTGCTCCTAACAGCATCTGCTTTTTCACTTCTTTTTTAGGACTTTATGGACAACAGCCTGCCAACCAGATCATCATTCGGGAGCGGTATCGAGACAGCGACAGTGATCTGGCACTGGGCATGCTGGCTGGAGCAGCCACCGGCATGGCCTTAGGGTCTCTGTTCTGGGTCTTCTAGAGTCCTTCAGATCTGGATGTGCATAGCTTCTGATACCCTGTGTGCAATAATATAATTTGCAGGGCATTTCTGTTGGTGATAAATGTTTTTAATAATAGTTTAATTGTTCTTTTGAAAGTGATGACATCATAGTTCTAACTAATCCATACACGTACTATAGAGAAGGCTTCTGATTTGTGTTTAGCTAAAACATGGAATCTCTGGGGCACTGGCTCATTCCAGGAGTTTCATTCTAGAACTCTTGGAATACCTTATTTTGGACATACCTATCTAGAATGGCATTTTCTTTTCAGAGTTAGGTATAGTGCTTAAGGGATAATTTAGTGTTCTGTTTATATATGGTGATGTATGAGTGAGCAATGTGGCAAGGAGAACTGCATCTTCTTTCTGTTTAACATTGAACTTTGAAGCCTTGGATCAGAGCTGGCTGCATGTAACTTCAGGAGTTGTGGACTGGTAAGCAACCAGGAACTTCCCTGAGGCAGTGGGGTGGTATCCCCAGGACCTCTGGGGCCAGCAAGGCTGACTGCTCAGGATGATGGGGTAGGGTCAGCCCCCCTCCCCACCCTCCTCCCTCCCCACCTTCCTCCCCACCTCCTCTTAAAATGATGCTTCTTTATTTTATTCTTTGTTTTTTTTGGGTATTATCCTTGGAAAATATCCCATATTAGGAATTGGCTTGCGCCTCAAAGTTTTATCCTTTAAAACTTGAAGAAGCCAAAACAGTTTGAAGTATGTGGAGGTAGATGTGCTTTATTCAGAGAAGACCCTATGTTTTTAGTGTCTGCTTTGGATATTTTTATTGCCACATCAGCCTACTTATAGCTTATTTTGCTACTTGTTGAGAAAGTGGTATTAAGAGTGGTGAGGAAATGGAATGAGAGCCATACTTACAGTGTGACTGTGTCAGGCCTCTGGGGATCACACTGTGCAGAGGGTGCTCTTTTCCTCTCTTCTGTCCTTCTGAAGAGCAGGTGTCCTGCTTTGTGCAGGACTGGGGCACTGTGATTGTCCCCCAAGCACTGGGGTTCATGGAGCCCTGGTGATGTATAGGGGGGGCTCTTGGGACCATGGCTGTTGGGGAGACTCAGGTTACAGATGGGAAATGATTGCCTAAGGACATGAATGACCTTCTGTCAAGGTATTACTCAGCTTGACCAGGACATGGGGCTTTGCTTTTATTCCTGACACAGAAGCTTAAACCATGTAATTTTGAGCCCCAGCTATGTGTGAAGCTCTGGAAAACCCATAATCCTGCACTTCTGTTATTTCTTTATATGAATTTGTAAAGCCCAAAATTAGTCCAGTCTTTTGTCCTGCAACCTTTAAAAAATGTACTTCCACCAAGGCAGTTTAGCACAGTAACAGTCCCTATGCTGGCACTCCAAAATACACTCCCTAGTAGCACAAATTCTGTTTTTATTTTCTGTGGCCAGTTACATGCATAACTTGTTTCATAGGTCAACTGACTCCATCTCTGAGCAGACTTAAATAGATCTGCATATGAAGCCATCTGCCAAACGACCTTGATGTCAGGTCTGTTTTCCTGGGCAGTTCTGCTGAACTTACACTGTAGAGTCTGTTTCTAGTTGAAAGGAGGTGCACTTGACTGTCACCCCTTTGGATATTTGAGACAGTGGAAAATTGCCAACTGTGATTTGTGACAAGGTTGGTTTTGATGATTAAAAATGTTGCTCTTATGATTTTACATCCTTTGTAGTAAGAATGGCTTTGTTTAGGTAGTCATTATTAAGAGCTGTATGCTTTACTAATAAAATATTAAACAGTTTTTAATGTGGTATTGGGTATTGATTTTGAACTTGGAGTTCCTGGAACCACAGGGTACTGAGTTATGTTGCTGAAATGCCTGGGAAGCAGAGTCCCCCCTCTGACGGAAGGGGCAGGTGTAAACTGAAGCTTGGGCCACATGTGTGTGCACTCTGTTGGCCAGCCCCATTGGGCAGCCACAGCTGAACCTGGAAATTCAGTGTTGCCAGTGACTTGATGCTGTTAGGAAATGCATAGTAGGTATAAAGATGGGCTGAGATACTTCATTTCCTTGGTCCAATTTCTATAGATGCCAGCTTTGTGATTGCCTCAATTTAGGTAATCCTAAATCAAAAAAAGTTAGATGAGGTGGAAGGAACTTGTTCAGGTGTGAGTGAGCTTTTCTCACTTTCATATGTGGAAGAAGTTGCCCACTGACATTGCACACATGCCAAGCTGATTGTTTTTTGGTTACTGGAGTGAACTTCAGAGTCTTAGATAGTAAGGAGAAAAGAAAGGCCAGTGGCTGTGTTTCAGATGATCATCCTGAAACAGGCCAGACCTGGACCCAAGACACTGGTCTCAACCATGGTTGAGACGAATGGCCTAAGTTTATTTTCTGCATCAGTTATGATCCTGTTTCATTTTTCTTTCTCCTTCCCAAGTTTATGTAGACACAGGCATGGAATGCAGTTCCATTTCTTCCCCCCCTAGAATTGATCTGTTTTCTGATTGCTTCCCTCTCATATTCTCTTGTGTCCACAGAACCTATTTTCCCTGTATATGCAAATTGTATGTTTATAAGGAAAATGTTAATACATTAAATGGTTAACCTTAAAGCAGGTTGCATTGTGACTTGTTTTTTTAAATTAAATTTAGTTAAACTAAATAAAACCCAGCTTACCTATTTCTCCCACTATCCACCCCCACTTCTGACAACCACCAATCCATTTTTTAAAAAAATTATAGTAACACACTGTCAGTTTTTTCTGCTACATCATGGGCAATAAGAATGGCAGTTACTGAGTGGGGCACCCAGGTGGCTCAGTTGGTTATGTGTCTGACTTTGGCTCAGGTCATGATCTCACGGTTCATGATTTGGAGCCCCGCATAGGGCTCTGTGCTGACAGCTTGGAGCCTGGAACCTACTTTGGATTCTCTGTCTCCCTTGCTCTCTGCCCCTCCCCCACACGTGCTCTGCCTTTCTGTCTCTCAGAAATAAATAAACATTAAAAAGAAATTAAAAAAAAAGAAGAATGGCACTTACTGAGAAATCCCTGAGTGCTGGGGAATGTATTATCACATCAGAAAAGAATGACTCATTAGATTCTTAAAGTAACTCTATAAGTCACTATTGTCCAGGTTACACTGGATGAAACAGGCTCAAAAGTTAAATATTTTTCTCAGGAGCACACAGGTAGTAAGTGAAATGGGTTTATATCTGATATGAAAGCATATTCTTTTTCCTTATGCCATGTCCTATAAAGGTGTAATTTCCACAGGAACATATGGATGGCATGTGTAATAATACTTGTAAGATGACTATTAGAAAACTGATCATCTTGAACCAGATCCACTTGGCAGTGCAGATTCAGTAACTTCTTCCAACTACATGTCTTTGGTTGCATGACTGTATTCTTTTTTTTCCCTTTCCCCATCCCCAAATTAAATCTCTAGATCCTGAATTACCAGTTTCCTCTGGGCTAGTTTTTCTGTTTACCTCACCTATTGCAAACTTTCATTAAATGGTGATGTGTGGTTGCATGTTACAGTTTAAGGTGAGTTTCATTTATACCAGAAACTTTGAGTCTCTTGGTTTCATTTCTTTAGAGAGCAATCCTCCAGTATTTTGCCAGGAGACACTTTCTGGGTGTGGAGAAGGGTAGACACTCCACACACAGACCACAGCCCTTTCCCTCTCCAGCTTGACTTTATCGTCATCTGTCATGCTGACCCCTGCTGCCTCCAGCTGTATAAAAATTTTTTTTTGAATAAGTTATACACAGCACCAGAATTTTTTTTAAAAACAATGATTTAGTAATGGGTTATCCATCTGCCCATTTCCTACCCTCTCTTGAGAAGAGAGGTTCTCTCTTCTCATGAAGGTTTATCTTTCATGTTATCCTTCATGCATATATAGTCTAGTACAAAAAATATTCTTATTTTTCTCCCCTTTTTACACAGAGGTTGATATATACACCAGTGGTACCCAGACACTTCAGTCGCAGGATCCTTTTACATTATTAAATTTTTAAGGCCTCCAAAGAGCTTTTAAACATGAGTTATATTTATCAATATTTTCCATATTATGAAATAAAATTGAGACAATTAGAAACTTAAAACCTATAACATAGAATTTACAAAAATTATTTTCCAAACCAAAATCTGAGGCAAAGCATTTTCACATTTGAAGATATTTCTTTAGCATCTGGTTTAATAGAAACCAGCTGGATTCTACTGTATGTTTCTGTGTTCGGTCTGATTTGTTAGTTGAGGCATAGAAGGAAATACGGCTGCACATAGACATGTAGTTGGAAAGGGAGGACTGAGCTGACCCCCTGAAAGGGTCTTGGGTACCCTAAGGAGTCCTTGGATCATACCTTGAAAACTGCTGATGTATGTATGCTATTCTTTACCTCTTTTTTTTTTTTCCCTGACTTAACATATCTGAGGTGTTTCCATGTAGTACTTAAAGAACTTCCTCATTCATTTGATTTATCCTATAATTCCATCCAGTACCCATTTGACTTTTGCTATTGTTAACAATGCTATAATGAAGGATATTGTTCAAAAGTTTCTCATCCCAGTGTGGGGCTCTTGAAGGGGTTGTGTTCCTGTTGGCTCTGTGGAACTCATAGATGATATGCTTCTCTGGAGCATAAGACCTGGAAGTGGGAGTCTGTGTCACTGTATGCAGAGGCTGACTGCTGTGATAAGCCACTTGAGATCTCAGGAGCTGAGTGCTGAATGCTTTACTGTTCAAGTCCTAGTCCTGTGGTTGATTTCCCCAGGCTATCATTTAGGGACCACACTGGTTGTCTTGAAGTCCTTCGTGGATGCTTTGGCATCCTGCTGGAACAGAAAGGTGGTGAAGATCTACCCATTCTTCAGCTTGGCAGTGGTGCTCAAACTGTAGACATTCCAGTGGTAAGAGCTAGTCACATGGCCCTGCTACACAGTGTAGTCCGAGTTCGGGAGCAATCTGTCCTGATGACAGTTGCCAATGAACATCCAGTGAATGGCAGATAACAATGGCCAGCTATCCTTTTTTTTTTTTTTTTTTTTTTTTTTCTGAAATTTATTGACAAATTGGTTTCCATACATCACCCAGTGCTCATCCCAAAAGGTGCCCTCCTCAATACCCATCACCCACCCTCTCCTCCCTCCCACCCCCCATCAACACTCAGTTTGTTCTCAGTTTTTAACAGTCTCTTATGTTTTGGCTCTCTCCCATTCTAACCTCTTTTTTTTTTTTTTTTTCCTTCCCCTCCCCCATGGGTTCCTGTTCAGTTTCTCAGGATCCACATAAGAGTGAAACCATATGGTATCTGTCTTTCTCTGTATGGCTTATTTCACTTAGCATCACACTCTCCAGTTCCATCCACGTTGCTACAAAAGGCCATATTTCATTTTTTCTCATTACCATGTAATATTCCATTGTGTATATAAACCACAATTTCTTTATCCATTCATCAGTTGATGGACATTTAGGCTCTTTCCATAATTTGGCTATTGTTGAGAGTGCTGCTATGAACATTGGGGTACAAGTGGCCCTATGCATCAGTGCTCCTGTATCCCTTGGATAAATTCCTAGCAGTGCTATTGCTGGGTCATAGGGTAGGTCTATTTTTAATTTTCTGAGGAACCTCCACACTGCTTTCCAGAGCGGCTGCACCAATTTGCATTCCCACCAACAGTGCAAGAGGGTTCCCGTTTCTCCACATCCTCTCCAGCATCTATAGTCTCCTGATTTGTTCATTTTGGCCACTCTGACTAATGGCCAGCTATCCTTGACACTCAATGGAAATCAGTTTATATTAACCCTCAGTTGCGTAGTATTTACTGATTGGTACAGTAGGTGGTTGCAAATTACATGTAAATTGTTGGTTCATACAACACAAACATCATTGCTCACAGATTTTGTTCTTGTTCAATTATTTCTTTCCCTACTCCCCAGTTGACAGGCAGCTTGGGGCCTAGGGGAGGAGAGTCCCCCTTCACAGCAAGGAGTGTGGTCATTTCACTCATTTGTTCTTTAATACCTTAAACTCATTTATCACACCAAATAGTGGGCTTTGTGGCAGATTACATCATTGCCCCTGATTGTTCCTCCTCCCTTCGCTGAGAAAGTTTTACATTTTTGGTTGCTTCTGTGTGACTTACCTTGTCTCCTCAATCACTGGGAGGAACAGACCTCTCTGCCTCACCTGGGGTATGGTGTGTGGCATGAATTGGCTCAGGAACATGAGTGTTCTCGTCCAAACTGTAGAGCCCAGGTACTGATAACAAGTGCATATCCCTGGGGCTCAAGTCCGGAAAGGCCAGAGGGGTTCAGGGTAGACTGGAGTCTTCATTTTCACCAAACCCCAGGGTACTCCTTCCAGCCTCAATGCCCCAGTCCCAGGGTCCCCAAGCCCTGCCTCCCCAGAACACTTATGCCTTCCTCTCTTCTCTGCCAGGGGTACCTCCCTTCCATCCTTGCTGTGCCTAGGGAGATTTTCTGCCCCTTCCAGGTGAAAACAGCAAGGAGGAGAGTGACACAGTGGGAGGCAGGTGTTTGGTACACTTTGCATGGCTCTCTGGCTGTTCCTCTGCCTGGCCAGTGGTAAGTCAGGTCAGAGGCACCCCCTGCCCCCCCGGCCCCGAGCCCTAGTCATTCAGATGACATTCCTTAATTAAGCAGGGCCATTCCCCTAGTGGGCAGTGAGCCTTGGGCTCTCCTGAGCAGCCAACCAGGCAGGGCCCTACCTGGTTCTTCTGGTGATTTTCAAGAGGCCAGGTGAGCATGTCATGGGCACAGAGAATGTGTGCCAAGCACAGTGGGAGGCTGGGGCCTTGGATCCTTGCGGGAAGGTGTGGGTATGGTCCCCATACCTGCAGGCTGTTCATCCCGGTTCCCAGGAGCCACCTCTCATGCCACGATGGGGTGGCAGGTACAAGGCAGATGTGAAGGAAGGACCGCGGGAAGGACTTTGGGGGCTTCCCCAAGTCTAATAATAACAGAACCAGCCCCCAGACACATAGCAGGAGCCCAGATGTTCCTTCTCTTCCCCTCCATTCCTTTCCTATACGAGGAAAGGAGTGTGAGTGTGGTCTCACACCACCAGCAGCCCCCCTCCCCCAGAAATCTACTGGAAATGCAGACTCTACGGGCACCTGAGTGGCTCAGTCAAGCATCTGACTCTGGATTTTGACTCAGGTCATGATCTTACCGTTTGGGAGTTTGAGCCCCATGTCGGGCTCTGAGCTGCCAACACGGGGCCTCTTTGGGATTTGGTCTCTCCCTCTCTCTGCCCTACCCTTACTCATGCTCTCTCTCAAAATAAATAAACTTTAAAAAAAAAAAAAAGAAAAGAAAAAAAAGAAATGCAAACTCTGGCTCAGCCCAGACCTGAATCAGCAACTCAGCCCTCAAGTTGATTCCACTGCAAGTTCAAGTCTTGAGAACCATTGGCCTAAAATAGACTTCCTCCTCCCACCCTCTCCCACCCACTCTCTCCTTCTCTCTTTCCGTCCTTCCCTCAATCTCTCCCACCCCACCCCTTCTCCGCCTTTCTCTGCCCCCTGTCCCACTTCTCTGCTGGGGAGTAGCTACACTTCCTCCTTGCAGCAGCTGGTTCTGAGAATCACCACTGGGTGTCAGAGCAGCCTCAGGAATGTCTCTGCTGTCAACCCCTCCCAGGCCTGCCCTGTCTCCCAGGGCTCCCACACTTAGCCCCAAAGAAGACATGCTTGGATCGTGGTGTGGGTCTGACTGCAGAAACAGAGCCCCTGTACTCACATTCCCGCTCCCTGCTCACTCCCCTGGACTGAGGAGTCCATGTTCCCATCTTCTGTCTCTAGTGTTTCGGGGCTGAGGAGGCCTTAGGTGCCATCCCTAGAGGAGAAGGGGCTTGCTGAATGTCAGTCACTCCTGTCCGGGTGGAGAGTGTTTCCCTGTCCTTTCCTAACTCCCCAGGGTAAGCCACATAGGCCCTGAGGAGGGGAATCTGGTAGTGTCTGTGTAATGGGGACAAGGACAGCCCCCAGCACCATGTAGGCTGTCATGAAGGATGTGAGGTTCATGCCCAACTCTCACTCCTCCCAAGGTGCCTCTCTCATGCTGGCCCTCCCTCCACAAAGCTTCTGCAAACTCCAAGCTTTGAGTCCATCTGTGAGTCCTGGCCTGGGCCTCCCAGGCCCTGAGGACCCTCCATACAGGTCTAGTCTACACAGTTAGGCCCTGTCTGTCCTGCCACTGTAGGCCCTGTCTCAGGTCCTGTCCAGCCTTGTGGTTGCTGCTGCCTCCACATGAAAGGGCAGTGTGCCTCCTGAATGCCCCCCACCCCGCCCCGAGGCTATGCCCACAGTCCCTGCTATGCCCACAGACCCACTCAAGTCTTCCCCTCTATTTTAGGCCAGAGTACACCACCCATGCACTCAACACACACTGGGCTCTGCTCAGTGCTAGGCACTGGGGCATGAGACTAGAGAGACCAGGTTGTTGCCTTGTGGAGCAACCACCCCAACTTAGTGGGTGCTGCACAGTGCTGGGAGGGGCTGCATTGGAGGGCAGGGGTTATACTGGGTTTCCAGACTATGGTGGAGCCACGAGTGGCTTTAGCAGGGTGGCTCTGGGGACAGAGAACTTGGAGAAGTGCTGGGAGGAGCTGGCAGCTGTGTGGTGGAGGCCAAACCTTGGAATAATTGGAGATTTGTTGTCAAGTGACCCTTGTAGGACTTGCTGAGGGTTGGCTGGAGGATGGAGGAGTGATCCCTGACCAGGATCCTGGGCCTCATCCTGGGGCCTCTGGGTAGGACGGGGGCAGAGACGTTGGGAGTGTGCTGTGTGAGGTGTGGGATTTCTCCTGAATGTCCTATGGGAGCATCCGGAGGGCAGGACAGAGGTCTAGGCAGAGGGATGGTCCTGTAAGGCCTGCAGCTGGTAATCTGGGGCACAGGGACTCTCAGGACAGACCTGCCAGGATGTGAGGGAGCCACAGGGCAGGTGGGCATGGGGGTTGGAGTGGAGAGGGGCTGGGCTAGAGAGGGTGCTGTATGCAAGAGAGCAGCAGGGGAGGGTCAGAGAGAGAACGAGGGAGAAACCCAAGCAGGCTCCTTGTTGTCAGCTTAGAGCCCCATGCAGGGCTCGAACCCACAGACCGGTGAGATTATGACCTGAACTAAAATCCAGAGTTGGACGCTCAACTGACTGAGCCATCCAGGTGCCTGGTCTGCTACACCTCTTGATGTGTCCTCTTTGATGAGGGAGCATAAGGCAAGCTGACAGGCCACAAACAGCCCCCCACCCCCTGGTGGGATATGTGGGGATATTCCTCAGGCACTCTGGCTGCCCAAGAACAGAGGAAAGGGGAAAACAAAGGATTAACTGATAGAGATCTTAGTCCTGCAGGACCTAAATCTCCATCATCCCTCCATAGTGAGGTGGTGAACAAAGGCAGAAGGAAAAGGCAGATAGAATTAAATTTCCTTATAAACTGCAGCCCATTGACAAATACTGGAGGTAGGCAGAGTAACTCCCTATGTCTTTTTGTTTTGTTTTGTTTTAATCTTTATTTATTTTTGAGAGACTGAGTGTGAACAGGGGAGAAGCAGAGAGAGAGGGAGACACAGAATGTGAAGCAGGTTCCAGGCTCGAGCTGTCAGCACAGAGCCTGACACGGGACTCAAACCCAGGAACTGGGAGATCATGACGTGAACCAAAGTCGGAAGCTTAACCTACTGAGCCACCCATGCAGGAGTAACTCCCTATGTCTTAATGATAATGCTCTGCTAGAAGGAAAAACAACCCTAGCTTGACAATAGCCAGGCCTCCGGGATCCTGGGAGTCTTCTTTAGCATATGAAAATCTCATTGGAAACTTCCCCTGGACTTACCTCCCCCAACCCCAGTCTCCTCATGGTCCCAGTCTCCTCATGGTCCCAGCCTCCTCATGGTCCTGGGGCAACTCTTCCCACCCACAGGTCCTGTCCCTGTGCTTTAATAAAATCACATTTTTGCCCTGGAGACGTCTTCAAGAATTCTTTCTTGACTGTCGGCTCCAGACACCACAAACCCCACTGTCACTCCCAAAAACCTCATCACTTTTGTCCTTTGGAGAGCAGTTTATCTAGTCTTCAGATCTTCTGGAGAGGGAAATGATTTATCTGCAGCTATAGATTAGGTGTGTCCACAGGAGGGGGTGAGCCCAGGACCCACCTACACTGCCATCTCGGATGCCATCTCTAGCTGCTTTCAAGATTCTTCTTGTCCTTAGTTTTCAGAAATTTAATTATGATGCACTCTTGGCATGAATTTATTTGGGTTTATTTTGCTAGGGATTTTCTCAGTTTCTTAAATCTGTGAGTTTGTGTCTTTTGCCAAATTTGGGAAGTTTTTGGCCATTATTGATTTGAATATTCTTTCAAACTCAATCTCTTTTCTCCTCTCCCTGAGACCATGATGATATGAATGTTAACTCTTTTGTTTTCCCCCAGAGGTCCCTGAGGCTATACTAGTTTATTTTCCTTCTTTATTCTTTATCTTGTAAATTCTGTTAGTCTGTCTTCAGGTTCCCTGATTCTATCTTCTGTCATCTTCACACTACTTTTGAGCCTAGCCATTGTTCCTTTTGTCCGTGATTGGCTTTTTCAATTCTATTGTTTCCATTTGTTTTTAAAATTACTTTTACTGAGATTTTTCAATTTTTTCACTTGTTTGTAATTTTTTGTTGTTGAAGCATTTTTATGATTGTTGATTTTGTGCCAAGTCTTAATTTATAAAGGTGACTGAATGACGACATGAAGAAGTTGATGTCATTGCAAGAAATTTAATGTTACTCACAATTTCCCTAAGAGGCATGCCATGTAAGGCCACAGAGGTGGGGAAGTACCTGTGTTGTTCAGGAGGCAGGAAGTAACAAAAGGAAGGCATAGGCCATGGCATTTTGGGGGATTTCTGAAAGAAAGGCAGGGCAGGGCAAACAGCTTAGGATTGGCTACTTTGAATAATTCCAGCAGTTTCTGGGGAAGAGAGGCTGTCCCTAGTTGTCTCGTACCTGACTCTCAGTTGACTTAGGGTAGGAGAAATATTGCCTTGGTGTGACAGTTCCATAAAGGTTGGGGTTATGGACTCTGGATTGGTTGGTTTGCATCTGAAGGGTAAATTTGCTGATGAAGCAATTAGGTGAAGCAAAACTTCCTAATTCTTAAGTTTTTAGGAATTAGGTAGCCCTGGGAGTGCAATCTCTTTCTGGCTAGCCAGGTCAAAACATCATTAAATATGAAAAACATGATTAATATATGGTTCAAAATCCTTGTTGGATAATTTCAACATCTGATTCATCTTGGTGTTGGTGTCAGGTGAGTGATTTTTCTCATTCAGGTTGTGATTTTCTTGACTCTTACTTTTTCTTATGAGAGACTTTGGGTTCTATTAAATCTAGTTATGTCTATGCACAGGTCTGGGCCCACTTTTTGTTGGCTGTGGTTTTAATGGCAGTTGAATTTTCAGAACTTTGGAAGTGATATTTTGTTCTGATTTATCTGGTGTTGTTGGGGCTCCTGCTGGCACAAGGTGGTGCTTTGTCCGGGGGTGTAGGGGGTTTGTCCAGTTTGAGGGATTGGGAAGAGGAGCCTCAAGTTCCTGGGGACAGAGAAGGTTCTCTGGCTATGTGTTTTTCTGGTGGGATCCATCCGTGGGCAGGGTTGGAAAGCACCTCATGAGCTGTGCACTTACTGTGTGTGTGGATGCCTCCCAGCTACCTTGATGTCTTTGGGTCAGAAAGTAGGATCTCCTGTCTGCAGCGGGAGGTGAAGAAGCTTTCAGGGCTGGGTACTAACTGTGGCAGAATACCTCTTGTTCCTGCCACCCATCTGCCTTCATGCCTCTTTGCAGGTGGGTGGGGTGAGGAGAGGAATCTCAGGCCCATGTATACAAAGAGGATTTGGGGTCCCTGCTTATAGTCGTGGTTCCCCCCAGCAGTCTCAGTGTCTCCCTGTCAAGGAGGGGAGTCTGGCTCAAGGGCACAAAGAAGCTTCTTTGCCTAGGTCGTTTGTTGTGGTAGAAGCCTTCTTGCCTGCACTTCCCTGTCCCTCATCCCGCCCCTGGGCCATCTGCAGGGGAGGGCAATCTCAGGCTCCCAGACATGAAGAGATTTTTTGTACTGGGCTACTTCTTGTAACCAGGCCATTCTTGCTGGTACCTCCAAGATACTATCTGGGCTGGGGTTGGAGAGTCTCAGGCCTGGTGAGGAAGGAGAATACCTCCTCAGCCACCTCCTCAGTCAGTGGGGCTCCTGACTGATCCCCTTGCTGGTGGTGCTGGGTTTGCTCAGTAGTGTTGGAGGGACTCCCGTTCCAACCAGAGGAAGCATGAGCCTACTTGTGCCACCTTGTCATACTAAGTTGGGGATGGGGGCCTGGGAAAGAAATGTTAGGCCTGGGTCATCTTCTGTTGGGAAGACAGAAGATGCCCTACACTGTGCTATGCCTTCAGTCCTAGTTTGGGGGACTAAGCCAGTTTTCCTTCCTCTTTCCATCTTTGAGAATTCTTCTTGGTTGCTTTTTGTTATTTCCAGGGTTTGTAGTTGTGCTCCGTGGGAGAAGCACGGAGAAATGGCTCTGTGCCATCTTATCCAGGCTGGCACTTCTCTTGCCTTTTTGTTAAAACATTTTTGAGGGGCGCCTGGGTGGCTCAGTCGGTTAAGCATCCGACTTCGGCTCAGGTCACGATCTCACGGTCCGTGAGTTCGAGCCCCGCGTCAGGCTCTGGGCTGATGATGGCCCAGAGCCTGGAGCCTGCTTCCCATTCTGTGTCTCCCTCTCTCTCTGACCCTCCCCCGTTCATGCTCTGTCTCTGTCTCAAAAATAAATAAACGTTAAAAAAAAAATTAAAAAAAAAACAAAACATTTTTGAGTATATTTGACACAAGACATTACATTAGTTTCAGGTGTACAACATAGTGATTCCACTTCTCTATATGTTTTGCTCTGCTCACCACAAGTGTAGCTACCCTCTGTTACGTACAATGCTATCACAGTAACATTAACTGTATTCCCTATGCTTTACCTTTATTCTCGTGGTTTATTCATTCTGTAACTGGAGGCCTCTATCTCCTACTCCCTTTATTCATTCTGCCCATCCCCCCACTCCCTGTCCCTCTGGTAACCATCAGTTTGTTCTCTATTTATGGGTTGGATTCTGCTTTCTGTTACTTTGTTTTGTTTTTTAGATTCCACATATAAGTGAAATCATATGGTTTGTGTCTTTCTCAGTTTGACTTATTTCAGTTAGGTTAGTACCCTCTAGGTTTATCTTGTCATGTGAATGGCATGTGAATGGCATGTGAATGGCAAGATCTTATTCTTTTTTATGGTTGAGTAATATTTCATTGTGTATGTATATACCACATTTTCTTTATCCATTTATCTATTGGTGGACACTTTGGTTGCCTCCATATCTTGGCTATTTAAAATTTTTTTTAGGGGCGCCTGGGTGGCTCAGTTGGTTGAGCATCCAACTTCGGCTCAGGTCATGATCTTGAGGTTGATGAGTTCGAGCCCCACGTTCGGCTCTGTGCTGACAGCTCAGAGCCTGGAACCTGCTTTCAATTCTGTGTCTCCCTCTCTCTCTGACCCTCCCCTGCTCATGCTGTTTCTCTCTGTCTCAAAAATAAAGATAACATTAAAAAAAATTAAAAAAAATTTTTTTACATTTTTAAAAAATGTTTATTTTTTAGAGAGAGAGAAAGACAGAGCATGAGTGGGGGAGGGCAGAGAGAGAGGGAGACACAGAATCCAAAGCAGGCTTCAAGCTCTGAACTGTCAGCACAGAGCCTATTGCAGGACTTGAACCCACAAACCAGGAGATCACGACCTGAGCCAAAGTCAGATGCTCAACCGACTGAGCCACCTAGGTACATCAGAGATTAAACATTCTAATGCTTACTCTTAAGTCTACAAACCAGACTTAATAGTGTCAAATTTGCCCCCTAATTGACACTGGATTCTTAGAATGTTGACCTCCCACTATCCCTGCCATCTATTCTCATCTATTATTGTCCAGTAGTTTAGCTCCTTTTTATATTCTCCAATTTATCATAATTATTTTATAGTAAACATTTATATTTGCCTCATTTGCTATTTCTTTGTATCTCTTCTCTTTTCTTCTACATGTAATCTCTTTCTCTTAGGACTCATTTCCATTGGGTATGCAGTGATAAGCCATCTGAGTCTTTGCTTGCAAATATCTTTATTCTCTTATTACTCAGGAATAATGGTTTAAACTCAGTATAGAATACTAGAGTGATGGTCAGTTTATTTGTTTGTTTTGTTGGTTTCTGGTCAACATTTAGGATAGTTCACAATTGCCTGTTCTCCAATTTTTGCTTTGAGTTTTGCTGTGAACATAATTTCTGTTAATTTTGTTAGTAACCTGCCTTTTCTTTCTACTTTTTACAGTTTTGTCTTTGCTGTTTATCAGTTTTGCTACAATATGTCTAATTTAGACATTTTAAAATCTTAAAACTTGTGATTTATGAATCTGAAGATTCATTTTTTTTTTATTTTTGAGAAAATCCTCAGCCATTTTCTTTTCAAAAATTGTGTCTTCTCCATTCTATCTTTGCTCCCCTTGTAGAATTTCTGTTAAGTGAATGCTGGACCTTCACCTGTTCTCTCCCATATTTCAACCCCTTTTTCATATTTGTCATCTTTTGACTTTAATTCTTTTTTAATTTTTAATTTATTTAATTAATTAATTTTTTAATTAGTTAGGACATAGTGCAACAATGAGTTCAGGAGTAGATTCCTTATTGTCCCTTAGCCATTTAGCCCATCCCCCCTCTTCCACAACCCCTCCAGCAATCCTCTGTTTGTTCTCTATATTTAAGAGTCTCTTATGTTTTATCCCCTTCCCTATTTTTATTTTTGCTTCCCTTCTCTTATGTTATCTGTTTTGTATCTTAAAGTCATCATATGAGTGAAATCATATGATATTTTTCTTTCTCTAATTTCTCTTAGCATAATACTCTCTAGTTCCATCCACGTAGTTGCAAATGGCAAGATTTCATTCTTTTAGATTGCCAAGGAATACTCCATTGTATATACATACCACATCTTCTTTATCCATTCATCCGTTGATGGACATTTGGGCTCTTTCCATATTTTGGCTATTGTAGATAGCACTGCTATAAACATTGGGGTACATGTGCCCCTTCGAAACAGCACACCTGTATCCCTTGGATAAATACCTAGTAGTGCAATTGCTGGGTCATAGGGTAGTTCTATTTTGAGTTTTTTGAGGAACGTCCATACTGTTTTTCAGAGTGGCTGCATCAGTTTGCATTCCCACCAGCAGTGCAAAAGAGATCCTCTTTCTCTGCATCCTTGCCAACATCTGTTGTTGTTAATGTTAGCCATTCTGACAGGTGTAAGGTGGTATCTCATTGTGGTTTTGATTTGTATTTCCCTGATGATGAGTGATGTTGAGCATCTTTTCATGTGTCTGTTGGCCATCTGGATGTCTTCTTTAGAGAAGTGTCTATTCATGTCTCTTGCCCATTTCTTCACTGGATTTTTTTTGGGTGCGTGTTTTTTGGGTGTTGAGTTTGATAAGTTCTTTATAGATTTTGGATACTAACCCTTTATCTGATATGTCATTCGCAAATATCTTCTCCCATTCCATGTGTTGCCTTTTAGTGTCTCTGATTGTTTCCTTCACTGTGCAGAAGCTTTTTATTTTGATGAAGTCCCAATAGTTCATTTTTGCTTTTGTTTCCCTTGTGTCTGGAGACATGTTGAGTAAGAAGTTGCTGTGGCCAGAGTCAAAGAGGTTTTTACCTGTTTTCTCCTTGAGGATTTTGATGGCGTCCTGTCTTATGTTTAGGTCTTTCATCCATTTTGAGTTTATTTTTGTGTATGATGTAAGAAAGTTGTCCAGGTTCATTTTTCTGCATGTTGCCATCCAGTTTTCCCAACACCACTTGCTGAAGAGACTGTCTTCATTCCATTGGATATTCCTTCCTGCTTTGTCAAAGATTAGTTGGCCATACATTTGTGGGTTCATTTCTGGACTCTCTGTTTTGTTCCATGATCTAAGTGTATGTTTTTGTGCCAGTACCACACTGTCTTGATGATTACAGCTTTGTAATACATCTTAAAGTCTGGGATTATGATGCCTCTAGCTTTGGTTTTCTTTTTCAGGAGAAAACTCCCTATTTGGAGTTTTTTCTGGTTCCATACAAATTTTAGGATTATTTGCTCTACCTCTGTGAAGAATGCTGGTGTTATTTTGATAGGGATTGAATTGAATATGTAGATTGCTTTGGGTAGTATTGACATTTTAACAATATTTATTCTTCTAATCCAGAAGCATGGAATATTTTTCCATTTTTTTTATGTCTTCTCCAGTTTCTTTCATAAGCTTTCTACAGTTTTCACTGTATATATTTTTCACCTCTTTGATTAGGTTTATTCCCAGGTATTTTATAGTTTTTGGTGCAATTGTAAATGGGATAGATTCCTTGATTTCTCTTTCTGTTGCTTCATTGTTGGTGTATAGGAATGCAACTGATTTCTGTGCATTGATTTTATATCCTGCAACTTTTCTGAATTCATAGATCAATTCTAGCAGTTTTTTGGTGGAATTTTTTGGGTTTTCCACATAGAGTATCATGTCATCTGCGAAGAGATAAAGTTTGATTTCCTCTTTGCTGATTTGGATGCCTTTTATTCCTTTTTGTTGTTTGATTGCTAAGGCTAAGACTTCCAATACTATGTTGAATAACAGTGGCAATAGTGGACATCCCTGTTGTGTTCCTGACCTTTGGGGGAAAGCTCTCAGTTTTTCCCCATTGAGGATATTAGCAGTGTGTCTTTCATATATGGCTTTCATGATCTTGAGATATGATCCTTCTATCCCTACTTTCTTGAGGGTTTTTATTAAGAAAGGATGCCGTATATTGTCAAATGCTCTCTCTGCATCTATTAAGAGGACCATGTGGTTCCTGTCCTTTCTTTTGTTAATGTGATGTACCACATTGATCGTTTTGCAGATATTGTATAAATCTTACTTGGTCATAGTGAATAATTCTTTTAATGTATTGTTGGATCCAGTTGGCTAGTATCTTGTTCAGGATTTTTGCATCCATGGCCATCAGGGAAATTGGCCTGTAGTTCTCCTTTTTAGTGGGGTCTTTGGTTTTGGAATCAAGGTAATGCTGGCTTCATAGGATGAGTTTGGAAGTTTTCCTTCCATTTCTATTTTTTTGAACAGCTTCAAAAGAATAGGTGTTAACTCTGCTTTAAATGTTGGTAGAATTCTCCTGGAAAGCTGTCCGGCCCTGGACTCTAGTTTTTTGGGAGATTTTTGATTACCAGTTTGATTTCTTTACTGGTTATGGGTCTGTTCAAATTTTTATTTCTTCCTGTTTCAGCTTTGGTAGTTTATATGTTTCTAGGAATTTGTCCATTTCTTCCAGATTGCTCATTTTATTGGCATCTAATTGCTCATAATATCCTCTTATTATTGTTTGTGTTTCTGCTGTGTTGGTTGTGATCTCTCCTCTTTCTCTCCTTCCTCCGTCAACCCAGCGGCTATAATGGTCAAATTTTCAGAAGACAATCTTTCTAGGAATTTTAAGACCAAATGTACAAAATGTATTATTTTACTAACTCTATTCTTGTCATATACTGACAACCTCTTTAACATCTAGAAAGACTAAATGTTGAAAATTAGGACTCCTCTGTCCAGTATATACACTATATACACAGCTAAGTAATCCAAAATGTGGGAACAAAAGGGACAACGGTGAAATCTTGCCTCACTATGAATACACTGGCAGAACTCTTGGCCCTCCCTTTTCCTTTCCTCCTCTGAACCAGTGCACAAACACAATGGCTACTGTTCAAAGAGGTGGTTTGGCCATTCCCCCCAAATTAAAACCTATTTCATATGGATTTCAACAAAAATATATCTACAGAATGTCTTTTTATTACCTCTATTTTTAACATATCAGATACTTAAGAACATCTGAAAAGACTAGAGATTTAAAAAAAGTACTTAGCTTTGTCAACTATGTATACAGTAGTTTAGGAATAAAATGCACACACACACAAATGGTTATAATATGAAAATGTCTTCTAAATATGACCAATGTGGCACAGAGCCTTCTTTCTTCCTCAAGGTCTTCAACTTCATGTCCTTTTACCCACTGAACAAACAGGAATGTGTGTGGCTCCTGGTGTCACTTGCAGAGGTGGTCTAACAATTCCATTTCAAAAGTCATTTCCAGAAGACGTTTCTTTTCTAACAAATAAACAGACATTTACAAGATGTGTGATTTTCTAGCTCTACTTTCTCATATGTCGGCAACCTCTTTACATCTAGAAAGCCCAGAGGTAGCAAAACGTTTTCTTTTGAAAGTTTGGGAGGTAACTTCATATTATATACACAGGCCTTCTATAAATGGCCAGTAAATCTTCCCAAAGGGTGGTCTTCCTTTTGGTCAAATGTGGTGTGAAATTCTCCCATTTCTATTTTCCAACATCAACCTCTGGTAGAAGGAAGAGCACTGCCTTATGCCCCGTTAACCAAAACACCTGTTGTGGACCAGGCCCAATAGAGCCTCTGTCCATTGTCTGGAGCAGTCCAACTAGGATGGAGCAGTCATCCCATGGCCCGCATCTGTGAGGCTCTGAGGCCCAGGGGTGGCCAAGCTCACATCAATGTAGACCTGCCTTGTTGGGCCCTCCCACAACTCCGAGTGGCTTCCATTCTTCTCACCCCAGCATGCCCCACCTCTAAAGACACTGCGTCCCCACTGGCTGGGCTGGTGCTTGGCATAGGCCCCACAGACTTGGGCCAGGAGAGTGGGCAGCCAGCAAGGTTGGGGTTCCAAGAGGCCGCCTCTATTGGAGCCGGGGTGGGGGTGGGGAGAGGTTCATGGCTGCTTCCAGGCCTGGACCTGGCCAGTGGACAGCCACGGCCAGGGCACTGGGTCTCTGCAGGTCAGAGCCCGCGACCTGTCCCTGGGCCCCCTAGTTCACCCACTGGCCTGATAGATGCCAGCGCTGATGACTGCAGGCTCCCCAGGGACCTTAGTGAGGCCTCAGGGTGGGGATGGAATGTAAAAGTCAAGAAGCAAGGTCAGGAAGGTCACTGAAAGCCATCAGAAGGAGTTTGGACTTTATCTTGGGGCGATGAGGAGCCACTGAAGAGGGCGAGGGAGGAGAGAGGTTGACTGTAGGGAAGATCAAGAAGCTGTCAGGTCTGGGGTGAAGGGCCAGCTAGGAGGCTGCTGCAATTATCTCAGCCAGAGATGGTGAGTGTGTGGTGGAGGGTGGGAGGGATGCAGCTGTCCCAGGAGCCTGTGGGTCTGTGTCTGATCACAGTGCCCAAGGGTGCCCATGGAGTGAACATCTTCTTCAGGTCATTCAAGTGCCTCCACACAGTGGGCTTGTCAGGCAGGTCAGTTTCCCTGTCTTTTCTGCAGTGTCCTCGCCACTCTCCCCACCAAGGGGGAAATGGGCAATGGGCCTCTCTTCATTAACCTACACCGAGTACCTTGCCTCAAGTTTCCCCCAGGAAGTGGTTAAGGTGAGGGCTTCAAATGCTTTCCTTAAGAACGTGGAACAAGTCTTAGCGCTGAGCTAGGTGCAGACACCAACCTTCCAACCTGAGTTGGGGATGGCTACATCAGGCACAGCTGCTGGCTGCTGGCTCCCTGCTCCTCTGTAAGGCTGTCTCTGCCTCTGCCTGTCCTGTCTCCTGGCTGCCCAGGCTCAGCACTCTCTTTTGTGGGGGACATGTCTGTTTTTCTTTTACCTGGGCATCTGAAATTATGGCCATTTAAAGTAGGCAAGACACAACACAATGGATGCCCTCATTGGCTATGCCCTGAGGGACTGTCACCCCCGGTGCTGGCTGGGGAGCCCTTTTGCTAGCCCATAAAGGGGATTGAGAGATGCTCCAGGGATATGAAATTGTCTACAGTGAAAACAGATAAATTAACTGATGTTTACACTTATGCTCATTTAAGCTCCAAAGACGACTTATGTAAAAAGCGGCCACCTAATTTGTGGAAGAGGAAGAATCGAGATTAATTGAAACAGTAAATCAACATTATGGTTGTGTGGGAGAATACATTTCCAGCGCATTTTTCACCAGCTCACCAAAGCAGCACCATTTAGCATGCTGATTTACAAACAGGAACAGGAATGACCGGGACATCAGATTGCTTTGATGTGCCACCAAATCAGAGGATTCCTCTGAGAAAGGCACTCTTTGGCATTTGAGTGTAGAGTCAGGCCATCTGTGGCAGGAAGGTCCCGCGTTCCCCAGTTCTGTTGGTCTGTAGCCACAGGGGGCTGTGCTCTGGCAAGTTGGACAAGCAGACCAGTAGTAAACACAGGGCTTCCCAGAACATTTCACTGAGACAAGTCCCTGATGATAGACGGGTGTTTACATCTGCACCCTTTCCTGTGCCAGCAAGCTCTGCTGTGTTTTTCCCCTAAGAACTTAGGACAATCTAACAGGCTTAATCTGTGTATTTACTACCTGTCCCATCTTACTAGAGTGTAAGCCCCAAGAGGGTCAAGGGCTTGTCTGTTCCATGCCCTGCCCTGTCATCTACCCTGGATAGACCTGGCACATCATAGGTGCTGCGTGAGCTTTTGTGGACTGACAGAGCCCAGCCCCTGCTGTGAAGACCTGCTCTGAGAACACTCTGCTCTCACTGCAGAGGCTGCATGCCTAGGTCAGGACCCGTTTCATGATGTCACTCCACAGACATTAAGGAATTTACCTTGCTGGGGACATTCATGTAGGCTGAGAAGAGAAGAGAAGAGAAGAGAAGAGAAGCCAGAGAAGAGAAGGCATGGTTTCCCTTATTCTCCTATCTTTCTGCTGGGGCAGGTGCTGAGGCCAGGAGGCTGATTTTTTTCCAGTGGAGCAAGCCCTGCCCTGCTGATATCCCTCCTGTAGGGCAAGTGTGAGGGTAGTTTTCCCAGTGGGTGTAAGCAGACGTGTTTGACATTGAGTGGTCCGAGTCTGGGGTGCCAGCTGTTTATAGGAGCTGCTCAGCACCTGGGGACTATCCTGGCAGGAAGCTGAGCTTACTTTTAGAGAATCTCACTTGTACCACATTTTATGCTGAGAAAGCAGGCACAGAGGGTTGGATAATTTGCTCAAGGTCGAATGCCTGCCAAAGTAGAAGATATAAAGATTCGACTCCTAAGACTGATTCTGTCCTACTGAGCCATCCTGCCCTCACTCCTCCAAGCTGCTAAACAATCTGAGGAGAGACCCTGAATATCAGCACTGGGTTACCTCTGGAGGCCCTTGTGTCTGTGGTCTGGACTCGCAGGTGGTCAGGTCTCCTGCAGCAGGCAGGGAGATATGGAAGGACATGGCCTTTGTCAGGGTCTGCTGAATGCCCAGGGTTCTCCATGCACCCTCTCACTTACTCCTGGTGTCCCTACAGCTGAGGCTCCGGCATGTGGCTACCTGCCTAAGCTTACACAGTGAGAGATGGTGGGCCAGTGGTCTCAGGCCACCGTCCCGAGTGGTCTCTATGTAGGACCTGTTCCACAGCACTTCCACTGTCCTGTGGCAGTTCCCAGTGGTGCAGCTGCCGAGAGTTTTCATGGCACTTGGTATCCTGCCCTGGTCCCTGTGATTCTGCTATCAGAGGCTGTGCCTGTCTCACCTCCTGTCATCTGGGGATGCCTTGTGAGCTCCAGCAGGGCTACTTTTTCCTGTGCCTTTCACCTCTGGACAGTGTCCAGGCCACCACATGCACCCTGCTATCTAGTTGTGACTGGCCTTTGGTATTTTGGAGCATTGTCTCAGCCAGCTTTGACACCACCAGGAACCAGGCCTTCTGGCGTGGGAACAGGACCACAAACCAGCTTCTCCACTGAAGAAGCCAGCCCTTAGCACAGAGATGGGGGCCTAATGTTAATGGAATGAGGCACAGCAGCACCCATATAAATGTATGGCCCACATGTGTGGGTCATATGCACACACATCAATGCAGAGACACGTGTGCCCTGCAATCAAACACATGCTCAGGTTTCATACATGCCAGTTGCCCTGTGTGTGTGCACATAGAGAGACAGACACCAACCCACGGCCAGACATGCAGAGAAGTGGTGTTGGGTGGAAACAATCTTATTTGGCTCCTCTATCTGTTGACTTTTGATTCCTTCCCCTTGGAAATAAATCATACTTTGATGAGTGATTGAGCAAAATGTGGCTGAACTCAGGTTATGGGAGTGGTGTCGGCTGTGGTGATCTGAGTCCAGGGAGAGACTCCAGTGTCCAGGCCTGAGCCCACCAGTCGCCTCTGCATTGCCAGGCCCACACTTTTTCTTGGGGCCTGCTGGCGAGCCCTTCCCCTTTTCCTACTGGGCACAGCCTGTGGGTCCCTCAGCCACCTCCTCCATGCCCCACATCCTTCATGCCCCCCTTGTGACTGCCATGCAGAGTTTTGGTGCCATTTTGCACACTCTTCAGAAAAGACACTGTTCTCCTGGTGTGTCCCTGTCCCAAGGCAGGCAAACCTGCAGGGATCAGGATACTGGTTGTGGCACACCTTGCAGGGCCCCTGGGTGAGCCACTGTGCTGCTCTGCCTCAGTTTTACTTTAAGAAGGAAATAATGAGAGGCACCTGGGTGGCTTAGTCGGTTAAGTGTAGGACTTCGGCTCAGGTCATGAGCTCAGGTTTGTGAGTTCTAGCCCCACATTGGGCTTCATGCTGATGGTGCAGAGCCTGCTTGGGATTCTCTCTCTCTCTCTCTCTCTCAAAATAAACTTAAAAAAAAGAAGGAAATAATGACCCTACATGAAAGGAATTGCGGTGAAAAATAAACTGAAATAATTATGGGGAGAATCATAATTGCTTGAGGGATTGTAGGTCTCAGGAAAGGGGTGCTCTTTGTTAGGGAGGCTGGCTCTTCTCCTTTTGCCCCCACCCTCATTCCTTCCTCTGCTCTGTGCCTTGCCCAAGCCCTTGAAGGGCAGCCGTCCTCACATGCCCCTGGGACACCTCTGCCTGTTGGCATCCAGATGGGTTTGACCAATGGAGAGCACTGGCAGATGTGGGTGTGAGGAGAGAGGGCTGGGGCATCTCTTCCCTGTCTCCTCCCTGCTGGGGTCTGTTTCTGGGTGCCTTCTCACCTGCCCCCTCACCTAACCCTGAGGAATGCCATGGCCTCACTGTGGATGGCCCCCAAGGGCCATGTCTGTGTGCTCTCAATCCCACCTAGGCCTCAGGACCATGCCCTTTATTTGAGCCTCCTGTCTGGGAAGGGGCACTGGGCCTTCCCAGTGGGAGTGGGAGTGGGAGCCCTGGCAGGCGGGTTGGGGACTGGGAAGTTTGTCTGGAAGGGGCACTGGGCCTGCCCAGTGGGAGGGGAGTGGGAACCCTGGCAGGCGGGCTGGGGACTGGGAAGTTTGTCTGGAAGGGGCACTGGGCCTGCCCAGTGGGAGTAGGAGCAGGAGCCCTGGCAAGCGGGCTGGAGACTGGGAAGGTTGTCTGGAAGAGGCACTGGGCCTGCCCAGTGGGAGGGGAGTGGGAACCCTGGCAGGCAGGCTGGGGACTGGGAAGGTGGGTGGCTCACAAAAGAGTGGATCTGCCTAGTGGGAGAGAGGAATGACATCTGCTGAGTTCCCACAGTGTCCTGGGCATTGCAGTAGGGACAACACCTGATTTATTGTTCACATTAAGCCCAGGATGTGAGTGTTATTGCACTTTCCTTGCATGGATAGGTGGGGCAGGAGAAGTTGGTGACTGCCAGACTCACAGAAAGCTGCACAGCACTGGAGGCCAGGTCCCTCAGCCATGGCCCTGACCGGTGCAGGGTCCTATACAGGGAGGGCCTGGCTGTTGACCCTGGGACACAGCACATGGTGAGCCTTGGAGAGGTAACTGCCCTGCCTGACTCAGCTGCCTCACCCGAGAGGAAGTAAGCTCCTGCTTGACTTGAACACCTCTGCTGGGATTGTCACTCGGCCATTCTTGTTTTGATCAGTCCTGCCACAGAGTCCAGTTCCTGCCTTCTCAGTAGCCTTTGAGTCTTCCTGGGCCCAAGGCTCAGTCCTGTGCAGCCAGACAGGCCCCTCTGGCACTCATGATAGATGTCCCCAGGGAAGAGACACAGCTCAGGGGCACTGCCCACACCACAATTCCACCCATCACTTAGCTGCAGGGTGTGCCTCTCTGTCTACACTGGAAAGACCCAAGGAGCCTTACATAGAGGCACTTCCAACCCCATGGGTGACCACAAACAAGTGAACAAGGCATGTGGGTGCAGAGAAAATAAGATGCATCTAGCGCCAAGGGGTCCACACACAGAGCACTCCCCACAGGGCCTATCCATGAGCTTCCTTCTGGCCCAAGTAAAGAGGGAAAATGTTACCTGGAATTCGCTTGCAACCAAGGAGTTCCTGTGGGCTGTTCCAGCCGTGGGGCCTGGAGTGCGGTGTCTTAAGCTGCCATCTGTCCAGGGCCAGCCTGTGACAGCAAGCTTCGCATTTCCTCGTCTAATGGAGTTAGACTCTTGGCGAGGCTCTGGCTCTTCACCTCTGCTCATTTCCCCTCCTCTTTGTATGGGGTTTGTTTGCAGGCATTTGTCTGCTGTACTTGAGGCTGAGCCTGGAGGAGAATCCAGAGGTCAGATGAGGCCCTGGCCATGGGTGGCACTTGGAGAAGGAGTCCCTGATGTGGAGACATTGCTGCCCTGGCAGCATAGCCTCTGCTGTCCCTCTGGTCCCGTTACTTGTCATGACAGGTTGGGGTTGTAGTGAGGAAGAGTGGGAGAGAGGAAGAAGCTGAGCGGAAGTCACAGCTTATAAAGAAATTGTGTCGGGCTGTGGCATTTCTGCTTTTATAATTCTCAGTCAGAATGTACCTCTCTGAGCAAGGAATGGGGTCTCCAGTCTGCTCCTGTGATGCTGGCAGGTCGGTGACATGGCAGGACAGATGTCTGCATCCCTGAGGTGTGCTGGGCCCCACAGATGCCAGTCTGCTGAGGGGGTGGTCTTGGTCCCGCCACGGTGTGCAGGGAATAAAAGCCTAGCAGCGGCTCCTGTGGTTCCGCGTGTAGGGTGTTGCTCCTACAGCATCCCACGAGAGATTCAGCCTGCCTTTCCTAGCACAGGCCTTACCATGCTGAACAATGCACAGAGCCCAGACAGCTCTGCACTGATGGCAGGCTTGGTGGGCTTCAGGGAAGAGCATTCCTCTGCAGAGCTATGCCTTAGGACTGGGCCTCAGGGGTCCAGGGAAAGCAGATGGGGCTGGGCTCGACCCCCCATGCCCACATTATGCAGACCCATGCCAGGTTTCCCTGTTCTATATGTGCTGCTTCCTTTTCAGACTTCATTTGCAGAAGGAGTCCACAGCTGAGAGTGCCTGAGAGAACCAATGGCCTCACAGGAAGGCTGCCAGCTGGTTCTTTGGCAGAATTTGTGAATATCTCTTCTCCCACTCGGACTCTTTGTGCTGATGGGGCAGCAAAAAGCACTGCATGGGGGCAAGGACCGGGGATGCACAATGCTGGTGCTCTTGGTTGGCCCATGCTGGTCCTCCCTGCCCTCTCCCATGTTCCCACACCCTCCTCTCCTGTTGTCCCTCAGAAGAATGGGCTGGCAGGGAGTTAGGGAGAACCCTCCTGGGGAGCACAACATACAGGCGCAGACAGCCACTGGGTGGGATTGGAGGATCCTGGAGAAACTTTTGTTAGAGGACCTTTGAGGCCCCATCTATGGATAAGTGTGGAAAAAGTTGTTTCATGAGTTTAGTAATCACGGCAGAATCAGTTTTCTGTGTAGCCAAAAGTCCGCATCCATAACTTACTATAAAATATAGGCATCAGAAGGTAGGCCTTTTTATATTTGTGAATATTTCTGTATCACCTTGTGACAACCTTGTAAATATTGTTAAAGGATGGCAGTTTGACTCTGAAACATTCATCCTACCGTGGTAAATGGCTTGTCCCCCACTAGAATGGAGACTAGAGGGTGGGGCGTCGGTGCGGGTGGGGTGGACTCATGCACTCAGTCTGTGTGCAGGGATGCTTGCTCCCTAGGGGTGGGGGCTGGGGCCCTGGGTGGCGATGGAGCATCTAGGCTGTGCCGACGCTTGGTCACAGCAGCTGGAAGGCCTGAAGTGAACTTTGGAGGGAGGGCCAGGGGTCAGTGAGAGGCTGATAGGCACCTTTTCTCTGTGTTGTCTCCCTCCCCTAGGACACCTTGCAGCCAGACTATTATTGTCTTCATCTTACAGAGGAAGCAGGGGCTGGAGAGGTCAGGTGCCAGGCTCTGGTGCCCCAGTGTGAGAGGCAGTTTGGAGTTTAACCAGCGCCATGCTGACCCTTGGGTCTCAATGCCATCCAAGAGACTGCTGGTACCCAGGTAGCGGAGAGCCCAACTGCAGGGTAAGTTTCCACAGGGCACAGGGCTGCATCATGGAGACTTCATGCCTGGACACGGAGCCTGGAGGCTGAGCCGTACTGTAAGTTTTATAGCTGTGGTCACTTGTGCTCTCCTGGTGGAGTTATTAGAGGACACAGGTGATTTCCGCACACTTAGACCATGACCAGCTCACTATGGTCATCAGCTGCTGTTGCTGCTGCTGCTGTTAGCGGGCAGTGAGTGGACCCTGCTGTGTTCTTCTGGTGTCCCCAGCAAGTGAACCCTGCTGTGTTCTTCCAGTGTCCTCTATGGCTTTGCAGTTTTCCTGAAGGGTCTGGCTCACCCAGGCCATCCTTGGGCCCATTCTGTCTGCCCTGACTGTCATCAGGTGTCTGACCCCTATCTCTGCACGCTTATGTGGGGTGAGCTGAAGCTTCACATACATGGTTTCATCTAATTTTCCTGTATACCCATGAAGTGGGCTTTGTTATCCCTTTTCCTTGAATGAACTGGGGATCAGAAAGATTAGGCAGCTTTCTCGAAGTCACAGAATTTGAATGTGTGTTCTATTTTTCCTTTAAAGCCATATAGTTCTTGTATTTTATTGTAGTACATTGTACCACATTGCATGGCCTCTCATGCTCAGTATGAGCTAGGAACTTTTTGAACTGATTTGACCTGAGGTATCTTTCCATGAATGTCAAAGTGATATATCAGTGACCATCTGGCCTGTTGGGTGCAGAATGAAAGGCAAACTTTAGGGCACACAATAAGCATGTCATGGTGTTCTTGATTTCTCCTTGGCGATAGAGATTTGATTTTGGGGGTCTCTGAATGGCCAGGTCCTGCCATTTCTGGCGCATATATGCCCGGAGGAAATAAGCCCTGGTGATCATGAGAAAGAAAATGACTTTGTGATTTAAAAAAAAAAAATTAATGTTTATTTATTTTTGAGAAAGAGAGACAGAGAGTGTGAGCAGGGGAGTGTCAGAGAGAGAGGGAGACACAGAATCCGAAGCAGGCTTCAGGCTCTGAGCTGTTAGCACAGAGACCAACGCGGGGCTTAAACTCACACACTGAGATCACGACCTGAGCTGAGGTCAGACGCTTAACCAACTGAGCTACCCAGGCACCCCATGACTTTGTGATTATTAACCTGGCCATATCCTCCTGGGCTATCCTCTGTCAGATAGAATCCAAGAACTTTCTGGGGAGATGGGGTGGATTACCATCCCTTGGGACACACGTGTATCTGCTCTTACCTGGGTACTGTTGCAAGAGTGGTGGTGGTGTTGGATGTTGCCTGAGAGACAGTCACATGTCTGGTGGTGGGGAAGCCAAGTGCATGCTGTCCCCTCCAGGGGGAGCCTTGGGTTCTCCAGCAGATGGGGGCTCTTCTCTCTGGCACACCCCTCTTCTGGGGGTTACACCTGAGGACAGGCCTTGGTATCTGACCTCTCTCTTTTCTGCCTAGCCCTTTTTGCCTTGCAGCAAAGACTTTTGCCTCTGTCTTCAAAATTCTGGATTCCAGACCCAGACACACCTCGCCCACTGCCCCATCTTTGGCCTGGTCAGGGCACTGAGTCTCTTACTTGGGCCTGGCTGCCACCTCCCACCTGTCTGTATGGAAGAGCCCTTGAAATCAGATTCAACACCCCTGCCTTGTCTGCTCTCCCTCCCTGACCCTCTGTGGGCTTCCTAGAGGCTCCACTGGATCTGTTCCTGGTTTTCTCCCCACCTGTTTCTTGTTGTCACCCCAGGCTTGTCTCATTGTCCCAGCCACTCTAGCCTCTTCTCTGTCCCTCACATGTGCAGGTGCATACCCTGTCCTCAGGGCCTTTGCTCTTCTTGCCACCACCTGCCATAGAAAGCCCATCTCATTCTTTCACACTGTTGTTCAGTTCCCTGCTCAATGTCACCTTGTCACCTGATCTACAGAAGCCTCTGTCTCCACCCCTACTTTGTTTATTACTAGCAGGCAGGAGATGATATACTTCCTTGTTTACCATCTGTCTTTTTAGCCAGCCCACACCCTCTGCTCTGCTCGCTGTGCATCCCTCCCACCTGGGCCAGGCCAGCGTCTGTTGTGTGCTGAGGCCACTGCTGTTGGAAGAGCATGGATATGAGCCTGGGCCCCTGACAGCAGAGACAGGAAGCCCCAGAGCCCTACAGGACTTGGGACAGGTGCATCCCTTGAGGTTTTTGGTTCTGAGCCCTCCACTCTGGGAGTGGCACTGGGCAGGCAGACAGGCACACAAGGAAATGGGGACAGGTCATCGACCTGGGGTAACCCCTACCATTTACTGTAAGCCTATTCTGGGTCAGCTCTCCTTGGGCCCTGGATGTGCATGGTCTCCCTGAGGGTTCAGGGTGATTGTGGAGCTTCAGGAGATGTGGAGATGCAGGACCTGCCTGAACCACCTACTCCACCTACTGCCACCTACTCCCCTGTGGAGAGAGCACAGTGGGGGGCAGCATGCTGCACTCTCAGGCTCACTTCCTGTCAGCTGAGGGCTCCTGGCATCTCATTTATCTATTCAATAAATGCTGGCTGATGACGCGGGGCCACTGACTGGGAGTGCAGATGTATAAATGATCCACTGTTGTCAGGAAGGGTGGACAGGAATCAGCAGGGCAATGACAGGGAGGACAGCAAAGCCTGGAGGGGGAGCCGTTCCCTCTTGGATACTCATTGCCATGTTCCAGCTCAAACCCAAGACTCATGGAAAGATGTATTCCCTGAGTGTGGGTTAGCTCATCCTCACCCTAATGGCATTGTGTGGAGACAATGTCAGTATGCATCTTAACTGCAGAAAAAATTCCTGGAGCAGCAAGTTGTTGGGGGTAGAGCGTGGATAGTAGTCTAGTTAGGTATGGCTGCATAACAAATACCCCAAAAATGTAACTTAAAACAATCAGTTTATTATTATTGATGATGATTTTGGGAGTGGAGTGGGCTTAGCTCAGAGAGTCTTATTCTCAGGGTCCCTCTATGTGATTTCAGTCAGATGGTGTGTGGTGGTAAATTTTCTGTGCCACCTTTGTTAGACTATAGGTCCAAATGTTCGATTAAATCCAAGTCTAGATGCTCTGTGAAGTTATGTTTCAGACATGATTAGTATTTATGTAGACAATGGGTAAAGCAGATTACCCTCCATAATGTGGGTGGGCCATACCAATCAGTTGAAGGCCTTGAGAACAAAGACTGAGGTTGCCTGAGGAAGAAGGGGTTTCTTCCAGGCTGCTCCCGGACTCAAGACCACAGCAGAGCTCTCTCCTCAGTCTCCACCATTTGACCTGGCCTGCAGATTTTGGACTTACCAGCTCCCACAATCTAATGAGCCAGTTCCTTAAGATGAATCTCTCTCTACATGTGTGTACTCATCCCAGTGGTTCTGATACTTTGGAGAAAGCTAACACATGCTGTCATCTCAAAGTTTTACACACTGTGTATGTGGTGGTTGGGGTGAGATGTTGGATGGGTGGTCAGCCAGATACACATGCATGGCCCAGACTTCCTTAAACATAGCACCTGAGCAAAGAAGGAGCTTGAGAAGATGGCAGAGTAGGACCCTGAGCTCACTCCATCCTGTGGTTACAAATAGATATCCACATCAAAGTAAATAAACTGGAGGGTGATTTGAAGACTGGCAGAACAAGTTCCACAACTAAATATGGAGAAGAAGCTGCAGCTGAAAGGTTAAGAAGGTCAGAAAGGTAGAGGGAGGCTGCCCCCAGGAGGGAGGGAGGTTCATGGAGAGGGCCAAGAAACAGGCCCCTGCACCAGGGAGCTCTTACGGGGAAAATTAATCCTCATTGGCTTTGAAAACCAGAGAGTTTGTAAAACCAGTAGGAACCTGGAGCTTTGAGAGTCAGCTGAATGAGCACTGGGTGAGCCTGGAGGGCAAGGAATAGCTGGGTTGCCGCCCTTAAAGAGACAGCAGCCTTCAAGGAAAGGCAACATAAAAACAGCAGTTTATACAACACCATGGTCAAATGGGAGACAGATCTGTTCATACTGATTTTGGAGGGTGTTGGGGACTTCCCTGAAAATGAGGGAGCTGGCAGGTTCCATTTCCCTCCCCTGTCCCCCAGCGTAAACACAGGTCATCTGTGGGAGGTGACGCTGCACAGACTCTTACAACCAAACCATCTAGCAGTGTGCCATGCCTGTGAGTTCTCCTGAAGACTCACCCACTCTAAGTCTGTGAGCCTTGGCCCTGGGCTCAGAGCAAATTTTGTTAAAGCTGTGCACACTCATCCTACCCAGCCATAGGGCACACAACTGCTGCCTCAGGCCATGCCCAGCTGCTGTGCAGCACCCAGCTGTTGCAGCACTTTGGGGGATCTGGAATAGGACTAGTGGCCTAGCACAAATTTGCTAACACTGCCACCCCACTCCCAAGTTCTGTGGTGGACACACCCTCTCAGAGCTGGCCTGCCTGGATTCCACTAACACCACAGAAAGCAAGCATGACCCACCACAGGCAGAGAGTGCAGATGACTGCACTAAAAGGAATAGTGACTCAGATACAACAGCAGGGAATAAGCAACACACATAGGATAGTTTGTTGCACTGCCAGGTTCTGGTGAACAGGGGGCACTGCACGTCAGGGCACTCCACGACCTCTTCTTCATAGAGTAGAAGACACAACTGACTTTCTTAACACAGAGAGAGGCAGACAAAATGAGGAGACAGAGAAATGTATCCCAAATGAAACAACAGGACAAGGCCACAGCCAGAGATCTAAGTGAAACAGATATAAGGAAATGCCTGATAGAGAACTTAGAACAACAATCATAAGGATACTCACTGGACTTGAGAAAAAAGAGAAGACAGGAATAAGACCCTTAACAGACAAATAAAAAAGAGCATAGCAGAGATAAGGGGCTCAGTAAATGAAATGAGAAACATACTTGATGGAATGAACAGCAGCATGGATGAAGCAGAGGAACAAATTGATGACCTAGAAGACAGAGTGATGGAAAGTAGTCAAGCTGAACAAAAGAGAGAAAAAAAATTATACAAAATGAGAATAGATTTAGAGAACTCAGTGACTCTATCAAACATAATAATATTCATATTATAGGAGCCCCCAGCAGAAGAAGAGAGAGAAAAGGTGGCAGAAAATTTATTTAAAGCAATAATAGATGAAAACTTCCTTAATCTGGGGAAGGAAACAGATTTCCAGATCCAGGAAGCACAGGGAACTCCCATCAAAATCAACAAAAGCAGACCCACACAAGACATATTGTAAGTAAATTGGCCAAATATAGTGATAAAGAAAAAAATTAAAACAATTTTTTTTAATGTTTATTTATTTTTGAGAGACAGAGAGAGACAGAGTGCAAGCAGGGGAGGGGCAGAGAGAGAGGGAGACACAGAATCTGAAGCAGGCTCCAGGCTCTGAGCTGTTAGCACAGAGCCTGATGTGGGGCTTGAACCCACAAACCGTGAGATCATGACTTGAGCTGAAGTCTGGTGCTTAAACGACTGAGCCACCCAGATGCCCCAAGAAAAAAATTTTAAAGCAGCAAGACAAAAGAACTTATAAGGGAAAACTCATAAAGCTACAGGAAAGTTTTCAACAGAAACTTTGCAAGCTAGAGGAAGTGACATGATATATTCAAAATGCTGAATGGGGAAAATCTGTAGCCAAGAATACTCTATCCAGCAAGGCTATCTTTCAGAATAAAAGGAGAGATAAAGAGTTCCCAAGACAGAAACTAAAGGATTCATGACCACTAAACCAGCCCTACAAGAAATATTAAAGGGGACTCTGAGTGGAAAGGAGAGAACAAAAGTGACAGTATAAAGGTAGGAAACACAAAAACAGTAAAAATGAATATTTCTTTAAAAAAATCAGTTAAGGAACTCACAAAACAAAAGGATATAAAATGTAACAACATATACCTGAAGTTGGGGAGAAGAGGAGTAAAGAATCCATTCAAAGTTAAACAACCAGCAACTTGGGGCGCCTGGGTGGCTCAGTCGGTTAGGCGTCCGACTTCAGCCAGGTCAGGATCTCGTGGTCCGTGAGTTCGAGCCCCGCGTCAGGCTCTGGGCTGATGGCTCGGAGCCTAGAGCCTGTTTCCGTTTCTGTGTCTCCTTCTCTCTCTGCCCCTCCCCCATCCATGCTCTGTCTCTCTCTGTCCCAAAAAGAAATAAAAAACATAAAAAAAAAATTAAACAACCAGCAACTTAAGGTAGAATGCTATTTGCATAAGAGGTTATATAGAAACCTAATGGTGAGGGGCGCCTGGGTGGCGCAGTCGGTTAAGCGTCCGACTTCAGCCAGGTCCACAATCTCGTGGTCCGTGAGTTCGAGCCCCGCGTCGGGCTCTGGGCTGATGGCTCAGAGCCTGGAGCCTGTTTCCGATTCTGTGTCTCCCTCTCTCTCTGCCCCTCCCCCGTTCATGCTCTGTCTCTTTCTGTCCCAAAAATAAATAAAAAAAATAAAAAAAAAAAGAAACCTAATGGTGAGCATATATCAAAAACCACTAATAAATATGCAAGTAATAAAGAGAAAGAGGAGATTGAACATGGTGGAGAAATAGGGGGACCCAAAGTTCCCTCGTCTCTCAAACACAGCAGTGTTGAGGTCAAAGCACTTTGAATTCCAAGAGTCCAGGCTGCAGAGTGACAGGGACATCTCCAGGGACCCATGAGGACAACCTGGTGGGCCATAGCTGTGTGATTGCAAACTGGGAGGGATAAAGTAGGCAGCATCCGCACGGATTGGAGGGATCCCCGTCTGCGGAGAGACAAAGGAAGAGAAAGAGAGGCTGGCGAAGCGTAGGACCCTATCTGGACAGGAGACACCACGGACCAGGATGGAGAAAGATCCAATATCTGACTGTGGGGCTTCCTCCGGACTGGGGCCGGCTCCCCAGTTCGCGCACTTGGGAAGGAGGGGAGCCAGCAAGGATCGGTAACTAGTTCAGAGGTGCAATCTGCAGTCGGAGAAAGCAATCCCCTCCCTGGAGTGCTGTAGGAAGAAGGTGTATGACCGCTCAAAGGACCCTGCCTGCGTCCGCCAGCCAGAGGCCAATATTGGTGGGCGGAGTGGCACTTCCCCAGAACTGGGGAGCATGGAGCGGGACCCTTTAAGACATTGGGGTTTAAATACCAGCTGAGTACCATGGAAGCACCAGAGCCAGCAGAGCTGGACAAGCCGTCTGGTTCGTGCCCGAGTGGCACTGAGAGGAGGCCCTCCATTGGTGGGGTGGAGCGCACTTCCCGGGAACTGGGGCGCACGGAGGATTCTTTAAGACATTTGGGTTTGAAAACCAGACAAGCCCCAGGGAGACGCTGGAGACTGTGGAGTGGAAAAAACAAAAACAAAAACAAAATGGTCTGCTCTCGCCACTCAGCACTGTGAGGACTGCTTGAACAGAGTAGTTTGGGACACCCAGTCTGTGGAGGAAACACTGGGGTGTCACCATTTTTCTCCCCATCACCAACAAGGTGGGGCTTCCGGGAAGGGACAGTGGACCCACAGTGGAGGCAGGACCCACCTACACCAAACCACACCCTTCTCTGCCTGGTACCTGCATATCTAAGGAGCGGGACTGACCATGAGGAACTAGACGTTCCTTCCTCCAGATCAGCACTGCCACCAGGTCCAAGGAACCCAGTGTTTTTGCATTTTCTGATTTAATCTTGGATAATTCTTATCACGTGTGTGTGTGTGTGTGTGTGTGTGTGTGTGTTTTCTTCTTCCTTTTCTCCTTATTTCTTCCCTCCTTTGGGTATTCTGGTTGTTGGTTTGTTTAGGCAGACATATTTAATCTATTCTCTTTATATCTGTTCTATATCTCCTTTTCTTTTCTTTCTCTCTCTCTGGATTAAGCAGTATAGTTTCTCTGTCTGGTGAATTTTCTTTTCTTTTTCCTCACCCCTGTCATTTCTCTTTGTATAGGAGAAGACCTTTTCCATCAACACTGTGCCCCCCCCCCCATCCATTTTGTTTGTTTGTTTGTTGTTGTTGTTGTTCCAGGGCTTTTTCCAGGGCTACTTCAAAGAACAAGTCAAAGCACACCTGGTGGAGGGACCAAACTATCACTATGAGTAGGGAGATAAAACAACTAGAGTCTAAAAAACAGAGAGCAAGTAACATACTCCAAAAAACACCTCCAAAACCAAGCCCTGGACAGTGTATGTACCCTCTTTTTAAAAAAATTTTATTTATTTTTTTAAATTTACATCCAAATTAGCATATAGTGCGGCAATGATTTCAGGAATAGATTCCTTAATGCCCCTTACCCATTTAGCCCATCCCCCCTCCCACAACCCCTCCAGTAACTCTCTGTTTGTTCTCCATATTTAAGAGTCTCGTGTTTTGTCCCCCTCCCTGTTTTTATATTATTTTTGCTTCCCTTCCCTTGTGTTCATCTGTTCTGTGTCTTAAGGTCCTCATATGAGTGAAGTCATATATTTGTCTTTCTCTGACTAATTTCACTTAGCATAACACCCTCTAGTTCCATCCACGTAATTGCAAATGGCAAGATTTCATTCTTTTTGATTGCCGAGTAATACTCCATTGTGTGTATATATATATATACACCACTTCTTCTTTATCCATTCATCAGCTGATGGACATTTGGGCTCTTTCCATAGTTTGGCTATTGTTGATAGTGCTGCTATAAACATTGGGGTGCATGTGTCCCTTCAAAACAGCACTCCTGTATCCTTTGTGTAAATACCTAGTAGTGCAATTGCTGGGTCATATGGTAGTTCTGTTTTTAATTTTTTGAGGAACCTCCATATTGTTTTCCAGAGTGGCTGCACCAGTTTGCATTCCCACCAGCAGTGCAAAAGAGATCCTCTTTCTCTGCATCCTTGCCAATATCTGTTGTTGCCTGAGTTGTTAATGTTAGCCATTCTGACAGGTGTATGGTGGTATTTCATTGTGGTTTTGATTTGTATTGCCCTGATGATGGGTGATGTTGAGCATCTTTTCATGTGTCTGTTGGCCATCTGGATGTCTTCTTTGGAGAAGTGTATATTCTTGTCGTTTACCCATTTCTTCACCAGATTATTTGTTTTTTGGGTGTTGAGTTTGGTAAGTTGTTTATAGATTTTGGATACTAACCCTTTATCTGATGTGTCATTTGCAAATATCTTCTCCCATTCCATGTGTTGCCTTTTAGTTTCGCTGATTGCTGTGCAGAAGCCTTTTATTTTGGTGAGGTCCCAGTAGTTCATTTTTGCTTTTGTTTCCCTTGTCTCTGGAGATGTGTTGAGTAAGAAGTTGCTGTGACCGAGGTCAAAGAGGTTTTTGTCTGCTTTCTCCTCAAGGATTTTGATGGCTTCCTGTCTTACATTGAGGTCTTTCATCAACTTTGAGTTTATTTTTGTGTATGGTGTAAGAAAGTGATCCAGGTTCATTCTTCTGCATGTTGCTGTCCAGTTTTCTCAACACCGCTTGCTGAAGAGACTGTCTTTATTCCATTGGGTATTCTTTCCTCCTTTGTCAAAGATTAGTTGGCCATATGTTTGTAGGTCCATTTCTGGGTTTTCTATTCTGTTCCGTTGATCTGAGTGTCTGTTCTTGTGCCAGTACCATACTGTCTTGATGATTACAGCTTTGTAGTATAGCTTGAAGTCTGGGATTGTGATGCCTCTTGCTTTGGTTTTCTTTTTCAAGATTGCTTTGGCTATTCAGGGTCTTTTCTGGTTCCATACAAATTTTAGGATTATTTGTTCTAGCTCTGTGAAGAATGCTGGTGTTATTTTGATAGGGATTGAATGAATATGTAGATTGCTTTGGGTAGTATTGACATTTAACAATATTTGTTCTTCCTATCCAGGAGCATGGAATCTTTTCCCATTTTTTGGTGTCTTTTTCAGTTTCTTTCATAACCTTTCTGTAGTTTTCAGTGTATAGATTTTTCACCTCTTTGGTTAGATTTATTCCTAGGTATTTTATGGTTTTGGTGCAACTGTAAATGGGTTCGATTCCTTAATTTCTCTTTCTGTTGCTTCATTGTTGGTGAATAGGAATGCAACCGATTTCTGTGCACTGATTTTATATCCTGCAACTTTGCTCAATTTGTGAATCAGTTCTAGCAGTTTTTTGGTGGACTCTGGGTTTTCCATATAGAGTATCATGTCATCTGTGAAGAGTGAAAGTTTGACCTCCTTCTGGCCTATTTGGATGTCTTTCATTTCTTTGTGTTATCTGATTGCTGAGGCTAAGACTTCCAATACTATGTTGAATAACAGTGGTGAGAGTGGACATCCCTGTCTTGTTCCTAACCTCAAGGGGAAAGCTCTCAATTTTTCCCCATTGAGGATGATATTAGTGTTGGGTCTTTCATATATGGCTTTTATGATCTCGAGGTATGATCCTTCTCTCCCTACTTTCTTGAGGGTTTTTTTCAAGAAAGGATGCTGTATATTGTCAAATGCTTTCTCTGCATCTATTGGTCATGTGGTTCTTGTCCTTTCTTTCATTGATGTGATGAGTCACATTGATTGTTTTGCAGATATTGAACCAGCCCCACATCCCAAGTATAAATCCCACTGGGTTGTGGTGAATAATTTTTTTAATGTATTGTTGGATCTGGTTGGCTAATAGACCCCTCCTTAATATAGTAGTGCTCGCAGGTGTAGGACATATAACAAACTTTTAAAACACATAAGGGACAGAAAATAAGCCAAAATGATGAAACAGAAGAATTCTCCTCAAAAGAATTTCTAGAAAGAAATGACAGCTAAAGAATTGATCAAAACAGATATAAACAATATAACTGAACAAGAATTCAGAATAATAGTCATAAGATTATTCACTGGGCTTGAGAAAAGCACAGAAGACAGCAGAGAATCTATTGCTGCAGAGATCAAGGAACTAAAAAATAATCATGACGAATTAAAAAATGATATAAATGAGGTGCAAAATAAAATGGATGCGGCCACAGTGCAGGTTGAAGAGGCAGAAGGGAGAATAGGTGAATTAGAAGATAAAATTATGGAAAAAGAGGAAGCTGAGAAAAAGAGACAAAAATAATTCTAGACGAGAGGAGAATTAGAGAACTAAGTGATTCAATGAGGCATAATATCTGTACCATAGGAGTACCAGAAGAAGAGGCAGAGAAAGGGGTGGAAGCTGTACTTGAACAAATCATAGCTGAGAATGTCCCCAATTTGGGGAAGGAAATGGGCATTGAAATCCAGGAGGCACAGAGAACTCCCTTCAGACATAACAGGAGTCAATCTTCTGCATGACATAAAATAGTGAAATTAGCAAAATACAAAGATAAAGAGAGAATTCTGAAAGGAGCTAGGGACAAATGGGCCTTAACCCACAAGGGTAGACACATAAGGGTAGTAGCAGATCTATCTACTAAAACTTGGCAGGCCACAAGGGAGGGCAGGGAATTTTCAATGTGCTGAATAGGAAAAATATGCAGCTGAGAATCCTTTATCCAGCAAGTCCGTCATTCAGAATACAAAGAGAGATAAAAGTTTTCCCAGACAAACAAAAACTGAAGGAATTCATCACCACTAAACCAGCCCTACAAGAGATCGATCCTAAGGGGGACTCTGTGAGTGGAATGTTGCAAAGACCACAAAGGACCAGAGACAACACTACAAGCATGAAACCTACAGATAACACAATGACACTAAATCCATATCTTTCAATAATAACACTGAATATAAATGGACTAAATGCTCCAATCAAAAGACATAGGATATCAGAATGGATGAAAAACAAGACCCATCTATTTGCTGTCTATAAGAGACCTATTTTAGACTTGAGGATGCTTTCAGAATGAAAATGAGGGGATGGAGAACCATCTATCATGCTACTGGAAGTCAAAAGCAAGCTGGAGTAGCCATACTTATATCAGACAAACTAGGCATTAAACTAAAGGTTGTAAAAAGAGATGAAGTAGGGTATTATATCATAATTATGGGATCTATTTATCAAGAGGAGCTAACAGTTATAAATGTTTATGTACCCAATTCAGAAGCACCCAAATACATAAAACAATTAATCACAAACATAAGCAATCTTTTTGATAAGAATGCAGTACTTGCAGGGGACTTTAATACTCCACTTACAACAATGGACAGATCATCTAGACAGAAAATCAATAAAGAAACAATGGCCCTGAATGATACACTGGACCAGATGGACTTGACAGATATAGTCAGATCTTTTCATCCTTAAGCAGCAGAATACATATTCTTCTAGAGTGCACATGGAACATTCTCCAAGACAGATCACATACTGGGTCACAAAACAGCCCTCAATAAATATAAAAGAATTGAGATCATGCAACACACATTTTCAGATCACCATGCTGTGAAAGTTGACATAAACCACAGGAAAAAGTTTGGAAAACCTCCAAATGCATGGAGGTTACAGAACATCCTACTAAATAATGAATGGGTCAGCCAGACAATTAAAGAAAAAATATATGGAAACAATGAGAATGAAACCACAACAGTCTAAATGCTTTGGGATGCAGCAAGGCAGTCCTAAGAGGAAAATACATTGCAATCCAGACATATCTCAAGAAACAAGAAAAATCCCCAATACAAAATCTAATAGCACACTTAAAGGAACTAGAAGCAGAACAGCAAAGAAACCCCAAGGTCAGCAGAGGAAGAGCAATAATAAAGATTAGATCAGAAATAATATAGAATAAAAAAACCCAGTAGAACGATCAATGAAACTAAGAGATGGTTTTTTTGAAAAAATAAATAAAATTGATAAACGTCTAGCCAGACTTCTCAAAAAGAAAAGAGAGGACCCAAATTGATAAAACCAGTAATGAAAATGGATTTATCACAACTAATCCCTCAGAAATACAAACAATTATCATAGAATACTATGAAAAATTATATGACAACACACTGGAAAACCTGAAGGAAATGGACAAATTCCTAGACACCCACACACTACCAAACTCAAACAGGAAGAAATAGAAAGTTTGGACAGACCCATAATTAGTGAAGAAATTGAATCAGTTATCAAAAATCTCCCAACAAATAAGAGTCCTGGGCCAGATGGCTTCCCAGGGGAATTCTACCAGACACTTAAAGCAGAGTTAATACCTATCCTTCTTAAGCTGTTCCAAAAAATAGAAAGGGAAGGAAAACTTCCAGACTTATTCTATGAGGCCAGCATTACCTTGATTCCCAAACCAGACAGAGATCCTACAAAAAGGGAGAATTACAAGCCAATATCCCTGATGAACAGGGTTGCAAAAATTCTGAACAAGATACTAGCAAATTGAATTCAACACATATAAAAAGAATTATTCACCATGTTCAAGTGGGATTCATTCTTGGGGTGCAGGGCTGGTTCAATATTTGAAAATCAATCAATGTGATACATCACATCCATAAAAGAAAGGATAAGAACCATATGATCCTGTCAATACATGCAGAAAAAGCATTTGACAAAATACAGCCTCTCCTTAATAAAAACCCTCAAGAAAGTTGGGATAGAAGGAACATACCTAAACATCATAAAAGCCATATATGAAAAGCCCACAGCTAATCTTATCCTCAATGGGGAAAAACTGAGATCTTTCCCCCGAGATCAGGAAACAACAGGGATGTCCACTCTCACCACTGTTGTTTAACATAGTGCTGGAAGTCCTAGCATCAGCAATCAGACGACAAATGAAATAAAAGGCATAAAAATTAGCAAAGAAAAAGTCAAACTTTCACTTTTCACAGACGACATGATACTCTACATGGAAAACCCGAAAGACTCCACCAAAAAGCTGTTAGAACTGATACATGAATTAAGCAGAGCTGCAGGGTACAAAATCAATGTATAGAAATCAGTTGCATTTCTATACACCAATAATAAAGCAACAGAAGGAGAAATCAAGAAATCGATCCCATTTGCAATTGCACCAAGAGCCATAAAATATTAGGAGCAAACCTAACCAAAAATGTAAAAGATCTGTATGCTGAAAACTATAGAAAGCTTTTGAAGGAAATTGAAGAAGACACAAAGAAATGGAAAAACATTCCATGCTCATGGATTGGAAGAATAAATATTGTTAAAGTGTCAATACTATCCAAAGCAATCTACACATTCGATGCAATCCCAATCAAAATTGCACTGGCATTCTTCTCAAAGCTAGAACAAAGAATCCTAAAATTTGTATGGAACCAGAAAGAGTCCAAATAGCAAAAGTAATGTTAAGAAAGAAAGCCAAAGCAGGAGGGATCAGAATCCTAGATTTTAGCCTCCACTACAAAGCTGTAGTCATCAAGACAATATGGTATTGGCACATAAACAGACACATAGACCAATGGAATAGAATAGAGAATGCAGAATTGGACTGACAAATATATGGCCAACTAATCTTTGACAAAGCAGGAGAGTATCCAATGGAAGAAAGATAGTCTCTTTAGCAAATGGTGCTGGGAGATCTGGACAGCAACATGCAGAAGAATGAAACTAGACCACTACACCATACACAAAAATAAATTCAAACTGGATGAAAGACCTAAACGTGAGACCTGAAACCATCAAAACCCTAGAGGAGAACACAGACAGTAAGCTCTTTAACATCAGCTGTAGCAACTTTTTCTAAGTATGTCTCTTGAGGCAAGGGAAATAAAAGCAAAAATAAACTATTGAGACTTCATCAACATAAAAAGATTCTGCACAGTGAAGGAAATAATCAATGAAACTAAAAGGCAGCCTACAGAAAGGGAGAAGATATTTGCAAATGACATATCTGATAAAGGATTAGTATCTAAAATATATAAAGAACTTATAAATCTCAACACCCAGAAAACAAATACTCCAATTAAAAAAATGGTACACAGTGTTACCTGGCTGGCTCAGTTGGTAGAGCATGCAACTCTTGATCTCAGGATGTGAGTCTGAGCCCCACATTGGTTGTAGAGATTACTTAAATATAAAATCTTTAAAAAAAATTTTTTTTTCAACGTTTATTTATTTTTGGGACAGAGAGAGACAGAGCATGAACGGGGGAGGGGCAGAGAGAGAGGGAGACACAGAATCTGAAACAGGCTCCAGGCTCCGAGCCATCAGCCCAGAGCCTGACGCGGGGCTCGAACTCACGAACCGCGAGATCGTGACCTGGCTGAAGTCGGACGCTTAGCCGACTGCGCCACCCAGGCGCCCCAATATAAAATCTTTAAAAAAATGGGCAGAACAGACATTTTCCAAAGAAAATATCCAGATGGCCATCATACATGAAAAGATGTTCATCATGACTCACGATCAGGGAAATGCAAATCAAAATTACAATGAGATATCAACCCATACCTGTCAGAATGACTAAAATCAACAACACAAGAAACAACAGGTATTAGGATGTGGAGAAAGGGGAACCCTCTTACACTGTTGGAAGGAATGCAAACTGGTGAAGCTACTCTGGAAAACAGTATGGAGTTTCCTCAAAAAATTAAAGTAGAACTTCTGTATGATCCCATAGTCACACTTCTAAGTATTTATCCAAAGTTACAAAAACACTAATTCAAGGGAATACACATACTCCAATGTTTATAGCAGTATTATTTACAATAGACAAATTATGGAAGCAGAAAGTGTCCATCAACTGATGAATTGATAAAGAAGAGGAATATTACTGAGCCATAAAAAAGAATGAAGTCTTGCCATTTGCAATGATGTGGATGGATCTAGGGAGTATAATGATAAGTGAAATAAGTCTGTCAGAGAAAGACAAATGCCATATGATTTCCACTCATATGTGTAATTCAAGAAACAAAACAAATGAACAAAGGGAGAGAGAGAGAGAGAGAGAGAGAGAGACAGAGAGAGAGAAACCAAGAAACAGACTCTTAACTATAGAGAACAAACTGTTGGTTACCAGAGGAGAGGTGGGTGGGGGAATGGGTGAAATAGGTAATGGGGATTAAGGAGTGCATTTGTGATGAGCACTGGGTGATATATGGAAGTGCTGAATCATTATATTGTACACCTGGAACTAATATAACACTGTATGTTAACAAAATGTAATTAAAATAAAAACCTAAAAACAAAAAAACCCTAAAAACAACAAAAAAAACACACCCAAAACATGGCACCTGGGCTCTCATAGGGGTGTCCCAGGTGGACTCTATCACCTGTCATGACCTCGTCTTGGAAATGACCCAGCATTTTCCCCCTAGACACAGCTCCAGTAAATTCAAAGTGAACCCAGCCGGCCTTTTTAATTTTTAATTTATTTTTTAAAATTCAGGGTTGTTAACCTATAGTGTATTATTGGTTCAGGAGTAGAACCCAGGGACTCATCATTTACATATAACACCCAGTCCCCATCCCAACAAGTGCCCTCCTTAATGCCCATCACCCGTTTTGCCCATCTCCCCACACAACTTCCCTGCAGCAACCCTCAGTTCTCTGTATTTAAGAATCCTTTATGGTTTGCTTCTCTGTTTTTATCTTATTTTTCCTTCTCTTCCCCTATGTTCGTCTGTTATGTTTCTTAAATTCCACATGTGAGTGAAATCATGATATTTATCTTTCTCTGATTTAGTTCGCATAGCATAATACACCCTACTTCCATCCAAGTTGTTGCAAATGGCAAGGTTTCATTCTTTTTGACAGCTGAGTAATATTCCATTGTATTCCATATAATTATATATGTTCCATATAATATTCATATATATATGTGTGTGTATATATATATATATATATATACCACGTCTTCTTTATCTGTTCATCAGTTGATGGACTTTTGGGCTCTTTCCATAATTTGGCTATTGTCGTTAGTGCTGTTATAAACATTGGGGTGTGTGTGTCCCTTTGAACCAGCATTTTTGTATCCTTTGTGTAAATACCTAGTAGTACAATTGCTGGGTTGTAGGGTAGTTCTATTTTTGATTTTTTGAGTAACATCTATACTGTTTTACAGAGTGGCTAGCCTGCCTTTCAGTGCGAGGCATGTCAGCAGCACATGGGAAAGAGCTCAAGAGCTGGGTGGTCTTGTTGCTGCTAAGTTAGAAAATCATTGGCTCCAGTTGGAAGCTGGGGGAGGAAAGAAGAGTGGGAGGCTCAGGAGAATCTGGAGAAGGCCTTTTACTGGGGATATAGGCCCTGGGCATGTCTGGCCTGTAAAGCAGGTCCATGCACGGGCTCTCTGGACTTGGTCAGAGTCTGCTTTTAGTCATCTTGGCCTGGAAGGAAGGAAAGAGGCAGCTCCCAGAGAGCCTGGACTGGAAGTGAGAGGTGATGTCGTGGGGCCTGGTGTAACTCTGTGGGGGTGTGAGTGTGAGGGAGGCTATGGAGGGACAGTGGAGGAGTGAAGACGGGAAGGGCACAGAGAGACTGTACATGCAGGGAAGGGCTTTCTGGAGCAGGGTGTACGTGAAGGGGGCCTACTGTACTCCCCCCAGCAGCTGCTTCCCAGGGCCAGAGTGTTCCCCTGATGCTGAAACCCTCACAGAAACAGACAGTGCTGTCCCAGCTCCTGGCGCATGCGCACACACACACACACACACACTCTCCTGTGGACACACACCCACACTCTTACACATACGCACTCATGCACACACACCCTCACAGTCATGCATGCACTCCCATGTGTACACACTCACCCAGACTCTCACACACATATTCATTCATCTTTACACACTCCCACGTACACACACTCTCATTCACATATACAAAAATCACAGTGATACACATATACACATTGACTCACATACACAATCACATACTCATATGTACAAACAATACCCCACTCACACCACACATTGTCACAATCTCATATTCTCACAGACTCACTAGTCACTTTCATACACTCACACACACAAACAACACCCCACTCACATATATCCTCACACATAGACTCACACATACTTACACACTGATGCACACAGGAACAAAACCTCTTACACACTCACGTATTAACAGTCACATACAAACTCACAAAATCACTCACCCACATACTCACAAACACACAAAAACACTCCTCTCACTCTCACACTTGCCTCGGGACTACCGCTTTCACTCATTGGTGGAAACCCACCTGCTCTTTCCCTCACGTGCAGGGTGCATTGGGACCACCTGGGAGCTTTTGTTTTCCTCCATTTTTTAGAACGAATATTCTCAAGTGTACAGAAATGTAAAAGGAAGATTGCAACGAACATCTGTCTACCCACCACCTGGCTTCAACAATTGTTAACACTTTGTCATAATATTATTTTTGCCTGAGTATTTGACAATTTATCTCTACCCACTGCATCTTTCTCTCCCTCACCCCCCTCACATTATGGATTCACATTTTTAGTTATTATTTGCTTTATAATACCTTATAATCATTAGTCTGTTTGATGCTTACGTTTCTCCAAATTTATCCAGCAGAAGCCCCTTCAAGGTGCCTTCTGAGTCCTTTTGACTGAAGCATTTCTTTCGTTTTGGCCTAACAAAGCATCCCAGCTTCACCTGTCCTTTCCCTGTCCCTGCACCAGAACTGGTCATTTCTCCAAGGAGCCCTGGTTTCTGTTGGTGAGGGGGTATTTGGAAACCAAAAACTGCACTCTGGGTGTGATCATTACCGCTAGGATATCAGTTTCTAGGCCTTTTCAGTGGATAGAGGTAGGAGACTTACTTTTTAAATCATGAACTTGTATTAATATTTAAAATTCCAATTTTATGTTGAAGATTTGTTTACTTTATATTTGCATCTTTTTTCTCTTACAGTGAAAAATTTGATTTCTAACTGTATTTACACAAATGTCTTCCTTGGTCTCACACCCTGGTCTTGGCCTCTTTGCCTCAAAGCCTATGCTGTTCATCATCTGCCCACTGCTCACTCTGCCACTGGAGCCCTGCTAAGCCCAGCTTTCAGGTGGGTGTCAGATGGGTACAGTCAGTAGCACCCATAAGTTTCTGATGAATTGTCCATTTCCCCACTGAACTCTGATAGGTTCCCGGGGAGAATGCAGTCTTAGCCAAATGTGAAGCACAGTTTTATCTCCCAGAGTAGACTAAATCACTCTTTTTTTGGTGGAACCAGTCAGGAGAGATGTTTCCTGTTTCAGCTGGATTCCAGAGACAGAATTAGGTTGAAATGGGAAGCTGATATTGGAGAAGGAGAGCAATGCAAATCAGTGAGAAAAATAGGACCATTTAAGAAATGAGTCGGCATAACTGTCTAGATATCTGGGGGAAAAGAGAATTTATCTGCCTCCTACCTTACACCAGACTAAATTTTGGACAGACCAAGGCTTTAAAACTAAAATATAAAACCATAAAGATAACTAGAAAAAACTTGAGATTAAAAAAATTTTTTTGTAATCTTATTTTAGGGAAAGCTTTTCCCAGCATGGAAACTGCAAAACCATAAATGAAAAGTGATAGATTCAACTATAAGACAGTTAAAAAAAGTTCCACACCGAAAACTAGAAATATGTAAGCAGTCAAGAGGCAAACACAGACTAGGGTAGATATTTACATAAAAAGTGCTCATGTCCTTACTAGAAGGTTTCCTACAATTACCTATAGAAAACTGCCAAAGGCCATAAGGACACAGAAAAAAGCTTTGCTGGAAAGCAAAAGCATATAGCTCTTAAGCCATCACGACAAATGGAAGTTCAACCTCACTTCTCACTTCTAATGAGAGAAATACAATTAAAGGTCCAATGAGTTACCATTTCCAGCTACTAGGTGGTCAAGGAACATGATTCTTGTTAGCAAGCTTGTGGGTCAATGGATACTCTCATACATTGGTGAAGGGAGTATGGAATTGATCCAGTGTCTATGGAAGGCACTCTGTCAGTATCTGTCAAGGTAGAAAGTACACAGAAATTATTTTGCAGCCATACAATCACTCATAGGAGTGGCATTTGTCTCAGGTCATGCACTGCAATATTGTTAGCAGTTGCATTACATTTGGACACCTGTCTATCACAAGGCACCATTAAATATATTCTGATATATTCAGGTACAGAATATGATGCAGCTAACTAAAAGTGTGAAGAGGCACCCTAACTGCTGATGTGCATTGATTTCCAAAGTGAAAACTATGAGATGGGGAGAGAGTGCTATTTGTCACAGTGGAGTTAAATCTGGGCAGGTATATGCACAGCCTGTGTCTGGACAGAGGCCCAGGACCTGGTGTGGGGGAGGGAGGGAGGGGATATTTTCACTATAAGGCTTTTGTATCTCTAAACTTTTTTATGTTGATATTAGGAATAACATCTTACACATTAAATTTTACGTATTAAAAATAATTTTTAAAAATTACTGGAAAAAAATTGATCTGGTTGATAGGTTTCTTCCAGGGAATACTGTATCACACCTCCAACCGTGAGGAGATGTGGGGATTTCTGAGGCCACAGCTGGCCTGGGAACCCTAAGGCCATGTGGGGACTTGTGGTCACCACCCTTAGAACATGAAGTGTAGTTCATATCATAGAAAAAATGGGGGCCTGGAGAAAAATCTCTATCAGTCAGCGCATGCACTATAATACAGGTTTATGGCATCTCCATGTCTTATGGCCACTAGAATCTATGTCTTACATTCATGTCTGTGGGTGGCTGGGATGGCTGTGCTTCGAGGCTGGGAGGCAGATGAGACCCAAGCACTAGCAGTGCAAGAGGGTATCCAACTGCATTAGCATGAGTGTTGCACCTGTTAGCATCCCATTTGTCAAAGCAAGTCCCATGGCCAGCACCCAGAACTGTGGAGTAGAGGAACATGATGTGCTGAGGCTGGGTCTGAGGGAGTGAAGCCTTGAGGCTCATAGTGCATACAGTATGCTTCCTTACACACTTACTTCATGTGTCCTTCCCCAGAATCTACAGGGCACGTGGCAGTTTTAAGGAAGAGTCTTTCTTTGTCCACCTCATTTTCTTTCCAAAGGTTTCTTAGCCAAAGTTGTGTGAGTCAATACAATTCCTTCTCCACCTGACAGAAAGCATGGATAGGGTAGCAATAACCAGAATAAAAGGACAAAAATGGCTCAGCACATTAAAGGTTAATACAATTACTGGAATACTGATTCTGTAGCAGCCAGCCACAGACCCGGAAATCTGTCTAAATGCCTCCCAAACACCAGTGGAGAAACAGGGATGGGTTGATGCATGTAGAGGCAAACCTCTGAGAAACCCCAGAATCCCCAGTGTCTGGTGAAGACAATGGAGTGCTGAATGATCTCCCACCACAAGTTGCCCAGTGCACTCCAGTAATAGGGCTGGTTTGGGAAGGATTTGGGGCTTGCAGGGGTGCTTCACTCTGTTTCCCACAGCATCGCAGTAAAGCCAGCACTGGTTCAGGGGTGCCTGGCTGTTCTTTGTGGGCCATGTATGTGAGAGTTTAAGTGAGAAACTCCTGATGTGTAGCACTGATGCAGCATTGGTTTACTTCTGCCCAAGAGGATGCCAGAGAAGAGTGTTGGCTAAAGATGATGAACACAGGTGGAGCAGACATCCTGCCCAGAAAAACAACTATCTGTAAAACTGAGGAAGATTCATGCATCCAGGGAAGAAGCCAAGCACAGGCATCCAGAGCAGAAAGGAGAGACCCTTTCACTGTCATCTCCAACTGTGAGCTCTAGGGCTGGGTCATTGTCTCTGAAGTGTTGGTATACTTAGGGATGACAGAGGCCAGCCTGGTGAGAAGTGGCCTTCCCAGATGGAGATTCATGAAGGGTAGGAGTGGCTGCCAGTGTTACATTCTGAGTATTTGTGCTAGAGGCTGGCTCAGGATGGAACTACAAGTGTGGGCTCTACTGCTAGGTGAGGAGACTTCAGTGGGCTTTGTCAGATCATCAGGAGTGTACCTTGCAAAGATTTCACGATATCTGTGACCAAGCTTTGAGGGGACCCCATCCACAATGCATATGAATCCTGGGCACATGGATAATCTCATTGTAGGGACATTTTATGGATGGCACTTTTATAATCCAGAGATGGTGCCATTAAAACTATTGTAAGGTCATTAGAGCACAAACCCACCAGCTGGGTGGATAGGATTTGGTTACATTGAGAGGGCCATGGATAAAGAGGGAGTGACTCTTTTAAGCATTGCTTCCATTGGTATCATTTAATGTAGAAGGAGGTGATCTATGGGTCAGAATCCATGCCTGGTGGCATGCTGGTCAAAGCTCTTCTAACAGAACCTGCCAGCACCAGCACTTAGCAATCCTGCAGTGCAGTTGTGTACCTGGCTGATTTTGTTCCCGCACATCTCCTGAGACAGGGGGTCTACTAGCAACCCTATTATCCAGGCTGTGCACCGTAAGAGTAATAGTCACAACCAAGGGGGGGATTTACATTTGGGTAGCTTGCAGGGGCATGCTTTGGGGCAAACAATCTGGATGCTGACCAAGGGCAGTATGGCTGCTTTGGAGCAAGAGGTTCTTTACCTCTTTGTCTGTGGTCGGTTAGGGCTTGGCCTGGGTCTGCTGATAGAAGCCACCAGATCCCAGGGTTTCATTTCCTAATGTGACTGACATCCACTTGGTGAAGGGCCTCTTCTCCTGTGAGATTCACACATTTCTGCTATTTGTCCTGGAGCTATAATGTCAATCTCCTGCAAAATCTGTGATGAATCTGGTTTAATTAGCCAGGATTTATCACCTGAATAGTGAGGCAAAGCTGGTGGCCTTAGCTTCATATCTGGTTATGGATCATCATCTGGGCCAATAAATCTGTAGAATCATGATCTATAAACAATTTAGTAGGGGTTTTCCCTTGGGATTTTTATCCTAAGGGGGTCAGACTGCATAATCTTCCCCTGTTCAAGTTGCCATCATGTGGAAAATGGAGAGACAATGGGAAGAACAGATATGTATGATGTCCTTCCTGATGTCAGAGGAGTGGGGATTCCCTGAAGCACTAGATGGGAGTTCTTAGCAGAAGACTGGTAACTGGTGGGGCGTGGGCATGGAGACCTGAGGGCCAGGGATCAAGCAGTATTGGAGACTGGGCTAAAATTTCTGTCCATGTAGGGGACTTCCTGTTGTTTAAAAGCTTGAGGAACACATCTTTGAATAGGCCATTGTCCCTCTCTATACGTCCAGCCACTTGGAGCTGGCAAACTAGGTGGAGATTCCTCAAGATTCCACGTTATAGAGACTGTAACTGATCTGCCTGGGAGGTGAAACGGGTATCTTAATCTGAATCTATGATGTCTGGTGGACCAAAGGGGATGAGCACATATCTGGTTAAGAAGGAGATTCCATGATGAGCAGGACTGGTGCTTTGTGTATTGGTATATCCCAGAGCTGAGTAGCAGTTCCCAGGCCACTTCTGTGGGCATTTTACATTTAGTGAGGAGCTTGCTAACTCCCTTGGGCATTTTGGGTGGCTTTGACACTGGGTGCTCAGGCCATTAGATCTTGTGCCCCCACGTGCCATGGGTAAGGAACCATGATATCCCATAGTGTTGGGTGGTGAGGTGAAACAGCAGCAAGGTGCACAGCAACAGAGGGACCGAGGGCTCCAGCTGCACCTGCTTTTGTGAGGAGCTACATCTTCCCGAGTGAGGGTGCCCTTAATGTATTGGTTAGGACTTGGAGTTGCAGTGCTACACACAAACATAGTGGAGTATCTCTCTCCCCCTAAGGGCATTGCCTGGCACCTTTACCCAGAAGCTCACCCTTGGGTGGGGGTTGCCACTAGTGTGTCCTGGCTGTTAACTAACACAACAGGACCTTTCAAAAATCCTAGACAATTCTCCTAACAGTTGATAGGTCCATGTTTAGAGTTGAGAAACACACCCCAAATTTAATACCCACTGGGGAGTTCATCTTCTGTGGAATGTTAGCAGTTAGAAGACACATTCAGGGTACCTCAAGCTAGCTTCAATGAGTGACACCCCTAGATTTGGGAGAACTCTGGCTGTTTCTTTCCCAGCTTTCACTTTGGGATGGGAATTTGAGGCAACACTCTGCATAAGCAGTACATTGCTGAGAAAAGCAGTGTGAATGAATACCAGCAAGTGGTGGATCTGTCTCTCCAGATAGAATTACCTGTCTGCAGAGCCAGACCACCATCCACAGCTAAAAGGCATTCTCATTGGGCAATAGCAAGCATGCCTCTACCATCCTGTTTGTGATGTTAGTCTTAAATTAACATCTTTTAAGTGGAGCATAGGGTGCTGGATGGTGAGCCATAATTCAAAAACAGACCACAGGAAAAATTTCAGTAGAGTTCATTACTCACAAGTTCAAGAGCAAGGACATGGCAGGCCTCAAGACACCAAGCAGGGAGATCAGGGTGGAGTGCAGGCAGGGAGAGCCATAGGACCTGTGACTCATGCATTTGTTAGATTCCTTGGGTAGAGTGCTTTGGGGTTCCCAGGCTAAGTCTGGGTTGGTTAATCCAAAACAAAGAGAGTGGAGTTTTGGTGAGCTCCACAGGTGTCTTATCTAAGGGATGCACAAAGGGAAAGTCCTGGAAGGAGGGGGAGACTGATCACAAGGACCATTGGTAAGCCCTATCAGAAACTAACTTGTGACTCTATGGGCCATTATCTAGGGCATGCACTTGCATGTGGGGCTAGTGTCAATTTATATTTCCCACAGGCTGCTTAGCCAAATGAAATGGATGTCAAGGCAGCAGTACCACGGAGTAGCTTAGCTAAACTCTCCAGAAGATCCAAACAAGTAATGGCTTAAAACAACAAAAGTTTATTTCTTGTTCATGGGACTCACCTGGACTATTGAACAGATCTGAGGGCAGCACTTTTCCTTGCTCATTTCCATGGTCACTGAGGGACATAGGCTGATAGAGCCTCTGCCATTTTGGATACTTGACTTCTAAGGGGAAGAGCGTGGGAGCCTTTTGAGGGTGGCCAGAACTCAGGCACAGGCACTGGCACTCCTCTGTAAGGAGGCTGGGATGCAGCCTGGCTGTGTGTTCAAGAGGACCAGCTGGCTACTGTCTGCAACAGTTGCCTCAGGATGCCTTAGAGGTATGGAAACCATCTGTGACCAAGAAGTGTAATTACTGCTCTTTGTAATGGTGAAACCCTGGAAACAACCCAATATCTAGCAATGAGAAATTAGCAAAAATATCTATGCAGTGTGACATTGCATGGCTACTAGAGGTCATGCTTTGGGGGATATTTAAAGAATAAAATGAAATGATAGTATAAAATATTAACTGACAAAAGCAGGGCACCAAACTGAATATTCAATATCTCACCTTTGAAAAATCTAGAGCAGATGAATATGTACTGAATTAATAACAGTGGTTCTCTCTGGGAAGGAGAATTATGGATAGCTTTTATTTGTTCTTCATCTTTCCCTATTTCCTAATTTCCTGCAATGAATACAGATTTACAGTCAGAAGAAATGATACAAAACTACATGCTGATTTACAAGGAACAGGCTTGGAGGCCCTTCCCTCCTCTCATGTCTTTGTAACGACCTGGTCTGTGTTGATTGATTTTCTCATGGGCAGATCAGGGAGCCCTGCTGCAGCCTGGCAGAACTAAATTGGGTATTGGCCCAGCAGGCCTGGCAGCAGACTCAGGCATTGTCCATCTCTCTCCTTGGCTTTGCTTTCTCTAGAGGGTCCACCTTTTCTGCTCTGATTCTCACAGAAAGTAGAGCATGGGCTCACACTGCAGCCTAGACCTTTGGGGCAGAATGAGGGGAGGTCCTGAGGGGCCCTTACCCAAGCAGACCCCCACCCTGGCATCCAGGTGCTGTTGTTGCACTGGGAGGGCCATGGAGAAAGCATACTCCCCACACATTGACTGCGTTATCTATTTACTCCACAGACCAGCTCTGAAATAGTGTTTGCTTAGTCAGCCAATGAGAAGGCAGCCTCAGGCAGGGAAGCACACAGTCATAAATGGTTGAGAATGGATGCAAAGATGTATGTGCCTGATTGCAAAGCCCTAGAGAAAAGTGTGCTTTACTCCCACTGAACTGATAGAAGCTCAGTGAACTTTTCCTTTCCTGAGGAATGGGCCATAAAAGGACAGCACTTTTCCTCTGCAGTCTGAGGCTGTCATGATGAAAATGCTGACCTGTGACCTCCTGGATTTTTGGAGATACTTCTCTGTTAGAAGCAGGTCCAGCAGTAGTCTGGATGCAGAAGGGTAAGCACCCAGGGTCCAGATAGACTGGCCTGGAAATACTAGTCCTTGAGACAGAGCCCAGCAGCAGGCACTAGTGGGTAGATGCAGGCAAGCTGGGGGCATTTAGGAGTGAGTCAGGAGCAGCCCACAGTCTCAGGGCTGGAAGTACCATTGGGGGCCTGGCCTCTCTTGCACTGTGTCCAGCACTGCTGAAATTCATTTTTATTGCTATTTCGGGTAAATGTCATACTGGTTCTGCCAGAAGAGACTGCCAATTTCCATTTTGTATAAGCCAGAAGTTGGCAAAGGATATAACTGCAGCTGTGGGGCACAGGACGTGTGGCTGGCTGGGGAGTTGACGGGTTGGTTCCAGACTCCTGTTCCTTTAGTCACTGTGTGGCTCCTGACATGGCACTGGCCATTCCACAGGAGCTGACAGGAAGCTTTCCAGAGACAAGGCCCTGGGAGGCAGTGACAGGAGTCCAGAGCCAAGCTCTTTCCAGGGACAAGGGCTTGGGAGGCAGTGACAGGAGCCCAGGGCTGAGCTCTTTCCAGGGACAAGGCCCTGAGAGGCAGTGACAGGAGCCCAGGGCCGAGCTCTTGGCTCAGAGCTGCTCCAGGTGGGCCCAGCTTAAGGCAGGACCTCCCTGGACTACAGCTGGCAGACCCCACAGGTCAGGGTGAATAAGCAAAAGCGGTCACTGGTGCAGGGGGTGGTGAGGACAGGCTAAGTCCAGCCTCAGAGGTGGAGGACCTGGGGCGGGGGCAAGTCCCATGGTCAGTCCAACACACAAATGGCAGAGATAGGGCATGTCCAGCCTGTCTTCAGTGACACTGTCCCTGACACTGTCCTTCCTTAGGTGCTCCTTTCTCTGTTCCTGATTAGTTTCACCTCTATCATCCACCCAACCCCGGTAAAAATCTGTGTTCAGGCAAGTGTTTGACATTACCCTGTCTAGGAACACAAGCGGGCTTGTTGGTGGAAAAGGGCTGGGCTACTGTGGTTATTGTCATCTCCCTCTAGGAGATGTTGGCCACAGCCTGCTGTTCTGCAGGGATTTCTATTTCCAGTCTCATGCCTAATTAGATTATGGAAAACTTTGAAGCCTCAGATAGCAGATAGGAGGTCAATTAAGGCATCAGAGCAACAGCAACTTTTTTTTTGAGTGGAGTTTCTTGGTAGTTGAGAAATTACAACAAAAATAACAATATTAAATCATACTTTAATGAATGTTCATCATGAAGCAACACTTTTCCTACATTATCTCATAAACCTTTATTTTACTGATGAGGAAATAGAGTAGGGAGCTTAAGCAAAGCAGGATCCCAAAGTCAGTGGAACAGGTGGTGCCAGCCCAGTTGCTGATTCCTTGCTCTCCAGCACTGTACCACCCCAGTGGCTGCAGGCACCTCCTCCCTGCCCCTCTGTTCTCCTTTCTGTGTGCGTAGAAACCAAGGCCTCGCTGTTACTGTCACTGGCTGTGGTACCCATGTAGGGCTGCACTTCTTCACCCAGTCCAACCCCCTCCCAGTCCAAGCCCCTCTGTGGGTGGCTTAGTCAAGCAGCTTTTGCATTTGGCTGATTTAGGTGGAACAGGGTTGGGAGGGGTACGGTGGGGGGAGGCAAATGCTGGGGCTCTGGATAAGTTCCTTAGCTCTGAACAAGGGTCCCAGGAGAAGGGCAGCCATTCTCACCTCTAGTGTTTCTATGTCTGGATGTGGCCCCTTCCCAGCCTGGTGCTAATGCCACATTTAGCAGAGGGTAAAGACATGAGAAGGCTGTGCTCCAGCCAGCCATGGCCGCCTAGTTATGAGACCCACTCATACTTGCTGTTAGCAGCGCTTTTGGTTGGCTGCGGCTCCCTGCTGAATCACTCTACCCGAGACAGCCCAGGTCTGCACTGAATGTCTTGATAGCTTAACTGATTTAAGTTTGCCTCACTCACTGTGTGATGTGGTTTTTGTTCCAGAATGTGGGCTTAATGATTTCAAGAAATCCTTGTGTGGTCTTCATGCAAACCTTAATTTAAGATCCCCCAGTTGTGTGTAAGGAATTAGATGTTCTGGAGACCTCCTACCTCTGTGAGCTGTGATTCTGGGGTCTAGTGTGGAAAATGCAGGTAGGCCTCTTTCCCTGAGTAAATGCTTTCACAATCAGGTTTGCTTTTGGCAGAGAATAGGATACATGGCATCTAATTTTTTCAGTCTTTGTGAATACCACACACATGTCTGAAGATCCTAAAGGTCTAGCTGCATTTTTATTATTTTATTTTTTAATTTTTTTATTAAAATTTTTTCTTTTACATTTATTTATTTTTGGGAGACACAGAGAGAGCACAAGTGGGGGAGGGGCAAGGAAAGAATGAGACACAGAATCTGAAGCGGGCTCCAGGCTCTGAGCTGTCAGCACAGAGCCCAACGCGGGTCTCAAACTCACAAACTGTGAGATCATAACCTGAGCTAAAGTCGGACGCTTAACCGACTGAGCCTCCCAGGCCCCCGGGTCTAGCTGCATTTTTAAAAATGAAATGAAAAAAGGGAGGGAAACACAATGACACATATGCAGTGAAATCGAAGGTGGAATCTGGTGTGAGCTAACAGGCACAGACTGAGACCCATCACCCACCCCTTCATTCACCCTGCTACAGCCCCTTCTGTCCAGGGTGCCCTTTTGATGAATGGTGATGAGAGGTGGCACTGATGGGATTACTGAAGAAAGGATGAGAATTTCTAGGTGATGGCCATGGCCAGACCCAGAGGAGGAGCCCATTTTAGTTTGTCTTCTCTAAAACTATTTTTCCTAGATGATCACATTATGGTTTCTCTTGGCGAGTTTAATTGCCTAACTACTGATCTTTCAATTGCGAAGTTAGAAATTTCTGGGCTTCTCTCCCCTGGAATGAAATGTTTCATGAATGTCATGAGCACCTCCCTGGGAATGGAGCCCATCATTGCATTGAGTCTTCCTATGGAGGCCTGGCTAAGTTTCAACCAAATCTCTCCCTCCCTAAGTGAATTTATTTAACTTCCCTCTGTTTTTATGAAACACATTTTGGAAGACATTGGAACAAACAAGCTTCACACCTTTGTTGTCTTCTGATGCCAATTTCCCCTGCCTTTGAGTTGCTGAAAATCCAGTCTTTTTTTTTAAAGACTTTTTATTTATTTATTTTGAGAGAGAGAGAGAGAGAGAAAGAGAGAGAGAGAGAGAGAGAGAGAGAGAGAGAATCTTAAACAGGCTCCATGCCCAGTGCATAGACTGATGTGGGGCTCAATCTCACGACCATGAGTTTATGACCTGAGCCGAAATTAAGAGTCAGATGCTCAACCTACTGAGCCACCCAGGCACTTGGAAAATCCAGTCTCTATATCAAGCTCTCATCCCTCTCTAAAAGTGTGCCCTGAGAAGAGGCTGTCTTGGGAGTGCAGGATTTGATGGGCACAACCATGTTTACCCTTGGGAAAAGGATCATGGAGTGGTGCTATAGGGTTTTCAGAAAAGAGTTCTCCTGGGCTGTCCACTGTGAGGGGGCCAAGAGATCCACAGAGCCAGCTGTGGATGATGGTGTCGTATGTGGCTTCAGACTGAATGTGCTTACATATCTCCCAGGGGTCTCATTAAGGAGCAAATGTGGGTTCAGGAGTTCTGGATGGGGCCCCAGTTTCAGCATTTCTTACCAGCTCCCAGATGAGGACAGTGCTGCTGGGCTGAGGGCCCAGAGCTTGGGCAGAGCAGAAGAGAGGGGCTGCCAGGAGAAGCAGGCAAATGTGGAGTACACGATAATCCACAGACTCCTCTGCTTTCCTTTCGTGCAGAAATAAATCTCATGAGCCCCGTCAAGTGTGAGACATGAGACATGGATCCAACCCAAGATAAGTCTCTCTTCAGACAGGCTGTCAGGACTTCAGAATGCAGCACCCCCATATCTGGATGTGAGTTATGTACTGACCTGGGCTGGGATATAGTGGACTCCAAATCTGTGGTCCAGGGCTTGGGGTAAACATGTGGAGTTGCCAAGTGTCCCTGAAGGTTGCTGCATGGGGTTCCCAATAGCAGGGTGAGACGAGTTGCCACGTGTCACTGACTCTGTCTTCCCAAATTCAGAATCCACTTATGCTGGTCTTGTTGGAGTGTGCTTCTAGAGTTTGCTTTATACAATGCAATAGTTTTTCAAATGTGACTATTCAGTTGAATTCTAAAAAATTTGTACACTAATCATAGGGCATTCTGAAGTTGGAGGACTTGTGTGTGTGTGTGTGTGTGTGGAGGGAATGGAGATAAATTTGACAAAAGAGATTTTGTTACATTTCAACTGACCTGAGTTCTGGTTTGTCCAACCTTTGGTCAATTGTCAGCCCATCAACTAATCCACTATGTCATTTCTTCCTCTGTGCACCTGATCTGTGCCCAGACATGCTTCGATTATGGCAACTGATCACTGAGGGTCTGCAGTAGGCCACAGCATTGTGTGATATGAGGTCATCCTCTGGTCATTCCTCCCACTATGACTTGGGGAATTGGAATGGTTCACACTTTATGGATGAAGATATGAAGTTTCAGGGAGGTTGAAGGCTTGGCCACATTATATGGCCTGCAGATGGCACAGTTGATATCAAACTGCCCAGACACCCAGCCTCTTTGGCTGCCACTGAATTCTCATTCTGTAATTGCAGACTTTTTTTTTTTAATTTTAATTCCAGTATAGTTAACACACAATGTTATATTAGTTTCAGGTGTACAGTACAGTGATTCCTGGTACTCATCATGACAAGTACACTTTTTAATCCCCATCACCTATTTAACCCCTCCTCCCCACTTCCCCTCTGGTAATCATCAGTTTGTTCTCTCAAGAGTCTGTTTCTTGGTTTGTCTCTCTTATTTTTTACCCTTTGCTTGTTTGTTTTGTTTTTCAAATTCTACATATGAGTGAAATCATATATTTGTCATTCTTGGACTTATTTCACTTACCATTATACCCTCTAGCTCCATCCATGTTGTTGTAAATGGCAAGACTTTGTTCTTTTTTATGGCTGAATAGTATTTCCTTATTTATATATCACTTCTTCCTTATCCATTCATCTAATACTTGGGCTGCATCCATAATTTGGCTATTGTAAATAATGCTGCAATTAACATAGGGGTGCATGCATTCCTGTGAATTAACATTTTTGTATTTTTTGGATAAATATTCAGTAGTGCAATTACCAGATCTTAGGGTAGTTCTATTTTTATTTTATTTTTTTGAGAAATCTCTATACTGTTTTCCAGAGTGGCTGCACCAGTTTGCATTCCTACTAACAGTGCAAGGGAGTTCTCCTTTCTCTACATCTTCATCAACACCTGTTGTTTCTTGTGTTGTTGATTTTAGCCATTCTAACAAGTATGAAGTGATATCTCATTGTAGTTTTGATTTGCATTTCCCTGATGATGAGTGATGCTGAGCATCATTTTATGTGTTTGTTAGCCATCTGGATGTCTTCTTTGGAGAAATGTCTGTTCATGTCTTCTGCCCATTTTTAAATTGGATTATTTGTTTTTTGGGTGTTGAGTTTGATAAGTTCTTTATATATTTTGGATACTAACCATTTATTGGATATGTCATTTGCAAATATCTTCTCCTATTCTGTTGGTTGTCTTTTGGTTTTTTTGATGGTTTCCTTCACTGTGCAAAAGCTTTTTATTTTGATGACGTCCCAATAGCTTATTTTTGCTTTTATCCCCCTTGCCTCAAGAGACATATCTAGAAAAATGTTGCTATGACCAATGTCAGAGAAATTACTGTCTGTGCCCTCTTCTAGGAATTTTATGGTTTTCTGTTTCACATTTATATCTCTAATCAACTTTGAATTTATTTTTGTGTATGGTGTAAGAAAGTGGTCCAGTTTCATTCTTTTGCATGTTGCTGTTCAGTTGTCCCAACACCATTTGTCGAAGAGACTGTTCTTTTCCCACTGGATATTTTTTCCTGCTTTGTCAAAGATTAATTGACCATATGGTTGTGGGTTCATTTCTGGTTTTTCTGTTCTGCTCTATTGATCTATGTGTCTGTTTTTGTGCCAGTACCACAATGTCTTGATGACTACAGCTTTGTAATATACCTTGAAGTCCAGAATTGTGATGCCTCCTTGCTTTGCTTTTTTGATTCAGAATCATGCTTATTTATTTAGTTATATCCAAGTCAGTTAACACATAGTATAGTAATCATTTCAGGAGTAGAATTTAGTGATTTATCACTTACATATTACAGTGCTCATTCCAACAAGTGCTCTCCCAGTACCCATCACCCATTTAGCTGACCCCCCCCACCCAACTCCCCTCCAGCAACCCTCAGTTTGTTATCTGTATTTAAGAGTCTCTTATGGTTTGCCTCCCTCTCTGTTTTTATCTTATTTTTTCTTCCTTTCCCCTATGTTCTCTAGGGCTGACTCCTCCTCTGAGCCTCCATGGATTTTCTCCAGGAAGAGACCCTGCCTTCCCAAGGGCTGTGAGTATTTTAGTATTCCCTGTCCTGAGCATGGTACATGGAATATAGCGGGATCTCAGTAAGTTATTATTGTCCAAGTGTGGAAAAGAGTGACAAAGTTTATAGTTACAAAGACATTGAATGGCCAAACCAATTTTGAAAAAGAAAAGCAGGTGCTTTGATGGTCTGTTCCATACTTGGACACTTACTCAACTTCATTTGTTAATAATAATTTACTGAGATCTTGCTATATTCCATGTACCATGCTAAGGACAGGGAATATTACAATAGTCATAGCTGTTGGGATGGCACATAGATGCACTGAGCATCAGTATATCAGGGTCCCTACCTGGAGCAAGATTCAATGGAGGCTCAGAGGAGAGGTCAGCCCAGCCATGGGTCAGGGATCTGGAAGTCAGAGAAGATGTTGGTCCTGCAAGGTGCTCAGGAAGCCAGAGGAGGGGCTGCCTCTGTCAGGGGTCAGAGGTCTTTACAGAGGAGTTTGCCCCCTGCACGTGTCAGGGAGGACATACTGGGCAAATAGACTTAGTGTGCCACAGTGTGGAACATGGTTCCTGGTGTTCTTCTCCATGTGTACATAAATCTTGTCTTCTCAGAGGGTCACAGGCTCCCTGAAGACTGGTCTCTGTTTCACTTTTCTCTGTTCATGGCTGGCCTGCAGAATGGGCTGTGACAATAAAGCAGAGCTGAAGGAAAACCTCTATTGTCTGAGGCTTGCATATCCCAGCTACTCAAGGCAGATAAAATAAAATGATACCATTTTGAGGGGACAATTATATTAGCTAGGATTTAATAATAGCCTTTTTACAATGCTAGCAAGTGTGAAAGGAGACACAAATGGATAAAGTGGATGTCAGGACCAACTTTCAAGAAAGCACTTTTTCACTTGGTTAACATTTATATATATATTTTTTGATTTGCTTATTCTGATTTTAGGAATCTGTTTTAAGAAACAGTAAGAAACTCAAAGCCACAGCAGAAACCTCCTGGTGTTGCTCAGAACCGTAGAGCTGGAGTTTGTCTGGGGGTGGTTGTACAGGAGAGCTGAGGAGGGGTTTGGTGAGAGCTCTGTGACTAGTCATGAACACTGTGGGAGTTTGGAATAGCAGGGACATGCTTATGAATTGACAGTAATTGAGAAAAGGCCAATACAGAAACATGTGGTGTCATTGCAGCAAGTAAAATTGTATTCAGACAGAAAGAAACACACTGGAGTATGACTAATGGTTAGCTTTGAGAGAGATACTTATAGCTGACTTAGTTTATTTCTCTGTAATTTATAAAATGGTCTGCTGTAAACCTTTGACAATTGTCTAGTAAAGACCTCATTACAAATAATTGAGACAACACAATTTTGGTTGAAGGAATGTGCAAAAGCATGTGGGGTGTATTTGTTTCCTATGGTCACCGTAACAAATTACCACAAATTTAGCAGCATAAAACACCACAAACTTACTATCTTCTCGTTCTGGAGTATAGACATCTGAAATGGGCTAATATCAAGGTGTTAACAGGATGCATTCCCTCCAGAATCTCTAGGGGAAAACTTGCTTCCTTGCCTTTTTCAACTACTACAGACTGCCTGCGTTCCTTGATTTATGGCCAGTCTCTTCAAGCTCTGCCTCCTCCATGTGTCCCCTTCTCTGGTTCTGCTATTCTGCCTCCATCTTATAAAAACTCTGTGATTGCCTGAGCACATCTGGATAATCAAGGATGATATCCCCTATCCCCAGATCCTACATGTAATCACATCTGTAAAGTGCTTTTTACTGCATAAGGTAACATGGTCACCGGTTCTGGAGATTAGGGCATGGGCATCTTTTGGGAGCCATTACTCTGCCTACCAGAAGGGGCAATTTACCATGGGGGCTTGAGAGTGCCATGGCTGGTACTGGGGAACCTGCCTAGCACATCACCACCACCTTGCAGAAGTGTTCTCTAAAGTTCTTAGCAAATCCAGTGTAAGAGCTTGAGAAACAGAAATTGATCACCTGTCTGATGTTGTCCAGGTGGATCCTTCTTGATAAATGCAGCACCCACAGAGACCTCTGGTGGGGTTCAGTGGTGGAGGTCTGGGTATCTGAGTTCCTGGAATTTCAACTGACAATCAACGTCACAGAGAAAAGTGAGGGGAAGCAAGTTTGGGGGTGTGTATGCAGAAGAGGATTTGACCATGCCCTGAGACAACTTTGTGGAGAAGTATAGGAAACTGGGGCCAAGAGTTGTATTCCAGAGCCCCAAAAGGCAGGCAGAATTATGGGCAGTGGAGGAAAAAACCATTGCATCTGTACAGTGCTTCACCTTCTACAGCATGTTTTCTTGAATTGTTTTACTTCATTTATTCTTTCATGCATTAATTCAGCACATTTTGGGGAGTGGCTATTGTGACAAAGGGACTAAAGATGGTGCCTTGCCACACACAGTCCCTGTTCCTGGTGGGTGCGGGATTTCTGCTGCAAGTCCAGAGGCAGTCCACCATGTCTCCTGAGAGGCCCAGGTCAGGAGTAGGCCCCCTCTCACTCTGCCCACTAGACTGTGCTCCAGGGACCTCAGACTCTCCATCTACCTCTTTGGGTCTGCAGAGCCTCCTCCAGCCAGACCATGAAGCTTCCTCCACCCCTGCCATGAGTCTTGAGAGGGCAAGAGGCCCAGACCACTGTGTGGTCCATCCTGCCTTTCCCTGGAAGCTGAAGTCCTCCTGGCCTGGCCTTTCCTCATCTCTCTGTCCTTGCCTCCCTTCTTGGTTCCTCACCTTCCCAGGTCCTCCTTCTTTCCCTCAGGACCATCCATCCTTCCTTCCTCCTATTTTCTCTCCACAGAAGTCACATCCTGGGGTTGGAGCAACAAGAGTGGAAGACACTTCAAATTCCCCTGAGGAGTCCACCCCTTGGGCAGGCCCTGTTCCTATTTCTTTCTGTAGCATAAACGAAGTCACCCTCATCAGGAGGCAAAGAAGACAAAGGAAAAGCAGAGAGAAAAGAAAATGCTTTTGGAACTGGGACCAGAATCTCATCTGACATTTGGGAAGTAGAGCAGACAGGTGCTGAAGGCAGGGCTCATGTTGTCCCATTGATGACCAGTGCCTGCTGAGAGAGAGGGTGGGAACCTCTGTGTGTGTGTGACACTGTCCTCTGTACTGTCTGCCTGATCCCACACAGAGTGTTGGGGGTACAGGGTGGGAGGGGCTGTGTTTCCTGGGAACATCAGGTGAGTGTCAGGTTGAATGCGCTCTTGGTGGGGGTTGCAGGTGAAGCAAGTGGTTTAAGGCTGGGGGATGCTGTTCTCCTCTGAACCTCACGTCTGGGCATTTAGTCTACATGAAGGCTCTGTTCCCTGCAGTGAGCTCCCACAGGTGTGTTCCTGGAGTACCTACATCCCGACATTGCTGCTGACAGTGGCAAGGGGATGGTGTGGAGGTGGACACAGGGTCTGGTGCCCTGAGCATTTCTCCATGCCAAGGATCAAGGATTACTCATTCCAGAGCTTGGGGCCAATGAAACTTCGGTGCCACAGGCCACTCCTAAGCCACTATGGGAGATGCCATAGGCTGAATTGTGCACTCCACCCCAAGTTCATATGCTGAAGCCCTAACCCTCAGTGTGATCATATTTGGAAGTAGGACTTTTGACAAGCATTAGGGTTGGATGAAGTGATGAGGACCAAGCCCCAGTGATGAGATTACTACTCTTATAAGGAGAGTTGCCAGAGAGCTTGCTATCTCTCTCTGCCATATGAGAACGCAATGAGGAGACCATCTGCCAGCCAGGAAAAGGGCTCTCACCAGAACCTGTTATGTTGGCACCCTGACCTCAGACTTACGGCCCCAGGAACTTTGAGAAAACAGACTTTCTGTTGTTTAAGCTGCTCAGTCTATGGCACTTTGTTATGGCAGCCCGAGCTGACAAATACAGATTTTGGTACTGGGAAGTGGGATGTTGCTGTAACAAATACATGAACACATGGAAGCAGCTTTGGAATGATGGGGTGATGGGCAGAGGCTGGAAGAGTGTTGAGGTGCATTCTAGATATATGGATGTTAAGGGTGATCCTGATGAGGCTCAGAAGGGAATGAGAAACACGTTATTGGAAACTGGAGGAACAGTGATCCTTGTTATTAAGTGGCAGATCACTTGGCCACACTGTGTTCTAGCATTAGTGGAAGGTAGAACTAGTGACTGATAAAATAGGATATGTAGCTGAGGGGATTTCTTAAATTTTTTTTTAATGTTTATTTACTTTTGAGAAAGAGAGAGACAGAGAGAGGAGGAGACACAGAGTCCAAAACAGGCTCTGAGCTGTCAGCACAGAGCCCAATGTGGGGCTCAAACTCACAGAGTGCGAGATATTGACCTGAGCTGAAGTCGGACGCTCAACGGACTGAGCCACCCAGCTGCTGCTGTAGCTGAGATTTCAGCAAAGTATGTGGCCTTGTTTCTCCGGACTGCTTAAGGAATGTAAAATGTAAAAGGAATTAAGATGTAATTATAAAGCAAAAAGGAGCCAGAACTTGAAGATTTGGAAAATTCTCAGTCTATCTATATTGCAAACAACAAGTAAGTTTGTTCCGCAGAGAGCACTAACAGTGTGACTGAATGGCCATCTGATAAACAGGTCATAGGATGGGTGCCACTCATATGCTTAATCAGCCATTGCAGTGGAAAAGAGGGGTAGAGATGACATTGTGCCATCGGAGACACTGCCCACTTGGACTAGAAGGGACAGAGAAATAGAGACAGAATGAAGGAAGGCCATCAGACTTCTAGATCCTACAGGACCTGACTGGAGAGCCATTTGGCTGCCAGTATGAGCCATTCTTCAAGGAAAGGGAAGAAGGGCGAAGGTAATTTGGAGACTATCAAGGCCACTGTTTTGGTTCCAGCAGGTCAGGTGGTCTATGACTGAAGCCTTGGGACTGCCCTATGGAGCCTTGGGGAGAAGTGGCCTCAGGCATGGAGGCTGTCACTTCAGTGAGCCTGGAGGGCAGGGTGTTGAGCCAAAGAGGACTATTCTCATGCCTTAAGATCAGATGGAATCGGCCTTACTAGGTTCTGGACTTGATTGGGACCTGTCACCCTTTTCCTTCTCTCCTTTTTCTCCCTTTTGGAATGGGACCTCTGCCTGTCCTACCATTGCATTTGGGAAGTGTTTAATGTGTCTGATTTCACAGTTCACACAGCTGGAGAGGAATTTTGCCTCAGGATGGTCTGCGCCCAGAGTTTCACCCACACCTGATTTAGGTGACCTTTCTATTTTTCTGTCTATCTTTCTCTTTCCCTTCCTTCCTTTCTTGTGTTTTTTATTTAAGTATAATTGACACACAGTGTTATGTTAGTTTCAGATGTATAACATAATGATTCACAGTTCTATACATTGTTCAGTGCTCATCACAGTAAGTGTAGCCACGATCTGTCACCAAACGACATTATTACCATCTTATTGACTATATTCCCTATGCTGGACTTTTCATTTCTGTGACTGATTTGTTTTGTAACTAGGAGTTTGTATCTCGTAAGATGCCTTATCTATGCCACCCTCCCATCCTCCCTTCTGGATGCTACTAGTTTTTTCTCTATATTTGTCTGTTTTTTGTTCTTTGATTGCTTTGTTTTTTAGATTCCACATATAAGTGAAATCATATGGTATGTATATTTCTTTAACTGACTTATTTTGCTTAGTATTACACTCTCTATACTTTTATTCTTTTTATGGCTGAGTAATATTCCCAGTTTATTAACCCAATAAACATAGGGTTTGCAGCATTATGTACAATAGGTGATATTAAAATTTTTTAATGTTTATTTATGTTGAGAGAGAGAGAGAAAATGAACAAACAGGGGAGGGCCAGAGAGAGAGGGAGACACAGAATCCGAAGCAGGCTCCAAGCTCTGAGCTGTCAGCCCAGAGCTCAATGTGGGGCTTGAACTCATGAACCATGAGATCATGACCTGAGCCAAAGTTGGATGCTCAACTGACTGAGCCACCTGAATGCCCCTACAATAGGTGATATTTAGATGAGACTTTGGACTTTAGAGTTCAGAATTGGTGCTGGAATGAGTTCAGAGTTTTGGGGGCTCCTGGGATGGAATAACTGTGTTTTGTGTGCAAAGGACATGCATTTGTGGGCCAGGGCTAGAATATCATGGATTGAATAGAGGCTTTTTCTCAGGGGCACTTTGGAGGCGAACTCGCAGGGATACACTCCAGCTTGTAAGGTGAGGTTGTACCTGCAGTCAGAGGGCTGACTTGTGGGTGAGGGATGAGGAGATGGTGTGAGGCTGGCTTCATTTCCTTTCCCAGGCACCTTCCCACTGAGTCCTGGGACAGCCCTGGGAGGCATGCAGGCACACCCTGTCCTGCAGGGGAGCTGGGAGTTGGCCAGGTGGGCTGGACCTTACCCTGTACCTGTGCCCCCACATCATTTATCTCCAGCACACGCTTTCAGGTTTTTTTTTTTTAATTTTTTTAATGTTTATTTATTTTTGAGACAGAGAGAGACACAGCATGAACAGGGGAGGGGCAGAGAGAGAGAGACAGAATCGGAAGCAAGCTCCAGGCTCTGAGCCATCAGCCCAGAGCCCGACGCATGGCTTGAACTCGCGGACCGTGAGATCGTGACCTGAGCTGAAGTCGGACGCTTAACCGACTGAGCCACCCAGGCGCCCCCGCTTTCAGGTTTTGAACCAGGGTCACTGTCTGCATGCTAGTCACCTGAAAAGACTCAGTATTCCTGCACAGATGACTAGCTTTCCAAATATCATCAGGCAGTGTAATGAGTACATTTTTATAGACTCTGCTGTTGGCAAGGTTTGAGGGCTATCTGAGCTGGCTCTCCCTTTCTTTAAAACCTTGGTTTTCTCAATTTAGCATTGTTGTAAAGATGAAGTAGATAATGTGTAAAGTGCTTCATGAAGTGCCTGCCCCTTCCCCTTCCTCTCCGCACTCCCCATTATCTCGTTTGACTCACCCACAACCCTGTGTCTTCTCCTGGGGAGGAAGGGAATGGCCATCCTGAGCCCTTCTTCCCTGGACACTGTGGTGGGGCTTACACTGATGTTACATCATCCTTCTAAAGTCTCTGGACCTGACTGTTTTTCCACATCCCCCAAATCCACAATGAGAGTCTCTTATGTGCTACTCTGCATTCTAAAGGCTAGAGATTCAGCAGTGATGGAAACACAAACCTCCACCTTCTAGGAGCCTACATTTTTGTGGAGAAACAAATAAGATAAGTAAAACAAACAAACAAACAAACAAAACCCTGTAGAGTAGGTGACATGATGCACAGTACCAAGAAGAAAAGTAAAGGTGGGGATGTGTGTGTCAAGTCGGAGGTTTGTAACCACAAATAGATGGCCTGAGAAGTTGAGCAGAGGCTGAAGGAAGTGAGGGAGGAATCCTTGTGAAGGTCTGGGAGGAGAGTTTCAGGCAGAGAGAGCAGCAAGTGCAAAGACCCTGAGAGGGGTATGAGAGGGCAAGACCAGAATTAATCAGGCCTGGGCCACTGCAGGGACTTTGGCCCTCACTCTTAGTGAGATAGAAGTCCAGAGGCAGCAGAGAGAAGAGGATGGATAGGAACTGACTTTCATTTAACAAGCTCACTCTGACTGCCTAGCCAAGAAGAACCCGAGGAACAAGGGTGGGGTGGCTGAGCAGGGATGCACAGAGAGATGCAGTGGCGCAGGCCAAAGGCTGGCAGGGTGGGTGGTGAGAAGTGCTTGGAGTCCATGTCTATTTGGAGGCAGACACCTGGATGGCCTGCTGGACTATGTGTGGGCCTGGGGAGAGGGAAGGTCATAGCTCACTCCACGGTTTGTGGCTAGCACCTGGCACCTGGCTGTCTGGAGCCATGATGGCTGACACAGGGCAGGGCAGGCTGACCTGCAGATGGGAGTGGCTGTGTGGCTCCAGCAGAGTGGGGAGCCAACAGCAGCAGGCCTGGGCTTCGTTCAGGGCAGAGGCACAGACTGGACTTACACCTCTGGGGTTCTCGGGGAGGGGCAGTTTACTTGCCAGGGCACTGGATGAGACCCAGAGTGGCCAGAGGGAGGAACCCCAGGTTCACTTTCTAGAAGTCAGAGACTAGGAGGAACTAGCAAGTGAAACAGGAAGAGGAGGGGCAGGAGGAGAGCAAGGTGTGCTCATCACACTGGGGAGCCAGGGGCAGGGAGGGACCAGATATGAATCCTGCAGAAGTGTGGGGCAGTGTCTTGAGGGATTAGTGATCCTGGTCAAGCGGGTTTAGTGGGGTGATGGAGCCACTTAAGGGGAAGGACCAGCTGTGTTCTGTGTTCGGGCTCCTGTCTCTTGCATATGAAATGTTAAGGACAGCAGTGCTTGACACTATGTTCACCATCTCTTGGGTCTGGCTTCCAATGTCTCACTGTGAAGTGGGCATTCATGTCTCCATGCAGACGTCCTGTGGTCCCTTTATTGATGATTGACTGGCACATGCAGCTGTGCTCCAGTCAAGAGCCTCGTTTTCATTGAAAAATTCTGTCATTGCCCTCACCTGAGGAGTCCTTTCAGCAAGGAAAGAAAATGTGTTCTACACTTTGGAAGATGCCAGAAAGGCCATCAGGTGGGGTGAGCAGAGTCGACTGGTTGACTTTGGTATCCTGTACTCTGAGAAACCCTCTCTCAGGGGGCAGACCCACCCTGGAGACCACCCTTTGACTCCTAGATGGGCAGGAACTCAGGGGGTGTTAAGGGACCCCCAGATGGGTAGGGATATGGGGGAACCGGGGGGTGAGGGTATGGGGGATCAGGGTCCCCTAGAAGGGTGGACACCGAGGGAGGGGCACTTTGAGGTGTCAGGGCCTTGTTTATGGGGACGAGACCAGGTATTTTCCAGTCTGCATCTCATGGCTTGAGAGACATCTTATTATTTCTTCTCAGAGAAAGCTTTTCCTTCCTTTTTGAGATTCTCCTCATTAGTCATAAATTCAATTTTATACAGATAGGGTTTGAGACTTGGTCTCAAAAGGCTTACTTTTTAGCCATATTGGTCATCACAGGAGTTGGTGCCTTTTTGGACATTGTTCTGCATTAAGAATGGATGTGAAATATTCCTGTACAACTGTGTTGTATGTCACAGCAGACTGCTCCTGACAGCCTCGTATAAGGGTGTCACTATCCCCAGATAGGAATGTACAGAAAATATACCTGAGGTATTTGTTACTCACTTTATGTGTGTCTGGGAATTGTAAGGAGCCTGGCAGACCTTGCAGGGTCAGGAAGGGTGAAGCAGATTCTCTGCATGCTGGCTAGTAGCATGCAGGACTTGGGGGGAGCTGGAGCAGGCTCCCCTGCTTATCTTCCCCGTCCCTCTCCATTGTCCCTCCTGGTCCCAGGAGTCCAGGTAGCCTGCTGAGTGCAGCCAGGTCACACAGCCCCACAGATGAAATCTTCCAGGAGTGTCACTTCATCATGTCCACTTACATTCTGTTAGCTGAAGCAGATCTGTTAGCTGAAGCAGATCAGGTGGCAGTGCTGAAATTCAAGGGGGCTGGGAGACGCAGTCCTGCCATGTGTCCAAGAAGAAGACTGGGAATTTTGTTACTTGTGTGGCTAGTTGAGGGGAGCTAGGATGTCTCCCTGAGCCCCAGTGACACAGCTTCCTGTGCTCTCTTGAGGCCCTTCCTTTATCCCAGCACAAGCAGGGACCTCCTTGTGATTTGGGAGCTGCCCAGGCCTGGCCCCTCATCCTCTTGTCCATCCCCTTGGCCCACACTTGGCTCAGACAGAGACTTTTGTCTCTGGATCCATCTGGATGTGTGACTTCAATTTGGACTCTTTCCTCTGACCAGCTTCTTCCTTAGAGCCCTTCCTTCTGGAACCCCCTCCTCAGCCCCACAGGGACAGGTGGAGGAAGAGGAGGGGACCATATCTTATTGTACAGTGCTGGCTGTCTCCCTAAGGGGTGGGCTTTCTCGTAAGGCAGTATGGCAGCAAGGGGAAATAGAAGGCTCAGCCATTACAGAAAGAGAACTTTGGTTTTTCTACATTGTGGCCCTTATGTATGTTGACCCACTTGCAGGAGTGGCAGCTGTTGAGCTTCTCAGTGAGCACCTCCTATGGGCAAACATTTTGCCTCTTTCATCTTTTTCAAAGGCACTATTGGTTTAACAGATGAAGAGACTGAGGTCCAGAGAAAGAGAGATGAAGTCTCCAGGCTGACAAAGCCAAGCAGTAGCTGAGGGAGACTTGAACCTCAATCACCTGGTGGGCCTGGACCTGCTTGATTCCACACTGCTGCGCCACCCCAGATAGGGGGCTGCTGCTCACCAGCTTTGTTGAACTGTGTAAAATAGAAACGGGAGCTCTGGAAGCCATAGTGTTTGTCACAGATGAGTTAATGCAATGGTGGAGTCCTGGTTCCTCCTCCGTGCATCCTGGGGGCAGCCATCCAGTCATGGGAGGGGACAGCAAGGAGGGAGTGGTCTGGGGCAAGACGCCAGGCCCGGCGCAGAGGAGGATTTGTTTCCTTTCTCTTTCTCTCTCTCCCATTATCTATCTTGTCTATCGATCTATCATATCTATCTATCTATCTATCTATCATCTATCTATATCTATCATCTATTAAAAAATTTTTTTAACATTTATTTATTTTTGAGAGACAGAGAGAGGCAGAGCATGAGCAAAGGAGGGGGAGAGAGAGACACACACAGAATCCAAAGCAGGCCCCAGGCTCTGAGCTGTTTGTTAGTACAGAGCCCAACGTGGGGCCCAAACCCATGAACTGCAAGACCATGACCTGAGCCAAAGTCAGACGCGCAACCGACTGAGCCACCCGGGCGCCCCTATCATCTGTTTAATCTATCTATATCTATCATGTATATATTTATCTATGTATCATCTATCATCATTGTCATCATCTATCATTCATTTAATTAAATGTGGATGCCTTTAGATCGGGTGGAGATACACTAGTGTCCACACTGATTTCCACTGGGATGTGCTCCTTCCTGCCTAGTGTGTGATCACCTGTCCACACAGGTCATTTGTGTCTGCGTCTTGTTCTGACTGCAGGCCTCTATGGGCTCTTTCTCTTTCTCTGAGCCTCTTTACAGTCTTCTCTTGCTCTATTGGGAACATGTAGGACTCTGGACACCACTCTGGGGCTCTGGGAAACTGGGAGTGTCTCAGTCCCTTCTCCCCTAAGAGACCTAATACCCTTCTGCACCCATCCTGGCACAGATGTGACTGTGCTTTTCTTTCTTTTTTAATAAAAATAATATTTACCATGTGATATTTATTTATTTATTTATTTATTTTTCCAACGTTTATTTATTTTGGGGACAGAGAGAGACAGAGCATGAACGGGGGAGGGGCAGAGAGAGAGGGAGACACAGAATCGGAAACAGGCTCCAGGCTCGGAGCCATCAGCCCAGAGCCTGACACCGGGGCTCGAACTCACGGACAGCGAGATCGTGACCTGAGCTGAAGTCGGATGCTTAACCGACTGCGCCACCCAGGCGCCCCTACCATGTGATATTTAATATACAAAATGAAACATACAAACACATGCAATTTATGGAGCATAATGTCAAAATAACACTCTTATAGCTCAAATCCTAAAGTATCCCTAAAGCCACATGTCTTTCTTCTTAACTGTCAGCCTCCCCATAGGGAACATCATCCTGAAATCTGTGCTTATTATTTCTTTGGTTAAAATGGTTATATTAGGGGTGCCTGGGTGGCTCAGTTGATTGAGCATCTGACTTCTGATTTTGGCTCAGGTCATGATCCTAGGATTGTGGGATTGAGCCTTGTATCAGGCAAGATTTTCTCTCTCTCTCTCCTTCTGCTCCTCTCCCCTACTTGCTGTCTCTCTCACAAAAAAATGTATTTTCCCTAAACAATGTGTCATTTAATTTTGCTCTTTAAAAAGTGTTGAGTACTATAAAGGAGGTCTCAGAATTATCAGATGGTGCCAAATTGTTTATCACAGTGGCTGAATTAATGCACTTGCTCTGGTGGTCTGGAAGATTGTCCCTCTCTCCACATCCTAACACATAGGATTATCAGACTTCTTAACTTTTGGCAATCTCGTGGGAGTATCTTAACTGTGATCTTAACTTCTATGTACCTGATAATTAATGAGGTTGAAATTCTTTGACTTTTGTGTATCTTTTGTTATGAAATGCTTATTATCTTATGTCTTTTTCTATTGAGTTGTTTTTCTTTTGATTTATAGGAATTTTTTCTAAGTATATTCTGAATACTAATCACTTGTCAGTTGTATGTGTTGCAGATCTTTTCCAAGTTTGTATCTTGTCTTTTCATCTTCCTTTTTGAATTAATTAACTAACTAATTAATTAATTAATTTTGGGGGTATGGTTGACACACAATGTTACATTAGTTTCAGTTGTACAACATAGTCATTCAATAAGTCTATATGTCATACTGTGTATGACACAAGTGTAGCTACCATGTGTCACCATACAATGCCATTAAAATACCACTGACTATATTCCCTGTGCTGTACTTTTAATTTTAATTTTAATTCCAGTATAGTTAAGATACAGTACTGCATTAGTTTCAGGTGCACAACATAGTGATTCAACAATTATATACATTACTCAGTGCTCATCATAATAAGTGTACTCTTAATCCCCATCATCTATCACACACATCCCTCCTCCCACACACATCCTTCCTCCCACCTCTGCTCATCAGTTTTTTCTCTATAGTTGAGTCTTTTTTTGGGGGTTGTCTCTATTTTTCTTTGTTCATTTGGTTTGTTTCTTAAATTCCACGTATGAATAAAATCACATGGTATTTGTCTTTGATTTATTTCACTTAGCATAATACTCTCTAGATTCATCTATGTTGTTGCAAATGGCAAGATTTCATTCTTTTTTATGCTCAGATAATATTCCATTGTATATATGTACCACATATTCTTTACCATTCATCTATTGATGGACACTTAGGCTACTTCCATAATTTGGCTATTATAAATAAAGCTGCAATGAACATAGGGGTGCATATATATGTCTGAATTTAGTTTTTGTATTCTTTGGGTAAATACCCAGTAGTGGAATTACTGGATCATAGGGTAGTTCTATTTTTAATTTTTTGAAGCACCTCCAGACTGTTTTTCAGAGTGGCTGTACCAGTTTGCATTTCCACCAACAGTGCAAGAAGATTCCCCTTTCTCCACATCTTTGCCAACACTTGCTGTTTCTTGTATTTTTGATTTTAGCCATTCTAACAGGTGTGATGTGATATCTCATTGTAGTTTTGATTTGCATTTCCCTGATGATGAGTGATATTGAGCATCTTTTCTTGTGTGTTAGCCATCTGGGTGTCTTCTTTGGAGAAATTGCCAGTTTATGTCTTCTGCCTGTTTTTGTTTGTTTGTTTGTTTATTTTGAGAGAGATAGAGACAGAATGATCAGGGGAGGGGCAGAGAGAGAGGGAGAGAGAAAGAGAATCCCAAGCAGGCTCTTCACTGTCAACACAGAGCCCAATGCAGGGCTCCAACTCACGAAATGATGAGATCATGACCTGAGCCAAAACTGAGAGTCAGATGGACTGAGCTATCCAGGTGCCCCTCTTCTGCCTGTTTTTAATTTGGATTATTTGTTTCTTTATTGGTAAGTTGTATAAGTTCCTTATATATTTTGGATATTAACTTCTTAAAAAATTTTTTTATATGTTTATTTATTTTTGAGAGAGAAATAGGGTATGAGCAGGGGAAGGGCAGAGAGAGGGAGGGAGACACAGATCTGAAGCAGTCTCTAGGCTCTGAGCTGTCAGCACAGAGCCTGACGTGGGACTCGAACTCACAATCCATGAGATCATGACCTGAGCTGAAGTCGGATGCTTAACCAACCTAGCCACCCAGGTGCCCCAGGTGCAAAGATTTTTATTTTGGTGTAGTCCCAATAGTTTATTTTTACTTTTGTTTCTCTTGCCTCAGGAGACGTATCTAGAAAAATATTGCTAAGGTTGATATCCAAGAGATTATTGACAATGTTTTCTTTTTTTAAATTATTTAATTCATTTTTTAAATTTACATCCAAGTTAGTTAGCATATAGTGCAACAATGATTTCAGACAATGTTTTCTTTAAGGAGGTTTATTGTTTCAGGCCTCACATTTAGGTCTTTAATCCATATTCATTTTATTTTTGTGTATGGTGTAAGAAAGTGGTCCAGTTTCATTCTTTTGAATGTTGCTGTCCAGTTTTCCCAACACTACTTGTTGAAGGGACTATTTTTTCTCATTGGGTATTCTTTCCTACTTTGTCATAGATTAATTGATCATATAATTGTTTTTTTTCCCTGGGTTTTCTATCCTGTTCCATTGATCTATGTGTCTGTTTTTTTGCCAGTACCATACTGTTTTGATCACTATAGCTTTGTAGTATATCTTGAAATCTGGGATTGTGATATTTCTAGTTTTGTTCTTTTTTCAATATTGCTTTGGCTATTCAGGGTCTTTTGTGGTTCCATACAGTTTTTAGTATTATTTGTTTAGTTCTGTGAAAAATGCTGTTCGTATTTGATAGGGATTGGAATCAGTGTAGACTGCATTTGGTAATATGGACAATTTAACAATACTTGTTCTCCCAATCCATGAGCATGGAATATTTTTCCATTTGTTTGTGTCATCTTCAATGACATTCATCTGTATTTTATAGTTTTCAGGGCATAAGGAGGTCTTTCACCTCCTTGGTAAAGTTTATTCCTAGGTATTTAATTATTTTTGGTATGGTTGTAAATGGGATTTTTTTCTCATTTTTTCTTTCTTAATTTCAACTTCATTATTAGTGTATTGAAATGCAACAGATTTTTGTATATTGACTTTATATCCCGAGACTTTACTGAATTTATTTATCAGTTCTAGCCATTTTTTTTTTTTTTGGAAGAGTCTTTGGATTTTCTATACATAGAATGTCATCTGCAAATAGTGAAAATTTTACTTCTTCATTGCTGATTTGGATTCCTTTTATTTCTCTTCGTTGTTTGATTGCTGTGGCTAGGACTTCCAGTACTATGTTGAATAGAAGTGATGAGAGTGGACATCCCTCTCTTATTCCTGACTGTAGAGGAAAAGCTCCCAGTTTTTCCCCATTGAGGATTATATTAGCTGTGGGTTTTTCACATAAGGCCATTATTATGTTGAGGTATGTTCCCTCTAAACCTACTTTGTTGAGGGTTTTTTTCATGAATGGATGCTGTATTTTGTCAAATATTTTTTTCTGAATCTATTGAGGGGATCATATGATTCATATCCTTTCTCCAATCTTATCTTACCTAACATGGTGCATCACATTGATTGATTTGTGAATATCAAACCACCCTTGCAACCCAGGAATAAATTCCATTTGATCATGGTGGATGATTTATTTTTAAATGTATTGTTGAATTCAGTTTGCTAGTATTTTATTCTGGGCTTCTGCACCTACGGGATATTGGCCTATAGTTCTCTTTTTTAGTGGTGTCTTTATCTGGTTTTGGTATCAGGATAATCCTATACTGTACCTTTTATCCCTATGACTTATTCATTCCATAACTGGAAGCCTATACTTCCCACTCCACTTAACCCTTTCTGCCCATTCCCCCAGTCCCAGCCCCTCTGGAAACCGCCAGTTTGTTATCAGTATTTATGGGTCTGTTTCTGTTTTGTTTGTTCACTTGTTTTGTTTTCTAGATTCTACTTAAAAGTGAAATCATATGGTATTCTTTTGATGATAGAAGGTCTTAGTATTAATGCAGTAAAATTTGTCAGTCTTTCCCTTTGTACTTTGTGCTTTGTTGGTCTGGCTTAAGAAAGACTTTCCTTCTCCAAAGGCATAGAAACAGTCTTCTTTGATTTTTTTTTTTTACAAAATTGTTAACATTTTGATTTTGAATTTAAATAATTAAACCATTTGGAGTGAAGTAGATGTCTTTTTTTCCCCACGGAGGCAAACAGTGGCCTCAGGATGATTTATTCCATGTATTGTGTAGTGGATATTCCATGCCATCTCTGTGAACTGAAGTCCTATACTTCTGCTACTATTTAATGTGCATGTATGGTTTGCTTTTTCTAAATTCTCTGTCCTTTTCCACTGGTCATTTTGATTGTCCCTGAACTGACAACTGATAACTGGTAGGGCAACTGTCCTTTCTAAATTCTTCATGAATTCTTTGACCTTTCTCTTCTATAAAAAATTTAAAAGCAACTTGCCAAGTTCCTTCAAAACCTTATTGGGGTCTTGATCGGATTTTGTTGAATCTATAGTTCAGTTTGGAAGAAACTAACCTCTTTTATAATATTGATTCTTCCAATCCATGAACATCATATATCTCTCCATTTAGTTTACTGTTCTTTATTTTCTTTTAATAACTTTATGATTTTCTTCAGATACATCTTGAATATCTTTTTTTATGATTTATTCCTAGGTACCTTACATGCTTTATCTCTATTGTAAATGGCATATATTTCTGGGGTTTTATCTTCCTTCATTTGGAACATATTTCTCTGTCTGTTCATTTTTCTTGACACCCTGTGTTTGTGTATTAGATGAAATAGCTATTTCTCCCATTCTTGAAGGAGTGGCCTCCTGTAGGAGATGAATCTTATCATTTAACCTTACATTAGCTCTTGGTTGTCTCTGAATTTTTGTGATTGTTTAAGCAGCTTGGGTCTTTTTTTTTTTTTTTTTGTAAGTCCCAGTTGTTGAGGATGTGCTAACACCTGTGAGTCTTCCAAGGGAGGGGTCAGTCAGCACCTATGTTAAGGCTGATTCAAGCTAGACCCTCAGGCAGCAGCTTTTAAGGTAAGCAAATATATATAGACCACAGCTGTAGACCCCACTGGCCTCCAGAGCAGGCACTCGGGAGTTTACCTCAGAGACTGCATCTTCACTTCTGATACCCCCTCAATGTGGTGATAGCTGCAAAATTTGGGGCTCCAGGCAAGTGTATGGGCTCTTTTCTGGAAGGTACCAGTGAGCTATATAGAAGACCAAATAAGAACTCAAATATGGTATCTCCCAGCCTACTTTCTTTGAGAGCCCTTCTGTAGCTTTTACATGTGTGGTGAGCCTCAAGCCTGCCCCTCTGGCTGAAGCTCAGACTAAGTAAAAGGCCTTTTTCATAGGATGACTGGGGGTGGTTTTTAGTTTGCTGTCTTTGCAGTGCCTTGGGGGTGGTAGATTGCCAGGAACTATTTCTCTGATTATTTCAGAACCATAGGACCTCAAAATAATCCTTGGATACTAGACCCAGGAAGTTCAAAGAGCATCCTCTGTGTGGGCTTCCCACAGTTGGCTTTGTGGGGACCATGGTACAGTGGCATGCAGGCATGGTATGCCCCACTGGCCACCTTAAGTTGTGGAGTTATGGGCTCAGGGGCAGGCAAATGCCCACTGGCACTAGCAGGTTAGAAGAGTACAAAAATGATGTCTGCTTTGTTCCTGTGTCTGCTAGGAGGGTAGATAGAAAACACCTACATCTCCTTCCCCAGAGAGCATTCCAACAGGCTTCTATCCTTCCATCAAACACTTTAATAATAGCAAATCTCCTTCAGTTAAGGTCTAGGTGCTTTGTAAACTGCTACTTTTGTGCTGGATCCCAGGATAAGTGAGTCTGTGCATGAGCCCTTTAAGAGTGGAGTCTCGGGGCGCCTGGGTGGCGCAGTCGGTTAAGCGTCCGACTTCAGCCAGGTCATGATCTTGCGGTCCGTGAGTTCGAGCCCCGCGTCGGGCTCTGGGCTGATGGCTCCGAGCCTGGAGCCTGTTTCCGATTCTGTGTCTCCCTCTCTCTCTGCCCTTCCCCCGTTCATGCTCTGTCTCTCTCTGTCCCAAAAATAAATAAACGTTGAAAAAAAAAAAAAAGAGTGGAGTCTCCATTCTCTACAACACTGTGACTTTCTTAGACACACATTCCACTAGTTTTCAAAACCAGATATTTTGGGGTCTTTCTCTCCTGTGCATGTCCCCACGGTTGGGTGCCTGATGTGGGGCACAAACCCCTTGCTCCTCAGGGAGAAATTCTATTTATATTTGTGAGATACTGCCTGACTTTGGGTCACTGTGCTATGGATGGGGTTTTTGGTGAGATTGCATCTATGCCTCTTTTACCCATTTTGATGTTGTTCTTTGATCCTTTGTTTTGGAGGAGCTTAAGATGGTTTTTAGATTTTTTTTAGAGGGTGGTTTTTCCATATGTAGTTGTAGATTTTTTATGTCCATGGGAGGTGAGTTCAGGATCTTCCTCTATTGCCATCTTGAAAGGCGTCCTTGTAGGTCAATTTTATTTGAAACATTTTCAACATCTGATTATTTCTTTAATTAATGAGTTAAATGAAATATTTGGCAAGCGTTTATTTTATATTTGTATGACGAACATGGTTTCACCAGTTTGAAAGCTATACTTTAACATTGTGAAAATTTTCAAGCATATATTCAATACATTGAAATTAGTGTAATAAATTCCCTTGCACCAGCCTCCAGTTCCACAACATTAAAACTGTGGGGAGGCCTGTATCTATTTCATTCACTTAATCTGCTCACTCTCTCTATGGAGCAGGTACAATTATTACCCCACCTTAGAGAGGATGAAACTAAAGCATGAAGAGAAGTGACGAATCCGACTCCACAGCTGGGATAGGCACAGCTGGGATTCAGCTCTGGAGCACCTATTATTAACACTGCTATCTGAGAAGATTCCAATCCTGGAGGGCTTCCAGGGGCTAAAATGTGGGTGTACATTTTGAGCCTTCAGGAGGGTGGCATTGTGCATCCTCAAATCACTGGACTCAGTTAACACTTTCTTCCATACCCAGAACAAGGACCTCTGGATGTCTTTAGGAAATGCTGTTCTGGACCCAACTGAGTAAAATATGGTAGTGCAGAGCCTGGTAAATTTAGCATGAGCACTGAGCTCAGACCATGCTGGATGGGACCTGATATTTACCACCTGTACAGCCTTGGACATGTCATTTTCCCAAGAGTCCCAGTGTCCTCCCAACAGAGGGGACTGTCACAAAGTTTGAGTCTGGAGTTTTCTCTTGTCCAGTAAGAGAGCAGATGCAGAATTAAATATGAGAGAGGCTAATGTCCGGGAGGAGACAAGAGCCCTGAGTAAGGGTCCTTGCTCCATAGCTATTAGGATCAGAAGGCTCACAAATGTGATGGATGTGCAGCAAGAGACAATGAAATAGTGATCATCAACTCATGTGTGTGAGAGAAAAGGGGTTTTGAAGATATGCAGTGTTAAGGGTTTGGGTCAATACAAAGCAAAATCCCAGCACCGAGCAGATGGCTGTTTACTGCAGGCACCGGGCACTGTGTCTGTTTATCTTAACTTGCCTAGGGGATAAGACAGATATAGCATACTACCTCAGGGTCAACAAGGCACCTTTCTTTTACTAATTAGCTCCAGGCAGTTTCACCCTGCTGCATGATCTATTGCCTGTTTACCTGTTTACCTATTCTGGACGCTTTTATCCTGTGCAAGTAGCTTTATGCTTTTGTTTCATGCTGGGGGTGCTTCTGCCCTGTTTACCTATTCTGGACACTTGTCCTGTGGAAGCAGCTCTATGCTTTTGTTCTATGCTGGGAACACTTTTGCCCTGTTTACCTATTCTGGATGCTTTCATCCTAAGCCTTGTTAACCCATTGGTGCAAGTTCAGGGACTGTCTAAACTTATTCCCCACAGGGGACAATCTACACAGCCCTTAGCAGCCAGTAGGATGGAAAATGTTTGCCTGCTCAGTACTCTTGGAAGTGATGGATATTGCCTTCCTGTCTTCCCAGTTTGTTGACTGACCATTGTTGCAGTCTGCCCTTGTCTGTGAGTCTGATGGGGGAGGCACCCCTATCCATGAGTCTAATGGTGGCAGGCTCCCCTGTCCACAAATCTGATGGTGCAGATATGCCCTTGTCCATGAGTCTGATGGTAGGCAGTTATCCCTGTCCATGAGCCTAATGGTCGGGGGCTGCCCCTATCCATGAACTGATGGTGGGAGCCACACCTGTCTACAAATATGATGGTGGGGATCTGCCCCTATCTATGAGTCTGATGGTGAGGGGATGCCCCTGTCCATAAGTCTAATGGTAGAGGGGTTACCCCTGTCTATGAGTCTGATGGTGGGGAGCAGACCCTGTCCATGAGTAGGGTCACACAGCAGCCAGACAGCCCACTGAGGAATAGAAGCCTGGAAGCCCTGTTTCTTGCAAATGAAAGACCCAGCCTGGTGGCCAGCACAGGGGTCCTAATTTGGGCCATTGATGGAATTTACTGTTCAACCAACCTCAAAGCACTGTTGGAGAAGGCTGGGGAGATGAGGGAAAATATTTTATATATCCAAACAGGTTGTTCTTAAAAGAAGCAAGCAATAAACTAAAAGCAAAAAGCAAAAGGAAGCATCCCATGGAATAGGAGGCTTGCAGGGACCACAAGTGACGAGGAGCTCCTGTCTCTCACAGAGCCCAATCAGACCCTGTCCACAGACAGATGGTCACACTCTCAGAACTGGGCCAACTGCACGTTCCTTTTGCTGTGTTCTCTAGTGCCAACATTTCCATGTCACCTCCAGGGGTTTTCACAAAATCTACCTCTAAGGCACTGCTAAGGTACTCAGGAGCTGCCTGTGCTGTGTGCAAGTTTGGGGCCTGTAGGTGTGCATGTGTTGGTGCTTTGGTGACAAGGGCATGGTTAATCTTCTCACAGATGTGAGGTGCATCTTCTATGGGGGCAAAGACAGGGGAGAGCAGGGCTTCAGCTTTCAAGGTGGCAAAAGAAAGCCAGGATCTGAGGGTAGGTATTTCTGGATTTGGAGCTTTATGAATTGACTCAGTCTCCTTATCTGTCAGTTGAGCTCATGTGGCAATAACTCTCTTACTGATAAAATGCAAGTAAATGATTTGGGGTGTGTAAATGTTGGCAGAGAAAGGCCAGTCATGCTTGGCCTTACCAGGGATGGGCACTTATTTGTGATTCTTTAACATTGCCCTGGAAAGGGTGTCAGCTCAGAGTGCCTCATCAGGAGTCCAAGTGGGGATAGACATAGTGATATGGGATGGGGTGAGAGAACTGAGAACACACTTCAGGTCTGAGAACTGGCTGTTTAGAAAGGGCAGGAGAGGAGGGAAGGGGAGGAAAAGATTGGATTGAGGATGGCTGGAGGCTCATTTCAGGAAATTTGGTAAAGGGATTGGATCCTGGATAGAGGACTAGCTCCCTGGGCCATTTCTGTGGAGACAAAGGCCCCAAGAAGGAGTCTTTGGGCTTGGAGAGGAAATGTGAAGCACTGTGAGCATGCAGGCATTCAGGTGGAAACTGGTTTCCTGAAACCATTGCATTAGGTGGACTGCTACCCTGCTCTTCTAACTCAAGGGCCCAGTCATCTGTAATGGTTATGACGATGATGATGATAATTAACATTTACTATGTGCTTCCTATGAGCTGAGAACTATAAGCATCTTCAATATGATCTCTCTATGAATTCTCAGAGTTGTTCTGAGAAACAGGTACTACTAACTACCACATTTGACAAACAGAGGCAGAGAAAAACTAAATTACTTGTCCAAGGTTGGGTCATGCAACCTCTGGGGTGTTGGGCTATGCCACCTCTGTCTCTCCAATGGCCAGGTAGAATCTACCATCTATGTCTTATGTCAATAGCTGTCTCTGGAAGGACTCCTTAAATGTGAAACTCTAGGAAGCATAGCAATGAGATAAAACAGAGATGAGAACTATCAAGGGGCACAACACAAGACTCAAGGAACTTACATTTGTTAAGTTCTGAACCTGGAATCCATATACTCACTGTAGGTGGCAGCTTCTAACATGGTCTTCAATGACCCCCTGTCCTAGTAAATGGGCCTAGTACAAACTCTTCCCCTTGAGTATGGGCTGGACCTAGTGATTTTCTTCTAATGAATAGAATATGGTGGAATTATGAGATGTGACTTCCAAGATTAGGTCATAAGAAGAAGACTGTACTGTTTGGGCTCTCATCTCTGTTTCTCTCTGTCTCTATCTCATCCAATCTTGGATAACTTGCACTGGGGTGAAGCCAGCTTCCTTATGAGCAATCCTATGAAGAGGCCCATGAGCCCTGATAAAGAAATGAGACCCTCTGTACAAAAGCCCATGAAGAAGTGAAGCCAACAACTGTGTGAGTGACCCTGAAAGTGGTCCACCTGCATCCCTACTGCCACAGTGGAGTATTCAAATGAGACCATAAATGAGACCAACAACCTGACAGTGACCTCATGAGAGACCTTAAGCCCAAGATGCTCAGCTAAGCCTTGCTTGAAATCCTGAGCTGCCAAGACCATGAGATCATACCTGCTTGTTTTAAGCTGCTAAATTGTGGGATAATTTGTTAGGCTCAATAGGTAACTAAGACACTCCCTGTGAAGAACATGCTAATCCTCCTCAAGGAGGGGGATCATAGTATAATTAATTACCTTAACTAGAACAATTCTGATAATAAAATTACCCTGGGATGGATGACAGGCATAAACCTGAACCATCCCTGGCAAATCAGAACACAGAACAAAAGGAATACTTGTGGCATGTTTGGAATTCTCCTTGTGTAAGCTCCTAGGGTCCTTCATGTCCCACATGGACTCTAGCTGGTCTGGAGATGCTTAATGCCAGCCTCTTGCTTCAGGAGCATCAGAGCTAGGGCTTGGCTTTCTCTCCTTTTGCATGTGCCTCTGGCATGACATGACTTTCAAGGACTCAGTTTTTATTATCTGATTGCCATGGTGACTTTGCTGTCCCTAATTCTTTCTGCTCACTGAATTCTGGGCCTGCCTATTAGGCTTTGGAAAGAGTAGGGATGGAAAGCTATTTATCCTTTGTGTTTTCAGTTGAACCTGGCATCTTTGGTTTCTGTGACATGGGAGTGACATTTGAGGCAAGGAAGACCGACATCCTGCTGGGAGTCCAGGCCAAGCATGGGTCTTCCGGTTCTGGAAACATAGCTCTGGCAGTCCTTCTGGTGAAGGTTGAGCTTATATGGGGGCAAGGAACAGAGTCTCATGGAAGCCACCTAGTAACAAGGGGATAGTATGGTGGGAATGTTTGTGGACTGGAATTGGACCATTTAGCATGGGTTCCTCTCTCCAGTTCTTTTAGTACCTGTTTCTTGGTCTCTTCCTCTAACTGAACTTCCATCCCAGATCCCAGAAGGAAGAATTCTGGTTGCTTTAACAAATTAACTCATTACTTATGTGTCAGGTCCTCATGAGCAGATCATCTCAGGGGTAGCTGATAACTTACTTATGGGAAGATGCCCATTCAGGTGCACGTAACAACTACCCCTGGGCAAGAAGCAGACCAGTGTTGCTTCCTTCAGTAGGGGCTGAAGGCAGAGCCCATAGCTGAAATGGGACATTGGTTATGGTGGCACCCTTGAGTCTCTTCCAGAAGCATCAATATGACTTGACCATGTTGTTATTTCAACCATGTCTTGGGTGTCTCATGCCCTGGCGTAGAGACAAACCCTCACAATGACTTATGATGAGTTGCACAGTAATAACAATTTTTTTGTCTGACTCTCTTGCTATTTTGAGCTCTGTTGTGACAGGAAACAAAAGTGGTCATAAGAGGCCTCAAAGTGGTGAAACACGTCATGTCAACCCTGTCCTGTCGCCTCAGGGGTGGTAATTGAGATGCAATCACATTTGAGTTGCTGCCTAGTTCCACTTGGTATGACATTTGTGGATATATCTGTTCTTTCTCACACTGTGGAGAATCAAGGAATTACAGTTGGCCCAAAAAACTGGGGTGTGCTGCACCTTTGGGCTCCATCTATCAGTGGGGGCTTTTGCAGAAGCTTCTCACTGGGCGTTGCTTAAGTCCTCCTCTGGAGATGGGTGCTGACTCACTGCTAAGTATGCATTAAAAATGATGGAGACCAATTGATTTCTGTGTCAGGCACTCTAATTCCCATTTCAAAGTTTCTTTAAAAGGCCATAAAACATGAAGTTTTGATAAATCTCTGGAAGACAGGCATACGGGCAAATGCAATTTTACTTTCTCAGTTATTAGTGCTGTTTTCAAATTGATTACCAACCAGGGCCCAATTCAATTTCTCTTAAGTGTCTATTTGAAGTAGTTAAAACTTTTCAAGAAATTTAATAGTGGAACACTTGCAACTTATCTCCATAGTCAAACAAGAGTGAATTATCTTCTTTTGGATTGCTCTATCAAGTAATTTTAAATAAGTATCCAAAAAGCACACTGAAAAGAATTTGGAAAAGTTTCTGGTAGGGAATTTAAATTCTTTTTGGAATATGACTAATGAGAAGCTGAAAACTAAATCCATGTTTAGTGGAATTGTTGTTTGAACTAATTTTCAGACAGGGCTGCACCATCTAGAGAAAATTAAATCACCTTCTTAATGAGGGAGACACAAGGTAATTTAGAGTTATTAAATAAGAAATTAGAAATTACTTGTGTCCCTTGCCCTTTGTCCCAGTCAAAACTCTGTGATGTGTGTGTGTGTGTGTGTGTGTGTGTGATGTATTTCCCAAACTTACATTAAAAATAAAAAATACATTTCTGAGAGTCCAAGGCATGTGTCCAAAGAAGTTGATTTCTTCCTACAGTAAGACTGCTTTTTCTTGCCATTACTAGGAAATGAAGTGTCCACATACTGCCTCTTCTTTGAGTGCAGAATTTTGTGAAGTTGCACTGCTCCTGATCTCTTGATAGACTTATTTCCAGGAGCATTGCATATTTCATTTCTTCCTAAACAAAACATATTGACGATAATTTAAGGTTTCTTACATGACTCCAATCATCACTAATATCCATTCAACAGCTTCCAACATTCATTGAAGGCACTAATGTCCATGGTGGGCTGGACGGTGAGGCCATGTGAGAAGAGCCACAGGCCATGGCTGATACAGGGGGTCCCAATCAGGGGACAGGCTCTTAAACAAAGACCTGTGCCTGGTCCCAAGATGACTGCAGCTACAGTTCCAGCTGAGGTAAGTTTCCCAGACAGGTGATACAGTGTGGAGTTTTGAGTAGCTGCTAACCATGTGGCCAGTGAGGCAGGTGCTGACTGGGGAGGGCCAAGGCAGCAGAGAACCTGGGGCAACACTTCCCCAGTGAGTTCTGTGGAATGGTTCCTCCCAGGAGGAATCTCTCTCAAAATGTTTCATGGTTAAAGAGACTGGGAAATACTCATGCTCCAGACCCCTGTAGGTGATTTCTTAGGCTTAATATTAACATAGGAAAGAATTCAAGGCATCCTGCTGGAAAGAAACTGCCTTGACTTTGTTTAATCCAGAAATTTCCACACATATTTGGTTATAGCCCTCCATCCCCCTGCCTATTGCCACACTGTTTTGGTATAATACCATTATGTTTTTGAAAAATGTTGTGCATATCATAAGGAAAGCTTCCAGACAGCCTCAAAGAATAGAGGAAACTTAAGTGGCTTTATACTCAGGGCTGCAGGAACTGCCCTACAGGGTCTCCCCACAGCTGTGCCAGGTGCCTGCTGTGTCCTCTTTCCATCTGCAGGGGCAGGGCAGGAGGACTGGAGAGATCCAGGCATCTTTCCCAGGCCAGTACTTCTGCCCACATCTGATTGGAGGGACTGTGCTGCATGACATCACCTTGCCTGGAGAGAGTCAAGGACCTTCCTCTTTCAGGGTCATTTGCTACCTCCAGAAAGGGGAAAGATTTGGGGTAGACAGTTCCCAGTGTCAGGGAGAGCCTTATGTGACTCTGGCTAAGAAACTTCACTTTTCCCTATAGCAAGCAGTTGTCAAGCTGGTCTTATGGATGTCAGGTATCTGCAGAGGTGCCTCAAGTGTGTGGCAAAAGCTTTATCTGAATTACTTTTTTAAAAAAAGTATTTTAAATGGCTAAAATACCCACTCAAACATGTGGTGTATCATTCATGTGTCTTTATTCACAAGCAAGAGGAGATGACTCTGCAAATAATACTTGCTGGTTGCCTATGGCAGTGACTTGAAAACTTTTTGTTTCTTAAAGCAACAAAACCCTCTTCAAAGATTATGTGCTACTTGAATAAATAGGACTGAGAAGAGGAATGTTTGCTAGATACATTGATTTTATAATTTTTATCTATTATAAAGTTGATGACTTAGAAAAAGAAAAGGTACCACTATAAGGAAGAAGATAAGGTGAGCAGGGATACTGTTAAAAGGTTCTGCAGCAGAAAACATGGCTGTTATATGAGCTTTTACAGTAGCCACTGTTGCAGCAGCTGGCTACTTATCTTAATATGAATATATGTCTATAGTGACAGTAAATATGTGTTTGGAACACATGAAACAAAATGGAACAAATGAAAAGAACAGAGGTTTTCTAACATTAATGGGAATTACAGTATTACAGGGGGGAACTAATTGCTGATTTGCTAGAGTCATTGAAACTTCTTCAGTGGTTTTCCCATAATTCAGATCTTGGATCTGCTCTCTGGAGCCTAAGTAGGAGATGGGGAAGCACTGTATGGAAGGGCCAGGGAGCTAACATTTACGGTGTTTTGAAGGCATGGGACCACTCAAGTCACGTCTGAATCTGTTGCCAGCATCCAAGCCTGAAGGGTGGAGCAGGATGAACTTGGGTATAGCAGTGAGAATATGAACAGGGATAGATGGAAGAAATATTAAGGAAGCACTTGCTAACTGGAGAGTAAAGGAGAAGGAAGGGGGAATCTAGGAAAATGCCTAGGCTTTTGGAGAGGGGGGCTGGGTGAATAATTGTGACATTCACCATTAATGAAAATATAGGAAGAAGGTGCAGTTTTGTAGGACTCATTTTTGATCATGTTGGATTTAAGGTGAATTTATAAATAAATTATGTCATTCTGGATGTTGATAAGTTGGATCCAAAGGAATATTGTGAACCAGGTGTGAAAATTGTATACAGTACAGCTTGGGAGATAAAACATTCAGACTTAGGACATTGTTTAACTGGATACCATGAATCCAGATGGAATACTTTTTTGTTTTGTTATTTTTGTTATGAAGGATATAAAAATGTTTGAAAATCTGAGCTCTGCACTGACAAGTGAAGAAATGGCCAACTCTACTTGCTGACCTCAAGGCATGTGAGGTGAAGGAGGAGGCTCCCATGCACCTGTTGGCCTCACAAGAGAAGCAGACTTCAGGGAAGGCAGAGCAGAAGGAAGTTTAATATTATGGGTTAGGTACAAGTTGTGGGGACATAAAATGGCATTTTAGAGAGCAGTTTTGATTTTCTTTGGAGGCAGATATGTTGATCCAAGACTTCAAAGATTAGTACTTAAATAAGTTTCTAAGTACAATGACTATACATAGTCTAAGATAGTAGGGCACACAAGAAAATGCATTCACAAGAATGGATAGAAGTGCCACTTTGCTGTCCCCAGAAATAAACAATGAACTTAAAGACCCAGGTATTGAAGTCATCAGACATGAAATATAAAACAATTCTGTGTACTATATTTAATAAATTAAGGGCAAGCTTGGAAATGTTTGCAGGGAGCAGGAAACTTTAGACAGTTATTTAGAAAACTTGAAAAAAAAGACCTTTTAGAAATAATCAGGATTAAAAGTTCACTTAAGGTCCGTTGTCCTGCTTGTTTCTGGATCATTCTTTCTGGGAGCCTTGGGCCACCATGTAAGAAAAGCAACTAGCCTGAGGCTCACTTGCCAAAAAGGCCACATATAGGCACTGTGGTCAGCAGTCCCAGCTGAGCCCAGGCTTCCCGCCACCCCCTCCAGGGTATCTTCCATGTGAGGGAAGCTGTATTGCACCTCCAGATGAACCCATTCATTAGCTGAGCATTGCTGAGTCACCAGGCGGGTCTCCCTGCTGAGACCTGCTTGAATTCTGACCCATAAATCATGATATAAATTAAAATAAACTCAAGCTAATGTCTTGCAAAAGAATGCCAAGGTAAAAAAAAAATCTTAAGCAACTTAAATGGCCAAAAGGGCCCACTCTGCGATTGAGCTCAGCCACATATTCAGCAGTGGTACCAGCAGAATTGTGTATGAACTTTGATAAAGTTACAGAAGTTTCATGTTGATGCCACCTATTGGCTACAAGGTCAAATGGTGGTAACTAGTTTGATAATTACTGTGAATGGCATAATGAAAAGTCTGCCTCCTGAACTTGTTGAATGAGTGCCAGCGGTTTGCAAGAAAGCCCGGAAACAGTGGAGGGGCACTATTATAAAAAAATTCCCCATTTCTAGTACACATTTTGCAGAGAAGATATTATAGCATGGAAGAAAACAGATACAATACAATTCCAAAAGTAATATGGAGGGTGTGGAGTCTGAATATAAAGAAGTTTTAGGACAGCCTTAGCCAGTATACTTACCTTTCCCTTTTCATGTATGTACAAGGGTAATGTATAATAAGGCTATGTGTGGATAAGTCGTAAGTGTTCTTTTAATAAGTATAAAATGAACATTCTAATCAAGAAAGTGTTTAATTGTGGGAGTTTTCTTTCTTATTTGCACATAAATAATGATGTATTTCATAATTGATAGTGTTTTAGATATTATGAAATGTGGTATATTGTTGACGGATGCATAGGTAGATAGAAAAATGAAACACAAACAAGGACTGGCTGTCATAAAAGTCAAGATAGTGGGCACTGGTGGCCTGAGGCAGGGGTCAGGAGGAGACCCCTGGCTTCTGGATGGTTACAGTGCCCTCTGTCTACAGGTGGCTGTGGTTGGGTATTCATTTTACTATTATTTGATGCATTATAAATATATGTTTTATGTCCTTTGCTATTTAGGTTATGTTCACAATAAAAAGTTTAAAATAAATTATGAACTCAGTTGTAAAGTTGGGTGTTCTTTAGCCTTTAGAAGTGACCCTGTTCCTGAGAAAATTGCTGCAGATTGAAAGATGCAACAGCCTGGGGGCAGCAAGCAAGCTACCTGTTTTTTGCTTGGCAGCAGGATGCCAGCTCTAGGTCAAGGTGAACTGTGCAGAATAGCAGTTACCAGGGTCACCCTCCTCAAAAAGGCAGATCCCAATTTGCTGAGAAGGGACCGGCCAGCTGGAAGATGCCAGCCATCAAGATTGGGTTTGGCACTATTTCTAGAATGGGTGAATTTTGTGCTTAGGTTGGTTAGCGGGTAAATACATCCTTTAAATAATTCTTTTGGGGCAACTCTTACAAATGGCAGTGGAAAACACGTGGCAGTAAACTACAAACTGTAGCAAGGTCTTGAAGTGCTGGGGGTGGGTACACATAAACTTTGTAGCAGGCTTGGGAGAATGAAGTCCTTAAACTCACCAGTAGTGAAAATAAGAAAGGAAAAATAAGAGAGGTCTTGCACTTAAACAATTTAGAAATAGAAATCCAAATATCAGAGGCCTAAGCACAGCACATCAGAAAGGATGGGATTCTGGGATGGGCTCTGCAAAGACCACCCTCTCCTTATAGGAGTGTGGGAATAGTCTTTTAGGCAGAGGACAGTGGATGGCTTTCCTTCTTGATGCCTTAGGGGCATCTGCCAACAAAGGCTCCCTTATTTATTTATTTATTTATTTATTTATTTATATTCTAGTTAGTTAACATACAGTGCAATATTGGTTTCAGGAGTAGAGTTCAGGAGTTGATTTATCACTTACATACAACAGACAGTGCTCATTACAATTGCCCTCCTAATGTCCATCACCCATCTAGCCCATCTTCCACCCACCTCCTCTCCATCAACCCTTAGTTTGTTCTTTATTGTTAAGAGTCTTATCCCTTGAGCTATGGTCTTGGGGGAAGGAGGAGAACTCTTTTATTGTTGCATTAGGTTTGTGTCAATGTGAGAAGTGTTATCTGTACATGTAGGTCTTAACCTGGTCCTCTGTAAACTCTCCCTCAGGGACTGGTTGGATTGAGATCTGGGTGCTTATAGTAGAGACCAACTTGTTATGAGGTATGGGGGACAAAGCAGGCAATGAACGCTCATCCCCCAGTCTCCAACCATAGGTACCTGGGCAGGATAGCCTCTGGAGACTGGGCGGGGGTGGTGAGCCGAGGGAGCACCTGTGCCTAGTACGTCTGTCCACTGCTCCTGTGGGTTGACACAAGGTGTTGCTACAGTGTCCCCAGTGTGGCAACAATATGAGGATTTCTAATTGTACTGGCTTTTGCTTACTCAGTGAAATAAAATTTAATAACACAAACACAAAAAGGAAGCTTCTGCTCATTAGTATGGGATTTTAGCTACTCCCTTCCCACAAAACAATATACCTAATCTTTACATTTCAGCCTTCTTGTGATTCTCATTCTTCTTTTCCCAGGGTGAGATAATCATAATGATGTTCTTGGAGAGAGAGAGAGAGAGAGAGAGAGAGAGAGAGAAAGAGAGAGAGTATGTGCGTGTGTGTGCGTGTAACTTTTTCCTTTTCCAGCTGGAATTGAACTTACCTGGTGAAAGCGACAGCAGGGAAACAAGGGCAATACTTAGTATTTAGGTGAAACAGGGGGTTTCAGATATGATGATGATGACACACAGCTCTATCTTTGTGTCTGTAACACTGAGCATCTTAGAATGATAATTGGATTGTCTGAGAAGTGTGTGTGTGTTCCTGTGTATAGATACATGCTCTGCCAGCTGCCTTAGGCATGTTCTCTTCTTCACTTATATTCTAATTTTTTTAATGTTTATTTTTGAGAGAGACAGAGAGAGACAGTATGTGAGGTGAGGAGGGGCAGAGAGAGAGGGAGACACAGAATCGGAAGCAGGCTCCAGGCTTTGAGCTGTCACCACAGAGCCCGACGTAGGGCTTGAACCCATGAGCTGTGAGATCATGACCTGAGCTGAAGTTGGTCGCCCAACCGACTGAGCCATCCAGGCACCCCTCTTCTTCACTTATATTTTAATTAACTGAAAATTAACCTGGCTCCAAAAAATTCAACTTTTCTTCCAGTTACAGTTTTGGGATTGTGATTCTGCATCTTTCAAGTCTATGAAGGCTTTACTAGCTTCATCAGGGGTAAGAACTCTAATGCTGCTGAAATAGGAACTATTATTGGGAATTGGATACCCTTTAACATGAGGAGATAAAGCAATACACTGAATATTTATTAGCATGAGGTAGATGCATTTTTTTTCTTTTCTTTTGCTCCCCCCCCAACTGCTTCCAGAAAATAATACAAGTGGCCATCTGATATGCAGGGCGACAGTGTGGGGAAGTGGAAGGAGTACAGACCTCTTGTCATTTGTCTGGGTCACCTTGGACAAGGTCGTCTATCTCAAATTCAGTTTCCTCATCTGTAAAATAGGGGAAGCAGGGCCTAGCTCCCGAGGCTGTTGTGAGGGCTAGCAATAATGCACAAGGAGTGTCTGGCATTTACTAGGTGCCCCCATACATGACACATTTCTGAAGGCCTGCTAAAAGGAAAGTTTTATTTAGAAAGTCAGGTTTAACTAAGTCATTTTTTCACTTTTTCATTTTCAAAAGGAAGGTTATGGGGAAACATCCCCTTGTTTTTTGAAGGGAGACCCATGGAGATGGGGTGTAGTCAACCTCACACATGTGGGGGCCACACACACTCAAGAATGTACCAATGGCTTGAGAGGTGCCTCTTCCTTGGGAATTCCTCTGTCCTGTTGTAAAGGATGAAAAATGGCCATCACGCTTCATGGGGAATATTCTCAGTAGGAAGATTTTGGAAAAATCTTCCTTTTAGTGGACTTGCTTCTCCAAATGAGAAAGCAGGTTTTGAAGGCTGTGGAAGGGAAACACCCGCTTCTATTCTGTGTCTCCCTCTCTCTCTGCCTCTGCCCTGCTCGTGCTCTGCCTCTCTCTCAAAAATGAATAAATTTCAAATAATTAAAAAAAATAAAATTGAAGAATAAACTTGGGAATACAAATGGGGTGGCTGGCTTTCATATAATTCTATGTGGTTATATTTCTAGAGTTGGGGACTTTTTTAAACCTGATATTTTAACTTGATTCTAGAAATATATGTATAAGTAAATGTAGTTTAACCATTTCATTACCCCACCACCTTGTATGATCAAAGAAGACATCACATTGGTCATTTTCTACTGCCCCCTTAAGTGCCCTCTGGGTATTTTGGGCAGGCTCCAACATGATTCCAGTTCCTCTGAGTCTAATCTGATATAAAGGCGAGCACATTGAACTCCCATCCCAATTTAAGTCTTCCTTCCTCCCTTGTTTCCCCATCCTCTGGGACTACAGCAGGGGTTTGGGAGCCTGGACTAGGGGAAAGGGCCACTGGGGACTTCTCCCCTGTTTGCTAGCTCTATGTTATCTTGCTCCTTAGTTTTGGTTTTTGGTCCCTGCAGGGTTGCTATGGGGAATGCAGACAGAAGAGGCAGGGAATGTTCCACCTGGCTGTTGTGCTTGTCACCTAGCCTTGGACATCGGTCACGGACAGTTGCTTACATTGTCTCAGCAACCTTGGAGATTCTGTGAGATCTTCCTACCATCCCTGGATGAGGTCCTTGGTTCATCTGTCCTAGGGGATTTTCTGTCTTCCCTCTAGCTGTTGTCCTCTTAGGTACATTTCCCTTTGAGATGGTCTCAGACTTGCTTTTCTCTGTGAGACTAAGGAGACATGTGGCAAACATACTAAACCAGGCAGTCTTGCCAAAAGTGTGGCTTGTTCCCAAGCTGCGCCCAGCTTTCTGCTCTATATCTTAGGCCTCCTAACCTTAGCCTTTGCCTTTAGACTTCTCCTCACATCCTGCACACCCCAGGAGGCCTCAGCATGATGTCTGAGTAGTTCTCTCAAGAACCTCTTTGCTTGGTGTGAGGTGAGAAGGTGGCACACCCATTCCCCCTACATGGGGGAAAGGGGTGTCCCTGCATGTCCTTCCTCCACATGGGGGCAGTGCCCCTTCTCTCTGTGTTTGGGGGGGGGTGCCCTACACACAGTAACTACTCTTCTCACAGGGAGTCTCTGTTAGCTGGATGGAGGGCTAACACTTGGAGAACCAGGTAATAATCTCTGAACATGAATGTGATCTGGAAAGCTTTAGGACTTATGGCATCAGCTGAATTGTTCATGGCCTTTGCAGACTCTGGGAAGACTCACAGGAAAGGAGGGACCCCATAACTGTTTGTCACCCTGGTCATTATTGAGGTATATTAAATATATAGAGGTGACCATGAACTTTGTTCTTACGCTCTGTGATGGGAACATGGCTCCCACAGACTGGAAACTTAGAGATGGAATAGAAATGTGATGTGTTAAGGGGCGCCTGGGTGGCGCAGTCGGTTAGGCGTCCGACTTCAGCCAGGTCACGATCTCGTGGTCCGTGAGTTCGAGCCCCGCGTCAGGCTCTGGGCTGATGGCTCGGAGCCTGGAGCCTGTTTCCGATTCTGTGTCTCCCTCTCTCTCTGCCCCTCCCCCGTTCATGCTGTGTCTCTCTCTGTCCCAAAAATAAATAAAAACGTTGGAAAAAAAAAAAAGAAATGTGATGTGTTAAAAAAAAGAATTGTGATGTGTTTCATGCATTCAAAGAGTCTGTATGCATGTCTCCCAGGCCCAGGACCCCACAGATTCTGCCTGCCTCCTTGGCAGCGTCAGCCCTTGTAAATGACAACGGTGACATAGGGGGTTGGCACCAGGTCTGGGTTACTCTTCAAGAATAATTCTTTATCCTTGTCTAGGATGGTGGAAATGGCTGTTTGCTCTCCTAGTATCCACTCCCTTCTTCCTGAATACCAGAATCTTGATTTTGTTTGGGGGTCAATGTGTCCAGATAAAAACTCCTCCTTCCCTGGCCTCTGGGTATTTATAACTTGCCAGGTGATGCAGTCTGGCTGATGAGTTAGAAGATAATGGTTTCCAGTAAAGTTTTGCTTTTGTGACCTAGGGATGGTTTTCCCTGCTTCTCTCTTGCTATGGAGACAAAGATGAAGTTAGAGAAGTAGTCATCCATGGCCAGAGGATGGGGCAGCAAAACGATGCACATGCATCTGCCTAGGATTGTCTCCTTTGAAATTTACTGCGGTAAAGTAGCCTCATATGTTTAAAATACTATGATTTGGGTTTTCTTTTGCTTGATGCTGAATGCAGTTCTAGGTGACATATCTGGAGGCTAGGAGTGGTTTGCATGGGGAGAGAGTGTTCCTGGAACCCAGTAAGTCTTTGGGAAGGGCCTTCCTGAATTCATCTTCATTGTCTCTTCATGGCACAGGGGAGAAGAGAGGAGGTGAAGGAAGAGGGAGCTTTCCAGGGACTGGTCTCCTTCACTCATTCATTCTAGCATTCTGAACTCTGTGTGCATGCCTTATTCAACTGTGATGTCCTCAGGGGCTGGACCTGTCTTGCGTTCCTCCTCATTAAACCCAGCATGGGGCTGGGATCACAAGGGTGATGCCTGTGGATGCATGTTCTGACTGGTGCTCCTACGGTCACAGCCAGCCCTCATAGGGTGGGTGGCCATGGGAGAGTGCACAGACCATGTGCCAGGTGCCTGAGAAGGTGTGCGTTAGGCAGTCCCTGGGTTCAGTAGATGAGTAGGGGGAGACACAGGGGCGATATCTCACCTTCAAACCACAATTGGTCTTGCAGGCTCACATTAGTTAGAAATAGTATTATGGAGTCTCCTGAGGTACAGAGAGAGGGAAGAGGGGAAAACTAACATTTTTTGAGTGTGTGTTTCCATCAGGGCTTGACATTGGATCCTCCCAGGCACCCAGAGAGGTGTTACTAGTACTGTGGTGGCGGGGACACAGCAAGGAGCAAGGAAGAAAAGTGCAGCACCCAAATCACACCTCTTCTGCAGCAAGAGCAGCACTTGGACCTGTGTGTCACAGTGAACCCCCCGCCCCTCTCCCTTAGCTGCCTGAATAGGAAGACTTGTAGCAAAAATTCCATCTCCCAGACTGGCCCGTGGGAGATTCTGAGCAGTTGAATTGAATGGAAATATGAGTGTTTTAAATATTGCTATAACTTTAAAAAAGTTTAAATTCATCGGCAGTTTTTCTCTTGCCTGGCCCTCTCCTCTGAATCCCCAGTTCTTTACTTGAATGTTTGATAGGCTTCTTCAACTCCGAGACCTTCACTCCCGTGGCTTTGATAGCTTCATCTTTCGACGGGCTCAGCTCCAAGGCCTGCAGCTGACCTTGACTCCTCCCCGTCCTGGGTGCTGGCAGCAGCGACTCCACCTGACCCATTTGTGGCTGTCTGTCTCCATTGGAATTGAAGCTCTCAAGGACAGGGATTGTCTCTTTATTCCCTGCTGGGTGCTCAGTGCCTGCAACAGAGCCGGCACTCAGTGAGTATGAGAGCAAACAGCCATCCCTTTACCAACTGCCTTAGGTCAGAATCTCCTGTCCCTCTGGCTGCCTTTCCCACTTAGCCCTGGGGCTGTTTGCTGGCACAGACACATTTGAGTCACTTCTGTGTCTCCAGCTCTGGCTGCCCTCATGGGTGCAGGAAATATTTCTTGAACTAAGGTGAACAGCTTAGAGCAGTGGGATCTAAACAGATGAATCTAAATGAGAGGAGATGGGGCAAGTTTGGATCTGGTTCAGGTCCAGGGCTAGCAGCAGGTTTGATTCCCCCAAAAGCAAACTCTGAGATAAGAATTCAGGGCAAGGAGTTTGCTTGGGAGATGCAGGAAAGAAGTGAGAGCAGGGCAGAGAGCAGTGCAGTCAGCTACCACAGATGGGAGGTCAGAAACTCTAGGCTGGTGCAAACGCACACTTTCCAAGGGAAAGGAGCTGGAGTATCTACACACCAACCCTTCAGGAGGTGTGAGTGCCCGGGGCTGGTGGCTGCAGGGGGTGCAGAATGAGCACAGCACTCAGCTCCAGGGACTGCAGTTGCATGGTGGGGTGTGGCTGAGCCCTGTGCGTGGTGGGTTTGGGGATGTGAGTGGGTGTCACACAGCTCCTGTCCCTCCTAGGGGAGACCCTGGAGGAGGGTGTTCTGGCTCAGGACAGGGAAGCACAAGGCAGGGAGTCTCTCAATAAACTGCTGATGTCACCATTTTATGTCATGCTCAAGAAACACTTTAGACTGAATGATGTTGTGGGAGTAGCTTTGAGCATGGAACCAGGACAAGCGGGAGCTCTGCTTTAATGAAAGAGCTCAGCTTTGGAATTGGACCCAGGTTAAATTCCTACCACTGATAAGTGCCAGCTGCCAGATCTTAAGCAAAGTACTTAACTCCTCTGAGATACCTTTCCCTTGGTTGTGAAATGGAGATGGAGAGAACTCCTTGGTAGAGTGGTTGTAAATATTGCATCATACAACGTAATAAGAAAGTCATCAGAATGGTTGTAAACATTACATGTGATAAGGTAAGGAAAGCGCTGGCAGGATGCCTGGGGTGTAGTAGATGCTCAAGGTATGCAATTCGCAATAGCTCTCCCCCCTCTGCCAGCCTGAAGCCACCTAATGTCACTCTTTTTATCAGTTAAGATACAGCCAGCTGCTATAATAGATGTACCTCAGCTTCTTGGTGGCTTGACTAAATATCTAACATCTTATTCCTTGTTCACATACAGTCCAGTCAGTCCATGGAGGTTAGGGGTGAGGGTGCTTTGTGCTGTGATCCACAGACCCAGGCTTGACATCTGGATGGAGCCCCTGCCATTCCCAAAGCCTGGCTTCTGGGATGCCCTTGACATTGACATCTGGCTTCAGACAATGGAAGAGATAGAAGACATATATGAGGTTACATAGCACACGTCGCCTCTACTCACATTCCATGTCACACAGCATGAGCTGAAAAAGGGGGCTGAGAAATGTGGTCCTTATTTTGTGTGGAGGGAAGAGGGAGGGTTTGAGGAACAACTCACTAGCCTCTACCACAGTGTTGCTGTGAGATTTGAGTAATCAAATGTGTGAAAGCACTTGACTGTCACAAGAGTAGGGTGTCCTGACTGCTTTGAGCCAGATTTTCCTCCAGATCATGCTCCTGTCTAGACAGAAGATCTATCTTTTCTCTATCTGCTGAGTCAAAGAGGCCCCGTTCTCAGGGCAGAGTCCAAATTCCCACCTTGTATGAAATGAGATTGTCACCTCCGTGGCAAATAATGTGATGCCTACAGATTCCAGCAAGGTGTTCTCTGCACTGTGTGGTGGGGATCTGCAGCAGTCTGCATCCTGCGGGAGCTGAGCTGGACTCTGAAAAAACTGCAGGTTTAATTTCTCATAGAACACTAGATGCTGACTCAGATTTTCTGATGAAAATCAGATTTTTGGACACTCGCTCCAGTTTATAAGAGCTTTCTCATGAAGACTTTGCCTGTAAACCTTACGATATAGATATGAATGATGTTTCCTTTCTAGCGATCTCATTCTGTTCTGATATCCCTTGGAGCACACTTTGGAGTTCTATCTTGAATCTTTGCAAATTAAATTTTCTCTCTTTAGGGAGCCAGATAAAAGAATGATTCAAAGAAATGGAGCAATTTGGATTCATCTATTTTGGTATGTGAGTTAAATATCATTAAAGTGAAAGTTCCATGCCACCTAAATCATGTAGTTGAGAATGATTTGTCATTATTTCCAGAAACATACTTATAAATCTGCTCTACACAGTAAATAAATCCCACAAATATACTTATAATTCTGCCTAAATAGTAACTAAATTCAAAATGAAAGGGCAGTGTCCTAGATGAGCCTATGTTTGTGATACCCTCTCTGTTTACTGTAGATCAGTGTAGTGGCACAAACCAATACTAATGTGACAGGTATCTAACATTTAAAAATCACAGGTGTAGAAAACACATGCTGCCCCACAAAAGGCCAATGTCTTTCTGTCTGGGAAACCATCAGTGATGCAATGCATTTTCCATTTCCTGTCTGACCAGGTTGACTAGGTGCCCCAGTTTACTCTGGTCAGATCTGGCTTATGTCAGCTGTCCTGGTGTCATTAACAGAGCCCCTGGTCACTCTCAAAAGTATCTTGCTTGGATGATGTATTTCATAGTCACCCTATGTGTGATTGATGTCCTATTAGTAAGCATAAAATGAACTTTAAGGAAGAACACCATTTATCTTTTGAGAAGACTAAACTCATTCTGAGAAACACTGACTTTATCAAAAGACTTCAATTCCTTCAGACACATTGATTTTTGACAACATGAATTGTATATATAAAGAGTGTTCAATAACATCAGAGAGACTAATTGAAAGGATATGAATCACAAAGAAATGGAATCTAGTATGAATTCTGGACACCAGCAACTCCACTTAATGGCTCTCTGGGCTGGTGAAGGCCTGGCTCATTGCTAATGCAATTCATTAGGACCAGGTAGAGCTCAGAGGCATGCCACTCAAGCTGTGCCTTTCCTTTATCTTCAGTTTTTTTTTTCAGTAGACTGGCAGCACCTCTTTTTTAGCCTCAGGTTTTCTGCTGTTCACCTAGATGTCATGCCTGTAGCCACCTTCTGCTTGGAAACTTCAGTGCCATGTTGGCCTCCAATGTCCTCTGTCTAGTTCCATCAGGGTGACTGTTTCCATGGCCTCCAACATGGTGTGGAGGATCTGCTGTCTGGGCGGGGTCAGGAAGAAGGTGGATGTGGGCCCTTCCTCAGGGCCAGAATGGGCACTCTGAAGCCATGTGCTACAGCTGGTATTAGCTACTAGCTTTCTGACCTCAGAAAGGCTTCATGACCTTGTTGTGCCTTAGCTGTCCCACCTGTTAAATTGTCCAACAACAGTTACATAGTTGTTTTACCTGTTAAACTGTCTAACAACAATTTCTACTTCCTAGGGGTATCAGAAGGAATAGACAGGTAAGTTAAGAGCTGTCAGGCATTGAGACTGTGCTGAACATAATAGGGGGAGTCACCCACATGCTTGCCAATGAGCCCTGTTGCATTTAACCCCATAGCCCTGGAAGGAGGGGTATCCATTGTTTATATAGGAACGTTTAGGTTCAAAGAGTCAGAGAGACTTGCTGGGTGCTGGGAAACTCTTACAAGGTCACTAAGGAGGGTCTGGAACTCCAGGCACAGAGAGGTATCATAGGTTGGGGAGGAGGGAAGGTCCCATAAGTATCTGGGCAGGGTACTGGCTTGTTCTCCTCAGGAGGTATCTGCACACAAGACAACCCCCCTGCCTCTCAGCTTACACATACTCACCCATTTCTGAATTCAGGGAAGGATGGCCATCCAGTGGGTGGCTGGTACTCTAGAACCTCATCTCCTGGAGCAGGAGGTGGGCTTGGGTTTCCCTATCATTTTGTAGAGACCCTGACAGGCTGTTTCTTGCCTTCCCCTCCCCTTACACATCTTCTTTCACCTGAGACCCTAATGCCAGCTCCTCCGACCCACCCCCACTTGTTCTGTGCATGGCTATTGCTGTGCAGGCTTCCTGACCCCTTTCTGATGCCTATCTTGGTGATATACATCCCCCCTCCCCAACCCATAGGACTATTAGCTGCTTGTGTCAAGAATCTGTGACTATTGTTCTGTCTGCCCAGCTCCCTGACAGGAAATGCCCCAATACCTACTTATTAGAAGAATGGATTATGTCACTGGAGCCTCTGATATATCTGAAATATGCAGGAAAATAGCCCCCATTTGCAATGGTTATGAGGATAACTAATTTAACATAAAGACCATGCTTGCAACATGTAGGTTTGCAACAAATATCCATTGTTACTATTATTTCTGTAGTTCATAGAGAGACACAGTGGCCACCTGAGGATCCCTGATTTTGAACTTCCTCTTTCATGCATTACGTGCGCCCAGCCCTCTTTGGTTGGGTGGTTGGTGGGTAGGAGGTAGGCGTAGCAGTAGAGGGCACTGATCTAGTCCTGCAACATTTCCAGCTCATGTGGAGGCTTTTCTTCAGTGCAAACTACAATTATTCATAATGAGGCAACTACTTGATATATTTCTTGTTCCTTCTAAGCTCCTGAGCTGTTGTTGAAAAGAATAGTCTTGACCATAAATGACATCTGAGTTAAGGACATAAAGTGAGCTGATGGATGAGGCTAACAGAAAGTAGTTATTTAGAAAAGTTCAGATAACCATTGCCAATTGTGCAAGATTGCTGCTAAACCATGCAACTTTGAAGGCTGGGAATTAGTGAGTCTGCTGGAGCAGAGTCAGTGTGTTGTGGTAGAAAGAGTTTGGTGTGTCTCTGGGATTAGACACCTGAGCTCCATTCTTGTGCCACAAGGCAGGTTCTTCCAGCTCTCAGTTTCCTCCTGTGTAACTGTCCCTTCACAGTGCAGGATGAGGACATGACAGATGCACAAAACACACAGTGCCTGGCATAGCACCACAGGAATCATTGAGAACTTGTTTGTAGATCTTAACAGTATCCAGGTAGTTTCACCTTTATTAACTATATCATTTCTTTGGACTTTGTAAGACTCCTGTAAGATGTCTAAGGCAAATAATCTCATGCCTACTTTTTCAGTGATGATAAGTGGGAAGTTAAGGGTACTGGGACACAAGATCTGACCCTGCAGGAAAGACACTGGAAGTTTTAATCTGACTTTGGGTCCTCTTGTCTTTTTAAAAAACATTATTAAAAATTGAGGTGAAATTCAGATAACATGAAATCAACAATTTTAAAGTGATTAATTCAGTACATCCATGAGATTGTGTGCAACCACCATCTCTAATAGTCCTGAAATATTTTACTCATCCCAAAAGGAAACTCTGTACCCATTAAGAAGTTGCTCTCCATTCCTCCCTGCCCCCATTGCTGGCAATCACCAATGTGTGTTCTGTCCCTGTTATTTACCTATCCTGGATATTATATGAATGAAATCATATAATACGTGACTTTTGTGTTTGGCTACTTCACCTAGCATAATGTTTTGAGGTTCGTTCATGTTGTAACATGTGTTGGTACTCATGCCTTTTTATGGTTGAGTATATTCCATTGTACGTATATAGCACAATTTGTTTATCCATTCATCCGTTGATGGATATTGACTGTTTCCACCTTTCATAATGCTGCTGTGAACATGTGTATACATGTTTGATTATTTGCTTTTAATTCTTTTGGGTTACATGGAGGAGTGGAATTGCTAGGTCCTGTGGTAATTTTCTTTAGCTTTCTGATCAACTACCATACTGTTTTCCACAATGGCTGATTCATTTTACTTTCCTGTGATAAATGTACAGGGGTTCTAATTCCTCCACATCCTTGATAATACTTGTTATTGTCCATTTTTTATTATAACTGTTCTAGTGAGTGTGAAGTGGCACTTCATTTTGGTTTTGATTTGCATTTCCCTAGTGACCAATGAACTTAAACATCTTTTCATGTGCTTGTTGGCTATTTCTATATCCTGTTTGGAGGAATGTCTGTTCAACTACTTTGACTTTTTTTTTTTAGCTTGTTTTATTTTTTAGTTTTTAAAATTTACATCCAAATTAGTTAGCATATAGTGCAACAATTATTTCAGGAGTAGATTCCTTAGTGCCCCTTACCCATTTATCCCATCTCCCCTCCAACAACCCCTCCAGTAACCCTTGGTTTGTTCTCCATATTTATGAGTCTCTTCTGTTTTGCCCCCCTCCCTGTTTTTATATTATTTTTGTTTCCCTTCCCTTATGTTCATCTGTTTTGTCTCTTAAAGTCCTCACATGAGTGAAGTCATATGATTTTTGTTTTTCTCTGACTGACTAATTTCACTTAGCATAATACCCTCCGTAATACCCTCCAGTCCATCCACGTAGTTGCAAATGGCAAGATTTCATTCTTTTTGATTACCGAGTAATACTCCATTGTATATATTTACCATATCTTCTTTATCCACTCATCCATCGATGGACATTTGGGCTCTTTCCATGCTTTGGCTATTGTTGGTAGTGCTGCTATAAATATGGGGGTGCATGTGTCCCTTCGAAATAGCACACCTGTATCCCGTGGATAAATGCCTAGTAGTGCAATTGCTGGATCGTAGGGTAGTTCTATTTTCAATTTTTTGAGGGACCTCCATATTGTTTTCCAGAGTAGCTGCATCAGCTTGCAATCCCAGTCCTTTGACTATTTTTAATTGGATTTTTTGTTCTTGTATTGTAAGAATTCTCTACGTATTTTGGATACTAGACCCTTATCAGATATATAATTTGCCAGTATTTTCTCACATTCTGTAGGCTGTTTTTTCATTCTCTTGATACTCTCTTTTTATTTTTTTTAATGTTTATTTTTGAGAGAGAGAAAGAGAGAGAGAGAGACAATGCGAATGGGGGAGGGGCAGAGAGAGAGGGAGACACAGAATCCGAAGCAGGCTCCAGGCTCTGAGCTGTCAGCACAGAGCCCAACATGGGGCTCAAACTCACTAACTGTGAGATCATGACCTGAGCCGAAGTCAGATGCTTAACCGACTGAGCCACCCAGGTGCCCCTTGATAGTGTCTTTTTAAATGAATGAATGAATGGATGAATGAATTTTAAGTAATCTTTATACTCAGTGTGGGATCAAACTTACAACCCTGAGATCAAGAGTCACATGCTTTTGGGGCACACAGACTTTGGTTCAGGTCATGATCTCACGGTTCCCTGCATTGGGCTCTCTGCTGTCAGTGCAGAGCCCACTTAGGATCCTCTGTCCTCATGTCTCTCTGCCCCTCTCCCTCCTCAAAAATAAATTAAAAAAAACAAAACAAAACAAAGAAAGTCACATGCTTTTCTGACTGAGACAGGCACTCTGATAATTTCTTAAAAAAATTTTTTTTTACATTTATTTATTTTTGAGAGACAGAGAGAGACAGAGCACAAGAGGGGGAGGGGCAGAGAGAGAAAGAGACACAGAATCTGAAACAGGCTCCAGGCTCTGAGCTGACAGCACAGAGCCCGACCTGGGGCTCGAACTCACAAGCCGTGAGATCATGACCCGAGCCGAAGTTAGACACTTAACCAACTGAGCCACCCGGGTGCCCCACTCTGATAATTTCTTTAAAAAAATTTTTTTATTGAGTTTTATTGGACATACAACACTGTAGGTATAAGGTGTACAACGTATTGATTTGATACATTTATAGTGCAATACAATTTTCATAGTAGCATTAGCTAATACCTCTATCATGTTACCTAATGATAATTTTTTCTAGTGTTAAAAAACAATTAAAATCTAGTCTCTTAGCTAGCAACTCTAATGTCTACAATATAGGTTTTTTTGTTTGTTTTGTTTCTTTTGTTTGTAATCAGTATACTGTGTATTAGGCCTCCAAGACTTATTTATCTACTAGTTACTATCTAGTACTGCTAGACTTATTTATCTACTAGATACTACTAGTAGATACTGCTACTATCTACTAGATTATTTACCTACTAGTCCCATTCTTCCACCCCCAAACTCCTGGTAACCACCATTTTACTCTTTGCTTTTATGATTTTGTTTCTTTTTTTTTTTAATCTTTCTTTTCTTTTCTTTTTTTAGATTCTACATGTAAGAGATACAATACAGTATTTGTCTTTCTCTAACTTATTTCACTTAGCACAATGTCTTGAAGTTTCATCCATATTTTTTTGCAAATGGAAGAATTTCCTTTTTTCCCCCATGGCTGAATAGTATTCCATTATGTGTGTGTGTGTGTGGTGTGTGTGTATCCCTATCTACTGTCTATCTATCTATCTATCTATCTATCATCTTATTTGTCCATTTCTCCATTGATGGACACTTAGGTTATTTTCATGTTTTGGCTATTGTGAGTAATGCTGCAATAAACATGAGAATGTGTATGTCTATTTGGTATCTTGCATTCATCTCCTTTGGATATGGAATTGCTAGATTGCATGATAGTTCTATTTTATTGTTTTTTTAATTGAGATAATTGACATATAACATTATATTTGTTTCAGGTGTACAATGTATTGATTTTCTATTTGTATATATTGCAAAATGATCACCACAATATGTCTGGTAAATGTCCATCATCACACATAGTTAAATTTTTCTTTCTTGTGATGAGAACTTTTAAGATTTACTCTCTTAGCAACTTTCAAATATAGAATACGGTATTATGAACAATAGTCCCATGCTGCATATTGCATCCCTGTGACTTATTTATTTTCTAACTGGAAGTTTGTAACTTTTGACCCCCTTCACCCACTCCCAACCCCTGCCTCTGGCAACTACCAATCTGTTCCCTGTATCTGTCAGTTCAGTTTCTCTTCCTTCTCTCCCTCCTCTCTCACCCCCTCCTATTTCCCCTCTTCTTTTTCTTCTGTTTAGATTCTACATGTATGTGAGATCATATGGTATTTCTCTCTGTCTGACTTATTTGACTTAGCATAATGCTCTCAAGATCCATCCATGCTGTCACAAATGGCAAGACTTCTTTCTTTTTATGGCTGAATGATATTCCATTATTTCTTCATCCACTCATCATTGATGGACCCTTAGGTTGTTTCTGTCTTGACTGTTGTAAATAATGCTACAATAAACATGAGAGTGCATATATCTTTTAAACTTAGTATTTTTGTTTCCTTTGGATAAATACCCAGAATCAGACTTGCTTGCTGGATTGTATGGTAATTCTATTTTTAATGTTTTGAGGAACCTCCATACTATTTCCCATAGTGGCTGCACCAGTTTGCATTCCTGTCAATGATGCACAAGTGTTCTTTTTTCTCCACGTTCTCGCCAACACTTGTTATTTCTTGTCTTTTTGTAAATAGCCATTCTAACAGGTGTGAGGCAATATCTCATTGTGGTTTTGAATTTCATTTCCCTGATGGCTAGTGATGTTGAGCACATTTTCATGTGTTTGTTGGCCACCTGTATGTCTTCTTCATAAGGTGTCTATTCAGGCCCCCTTCCCATTTTTAAATTGGATTGTTTTTTGCTTTTTTGTTTTGATTTTTACTATTGAGTTGTATCAGTTCTTTATAAATTTTGGATGTTAACCCCTTATCAGATGTATGATTTACAAATATGTTTTCTTTTAAAAAATATTTCCTTTAAATTTTATTTATTAACTTTGAGAGAGAGCTGGGGAAGGCCAGAGAAAGGGAGGGAAGGAGGGAGAGATAGAGAGAGAGAGAGAGAGAGACAGAGAGAGAGAGAGAGAGGATTCCAAGAAGGCTCCACACTGCTAGAGTCCAATGTGGGGCTTGAACCCACAAACTACAAGATCATGACCCAAACTGAAATCTAGAGTCAGATGCTAAACCAACTGAGCCACCCAAGCACCCCAATATTTTTTCTAATAAGGAGTTGAGTTGTCATTTATTGATGGATTCCTTTGTTGTACAGAAGTTTTTTTGTTTTTGTTTTTGTTTTTTTTTGTAAGGTCCCATTCATTTGTTTTTTGCTTTTCCATTTGGTGTCAAATCCAAAAAATCATCAACAAAACTGATGTCAAGGAACTTACCACCTATGTTTTCTTCTGGGAGTTTAATGATTTCAGGTCTTACATTCAAGTTTTTATTTTTAGATTTAGTCTATTAATCTATAATGATTTTTATGTGTGGCATAGGAAGCGGTCCAGTTTCATTCTTTCGCATGTATCTGTCAAGTTTCCCAGCACCATTTATTGAAGAGACTGTCCTTTCCCCATTGTATATTCTTGACTACTCTGTCATAAATTAGTTGACTTAGAAGCATGGTTTTATTTCTGGGTTCTCTATTCTGTTCCATTGATTTATGTGTCTGTTTTTATGCCATTACTATTTCAATTACTATAGTTTTGTAATATTAGTTTGAAATTAGGAAGTGTGATGCCTCCAGCTATGTTCTTCTTTCTGAAGATTGCTTTGGCTCTTTGGGAACTTTTGTGGTTCCATACAAATTTTGGGATTGTTTGTTCTATTTCTCTTAAAAATGCCATTGGAATTTTGAAAGAGATTACACTGAATCTGTAGATTGCTTTGGGAAGTGCAGACATTTTAACAATATTAATTCTTTCAACCCATGAGCATGGAACACCTTGACTTTTTTTTCTCTGTTGGCTTCAATTTCTTTCATAAAAGTCTTATCGTTTCCACTGAACACATCTTTAATTTCCTTGGTTAAATTTATTTCTAGGTATTTTATTCTTTTGATCCAATCGTAAAGGGGATTGTTAATTTCTTTTTTTGGATAGTTCATTATTAGTGTATAGAAATACAACAGATATTTGTATTATTAATTTTCTTTCCTGCAACTTTGGTGAATTTATTTATTAGTTCAAAGTTTGTGGCCCAACATATGATCTATCCAGGAGAATGTTTCATGTGTGTTTGAGAAAAACGTGTATTCTGTTGCTTTTGGATGGAATGTTATTTGTATGTCTGTTACATCCTTCTGGTTTATTATTAGAGTCCTTTAAATCCAATGCTTTTCTATCTGGATGATCTATCCATTAGTGGAAAATAGCATATTAAAGTCCCCTCCTATTTTGTATTGTGATCTATGTCTCTCTTTAGAAATTTTAATATTTGCTTTACCTATTTAGGTGTTCATTTGTTGGGTGCATAAATAATTACAAATGTTATTTTCTTGTTGAACACTTTATCATTAAATAATAATCTTCTTTGTCTTAAACTTTGTTTTAAACTCTATTTTGTCTGAAGAGCCAAGATGGTGGAACAGCATGGAAGTTTTCTTGCATCTCTCACCCATGAAATGCAGTAAGATCAACACTAAACCATCTTGCCCACTTAGAAAACTGATTTCAGGATTAACACAACAATCTATATACATGAACCACAGAACTCAGCAGGTATGCAGTGTGGACACATGAACTGGGGGCAAGAGAAGCCACAGAGGGAAGGGAGCTGTTTTTGCTTGAAGAGAGGATGGAGATGGGGTTGGGAGGGAGAACAGGAAAAGGATCCCACCTGAAAGCAGCTGGAGAGAAAGAGGAAGAGTGGAAAGAGCTGCAGAGACTGAACAAAAAAGAAAGGAGAAAGGAGAGGGTTTTAATTCCATTAAGACTCTATAAACAGGGGAAGTGTGGAGTCTGAAACTCTGCAGCTTGGTACCTGGTGGGGCTCTGGTGGGAAGGGTGAGTCCCCAGGAGCAGAGAGAGAGGTCTGAGGGGTTCTCTGGCCACACAGGGAGAGGTGGTTCCCCTGCAGGGAGGACATTGGATAGAGGCTGTGTGGCCTTCCCACGGGCAAAGGTCCCAGTGGATCCTGGAGAACAACCATATTCTCTGGAGTTGGAACAAGGACATTAAGGATGAAGCCTTGTGTCAGATGTGCATTGTGATTTCCCATAATCCCTGAAATGCTGCTGCTACATGATCATATGAACTTTTTTTGTTGTGGGCTGACACCTGGCCATTATTTGGCAAGACTCTCCCCCAGAGGGTCTGGGGAGGTCAAAACTGCAATCACTCAGAAGTGAGGGGTTTGTAAACACAGCTAAAACTCAAGAGGGAGCTAAAACTTCTGGGCTAAAACTCAAGAAGGAGGTGACTCCTGGCAGTCTAATGGCTTGGTCATGGACAGTGTAGAAGTGGGTAGTAGACAGAAGCTGGAGACAAAAGAGGGGTGCTTGATAACCAGTCATGGAGAGCACAGAGTTCTGATACTAGAGACTGGGTAATGGTGTGACCCCATTTTCACCCCTCCTGCACATATGCATACATGCCTACAAGCACCACAACAATCAACCCTAGTAAGCTAAGCAGTGCCATCTAGTGGAGAACAAAGCCATTACACCAAGCCCTGCCAATTGGGCCTATAGCGGTCTTGAGGAACACAAGTCACTCTGCCTGCTTAGTTTACAGGCTATAAAGTGCTTCATAATTTGACTTCAAGGAGAAACTGGATGTAATTTAAATCGTATTTTATTTTGTTTGCTCGTCCAACTATTCGATTTTTTTTCTTTTCTTTTCTTTTCTTACTCTAGATTACAGAAAGAGAAAAAAATTATTTTTATTTTCCATTTTTATTAAAAAGATTTTTCTTTAAATTTTCTAGTATATTTTTTTACCTTTTTGTAAGTTTTTAAAGTTCTATTTTATTCTATCACTTCATTTTATTCTATTTTATTGTCTTCTTTTTTTTCAAATTTTCAATAGTTTTCCTTTTTTTCCCCCATTTTTTCTCTAATCTATCACACTTCTTTCAACAATGAGACCAAAATACACCCAGAATAGCATCCTTGTTTGATTTTTTTGTGTTGTTTTAAAGTAATTAATTAATTAATTAATTTTTTTTACTTTATTAATTCCTTTTCTTCCTTCAAAATGACAAAACGAAGGAATTCATTCCAAAAGAAAGAACAGGAAGAAATGACAGTGAGGGATTTAAAGAACACAGATAAAAGTAAGATGTCTGAACCAGAATTTAGAATCACAATTATAAGAATACTAGCTGGGGTTGAAAATAGATTAGAATCCCTTTCTATGGAGATAAAAGAAGTAAAGCTAGTCAGGATGAAATAAAAAATGCTATAACTGAGCTGCAATCTCGAATGGGTGTCATGGCGGCAAGGATGGATGAAGCAGAGCAGTAAATTAGCAATATAGAGGACAAACTTTTGGGAGAATAATGACTCAAAAAAAAAGAGGGAGACTAAAGCAAAAGAGCACAATATAAAATTAGAGAACTCAGTGACTCATTAAAAAGGAATAACATAAGAAGATGAAGAAAAAAAGGGGTACAAGCTTTATGTGAGCAAATCATAGTGGAAAACTTTCCTAACCTGGGGAAAGAAACAGACATCAAAATCCAGGAATCCCAGAGACTCCCTTTAGAGTCAACAAAAAACGACCATCAACAAGGCATATCATAGTCAAATTCACAACTCAGGCAAGGAAAGAATCATGAAGGCGGCAAGGGGGAAAAAGGTCCCTAACCTACAAGGGAAGACAGATCAGGTTCACAGGAGACCTATCCACAGAAACTTGGCAGGCCAGAAAGGAATTGTAGGATATATTCAATGTGCTGAACTGGAAAAATATGCAACCAAGAATTCTTTATCCAGCAAAGTTGTCATTCAAAATAGAAGGAGAGATAAAACGTTTCCCAAACAAAAATTGAAGTTCATGACTACTAAACCAGCCCTGCAAGAAATTTTAAGGAAGACTCGCTAAGGGGAGAAAAGATGAAAAAAAAAACCCACAAAAAGACCAAAAGCAACAAAGACTACAAAGGACCAAAGAACACCACCAGAAATTCCAACTCTACAGGCACTCACTCTAAATGTTAATGGACTAAATGCTCCAATCAAAACACATAGGGTAACAGAATGGATAAGAAAACTAGATCCACCTGTATGCTGTTACAAGAGACCCATTTTATTTTTATTTATTTATTAAAAAAAATTTTTTTAACGTTTTATTTATTTTTGAGACAGGGAGAGACAGAGCATGAACAGGGGAGGGTCAGAGAGAGGGAGACACAGAATCTGAAACAGGCTCCAGGCTCTGAGCTGTCAGCACAGAGCCCGACACGGGGCTTGAACTCATGGACTGTGAGATCATGACCTGAGCCGAAGTTGGCTGCTTAACCGACTGAGCCACCCAGGTGCCCCAAGAGACCCATTTTAGACCTAAAGACACATTCAGATTGAAAATAAGGGGATGGAGAACCATATATCATGCCAAAAGAAAGCCAGAGTAGCCATACTTATATCAGACAATCTAGATTTTAAAATAAAGACTGTAACAAGAGATGAGGAAGGACATTATATCATAATTAAGGGGCCTATCCACCGAGATCTAACAATAACATAACATTTATGCTCCAAACGTAGAGAACCCAAATATGTAAATCAGTTAATCACAAACATAAAGAAACTCATTGATAATAATACCATAATAGTAGGGGACTTCAACACCCCACTTATAGCATGGACAGATAATCTAAACAGAAAATCAACAAGGAAACAATGGCTTTGAATGATATACTATATCATTATATATTATTTATATATTATATATAATACATTTCATCCTAAAGCAGCAGAATACACATGTTTCTCAAGTGTACATGGATCATTCTCCAAAAAGATCACATACCTGGTCACAAATCAGCCTTCAGCAATTACAAAAAGATTGAGATTTTCAGGGGCGCCTGGGTGGCGCAGTCGGTTAAGCGTCCGACTTCAGCCAGGTCACGATCTCGCAGTCCGTGACTTCGAGCCCCGCGTCAGGCTCTGGGCTGATGGCTCAGAGCCTGGAGCCTGTTTCCGATTCTGTGTCTCCCTCTCTCTCTGTCCCTCCCCTGTTCATGCTCTGTCTCTGTCCCAAAAAATAAATAAATGTTGAAAAAAGATTGAGATTTTCAAACCACAATGCTATGAAACTTGAAATCAACCACGAGAAAAAATTTGGAAAAATAACAATTACTTGGAGACTAAAAATGGGCTAGCCAAGAAGTTAAAAAGGAAATTAAAAAGTAAAAGGAAGCCAATGAAAAATGATAACACAACAGCCAAAAACCTCTATGATGCAACAAAGGCAGTCATAAGAGGGAATTGTATAGTAATCCAGGCCTTCTTAAAGAAGGAAGAATGGTTTCAGATGCACAACCCAACCTTACACTGTAAAGAGCTGGAAAAAGAACAGCAAGTAAAATGCAAAACAAGCAGAAGATTAGATTAGAGCAGGAAATAATAAAGGAAATTAAAGAAGGAAATAATAAAGAAATAATAAAGATTAGAGCAGAAATCAATGCTATTGAAACAAAACAAACAAACAAACAAAAAACAGATCAATGAATCCAGGAGCTGGTTCTTTGAAAGAATTAAGAACGTTGATAAACCCCTAGCCATTTGATCAAAAAGAAAAAGGAGAGGACCCAAATACATAAAATCAAGAATGAAAGAGGAGAGATCACAACCAACACTGCAGAAATAAAAACAATAATATGAGAATATTATGAGGGATTATACACCAATAAAATGAGCAATCTGGAAGAAATGGAAAAATTTCTAGAGACATATAAACTTCCAAAACTGAAACAAGAAGAAATATAAAATTTGAACAGACCCATAACCAGTAAAGAAATTGAATTAGTAATAAAAAATCTCCCATAAAACAAGAGTCCAGGGCCAGATGGCTTTCTAGGGGACTTCTACCAAACATTTAAAGAAGAGTTAACATCTATTCATTTGAAGTTGTTCTAAAAAATAGAAATGGAAGAAAACTTCCAAACTCATTCTATGAAGCCAGCATTACCTTGATTCCAAAACCAGACAAAGACCCCACTAAAAAGGAGAAGTATAGACCAATTTCCCTGATGAACATGGATGTAAAAATCCTCAACAAGATATTAGCCAACCAGATCCAGCAATACATTCAAAGAATTATTCACCACAACCAAGTGGGATTTATACCTGGGATGCAGGGCTGGTTCAATATCTGCAAAACAATCTATGTGATACATCACATCAATAAAAGAAAGGACAAGGGGCGTCTGGGTGGCGCAGTCGGTTAAGCGTCCGACTTCAGCCAGGTCACGATCTCGCGGTCCGTGAGTTCGAGCCCCGCGTCAGGCTCTGGGCTGATGGCTCAGAGCCTGGAGCCTGTTTCCGATTCTGTGTCTCCCTCTCTCTCTGCCCCTCCCCCGTTCATGCTGTCTCTCTCTGTCCCAAAAATAAATAAACGTTGAAAAAAAAAATTAAAAAAAAAAGAAAGGACAAGAACCACATGATCCTCTCAATAGATGCAGAGAGAGCATTTGACAATGTACAGCATACTTTCTTGATAAAAGCCCTCAAGAAAGTAGGGATAGAGGGATCACACCTCAAGATCATAAAGGGCATATATTAAAGACACACCGCTAACATTATTCTCAATGGGGAAAAACTGAGAACTTTCCTCCAAGGTCAGGAACATGACAGGGATATCCACTCTCACCATATTCAACATAGTATTGGAAGACTTAGCCTCAGCATTCAGACAACACAAAGGAATAAAAGGCATCCAAATCAGCCAGGAGGAGGTCACACTTTCACTATTTGCAGATGACATGATACTCTATGTGGAAAACCCAAAGGATTCCACCAGAAAACTGTTAGACTGATCCATGAATTCAGCAAAGTTTCAGGATATAAAATAAATACACAGAAATCAGTTGCATTTCTATACACCAATAATGAAGCAACAGAAAGAGAAATCAAGGAATTGATCCCATTTACAATTGCATCAAAAACCATAGAATATCTAGGAATAAACCTAATCAAAGAGGTGAAAAATCTATACACCGAAAACTATAGAAAGCTTATGAGAGAAATTGAAGAAGACACCAAAAAATGGGAAAATATTCCATGCTCCTGGATAGGAAGAACAAATATTGTTAAAATGTCAGTACTACCCAAAGCAATCTACAGATTCAATACCATCCCTATCAAAACAACACCAGTATTCTTCACAGAGGTAGAACAAACAATCCTAAAATTTTATGGAACCAGAAAAAACTCCAAATAGGGAGTTTTCTCTTGAAAAAGAAAACCACAGCTGGAGGCATCACAATCCCAAACTTGAAGATGTATTACAAAGCTGTAATCATCAAGACAGCATGGCACCGGCACAAAAACAGACACTCAGATCAACGAAACAGAATAGAAAACCCAGAAACAGACCCACACCATATGGCCAACTAATCTTTGACAAAGCAGGAAAGAATATCCAATGGAATAAAGACAGTCTTTTCAGCAAATGGTGCTAGGAAAACTCAACAGCGACATGCAGAAAAATGAATCTGGACCACTTTCTTACACCATACACAAAAATAAACTCAAAATGGTTGAAAGACCTAAACATAAGACAGGAAGCCATCAAAATCCTCGAGGAGAAAGCAGGCAAAAACCTCTTTGACCTTGGCCGCAGCAACTTCTTACTCAACACGTCACCAGAGGTAAGGGAAACAAAAGCAAAAATGAACTATCGGGACCTCAACAAAATAAAAACTTCTGCACAGTAAAGGAAACAATCAGCAAAATGAAAAGGCAACTGACAGAAATGGAAGAAGATATTTGCAAATGACATATCAGAAAGAGGGATACGGTGTGCTGTCTTGAAGGGGCACATGTATCCCAATGTTTATAGCAGCACTATCAACAATAGTCAAAGTATGGAAAGAGCCCAAATGTCCATCAATGGATGAATGGATAAAGAAGAAGTGGTATATTATACAATGGAGTATTACTTGGCAATCAAAAAAGAATGAAATCTTGCCATTTGCAAATATGTGGATGGAACCAGAGGGTATTATACTAAGATAAATTAGTCATACAAAGACAAATATGTGATTTCACTCATACGAGGAATTTAAAATACAAAACAGGTGAACATAAGGGAACGGAAACAACAATAATATAAAAACAGAGAGGGGGACAAAACATGAGACTCTTAAATATAGTGAACAGAGGGTTGCTGGAGGGGTTGTTGGAGGGGGGGTGGGCTAAATGGATCAGGGGCTTTAAGGAAGACACTTGCTGAGATGATCACTGGGTGTTATACATAGGGGATGAATCACTGGGGTCTACTCCTGAAATTTTTGTTGCACTATATGCTAGTGAACTTGGGTGTAAATTAAGAAAGAAATAAATAAAGTTATTAAAAAAACAACTCTATTTTGACATAAAATTATAGCTACTCTAGCTTTCCTCTGGTTTATTATCATATGGAATATCAATTTCCATTCTTTTACTTTCAGTCTGTGTGTGTCCTTACTTATGAAGTGAATCTCTTGTAGGCAGTATATAGATGGGCTTTGTTTTTTTTAATATGAAATTTATTGTCAAATTGGTTTCCATACAACACCCAGTGCTCATACCAACAGGTGCCCTTTTCAATGCCCATCACCCACTTTTCCCTCCCTCCCACCCCCCATCAACCCTCAGTTTATTCTCAGTTTTTAAGAGTCTCTTATGGTTTGGCTCTCTCCCTCTCTAACGTTTTTTTCCCCTGTACCCTCTCCATGGTATTCTGTTAAGTTTCTCAGGATCCACATAAGAGTGAAAACATATGGTATCTGTCTTTCTCTGTATGGCTTATTTCACTTAGCATAACACTCTCCAGTTCCATCCACGTTGCTACAAAAGGCCATATTTCATTCTTTCTCATTGCCACTTAGTATTCCATTGTATATATAAACCACAATTTCTTTATCCGTTCATCAGTTGATGGACATTTAGCCTCTTTCCATAATTTGGCTATTGTTGAAAGTGCTGCTAAAAACATTAGGGTACAAGTGCCCCTATGCATCAGCACTCCTGTATCCCTTGGGTAGATTCCTAGCAGTGCTCTTGCTGGATCATAGGGTAGATCTATTTCTAATTTTTTGATGAATCTTCACACTGTTTTCCAGAGTGGCTGCACCAATTTGCATTCCCACAAACAGTGCAAGAGGGTTCCCATTTCTCCACATCCTTTCCAGTATCTATAGTCTCCTGATTTGTTCATTCTAGCCACTCTGACTGGTGTTAGGTGATATCTCAGTGTGGTTTTGATTTGTATTTCTCTGATGAGGAGTGACATTGAGCATCTTTTCATGTGCCTGTTGGCCATCTGGATGTCTTCTTTAGGGAAGTGTCTATTCATGACTTCTGCCCATTTCTTCACTGGATTATTTGTTTTTCGGGTGTGGAGTTTGGTGAGTTCTTTATAGATTTTGGATATTAGTCCTTTGTCTGATATATCATTTGCAAATATCTTTTCCCATTCCATCAGTTACCTTTTAGTTTTGTTGATTGTTTCCTTTGCAGTGCAGAAAGTTTTTACCTTCATGAGGTCCCAATAGTTCATTTTTGCTTTTAATTCCCTTGCCTTTGGAGATGTGTCAAGTAAGAAATTGCTGCAGCTGAGGTCAGAGAGGTTTTTTCATGCTTTCTCCTCTAGGGTTTTGATGGTTTCCTGTCTCGCATTCAGGTGCTTTATCCATTTTGAGTTTGTTTTTGTGAATGGTGTAAGAAAGTGGTCTAGTTTCATTCTTCTGCATGTTGCTGTCCAGTTCTCCCAGCATCATTTGTTAAAGAGACTTTTCCATTGGATATTCTTTCTTGCTTTGTCAATTAGTTGGCCATACATCTGTGGGTCCAATTCTGGAGTCTCTTTTCTATTCCATTGGTCTATGTGTCTGTTTTTGTTCCAAAACAATACTGTCTTGATGATTACAGCTTTGTAGTAAAGTCTGGGATTGTGATGTCTCCCACTTTGGTCTTCTTCTTCAATATTACTTTGGCTATTCGGGCTCTTTTGTGGTTCCATACAAATTTTAGGATTGTTTGTTCTAGTTTTGAGAAGAATGCTGGTGCAATTTTGATTGGGATTGCATTGAATGTGTAGATTGCTTTGGGTAGTATTGACATTTTAACAATATTTATTCTTCCAATCCATGAGCATGGAATGTTTTTCAATTTCTTTGTATCTTCTTCAATTCCCTTCATAAGCTTTCTATAGTTTTCAGCATACAGATCTTTTACATCTTTGGTTAGGTTTATTCCTAATTATTTTGTGATTCCTGGTGAAATTGTGAATGAGGTCAGTTTATTTGTCTTTCTGTTCCTTCATTATTAGTGTATAAGAATGCAACTGATTTCTGTACATTCTTTTTGTATCCTGCAGGAAACAATAAGCTAAACTAAAAGGTAACCGACAGAATGGGAGAAGATATTTGCAAATGACATATCAGATAAAGGGTTAGTATCCTGTTTTGTGACCCGATATATGATTTATCTTGGAGAATGTTCCATGTGCACTCGAGAAGATAGTATATTCTGTTGCTTTGAGATGCAGAATTCTAAATATATCTGTAAAGTCCATCTGATCCCATGCATCATTCAGGACACTTGATTTCTTATTGATCCTGTGTCTAGATGATCTATCAATTGCTGAAGTGGGGTATTAAAGTCCCCTGAAATTACCACATTCTTATCAATAAGGTTGCTTATGTTTGTGATTAATTGTTGTATATATTTGGGTGATTTTGTTTTTTAAAAAAATTTTTTTAACATTTTTATTTATTTTTGAGACAGAGAGAGACAGAGCATGAATGGGGGAGGGGCAGAGAGAGAGAAGGAGACACAGAATTGGAAGCAGGCTCCAGGCTCTGAGCCATCAGCCCAGAGCCCGACGCGGGGCTCGAACTCACAGACCGTGAGATCGTGACCTGAGCTGAAGTCGGACGCTCAACCGACTGAGCCACCCAGGCGCCGAGTGATTTTGAATTCGGTGCATATACATTTATAATTGTTAGTTCTTCCTGATGGATAGACCCTGTAACTATATAATTCCCTTCTTCATTTCTTGTTATGGCTTTTAATTTAAAGTCTCGTTTGTCTGATGTAAGTATGGCTACTCCAGCTTGCTTTTGACTTCCAGTAGCATGATAGATGGTTCTCCATCCCCTCATTTTCAATCTGAAGGTGTCCTCAGGTCTAAAATAGGTCTCTTATAGACAGCAAACAGATGGGTCTTGTTTTTTATCCATTCTTATACCCTGTCTTTTGGATGGAGCATTTAGTCCATTTACCTTCAGTGTTATTATTGAAATATACGGGTTTAGAGTCATTGTGATATCTGTAGGTTTCATGCTTGTAGTGATGTCTCTGGTCCTTTGTGGTCCTTGCAACATTTCACTCACAGAATCCCCCTTAGAATCTCTTATAGAACTGGTTTAGTGGTGATGAATTCCTTCAGTTTTTGTTTGTTTGGGAAAACCTTTATCTCTCCTTGTATTCTGAATGACAGACTTGCTGGATAAAGGATTCTCGGCTGCATATTTTTTCTGTTCAAAACATTGAAGATTTCCTGCCATTCCTTTCTGGCCTGCCAAGTTTCAGTAGATAGGTCTGCTACTATTCTTATGTGTCTACCTTTGTAAGTTATAGGCTGTTTATCCCTACCTGTCTTCAGAATTTTCTCTTTATCTTTGTATTTTGCTAGTTTCACTAGGATATGTCATGCAGAAGATCAATTCAAGTTGTGTCTCAAGGGAGTTCTCTGTGCCTTTTGGATTTCAATGCCTGTTTCTTTCCCCAGATCAGGGAAGTTCTCAGCTATGATTTGTTCAAGCACAGCTTCAGCCCCTTTCTCTCTCTCTTCTTCTGGAATTCCTATGATATTACTCTGTTTGATTGCATCACTTAGTTCTCTAATTCTCCCCTCATACTCCTGGATTTTTTTATCTCTCTTTTTCTCAGCTTCCTCTTTTCCATAATTTTATCTTCTAGTTCACCTATTCTCTCCTCTGCCTCTTCAATCCGTGCTATGGCTGCCTCCATTTTATTTTGCAGCTCATTTATAACATTTTTTAATTCCTCAGACTATTTCTTAGTCCCTTGATCTCTGTAGCAATAGATTCTCTGCTGTCCTCTATGCTTTATTCAAGCCCAGCAATTAATTTTATGACTATTATTCTAAATTCTTGTTCCGTTATATTGCTTAAAGGGTTTTTGATTAATTCATTAGCTGTCGCTACTTCCTGGGCTTTCTTTTTTTTTAATATATGAAATTTATTGTCAAATTGGTTTCCATACAACACCCAGTGCTCATCCCAAAAGATGCCCTCTTCAATACCCATCACGTACACACCCCTCCCTCCCACCCCCCAGCAACCCTCAGTTTGTTCTGTTTTTAAGCGTCTCTTATGCTTTGGCTCTGCCTTGCCTGGGGGGTTGCCCCTCCACCGCCCTGGCTCTTTCCCACCAGTCCATGTTGCTCGCACTGTCTCTCTGCCCTTCCTAGTCTTCTGTGGCCCTCTTGTCTACGCTTGGCTTTGGAGAGTTCATTCTGCTAGACTTCTGGCAGTTTTCTGGGTTATTTAGGCAGATGTGGGTGGAATCTAAGCAATCAGCAGCTTAAGGTGAGCCCAGTGTCCTCCTACACCGCCATCTTCCATGCTGCCTCCTTGTTTCTTGTTTTTAATCTATTTAGCCACTATCGCTTTGGTTGGAAAATTTAGTCCATTTATATTTAAAGTAATTATTAATAGGTTAACAGGCACAGGTTCCTTCTCAGGAATACTAATAACCTGAGGCAGGGCAGAGCGAGGGTACAAAGATGGAACTATTGGCCTTCTCAGTCTCTGGAGAAGATTGTAGTCAGCTTCTAGCTATGTGGTTAATTAGAAGCTTCCCTTCAGGCCATAGCTCTGAAGATAAGCTAGTTGGCCTCTTTAACAGATATGAGTGACCAAAGATGTTGCTAAGTGGTCTCTGTCCCCAGTAAACATCCCAGTAAGCCTCTAGATGTGTGAAGCCAGATGCCTGCAAAGCTCCAAGATAAGCAAATAGGCCTCTTTCACAGAAAGACTGAGGGTGTGTGTTAGTCTGTTGTCTTTGCACTGTGCTGGGGTTGAGAGCTGACCAAGAACTATATATCTGCCCCATGGGATCCATGAACACAAGCTCCACTGGCCACCACAGTCAGGCAAGAAAGAGGTATCCCCCAAGTGGGAGCCCCCAAAACTGATTTAAAACAGACATAAAAGCTGGGAATCAGGACAAGCTTCCCTGTGGAAGATACAATGCTCTGGAGTATAACAGAAGGTGAATGTGAACATAGTGTCACCCTCTGTGTTCTCTGTAAAGGATTGCAGTTGTCCCTTAGATGTGATCCATGTGTGTTTCATTAGATGTTTGCCCATTATGCCAGAACTATGAAGACAAGCTAATAGTCATCTTTCACCAAAAGACTGGGCACCTCAAGTCTGTTGTCTTTCTGTTGTGTCCTGGAGATAGTAGCCAGTTAAGATTTTTTTTCTCCACTTGTTACAGTCCTGTGGGTCCAATGAGGATAAAGCCCTCTGGACAGAAGTTCTTGTTTCCTGGGTGGCAGTCACAAGTACCAGAGAAGCAGGCAAGTGTACAAGCCTTTTTCTGGGAGACATTGATGAGGTGGAGTGAGACAGGGAGAGGTCAAAGATTGTACCTACTGGTCTCTGTCTTTGGAGTATATCAGTACAGCCTTAGATATGTGTTAAATTAGATGCTGGCCTCTCAGGCTGATGCTTCCAGGTAAGCTAATAAGCATTTTTTTACAGGAAGTCTGGGTATTTTTAGTCATCTGCATCTGTGGTGTGCTCTGGGGTGGGTGAGTTCATGCAAGTCCTTTAAGAACTGTTTCTAAATTCACGATAGCCTTGTGGATCTTGTGGATATAAGCTTTGTTAGCTTCAAAGCAAGATGTTTAAGGGCTTGTCTCCCAGGTGCAGGTCTTAGGAGTTGGGGTGCCAGATATGGGGTTCAAATGCTTCACTCCTCAAGGAGAAGCTTGGTGTTGTGAGTTCCCTCCCAGTGGTGGGTTACTGCACTAGAGGTGGAGTTTATGGAGAGATTGTGGCTCAACTTCTTCTGCCCACTTTGACATGGGTTTTTGTCTTATTCACCCAATGTGTAGGAGTTGCTCAGGTAGTTTTGGGGTATTTTTCAGAGGAAACTGTTCCATATGTAGCTGTAGCCTTGGTGTGTCTAAGAGAGAAGGTGAGTTCAGGATCCTCCTACATCTTGAACCAGATCCTATTTTAAAATTCTTTGTGGAACTCCCATACTGCTCTCCAGTTGCTGAACCAGTTGATAATCCCACCAACTGTGCACAGTGTTTCCTATTCTCCACATCCTTACCAACATTTGTTATATCTTCTCTATGATAGCTATTTTATAGGTATAAGGTGACATTTCATCTTGGTTTTGATTTGTATTTAACTGATAGTGATGTTGAGCTCCTTTTCGTGTATCTGATGGTCATTTAGATGTCTTCTTTGAGAAAATGTCTGTGTAGTTCCTCTGTCCATTTTTTAATTAGATCTTTAACTGAGTCACATGAGTTCTTTATAAATTTTGAATATTAATCTCTTATCTGATACATAGTTTGCAAAAATATTCTATTTTTAATTTGTCTTTTCATTGTTGATTTTTGTTGTTGTTGTTGTTGTTCAAAAGCTTTTACATTTAACATAGTCCCATGTGTTGATTTTTTTTCTTTTGTTGTCTTGGTGTCATACCAAAAAAATCATTGCCAAACCCAGTGTCAGGGAGACTCTTTTCTATGTTTCTTTCTAGGAGTTTTATGGTTTTAGGTCTTATCTTTAAGTCTAAGATCCATTGTGAATTGATTTTTTTGATTGGTGTAAGATAGGGTCCAGTTGCATTTTTCTTCATGCGGTTATCCAGTTTTCCTAGCACCATTTATCAAAGAGACTATACTTTCAGCAATGGATGTTCCTAGTTCTCATAACAAACACTTGTTGACTGTATATCTAGGAATTTAATTCAGACTCTCTACTCTGTTCCATTGGTCTATGTGTCTATTTTCATGCCAGTACAATACTAATTTAATTACTATAGCTTTATAGTATAGTTTGGAATCTGGAAGTGTGATGTCTCTGGCTTTTTTTCTTCTTCTTTCTCATGATATCTTTGACAATTTGAGGCCCTTTGTGTTTCCATACAAATTTTAGAATTTTTTAAGTTTCTGTGAAAATCTCCATTGGCATTTTGGTAAGGATTGTGTTTAATCTAATGGCTTTGGGTATGGACATTTTATTTTCTTCTAATCCTTGAACATGGGATATCCCTCCATTTGAATTTTGTTGATTTCTTAAGTTTATTTATTTTGAGAGAGAAGGAGAGAGAGAGAGAGAGAGAATGAGAATGAGAATGTAAAGCAGGCTCTGTGCTGTCACCGCAGAGCCCAAGACTGGGCTCAAATTCATGAACTGTGAGATCATGACCTGAGCCGAAACCAAGAGTTAACTGACTGAGCCAGCAAGGTGTCCCTTTCATTGATTTCTTTTAGCAAAATCTTGTAGTTTTTATTGTACAGATTTTTCACTTCTTTGGTTAAATTTATTCCTAGGTATCTTATTGTTTTTGATGTTATTGTGAATGGGATAGTTTTCTTTATTTCTCTTTTAGATGTTTTATTGTTAGTGTATAGAAAAGCAACTGATTCTGTGTATTGATTTTATATCCTGCAGCTTTACTGAATTCATCTGTTAGATTCAACATTTCTTTGTCTTTGGGCTTTTCAATATATAAGATCATATCGTCTGCAAATAGTGACAACTTTAGGGGCGCCTGGGTGGCGCAGTCGGTTAAGCGTCCGACATCAGCCAGGTCACGATCTCACGGTCCGGGAGTTCGAGCCCCGCGTCAGGCTCTGGGCTGATGGCTCAGAGCCTGGAGCCTGTTTCCGATTCTGTGTCTCCCTCTCTCTCTGCCCCTCCCCCATTCATGCTCTGTCTCTCTCTGTCCCAAAAATAAATAAAAACGTTGAAAAAAAATTAAAAAAAAAATAGTGACAACTTTACTTTTCCCATCCCGTTTTGGATGATTTTTATTTCTTTGTTTTTCCTGATTGATGTATCCAGGACTTTCCATATGATGTTGAATAAAAATGGTGAGAATGGACACTCTTGTCTTGATCTTAGAGGAAAAGCTCTCAGTTTTTTCTTGAGAAAAACTCATTGATTATAACGATGATAATTACATTGATTATAACGATGATAATTACGTTGATTATAATGATGATTATAACACTGATTATAACGTTAGCTGTGGGTTTGTTGTATGTGGTCTTTATTATATTGAAGTATGTTCTTTCTATCTTCAAACTGTTGAGGGTTTTTATCATGAAAGGATGATGCATTTTGTTAAATGCTTTTTGTGCATCTATTGAGATGATTATGTGCTTTTAATCTTTCATTCTATTAATGTGGTGTATCACATTGATTAATAATGCATATGATGAATCATCTTTGCATTCCATAAATAAATCCCACCTCGTCATAGTGTAATTATACACAGAATTGAGAGAGGCGGCAGTGAAGGGGGTGGCTGGGTTAAAGTGACTGTCAAATACTCCATCTGGCTCCTCCTTGCTCTCTGCTTCCTGTGTTCTCTGGATGTGAATCAAGGTCTTGTCAATCTGAAAAAATAAAAAAAAATGAGTAAAATGAGCTTAATGATTTTTTGAATTTGATTTGTTAATATTTTGTTGAAGAATTTTGCATTTTGTTCAGTTAATGATCTATAGTTTTCTTTTAGTGTCCTTAACTGTTTTTGGCATCAAGGTAGTGCCAGCCTTGTAGAAGGAGTTTGGAAATGTTCCCTTCTGAACTTTTTTGGAAGAATATGAAAAGGATTTGTAGGGCATCCTGATTAGATTGGAGCTGATGGCACAGGCAGTGAAAGAATTTACCAAAGGCAGAACAAAGAGATAGAAATTTATTGAGTATACCACAAAGGAGCAATGGGCAGGACAGCAAAGGAGGTGGTGGCGAGGAGCAATAGTTATGAGCATAGTGAGGGAGTAAGGGGATGCATGGAATTTTCCCTTTTTGGTAACCTTAGGATCTGTGCCTGGTTGTAAGTAGCCCATTAGTTAGTTAGTGCCTATGGCTATTTTGAGGTAGGTGGTTTAATGAGCCTGTTTGCATTCAGCTCAGTGGTCACTTGGGCACTTTTGCCTGGCTCAAGTTTCCATTGCTCAAACTTGCTGCCTTAAAATGGCCTCTACAGGATTTACATTAGTTCCTCTTTAAGTGTTTGGCAGAATTAGCCCATGGAACAATCTAGTCCTGGGTTTTTCTACGTTGAGAAGTTTTTGATTATTGACTCAATCTTTGTACTAATTACTCATCTGTTCAGACTTTCTGTTTCCTTCTGGTTCAGTCTTGGTAGGTTGAATGATTCCAGATTATCCATTTCTTCCAAGTTGTCTAATTTGTTGATGTATGTAGCCTCTTATGATCTGTAGTGTCAGTTATTACTCCTCTTTCATTTCTGATACTATTGAGTCTTTTTTTCTTAGTCTAGCTAAATATTTGTCAATTTGGTTTATCTTTTCAAAAAAACCCCACATCTTTTAGTATTGTTAATTTTTTCTATTGTTTTTCTTGTCTCTATTTTCTTTATTTTTCCCTCACCTTTATTTTTTATTTTTCCTTCTACTACTTTGGACTTAATTTGTTTTTTTATTATTATTTTTAGCTCCTTATTAGTCTTTTATAATTTTCAATCTTTCTACTTTCTTAATACATCCATTTTTTTCACTATAAACTTCCCTCTCAGGACTGCTTTTGCTGTGCTTCATAGGTTTTGGTAAGTCATATATCTATTTTCATTTGTTTCAAGATATTCATTGTTTTCCTTGTTGATTTCTTTTTTGATGTATTGGTTGTTCAGGAGTGTGTTGTTTAGTTTTCACATATATATTTACCTGCTTGCTTCATGTTGTTAATTCCTAGTTTCATACTGTTGTGGTCAGAAAAGATATTCAGTATGATTTGATCTTCTTAAATTTGCTAAGACTTGTTTTGTGTCCTATCATATGATCTATCCTGGAGAATGTTCTGCTGCTGTTGGATGGAATGTCCTATAGATGTCTGTTAGGTCCATTAGGCTAATGTATGCTTCAAGTCCATTGTTTCTTTGTTGGTTTTCTGTATGGATAATCCACCCATAATTGAAAGTGAAGTATTGAAATTCTGTATTGTTAATATATTGTTTATCTCCCTTCTTATCTGTTAGTATTTGCTTGAATTATTTTGGTGCTCCAATGCTGAGTGTATACATATTTGTGATTGTTATGTATTCTTGGTGGATTGATACCTTTATCATTATATAATGACCTTCCTTATCTCTTATTACCATTTTTGGCTTAATGTCAATTTTTTCTAATATAACTATGGATGTTTCTGCTGCCTTTCAGTTTCCATTTGCATGGATTGTAAATGTGTAACCCTTCACTCTGAGTCTATGTGAATCTATATATATCTTTAACTCTGAAATGGATCTCTAACAAGCAGCATATAGTTGGGTCTTGCGTGTGTGTGTGTGTGTGTGTGTGTGTGTGTTTTAATCTATTCAGCCCATCTGTGCCTTTTGGTGAATTTAGTCCATTTACATGTAGTTACTGATATGTAAGTACTTACTAATACCATCTTATTAATTGCTTTCTGGTTGATTTGTATTTGCATTATTTCTTCTTCCCTATTTCTCTATTTCATAAGTTGGTTAATTTCCATGGTATTATGCTCTGTTTCTCCTTTCTTTGTGTCTTGTGCATTTATTCTAGGGTTTTGCTTGTGGTAACTTTGTGAATTACATAAAATATATTTTATTTATTTATTTACTTATTTATTTATTTATTTTATTTTAATATATGAAGTTTATTGTCAAATTGGTTTCCATACAACACCCAGTGCTCATCCCAAAAGGTGCCTTCCTCAATACCCATCACCCACCCTCCCCTCCCTCCCACCCCCCATCAACACTTAGTTTGTTCTCAGTTTTTAAGAGTCTCTTATGCTTTGGCTCTCTCCCACTCTAACCTCTTTTTTTGTCCTTCCCTTCCCCATGGGTTTCTGTTAGGTTTCTCAGGATCCACATAAGAGTGAAACCATATGGTATCTGTCGTCCTCTGTATGGCTTATTTCACTTAGCCTCACACTCTCCAGTTCCATCCACGTTGCTACAAAGGGCCATATTTCATTCTTTCTCATTGCCACGTAGTATTCCATTGTGTATATAAACCACAATTTCTTTATCCATTCATCAGTTGATGGACATTTAGGCTCTTTCCACAATTTGGCTATTGTTGAGAGTGCTGCTATGAACATTGGGGTACACGTGCCCCTATGCATCAGTACTGCTGTATCCCTTGGGTAAATTCCTAGCAGTGCTATTGCTGGGTCATAGGGTAGGTCTATTTTTAATTTTTTGAGGAACCTCCACAATGTTTTCCAGAGTGGCTGCACCAATTTGCATTCCCACCAACCGTGCAAGAGCGTTCCCGTTTCTCCACATCCTCTCCAGCATCTATAGTCTCCTGATTTGTTCATTTTGGCCACTCTGACTGGCATGAGGTGATAACTGATTGTGGTTTTGATTTGTATTTCCCTGATAAGGAGCGACGCTGAACATCTTTTCATGTGCCTGTTGGCCATCCGGATGTCTTCTTTAGAGAAGTGTCTATTCATGTTTTCTGCCCATTTCTTCACTGGGTTATTTGTTTTTCGGGTGTGGAGTTTGGTGAGCTCTTTACAGATTTTGGATACTAGCCCTTTGTCCGATATGTCACTTGCAAATATCTTTTCCCATTCTGTTGGTTGCCTTTTAGCTTTGTTGATTGTTTCCTTTGCTGTGCAGAAGCTTTTTATCTTCATGAGGTCCCAATAGTTCATTTTTGCTTTTAATTCCCTTGCTTTTGGAGATGTATCAAGTAAGAAATTGCTATGGGTGAGGTCAGAGAGGTCTTTTCCTGCTTTCTCCTCTAGGGTTTTGATGGTTTCCTGTCTCACATTCAGGTCCTTTATCCATTTTGAGTTTATTTTTGTGAATGGTGTGAGAAAGTGGTCTAGTTTCAATCTTCTGCATGTTGCTGTCCAGTTCTCCCAGCACCCTTTGTTAAAGACACTGTCTTTTTTCCATTGGATGTTCTTTCCTGCTTTGTCAAAGATTAGTTGGCCATACATTTGTGGGTCTAGTTCTGGGGGTTCTATTCTATTCCATTGGTTTATGTGTCTGTTTTTGTGCCAATACCATGCTGTCTTGATGATGACAGCTTAGTAGTAGAGACTAAAGTCTGGGATTGTGATGCCTCCTGCTTTGGTCTTCTTCTTCAAAATTACTTTGGCTGTTTGGGGCCTTTTGTGGTTCCATATGAATTTTAGGATTGTTTGTTCTAGTTTTGCGAAGAATGCCGGTGCAATTTTGATTGGGATTGCATTGAATGTGTAGATAGCTTTGGGTAGTATTGACATTTTAACAATATTTATTCTTCCAATCCATGAGCAGGGAATGTCTTTCCATTTCTTTATATCTTCTTCAATTTCCTTCAGAAGCTTTCTATAGTTTTCAGCATACAGATCCTTTACATCTTTGGTTAGATTTATCCCTAGGTATTTTATGCTTCTTGGTGCAATTGTGAATGGGATCAGTTTCTTTATTTGTCTTTCTGTTCCTTCATTATTAGTGTATAAGAATGCAACTGATTTCTGTACATTGATTTTGTATCCTGCAACTTTGCTAAATTCATGTGTCAGTTCTAGCAGACTTCTGGTGGAGTCTATCGGATTTTCCATGTATAATATCATGTCATCTGCAAAAAGTGAAAGCTTAACTTCATCTTTGCCAATTTTGATGCCTTTGGTTTCCTTTTGTTGTCTGATTGCTGATGCTAGAACTTCCAACACTATGTTAAACAACAGTGGTGAGAGTCAACATCCCTGTCGTGTTCCTGATCTCTGGGAAAAAGCTCCCAGTTTTTCCCCATTGAGGATGATGTTAGCTGTGGGCTTTTCATAAATGGCTTTTATGATCTTTAAGTATGTTCCTTCTATCCCAACTTTCTCGAGGGTTTTTATTAAGAAAGTTGCTGAATTTTGTCAAAGGCCTTTTCTGCATCGATTGACAGGATCATATGGTTCTTCTCTGTTTTTTTTTGTTAAAGTGATGTATCACTTTGATTGATTTGCGAATGTTGAACCAGCCCTGCATCCCAGGAATGAATCCCACTTGATCATGGTGTATAATTCTTGTTATATGCTCTTGAATTCAATTTGCTAGTATCTTATTGAGAATTTTTGCATCCATATTCATCAGGGATATTGGCCTGTAGTTCTCTTTTTTTACTGGGTCTCTCTCTGGTTTAGGAATCAAAATAATACTGGCTTCATAGAATGAGTCTGGAAGTTTTCCTTCTCTTTCTATTTTTTGGAATAGCTTGAGAAGGATAGGTATTATCTCTGCTTTAAACGTCTGGTAGAACTCCCCTGGGAAGCCATCTGGTCCTGGACTCTTATTTGTTGGGAGATTTTTGATAACCGATTCAATTTCTTCGCTGGTTATGGGTCTGTTCAAGCTTTCTATTTCCTCCTGATTGAGTTTTGGAAGAGTGTGGGTGTTCAGGAATTTGTCCATTTCTTCCAGGTTGTCCAATTTGTTGGCATATAAGTTTTCATAGTATTCCCTGATAATTGCTTGTCTCTCTGAGGGATTGGTTGTAATAATTCCATTTTCATTCATGATTTTATCTATTTGGGTCATCTCCCTTTTCTTTTTGAGAAGCCTGGCTAGAGGTTTGTCAATTTTGTTTATTTTTTCAAAAAACCAACTCTTGGTTTCGTTGATCTGCTTTACAGATTTTTTAGATTCTATATTGTTTATTTCTGCTCTGATCTTTATTATTTCTCTTCTTCTGCTGGGTTTAGGGTGTCTCTGCTGTTCTGCTTCTAGTTCCTTTAGGTGTGCTGTTAGATTTTGTATTTGGGATTTTTCTTGTTTCTTGAGATAGGCCTGGATTGCAATGTATTTTCCTCTCAGGACTGCCTTAGCTGCGTCCCAAAGCGTTTGGATTGTTGTATTTTCATTTTCGTTTGTTTCCATATATTTTTTAATTTCTTCTCTACTTGCCTGATTGACCCATTCATTCTTTAGTAGGGTGTTCTTTAACCTCCATGCTTTTGGAGGTTTTCCAGACTTTTCTCTGTGGTTGATTTCAAGCTTCATAGCATTGTGGTCTGAAAGTATGCACGGTATGATTTCAATTCTTGTATACTTATGAAGGGCTGTTTTGTGACCCAGTATATGATCTATCTTGGAGAATGTTCCATGTGCACTCGAGAAGAAAGTGTATTCTGTTGCTTTGGGATGCAGAGTTCTAAATATATCTGTCAAGTCCATCTGATCCAATGTCTCATTTAGGGCCCTTGTTTGTTTATTGACCGTGTGTCTAGATGATCTATCCATTTCTGTAAGTGGAAATGGATACTCCTAAAGTACTCCTAAAGTCCCCTGCAATTACCACATTCTTATCAATAAGATTGCTTATGTTTGTGAGTAATTGTTTTATGTATTTGGGGGCTCCCGTATGTGGCACATAGACATTTATAATTGTTAGCTCTTCCTGATGGATAGAACCTGTGATTATTATATAATGCCCTTCTTCATCTCTTGTTACAGCCTTTAATTTGAAGTCTAGTTTGTATGATATAAGTATGGCTACTCCAGCTTTCTGTTGACTTCCAGTAGCATGATAGATAGTTCTCCATCCCCTCACTTTCAATCTGAAGGTGTCCTCAGGTCTAAAATGAGTCTCTTGTAGACAGCAAACAGATGGGTCTTGTTTTTTATCCATTCTGATACCCTATGTCTTTTGGTTGGCGCATTTAGTCCATTTACATTCAGTGTTATTATAGAAAGATATGGGTTTAGAGTCATTGTGATGTCCGTAGGTTTAATGCTTGTAGCGATGTCTCTGGTAGTTTGTCTCACAGGGTCCCCCTTAGGATCTCTTATAGGGCTGGTTTAGTGGTGACGAATTCCTTCAGGTTTTGTTTGTTTGGGAAGACCTTTATCTCTCCTTCTATTCTAAATGACAGACTTGTTGGAATAAGGATTCTCAGCTGCATATTTTTTCTGTTCATCACATTCAAGATCTCCTGCCATTCCTTTCTGGCCTGTCAAGTTTCAGTAGAGAGATCAGTCACAAGTCTTATAGGTCTCCCTTTATATGTTAGAGCATGTCTATCTCTAGCTGCTTTCAGAATTTTCTCTTTATCCTTGTATTTTGCCAGTTTCACTATGATATGTCGTACAGAAGATCAATTCAAGTTACGTCTGAAGGGAGTTCACTGTGCCTCTTGGATTTCAATGCATTTTTCCTTCCCCACATCAAGGAAGTTCTCGGCTATTATTTCTTCAAGTACACCTTCAGCACCTTTCCCTCTCTCTTCCTCCTCTGGAACACCAATTATGCCTAGATTATTTCTCTTTAGTGCATCACTTAGTTCTCTAATTTTCCCCTCGTACTCCTGGATTTTTTTATCTCTCTTTTTTCAGCTTCTTCTTTTTCCATAATTTTATCTTCTAGTTCACCTAATCTCTCCTCTGCTTCTTCAATCCGAGCCATGGTTGTCTCCATTTTATTTTGCAGCTCAATGATAGCATTTTTTAGCTCCTCCTGGCTGTTCCTTTGTCCTTTGATCTCTGTAGCAATAGATTCTCTGCTGTCCTTTATACTGTTTTCAAGCCCAGCTATTAATTTTATGACTATTATTCTAAATTCACTTTCTGTTATATTGTTTAAATCATTTTTGATCAGTTCATTAGCTGTTATTATTTCCTGGACGTTTTTTTTTGAGGGGAATTCTTCCGGTTCCTCATTTTGGATAGTACTTGGAGTGGTGCGGAACTGTGGGCGCTTCCCTTGTGCTGTTTGAAGAACTTGCATTGGTGGGTGGGGCTGCAGTCAGACCTGATGTCTGCCCCCAGCCCACCACTGAGGACACAGTCAGACTGGTGTGTGCCTTCTCTTCCCTTCTCCTAGGGGCAGGATTCACTGTGGGGTGGCGTGGCCCGTCTGGTTTACTTGCACACTGCCAGAGTTGTGGTGCTGGGGATCTGGCATATTAGCTGGGGTGGATCGGCAAGGTGCACAGGGGCGGGAGGGGAGGCTCAGCTCGCTTTTCCTTCATATCCGCTTCGGGAGGGGCCCTGCAGCACAGGGAGGGAGTCAGACCCACCGCTGCTGGAGAGATGGATTTGCAGAAGCACAGCGTTGGGTGTTTGCGTGGTGCAAGCAAGTTCCCTGGCAGAAACTGGTTCCCTTTGGGATTTTGGCTGGGGGATGGGCGAGGGAGATGGTGCTGGTGAGGCCTTTGTTCCCAGCCAAGCTGAGCTCTGTCGTCCGGGGCTCAACAACACTCCCTCTTGTTGTCCTCCAGCCCTCCCGTCCTCCGAGCAGAGCTGTTAGCTTATAACCTTCCAGATGTCAAGTCCCGCTTGCTGTTAGAACACACTCCGTCTGTCCTCTCCACGTTTGCAAGCCAGACTCAGGGGCTCTGCTTGGCTGGTGGGCCGCCCCTCCGCCCCTGGTTCCCTCCTGCCAGTCCATGTAGTGCGCACCGCTTCGCTGCCCTTCTTCCTACCCTCTTCCGTGGGCCTCTCGTCTGTGCTTGGCTCCAGAGACTCCGTTCTGCTAGTCTTCTGGCGGTTTTCTGGGTTATTTAGGCCAGTGTAGGTGGAATCTAAGTGATCAGCAGGATGCGCGGTGAGCCCAGAGTCCTCCTATGCTGTCATCTTCCAGGATCCCCAAGACATGTCACATAAAACATATTTTTAGACAAGGCAGCCCATTGTAGACTGCTAGCAAGTTGCCTTTGAATACCTATGAAGACTCCACCTTTTTACTCATCCCTTTTGATGTTACAATTTATCTCTTTTATGTTACTAATTTATAGTAGCTCTTATTATTCTTACTACTCCTTTCCTTTAATTTTTATATTAGGTTTAAGTGATTAACACACCATCCTAATATAGACTTACAGTTTTATGGTCCTATTTTTCACCTTTACCATGTGTTGTATACTTTCATATGTTTTTGTGTTGATTAGTGTCTTTTTATTTCAGCTTAAAGAGCTCCTTTTAGCATTTCTTGCAGGGTAGGTCTAATGGTTTTGAACTCCCTTAGCTTTTGTTTGGGAAAGGCTTTATTTCTCTGTCATATCTGAAGGATAATTTTACCAGATAAAGTGTTTTTGGCTGACATTTTTTTTTCAGATTTTTCTTTAAATTTCCGTTAGTTAGCATACAGTGTAATATTAGTTTCAGGTGTAGAATTCAGTGATTCATCACTTACTTACAACACTCAGGGCTCATCACAAGTGCCCTCCTTAATATTCATCACCTAGTTAACCCATACCCTTGCCCATCTTCTCTCTGGTACTCTCAGTGTATTCTCTATAGTTAAGAGTCTGTTTCCTGGTTTGCATCTCCACTCCCCTCCCCACTATGCTTGTCTGTTTTGTTTCTTAAATTGCACATATGAGTGAAATCATATGGTATTTATCTTTCTCTGGCTGATTTACTTCACTTAGCATTATACTCTCTAGTCCATCCATGTTGTTGCAAATGGCAAGATTTCATTATTTTTGATTGCTGAGTAATATTCCATTGTGTGTGTGTGTGTGTGTGTGTGTGTGTATCACATCTTGTTTATCCATTCATCAATTGATGCACATTTGGACTCTTTCCATTATTTGGCTATTGTTGATAATGCTGCTATAAACACTGGTGTGCATGTATCCCTTCAAATCAGTAGTTTTTGTTTTGGCTGGCATTTTAAATCTTTCAACACTTTGAATACGTCATTCTACTATCTCCTGGACTGTAGAGTTTCTGCTGAGAAATCTGCTGGTAGCCTAATGGGGTTCCTTTGTAGGTTACTTTCTCCCCCCCCCCCCCCCACTGGCTATCTTTAAGATTGTTTATTATTGGTTTTTCACTGACAGTTTCATTTTATGTTTCTTGGAGAAGGTCTTTTTGCATTGAGAGAATAGGGTGTTTTATTAGCCTTCTGGACTTGTAAGCTCAGGTCCTTCCCCAGGTTTGGGAAATTCTCATCTATTATTTCTTTAAATAAACACTCTGTTCCCTTTTTCTCTTCTTCTGGAATGTAAATTATTTGCATATTTGTATTTTTGATGAAACACAAAATCTCTTATAGACTTTCCTCACCCTTTTAAATTCTTAGTTCCCTTGCCTCTTCTAACTGTATTATTTCTGTATTTCTGTCCTCCAAATCATTTATTCATCTGTTCATCTGGCCTGCCCTGCTACAGAGTTCTCCATTGCATTCTTCATCTCATTCATTGAATTCTGCAGCTCTAGAATTTCTGTCTGGTTCTTTTTCTTTTTTAATTTTAATCTCTTTGGCAAAGAACTTTTTCTGTTCATTAATTTTATTCCTCAGTTATTTGAATTAACTGGAATTATGGAATTATGGAATTTTTCCATAACAGCTATTTTGAATTCTTTAACAGTTAGGTCATAATATTCTATGCTTTTGAGTTTAGTTGCTAGAGAATTATCATTCTTGTGATACCATATGTCCTCTATTTTTCATGATTGTTTGTGGTTATGCACTTCTTTCACATTTGAAGTAGCAGACACATTCTTAACTAAGCTTTTATGTTTCGTTTTCCCAGTTCACTAGGCTGGCTCTTAGAAACCATTATTCTGTATTCCAGAAGCTGGCCCTACAGCTCAGGTTTGTAGTTTCTTCTTTATCCAATGCCGTCACCTACTTCCTGAGTGTGCTCCTTGTCTAGCAGAGCTCTCTCATGGATGTACTTGGGAGTGCCAAAAATTCAGCCTAAGAGTTGGGGAAGTGTGGATTTATCTCTGGGGGCTTGGGGGGTGCCTGTCAGCATGGCTAGGAGATCCTCAAATGGGGTACTTCCAGAGACATGTGCACAGACTTCCTTTTGAAGTCCTGAAGCAGACAGCAGGAAATACATTCTTTCAATGCCCTTTGATATTATTTGATTTTTCCCCTTTCTCTTCCTCTTCCAAGTCATAGAGGTACCTACCCAGAAATCAGGATGCTGCTGGAGAGAAACAGGTTTCTCTAGCCACTACCTTTTCTATTGGCAGTCACTTTCTGCTTTCCACCTCCTCCATGGGAGAGGTTGACTCAGGCACTTAAGGGACGAGGCAGCTTCAGCCTGGGGAGGGATGGCTCTGGTGGAGTTCCTCGCTTTCTACTGTGTTTAAATTATTTTTTATTCAATTCTACAGGAATGCTTATATTTCCCCACAGGCAGGTTGGACTTCTGCAAATTCTTTCTCTTGGCCCCGGGGATATCTGTCTGTGTCAGGACTCCTAGTTTTTTTCCTGCTGATGACGTAGGTTCTCCAATTCCCTTGGATCCACGGTCCTTACCAAGATCTTGTTCATTAATGAAAACATAGATTGGTGAGAGTCCTTCTGAGTCCTTTGGCATAGGGTGCTGAAGCACTTCTATTTCTGTATGGATGTCTAATTCATTGTTTATTTATTTTTATTTTTTATTTTTTTTATTAAAAAAATTTTTTTAAACGTTTATTTATTTTTGAGACAGACAGAGACAGAGCATGAACGGGGGAGGGGCAGAGAGAGAGAGGGAGACACAGAATCAGAAGCAGGCTCCAGGCTCTGAGCCATCAGCCCAGAGCCCGATGCGGGGCTCGAACTCACGGACCATGAGATTGTGACCTGAGCTGAAGTCGGAGGCTTAACCGACTGAGCCACCCAGGTGCCCCTAATTCATTGTTTAAAAGGGGGGAGAGAAAGGAGGAATGACTTATGCCATGATGTGCTCATATCACTCCTTTGGTATTGTCTTCTGATGTATAATATTTTAAAATTTTGATCAAGTTTCATTTATCTATTTTTTGTTGTTGATGTTCATAATTTTGATGTTGAATTTAAGCAGTTTTCAAAACCAACGTCCTGAAAATTTGTCTCTATGTTTTCTTCTAAGATTTTTATATTTTTAACTCTTTTATTTAGGTCATTGGTCACTTTTGAGTTAATATTTATATGTGGTATGAGATAAGGGTTGAAGTTAATTTTTTTTTGCATGTAGATATACAGATGTCTTGGCATCATTTATTTATTGATTTATTTTATTATTTAATTTTTTTTTCATATTTATTTTATTTTTGAGAGAGAGCATGAGCTGGGGAGGGACAGAGAGAAAGGGAGACACAGAATCTGAAGCAGGCTTCTGGCTCTGAGCACAAAGCCTGACATGGGGCTTGAACTCATGAACCATGAGATCATGACCTGAGCCAAAGTTGGATGCTTAACTGAGTGAGCCACCCAGGTGCCCCTTGATTTATTTTTAAGTAAGCCCTATGACCGACAGGGGGCTTGAACTCACAACCTGAAATCAAGAGTCACATGCTCTACTGACTGACCCAGTCAGGCACCCCTGGACATGTTTTTTTTTTTTAAGAGACTATACTTCCTCCACTGAATGATCTTGGCACCCTCCTTGAAAATTAATTGGCCATCCATTTGACCATTTCTGGGCTCTCAGTTTTCTTTCATTGGTCTGTCTATACTTGTCTGTCTATATCACACTATTTTGATTACTGTAACTTTGAAGTAAGTTTTGAAAACAGAAAATGTGAATCCTCTAGATTGTTATTCTTTTTCAAAGTTGTTTTGGCTATATGGGGCCTTTGGAATTTCATATAAATTTGAGGATTGGCTTCTCATTTTCTGCAAAAATCGCCATTGTAATTTTGATAGGAGTTGCTTACATCTGTAGATTACTTCAGTATTGCCATCTTAGCAATAGTAAATCTTCCAATCCATGATCATGGGATAGCTTTCCATTCATTTAGGTCTTCTTTAAGTTTTCTCAGCAACATTTTGTAGTTTTTAGTATACAAGTCTTTCACATCCTTGGTTAAATTCAATTGTAGGTATTTTATTCTTTTGGATTCAAATATAAATGGAATTGTTTTCTAAATTTTATTTTTGGATTGTTGTTGATGTACAGAAAAACAATCAATTTTTTGTGTTGGTCTTGAATCCTGTGATTTTACTGAATTCATCTATTAATTCTAGTATTAATTTAAATTTTTGGGGGTTTTCAGTATGCCAGGTTTATGTCACCTGCAAATAGAGATGGTTTAACTTCTTCCTTTCCAATTTAGATGTTGTTTTTTCTTTCTTTCTGTTTTTTTCCCCACAAATTGCTTTGGTTAGAACTTCCAGTACAGTGTTGGATAGCATTGGCTGAAGTAGACATCCTTGTCTTGTTCCTGATCTTAGGGGGAAAGCTTATCAGCCTTTCACTATTGAGTATATTTGTTGTGGGTTTTGATAAATGTTGAAGAAGTTCCTTTCTAATCCTATTTTTCCAAATGGTTTTTTTTGTTTGTTTATGAGAAGGTGTTGGATTTTGTCAAGTTCTTCTGCATCAATTAAAAAATGTAGTTTTTTCCACTTGTTCTATTATTACGTATTACATTAATTGGTTTTCATATGTTGACCATGCTTCCATTCCTGGGATAAATCTTACTTTGTCATAGAATATAATCCTTTTAATGCGAATTAAAAGGACTGTTGAATTTGAATTGCTAGTATTTTGTTGAGGATTTTGCATCTGTGTTCACTTAGGGATATTGGTTTGTAGATTTTTTGTAATGTATTTGTCTGGCTTTGGTATCAGGTAATGATGGCCTCATAGAATGTTTTAGAGAGTGTTCCCTCTTCTAATATTTGGAAGAGTTTGAAAAGAATTTGTTTTAATTCTCTGTTTGGTAGAAATTGTCAGGGAAGCTGTCTAATCGTAGACTTTTCTTTGGAAATTTTTGATTACCAATCCAGTCTCTAGATCTTTTCAGATTTTCTATTTCTTCTTGGGGGAGTTTTGGCAATTTGTGTATTTCCATAAATTTTTCTGTTTCATTTAAGTTATCTAACTTGTTGATGTACATTTGTTAATAGTATTCTCTTATAATCCTCTTCATTTCCATAGTGTTGGTAGTAATTTCCCATTTTCATATCTGGTTTTAGTTATTAGCATCTATTTTCTTTTTTCTTAGTTCAGTTAGCTAAATGTCTTTCAATCTTGTTAATATTTTCTAGGAACAATGCTTTCTCTCATGTTTAATAGGGTTTTTTTTGTATTTAATTATTTTGATTCTCTTCTTAATTTTGATTTTGTTGATCTACTTTGTTGCTTTTCTATTATCTATTTCACAAATCTCTGCTCTAATATTCACCATTTCTTTTCTTCTTATAGCTTTGGGTTTAGTTAGTTCTTTTTTTTTCTCCCTAGTTCATTAAGGAGTAAAGGTTATTGATTTGAGATCTTTCTTCTTTTTTAATGTAGGTACCTACAGCTATCAGTTTCTCTCTGAGCACTGCTTTTGCTGCATCTAATAGATTTTGGCATGTTGTCTTCTTATTTTCATTAATATTTAAGTGTCTTCTAAGATTTTTTTGTGGTTTCTTCTTTGACACATTTGTTTAAAACTGTGTGTTTAATTTCTGCATATTTGTGGATATTCCAGTTTTTTCACTGTTGTTGTTATCTAAATTCATTCCATTGTGTCTGAAGTAGATTTGTATGATTTTAATATTTTTAAATTTATTGAGACTTGTTTTATAGCCAAGCCCTAAAGAATCTTCCATGTGCACTTGAGGAGAATTTGTATTCTCCCATTATTGGGTATAGTGTCCTATATATGTCACTTAGGTGTAGTTGGTGTATGGTAGTGGTCATGTCCTCTATTATCTTACTGATCTTCTGTCTATATGTTCTATACATTTCTGAGACTGGGATACAGAAGAACTGTGATTGTAGAACAGTTTCTATCTCCCTTCAATTCTGTCAGTCTTGTTTCATACATTTTGGGGCTCTGTTGTTTGGTACATAGCGTTAGTAATTGTTAGATCTTGATGAATTGAATGGACTTGTTATCAATATATAATGTCCTGTTTTGTTAATAGTTTTTTTTTTTCTTGGCTTAAAGTCTATTTTTACTGATACTAGTATAGCCATCCCAGCTCTCTTCTGGTTACTATTGTCAAAGAATATCTTTTTCTATTACTTCACTTACAGCCTAATTTTCTCTGCATCTAAAGTGTTTCATAGACAGCATATAGTTGATCATGTTTTTAAAATCCATTATAGCAACCTCTGCCTTCTAATTGGAGTGCTTAATACATTTATATTTAAAGTAATTACTAGTAATGAAAGTCTTCAGCCATTTTGATTTAGGTCTTTGCTGTTTGACATTTGCAGTGTGTCTCACATCTTTTTGGGCCCTCATTTCCTCCCTTACTGCTTTTTCTCATGTTTAATAGGTTTTTTTGTATGTAATTATTTTGATTCCCTTCTTAATTTCTTTTGCACATATTTTTATACATATTTTCATAGTGGTTAACACGGAGATTACAACTAACATCATACACTTATAACAATTTCGTTTGAATAGATACCAACACAACTTTGCTAACATACAAAAACTGTTTTTCTAGGTAACTCCAGTTCCTCCTCCCACCTTTAACTTGTTTTAGTCACAAATTACACTTGTGTACATTGTATACCCATTAATATCGATTCATATTTTTAAATAAATTTTTTATTATGGAAGAAATAAAAAGTGAAGTTACAAATAAAATTTTTATGTTTGCCTACATAGTTACACTTAATTGGTGGTCTTTATTTCTATGTGTTTCTTCAGGGTGCTGTCTTGTATCCTTTCATTTCTGCCCGAAGGGCTGCCTTTGCATTGTTTATAGTGCAGGTCTATTAGCAACAAATTCTCTCAACTTTTGTTTATCTGGAAATGTCTTCATTTCTCCTTCATTTTAAAAGGCTAGTTTTACTATAGAATATAGAATTTTTGACTGGCAGTGTTTTTCTCCCCCTGGCAGTTTAAATATGTCATTCTACTGCCTTCTGACCCCATTGGTTCTGATGGTAAATCCATGCTTACATTGTAGAGGATGCTGGCACATGATCAGTCACTTCTTTCCTGCCTCCTGTAAGGTTCTCTTTGTCTTTTGGTTTTGACAGTTTGATTATAATGTGTCTCATTGTTGACTTCTTTGAGTTTATTCTCCTTGGGTTTTTGAGCTTCTTGGATGTGTAGATTCATACATTTCATCAAAGTTGGGAAGTTTCATTTGCTGCTTCTTCACTGGATAGACTCTTTGGTTGGGTAGGACTGGATACTTTGCTCCATAGTCAGGTAGGGACACTGTCCAGATTTCCTAGTTTGGTGGGGTTACAGGCTGTGTCCAGTAATTGGGCAGGGCTGGAGTTGGGCTCCACTGCTGGAGGGATGGAGGGGCAGAGCTGTAAGCTGGGCTCTGTTGCTAGGCAGTACTGTAAACTGGACTTGGAGGCTCCCCAGGGTCACTGTTTAGTCCTTTTGGTTATGAAGGCCAGAGCCTGGTGGCGTGGCTCCACAGCTGCCTAGTTTCTCTTACCAGTCTTCCTGGTTTGATGAGGCTAGAGGCTATACTTCTTGGGTTGAGTGGGGGCTGTGTACAGCTGCAATCTAGCAGACTCTGAGCCAAGGTTTGGTGATCAGCCAGCAAGACTGAAGAAATTCCCTGGAGGCAGTGATTGAAACAAAGATTTATTGGGGGGCTTATGTACAGGGAGTCCAGGAGTGGCCAACTGGGCAAAGTATCCACTGCTGGAATCTACATGCAGCAAAATTTTATAATACAGAAACTAGCCTAGGAACTCTCTGTAGCTCTTACCCTCCTTATATGACCAGTGCTCCAAGGAAAGCAAAGCCTGCCATCTGGACTTTCTTTGTTGTCAAGAAGATGCTCTGGGTTGGCCACCCCTGGAGCCCCTGACCTTGAATGCTGAATGACATGTTTCTTTACATATCCTGCTTGATGGGAATATAGAGGGAGGACAAGATCTCTATATTCTCAAGATAGTGATTACAGGGAAATTCAGGGTGTGCTTGCACAAACCAGCCATCCAATCCCTACCATACAGGCTGTGAATTTTCTTTCTTTCCTGGGTGGGGCTGTAGAACAGGTTCCATAGCTGGCATGGCCTTTTGGCTTGGGATAGTCAGGCAGAGCTGCAACCAAGCTCTTTGGCCAAATCGGGACACCAGCTTGGCTCTGCAGATAAGGAAGAGCTATTGGCTGGGATCTTTGCTCATGCACTTCTACAAGCAGGTCAACTAAGTGTTGGTTGCTGTATGCCTTGCCCCCCTTCTCTGTCTGTCTCTGTCTGATCCCCAGGAGTCAAGCATCACAGATTCTCCCAGAGATTTTTATGAGACAAAAACTGAATGAATGTCCCAGGAAGCATCCCACAATGCTGAAGGAGCTTGATGTCCACCCTGAACTCTTTCCCCACTGGAGAAGCTATAAGCTTGGGGATCCCTCTCAGTGTGGTGCTCAGTGTGGTATGGGTGATGTGGTCAACATGAAATCACTCCTCTTATCTTTCGAATGCAGTTTTTTTTTTTCTGTCTCTGTGGTACGGGGTACTGCAGCTTCAATGGTTCTACGAATTTCAGAATGGTATCTTATCTATGGATAGTTGCTAGCTGGCCTTCTTGTGAGGGGAGTTGAAATCAAGAACGACCTATGTCACCATCTTAATCTCCACTCACATTTCATGAAACAGTATTATGTCAGTTCTTCACATGGATATCTTTCATAAGTGTCCTCATTACCACCAGAATCACTTAAAAAGCTTTTTATTTGGAAGTACTTTCAAACCTAAAGAAAAATTGTAAAAATCAGAATGGAATATAAAACATTTATATATCCTTTATCCAGATTCATCTATTTTTTATTAAAAAATTTTAACATTTATTTATTTTTGAAAGACAGAGAGACACAGAGCGCGATCAGGGGAAGGGCAGAGAGAGAGGGAGACACAGAATCTGAAGCAGGCTCCAGGCTCTGAGCTGTCACCATAGAGCCCTATGCGGGGCTTGAACCCACGAACTGTGAGATCATGACCTGAGCCAAAGTCAAATGCTTAACCGACTGAATAACCCAGACACCCCCAGACTTACCTATTGATAACATTTCCCCCCACTTGCTTTCTCTATTTATCTTTCTATACAAAATATATTTTTTCTAAGCCATTTAGTTATCTTTAAATACTTAGGCATGTACTTCCTAAGAAAAGCCATTCATATGTATATATATATATATATATATGTATATATAATTTATATATATATAATTATCAACTTCATTAAGTTTAACTTTTTTTCTTATTTTATTGACCATATTCCAGTCTTGTCAATTGATCCAATAATGTTCTTTATAGAATTTTCCTGGCTCCAATACAGATCTAGTCCTAGGATCACGTATTTCATTAAAATACAGTGTCTTTTTAGTCCCTTTTAATCTGGAACAATTTTCAGAGAGCAGATTGTGAGATTCAGCCCCCATTATTACATGAATCAATTCCTCATAATAAATTATATATATCTCTTATTGGTTTATTTTTGAACACTGATTTTTTAAATAGAAAAATAGAATGTTCCTTATTTTAGGTTTGCCTAGTGTTTCTCATGGCTCCATTTAGATTATGCATTTTAGGTCAGAATGCTAGAAAAGTGATGCTATGTCCTTCTTAGGGCATCACATCTAGAGACATATGGAATCCATCTGTTTTTCAATGGTGATGTTAATTTTAAGCACTTGGTCAAGGTGTTGTCCCATTTTTATGTCCTGTGGTAACATTTTTTTCCTTGTAACTAATCTAATTAGTAATCTATGGAGACCACTTTTGAGGCCATGCTAATATCCTGTTTCTCATAGAAATTTCCCTCTAGATTTATCATTAATTGATGCTGCCTGATATCCCACAGTTGGTGTTGAGTAGTGCTGGGTTCCAACCAAGGTGTTTGGCTGCAGGACCTGTGCTTTTTTTGGATGAATCCCCTGCCTCTGTCCACTGTGATACTTGCATTAACAGCAGTCATGTGGCATCTTCCCAGCCCAGACATTTAAGTCCATATCTGGAGTGATTCATAATCTGGAGGCTGCATGAAGACCCCAGGAGCATTTGTGAAAAACTCCACGAGAGTGAACAACCAGCATCTCTTTAGTGAGCCCAAAAGAAGTCTTCAATTCCACCTTCTTAGGAGATTGGGGCAATGCCTTCAGCAGACAGAGCCTCTGCTCTGTTATGGTCAGCCAGCATCCTCTCATTGGCCAGGTCTTATCTGTGTCACCTGTAGGTTTTCCACTAACCACATCCCACTCTCCATCCAAACGCTCATTAATACTCCCAAAGTCTGTTCAGTCTTTGCTCATACATCTTTACAAAGTTCACTATAAATGATCTTTACTTTCATCAAGGATGCCTGACATGTAAGACTCCATTCCATCCTGTTAATACCTTCTCCTCCACTTGACATACCTAGCTCTGCCTAATTCTCTGTATTCCATTTAATGGTCAGCATCACTTCTTGACTGGGCTCAGACCTGAAGTTGGAGTATGGACAATTCCTGGGTAATGTTCAATCTTCCTCCCTCTGTTACCTAAAAGTAGGTAGCTACTAAGGCTGGGCCCTCCTCAAAGATAGGCCCATCCTTGAGAAGGTTGTGTAAAGGCAATGACAATAGTCATTGCCACTTCCATTATGGTGTACACTGTGGTCCAGAAACTGTGATGCTGGGCACCCGAGTTACATTTTTCACAGCTGATCTTCATAGCAACTTTGCAAGGTAGGCTTCAGTCTCCTATCTGTATAGATAAGGAAACTAATGGTCAGTGAGATAGAGATTTTCCTAGGTCACACAACAGAAAACTCGTGTGTGGATCTCGTATGTCTGACTCCAACATCTAGGCACTTCCCACTTGTCCACAGTGCTTCCAGGTTGAAATGTTCTGATTATGTTCCAATAAACCAATGTTGTCCTATGCCATCTGTTTATTTGTGAAATTCTGCCAAAGTTAGTGTACTTGCAGTAAGGCTAATCTATGGTCTTCAGAATTACCTATGAACTTGAGCTTCTTGATATTCATGTGCTAGGAAGAGGTTGAGAAAATTCCCATCATGCCTGGCTGCAGGGTGGATAAACACAAGAAAGTACAGTAACCATAGAGTTATGATTTTTATTAAAGAAATCAGAAGTATATATATTCGATTCTCCAGAAGCATTTTGTTGCTGATTTCCAAGTCCCGCTGCAATTACCAGTTAATAAAAACATGTTTTAATATGCTGGCAGAAAATTGATACTATTTCCAATCTGTGCCATGAAACAAATAATATGTAGGGAGAAATTGAACTCTCATTTCAGAAATGGAAAATGGATTTTTAAAAGTTCAGATCATTACCAAGGGTAATTTTCTTATAATAAGTTTAATACTGAGTTGCTCACTGAGAAACTTTATCAGGAAAGATTGCTACTTTTGAAACAAAATAAAGTAAAATTTAATGTATTCTAGGAGCCATTGTGTGAGTAGGTCCAGCAGTCTAGTCCTGTCCAGGGCCAGGGAAGAGTCCATGGTACCACTGGGACACCAGTCCATGGGTCTTGTTTCAGAAAGGAAGGAAGGACAGGGGCCAGGCCCAGTTGGGGAAGCTGCTTACTCTCCTGGGAGTCAGTGAGTGCTCTGTGTGCATTCATAGCTCAGTGGTCTACATTCTGGGTTCCCCTAATAACCTACCTTCATATTCCTGGAAGTAGAATGTGTGAAACATTATTTATCTTCACAGATGCTGTCTCTTTCTACCTCTGAACACATGGGACAATTGTGCTCTTCAGCTTTGCCAAAGCTGGGCATGGCTATGTGACTTGTTTGGCCAATATCAGGAATGAAAAATGGAATATAACTACAGAATCTAAAGCTATTTAAAATATCATAAGAAATATTATGAACAACTTCATGCCAAAAATATGGCAAATTAGACGAAATAAATTTCTAAAAGAAAAAAACAGCTTACTACAAATGACATGAAAAAATAGAAATTACGTATTTTCCTATCTGTTAAAAATTGAATTTTTACTTTAAACTCTTCTCATAAATAAATACACATGTTCAGATAGCTTTTCTGGTGAATTCTTCAGAACATTTCAAGAATAAATAGCAGATATTACAGAGAATAGAAAAAGGAATATTTTCAACTAGTATCATGAGTTCAGAATAAACATCATCCCAAAGCTGATAAAGATTATTTAAAGAAAGGAAAATTAGAAGGCAATTTTATTCATAAACATGACTACAAAAAGTCCTAAACCAAATATTTTCAAAGAAGGAAAATATATCATACTAACTTAGGTTTATTTAAGGATTGCAAGATTGGCATAACTTCAGGAATTAACGTAATTCAGTATATTATCAAAAAAAAGAAGAATCATAAGGTTATCTAAATGGATGAAGAAGAATCACATGATGAAATTTCAATATTCATTCATGAGAAAAGCTTTATATATATTTTTAAAGTGGAAGTCTGTACCTTTTGATCACTTTCAACCATTTCTCCACTGTCCACCCCTCCCCTGCCTCTGAGAACCCCCAATCTGTTCCTTGTTTTCATAAGGTTGGTTTTTTTTTTAGATTCCACATAAAAGTGGAATTGTTTCATAAAAAAAATCAGGAATTAATGGAAGTTTCTTAATATGGTAAATGTATCTTTTAAAAAATGTTTATTTTTGAGAGAGATCATGGGGGGAGGGACAGAGAGAGGGGGAGAGAGAATCCCAAGCAGGCTCCATTGTCAGTGCAGAGCCCTACTTGGAGGCTCGATCCCACCAACCAGGAGATCATGACCTGAGAGGAAATCAAGAGTCCTGCACTTAACTGACTGAGTCAGTCACCCAGGTGCCCAAATATGGTGAAACATATCTCAAAAATAACCAAAGCAAAATCATATTTAATAATGAAATATTGAAAGCTTTCTTCCTGAGATTGGCAACCAGAAAGGAGTGCTTCTTGTGATCACTTCTACTCAGTGTTGTTCTGGATACTTGGACCAGTGCAACATTGACAGGGTAATGAGTTGAAGAGGCTAAGAGTTGCATTTCACTTTTACTGTGTTATTCCTCTCCCCGCTCAGTGCCAGGGGAGCCCTTTTAGGCTTGTGATTTCTCCTGTGGGGGAAGCCAGAGCATGTGAGTGCGTGGCTGGCTTTTCCAGCTGTGAGGGACACTGCCAAAGAGGTGCATTTCTCTTTTACCCCATCCTGAGGATTGACTCATGAACTCCATGACAAGGCCCATGAGCATTTGGGAGAAGAGCAGCCAGGGGGCTCAGTGCGGATTGTATTAAAGGGGCACGGATTCTATTAACCGCATCATGGACTCCATCAGAAGGTCCATGTAGGAGCCCCTGGGGAGCTTTGCCTGCAGATTCTCCCAAGGATCCCCCTGGCACCCCAGTGCTTGAGGAACTCATCCCCACACACCTCCCTCTCAACCGGTGCAAGCACCTGTGTGTGCTCCCAACAGTGTAGGAGCCAGCCTTTGCAGATGGCTAGTGAGCAGGCACAGGAAGCCAGCCTAGATCTGTGAGTCTGGGAGAAACTACAAACTAGAACATTCAGCAATGTGCTAGGAAAGCTTTTGCAGACGGCATACAAGCCTAAGAATTCTGCCACAAGAGGGAGCAAGAAGTTTAGAACAGGTGTAGCCAATAGAGGTCCTAAAAAACTTGGAATCCATGGTAAGGGTGACCGAAGGTATTTCTCTCCTGAAGCCACCCAGTGAAGACTGGAGGAGGCGACTGCTTCTTCAAATTGAAGACACAGCTAGGAGGTCCACATCTAGGTAATTTATAAAACAGAATTTCATAGCAATGTGTTTCAAAATGTTCGTAGAAGCTCTATTTGCAATAGCAAAAAATTAAACACACTTATTATCCATCAATAGTGGAATGGATAAATAAATTGTAATTTATTCATATTTTAAAATACTATTCAGAAATGAGAATAAATCTCAGGTGCAACGTGTATCTTAAGAAATATTGTTGAATGAAAGAAGCAGGCACAAAAGAAGCAGGCTATATATATATTATAATTTATTTATTTATTTATTTATTTATGTATTTATTTATTTATATATAGTTAGGAGGAACAAAATAAATCTGTGGTATAGTTGTTTCCCCCTGGGGTAGCAACTAGCAAAGAACACAAGGAGGACTTCTGGGACAATGATAGTATCTTGGTGTGGATGGTAGCTTCATGGATGCTTCACTTTGTGAAAAGTCATGCAACTGTACACTATGATTTGTGCCTGATGTTGAAAATGTATCTCTATCACATTTTTCATAAAAACAGATACAGACACATATACATATAAGCTGTGAAAATATACAATATACAGAATAACTTTTCCCCATAGTTATTGCATCCAAAAAGCACACTTTATTAATACTTTTTTTAAAATATTACAGGTCATTTTAATTTG